>NC_136421.1:272414745-273862245 GCF_052625555.1 Lactuca saligna | reverse complement strand
CAAACAACCTATTGCTATTGACAAGAGTCGGTCAATGCCATTCAATGTCCAGCCAATAACCAATTGAGGAAGCAAGCCGAATCCTTATATACGAGAGAATAAAGGGATCATAGCGGTGAAGGAGGACGACCGGAGAGAGGAGCTTACGAAAATAAGCTACTAAAAGCGACGAGGGCAGCATGTCTTTACTGGGGAAAGCTGCCAAATCATTCATATTATCGGAAGCTCTTGTCAAAGGATTTTACCTCTGTTGGACCTAAAGCTTTCAAATCGGAACCTGAAAGGTAAGGCGCGTTGGTTAAGTATCTCATTCCACAAAAGTTGCACAAATCTCTTAAGACATGAGAATAGGAAGGCGTATACCTTACGTACTTTTTATTAGCCGGTGTGTTGATGATCCTCGTGTTATAATTTCTATCTATTAGTTGATGATCGAGCTCTTTATGATTGAATGAAGTGAAAGATCAAACTCAAAGGGCTCTCCCTTTATCGTCATCGTCGCTATCATAGTTGCTATCATCGTCGCTAAAGCTCCTCCACTTTCCTCCTTCCTTTGCTAACGCTCCTCCCTTTGACCAAAAACACAAAAGACGGTGCATGAGGGAGAGAAAGATGTTGCTCTCATACCAGATGCTTTGAGCAAACTAGCCTATCTCTCGGCAGGATGGTGTGCCCAAACTGTCATTTCATTCGAGGCGGGATCGGAGTAAGGGGCGAAGTCTCGAGCATCGGTACTCGCAGCCTTTAGGTTTAGGTAATCGTCAGATTTCCAAAGCCGACAGGCCTTCACGCCCCGACCCTCAGATGCGGGGTTCACTGAGCAAAGGAGTCGGCAGATGTTACATTTTTTTAGACTCCACCTTCGCGAAACTACTAAAGAGAAGGCTAACAGTCTTTAGCGCAGCTTATTAGGGATTTCCCAACGGAAAGGCTTTGTCGAACCCTCTTACGTTAACCTACCTTCTTGCCAGCGAAATAAAATTTGAGGTCGCGCATTCAATGACTGCTCTAGAGCCGACTTATTCGGGCATTTCCAACGCTGTGAATAGAAAGAGATTTTTACCCTTCTCTCTCCCCATATCTGTCTGTTTCGACCAAGCGAATAAAGCCGGTGGCTGCTGCTATACTATATAAGTACCGTGCGTGAGGAAAGGATCTCGCGTGGTAAAGCATCTCGACGCTCAATAGCCGTAGTTGACTATAGACCTTCACAAGTTACTTGTCATCACCCGGAAATCACAAATCTTTACCAAGTGCCAGAGATTGGTTTGGAACTTTCTTGAAGCATCAAGCCTGGCATCCCAAAGCCAGCGTAGTCCAGGCGAACTCAATAATCCGATTTTCAAAACTGTGCCCAGCCAGCCTATCCCAGATCGGGCACTTATCAACGATCGACGTGACATGAGTCAAAAGACAAGGCTTCTAGTTCCAAGCGCTTGCCCTCATGCCTGGTAAGGTCCTCCAAGGAAGAGGCACGAGCTAATCTTTTACTGGATGAAGGCCGGGGCGGTATAAAGGATAGGCTAGTCCAGCTAGATTCTCTCAAGCTAAAAGGGTAGTTTACCCGCATTGGCATTTGTAACAAAAAGAAAGACTTTGAAACCAGTTAAGACTTCAATGATTTATTTCTATATACAAAAAAGTAGGTGATAAATAAAAAGAAAGACTTACAGTATGAACTGTAAGAAAGGTTTAAACTATTGATTTATCCCGCCTAAAGAAAGAAATTATAACACGAGGAAGAAAGCCTACGGACAGCCTAATCTTCATCTCTAGAGGTTTGGAAGGAGATGTCTATGCAGTGACTGGAGTTCAAGAAGGAAGGACATTCTATTAAAGTAAAAGGAAGGGAAGCAAGATCATAAAGGCCAATGTCAGGTCTTTCTCGCCAACTCGGATTCGGATAGTTGATTCCCGATTGGTTAAGCTGTTGACATCCAAAGGAAGATGTGACATTAGAATCTTCCGTGGCAGAAGCCTATGGATAGAGATCACCTTCTCCGCTCTACGCTGACTTGGTCAAGGTACTAAAATAAAGTAAAGAAGATCATTGAAATCAGTGCCGTCTTCTCGGGTCAGAATTAAGGGAAGATAATTACTGAAGCTGGCTGGCTTGAAATTGAAAGAAAGGTCGCTTCAAGAAGCTATGCCGGATCCTTTCGTTGTTCTCTCGCTCCTCTCTCGGGACTGTAAATGGATTAGAAACCTTTGGCATTACATTCAAACTTGAAACAAGGCATGTGTAACCGAGTCAGGGTCGTAGCGATAGGACTAGTAAAGTCAAGCCTTACCTTACTCTTGCAAGTCTTTTCGTGTGCTTTGTTGTTCTCAGATGCTACATAACGGCTCCTATAGCAGAATAACCGCTATTAGTACGAATCCCCTGCTAGTATGCCTTCCTTTCGTACCGATCGTCACTGTCTTTCCTTGATGACTCAAATCAATAAGACAAAGAGTTACTAATAGCTGTAGTTAGGGCCTTTGCCAAAGAAGAAAGACTAACTTCTCCGATTTCTGTTCTAGAGCCGAGAGAAGAATGCACACTGCCTATCCTGCTTGAAGATTGCGAGATTTGCATTTGCAATAGCAAGACTCTTATATTAAAGTAAAGATATTGGTTGTGTTTGTTTTGTTTGATAAGTCTCTCCTTACTAGACTCGTGACCCAGGAACTCCCCCTTAAGGTGCATTCATGGTGAGTAAGCCGAGTCCCTTTTTTTGGATAATCCTTCAGTGCACTATCAAGTAGTCGATCAAACAATCCCTTTATGACTCCGCTTTCTGAGTCGTCCACTAATTCAACTAGATCAAGGCGTCTAAGTATAAGTTAACAATCCTAAGAACGTTCTAAATTCTTGATTTAGAAATTCCGTCAATCAATGGCTAGTCAAACTAAGAAAGAAAGCCAGAACCTCCATGACTAGGACAAAAAAAGACGAATGGAATCCTTGCCTTTTGCCTCTATGGCCATCCAACCCTCTCAAGAAGACCATTAGTTAGAGTACTTTCTTTCTTTGTAGTTATCAGGCATATGAAGATACAATCAACTTAGAAGGAAAGTTGCTGTTGCTCAACTTTAGAGCACCATCTCACCATGTCATAAGCTTTCCAGATGTCAGTCCAGTGCCAATTCAAAAGAAACGCTCTTGGCCGATTAGTTGGCTTAAAACGGCCGATATGAGCTGAGATATCGGTCCTATGAATCTGTTCCCGAGGGTCGAGCTGCGTTAAGCTCTTATTCTCCGATTCTGTTAACGCCGTCAACGCGAACTGCCGATGCGGCTTCTGACTATGCTTTCTGCGGTCTTCGTTTCGACTCTTCCGCTGTGAAAAGAATAGGTTGTTCTCAGGTGTAAAGGAAGAGCTGCTAGTAACAAGTGAGGGAAGGAACCCCAAGGAAAGAAGAAATCAAAGCTCTCTAGCCGGGATATCAAGATTCACGTGCGAAGGGACAAGCGAAAGGCTTCCTGGTATAAGAAAGAAAGTAGAGTTAGGCAAGGTCTTCTGTGAGTGAACGAGATGAGGATCGAGGCAGTTAAGTTCCACCAGGGTAGGTGCTTTCTTCGCGAGTATGTCTGTTGATGGCGCAGTGTCCTATCTGCTCAAGGAAAGCTGCCCAACTCAATGTGTTACGCATTAGCGGCATTTGCTACATAATCCGCATCTGTTGTCAGATATTTTACTATAAGGTAAGTGAGGACTTCTTCCAAGAACGGATTCTTCTTAATCTTAATTAAGTTGATTTGTTGTTGCTGATTTCTACAAGAAGCCGTGGATGCACTTCTTGATAATGGAATCTGCGGACAACCAATGAGGGATGATCATAATAGAGTTTACAAGTCGCTTTCAGATGTAATTGAAGGCAAAGAAGGAAGAGTTCGCGAGACTCTGCTTGGTAAACGGGTCGATTATTCAGGGCGGTCCGTGATTGTCGTGGGCCCTTCACTTTCATTACATCGATGTGGATTGCCTCGCGAAATAGCAATAGAACTTTTCCAGGCATTTGTAATTCGTGACCTAATTAGAAAACATCTTGCTTCGAACATAGGAGTTGCTAAGAGTCAAATTCGGAAAAAAAAACCGATTGTATGGGAAATACTTCAGGAAATTCTGGATGACCATCCTGTATTGCTGAATAGAGCGCCTACTCTGCATAGATTAGGCATACAGGCATTCCTCCCCGTTTTAGTGGAAGGGCGCGCTATTTGTTTACATCCATTAGTTTGTAAGGGCTTCAATGCAGACTTTGACGGGGATCAAATGGCTGTTCATGTGCCTTTATCTTTGGAGGCTCAAGCAGAGGCGCGTTTACTTATGTTTTCTCATATGAATCTTTTGTCTCCAACTATTGGGGATCCGATTTCGTAATAAAAAGTACGTAAGGTATACGCCTTCCTATTCTCATGTCTTAAGAGATTTGTGCAACTTTTGTGGAATGAGATACTTAACCAACGCGCCTTACCTTTCAGGTTCCGATTTGAAAGCTTTAGGTCCAACAGAGGTAAAATCCTTTGACAAGAGCTTCCGATAATATGAATGATTTGGCAGCTTTCCCCAGTAAAGACATGTTGCCCTCGTCGCTTTTAGTAGCTTATTTTCGTAAGCTCCTCTCTCCGGTCGTCCTCCTTCACCGCTATGATCCCTTTATTCTCTCGTATATAAGGATTCGGCTTGCTTCCTCAATTGGTTATTGGCTGGACATTGAATGGCATTGACCGACTCTTGTCAATAGCAATAGGTTGTTTGGCAGCAAGCGACGAAAGATATGGCTTCTGGTTGTTTGTTGTGCCCGATAATATTAAGAGTTTCCGCGAATCCACACTAGCTAACTTTACACAGAAGGACTGCTTATTAGATTCCGGAATCTCCTATAACCATATTTTCCCCATCCCTGATGATTAAATGGATAGTTTAGCTAATTGATGTGCCACCCTCTTACCATTCTTATGAGTATCCGCATTCAATTAGAAACTTAAAAAGAATAAATTCTAGCTTGAATATCATCCACAATGTGTCCAATGCTAGGCTCGGGTCTTGTTGGAGCACGGCTCCCACATTGCACTGCCTGTCTCCACATCTATTCGGTAAAAGAAAGCTTCCAATGCTAGCTTCATTCCATAGTAGACAGCCCAGGCTTAGACAACTCCAGCATCCGTGTCGTGGAAATGACTCTTTGACATAGCTGAAAAGATGGTGCCAATTCAGTCCCTTAGTCCTACACCTAATCCAGATGCCTTAACCTCCTTTCAAAGAGCTCTATCACAATTGACTTTAAAGCAGTCATTCGAGGCAAAAGGGAAAGGAAGCTCAAACTATCTTCCCCCGAAAAGGAAATTGACTTCCTGAACGACAAGTGGCACCGCAGGCGAAGAGATAGCGTTCAATGAATCAGATAATTTCTTTTCATTAAATAACCTAAAAATTTTTTATATAGGTTGTCACGAGTCTAGTTGAGTCAAGATGCGTGTCGAGATGAGTTGAGTAAACCTTGTTCCAGTTCCTTCTGTCTTAGTTGCTTGTGTGCTTTACTCTATCTTAATGCTCGGATCACGAATTTCTCTTATCGATAATGAGTTATTCGCCTTCAGAAGTAAGGTCGGGTAGGAACGATAAGTGGGTGGGGTCATTGAGTTAGCCCAAGGGGGGAGCCATCCTCTCGGGAAAGGGACAGGAGCGCCTGGCGAAACCAGACTCTATCTATCCATTCTGCCTCAGATCCAATCTGACTGCACTGACGAAAGAACAATGTCCGCCCTGATCACCCATGTGACAGATGGTGACTCCTTCATCGCGTCCTTTGCTAAGGTAGAGTGCCTGAAAGAGAAAGAAGAGCTTACTAAGCCAAAAAGCTGAATATAGAGCCAAACATGCGGTTTTTTCTCGTCAAGCAGCAATCAAATCCTGGGAAAAAGGTAGGGTAGAATCGCCGAGTCGTCTAACACCGTTCCCTGCCTCAACTCCACAATCACAATCATTTGTGAATAAAAAAGGTGGTTTGCTGCTGTCCCCGGCATTGGAAAGACCTGACAAAGAATCCTTATATCGGGAAATGTGCTATATGGAGGTTTTTTTTATGATTGTTGACGTACTGACTCATGCTCAGGATCCGCTTATGGTGGTTCGGCTTGCTTCTCTGTTGGCATTTCCTAGACCCAAGACCTACTAATATTATAATACTGCATGCAGAATGGATAGCACAGGTCGGAGGGGGCGGAACAAGGAGTTAAGCAAGGGCCAGGAGATTGATGAAAGAAACTGGCCGAAGTCAGTGTTGTGTTCAACTCCGCGGTTGGAAGGATTGCTTTCTGCCGTCTGTCTTTTCCTTCTCTCTCTTCTCTTAGCAAAGTAGGCTCAAGTCAAACTTTTGGCTTGCTACAAGCTTTACTTCCCCCTTATTCCCGACATGCTATGGTGCCCGGGGGCTGTCTCGCGAAGATCTTCGATCCGAACCTTCGCATCTACTCTCTCTTAGAGTATGAACCACGCCTTCCCCTCGCTACTGCTAAATCTCGCTATCGCAAGAATATAGCGATCGAAGAGCGATGGCTCGGCTGCATCGCGTATTACACCGTATTGCCCGAAGGGGGCCCAAATGAGTCTGTCTGCCGCTTGATTTCATAACAGAGCCGTTATTCCCGGCTGGCATAGAAGTCTCTCGCGCGGGCGAAGGAGATGCATTTCTGGTACTGGTGGTATACGGGGTATATCGAACGTTACAGTATTTTCTGAGTTCAAATTGATGCTTGAACCTTGTGATACAGATAAAAGAGAGGATGCAATCCTCAGTATTTTATATAAATCAAATTATTTTTCTTAAAAAATTTATAATTAGTACTCACAGCAAACCCTACGCACGCAGGTACCACACAGATACCGGAAAGAGCTCCCAAAATTGTAGTTCGAAGCTCCAATTTTTGGTCCATGTAACGCCATTAGAAACATGACAAGGGTTCTACAGCGATTCATATACACAACCCAGGTGTCATCTCATCTCATTCAACTCCAATTCGGACCTTTCAACTCCACCACACAACGTCGATGGAAGAAACCGGCAGTCACTGCACAAACCCGGTTGGAAGACAGAACCAGAGACCTGAAGCTCGACAACCTCATGACCAATCTCCGCAAACTCAGCTTAATCCTAAGCTTCCACAGCCTCATGTCTGGTCGTAGAAGAGGACCCTTTGTTTCTGTTCAAATCATGTCTCGTTGGAACAGAATCGTTGGTCTAAATGTACCCATTGGTGGGTTCCTCCGAAAATATCCTCATGTGTTCGACGTATTTCCTCACCCAGTTAAGCGAAACATTTGTTGTAAATTAACTTCCAAGATGACTCTCTTGCTTCAAGAAGAAAGCAACGCGATTAGAGATATGGAATCAGACACTGTCAATCGGATCAAGAAACTTCTAATGATCTCTGTCACAGGTACTCTCCACATCCACGCGTTAAGATTAATCAAAAGGGAACTCGGTTTACCTGATGATTTCCGTGAATCGATTCTTTCAAAGTACAACGAATTCGAGTTAGTAGATCTGGAAATAGTGAAATTGATCGACAGAGATGGTGTTCCTGAAGATTTGAAGGTAGCCGAAGTGGAGAAATGGAGGGAGAGAGAGTATAAAGAGAAATGGTTGAGCGAATTCGAAACCAAATACGCGTTTCCGATCAATTTCCCAACAGGATTCAAAATCAAAGCGGGATTCAAACCAAAATTGAAGGAATGGCAAAGACTTCCTTACGTTAAACCCTATGAACAAAAGGAGTCTTTTAGGGCTTCGAGCTGTGGAGGGATTGAACGATTTGAGAAGCGAGCTGTTGGGATTCTTCATGAGCTTTTGTGTTTGACAGTGGAGAAGATGATTGAAGTTGAAAGATTAGCACACTTTCGTAGAGATTTTGGTATTCCAGTTAATGTTCGTGAGGTTATTCTGAAGCATCCTGGAATCTTCTACATATCTACAAAGGGTAGCACTCAAATGTTGTTTCTCAGAGAAGCTTATTGTAAAGATTGTCTTGTTTCCCCGAATCCTGTTTATATTGTTAGGAGGAAAATGTTGGATCTTGTTTTGATGAGACGTCGGAATACCAGAGAATTGACAAGACGGCCAAGGGATGTGAAGGAGAGTGTTGGTGGTGATTGGAATGGAGGTGGCGACTTAGAGGGTGATTTTGTAATTTCAATTTTAGAAAATTTTGATGATGATAATGATGATGATGAGAATGATCAGTAGGTTTTAGTTTCAATGATCAATTTTATAGGGGCAAATTTCAAAAATATAACAATATACTTTAATTTCCCTATCATTATAGATAATGTAGTTTATCTTACCAACAATAAAAATGTACTTGACTTTCCTTACCTATAATAACAACGAACCTTCATTCAATAGTGTTAATAGCGATATAAAATATGGAACTAATAACATGCTTACAATTGTTAGATAATGAAATTTAAGTATGTTGTTATTACGGTTAAAAAGATATCATATAGTGTTATTATTGGTAATAAGTAAATTATGTTTTATAAGTTTTATGTTATATAAAATCAAAGTAATTATGAGATCTAATATACCTACGGATTTCACTTAGAAAAAAAAAACATTATTTAATGGATTACATTCTATAAACATATTGATTATATCAAAAAAATAAAATATATTACTGATTTCGAAAGCTAATTGACCCTGTTGTCCGATCTATTATGAGGTTTGAGATAAGAAATGACTTGAAAATGAATACGCTAGGTTGGGTTACTTAATTCATCCTTATCAGGTTTGGATTTTAGATAAAATAATATATATGAGAAATTAAATTATTTTATTCTTATTCTTTATACCCATCTTTCTATTATTTTTAGATGATGACATGTGTAATAAAAATTGAGAAATTGAATATCCTCCTACATTTTATTTTTATTTATCATTTTGCCATGTAGGAAGATATTTCATTTTTCATAAAATATTATTAATTTTATTAAATATAAGAAGTGATAAAAAAAAAAAAAAAAAAAAGGTTTATCATTCTTATATTTTAGTATTATTTTTAATACAAATACACGTTTTTTTGAAAAGAAAACGTGTTAACGAAGTGGTCAAAACGCAAAGGTCTAACAATAAATTAAAGGAGTAATTGGGGGCGGATCTTCTTCAATATTCGTTCCCCTCTCCCCTCCACGTTGACGGACACAACTTTATGGTCTCTCTCCCTAATCGACGGTAGTCGGAAACTGGCTTCAACTCCTCCGCATCTTTGTTTGATCGGTAATTTGCATTCAGTTTTCCTTTTCTTATTCTTTGTGATCGATTTCAATTGGATCGTCTATCGTATTTGCGAACCTGACATTGTTAGCGGTTGATTTCTTTCATCTGAATCATCGGCGATATCGCTTCAATTAACAGGTGAATATGAGTATTCAGAGCCATTTTCGATTGCATTTCCTATTCCTTTGAGGCTCAATTGGATGATTGGTTGAACGAATCGTTAGTTTATTAAAATGTTGAATACATTGAATGGTTTTATTAATAAAATATCAATCGTTTTGTCTTTAACCTGTTGGTAGAAGTTAAAATTGGAACCTATAAGATATTATATATAGGTCAAATGTGAATCGGATGGTTATTCCTTTTGGTTGGTGATTTTATTCCTGAGATGTTATATACGTTACGATCATTTCTTGAGTTTATATTTACTCATAGGGTGATATATAATTGGAGTTCTGACATAATCTTCTCTTTGGGCAAAATGTTTGTACTCATAGGATCTTACCTCCATCTCTGATGTATTATAATAAATTGGTTAAAGGGATAATAGTGAGGCAACAAACATTGATCCGCTACCTTCTTGGTTAAGTTGACATGTATGCTGCAGCTTAGGAGAAGCCTTCTTTTAAGAAATAATTTGGTTTATATCTCGTCCACTTAGCTTTTTTTATTTCATTTTTGGTGTATGCATGTACTTATATATGCATATATGTATGTATCATATGCTTGTTGCCACTTTATAGGAATTCAAATATGTACATTGAGCATCTAGTAGTTGAAGTCTTTATAATGGACTACTATATTGATAAAAGAAAAATGTGATATGCAATTGCAGCTTGTGTACACTTGCTAGTGTAAAGACCAAATGGACGAGAAATCTAAAGCTTCATCAGAGAAGGAGGTAAGATCTTGAATCTATCCATATGTTATATTATATCCTTGGTTGTATCACATACTATATATAAGTAAGCACTTGTTTCATCAGGAAGAAGTCATCAAGAAGAAGTATGGAGGCATTGTGCCAAAAAAGCCCCCACTCATTTCCAAGGTAAGCTTCCAGCTACTTGGAAACTATGGGCTTTAATGGAATTTTAACTTTTGCATTTGATATCAGGATCATGAACGGGCTTATTTTGATTCAGCTGATTGGGCTCTCGGAAAGGTACACACTTTATTATTATTATTATTATTATTATTATTATTTTTTCTTGTAAGAATTTGTGATTAAAACTTGTTAATGTTGACAGCAAGGTGTAGAGAAGCCCAAAGGATCTCTCGAGGCACTTCGGCCTAAACTACAGGTATGTAAAAAATTTGTTGCAGTAGATCCCGTCTGTTATAAAGATATGACATGACAGAACAGGTTGTACTGATTGTGACCTGTGTTGACTGTGATTGTGACATTTTTTTTAATTGTGTTTATTACAATCCAGCCAACTCAACAGCAAACAAGATATAGGAAATCTCCTTGTGCACCAACAGATGGAGAAGGTACATGTTGTTTTGGTTGTTTAAGAAAATTGTTTGTAGTGTTTATTATATCTCTTTAATGAGCTTTTCAATAAAAGATAAGTAGCTAATTATTTGTTTTGGTTGTTTGAATAGATGGAAACAGTACGCCAGCCTCGGATGATGGTTCTATGAATGAATGAATGAGAAAGTGATGTTGAATGTTGAACTTCTCTCTCCCTTTTTCATTTCATGAATCAATAGCTACAAACATATTGTGATACAAGTATGCAACTTGCATTCTTTTTTTTTTTTCTAAGTGTTTTTTGTTTTTTTTTTCTTTTCAACTTTAATCCATGTTTGAACTAGCTTTCCATTGGGATCTATGAACTGTGCTGCTGTTAAATGACTCTTTTGCTTTAACTTTTGTGTTTCATCTCTATACCTACACATTTTTTACACCAAAAAATACTCTTTTTTTTTTTTTTTTTAACTTTTATATATATATATATATATATATATATATATATATATATATATATATATATATATATATATATATATATATATATATATATATATATATATTGTCAAAAAACACTCTTCAACTTATTAGTTTTTTTACATCTTTTTTTTGTTGTAAAAATGTTAAAATATATGTACTAATACAAAACTAAAACCAAATAAACGACCCCATTTACTGACATTGCCCCTATTGAAGACGAAATCAAAGCGCACACATAAAGACGAATATGTGGTGTTTGAGTTTTAGTTTCAGTTTTAATGTAGGGGTGTAGGGTTTAGACGTGTGTTTAGATAGTTACTTTAACTTGAAATGACATTAACCTTCTCAACAAATACAAGATACATTTGTAGATTTCTTCAAGTAATTTCGTTTTTTGATAAATTCTAACTTTTTTTTTCCCATTGTCATATGATGTGGATGAAAATATACTTTTCAAAATTTCAATCTTTTTATTGTTAACAAGCTTGTTTTTATTACCTTATTTTATGGGATAGTTATCATACATATTAATGGTGACACAGAAACATAGTGATAATATATATGGGTGATACAGCCCAAAACGAATCCTTGCTCAAGTTCAATAAATATCAATCCAAACCAAAATTTAAGCCAAATATGTCGCAAGCTTATCGATTTCATCTGGGCTTCCTATGAAAATCGGAGTGCGCTGGTGAATCTGTTGATAAAACAAAAAAAAAAAAAAAAAAACCCTTAGTTTTTGAAGTTATAAAATAAAATAGCTTGGTTGACTCAAAGAAAGTCAAAATTCACCCGATTCTAAAAACCGAGAACAATTTACCTGGTCAGGTTGAATATCAAGAATCCTCTGGACACCATCAGTGGCTTTCCCACCAGCTTGTTCCACCAAATAACTCATGGGTGCACATTCGTACAACAACCTCAAATTCCCAGTTTTTGCTTTCTCATTCTTAGGGTTACCATAGATACCACCATAAAGCAACATTCTATGAATCTCACCAACAAGGCACCCAATATATCTCCCTGAATACGGTTTTCCATTTGGTCCACCTGGTTTTCGTAGATGGTTGAGATAGTTCTGCAACTTACTATCCCAAAGATCAAAATTCCCTTCGTTAAAAGAGTAAATTCTTCCTGATTTTGGTATCTTTATATCCTCATGTGTCAGCACGAATTCTCCATATGCTGGATCAAGTGTGAATCCATGCACTCCATTCCCTATCGAAACCGTGAACACCACTGAGCTCGAATACAAACAGTATCCTGCGGCTAATAAGTTGCTTCCAGGCTGGCAAACACTCACGATACACTTCTCTTTAGCCTCATCTAACTAATCATCAAAAAGTGATCAAGTTATTCTTCCAACAATAAGCCAATCCACATTGTAACCGAAACTCCCAACACAGAAGTAAGTAATCCCAATCCATATTGCAGACACATACATATGCTACTGCGACTCGAACCCTTGATCATTTATGTTAGTTTGAAAATGACAGTATATAAAAGGATTATGATGGTTGTGTAAGGAGGGGTACCGTGTCATTGTCGTAATCAACGAGGCATTGTTCATCGGGAGCGTATATGCCGAAAATAGAACCTGTTGTTAAGGCAATGTCAATGTTAGCAGATCCATCGATCGGGTCAAACACAACAATGTAGTTCCCGGAATCAGTTTCTTCAACTGCCACAGGCACGTCTTCCTCCTCTGATGCTATGATCCCCGTTCGACCACTTGATCTTAAACAATTGCAGAACAACTACATAGATATGATTCAACTTTCAACAAAAGGAAACAAACACGTTGCTTTGACTGATTGCTTTACATTTTGAAAAGTCAAAACATATGTATACCTCATTAGAGATGACATCGAGCTTCTTCTGGTCTTCGCCCTGGATGTTCATGGTTCCCTGAGCCCCAGTCAGGTTGATAATGCTGGACCTTTGTAATAAGGAAGCGATTTGCTTGCAAGCTAATGAAATGCTTGATAGAACTATGGTTAATTCTGCGTCGATATGGCCAGCTTGTTCTTGCTTTAGTAACCATGTTGTTAGGTTCTCCATTTCGTATCTGTTCTTTCTCTTGATGGGGGTGGGGGTAGCGGCGGGGCTTGTCGGACCAGCTCCGGCTCCGGCGACAGCTTGACAACGGAGAGAGAGGGGTTTCCCGGTGAAAAGTGGTTGTATTTCATGGTGGGAGGGACGGAGGTTGGAAATGGAAGTGGTGGTGGTGGTAGTTGAGAAGAGAGAAGACGGATGCGAAATTAGAATTGATTCAGCCATTGGAGTGTGAGGCCTTTGATTGGGGAACTTGTTATCTTTTCTTTCTGTAACAAACGAGTGAATATGATTGATGCGATGAGAACAAAGGCAACCCCACCATATCTCAAAACAGAATATACTTTCTTCTTAATTTCCAAAATCATAAGAAAAGTTCAAATTTTATTTTTATAAATTCAACATCACCAATTCGTTTATTTATTTATTTATTTATTGGGAAAATTTCACATATATCCTTGCAAACATTAAGAATTACGTCTATATCCTTTCAAAGTTCATAATTACGTATATATCATTCTTAACCTATTAAAATCATATTTATGTCCAATCTTATAATTTAATGAGGTATTAATGAATTTAATACAAAAAAACGTATTTAAAAATCAAAATAAAAGTTGATTGTACTAAATTACCCTTTTCAAAACTAAATAGATTTAATTAGCATTAAACCTAATTAATAAGGCAAAACCTAAACACGTGAATTGTAAACCCCAAAACGTGAAATCTCCTAACTTTTTCATCATGTTTTTTCTTCTACAAGCCGTGAGAATTTCTCCTTCGTTTCTTGGAATATCGCTGCTAGAACAATAGTAGTAAATCACATTATTTCTTCATATCAGGTTAATGTTATTCTTCCTTCGATTAATTTTGGTTCCAATTAACTTTTTGCATTCGATTAATTTTTGATTATGTATTCAATATTTGGTTTGCAATAGACAGATTATTGTCCTCCTCTTTGATGGATAATGAGGTTAATGCACCAAGATGGGACATAAGTGCTCACTCACCCGTAATTGAGTAAGTTTTTATCAACAATGGATGATATTTTATGTTTCCCTTCAATTTTATTAATTGTTTTTTTTCATTGTGGTTATCAGACAAGTAATATCGGAATTCAAGTTTAAATTGAAATATGGAGGCTTCTTTCGGTTAGCTAGGAACTCATGTAGGCAAGTGTATTGCTTTGGATCTACAAAGTGTCTCTATATAGACACATTTTCATACGACTTAAATCATCTACTTGAAGAGGTGAAAAGCCACTATCCGTCACAAAGCGATATTGTTTTGTCAATAGTATTTGTTGACAAATATGCAAAAGAGCAATGCTTTATTGAACTTGATAATGATAAGAGCTTCATGGTGATGCTAAACATGTATAATGAGAATAAAGAAGTAACAATTTATGCGACAACCGAAAAATTAAGGTATAACCCTAAACCATTAAGTTGTCAAGATAAAATTATTGATGAGTCTGATGATGAAAATGAGACAGACTCGGTTTGTCCAAGTCAAGAAAGCTATCATAGTCTTCATAGTTCCGATAACGAATATGAGCTTTTAAATTATGGTGAAACTTATGCATATAGTAAGATGAATCCATTTATGAAAGTGAATTCTAAATTCCCAAGTGTAATTGCTTTTAGAAGAGCATTAAATCATTATGCACTAATAAATGAATTTGAGTATGTCATTGAGAAAAGTGATTTGACAAGACTTACAGCATGTTGTGGAGATAAAGAGTGCAAGTGGAGAATTCATGCTTCTCTTACACAAGATGGGGTTACTTTTGAAGTAAGTATTAAATTTGAGAAATACTAAATTCTTCGACATTGTTATTATGTTAACATAATTATATGTTTTTTTTTTTTTTTTTTTTTTTTGCAATTTTGTAGGTAAAGAAATTTGTAGAAATTCATTCTTGTACTCGAAGCAACAAGAGTGGTAACAAACATGCCACTTAAGGATGGATTGCTAATGTTGTCACCGACAAGTTGAAATCTGAAGGCGATGTCTCTCCTGCCGACCTACACGGGTTTCTGTAATGTATTTCTTCCACAAGGAGCATTTTGTAACGATATTATGCCATACGAACAGTTATGTAATGTATTTTTGCAAAAGCAACATATCCAACATGTTACCAAATGCATTAAATAGAAAAACCAGCATGATGCTGGGAAAATTACAATATAAACAAAATAAAATTCTAAAACAATAACACTTTACTTTGACAAGACAACAACAACACCACCAAAATAACACTCCACTTATGAGACAACTTCCTAATTCCTAAAGAAATAACACCCTACTAATTTTTTTACTTTAATTTTGGGGTCGGCTTCATTAGCTCTCTTTCTACCAGAATTTCATGTAGATGAGATCTTAGTGATAAGTCAGCCTCATTTTCCACCTTGTTACCAGAGCTCTTTGATTTCCAATTTGCATTTGGATATTTGATGTTCTCACGACCCAAAACAATACAAGGTGTCCACCATTCCTTCGTCGACAAATATATTTATCCAAAACTCTTAACACTGTATAATGATTCGTTTAGTCTCACTAAACATAAGAAAAAAAATATTAGTATCTGCACTATCGATAAGCCATATCATTGTAACAATAAAACAATATTACAAGTGTATTTTTAATTTCTTACTTTTTTGTTACAATATGGACCAACCATACAAGTATAAGGATAAAAAGACCATCTTTGGCTCCATGCTTTGATGCATAATCATATTTGCATTCATGGGAGGTGTAGATACTCGTTAACTTACTAGCAGAAAACATATATTCCCTTTCAAAAATAGTTTTATGGAAACTGATAGTATTGATTTGGGTCCACACGACCTTTTTATAAGATATTTGACAAAAAATCAATATAATTTTCTGAAGATTTTTCATAATTATTCAAGTAATATAATAATAAACATCTATATTGTAACTACATCAAATTGAAGATGGAAAAGAATATATGAACCATCAAATGTGTACTTTGAATGAAAATGGGGACTAAATTGGCCATCCAATCTCTCACTTGCATCCATCACTTGTTTTTTTTGCTTCTGTAAGTCAACATCAAGATGAAAAACATAGAAAAAGTCAAAGATTTGGCCAATAAGATTTCTTCTAAATTTTAATCAGGTGAAATAAAAATAGAACAGAAACTGAAAAAGAATAAGAAGAATGACAAAGGAGAAGAAGAGGAATGTAGAACAGATTTGGATGATGGAATTTAGTATGTATTTGTAGGTATATGTACATGTTAGTGCTAGAGTGGTATGTACAGACTTTATAGAAATCACAAATTGAAATAGTGGTACGGACTACACAAACAAACGTTGTAGAAGATGATTTCAAATGGAGTATTATATACCCAATTATCATACTCCGAATAAAAAATTGAACACCGGTGTGTAATATGGTTCAGTGAATCAGAATAATTCAAAGTCGCTTTTGACATTCCAAATATCGGGACACATTGGCCTTATCAAAATCATAAATCGATGTGTCGGCGTATTCAATAATAAGCAATGTAATCTATGCACATTAGCTTATTCACAGCAAAGCCCTAATTTATAAGCGAATAACACATACAAAATTAGACATGAATTCAATACCTACTGATACTTGAAATTGAGGCTTGATGCTCCCACATACTTGAAATTGAGGATTGACACTTCAATTGATGGCCATCGGTGATAAGAGGAGGGGGGATGTGTGGATGACGATTTTTCTGTCGTGAAGAACATGGTTAGGAATTTTCAGGGCGTGAAGGTTGGCAATGTAGCTTGCCGGTGGTGGTAGCCGGTAGAGGGCTAAGAGGGAAGAAGGTTAAGAGGGAAGAGGGTGACGCCGTGAGGGAGACCGGAAGATAGGAGGAGGGGGAGATGAGCTCGATTTTTTGGGGAGGAGAAAGGTCAATCTGGGATGGATTGATCGAGGTTCAAGGGAATCATTTTTTTTTATTGATTCACGATTTCTAGAAAAAAAAGAATGACATTTAATTTGAATATAATATGTAAAGGGTATTTTTGTAAATTTATTTGTATTTATGATTTTTAAATATAATTTTTGATAGTAATTTGATTAATATTTCATTAAATTATAGGATTGGATATATATGAGAATTTAATATATTAAAAAGGATATATAGGTAATTTCGAATTTTAGAAGGATATAGACGTAATTCTTAATGTTTGCAAGGATATATGTGAAATTTTCTTTTTTTTAAATAAAGAAAAAAGAATTAAAAGAAACAAACCATCAGTTTCTTCTACCCATTAAGACTATTTTTTTATTTTTATTATTATTTTTGTTTTTTTATTATTAACTAGACAACCCAACTAAATCTAAGTTTTATAAATCATCAGCAATATATGAACTTAACCAAACCCAATTTTCTATTTTAAAGTTAATTTCACTTCATGATTAAAACTTCTTGCCCTTAATTTGCAAGTATTACAGTTATACTCTATCTATACATGAAAAAGTATAAATTTTGGTATCTCTTTTAAATCTTAAATAAAGATAAATATATTTTTTTTATCTAAATAAAACACAGGCACAAAATAATAAGTTGACATAAGGAAATAATTATAATACTAGAATTTTAGATAATAAGATGAAATCGATAATTTTATATTTATAAAGATGTGTAAAATTGAAATAAACAACAAATTACAAACAAATATGTGAAATACAAAATCACTTTAAGGATGTATCTTACAAATAAAAAGTTAAATAGTGCCATATCTTACAAACACATATAAATACAAAACTACATAATGAAATAGCATATAAAGGCATTACAAAAATAAAACACAAATTGAGCTATAATCAACTTTCATAAAACTTTGACAATAGATAGTGTTTCTTATTCTTCACGTGACAAGTGCTCCATTTTTAATGGTATATTCAAATGCACAAGTTGCATATTCTTTAGCTCCCTTTCCTCCATTTTGATATATTTCTCTCCTTTTCACTATCTCTAGTAGGCCCCGGTGCGTGGAGTTCTATAACACTTTCGTTAGAAGCATTGAAATTTTATTTTCTTTTGATATTGTCCATGATGAGTCACACAACTCTTCTGATTTTGTCGTGGGACATGCACTTGTGACAATCACACATGTACTTGTCAAAGTACTCCAAAAAGATGGTTGAAACGACACCATATGAGATATGGACAGAGAAAAGTCCTAATTTTTCTTATATTAAAATATGGGGATGTGAGGCTATGTGAAACGTTAATAATTGAAAACGTTAGGTCCAAATTCTAAAGATTATAGATTTGTTGGATATTCTAAAGTAACCATAAAATATTACTGCTACAACCTATTCGAAAACAAATTGTTTGGTACAAGGGATGCTAATTTCGAATCATGAGCGTTTCATTCCTTACTCTGAAACCATTGTGATTTACTTTATTCATTTGGCGTTGGACGCCCACTAGCAAAGGATGATCTAATTAATTTAGGTGCTGTTTGTTTTTTCGAAGCGAAAATTCATGAAGTCGGCAGACCACCTTTGCAATCCTCTGTAGCAGAAGAGGTGGAACAAACGGCTGCAGCCTATAATAAAAACCATGTTTGTTTTTTAACATCTGCAGTAAACTAAAATTTAAATAAACTAATTTTATAAATTGAAAATAGTTCTCAACATTGAAATTTAATGATTCTAGTCTTAAAACATTGAAATAATAATAACAAGAACATGTAAAAAAAACAAAAATATAAAACTTTTTTAAAAAAACATAAAAAATATAAAAGAAGCTAATAATTTTATTCTAGAAAAAAAAGCTAATTTTAAAAAACATTAAAAAAATAACAAAAAAATTAAGAAAGTATTGCAAACGCTGTCTAAAAAGTTCGTAAAAAATTACACACGTTAAAAAAAATGTAACTGAAATTGAAAATATTATTAATAAAACAGTAAAAAAAAATTAATCAAGTTAAAAAAATCCTGGAAATTATAAAAATAAATTGTATCACATCCGTAAATAAAAATTTAAGAAAATCAAAGTTTAAAAAAAAAAAAAAAAAAAAAAAAAAAAAAAAAAAAAGTTATACAAAAATTCTTAAAAAAACACTTAGAAAAAATGAAAGCTGAAGAGGTTAGAAGAGGCAAGTCAAGTGTTGCGCCACGCAGCACACGTGCAGAGGTTTTGTAGTCTGAAGTCTTCCAAAAAAACAAACTGCTGCGAGAGGAAAAGTAATGCGCGTGTGCTGCACCGCGCAACAATAAGTGGTTTGAAGAGGTTTTTATAGAAAAACAAACAACACCTTAGAGTAGGAGAGTGGGGATTTGTACCTCACTGACATGCCAATGTATACAATTTATACATGTAACATGATTAAAATTAATTAATGTTTTAAAACCTGGGTTTTTGGTTGACCCATTATGATGCGGGTTCACGGGTCAACCGGTTCAACCGGTTGAACCGCCGGGTCAACCTGATTTATGGTCTTTTTCTATTTTTATATATTTTTACTTTCATACATAATGCATAAACATATAAAACCAATAATTTAATGTCCACAAAGTTTAAATATTTAAAAACATTGAAAAACATTGAAGAAACCGCAAACAGCTCGTTGTTTTGGTGTTCGCTACTTGTTTCCAACTATCCAAACCTTATTAAAACGGGTCAATCAGGTTTTAACCGGTTCAACATAAGCGGTTGAACCGCGGTTTAGAGGAAACCCGTCCGGTTCGATCCGGTTCGTATTTTTACAAAAAAATCGGTCTCAATTAACCCGCCTTCTACCCCGGGTCACGGTCCAACCGGTTGAACCGGCTGGGTCAACCCGGGTTTTAAAACATTGTTTTTGATATAAAAGAGAGAAAACCTATGGTCAACGTGCATTAACTACGGTCAAAGTGCATCTTGGTCAAAAAATACCACTTATCCTATTTTAGCCATTAAAACCGTAAGTTTCTTAGGAAAACCTATGCTCAACATGAATTAACTACAGTCAACGTAACAAAAAAAGGAATACTATTTCGGGCAATGAGCTACAATTTCAGGGATCGTCTACTCTTTCGGGGCATATCGGCCCATAGTACATAAGTTTTAGTTTTTAGATTTCTTCATTTTGACTATTCTTTCAAGTTTTTGGCCATTATTTTATCTCAGTGAACCCTTCAAATAACAACCATGTATGTTTCGATTCTTGTTGTAATTTTAGCTTATTCTTGATTGGGACTAGGTTTTATACATATAATCTTTAAAAAAAATAGGAAAAAAACATAAAACCGTAGGCTTCATAGGAAACCTACGATGTACAAGTAGACAATGCATAAATTGTGCATCGAATGCTTGTACATCATAGTTATCGTAATAACCTTTTTTTTTTTTTTGCTTGCAAGTTGTATATAATTATATTATCATGGACATATGATGATTTAAAAAAAAAAAAAAAAGGACACCGAGGTTTCATAAGAACCTACGGTGTACAAGCAGTTAATGTACAATTTGTGAATCGACAACTTGTACACCGTAGGTTGTTATGAAACCTATGGTTTTGGTATTTTTTTTTTTTTTTTTTCATTGTGGTTTTCCTTTTTTGCAAGATTCTAAATAAGTTGCTTGTAAATTATATATAATTGTATTATCGTAAGTCAACATTTGCCCACCTTATTCTTTTCATACCAACATCGAAATCTTTAATAGTATATGCTTTGCAGGTCTTTCAAAACATTACCTTCATTGTGTCGTTGTTTCTGAATTTAGCTGCAATGTTGAAATACAAATGGATACCACATATTCCATGAAAGGTGTGAGGAAATATATATGCATTGATGTCGCTATGGATGGAGAGATATAAATGTAAGGTCCTCCGTGTGGCCGATACGTTCGTACAGTTTTTGAAAGAACCATGACCACGTCTGAATGAATACATTCACTTTTGCATATGGCATAAGCAACCAACATCATTTGGTTATGTTCGTCAATCATCACTACAAGCAACATCGTACCATTAAATCCACCATTTAGATGGCCAACATCAATTATTAAGGCTGACCTGTAATATTTGAGGAAGGCTAGTACGTACAATAATTTATAATTGCATTAAAAAATAATGAGCAGGATTCATATGTAATATTTTTTATAAAAAAATATTACTACTTATCGAGTAACCAAGCACGATATACATGAACTCAAACCGATCTTCCTCAACTGTTTTAATTTGAGTAACCGTTCTTGGATTAGGTGACGAAGTTGTGCACATACGTTGGGAGTTTGGTAAATGAGTCTTCTTTAGTACTTCTTAACAACAACAACGTATATTGTTTTGCCCGCCAAGTCTGCTGGTATGTGATATTGATTGAAAATTTCGAATTGATGTCCCTGACAATTTCATTACCCCGGTAAACTCTCTAATAATCTCCGGCCATAACCTCAACGATAAAGTGGCCGAGAACTTTTTTCTTTGATTGTCGATGATTACTTGATTAGACTGCAAGTTTGTCGCAAGACATGTGTGTTGGTCAACAAGTTTTGTGACTTGATAACCACTAGTTGATTTGATTCCCCTTGCCCTAATAATCCAAGAACGATTTTCAACCAAACAAGCGACCTCAAACCTTTCTTTACTCGATCTGATATGCTTATACTGCCTACCCTCTGCCATGCATTTTGTTCCAATTGCAAGCTTAAGCAACTCTTTGTTATCAAACACATGCAGAACCTTGATATATTGACTTATGTCTATCCTATGAGATGGAATGTTCACATCAACATCTACGTGACACGAAGGCAATGAGGCCATACCATGAAACATAGTATATGAATAAATAAGTTTAGGTTCATCATCCGATTCTTTTCCATTAGAATTACTATAAATCCAACTTGTCATAATCCACAAACTCATCGTATCCTTTTAGTTCACCATCATTTAAAAAATGAACTTCTTCTTTTCCGGATTCATTACCAACCTTATTAACCACTCCTAGTGGTTTGTGGTCGAACTTATGATGTGTACCCACATCATTAACATATGTACCGATATCATCATCACCAATGTACTTATAATTATGTGGTTCCACATACATAATCGGTTTTGACACTACGCTTACATTTTCAACAACACCATGATATTGAGATATATTTGTACATATACATGTACCTATTGGGTTGTTGCTCCCTTTTCGGATATATATGTTAGCTGGAGATGCGTTTCCTCTATCAACAACTTCGTTACCCCCAACACCTTCTTCAATCACCACATACACAAACGCATGTTTATCTCCAACGATATTTATTACCTTGATCAGCTTTCTAATATCATGATCATCAACAATACCACAACAATATAGTTACCTGGGATGTTGTTAAGACATACTCGCTTTTGATTCTTCGGAAATACCAATCTACTTTTCACAAAATAAACAAATTCAGTAAATGTGGTGGTCTCGTAAAATTCAATACCGTAATAAAACATTCGCGGAATATATCTCAACGGCCATACATATGATAGTTGGGATTAACAAACTCCCATCTTACGTCAATGATAAGCATTAAGTAATACAAAATACTCGGTTGAACTCATTCTATGATTTTTGAAAGAAAACAAGCTAAAGAAGAAAAATCACAAACTTTTAATCTAATAAATATGATTCATCTAATATATAATATGTACAATATAGTAGTCTACAAAAAAGTACTCAAAAAAAAAAATCCTACATTATTTGTCTTAATTTTGCTTTAGCCTTCAACTAAGTTAAATTTAGGTCGTGGCTTCTCTTATATGAGGCTTAAAAAGTATCTTGCGCCTTCATTTTGCTTCTTTTGCTTCCGGTTTTTTGTTTAGCCCCCCCCCCCCCCCCACCCCACCCCCCCCACACACACACAAATAGCCACAAAGGTTATGGGAACAAGGTGATTCCACTCATCAACATCTGTAGTTGATATCAATAAATTTGTTCCAGTTCTTCGACCTACTTCTAATTTTTCGTCTATTAATGACACAGATGGTCACTTCTAAAAAAAGAAAAATGGTAGAGAAATAGAGGACAATTATAGTATGAAAATGAACGTTTTTCTTTTTTATTAAACAATTTTTTACCACTGTAGAAAACCAACTGACGCAACCCAAAAAGTTGTATTATATATATATATATATATATATATATATATATATATATATATATATATATATATATATATATATATATGTAAAAAGTGAATATACCCTTAAGGTATATATAAACTTAGGTACCCAAACACATCATAATACATCGTTTTGTTTGATATATTTATTAGAATGTTCTTAAACTTCAACCCCCAACGTTATTTACTTTCAATATTTTTAAAATTTCACTATTATCTTTCTCTTTTATCATATTTTTTTGTCGAACACCTATTAAGCTTTATATATTGTCGATGAAAATGGAAATTATTTAAGAGAAAGATAAATGTGTAATTTATAAAAATCATGGAAGTAAATCAAGTTAGAAGTTAAATTACATGAACATTGTACACTTAGATTATATTATATAATATAAAACGATGTAGTATGGTGAGTTTGGGTACCTAAGCTTATATACCCTTAAGGATATATTCACTTTTCCATATATATATATATATATATATATATATATATATATATATATATATATATATATATATATATATATATATATATAAAGTGAATATACCTAACAACCTTATATAAGTTTAGGTACCTAACTTCATAATACTACATCGGTTTGTATCATATTTACATTGTAATTGCCTAAGGTTCTTAAACTTCAACCCCATAACTTGATTACTTCCAAAATCTTTGGATTTTCACCAATATCTTTCTTTTACATCACGTCTTTCTATCGAATACCACCTGATGGGCTTCATATCCTACCGCTACAAATGAAAGGATGTAGGAGAAATATAATGATGAACTTCCAATTTTTTTTGAAGTAAATCAAGTTTAGGTATGAAGTTTAAGAACTTTTGATGATTGCAATGAAAATTTGATGCAAAATAATGTAGTTTGATGAAGTTAGGTACCTAAACTTGTATAAGGTTGTTAGGTATATTCACTTTACCCTATATATATATATATATATATATATATATATATATATATATATATATATATATATATATATATATATATATATATGAAAAAGTTTAATAGAGAACCATAATTATTGGTTATTCAATAAACCAAATCTTTTTTTCAATTTCTAAAGCTTATTTTTTATCGAAAAAAATCTAAAAATATTTAAATTTATATATTAACATTGTAAATGTGAAAAATATTTTTCGGATTCACCGAGTTAATCCGGATTCACCTTGTGAATTTTCAAAGATTCACATTGTGAATTTGACGTAAAAAAATCGAATTTTATATCATTGGAAAAATGATAAAAAGTTATAAATTTCTGTATTTTTAGTTTTTTTTTTTAATTCTCTATTAAACCTCACCCTATATATATATATATATATATATATATATATATATATATATATATATATATATATATATATATATATATATAAGCATTTAGCCTTAAATGCTGAATTTTAAGAGGTACAACCTGTACTGCAATAAGTACGAGTATTTTATGCATAAAAAAGTAAATCTTATATCTATTAGATTAGTGTCTAAGTCCATAACTATATTTGGTATGTATTTGACCTGGTTGTGCATGGTCTTTTTGGGTTGCCTTCACCAAAGCAACTTGACATGATGATTTATGGAGAGAGAGGATATTATGGTTTATTAATATATTATACGAATAATATATTAAAAGAGAAATCATATTGTTTAATTAATATTGGTCAATAATTAATTAAGAAATTACTCATGTGGCTAAAAGAGATTAATTAAAACAAAGGGGACTGGTATTGTAATTATAGGATAATTGGTTTTGGGCTATGAATCCTTATGGACATAAGGGGGGATGAAATTAGGGTGGAAGCCCACCTTGAAATCGTCCAAGCCTTATTCCAGAAGATTCCCTGGACTGCTTAAGGCCTAAGCTATCCAATTAAGGTTTTAGATGAAACCCTAGCAGCTCAAGTATATAAGGAACCCCAGGGCTTTAGTGTTCGGCCACCAGAAGAAATATTAGTGTTACTGTTGCTGAAATTATGCCTCCTTCTCTCGTTTACATCATCTTCTTGCCTTGGTGTTTGTGAGCCATTAGAGGTATTACATTTGTGATACTAAGTTCTTGAAGATTGAAGATTCTTGCTACTATCAAGAGGTAATCATCTAAACTTGTTTATTTGATATTTAATTAGTTTTATAGTATGCTAGCTTAGGGTTTATAAGCTTTGGATGAATTACATGTACAATAGAGAAACCTAGATCCAAAGCTTTAGGGTTTTGCATGTGAACATAGGATGTTCTTTTGCTCAAAACCCATCAATATCTGGTCAAATGACAGGTTGTACCACCTCAATTAAAGGAATGAAGTATAAAACATATAGCCTGAAATACAATTACTCACTGCACAATTAAACGTTATCTACGTTCGTTTGACGAAGCCCTTCAATCATTTGACCCAACCCTCTTTAATCCTTTACGTTCAATGTTGAATCCTGATTCCCCCCTGTATCGGCAAATATCTCTCGAATATCACCCACCTTCCCCTATATCTGGCATGTTTCTTCCCTTTCTCCAAAAACCCAAGCGGCTCTCTTTTCAGAAAACCATTCCTTTGTTCCCCTTCTTTGTATACTACCTCATAGCCACTACAAACGTGAACATGAAAGAACCTTCGTATCTAGCTACAAGAATCAAGAAGCAATTTCGTATTTTATATTTTAATTTTGAATTCAATCTGCAGATCGTTTCCATTTGAGGTTAGATCGAAGCCCTAGAAAGCCGACCGACCACCTTTTACTTTGTTCGTCATCTTTGTTGCTTCGACTGCTACCACCATCTGTACCTTTCACCATGATGCTTCACTAACCATCTTCGCCTTCACGCCACCATAGGAAGCACTATGATCTCAAAATCTCTACTACCTATTCTCCCTTCTCCGACATCGGTCTCTTTGAATCACTTTTATTTTGACTTCTATTGTTGCGCATTGTCGCTTCATTTGCTACGGTGTCAAAAAGTCAAAGCCACCACCAACTATTTCCTCCGGGTGTTGCTAAATTGACACCCTTTAGACACCCAATAAACACTTTTATTAAAAGTCAACCTATAATAAACTATTTACATTTTACTTTTTCAAAAAACAATGCAAATTTAACCAATAAAAAAACCTTAAAAATCAATTAGGGTGTCCAAATGGAAAATTGGGGTGTCTTTTTAGCCAACCCCATTTCCTCCCCCCCCCCCCCCCCCCCCTTTATACACACACCCCAATAAAGACTTCTTCTACAACTGATTGGTCAGAAAACGAGAATGTAGCTAATGACCTTGCTTCTATATAGGTGTGTCAAGAAACGATTCCAGTAAATATATGGGTTTCAACCTTTCAGGTATCACTTATTTCTCCATCCCCCCCCCCTCTCACTCTTTCTCTCCTTATCCATGTGTTGTATCATTTTGTAACTATAATATTGGTTTTTTCATCCTAAAATGATACAACCAACTCTTGAATTTTGATTGTACTGGATTGTTGTATTATTGAACCTTCTGTAACAGGGTTTCTAGGATTCAATACCATCAAGGTTTCTCTCTCTCTCTCTCTCTCTCTGTCTGTCTCTCTCTCTCTCTCTCTCAACCTACTGCCCTCCTGAAAATTTAGGGCTTAAACAAGCTCAAATTATTCCTCATTTGGCAGTTTTGCTTCCTTAAAGCTTGAATTATGGGAACATTGGTCAAATTGAGGCTATGGTATGAGAGTGGTTGTCTTCAAGGACTTTCGCCACTGCAGATCCATCTATGCAACACTATTATGGAGTTTCAATGGAATTGTATGAATTAGGGCTTTGAATCCTTTCTTAGGTATGAATCACTATAATTAATATATGCTTTCTTCACATCTAATCATACTTTTGGTCATTTTTCTGCCTCAAATCCTAATGGAAATGGGCAAACCATTCCATATTTCTCTATAAATAAAAAGAAGATGATCCATGTTTAATTAAGAGCACAGTTGCAACCAGATGGAATCTTTATCGTATCCTTAGGGTTTTTCTGTGAACATTAACCAATTACAATGCATCGTAACTTATAACAATCTATTTATTATGCACTCAAAATGTGCATGGAAGAATTTATATATAGGAAATATTGCATTTTTATTTGATTATTTAACATTATATTTGCTTGATCATGTCAATATCCAACAGATTGACTATAAATTGAATTTTATCTTAGTTTTCATTTCCATGTCCAGTCTGAAATTGTGCAAATATTTATTTGTTGGTGTAGATCATTCAGATCTTAAATTACAATGATGGTGTTGATGGAGAAAAAGGTGGTAATCATGCAGCTTCAATAGGGATCCAACTAAACCTCAACTTAGTGTTGTGCCTGTATGTGGTGATATAGGCGTTTGTGGGACTCTGAACAAATGACTTTGTTGAGATAAAGGTTTGTTCATTCAATACTTTCAATAATTTTCCTCATCTTTTGGTTCTTTCCATAAAGAGTTGTACATTATCAGCACACCGGTGAAAAATTAATTATTGTTGGACAATGGCAAGGCTATTGCAATTGAAGGTGGGTCACTTGACCCACCTAAACAAAAAAAATTGTGTTACAACTAATTAATAGAAAAAATTAAGACCTAGTTTGAAATTTGTAGATGACCAACCTTAATTTATTTGTCATGGACTTTTAGTCCATTTTTTGTATTTCAATGGTCTAATTTTAGTTTATTTCAAATAATTTCTACCAAAAATTAACCCAATACCTTTTAAAATTAAATAAAGAAAAAAAATACAAGCTGAATGTGAATTGTCCGTTCGTTTGTAGCAAATATGTATGACGCAATCACACAAATCGTAAGGAACGGCCGAAGACAGAAGTCACTCCTATTGATCACTCGATCAAGCCGCTTGTTCGCCTCACTCCAGTCGCCGACAACCTCACATTCACATTAGTCCCTGCCTGCAATCCACATTGCTTTCTTCTTCGCATCGAGTTTTAACTTTGAAGGTTCTCAATTGTGAGCTTGTGATTGATAATGATTGCCTTCTACGGTTTTACACTTCTTCGAATCTTCTTCATAGTTACGAATACATATAAAGAAATCAAAAGTTAAAGACATAATCAATTTAATACGTAATCTCTAATATTGACGCCAATGATAAGAACATTTATTTTCACTTCTGAACAATAGGTTTTGTGTGGTAGGTTTCACCACTTCTTGTGGTATGCTTTAATATGGATTGTCTTGAATTCAATCAATCGTGAAATTAATATAGTTTTATTTGATTGTTTTTGTTTCCCAACTTAGTGGATATTTTAGTGATATATATTGAAAAAGTGTTTTAGATAGTATTAGTAATGATACGATTGTGGATATATATCAAGATATATATCAAGATATTAGAACTTTTCGGGTGCAATTGTAATATCTTTAAAAAAAATGTTTATATGAATCTACCCATTACTAGTATTTTTTAGCTATGTCATTCCTATCGGGTTCACTTAAATAGTGACTCATGTAGGTTGTTGTTCTAGACTCGCCACTGTTGTTGGACCATCTGTGTTCAATTAAAAATGATATGGTTTCAAACTACTTTACCAAGATTCATGATTACAAGAAATGTTTTAGTCCATTCATTATTAAAATGGGCACATAGATTGCGGCTTTTGATTAAATTGTTGAGTAGAATACAATCATTTAATATGTGTGGTTGTTCAATTTGCAGATATACTTTCAGTTTTCTAATTTTTTTTAGGCTCTATATCTAATTACTTAGAAGATGGAGTGAATTTTATGTGAGGTGCAAACTGGGAGACATAGGCATCCAAAGGATCCATTAGGATGCTTTTACTACTGCTGCAACAAAATGAGTATATGGATGATAGATAATTTCTTTATACTCTTACTTTCTTTTTCTATGGATATGTAAGTTTTCCGACATACATGGATTTATATGGTATCGGAGCCGTTGGCTATGGGGGATTACCATGAATGATTGATATCATTTGTATGTGGTTGTAGAAATTTTTGATGAAGATGTGGAAATTTGACTAGCGTCAACCATCAGGTTTCAAATTACATATATGATAAATATATGTTTAGTTATGAAACTTCCTATTTTTGGATTATATTATTTAATATGATGTTTTTGGATATTTTGGTGCTTATATTTATGGTTTGTTTAGTAGCCTTGGGATGATCGTGGAGTTCTTTGAAGGCTAAGGGTATTTTGCTCAACCATGGCTACTACACCTTCAATAAGTTATCTTTTGAATTCCATATTTGACTTTAATAGAAAAAGTAGTCAACTACCTTTCTATTGGAGCAATATACTTTTAGGTTTTGGTTATTGGTTAAGAAAATGAGGGTACCCCCCCCCCCCCCTAATTGCGATAAAAATGTAATTGTTGTATTTATTATAAGTAACTAGATATTCAATATTATTTTCTCATTCTTTGTGAACCAGGTTAAGGCTTATTTGATCAATTCTTTTTCATAAAGTAAATAAGCGAACCATAAAAGTTAGGTGTTGTTTGTTTTTTTAAAAAAACCACTTCAAACCATTTATTGCTGCACCGCGCAGCACACGCGCAGCACTTGGCCATTCGCAGCTGTTTGTTTTTCAGAAGACTTCTGACTTAAAAACTGTTGCGCGTATGCTGCATGGCGCAGCACTAAACCAACTGCTTCAAACCTCTTCACACATTAGTTTAATTTACTGCAGCAGTCTGCAGACGTTAAAAAACAAACATATTTTTTATTACATGCTGCAGCCGTTTGTTCCTCCTCTTCTGCTACAGAGGATTGAAGAGGTGGTCCGTAGACTTCAAGCAATTTCTCTTCGAAAAAACAAACAACACCTTAATGTGGTTGAGGAATTATCATTGTAATTAACTAAAGTGGTTTAACAAAAATAATTCATATAAATAAACATGTAGGCCTCAATTTAAAAGGTGGTGTTTGCCTACTATTTTGAAAAAAATGTCTAAGAACATTTAACATACATAAATAATACAAATGTGTTAACATGCATAAACATAAATTAGTAACATCAAAAAATAATAAATATAAACATCCATCAAGTTTTAAAATAGTAGTTAGTTTAAATAGTATTAAAAACATGCATTGTTTATAAATTAGTAACATTATAAAAATAAATATAAACATCCATCACATTTTTAAATAGTAGTCAATTTAAATAGTATTAAAAACATGCATTATTTGTTGCTAGAAACAATGTATAATAGGTGGCTTGGAACCAATGCAAAAACTCATATCTAATCGGTTCCAAACTATAGGAAACGGAATCAGGATTGTTGATATCAGTTTTGGTACAAAAATTGTTGCTTTTTAACCAATTTTGATTCTAAACGGAGGTACCTCACTAATTGTAGCCTAGAATTATGCATTTTAACATAAAAATAATTTTAGGTACCAAAAATATAGGTAACACCATGAACGCCAATCACACCATTATAAAATAAAAAGAAATTGATATAAATCATAAATCTTAGTTGTTGTAACGAAATATTGGCTAAAAAGTTGATATCATTCAATGTTGGCAAATTAACTTGATTTTCTTTAAGGTTTACGAATGATAGTGAACCTTTTTATCTCTGGACGATCCTCCATTCTAAATGTCTAAATCCAAGAAGAGCGTCTACATTCACAAAAGTTTTCATCATGGAATATCTTCTTTGTAGATCTTGAGTTAGACATCAACAATTGAGTGGAAGAAGAAGAAGTAGTTATTGCAAGAGATCGAATATAGACGTCGTTCGTTTTTCTCTCTCTAAGCCCTAAATCGATATATAAAGGGTAATTTTGATATGTTTATTTCATGTCATTAAATATAATGTCATATCATTTGCCAACTAGTTGTATACCTAATGAATCTGGTTGCCTCTAATGAGAATTGAACAAAAGCGTAAGTCCGTTGGGTTTTTTTCAACAAACAAAACATGATTGTGATTTTTTGAATAGTTTTGAAACTTCGTTGGTCTTACAAGTCGTTTTCTAATATTTAATTACACATCATAAGCCATATCATTCGTTAATTTTCAATAGCCGGTTGACCTTAAATGAAATATGTAAGTTAGTTGAACTCTTTTAGACAAAAGGTTATTTTCGTTGAATTTTTTTAATAGAAAAAACATAATTAAAGTTTTTTAAACGGTTTAGAAACTTCATTGTTTATTATTTATTTTCCCATATGTTAATATAATTATAATGCTATTACATAGATATCTTAATGGATAAAAAGCAAAATATATTATTCGAGAATAAAGTACCTTCATATTATTGACAATTTGCCCCGTTTTATATAGTATCATAGTATAGGCTTTTCTTTTCGTCACTTTGGAAAAACCCTCCAGTAGAAGCAATGCATCTATGCACTCCTTTTTTACTCCCACAAAGTGAAAGCGACACACACACACACTCACCTCTATAAACTCCTTTACCAGTCACACCATCTGCAAACACTTTGCAGAAGCAACAATGGCGAAACCTTCTTATCCTCTCTTCATTCTACTCTGCATGTTCTTACGTTTCTTCATCACTTCATGTAATCTACAACGTCTTCAAATATCTCCATGTATAAAGCATAATCTTTAGTTGTTTTGCATATGTTTCACTGCTTTTGGTCTTTAATTGCAGATGGAGTTCAGTTGATTCTAGTCAACAACTGCAGGCAAAGCATATGGCCAGGTTTACAAGGCGGCGCAGGCCACCAGAGTCCCAAAGACGGTGGATTCCGATTGGGTGGTGCGGAGGAAGTAGTGGTTGATGTGCCGGATAAATGGTCAGGGAGAATATGGGCAAGGCAAGGTTGTGATTTTGACGGTAACGGTAAAGGTAGATGTGCCACCGGTGATTGTTCCGGGCAGTTACACTGCCAGGGTACAGGCGGTGAGCCACCAGCTACGGTGGTGGAAATGACATTAGGGTCTTCAAGCTCCCCCTTACACTTTTATGATGTGAGCTTGGTGGATGGATTTAACATTCCGGTTGCAATGGCGCCTGTTGGTGGTGGCGTAGGGTGTGGCAGGGCGTCATGTGAGGTTGATTTGAACGTGTGTTGTCCATCGGCGCTGGAAGTGAAGGCGGGAGGGCAAGTGGTGGGGTGTAAGAGTGCGTGTTTGGCAATGGCGTCTCCTAAGTATTGTTGTACAGGGGAGTATGCGAATCCAAAGACATGTAAACCTACGCTTTTTGCTAATTTGTTTAAAGCGATATGCCCTAAAGCGTATAGTTATGCTTTTGATGACTCTTCGAGTCTTAATAAGTGTCGGGCTTCACGATATGTGATCACATTTTGCCCACCGAAGTGACTTACTGATTTGTCTCGACTGTCGAATTGGGTGAGTCGTTTAGTTGCGGTCTTTTTTCCTTAGAGTTAATGATTCATGTGGGTATGTACGTCGTTTAATAGAACATGTACATTGTCGTATTTCAATATGCATTTAAATGAAGTAATGAGATTATATGTTTATTTATAATGGATCAAAACATTCGCCTCATAACTCACTTCTTTCTATAAATAAAGACATTCCTTCGAATACTGACCCAGATCCAGAAGAAAAAAAAAAAAGAGTTAGGGTAGTTAATTTAGTATTTGTTGAATAAAATATCGTATTTACTCAAATTTATTTTTAAAACATTTTAGAATCTTATTTTTATATTCTAAAATCATTATAACTTATTAATGAACAGTTTGACCATATTACACTTCAATGTTATGTCTACTAGCTAGATGTTCATGAAGATAAAAAGCAAACTTATCAAATACAAGAAATTATACATGCGACAAGATAAAGAAGAAATACTTCAAATGCAATTCTTTGCTCCGTAACATTCAATAATATTGCCTAGCTCTTCCATAGTAAAGGGAAATTTCCACTGTGCAATTTTTTTATCCTTTTTACCGTATTGAAGAAAAAATAAATCGCAAAAAAAATAAAATAAATTACCGTATTTAATAATATTGCCTAGCTCGGAATTATAAAACAAATTGTACTTTTACCGAAGAAAAAATAAAATTTTACAATTAGTTTATATTTTTTTTACGTTTTTATTTTACGTTAACTATTTTTTATTTATTTAAAAATATGTTTTTGTACAATACGCTATTATGTTGTTATAATCTTATACTATATTTTTATGTTACGTTAACGTCTTTAATTGGTTTAAAGCAAAACTACAAGTATTTTTTTGCGTAAAAATATTAAGAACATGATAACATAACGTAAAAAAATACTTGAATATTCGCTTTAAATCAACTAAAGATGTTAAGATAACGTAAAAATATATTTTATGATTTTAACAACGTAATAATATATTATATAAAAATGTATTTTTTAAATACATAAAAAAAACATAATCCACACACATATATATATATATATATATATATATATATATATATATATATATATATATAAAAGAAAATTACACATTTTTAAGATTACGTTTTTTTTATAATATGTTATTACGTTTTTTTATGTATTTAAATATTACTAAAAAATGTGTAACTTTTTTTTGTATATATTTATTTTACGTGAAGTATGTTTTTTATGTATTTAAAAAATACATTTTCATATAATACGTTATTACGTCGTTAAAATCATAAAATATACTTTTACGTTATCTTAACATCTTTAATTGATTTAAAGTGAATATTCAAGTATTTTTTTTTTTACGTTATGTTTTCATGTTTTTAATGTTTTTACGTAAAAAAAAAATACTTGTAGTTTTGCTTTAAACCAATTAAAAACGTTAACATAACGTAAAAGTATACTATAAGATTATAACAACATAATAACGTATTTTACAAAACCGTATTTTTTAAATACGTAAAAAAATTATTTTACATAAAATAAAAACGTAAAAAAACATATAAACTAATTGTAAAAATTTATTTTTTCTTCAATACGTAAAAGTACAATTTGTTTTATTTAAAAAAATTATGTAAAAAAAATGTAATTTATTTTGTTATTTATCTTTTTTTTTTTTTTTTGCGATTTTACATAATGTAATTTATTTTTCGGAAATATAAATCAAGTTTTGTTGCAGCTTATTGGTATAAGGCATAGGTTGGTTTGGGATTAGGGGGAGGTCCCAAGTTCGAATCCTCCTCCACTCATATAAATTATTTTTAGAAGAATTACAAAAATGGTCCTTATGGTTTACCAAGTGTCACAAATTCAGTCCTTTTATACTTGAAAAGACGAAAATGCCCTTACGAATTCAGTCCCTAACGGCTGAATACTAACGACGTTAGTAAAAAGGGCCATCCGTGCAAGTTTTTCAAACCACAAGGACCATTTACATCAAAAAAAATTAATAAGGACTGACTTTGTGACTTTTGGCAAACCATAGGGACCATTTTTGTAATTTTGTCTATGATATTTTAAAAGCTTACTAATGGTAAATATAATATATAAAAATTATGTTATGATATTTTGATGTTTATAAAGGATATATATGAAATTCTCCTTTTATAATAAGACAATGTATTCCTTTTTATTGATCAATTAATCATCCTACATCAAGACACAGATACATATATACAAAGTTTTAGTAACTTCCATATGACAGTTACTTGCCAAACGATACAACTGTTAACCCACTTTTACAAATATTAGAAATGACTCAAGACAGCGATTTGAGGTTCCTTGATACAAAGAGTTGTGGGATTTGAATCATGGGGGAGATAGTATTCGACTCGAAGCATGAGTTTAATCCAATTGATTGAAATTCATCACAATTTCACCATTAGATCCACAGATCCCGTCATGAATTAATTGGTTCCTCTGAATCTCATATGTGTCTTAGTTAATTGAAATTCATCTCAACTCACTACGAGGCCCACTGCAAGATCCGATTAGGAATTAATTGGATTTTTAAGGTCCATCTCGGTTTTGATTGAAATAGGTTTGCAATTAGTTTTATAGGATCTGAACACCACTGCAAGATCCGATTATGAATTTATTTGAAGCGGTTATACCTTTAAAGATTTTGTTCATTCTTACGAATTCTTTCTTATTATGAGTTTTATTCTATTGAAATCCATGTATAATGGCAAAGTAAATACAACCAATTATATATGTTTATACATATATACATAAAGAGAATGCTTGATATTAGAAATGAAATGATTTTAGAAAAGACAGTGATGGCGTCGGGTGGATGTGGGTGGCCCGTGGCCGATAGTGTTAGGGAAGGCTCAACACTTCTTCTCAAAACCCCGGCACCAGTGAATGTTTTATTAGACTTTTGGTCTTAAGAATATCAATATAGATTTGGATTTTTTTTAGGATCATAATTGCAATCATTTTCTAAAATCGATTATTTTGACACCTATGCTTGGGGATAATCCAAGAGAGATAATTTAGAGTCAAGTCACTTCCAAATCCGAAACATAGAATTACCTTGTTTTGCTGTTTTGAAAGATAAAGAGAATCTGATGATCAAATCCAAGTATATATATAGAGAATCTAACTCTTTTTTGGAACTAAGTTCTTATACAAGGTAGAAAATATTTAAATAGTCGTTATATGTACTTTTGCAACAAAATGATAGTTAGAAATATGGTTATAAGACATTTGAATCTTACATCAAATCCATTGGCACATTTTTTTATGTAGTGGCACAATAGTAAAAAAAATAAAAAATACTAAAAATTTTACAGTGCATCCGAAAAAAACATGGGTTGCCGGTGCCACTATAAGCACCATTGTGGATCCGCCACTGTTCTCTAGTCTACACGTTGAAAAAAAAAAAAAAATCATGCTCAATTAGTTTTTAACTACTTTTCCCTGTCTTTATCATGAAAAGGTAGTAGTGTTAAAAAATCATGTTCAATTAGTTTTGAACTATTTTTCCCTGTTTTTATCATGAAAAAGTAGTGGTATTCTATGACAAGGATAAACGGCAACACATGTATCAGATTGTAAATCACAATATCCCATAGTTGCAAACAAGGTAATATCTAATGTTGTTTGAATTCTCTTGAGATATCAACTCAAGCAAAGTGAACATGTTCCAAAATACTATATATATATACATCACCAATCTCCAAGAAACTTACTTGTGTTGCTAAATTTATTTATTGATTCAAACATCTAACAATCAACAAATCACTTCATATGCCATTCAAACAAAACCACCTCACCTTCACCTACCTGTTGACTGTTGAAGTCATTTTTCACCAGCTAATCCCTGGTCATCATTCTCCACAAACCCTTCCTTAAACCTATCATAATTCGTAGGTTCACTACTCTGAAAAGGCCGTTCACCAAGTATATGAACCAAATCCTCCTGATGCAACACTTCCTTTTCAAGCAACTGTTCTGCAAGCTGAGCCACTTGCTCTTTATGCTCCTCAATCAGTTGCAGTGTTCGTGAGTACGCTTTCGCAACCCATTCTCTCACCTCATTGTCTATTATCGCAGCTGTTTTGCTGCTGTAAGGCTTTGTCACCTCAAATGCATTATCATTTTGTGGAAAAGATAAAAGACCTACTTTCTCACTAAATCCATACACAGCCACTTGCGCATACGTCATCTTTGTTACCTTTTCCAAATCATTCTGAGCTCCCGTTGAAATCTTCCCAATCAAAACCTGCTCAGCTGCTCGACCTCCAAGTGTCATACAAGTCAAATCAAAAAGCTGTTCTTTAGTCATCAACAAGTTCTCATTAGGAACATACTGAGCAAAACCAAGAGCAGCAGTTCCTCTAGGAACAATAGTCACTTTAAGCAACGGTTCAGCATGTTCTAGAAACCATCCAGCAACCGCATGCCCAGACTCATGATACGCAACTGTCCTCCTTTCCAACTTACTTATCACCTGTCAAAACTCAAAAAAAACAATAATTCCAATTTTTCATTCAAAAAAAAAAAAAAAAAAAAACATACCCTGTTTTTCTTCTCCAAACCTCCAATAACCCTATCGATAGCCGCCTCAAAATGTTCCATAGTAATGACACCGCTCTCACACCTCGCAGCAATCAGCGCGGCTTCATTACATACATTCGCGATATCCGCTCCCGCAAATCCAGGTGTCAGCGCCGCAAGCCTTTTTGAATATTTTTCAGGGTCTTCGTCGAGCTTCAGCTTACAAAGATAAATTTTGAAAATTTGTCCGCGCCCTTTAATATCCGGTTTATCAATCGAAATTTGTCGATCAAATCTCCCGGGTCTCAACAAAGCTTTATCCAAAATATCGGGTCTATTTGTTCCCGCAAGTACAACAACTCCTGAAGTCGTACCGAATCCATCCATTTCAACTAATAACTGATTCAACGTGCTTTCGCGTTCATCGTTTCCACCTGAAAACCCACCACGACCACGTGCGCGTCCGATCGCGTCTATCTCATCGATGAAGATTATACTTGGTGCACACTGTCTTGCTTCTTGGAACAAACTGCGGACCCTTGCGGGTCCCACGCCGACAAACATTTCCATGAAGTCGGAACCGGAGATGGATAGGAAAGGAACGTCGGATTCACCCGCGGTTGCTTTAGCGAGAAGGGTTTTCCCGGTTCCCGGGGGGCCCACGAGAAGCGCGCCTTTTGGGATTTTCGCTCCTAATTCTTCGTATTTTTTAGGGTTTTTTAAGAAATGGACGAATTCCATGATTTCTTGTTTTGCTTCGTCGCAACCGGCTACGTCTTTGAAGTATACTTTGTTTTTGGAATTTTTATCAAGCTTTGTGACTTGTGCTTTGCCAATGTTGAAAATCCCACGTGCACCTTTTCCACCGGATCCAACATTGATTTGCATTCTTTTTAACATGAAATATAATGTTCCTAGGAGTAATAATGTTGGAGTAAGCCGGATTAGTTCTTGGATCCAATTTGTTTCTGAAGAATATGTGACAGGAATATAATTATGAGGGTCGATTCCCAATGCCTCCTGAGCTTCCTCGAGTTTCTCTTCGAATGTATCCACACTTCCAATATTGAAATAGTATTTGTAGTGGCTCACGTTTCGTCTGGGCCCCACATCGCTACTGTTGGGACCCCGGACACCTTCTTCACTGCTTTGGATTGTATTGGGCAGTGAGGTCTTTACATAAACTTTAGCAACAGATTTGTTGGTGACAACAATGTGGTCGACTAGACCAGGTTCTAGAAGCTTGTTTTTGAACTCCTGAAAACTTATCTGAAAATGAGGGAACATAAATCCAATCAACCAGGTTAATGACCATTGTTCCCATGTATAAGAAAAGAGAAAGCAAAGAGCATGTTTTAGAAAGAAAAGTAGTAAGAAAGAGTACCTGTTTTTGTTCCTGAGGAGCTAAAAAGATTGATGATAACACAAAAGCGAAAAACATCAAAGGTGAGATTAAACTCTGATATTGCTTCATCAGGTTCTCTCGATTGTCACCTTTACCAGAGTCCTCTCCTACATATACCACATTACTTGATGTCAATTTCTCAAGGTCCATACTACATGCTTTTAATATAATTTACTTTTTTCTAAATAAAGAAAATGCCAAATAACTACTTTGCAGTTTCTCAAGGTCCAAAAACAACTTGATATTTCTAACAGTTGAAGATGGGGTATTTAACACTGATGTTGTTTGTAGCTAATTGATAATACATATGGCATACCTTTAGAGCCCGATTTTTGTCCTTCTCCCTTTGGCACCTCTCTCTTTCCCTTTGGATAATAGTTTTCATAGTCTATGTGTATTCATCACAAAGATCAAATAGTCATAACCAGAACAAACAGAAAATGGAGAAATGAAATATGTGACTAAAGAACTTTTAGACTTCAATTTTCCGTATCATTATGCATAAATACAAAAAGTTGCACCAGAAGGGAAAAAGGTGATAACTTTGATCTTATAAAATGATAAATTTCATGTTAAATGCATACAAACAACATGTCTTCTGTTCGATTGAAGTGAATGAACCATCTTTCTAATAAATTGAAGTGAATGATGTTAACCATATGCTTGAAGTTCTCAAAATTGAAATAAGACTTTTTTTCCTTTTGTGAGTAGAAAGGTAAATAACCATAAAACAGGAGTAACAATTAATTTGAGGAACAAAACGGTTTTATTTTCCCTTACTTTTCCTCTTTGGTGCCTCGCTGCAGAACAGCCTTCGTAACCCTAGGTTTTTTGCAAAGAATTGAACTTCAGAAGCATCTATTTTGGGCTTAATAATCTGCCCCTTTGCACAAATTGAGGTCAAGTAGCTCCTTACGAGCCCTGCTCCGCCATCGAAGCGTGCGATGCTCGCATTTGCTGATGGTTCGCTTGAAATCAATCCCCTCACATTCTGCAATGAGGATTCATATCAAAAATTAACACTATTGTTTTTTTGTAATAATAGAACTTAATATTATAAACATGGAAGAGAGGATTACACGTTGGAACGTAGAGTGAGAGGAACGGGAGAGGTATCGTGAAATGCGTGTGAAAATCATTGTCTGGATGATCTGGACATGGATTGAAACCCTAGAAGAATCGAAATTTTGGTTGGTTTAAATTCAACCTAAAGCTGAAACGCAAGGGGAAGGATGGATGTTCACCGAGAAGAGAGAAAGAACTGAGGAGCAATTCCGTTATCATGGCCAAAATGCCCAAAATCAATTATCGTTCTGGTTGCTTCCATTGATTCCATTTGTAATTTTTCTTGAAAAATATTTTAAATAAAAAAACTAACAAAAAATGATAACTTATTTATTATATAAATTGGGAATAGGATTAATTAAGGTAATTAACTTTTCAGTTTGTTTATATGTAGGTAATTATCTTTTTTTTTTGTACACATCTAGGTAACAATTTTTTTTGGAATACATATGGTTATAGTAGGTCATAATGGTTACATGTGAACACTTTCAACAAGTTCGTTACCTACATTTGTAAAAAAAAATAGTTACCAAAATATGAACAAAACCAAAAGTAAGAGTAATTACACGAATGGTCCCTGTGGTTTGGGGAAATTTGTACTTTTGGTTCCTAACTTATTTTTTTTATTCGGATGGTGTCTATTATTTATTTTTTGTTGCGTTTTGTCCATGTCTTACCTAAAAAGACTATTGTGCTCTTATTAATTTAATTTTTTTAATTATTTTTTTTATTTATGTAAATTTTTATATGTTTAAAAAAACAAATAGATCCTACATATCTGTATCTCCTCATCATCCCATCTCTCATCATCCTCAACTTTTATTTCTTTTCCACCTTTAATGACATCGACGTCTTCACCATTCATTCTTTTTCGGTGTTTGTTCGCCAGAGTTGAAGTACCAAAAAAAAAGGATGGTGAAGACTTTCATATCACTAAAGATGCAAATATAATAGAAGTTGAAGATGATGAGAGAGGGATGGTGACCGGTGCGACCCAGATTAAATTTCTTAAATGTGGTTTAAGGTTTACGGTGAGGAGTTACAGATATGTGGGGTCTATTAATTTTTTTAAACATATAAAAATAAATACATAAATAAGAAAATTAACTAAAAAAATAAATTAATAATGTCACGCTAGTCTTTTTAGGTAAGACAGAGACTAAGTGCACAACAAAAATAAACAGTAGAGACCATCCGAGTTAAAAGAATAAGTTAGGGACCAAACTCACCAATTCTCCCAAACCATAGTGTAACGCCCGTAGATCAGGGCTAGTCAATTTAGAAACAATAAGCGTCAAAAATGACTTTTTTATAGAAGATTATTTAGGATGAATAATCCTAACTAAGTTGTAGTATATGTTACAAGGTTTCCGTGCATATAAAGAACGCAAAAATCCGAGTTATAACGAAGAAGTTATGACTTGTTAAAGTTTCGCGACAGAACCGGCACAACGCTGAATGATGTAAAAAGTGAATTTACGTTAGAGTGATATTTAGCCTTAGCGATCTAAACGAGAATCGAAGATCTCGTTGTTAGTAGCGAAACGACGAAAAGTTAGGCAAGAACGGACGTCGGACGAAGAAGTTATGAATTTATAACGAAATTTTCTGTCCCAACCTTTTAAATATAAATAATAAAAATAAAAGTCAAAATTAGCCAACGGAATCTAAACGAAAGTTGTAGAGCATAGTCTCACCTTCGCGTGGATATAAAGAACGTCGAAAATGGAGCTCGTATGAAGGAGATATGAATTTCCGAAGTTTATTAAATAATTAATAATTAAAATTAATTATTAAACCCCGGCATTATCCGAAGAGGAGTCAGCGGTCCGATCCGAAGTACGCCCCGCGTACAGCGAAGATGTCGACACTCGCACTCGAGGACTTCGGATGACAAACGCAGTGACGATTTCGGACCAGTACGCCCCGCGTACTCCGAGGCTCCAGCCTCCTATAAATAGGATGCGAGGGCAGCCGGCTTCTTTGCTATTTTTCTCCATTCTCTCTCCCGTTTTGCATCGTTTTGCATGCCAAAAAATACCCCGAAGCTCCGGTAATATTCCCGAGTCCCGAAGCAAGTCCCGAGATCCCGAAGATCCCGAGAGGTGCGGTTTCCGAGCCAAAGCTCTGCCCGCAAGAAGTTCGATTTTTGTAGAGATCTTCCAGATCTGCTGAGGATTTCTACTTTTACAAGTCGTAGTGCTGTCTGATCATCTTCTGATCAAGTGAGTGTATACTACCTTTCATAAACACGATAATAATACAAGTATGGTTTGAGTGTATTAAGTTATTGTTGTTTATATGTGTGAGTGTGTAGTTACTTTCTTATAACACATAAATATGACATATTTGCTATGAAATACGTGCTATGTGTTTATATGTTATTTGTCTATTTGAGATGGGCATGGAAATTGGAGTTTTATACAGATGTTAAATGATTTAAACTGTGTAAGTATTTATATCTACAAAATTGTTGGGTAGAACATAGGTAGATGGAATAGTTGGTGACTATGGAGTTAGCGCCTATTGTATAAACCTTGGCGACTATGGAGTTAGCGCACGTTGAGTAAACCTTGGCGACTATGGAGCTAGCGAACGTTGAGTAAACTTTGGCAACTATGGAGTTAGCGCTTGTTGAGTAAACCTTTGCGACTATGGAGTTAGCGCTTGTTAAGTGAACCTTGGTGACTATGGAGTTAGCGCCAGATAACTATGGATTTAGTACTTGATAAATAAGCTTTGGCAGCAATGGAATTCGTGCCAAATTCCTTACGAATAAATGAATGAAGGATAGTTGGTTCTTAGGGTAAAACCTTAAGAAGATAATGGGGATGGGTAATTGGGTTGATTGTTTGCTGGTTAAATATAATAATTATATTATTGTGGGTTGAAAACCCTATATGCTCACCAGGCTCCCAAGCCTGACCCACTTAGTTTTCTTTACATTACAGGTGATGGCACAAGAGTATAAGTTGGTGGACTTGACGAGAGATTTTGGATTATAGATCAGTAGTCATAAATAACTGTTGTAAGATTTATTTTATATTGTTTATGCTTTTGGTCTGTATCGAACATGACATCCCAAGGTTTTATTATTTAATGAAAATACATTCTCTTTGAGAAATGTTTTGATAAATTTTATCATATTTTATTTTGGGAACAAATTCTGCAACTCTTTTAATCAAAAGATTACTCTGATTTTATAAAACAAAGCATAAACAAATCGGTCTTTTCTGGCCGTGATTTTGGGGATGTCACACATAGGGACCACTCGTATAATTTACTCTTACTTTTGGTTTTGTTCATATTTGGGTAACTATTTTTTTGTACACATCTTAGTAACGAACTTGTTGAAAGTGTTTACATATAATCATTATGACCTGTTGTAGTTGGATGTAACTTGCTACAGCAAGTCATAATGGTCATATGTGAACAGTTCCAAAAAGTTTGTTATCTAGATGTATACAAAAAAAAAGATAGTTACCTATATGTGAAAAACCCGAAAAGTTAATTACCTTAATAAGTCATATTCTCATATAAATTAGGTGTGAGACTCATATACATTTAAAATAAAATTAAATAGCAAGACCTAAACATTCAGGAACATTCAGGATTTTTCAAATAAATTGTAGAAACTAAATACATTTGATCCATAACATATAAGTATTTTACGGTAAAACTGAAAATAGGTAAGGCATCCAACTTTTGTTCCAAGGTTCAAGTAACCACAACACTTTCCAAACAAATATTATTACGCACATAAGTGAAACAACATTTATATGATCATGAGAAAAATGTAAAGCTATAAATAAAAGTATAATGTTGTAATAAAAATAAATGTAATTAGGATAATATAGTATGTAGATTCTATAAAGTATAATATGTTAATAATAAAAAAACTATAATGATATAAATGAATATTTCAACAATTTGGATTATTTGAAATCATTTGGATTACATCCAAAGTTATTTAAAATGATTTTAACTCATGTGGAGTACAAACACTAAATATTATATAGACCTGATGCCCGGGTACTATTAGGTCAGGTTTAGGGAGGAGGACGTGGAGAATACCGCGTTTCAAACTCGTTATGGACATTATGAGTTCATGGTGATTCCGTTTGGGCTCACCAACACATCAACGATATTAATGGATCTAATGAATCGAGTCTGCAGACCTATGCTCGATCGCTCGGTCGTTGTGTTCATAAACGATATCTTGGTATACTCCAAGACCCGAGAGTAGCATGAAGAGAATCTTCGGGAGCTATTAGGAGTTTTGAGGCGAGAACGACTTTATGCTAAGTTCTTGAAGTGCGATTTTTGGTTACGCGAGGTTCAGTTCCTTAGACATCTCATTAACCAGGAGGAGATTTTGGTCGACCCGGCCAAAATCGATGCGGTTATGCGGTGGGAGGTTCCGAAATCTCCCTTGAATATCAGGAGCTTCTTGGGATTGGCAGGGTACTACCGGAGAATCATACATGATTTCTCCAAGACTGGAGTACCCCTCACTCGTCTGACGAGGAAGGGGTGGATTTTCGGTAGGGCCCCGAGCAGCAGAGGGCGTTTTAGACACTCAGACAGCGACTTTTTGAGGCTCTAGTCTTGACTCTCCCGAAGGGAGTTAAGGGTTTTGTAGTGTTTTGTGGTGCATCATCACGGGACTAGGAGCAGTCCTAATGTAGAGAGGACGGGTGATAACCTACGCGTCGCGGCAGCTGAAGCCGCACGATACGAGAGACCCTACTCACGATCTAGAGTTGGGAGCGGTGATATTCGCTCTCAAGATTTGGAGACATTACCTCTATAGGGTCTGTTGTACCATATACACGGACCACAAGAGTTTGAGACATATCATGGATCAACCGAACCTGAACATGAGACATCACAGGTGGCTGTATGTAGTCAAGGACTACAACTGTGAGATCCTTTACCACCCAGGTAAAGCGAACGTGGTTGCGGATGCTCTGAGCTGCAATTCAGTTGGATCTTCTACTCCAGTGACATGTATGAGGATATCGGTTGATTCTCCAATTGTGAGCTTGATCAGGGAAGCTCAAGCTAAGGGTATGCTTCAGGAGAATTTGAAGCTTGAGAAGATTAGGGGTGAGAACACCTGATTTGTGCAGGATAACCATGGATTATTGACTCGTTATGCCCGGGTCTGGGTTCTGATGTCTGGTGGGGTCAGATAGATTGTTCTAGAGGAGGCTCATAAGTCTCATTTCTCTATTCACCTGGGGACCACCAAGATGTACCGGGATTTGTGTTTGAGCTACTGGTGGCCAGACATGAAGAGAGGGATTGCATGGTATGTTGAGAGGTGCTTGACCTGTTAGATGGTCAAGGCCGAGCCTTAGAGGCTGCATGGTCAGTTGTAGCCTCTGTAGATTCCCATGTGGAAATAGGACCAGGTCACTCTGGATTTTATCACCAAGTTGCCGAGGACGGCGAAGAGCTATGACGTTATTTGGGTCATCGTGGACCGATTGAGCAAGAGCGCCCACTTCTTAGCGATACGGGAGAGTTCATCAGTCGAGAAGCTGGCCAATGTGTATATTCACGGATCATTGTTTGCCATGGGATGTCGGTATCTATTGTCTCAAATCGATACATTCGGTTCACCTCCCGTTTCTAGCAGAAGTTCCATGAGGAACTGGGCACGCGTTTGCATTTCAGCACAACCTATCATCCGCAGACAGATGGCCAGAGTGCACGGACCATACAGACTTTCGAGGATATGTTAAGAGTCTGCGTTATTGACTTCGGTGGGAGCTGGGACTCCTACCTACCCCTTGTAGAGTTCTCCTATAACAATAACTTTCATTCCACTACTGGTGCTCCACATATGAGTTGTTGTATGGACAGAGATGTCTCACCCTAGTCTGTTGGGGTGAGATCGGTCATAGGGTGATGTGACGGACAGAGGTAGTTCTTCAGACTACCAAGAGGATTCAGCAAATCAGGAAGCAACTACAGACTGCTCAGAGTCGACAGAAGAGTTATGTTGATAGACGTCGATCTGAGCTAGAGTTTCAGGTGGGTGACATGGTACTCTTGAATGTCTCACACTGGAAGGGTGTGATTCACTTTTGAAAGAGGGGGAAGTTGGGTCCCCGATTCATTGGACCATTCCGGATTATTGTCGCGGTTGGCAAGGTAGCATATAGACTGGATCTTCTGGAGGAGCTTCGTCATATTCATAACACTTTCCATGTTTCGCAGTTGCAGAAGTGCATATCGGACGAGGATGCGACAGTCTCGATGGATGATATTCAGGTTGACGAGCGCCTGAACTATGTAGAGCAACCAGTGGCTATTTTGGAGAGGAAGATAAAGGTTCTGCACAACAAGAGATACCTCTGGTAAAGGTACATTGGCGACATCGGAAGGGATTTGAATGGACTTGGGAGCCAGAGTCTGAGATGCGGGAGCATTATTCAGATATATTTGATACAGTGGACATCAATGATGAAGTCTAGGTCAAGTGGGGGAGAGTTATGACATCCCGAGATTTTGCAAGGATTTCCGAATCCTCTCTTCTATAATTATTTTGTCATTTGTAGTCGCTGGGGTTAGAAGAGTCGACCCATGAGGAGCCTAAGGGATAAAGTTGCAACTTTGATAACAAGACTAGTACGCTAAGTGTACTAGGAGCACCCTAGTACGTTGAGCGTACACTTGTGTACGCTAGGCATACTCGCATCTGATGGAAACCCTGATATTTAGGGTATGAGTGCTATATAAACATCCTTATGAGCTCAAAACCCTCCATCATCTCAGCCTCTATTGTTTTGAGCCTTTTTCACCAAACCCTAATCCCTTTCTTGAATGTGTGAGATAAAACTGGGTATTTTAAGTAGTTGGAGAAGAAGGTCTTGCATCAAGAAGTTGGAGAAGGAAGACAACCTTATAGATCTGAGGTTTCTTTGTGCTCAAGAAGCTCGAGGAGGTAAAAAGCTCCAAAATTATGCTTGTATAATGTAGATCTTTTCATGCTAGCTTTATGGAACCATTTGTTGTCCCAAAAGTCCCAAGTTGGTGCATGTTATGATTTGAACGAAATAAACAGCCCTTTCAGACCCTAGAGAGGGTCCTAAGTGATAAAAATGATGTCCTAATGATTGAAAGTGTCCCATGCGTGTAGTAGGAAGGTCTTAATGAGTTAAGACTGTGTATTAGGAACTTTTTGGACGTCCAAAGTCCTAAAGTTCAAGACTTTATGGTTCTAAGGCACATTTGGTTGATAGATCTAGAGTTTGGACTTAAGTGCTTAAGCCATTAAGTACTTATTAGGGTTTTGGAAAAACCTCGCGTACGCCCCGCACAATTTCTATATGCCCAACGTACTGAGTCAACCACCTCGATGGTGGTCAACGCAGAACAAAAGTACACCCAGCGTACCAAAGGAGTATGCCCCGCGTACACCCTCTGTTGGGCTTTTGATGATTTGGGCTTTAGGATTGGGCTCCTTTGGGCCAGTTTGATATGGGCCTTGATGGGCTTTCTGAATAAATGTTTTTTTGGGCCATTAATGGTAATAGACCTTAAATGAGGTCGATTTGGGAGTTAGGTACCAATTGGGAAAATCAGGCCAATAACGGGCCTTAAGTATATGGACTTTTGGATAGTAATTGGGCCTTGGCACAAATTAGAGAAAAGGCAAAATGGACTATGTGGACCCTTAGTCAAGATTGATGTCCCATGTGTCGATTTAGTAATTGTTATTTTGGATAGTTCGGGATTTTCGGTGAGACAATGATCGGAGACTTTTAGTCTAAGTTCAACATTACTTATGAGGTGAGTTGTCCTCATTATATCAAAATGGTCTAAGGCACCAATTTCGGCCCTTTTCGGATTTGTATCCCGGTTATTTCCTGATATGCTCATTGATTTATATCATGGTAGTTAGGATGGTGATGTATTTAGTGACCTGGTTAGGTCGGTATCCTGATATATAAGATGATGCTATGTTAGTGATCGGTTAGGTCTGTATCTAGGTTATAGGATGTTGCTATGATTAGTGATCTGATAGATCAATTTGACTAATATATATGCTAGCATATGATATTTATGTGCACGTGATTGTTTGATTGGGGGCTGGGTTGAGGCGGTCTTGCTTTGTGTTGAAGACCAACATATCCAGGGCAGTCCGGATAGATTGAAGGCCCTACGAGGCGGTCCAGTCAGGCTGAAGGCCCGATGAGCGGTCCGGATAGGCTGTAAGCCCTGCAAGGCGATCCATACGCAACAAAGGCATGGAGAGCGGTCCAGGTAGGTTGAATTCTTACGATGCTGTCCAATTAGGCTGAATGCTCATTATGCATGCTGTTTGTTTATATGATATGATTATGATTGTATGTCGTTAATATTTTAGGGAAACTCACTAAGCTTCGGGCTTACAATTGTTGATTATGTTTCCATTCTAGCTTTATGATTGTATAGTGTTAATATGATATAATTATGATTGTATGGCATTAATATTTTGGGGGAAACTCACTAAGCTCCATTAGGTAAAAAGCTCCAAACTTATGCTTGTATAATGTAGATCTTTCCATGCTAGCTTTATGGAACCATTTCTTGTCCCAAAAGTCCCAAGTTGGTGCATGTTATGATTTGAACGAAATAAACTGTCCTTTCAGACCCTAGAGAGGGTCCTAAGTGATAAAAATGATGTCCTAATGACTGAAAGTGTCCCATGCATGTAGTAGGAAGGTCTTAATGGGTTAAGACCGTGTATTAGGAACTTTTTAGACGTCCAAAGTCCTAAAGTTCAAGACTTTATGGTTCTAAGGCACATTTGGTCGATAGATCTGGAGTTTGAACTTAAGTGGTTAAGCCATTAAGCACTTATTAGGGTTTTGGCAAAACCTCGCGTACGCCCCGTGTAATTTCTATACACCCAACGTACTGAGTTAACCAACTCGATGGTGGTCAACGCAAAATGGAAGTACGCCCAGCGTACCAGAGGAGTACGCCACGTGTACGCCCTCTGTTGGGCTTTGATGATTTAGGCTTCGGGATTAGGCTCCTTTTGGGCCAGTTTGACATGGGCCTTGCTGGGCTTTCTGAATAAATGTTTTTTGGGGCCATTAATGGTAATAGACCTTAAATGAGGTCGATTTGGGAGTTGGAGCCCAATTGGGAAAGTCGGGCCAATAATGGGTCTTAAGTATATGGACTTTTAGACAGTGGATTTGATAACTGGGCCTTGGCCCAAATTAGAGAAAAGGAAAAATGGACTATGTGGACCCTTAGTCAAGATTAATATCCCATGTGTTGACTTATTAATTGTTATTTTCGATAGTTCGGGATTTTTGGTGAGACAACGATCGAAGAATTTTAGTCTAAGTTCAACATTACTTGTAAGGTGAGTTGTCCTCACTATATCAACAGGGTCTAAGGCACCAATGCCGACCCTTTTTCGGATTTGTATCCGGGTTATTTCCTTATATGCTCATTGATTTACATCATGGTAGTTAGGATGTGGTTTGCTTAGTGACCTGGTTAGGTCGGTATCCTGATATATAGGATGATGCTATGTTAGTGATGGGTTAGGTCTGTATTCAGGTTATAGGATGTTGCTATGATTAGTGATCTGATATATCAGTTTGACTATTATATATGCTAGCATATGATATTTATGTGCACATGATTGTTTGATTGAGGTTGGGTTGAGGTGGTATTGGTTTGTGTTGAATGCCAACATACCCAACGCGATCCGGATAGACTGAAGGCCCTGCGAGGCGGTGGCGATCCAGTCAGGCCGAAGGCCCGACTAGCGGTTCAGATAGGCTATAGGCCCTACAAGGCGATCCAGACGTGTTGAAGGCGTGGAAAGCCGTCCAGATAGGCTGAAGGCCTGCCAGGCGGTCTAGTTAGGCTGATTGCTCATTATGCATGCTGTTTGTTTATATGATATGATTATGATTGTGTGGCGTTAATATTTTGGGGAAACTCACTAAGCTTCGAGCTTACAATTGTTGATTATGTTTTAGGTAGTTATGATGACTGCGACAAGGCGAAGGTGTGATCGTGCACCTCCTTAAAATTTCATGATTTGATGATGGGGATACTCTGATGTTTAACCTATTTTGAAAACAAATTGTAATAACTTAATGGATTTAATTTTTTTTTAAAAGTTTTAAATTGGCTTGAATTTTATGGGTGTTACAAAAAGACCATAACATGCATACTTCAATCCCTACCTTAGATCTATGATGTTGAAGCACCAAGATGAGAACTTTATACCTTTAATAGGCTGAAAATGATGTAAAACCTCTGGATCTACAAGCTCTCATCAATCCCTCGCTTCTACTCTAAACACGTTCTTCTTCAAAATACCCAAATAACACCAAAAGGCTCAAGGTAGGCTCAAAATTCGTGCAAGAGGCTTATGGTTTTGTTCTTAGGGTTAGGTAGGATGGAGGCGGAAGGAAATGAGGGTTGGAGGTGAGTTAACGTGTTTACATAGGGTTTAAGAACCGAAAATTAGGGTTTAATCTGCCCATACAAATGCAGCACATTCCCTTGGGGAATGCATAGCGTTCCCAAATGCACCCGCGTCCGTAATACCCAAGTATGCCATGCATACACATCTCGTACGCCCCGCGTATCCGGTTTGGCCCAAACCCTTCTAACTTCAAATGGTCATAACTTCTTCGTTATAACTTCGATTTTGACGTTCTTTATATCCACAAAAAGGTAACGAGAAACCCTACTCTTCTGTCAACTTTATTTAGCTTGAAAACCAACCGAACTAAAATCCAAAATTCATAAAAGGTCCGAACCAATGCCTTTACCGATATCCTTGGCTCTAAAGAACAACCTGAACCCTTTCATCACATAACCATCAGCACCCACATCCAAATGGGTTTACACCTTTCTTCCTTAAGGCCCTAAACCTTATGATAACTGATGATTGGGCCGCAACCCCAAATAACAAAGCGATTTGGAACCGAGTGTTACAAGATACGAGCCCTACTTTCCCGATTTGCGCTCTACGCCCAATGTAGAATTCAATACGTCGAGTGTACCGACCAAGATTGAATTTCGTTGACTTTTGTGGAATTTGACCATTTGAGGATTAAGTGGATGGTGAGGGGTTTGCGAGGGGTAAAATGGTCTTTTACTCTAAGTGTGTGGACTAGACTTGTCTTGGGCCTTAGTAGTGTGTGTGTGAAAATAAATTAATTATTAGTTAAGGTTAATTGGTGTATTTAATTAGGTGGAGTCTAATTCTAGCAGTTCGGGTATGAGTTCTATCAGTTATTAGTATCAGGTGAGTCTCATCACTTATTCTTACCCGTGTGGTAGAATAATTGTATATGTATGTGACGACCAGTTGGGTCTATGTGTTATAATAGTGGTTGTGTTGTTTATATGTGTTGAGATTTTGGGTAGTCTCCAGGGTTGCTGATAACTCATCGTGATGTATGTGTTATTTTGGGGAACTCACTAAACGTTGTGCTTAAGGTTGTTGATTAAATGTGTTTCAGGTACTTTTGAGGATCATGAGAAGGCGAATGCTTGATTATACGCATTTTTCAGAAGATTTTGTTTGGACATTTTGGAACACTCTGATATTTTGATGTGGAATTGTATTTGACATTATGATTTTTCCTGGGTTGGTTTTTATAAAAACTGTTTTTCTATGGTTTTAAAAATAAAAGTTTTGGTTTGAAAACTTAGATGTTTCAGATTTTTTAAAGCGCATTCTATGTACCTTTGCGTGTGCGTGTTGGAGGACGATACTATGTTGGAGATGAGAATTGACTTGACGTAACCTCCAACCTTTATTTTGCCATGTAACCTAATGAAATCGGTACTTTGGCCTTTCCTCATAATTTCATTAAAATATTTTATCCAAAGTCAACGAAAAATTAATTTAAGACTTTTATCAATTTAATAGTAAATAGTTGAATTTTTTATGATATTAGTCAATTTTTTATGTATTAGTCATTTTATAATCAATCAACTGTGCATTTGAACAAATGAAGGGTCGACTGCGTTCAGCGGTTCTAAGTAGCTTCCAGAATCATCTTTAGCACTCTACATCTCTATATAAATCAACTATCGATCCCGTCAAGTCTTCTCTCATATTCCGATTCCGATTGTAGTTGGATTAACTTACACAAAACTGATCAGAGTTTGTAATTAGGGTTTACGTTTTGTTGATATGGCGAAAGAGGGACCTAACTGGGACGGCTTGCTTAAATGGAGCATTGCTCATTCCGACGGCACTGGAACCGCGAGAAAGTTAAGGTACGCTAACCCCGTTTCAATTTGTTTATCCGCTTTCAGTGAGTTGAGTTATTTCTTGTTTGCTTCAATTTGGGAGTTTGATTTCTTTTTATTGATTGTGATTAACAATCATGTTTGGAAAAAAGTGTTTATCTACTTGTTGTATTCGCTATTCATCCCAGACTAAATAACTTGCGTTAAGAATCAAAAGGTCACGTTGACTGTTGTTTGTAGGCCGTGGTTCATTGTCTTGTTTCCTTTGTTTTCTAGGTGTTTAGGTGTTTCATATGTTATTATGTTTAGGTAGACTTTTCAAATGGAATATTGATGCTACATATATCACTGATTTGTAATTTATAGTATTACTGTAGTTATGCTGGGGATTCAATATTTGTACTATTTACATGTTATAATTTCTCTTTCTTTTATATCGCATAGTGAGGATGATCGGAAATGGTTCATGGAAGCTATGCAAGCTCAAACTATTGATGTGGTCAAACGAATGAAAGAGATAACTCTTGTTATGCAAACTCCTGATAATATCCTGGAGGAACAAGGAGTAACATCAACAGATCTTGAAGGTATATGACAAATACTTTATACTTTTATATTCAATCGACATTTTAAACCACACCAAGGTGTTTACAATGCTATGCTTCTTTCTTTGAAGGTATGCTTGATGAACTTCAGGACCATGTCGAATCCATTGATATGGCCAATGGTAAGCTTTTCCTTCCATTCCTTTTCACATACTTACTATTCATTACAGAATCCAAGTTCTCTAATGTAGTTAACTGATGCACTCTATGTCAGATCTTCACTCCATAGGTGGTTTGACCCCTTTGCTCAACTATCTTAAAAACTCCCATGCTAATATCAGAGCCAAGGCTGCAGAGGTTGTAAGTACAATTGTCCAAAACAATCCAAAAAGTCAACAATTAGTCATGGATGCAAATGGCATGGAACCTTTACTTTCAAATTTCACTTCTGATGATGATGTCACCAGTCGCACCAAGGCACTTGGTGCAATTTCCTGTGAGTAGTCCTTCAATATTCATATATCATATACCTCTTTTTTATGTGCTTTTCATTTTATAAACTGTAACACATTTTCCAATTGTTAATTCCAGCTTTGATCAGACACAACAAACCAGGGATTGAAGCATTCCGCCTTTCAAATGGTTATGCTGCTTTGAAAGATGCTCTAAGCTCTGAAAGTGTTAGATTCCAGAGGTATCCATCTGTTAGTTTTTTTCTCATTATGTCTATTAAGTCAAATAGAAACATATTATGAAATTGATTAAAATGCAGGAAAGCACTGAACTTGATTCAGTATCTGCTTCAAGAAAACCCAAGCGACTGCAGTGTTGTTACAGAACTTGGGTTTCCACGAATCTTGAGACACCTGGCAGGAAGTGAAGATGCAGAAGTAAGAGAAGGTGCATTGAGTGGTCTTCATGAGCTTGCAAAGGTTGAATCATCAGTAGTAGAGAAAGATGATGAGAAATTCAAAAAAGTACTTGAAGATAGGATTAATGACATCAGCATGATGTCATTAGAGGATCTTGCTGCTGTTAGAGAAGAAAGACAGCTTGTTGACTCTCTTTGGACTGCTTATTACAACGAGCCATCTTTGCTTAGAGAGAAGGGGCTTGTTGTTCTTCCAGAGGATGAAGATGATGCTCAAAAACCACCGCCAGATGTCGCGTCTAAAGTATTCAAGTCTCCTCTTAGACCTCCACAGAGACCTCCATCAAGTAATGATGAAAAGTCAAAATCTGATAAGAAAGAAACCCCTTTGTTACTTGGACCTTGATTCTCAAATCACAGGTTGCAATGTTACTTTATGTTTTGCTTTTTTCTTGTTGAATATTGTTTTTGTTGCTACGTTTTAATAGTATTTTTTCTTTATGTGTAAAATGCATTTTGGAGGAAATTTGTTTGAATTATGAGTTTCTTTTGTTAGTATTGTTTTACGTATGTTTGATCATGTGGAGGCTTGTAGTTGATCTCAAGTCTCTGAGAAAACGGTTCTCAGTTTAGAAAAAAACCAAAGTATTTATAAGAAAATTGGATACTCACACTCCATCATTCCTCGACGCAAAAATTTGTTCAACATAATTCAATGTTCAACTTTTTTGTTCATCACGTCCATTAACAATCCTGAAATCATGATATACATCAGCATTCAGCCAGTTGATGCCTTTAAACATGTATACAAAAGGAACAAACAAATGTATACTGAGTTTGAATTAATTTGAAGACTATAAATAACCGTGTAAAAGAGGAACAAACAGATGTATGAGTTCCAATTATGATATATTTCAGTAATGATCAAGTTTTATTAAAATTGTACACCATATTGTTAAATAATGAAAATGAAGGGGTGTTTGGGATTGCTTTAAATTGAAAAGTTTTTTTTTTTTTTTTTTTTTTTAAACGAACTTTTTGATTTTAATTTTTGAGAGGTACAAAAGCCAAAAGTTAGATTTAAAAAGTGTTTGTCTAATATTTTTTGACTTTTTAAGGTAATTTATTTTTTAAGAAGGTAAAAGTTACAAAAAAAAATCATCATTTCTTGTCTTTTTGGAAAACCATCAACTCCTTATCAAAAAGTTTTCAAAAGGCTTTTTGCAAATGCCAAACATCTTATGAATTTTTTTATTTTTTTGGAAAAACCAAAAGTTAAAAAATCACTTAAAAAGTAATCTCAAGCACCCCCGAAATATTTGTTGCTGAAGCTATCAAAAGAGTGTTTGTGCTTGTAAGTTTGGTTGTTGGAATTAGGGTTGGGCAATTGGACCAGAACTGAATCGGGACGCATTATCATATTGAGGGTCTGGTATCAATTCTTAAGATTGATCATTTTCGGTTTGGGTTTTAGCAAATTTTGTGCTATTAGTTTCACCTAAAGAACTGGGACCGACCCAGAGGGACATGATGTTTTCTTTCCAACATATAGTTTATTGAATTTGTCATCTTTACACTTTTATATAGTAAATTGGTTGTACTTCATTTTAAACTAGACAAACAGTTACATATTGATTGAGTTATAGGCTTTTTTCAGAGAGTTTTAAAATTGAATTTATGTTGTATATGTATTGTCTACTTGTACTAAATGCATACAAAATATACGGACTCCAACTGGGTATTTGATTAGAAATCTGAGATCGGTACCAGCACCGGTGTAGTCTTACCGGTCCGTTATCGGTTTTCATAATCAGACTTAATTGGTACGGTTCCCCTGGGTCAAGTCGATTGCTCGAACCTAGTGATTTGCAATTGATAACAAGTAAAAATGTACTTTTGGTAAAGTAAAAATGTGATTAGTAAATGTAAAAAATGTGTTCTTAGTAACGGTCAAAATTCAAAGAGTAGAAGGGTGGGTAGTTTCAGCTTGCGACCTCCTAAAAGATAATTAAAAAAAAAAGAATAGAAGAATAAGTCAAAACGGACAAGCCAACTCAAAAACATTTTTCGCCCATATTTTGATCTTTTTACTCCTCTTCTTATGTATATAACTTGGATAAAGAATGGTTTAAATTTTATAATGCAACAATAGACAATTGTTCTAATGGTTATATAATATAGTTTTTTTACGATCAAATATTAAATTCATTCAAAGAAAAAAAAAAGAGAAAATACGCTACATTTAGAAGATTTTTTCATAAAATAGTTAAAATTTTTAAAATTACAATAGTCATGATTTTTACAGGTGGCAACTTGTGAAAATCTAGATTTTTTTTTTTTTCTGTTAACTTCGAGTTTTCATAATTTTTCATACAAATCATGTTATAGTTAGAATTTTTTATTGTGTTATTTATCTATATTAGATTACAAATTTGGATGTCAAAAGTCATATTTTTTAGCTCCAAAATAAGACATTCGTTTAAAAATGATGAGAAAAAACTTCATAACAATCATCATACTATCTGAGTTCTCCTGATCACAATGATGACTTGCAACCTAGATTTCTACAGGAGTTGGCCTGCAAAAATAAAATAAAAAATCACAGATCACCTAGATTTTCACAAGTGGTAACCTGCAAAAATAAAAGAAAAAATCACAGGTTACCGAGATTTTAACAGATGATGTCCTACGACAATTATGGCTATTATGGTTATTTTTTACTTCTAGCTATTTTGTTGAAAAACTTTTGAGAACTTTGGCTATTAAGGTTAGTTAACCATTTTGATTTTTCAAAATTTTTTCTTATAAAATTCCACATAGATGAAGATGGTTCGTCAACTCAACACTTTATAAAAGTTTTTAACTCATTTAGCATGTCCAAATTACCTTATATCAATATTTTAAAAACCGTTTTTTAGTTGAATCGGTCTAATGATCAGTTTATTGTTCAACGGTTTAACCGTCAGTCTATATCTAACAGTGGTATGCGTTCATCTTTGAGTTGTGTATACTGTGGATAACTTGATCGATCGAGTTATTCAATTTTCTTTGAAAATAAACTATTTTTTTAATGAACTAAGAGAAATCCAATTATGTAGGTCCAATAAACTGATTCAAATGGAGGTTCTATCACACCGAATCGACCTGATTTTTGAAGAAACCGTCCGGTTCAATCTGGTCTAAAACTTTGCATTAAACCGGTCATTATTGAATCACTCTATTTCCCGGTTCCCGGTCCGACCGGTTCAAACCGGTTTCCAAAACACTGTCTTATATTAAGATTTTAGAAAATGTAATCTTTTTATCCAACTAAAATTAGTACGTCGAATGAATAATGAGTTATTTATAGTGCAATATGGCCTTGAATTTAAAAGAAATATAATAATAAAATTTTAAAATAAACAATTGCATAGAAGGAAAATAAAATAAAGAACGCATATGATCCATTTTCTTATCGTCCTGTGATTGTTTCATTTTTGCTTTTCAGTTTTTGACTCCATATAAGAATGGACGAATTTTGAATTTTTATCATAGGTCGTGAGGTAATGCTTCTCTTCGGAACCCCATTCATGGCCAGTAGGGGTGAGCAAACCCAAACCAAAAAACCGAGAAACCGACTAAAACCGACAAAACCGAAACCGAAAATACCAAAACCGAAGCAAAACCGACGGTTTGGGTTTGATATTTTTAGAAACCGAAAAATCGGGTTCGGGTTCGGTTTCTAACCAGAAACCGACCCATCCAACCCAAGAAACCGACCCATACTTAAAATCGACAAACCGCCCCAAGAAACCGACCCATCCAACCCGAGAAACCACCCATACTTGATTGTGTTTTAGTTGTAATAGATTATTTCGGGCTTTAGTTGTAATTTGTAATTGACTATTTGTGTAAGACTCATGTTTTTTGAAGTACTCAACTTAAATTTGTTATTTTTTGAAGTATCTAACTTGTTGCTTCATTTATAGAAAGTGGGTTAAAACCTTAAACCCATGGGTTTAAACCCAGAACCCATGAGTGTATGGGTTGAACCCAAGAAACCGAAAAACCGCCCAAACCGAACTCAGAACCCAAGAAACCGAACCGACCAGAAACCGATACTATTGGATTCTAAAAACCAGAAACCGACCATTTATGGGTTGGGTTGGGTTTGAGTCCAAAACCGACCCAAACCGACCCATGCACACCCCTAATGGCCAGGTCCAGGTGGCATAGCCATCACGGCAGTACACACCAACCCAACCACAACGACCGTGGTGTTGCCTGCCATATACCACGAGTAGAAACGGCCCAACAATTTTAATGTGTATTTATTTCAAGAAGCATCGGATATAATTTTTTAAACATTTACATATATATATATATATATATATATATATATATATATATATATATATATATATATATATATATATATATATATATGGGAAAAGTGAATATACCCTTAATAGTATATAAGCTTAGGTACCCAAACTCACTATACTATATCGTTTTGTATCATATAATACGTTCTAATTATCTAATGTTCTTATAATTTAATTTGTAACTTGATTAATTCCAAAAATTTTATAATTTACACATTTATCTTCCTCTTATATAATTTCCATTTTCAACTACAATATATATAGTCTATTAGGTGTTCGATAAAAAGATGTGATGTAAGAGAATGATAATAGTGAAATGTTGAATATCTTGAAAGAAAATCAAGTTAGTGTTGTAGTTTAACAATATTATAATGAATATATCAAATAAAACGATGTATTATGGTGCGTTTGGGTACATAAGCTTATATACCCTTAAGGGTATATTCACTTTTCCCTATATATATATATATATATATATATATATATATATATATATATATATATATATATATATATATATATATATATATATATATATATATATATATATGGTTTAGGTCATTTTTGGTCACTTAACTTTTGGTTTTGTGCTCATTTGGTCACTTAACTCTTTTTAAGTTTTAAAAAGTCATCAAACTTTTGGCTTTGAGCTCATTTAGTCACTTAACTTTTGGCTTGGTCACATTTAGTCACCTAACTTTTAAAATTGTGCTCATTTTGTTACTAAACTTTTAAATTTTTTCAAAAGTTTAGTGACTAAATGAGTACAATTTTAAAAGTTAGGTGACTAAATGAGCACAAATCTAAAAGATAAGTGATCAAAACAAAAATTAAGTGACTAAATGAGTACAAAGTCAAAAATTGATGACCTTTTAAAACTTAAAGAGAATTAAGTGACCAAATGAGCACAAAACCAAAAGTTAAGTGATCAAAAATGACCTAAACCCTATATATATATATATATATATATATATATATATATATATATATATATATATATATATATTTATTTATTTATTTATTTATTTCAAGAAGCATCGGATATAATTTTTTAAACATTTACATACATTTCAACTATATATATATATATATATATATATATATATATATATTTTGCACAATTTTTTTTTCTCTACTAAACAAACTACAATATATTCACATATAATTTCTTACTCAATCTTGAGAGGAAAAGGAAGAAACCGTGTTAGCTCGTGCTTGGATCTCGGTGTTTGACGACCCCATAAATAAATGAGAAACCTTTTGACCATCTATTGGAAACCACTTCAACAACGATATTGGACAAGGTGTTTATCGGGATCTCGATGAACTTTCGTCAAAATGACATGGTATGAGGCCAAAAATAACCGAGTTCAACCACAGTAATGACTTCGAGGTAATCCTTGCAACACTGACACAATACCAAGAATCTCAACTTAATCATAAACCTTTTCCCTATATTAGTGTTTGGTTTAAGTTGCGTAATTCTCCGAGGTCGTTTGAAGATGAAAATTAACTTTCATACTAATCAATTTTTTTTATTTAGATTAATGTACTTTTTTTCTATGTTTGATTTTTTTTTTATTTTAGTCTATTTATTGTTTTATTTTGATGAAAATTTAGTGTTTTATATCTTTTAACTAATTAAAAAAAATTATAATTTACTTAATTATAAAACAAAAAATAAATTATTTTGATGATGTATAGTGGTTGATATATCAAGGGGATGTTTGGCTAAACTTTTGAAAGGTAAAAGTCTTTTTAGGAAAAGTTGTAAAAAGTTAGGATTCTATGACTTTTCCAAAAAGTAACTTTTACAACATTACCAGACATCTTTTACCTTTTTATCTTTTCCTAAAAGCTAAAAGTTGTTTTAAAAGATAAAACAAACACCCCAATGCAAAATGATTCTATCACTACTTTCAAGTTAATGGCTTATTGGCTACTAGTTAAATTCATTAAGTTAGTTAATTTGTCCACATTTGGATTTGAACTCATGACCTTCAATCTAGGAGGCTTACACCTCTACTAAAAGAACTAGTCGCACATTGACATAATGTTTATTATTTTAACGATGTTCGTCTATTTTATACTTTAGCACGATTGATTTATATATAACAAAGTCTTAATGCTTGTTTGTGTAATGCTCTTACATTTTTTTTCTATTTTATGCTACAAAGTTGTTCTTTAGACAAAATATACAATGTAACCAAAACATGTAACATAAAATGATTAAATCTGTGTTTGGTGCGCCACAGTTAGCTTATTTTCAAGCCTTTTTAAGTTATTGTGTTTTGCAAGTCAAAAAATAGCTTATAAGCTAGCTTTTTAAAAACTACTTAGACTATTTTTTTTTTAATATATCAATTAATTAATTATAAAAAACACATTCTTTTAAATATCCTTCTATATCATTTCATACTTTTCAGCTAGTTTTATCAAACGTCATTTTTTATTTTTTATTAGTTGATTTTTCAGCTATCAAACAGTTTTTTTTAACAATTATTTTTTTACTTATCAATTAATTTTTCAGATAACAACTAGTTTTTCAGCTAGTATGCTTAAACATAGCCTAAAATGATTAACCAGTGTTAATGATTGTTTGTGCAATAGCATGTTTAACCGGTGTTTAACCGGTTTTAGCCTAATTGCATAATTTATATCAACCACAAAAAATGATTTAAAAAAATGGATAACGTGTAAAAAAAATTATAATATTGTTGCATAAATTTGTTAAATGAAAAAACATTGTTGCATAACAAGGGTTGCATCAACCTTGCATAGTTTGTGATATAAACCAAGAAAAAGTTAAACTTAGCTGCATAAAAATTTAACTTTAGTCTTTATAACAAAACACCAACTATAATGATACAAAAATGAATCATTTTTTCCCATCCAATGAGAAGAACCTCTGTTAAAACCCATAGTTGAAATGTAAACCAAAACCAATAATGCTATAAGGAATTCAATTCATTCATAGAAACATCTCTTACAGCAGTCAAAACCAAAAAGCAAATAAAATCACAAAAACAAAATACGGCATATATTGATATCAATTTATGCTTGGCAATAACTATTTCAACAATTGAAGTCAATTGTAAAAGAACACGAAAAAAATTGTAGCATAAACCTGCCTGCCGAAGCCCGTAATCTTGATGAAAATCTTATCCGTAGACAAAATAAGAAAATAGAATTTCCGAACCCCAAAAGGCACAATTAAAAAAATAACTATTTTTCTTCTTTTTCTTCTTGCAATTAGAAACATTTCCTGTGGACAATAGAGGGTCCAGATTCATCGTACTCAGCCTTCGCAATCCACATCTGCAATAATAAAAAATAAAATTATTATTTATTCAGAAAATCGGTACACTGACCGACCCGACCCGTAATATAATATTAGAACTGACCTGCTGGAAGGTGCTGAGAGATGCCAAAATGGAGCCTCCGATCCAGACACTGTATTTCCTTTCGGGTGGAGCTACGACCTTAATCTTCATGCTGCTAGGGGCAAGGGCAGTAATTTCCTTACTCATTCGGTCAGCAATGCCCGGGAACATAGTAGTACCACCACTAAGTACGATGTTTCCATACAAATCCTTCCTAATATCCACGTCACACTTCATTATAGAGTTATAAGTCGTCTCATGAATACCCGCAGCTTCCATCCCGATCATCGATGGCTGGAAAAGGACTTCCGGGCACCTGAACCGCTCTGCCCCAATAGTGATCACCTGCCCGTCGGGCAGCTCGAAGCTCTTTTCAACTGAAGAGCTAGTTTTGGAAGTCTCCAGTTCCTGTTCAAAATCAAGCGCGATATATGCCAATTTCTCTTTCATGTCTCTCACAATTTCTCGTTCAGCAGACGTGGTGAACGAGTAACCTCTTTCAGTCAGAATTTTCATCAGGGCGTCGGTGAGGTCACGTCCGGCGAGATCCAAACGGAGGATGGCGTGTGGGAGTGCGTAACCTTCGTAGATCGGGACAGTATGACTCACACCATCACCGGAGTCCAACACAATACCTGCAAAATAAACCGGCGAATTGACGTTAACCGATCACCGGAACCCTAGGAGAGAGATAGAGAGGGAAAGAGAGAAACAACAGAAAGTTACCAGTTGTACGACCACTAGCATACAATGAGAGAACAGCTTGAATTGCGACATACATAGCAGGGGAATTGAAGGTTTCGAACATGATTTGTGTCATCTTTTCACGATTGGCTTTTGGATTAAGAGGAGCTTCTGTAAGGAGAACGGGGTGTTCTTCGGGAGCGACACGGAGTTCATTGTAGAAAGTGTGATGCCAGATCTTTTCCATGTCATCCCAGTTATTGACAATACCATGCTCGATTGGGTATTTCAAAGTAAGAATACCTCTTTTTGATTGAGCTTCGTCTCCTACGTAAGCATCCTTTTGACCCATGCCAACCATCACTCCTGTGTGACGTGGACGACCAACAATGCTAGGGAAAACTGCTCTTGGGGCATCATCTCCAGCGAATCCAGCCTTTACATACAAACAATGGAATGGAATCGTGAAAGAATGGAATGGAATCGCGAAATGGAATAACAAATAACAAAGTAAATTTTATACCTTAACCATTCCAGTTCCATTGTCGCAGACAAGAGGCTGGATATCTTCACCGTCTGCCATCTTCTAGCAACTACATTCACGCATGCAGGAGAATAATTACATACATACATGCATAAATGTGTATGTTCATCATTAGATTGAAAAACAGGAAGTGCAAAACAATGGAGATCAAAAACTTTCATCTACAGATCACATGCTAGCTACTTAATTACTATTCAATTCAACTTCTGAAAATGACTTTTGTCGTTAAGCACAAAAATACAAGAGATCAATTGATATGAAGGTTATCGTCTATGACAAAGGATCCATATGTTACAAATTACATGCTTCTTGACTATCCAATCAAACGTTTTGGAAAAATAACTTTTATCATTAAGCACAAAACACAGGAGATAAATCGATATGCGGTTATCATCTATTTCAAAGGATCCATGTTAATTATCTCTACATAGTACTGATTAAATGATGGAGATCGACTCAGCTACAAACGCTGATAAAGGAAAAAACAAAATATAATCGATTTAAATGCCGATGAGTTCACGGATGATGAAAAATTAGGTCGACGTATTCGTTTTTGAGAACAAAAACACAAAGATCCAACGGTAATCCGCACAAATGATAAGAAAGATGTGCGAACGAACCATAGGAAGCACTCATGCAATGAAGGAACAGGAATTGAACAAAAATGAGATGATGTTTCATGAATAGAAGAGAAAATTTTACCTTGTAAATTGGATTGTGGAAGTTGATTGGTGTAATTTGAAATTGGAATGAAGTAAAACAAGGGCTGATGAAATGCGGGGTTAAATGATAAATGTAGATGAAAGATGGCCGATTTCCACGATAATCTGTTGGTAGAGATGGATGGTGTGACGCTTCATCAGGAAATCTCGTGAATCCCATTTCAGTTCTTCCGTTCGTTTACCAGGTTTATTCTCCCCCTTCTTTTTTGTCCTTTTTCAAGGTTCTGTTACAATAAATCATATATTTTGGATTTTTATCAAAATTTGACACAAAATAAAACTTATAACGTAACAGAGGACGATTAATTTCAAAAAATCAAAACTTATATGACAAATTAAGCGGATCTAAAATTTAATTCTTACGCACAACAAAAATGATATTTAAAAATAGGATGAGTTTATGATTGTGAGTGTCGAAAATTATGAAGATAAAAATTATAATCTTATACACGGAAAACCAACTAATATATATAAACGAATCTATTAAGGCTAAAGGTAAGTCTTACGACCTACTTAAAATTTTAATTTTATATATAGCAAAAAAAAAAACTATAATCCACATTACAAAAAGTAGAAGACATATTTTGAATTTTTATTTTTAAAAAATGTTTTAAAAAACCATTTCAAATCGAGAAAAAGATAAGTTGATCAGGGCAATTTGTTATTTTAAATTATGGATTTCATGATAAAAAGTTATTATTAATCGACACTCTCAAAATATCAATAAATAAATAAATTGCTATAATAAAAAGAAGCTTAAGCCTCAACTCCTCTAGATTCTTTAATTTTCAAAAATCTAGATATAGTTTTTATCAAACAATAAAATAGATTAACATTCAACTAGTTTTTCATTGAATTGTACGGTCTTTCAATTATATTTCAATCGACTTTTTTTAAAAAAAACTTTAAATCATTGGTGCTTGATCAGTTTTAACCAGCAAAACTGGTTGGTTTGGTTTTTTTTAAGGTACTCGAACTGACCCACCCACAAGTGTTGTTATTTTTTATCGGTTTAACTTAATTAGGGAACCACATGATTTTTTTGCCCTAGATTTGTCAATGTAGCAACATACTAACCGAAACAAAAATATCCGTAACCAATATGTTTGGTTAATAGTACCATGTCAACCAATTCAATATATATATATATATATATATATATATATATATATATATATATATATATATATATATATATATATATATATATATATATATATGACATCCCCAAAATCTTGGCCAGAAAAGACCGGTTTCATTTATGTTTTTTAAACATTTTCAGAGTAAATCATTTTGATTTTAAAAGAGATGCGAAATTTGTTCCAAAAAACAAAACATGAAAAAATAGATTTTTATCAAAACATTTCATAAAGAAATATAATTTCATTTCATAATAAAAAATTGGGATGTTATGTTCCGATACAGACCATAAAGCATAAACGATAACATTACAAGTCATTCAACAAATATATACATATACAGACTTGTAAACAAAACAACCTGATGATTTATCCATCTTATGCCCTTGCGCTACTTCCTGTAATACAAATAAACTGAGTGGGTCAGGCTTGAGGGCCTGGTGAGCATATAGGGTTTTCAACCCACAATAAATAATTATATTTAATTTCAACAATCAATAATAACCCGATTACTCATTCCCGTTATTCTCACTTTACGTCCCTAAAAACAACATCTATTATAAGGAACCTAATTTAGGATTTTCATCGAGACAAACATTACTGCAGAGGGGCTTCCTCAACAATAAATGTCCTAAAAGCAACCATGTGGGGGATAGAGTACACCGGTGAACACATCGTTCACAAAACCTACAGGTTATGAGTCTGCTAGCGTTCCACAGGACTGTTTAGAATAGTCCGTGGTCGTCATCCATACTTTGCTGAATGACTAGAATAACACCAACAACGAGGCCTCTCATCAATTCATTTCATTGCACACCAACTGTCTACCCATGTTCTACCCAACATATTAGTAGATAAAAATATACATGTTTTATACATAATTTTTAAAAGAAAAACTGTATAGCATGCTCTTTCAATACTCCATCCAAATAGCAAGTAACACGTAAACACATAACAAGAAATTTCAAGGAGAGTCATATAAGTCTATGTGTTAGAAGGTAATAATAATACCCTCACACAACCCGTATTCTTAAATACATTCAACGATTACTTGTATAATATCGTGTATTATAAGGCACTATAACAAGAAATTTCAAGGAGAGTCATATAAGTCTATGTGTTAGAAGGTAATAATAATACCCTCACACAACCCGTATTCTTAAATACATTCAACGATTACTTGTATAATATCGTGTATTGAAAGGCACTATACACTCACTTGATCAGAAGATGATTGGACATCACTACGACTTGCAGAAGTAGTATTCTTCAGTAGATCTGGAAGATCTTCACAAAAAAACGGGCTCCTCGCGGGCAGGGCTTCGGCTCGGGAATCTCACTTCTCGGGATCCTCGGGGCTTCGGAACTTGCTTCGAGGCCCGGGAATGATACCGGAGCTTTGGGATATAATTGACACGCAAATCGAGGCAAAAACTAGAGAGAATAAAGAGTTTGAACAAGAGAAATCGGCAGCTCTCGCATTCTATTTATAGGCTGCTGGGTCTAGAATTACGCTGGGCGTACTCAGTACGTTGGGCGTAATTTTGGTTACGCTGGGCGTACACTTCGGATAAGCTTTGGTATGTGTGTCACGATCTTCAAAAATTCATAACTTTCGCATATGAGCTCCGTTTTCGACGTTCTTTATATCCACACATAGGTGAGCTTATGCTCTACAATTTTCGTTTAGACTCCGTCGGCTAATTTTGACTTTATTTTTTATTATTTATTTTTAGTAGGCCGAGACAGAAAAACTTCGTTAGAAATTCATAACTTCTTCGTCTAACGTCCGTTTTTGTTTGTCATTTCACCAATGCACTACTATCAACGAGATCGTTGATTCTCGTTTAGAAAGTTTCGGCTAAAACTCGCTCGATCTTAATTCGAACTTTTAGGTTGTCTACTGCTAAGCTGAAACTTCGAAAAATCATAACTTCCTCATACGAAGTCAGATTTAGGTGTTCTTTTTATGCACACTCTCGGTTTAACATTATCTACATCTTTCGTGTTGATTACTAAGGCTAAATATCACTCCTTCGTAAATTCACTATTTACGTCACGCTGTGCCACACCGGTTTTGTCACGAAACTTCGAAATGTCATAACTTCTTTGTTATAACTCGGATTTCGGCATTCATTATATCTCCGGAATCGTTGTTTCAACCACTACATCTTCATGCAAAGATATCGGGCATATATCACACTTTAATTTTGACGCTTATTTTATTCTTAATTCATTAAATTATAATAATTAAGAAAATAAACACATAATTCACAAATAATACATTCTTATTATTTCAAAATTGGGTTATAAAGGTTAATCTAGACTATTACATTGCTAAAAATGGCAAGCCCAGAAACACGGGCGTTACATTTTATATATATATATATATATATATATATATATATATATATATATATATATATATATATATATATATATATATATATATATATATATAAAAGATCAATGTAGAACCACTCTTAACTTATAGAACCATAAAACTAACATCATAACTTTAAGATTATTATATCAATAAATTAAATTAAAAAGATACATAATGATATTATACACCTTTGTCCATAGAATCACATACTAATGAGGGAATAATGGGGATTAAAAAATCATAATCCCTGTAAATTAGCTAAATTGATTGTATTCATTTTTGCTGTCAGTAATCTGCAAAGTCGTTGGAGCAGGTGCTACAACTGGTCCACCTATTTTCAAACTTGGGCAATTATCCTTCTTATGGCCCTTCTAATTGCAATGGAAACAAATTAGATCAGATGCCTAGGTGGTGGTAGCAACAATGCAATCTCTGCTGAAATGATCTGTCTTATCACACTTGAAGCAGCCATAACCACCCACCCTGCATCCCCATCGTGCGTCTTAGCATACTTGCCGCAACGTCCCCAACCATGCTGGCCCCTCAATCTCGAGTCAAAAACCTTGAGTCTCTTGTGCGAACCCTCTGAACTCTGAACCCGACCCGACTTCCTCTTCCTCTCCATCTCCAAGTCAATCTCCCTCTCTTTGGGTCGCGTTATCATATCCTCCAATTTCTTGCAACTGGATTGGCTCACAAACTTCCTGATATGGCTCCTCAACATCTCTTGGTATCTCACCTTATTTATCTCCTCATCCGCCACATACTACATAACCAATAACTCCCTCTCACGAAACATAGCAGTGATCTCTGTTACCATCTCAGTAGTCTGGTGAAGGTCCTGAACTCCCTTGCCAACTATTGGACCTCAATCACAGGTGAAAACTCAACCCGAAACCTCGCCACAAATCCTCCCAAGTCATCGAATTAATAGCCTCGCCTCCCAAGGTGTGTCCAACCTCCTCCTACTAGTCTTGAGCTTTGTCTTTCAAAAGACAGGACACAAATCTGACCGTCGCCTCTTCAAGACAAAGGATAGATCGGAAGGCGTTCTCGACGTCTGCCAACGAATGCTTACTCGCAATTGGGTCCTTCTTCCCAAAGAACTTCGGGACTCCACATGCACGAAACTCATGGAAGGTCAAAGTGCGAGCTCCCATCATCACCACCATATCAGAAAGAAAAGCGCCTAATCGCTTATCCAGAATCTCCAGAATACCCTCCTTGGCCGTGCCAAAGATAACAGGAGTCTGCTCAAGAATACTACGGGTGATCTCTTCTGACATGAACTACCGCATCTGATCATCCATAAACCCGACCCTAGAGCCCGAACCTGAACCATCACCGACACCAGTACCAACACCAGCACCCCTATCTACACTAGAGTCTCCTCGAGTGACCACCATAATGAAACATAAACCATATAAACCATCATAACAAACATGAAGAAAATCCCATACTCTACGAGCTCCCTGGTATCATTGTGACTTTCCTTGACTCAAGTATGAATCCTATGCTTCCATTAGTACGAGCCCAAACTACCTTCCAGATCTATCCGTACGTTCCTCAAGGATCGCCTCGAGTCCTCTAAGTCACTCTTTTACCAATCCAAATAAACCTCAACAAGACAAGGCTCTCGACACCGAATCATCTCCTAGGTTTTCCTGGGGTAAACACCACACCACCTTATGCCATTAGCTGCAGAAGGAACTCCCCCTAACACCCTCTAACTAGCTCATGAATACAATTACATATCATTGACACCAGATAATTCTTGGGATGAAAGGTCTTACGCTACAACGGTTGGACTCAAACAAGAGTTGCGCAATATAGTTAAAACCTAACCTTTTAAAATTATCTAGTCTTAATAATATGTAACCTAACATATTCACTTACTAGTTGGTTAATGTTAATGAGAACTCCTAAAAAGCACAAATTAAGAAATATTCAAGCACCAAGTAATAGAAATCAAGTATTACCTAAAAAGCCATCCTGTCACCGACTAATCAGTACTAGCATGCAAGTCTAAAAGCTCATACAACAGGAATACAAAGGCATCTCTCTTAGCACTCTATAATGTAATCATGAGTAGATCCTTAGCCCTAATCCAGCATGCAATTCACAGATTCACAATTCAAAGCATAACATATACATGTATGGGTATTTTGGGAAAACTTACTTGAGCTCGATTGATTACATGCACCACATGACACATCCCAAAATTCTAGGCCAAGAATTTCGTTTTAAACCATTTAATAAACCACAGTTATCAAAACATTTCATCAAAATATAAGTCAAAGTATTTCAAAACATTATCAGAGTGTCATATCAAATCATCAGAGTAAACGTGCCATGCTAAATCATCGTGTTGTGTGCAATGCAGTCATCCCAAGCTCTTTCCCCTGCTACTAGAAGTACCTAAAACCAAAACTGAAAACAGTAAGCACGAAGCTTAGTGAGTCTCCCCAAACTACCACATACCATACCCATAATCGCATAACCACATGCATTGGGCCTAGCTCGCTACATAGGGCCCCGCTTGACATTGGAAGAATCCGACATCAGGCCTCGATTGGCATCGAGTCTCGCTCGGTATACATATCTGTTTCTACCAGGCCCTGCCTGTCTATGGGCCTCGCCTGCTATACACCTACAAACATATATTCATAATCATGCTAGTACATAACAGACAAACACAACACTATAACTGCTAGTCTCAAGGCCCCGCCCCTACTATACTAATAATGAGATATGGAACTCCATCCAAACTCAGCTAGTGATGAGATACGGGCCTCTGTCCACACCCACCTCCCTACATGGCACATACAACTATCACAAAGACAACAATTATATATATATATATATATATATATATATATATATATATATATATATATATATCTAAACATGTATTCCTTCCTTGGGTACCACCTGGCATCGAACCGTAGTTCAGAAACATACATATAAACCTTCCTCCGACCTCGCCCGACATCAGACCATAATCTGGAAGCATATAAACTACATCGGGCTAACCCCGACATCGGATCTAAATCCGGTGTTCACTAACATGCATAAAACGAGCCGACATTGGTTCCTTAGACCCGTTCCTACAGGAGAAAACTCACCTCACAAGCTGACTATAGAATCCTATGAATAAACCTCTTGCTGCTAGCTGGCAGATCCCGAACTGCTGATCTCTCGACTCCCCGAGCTACCATTACCAAAATAACAATTAGTCCAAACCAACAATCCTCCTTAAGGTAAAATGACCATTTTACCCCTTATCTAAACTGGTCCAAAACTAAGGCCCAAAAACCATAATATGAAAGGCCCAATACTAGGTAGACTTCCCAAGCCCACTAGTGGCCCACTAATGGCATAATTTGCTAAATTGAGCCCAATCCCTCTAATAGGCCTTACCCTAAGCCGAAACATATTCTCGGCCCGAATTCTCTGACTTCTGATGGCCCACTAAGGCCCGAAGAACCAAAATCCAATGTATGGCCCAATCTGAGGCTCAAAACACATCAAACCCATATCTAATGAGTACGCGAGGCGTACTCCTTTGTACGCTAAGCGTACAAGCTGCATGGTGAGTACGTTGCGCGTACCTGCATGTACGCCCAACACACTTCTCTGTTAAGTAACTTTTCCCATTAAACACTTAATACTCTATTCGAAAGGCTATAATCACATATCCAAGTCCTCTTCGACGTCTTAATCCATAAAGTCACTGACTTGGTAAGTTTACATGACCCTAATAAGTCCAAACTCCAAAAATGGTATTTTATTTCCATGAAAGTTATCTTAACTCATGCATGAACCCATTAACACATCCAAGATGGCAACTTTCTGTCTTAGGGACTCATTTGGCACTGAGAGTGGCAACTCTAAGCCTAGGAATCAGAATTGAACCATAAAGCTCTATTTTTGGGACCAAAATGGTACAAAACATCACTACACTAGAGCTAAGCATACTTGAGGAAAGTTCAAGGCTTTATAACTCAAGGTTATATGAAATGGAACAACAATCTCGGATCTACAGCTTCTCCTTTGAACCACCACCTTGCTTTGCTCTTCACTTGCTTGGAAAATGGTTTCTCAACACCAAAATTCTCTTTAACGACCTTCTAACTCCAAGAACACTCAAGGAAGGATTAGGGATTTGTGGTGGGTGTCTAAGAATGAGAAGGAGGTTGATATCTAGGGCATTATGTTCTTTATATAGTGCTTAGCCCCAAAAGTAGGGTTTAGGAACTCTGGTCATACTTCTTGTATGCTGGGCGTACTCCTCCCACACCCGCATCCATTTACTCCTCTATGATGGGCGTGCCCCCAACTTATGATGGGTGTATTTCCGTGCTGGCCACCTTGCATGCATGGTACCTTCTTGCGACTTTTCTCCATTGGGGACTAATATTGCCAATAACTTCAAAGTGTCGTAACTCCTTCATTCTAAGTCTGGTTTTGACAAACTTTATATACACGAAAAGGTTGCGGGAATCCCTACGCTCCTAGCTACTCCCCCAAACCTAAAACCTCCCGAATAAGACCTGAGACCCCATAAAAGACAAAATCGTCCCCTTACGTCTATACCATTGTCCTTTGACGTCACAACCGAGTACTTTCAAAACTAGGTGTTACAATTCTCCCACACTTAAATTGGATTTCGTCCTCGAAATCGCTCCATACTCACACCCGAATCCAACTAACGATATGAGGAACACAACTGGTGGTTTTATGCGTAATCCATTCTTCCCAAAACAACCGAAATTCAATCGAACTTCCATCCTAAAGTAAGTGAACTTCATTTTCAATAAATCACTTCTGCTTTTTCATATTTCAAACCCATGCTGATTTGTCTCCCTAATAAACTGCCCACACATAACTATCTTTTGGACAATTATACTTGATTGAAGGCTCAGATAATCCTTCGAGTATAAGATTCATCCGTGCAACGGTTAGACTCTAACGATAGCTGCGCAATAGAGTCAAATCAATTACTCTGAGATTATTTAATTCGGCTGTAAGTGTCTTCGCTCTTTCTATCCACAAGATACCCTACACACAAGAACCCTCATAATCATTACTTCTGCCAAAACATCACGTTGTCTCTTATCTACCTTTTGAAGGAACCGGGACCTTCCAGGTCCAAACTTATCTGTCCACTATCTGGAATATCAGATTCCACCCGATTATTGAACCAATGAACACCCCTTCAATCGCTCCCACCGACTTCTGATGAAACTTAGGCTATCGAAATTGCTCTATCGACATGGCCACTCTTGGCTCTATAAATCCTGGAATCCTCGATCCTATATCTCGACCCCTCGGTCTCTGCCAGGTTTCACTTACCTTGCTATGATCGAACGGGCCTCGCCCACAGGTCTCACCCAAAACACACAACGGAGTGACCTTTCTCCTAGGTCTCACCTGTCTAGGGCTATGCATGTACCACTTCACCTTGAATCCTACCTACCTATCCTTTCCTTATTCTGATCACACTAACTATGAGATATGAGCCTCGCCCACACTCCGCTGACTAGGAGATACAGGCCCCCACCCACACTCCGCTAACTAGCCGCTAATGAATGTCGCGGCTATCCTGCAGTCTTGCAACATTTCATACGCTGTCTGGCTGCTAGTGAATGCTAAATCTATCCCACAGTCTTACAACACTTTCCACGCTGGTCATGCACACGACCTAACATCCTGACTGAAATTGCGTTTTGATGGAAATTTCCTCAACCTAATTTCCCAAAGCCAACTATCGAACATCAAAAGACGCGAATCCTATATAGGGAAGTTTCCCAACTTCCAACCCATATGTTCCTAAACCAGTTAGCCACTTGGGATGTCTTCCTTCCTAACGAGAATGCTAACCCACTCTGAATCCACACTTTCTTTGGTTCCTGAACCCTTGGAAAACTCTCCCCCCCCACTTTGGTTCAACTAACATCTGACCGCACAACCGACTGGAAAGATCCTCAATCCTTTGTATCATCCAGTGATCAATCATGCTGGCAACCAACGCTTACCACTGTTAGTGTTCCAAAAACTAACCAATCACACTTGCTACAACTACTACATCCTGAAAACCCATCTTATACGGAGACGTCCCCAAACTAGTACCCTAAGAACCATGAGATGCATATGACATATAATACAAACATAAACAAGAAGTATAATCCTAAGATACAACTACTCATATGGATGCGAGAAAATAGCAATAAAATCATAAATAAAAACTGATAGGAAAGCAAAAGATACGCACCTGCAACATCGAAAGTTGCTCGTGTCTCCTCTATAATCAACTGGAAAGCCCTGCTCCTTGCCGCAGGCGCCTTTTTCTGGCCCTAACAGCCATCTATGATCCTCAATGTTGCAGGGGCAGGTGCTATCACCAGTACAGCTGCAAGAAAACTCGGAAATTGGGCCTTCTTGTGGCCCCACAGACTGCAATGGAAGCAAATCAAGTCTGATCCCTGTGTGGTGGTAGCGGTACAATCCCTACTAAAATGACCGATCCGACCACACTTGAAGCAACCAGAATTACCACCACTACCGCTCCTACACGCACCTTCGTTTGTCCTTCCACACTTGCCATAGCGGCTACGGTCCTGATAACCTCTCGATTTAGAATCTGATGTTTTGGGCCTCTTGCCCGATCCCGTAGATGTCTACACCTCGTCTGGTTCCTCTTCCTATTTGCCTCTAAGTGAAGCTCACTCTCCTTGTATCGAGCGATCATATCCTCTAGCATCTTGCAGCTGGACCGGCTCATGAGCTGTCTAATGTCGCTACTTAGTATCTCATGGTACCGAGCCTTCTTTATTTCCTCATCCGCAACATACTGCGGAACAAGAAGGGCTCTTTCTCTGAACTTGGCGGTGATCTCCGCCACTATCTCTATAGTGTGCTGGAGGTCTTGGAACTACCGTGCTAACTGCTTCACCTTAATAATTGGTGTAAACTTGGCCTTGAATCTATCCAAGAAGTTACTCCATGTCATCGCGTCCAACACGGCCTCATCTCTAATAGCATGTCCAACCTCCTCCTACCAATCATGCACTCTATCCTTTAGAAGACAGGAGGCGAGTCGGACCTTGTGTCCCCCTCGGGAAACCAGCTAGAACGGAAGGTTTTGGCGACAATTTCCAACCACCGGCTGCTAGCAATGGGGTCCTTAGCCCCATGATATTCTGGAGCTCCATAGGCTATGAACTCCCTGAATGTCAGTGTGCGCGCCCCCATCATGGCCGCCATCTCGGTGCGGATCGCACCCAATCTCTCATCTAAAATCTTCATAATACCCTTCTTGACTGTACCAAAGATCACAGGAGTCTGGTCTAAAATACTGTGCGTAATCTTAGCTGAAATAAACTCTCTCATCTGCTCATCCACCTGCTCGGCTCCATAGCCCGAGCCCGATCCCTTACCGACACCTGAACTGCTCACTGGTCTGCCACGTAACGTCACCATGCTGCAACATATCATAACAACCATCAGAATACTCATGACTATCGAGGGATCACACACACATACACTAAAAGTTTCCTAGTTTCATATCAGCCTTCCTTGATTTGAGTATGGATCCTCTGCTTTCAGTAGCACAGGCCCATACTACCTTCCACATCTATCTGTACTTTCCTCAAGAACTGCCTTGACTCCACCAATTCCCTTCTGCTACTATTGCTTCACGCGCTAATCTCATCCTAGGCCAATCACTCTCCACCATCAATTGCATAAGAAGTCCTTTCTATCTCCCCCTAACTAGCTCACGAAAACTATTACATATCACTAAGACAAGATAATTCTTCGATTGAGAGGTCCTACCCTACAACGGTTAGACTCAAACAAGAGTTGTGCAATAGTGATAGACCTAACCTTATGAAATTATTTAGTCCTCGTAATATGTAACTTAACATATTCTTTTACTAGTTAGTATTAAAACATTTTATCAATATATAAGTCAAAGTATTTTAAAACATTATCAGAGTGTCATATCAAATCATCAGAGTAAACGTCCCAGGCTAAATCATCATGGTGTGTGCAATGCAGTCATCCTGAGCTCTTTCCTCTGCTACTAGAAGTACCTAAAACCAAAACTGAAAACCGTAAACACAGAGCTTCGTGAGTCTCCCCAAACTACCACATACCATACACATAATCATATAACCACATGCATCGGGCCCCGCCCGATATCAGACGAATCCGGCATTAGGCCCTGCCTTGCATCGAGCCCCGCTCGATATATATATCTGTTTCTACTAGGCCCCACCCGCTATACACATACAAACATATAATCATAATCATTCTAGTACATAACATACAAACACAACACTATAACTACTAGTCTCAAGTCCCTACCCTTACTATGTTAATAATGAGATATGGAACCCCGTCCACATTCAACTAGTGATTAGATACGCCCCCACCCATACTCACCTCCCTAACAGGTACATACAAGTATCACAAAGACAACAAGTATAACTAAACATGCATTCCTTTATCGGGTACCACCCGACATCGAACCGTAGTTCGGAAACATACATGTAAACCTTCCTCGGGCCTTGCCCGGCATCGGACCGTAATCCGGAAGCATATAAACTACATTGGGCTAACCCCGACATCGGATATAAATCCGGTATTCACTAACATGCATAAAACGAGCCGACATTGGTTCCTTAGACCCGTTCTTACAGGAGAAAACTCACCTCACAAGCTGACTATAGAATCCTATGAATAAACCTCTTGCTGCTATCTGGCAGATTCCCAAACTGCTGATCTCTCGACTCCCCGATCTATCATTACCAAAATAACAATTAGTCCAAACCAAAACTAAGGCCCAATACTAGGTATACTTCTCAAGCCCACTAGTGGGCCTTACCCTAAGCCGAAACATATTCTCGGCCCAAATTATCTGACTTCTGATGGCCCATTAAGGCCCAAAGAACCAAAATCCAATGTATGGCCCAATTTGAGGCCTAAAACACGCCAAGCCCATATCTAATGAGTAAGTCAATCAATCCAATGTATGGAACAAACATGTTTACAAAAAACATAAATGAAAATTAGAGTAAGTCAATCAATCATCTCAATACATCAAAGTTATATAAGACAAAAATCATGGTGTGTGTGCGATGTGATCACCCGAGCTCTTCCCTTTCGATTCGGAAGTACCTGAAACATAAATTGAAAACCATAAAGTGAATTCCCTAAAATTCCCCATACTATAAACATCAAACATACAATGGGCCATGACTTACAACCATCTGCACCACCCAGTTTTGAGCCCCGCTCATAACAGATCTATCAGTAACATGTGATGGGCCCCGCCCAACACACTCATTAGGCCCTGCCGGGTATACATACAAACACATAAAAAGGAATGCAAGAGTCATAAAAACAACTAGCAAACTATAACATAATCCACTAGGTCGACATTGGTTCCTTTGACCCATAAGTACAGTGACAACTAGCATACTATGAGGAGACTCACCTCAAACTACTGAAACAACCAGATAAAGTTCGTATTGCTGATCGCGAAAACATTCACACTAAATATCATCAAATAATACCCTAATTAATAATTAGGTCATAAACCATAATCGACGCCCCACCCAATGACACCCAAAAGCCTAATATAGCCAAAATTCCTAAATGATGCCCAAAGCCCATTATGGGCCAAAATCCAAGCAGGCCCAATGTCTAACAATGACCCAAATTCAGAACAACTAGTGGCCCAACAAATCCCAAAACCTTAGTAGTCCAAATATGGCCTAAATCTCAAAAGTCAACAAAATTCCACGGCTGCTGAGTACGTCTAGCGTACTCAAACTTACGACATGCGTACACTCTCTTTGGCCAGTACATACTGTGTACAAGCTGGGTACGCCCATCGTACACCACAGCTAACCTAACATACCATTAAGTGCTTAATCGTTTAAGAAACTAAGTCCACTCCTCAAATATGATCCTAAATAATGTCTTAACACGTAAACTTGACAACTTTACCCCTTTGCATGTCTTAATGGTACCCAATACTCAATAAAACCCATAATAAGAACCCTAACTCATGCATTGTCCAATATAACACATCAAGATTGCTTTTGTATGAACAATGGACCTCAAAAATGCTAAGATCTAGCATCCTTAGCTTCTGGAGTAGCTCATATTCTCAAGCATGGTTTAAAGGACCATAAAAAGCACAAAAAATGCCCCAATTAGATCTAGCAAAATGAACCATCAAGTTAAGAGCTTTATACCTCAAATAGGTTTCCGAGTTGGAGATGATTCTGGGTCTAAAAGCTTGTGACAACCTGATATTTCGAGTCAATGTAATGACCTAAAAAGTCAAGAATTGTAATTTCTTTTGATATAATGAAATTAGCATCAAAAATAAAATGTTCAAAAGTCTCTATTGGGTTGCCTAAGATGATAGTTATCGTGTCAAGGTTTTCAGAAATATAAAGAACACTAAAATCTGAGTTATAACGAAGAAGTTATGACCAATCGAAAATTCGTGCCAAAACCGGTAAAACACTGACAAACGTAAAAAAAATGAAATTGCAATAAAATAATTTTTATCCTTGAGTATCTAAACAAAAGTCATAGATTATACTAAACCGTGAACGTGCTTAAAAAGAACGTCAAAATCCGACTTTGTATGACGAAGTTATGATTTTTCTAAGTTTCGGGATAGCGGTAGACCACTAAAAACTTGAAATAGAGATCGAGGGATTTTTGGCTGAAACAATCTAAATGAGAATCGAAGATCTCGTCAATAGTAGAACAACGGTAAAAAGTCTGACGAAAGCGGACAACGGATGAAGAAGTTGTGGATTTTTAACGGACTTTTCGTGTCCCGGCCTGTTAAAAATAAATAATTAAAAATAAATTCAAAATTAGCCGATGAAGTCTAAATAAAAGTTATAGAGTATATTCTCAACTACGCGTGCATATAAAGAACGTTGAAAACGGAGCTCGTACGCGGAAGTTACGGATTTTACAAGTTCGAGACACAAAATTCGAGGCTGCCAGGCAGCTCACGAAGTGGGCCAGAAGCTCACGACGTGAGCCTGTGACTGATGGGTTCCAGAGCCTATCAACGAGTCGTCAAGTTTACGGGAGGAGACCAGGCCGAGCTCAGGACGTGAGCCATCCATGTTCACGACGTGAACCCTCAAATTTCACCCATATAAATAGAAACGGATGGTTTCGGGTCATAAGAAGGTCCAAGAGTGACTTAAGATTTTTAAACAGGGAACAAACCGTAAAAATTAGGGTTTTCCCCTGGTGACTATACACCCAACATACCTCCACATACGCCCTGTATAAGTGGGTGCATCTGCGACCAAGCCATCGAGCCAATACGCCCAACGTACGCCTAGAGTACACCCAATGTACTTGGCTAGGGACCAAATTGAAAAGATTTTTAAATGAAGGGCTAAAAGGAAAAATACCTAAGTTGTAATTGTTACTCGTGGTCCTCATCTTGTATAATCCCTACAAAAATGTCTCTTTTCCATAAATATCTCGAGGCTATCAAACCACAAGAATCCTCTTGTGCATTTCCACCCTTGTCCCAGATACCACAACCATCTAGTTTTCCCCACTAGATATTCCTCCAAATTCTGAAATCATATGCTCTCTCTCTCTCTCTCTCTCTCTCTCTCTCTCTCTCTTTCCATCAACACAAAAAACTGGAAGAACAGAATCCTCGTCATAGAAAATGACATCATAAGTTGTCGGCCGATCACTCAACCTCAGGCTACAATCCTCAAGCTTCTGCGACTCATACTGGCAATACCTCAATTAAGGTCCCCAAGACCTTAAAATCAATTACTCATATAGTCATATATATATATATATATATATATATATATATATATATATATATATATATATATATATATATATATATATATATACACACACCATTCAATCCCAAACTGACATGGCTATTAATGCTCAAACAATCACCAGACCCGCCTTCATCCCAGACAACCATAACTAAAAGGTCGATAAATACCAAAATGTTGCAATGGTTTCATGGTCCTAAACCATGTTCCCACCCTAAACCAACTCCTTAGAAATTCCAGGACTTTCCTTGATTCAAGTAAGGATCCTATGCTTTGAACAGTATAAGCCCGATACTACCTTCCACACATATCCGAACTTTCCTCAGAATCATCCCGAATCCTCTAAGTCACTTTCTCATAATGATACCTTCCAAAATCTACTAAATAGTGCAACACTCACACTAAAACGTTTACTAGGCTCTCCTAGGATTCCCTGCTCACCTTGCCATCAACTGCTAAAGGACTCCTATCGATGTCAACTAATTACTTCACAAATATAATTTACATGCAACAAATCCTAAACAATCATTCAACTAAAATACACAGCCCTAGAACGGTTGGACTCATACAAGAGATGCGCAATAAGGCAAACTCAATCACTTTGAGATTATTTAACTTTTTCATCATGTAACTTAGCATATTCATGCAATAATTAACTTACATCAATTTGAGTCCTATAAAGCACAAAGAAAAAAGCATTCGAGCATCTAGAATTTAAAGCATTGCATAAATAGGCAGTCCTATCTTAGAAGCTCCCGAAGATCTCTAGTTGCTAGCATGCATTACTACCAGCTCACACAAGATGCATAAGGCATCTCTCATAATCATGCATCTTACCATGCAACACTGATCAGATCCTTAGCTCTAATATAACATGTAATTCTCATATACTTATATCAAGCATCAATCATAACACACGAATAGGTATTTTGGGAAATACTTACTTGAGCTCGTTGTTTGCACACATCGTAGACCCTTTTACTTTAAAAACCTTTTTAGAAAATCATTTTGTTTTAGAAAATTTACCGATTCCTCAGTTTAAGTTCAGGCATACCCAAGAGTATACCTGAATCCCTCAAACCAAGACTCTGTACCAACTTGTAATGCCCCAAAATTCAAACCAAAATTTTCATTTAAAAAAAAATTAAGTAATTATTCAATTTCACAATTTATGAAAAACTTAGATAAACCATTTAACTCAAAACATTTATCAGAGTATCATCAAAAGTTATCATGTGCACAAATCTCCCATGGATGCGATGCAATCGAGTCGTGCCCTTCCTTTAATATGAGAAAACTTGCCAATGTGTCATACCAAGCTCTAGGTTCCTGATTTAAACCATAGATAACTTTATCAAGACGATACACACAATTTGGAAATTCTTCACTTTCAAACCTTGGTGGTTGTTTTAGAAATACTTCTTCTTGAATATTTCCATGTAAAAAGGTAGCCTTGATGTCTATTTGATAGAATTTAAAGTTCTTAAAGGAAGTGAAGGTAAGAAACAAGTGAATTGCTTCAAGTCTAGCAACATGAGCAAATGTTTCATTATTGTCTAACCCTTCCAGTTGACAGAAACCTTGAGCCACAAATCTGGCTTTGTTTCTAATAACAATCCCATCTTCATCCATTTTGTTCTTGAAAACCCAGTGGGTACCAATGATACTTTTTCCTTGAGGCTCTAGAACAAGAGTCCATACATGATGACGTTCAAATTCATTCAGCTCATCCTGTATAGCCTTGATCCAGTTAGCTTCTTTCAAGGCATCAATGACATTCTTTGGTTCAATCATGAAAACAAAGTTTGCAAACATGCAGAAGTTGCTGTTGACTCTGCTATGAGTGAGAATCCCATAATTTACATCTCCAGTGATGTGAGATTCAAGATGATCTCGAAGAATTCTTGGATTAGAACTTTCATTCGTAATACTTTGAGCAGTGTTTTCCTGAATGGATGGTTTAGCTTCTTTAAGGATGACAGGCTGATCTTAAGAGATAGATTGTGAGCTGATAAATTGATCAACATTTGGAACAACAGGCTCAACATCATTTCGCAAGAAATCAGGAATAGGGTCTGAAGGATTGTGTGTAAGTTCATTCAACATTGATGAAGGATGATCAACTTAATCATGAATGAACGAGTCTTCATACAAGGTGACGTGAGCTATTTCCTCTGCACTTTGCCTTGAAAGATTGAATATCCTTAAAGCCTTGGATATGCTGGAATAACCAAGAAAAACTCCTTCATCAGCTTTATCTTCAAACTTAGAATGTCGATCTCTTTGATTCAAGATGTAACAAGCACCTCTAAACACATGAAAGTAGGAGATATCTGGATTTCTTCCCTTTAGTAGATCATAAGTAGTTTTTCCATGACGCTTAACAATAATGGACGATTTTGAGTATAGCATGTTATGTTAATAGCTTCATCCCAAAATGACGGAGGAAGACCAACTTTAACAACCATAGTTCTTCCAGCTTCAATGAGAGTTTTGTTCCTTCTTTCTACAATACCATTTTGTTGGGGAGTTCTAACAGCGGAGAAGTTTTGAGAGATTCCTGAGTTAGAGCACAAGTCTTCCAGAGAGGAGTTCCTGAATTCAGTTCCATGATCACTACATAATTGCCTTGCTTTGTGATCATAGAGAACTTCCTACTGCTTAATGAGAGCAATGATTTCATCAGCGACATAACTCTTTTTTCTTAAAAAAAACTAGCCACGTAAATCTTGAAAATTCATCCACAATGACTAGAGTGCATTTCTTCCCAGCTCCTGACTTAACCGACATTGGTCCAAAAAGATCCATGTGAAGAAGATGAAAATGTTTGATAATGAAGAACATGACTTAGGTTTGAAAGAAGACTCGATTTTCTTTTCCTTTTCACACACTGAGCACATCTTATCCTTGACAAATTGCATTTTTAGAATTCCCCCTACAAGTTGATTCCCAGATATCTTCGATATGTTCTTAAAATTCAAATCCGATAACCTCTTGTGCCACAATTGTAGCGTCCACAGATCCGGGCTAGTCAATTTAGAGACAATAAACATCAAAAATGAGTTTTTGATGGAAGATTATTTATAAGGATTAATCTTTTCCAAGTGGTAGTATATGTTACAAGGGTTCCGTACATATAAAAAATGTCGAAATCCGAGTTATAACGAAGAAGTTATGACCTGTCGAAGTTTTATGGCAAAACCGGCATGGCACCGGGAATCGTAAAAAGTGATTTTTTTTATAAACTACTTTTTAACCTTAAATATCTAAACAAAAGTTGTAGTATACGTTAAACCGAGAACATACAAAAAAAAAGAATGCCCAAATTTGACTTCATATGAGGAAGTTATGAATTTTCTAAGATTTGGCATAGCAGTGCACGATCCGAAACTCGAATTTTAGATCGAACAGTTTTTGGCCTACGCGACCTAAAGAGAGTTGAAGATCTCATTAATAGGAACTCAACGGTAAAAAGACAGACAAAAACAGAGTCCGTATGTAGAATTTATGAATTTTACGTGAACATTTAGCCATATAATCTACTCGTACTGTTAAATTTAAGGTCGGGCGAGAATTAGCCTATGGAGTCAAAATTAACATTGTAGATCTTATTTTTACCTACACATAGATATAAAGAACGTCAAAAACGGAGCTCGTATGCGAAAGTTATGAATTTTTAAAAATCGGCTGATTTCCACCCTGTGTGCGATGCCACATGTCAGCACCTGGCTCAGACTTGGAGCCCAAGCTCACTGACGATGTGAACAACAAGAAATTCACGACATGCATCTTCCTCCAGCCCCCTATAAATAAGAGGTGAAGCCCTCTTCATTCCTCACCCCTTCCATCACTTCCCCCTCTTTCTAGAACCTCTCTTTAGCCTCGAAACCCCCCGAAAAGCCTAGGGAACCTCCCTAGCATGAGGCGGAAGTCCTGTAGTGCCCGATGGCTCCGAGAAGAAGAGCCTTTCGGCTCGGGAACGCTGCTCCAGCGAAGACCGGTTTTGAGAAAAACCCGCTGTAAGTGAGCTACGCCTACCATACTTTAAATATGGCTTATATATAAATATAATATCGTTATTATGAACCTATAAATAAGATTTATCAGTGATTCAAAATCGTTATACTGATCGATCTACTTACGGAAATGATGTCTAGGCTTTGATTTAGTGTGGTGTTTAAAGTGGGATTTCCAAACAGTATACTTCGTATATCAAACGGACCCTACCTCCGATATGATCCTATCTGGTTGTTCCTTACTTGACAAATCATAAAGTAGACTTTGAGTTAATGATGAATCTAGACTAATAATTAGTCGCAATAAAGATTAGACTAAAACTTAGCAATAATAATGCTAGGTTTCGTCGAAGGAAAATAGAATTGTTAGAAGCGAAGCGTTGCCCGAGTTTGGAAACTTTAACAAGTGAGTGCATAGTTACTTTCATCTTACACATAGATATGAAGTATTTAGTATAAATTACATGCTATGTGTTCATATTGTCTGTATACTTGCCATCTATGCTGGGTGAAAGATTTTTATACATGTTTTAAATGATTTAAACTGTATATGTATTTTATATCTACAAAATGTATTAGGTAAAACATGGGTAGATGAAATAGTTGTTGTGTGACAAAAACAAAATGATAAGAAGTGATATAAACCATGATATAAGGGTGAGAGGTGAACCATGAGAGAAGTCTTTTACCCAAGTGTTGGCTTCGTCATCTAGCAGAGTATGAATGACAACCACAGACTATTCTAGACAGTCCAATGGAACACTAGCAGGCTCGCAACCTGTAGGTGTTATTTGAACTGTGTATTCATCAACTGTACTCTAAAAACCCATTGACATGTATTCCGAGTGGATTCTCGGAAACGATATTGTCGATAAACGAGGTAGAAACCCATTGACATGTATTGTGAGTGGCTTCTTAGAAACGATACTGTCGATAAACGAGATAACCCTGGCAACTATGGATTTAGTGCCTGATGAGCAAACCCTGGCAACTATGGATTTAGTTCCTGTTGAGCAAACCCTGGCAACTATGGATTTAGTGCTTGTTGAGTAAACCCTGACAATGATGGATTTCGTGCCTATTCCTTAGGATAATCCTTAGGAAAGAATGAAAGGATATTCCTTAAGAGTAAAGAAGATAATGGGTATGAGTAATTAGGTTAATTGTTTGATGATTAAACATAATAACTATATTATTATGGGTTGAAAATCCTATGTACTCACCAGGTTTCCCAACCTGATCCACTCAGTTTATTTATATCACATGTGTTGATATGAAATCACATTACACTCAGAGATTAAGGAGATATAAATCACTAGTGATAATGAATGTAAGTTTTGTTTATGCTTATGTTTCTGTATTGACGATGACATCCCAAATGTTTTAAAATTAATAAAAATAAGTTTCTTCAGAAATACCTTGATAACGTACTTATGATGTTTTACTGGGAACAAATTCTGCAACACTTTTATTTAAAATGTTACTCTGATTTTTAAACAAAGCATAAACAAAATCGGTATTTTCTGACCGTGAAAATGGGGATGTCACAACAACCAGTTTAGATGAGATTAATCACGAGAGAAAAAACTCTTCCATTTATGCCCGTGCAAGGACTCGATTTTTTCATCGACGGATGGTAACAGGTAACAGTCTTTTGGACAAGCTTTGTTTAAGTCCGTGAAGTCTATGCACATCCTTCATTATCAATCTCATTTTTTGACCAAGACTGGATTTTCTACCTACGATGGGAATATCGACTCCCATACTATTCCTAATTTTATCAGTTTATCGATCTCGTCATTTATTGCTTCATTCCTGTCTTTTGATTGCCCTTTTTTTTCTGTTGAATTGGCGTACTTCCTGCTTACTCATTTAATTTGTGCTCGACGAGTAGTCTGGGTACACCTGTCATGTCTGCTGCCTGCCACGCGAATATGACAATGTTTTCTTTTAAATGTATCGTTAATCCTTTTCTAATACACATGGTAACCCGACTCCTATCCGTACTCCTTGGTCTGTATATTTGCTATTGGTTGTGATTTCTTCTAGCCCGTTAATTGCTTGTGTTCTTCTTTTATAAAATGAAATGCTACATAAGTAAACTTCTTGATGACCGATGAGAAGACCGCCATGCTTTTTAATGCTTTTGAAGGCAAATTGGTTTGGTTACTAGTTACCAAGAGACTATTGGATTGTGGAGACCATCGACTATGAGTGGGACTTGGCCCATGATCACTTAAATAAGTGGTTGAGTATTCATTTTCTACAATTATTTTAAATACATTTCATCTATATTTTTAGTTGCTAGCTACTTAATAAGTTTCTACAACTATTTTAAATACCTTTCATCTATATTTTTAGTTTCTAGCTACTTAATAAGTTTGTTATGAAAAATATAATTTTTTGGAGTCATATATAATTGATACTTTTATAATTTATTATCAAACATTTACTAAAGTGTATTTATTACAGCTGATTATATGTATCCAAAAACATAACAACCCAAAATAGAGAAAAACAAATTAATTAATCTAAAACTTGCTCATCATATAAGAGAAAAAGACATGGGTTACAAAAGATTCAAATGATCAATGAAAAAGATCAAGTGATGTATATGCGTCTATTTACTTTCTCTAGTTTGCTAATTATTCCGCCAATAACAATCTATTACAAAATTTCAAACAACCCACACACACACACGTATATATCGGATGTATACACCAACACAATATATAACCAAATGTCTTAGAACGAAAAAGGGGCTGGTGCTGCACTAAACAGGCGATGCGTTCCACTACCCACCGGACCACTTGCAGCACTCGAGCTTAGAAGATCGATCATGTTACAATCAGGGTCGCTACGCTGTTGTTCACAAAGATCCGGCAACGATACTCCTGTAAAAGTAATCATACATTTCGAAATGAAAAGTTACAGACATGGAGATCGATCATGTACGTGTAGATTGAAAGGAGCTAGCTAGCTAGGGTAATAATTAATGAATACCTTCACCGAGGGCCAAATTGAAGTGAAGATCGATGATGTTAGGGCATTTCTGATAACACGCAGGTGAGCAGAGTGTGACGATGGATTTTTTATCGAGCAAAGTGTCGGATGAAATCCCTGTAGCGTTTCTATCAACGCCACAAGCTCTAATGCATTCGTTTGTCTCGATGTACTCTGATAATATCTCCACCACCACTTCCGATGTTCTACATTGATATTCCACTTTTCCTTTCTTATCTTCGAAATTCTCCAACACGCATCTCTTTCCAGAAGATGAGATTGCAAATGAGCAATTATTCTTTGTCAAATCCTCGCATAAAATCTCACCTATAGATATATACATTACGATGAACGATTAATTATGAAGCATGCATAATGGAGATGCATATAAATAAAGCATGTAAATGAGAGGGAAAGAGATACATACCGGTGGTTCCATGGAGGAAGAGAGATGAAGCAAAAAGGAGAACCAGAGAAAACTTCATTGGATTATGGATTGAAGGGAGAATAGAAATTATTGTGAGGATGAAAGTAATGAGAAAAATGGGCGGTGTGTGGTATATGTAGGGGTTGACGATTACAAAAATAGAAAGGGAAAGTCAGGAGGCCTCCGCATTGACGTTCCGGTCGCATGCACCAACTTCAAATCTAGAATACACAACTTCGATACACGTGTCATGTCATGTCTCTTCTTTTTCTTATTGGATATTTTTATATTATTCGGCTCACTCTATTCACCACCTCCCCATGAGATATTGCTTAGTTTTAATTTTAAATTGTATTTTTTTTTTAAATGACAAGTGTCATACGGTAATTATATCGTTACTTGGTTGAGCACTTTCTCATTTTTTCTATTATTTAAAATTTAATTAATTTTATTTTATAATCTAAATAGTTGGTATATTCTAATTTACTTAAGTTTATATTAATTTATGGTAGTATAAAAAGAGTTATGTTACTCGCACTTATAAAATATATACTGATTATAAGATTTATCAAAATATATGAACTTATAAGACAAACAGTACCAATTATAAAAAGATTATGCTTATTTATTATATTTTAGAAGATATGGTTTTTTTGTATATAGCTTTTATTGTAAAGTGTGAAAATAATAATAATAAACTTTTAGTTTTATATTTTAGTAAAATAATGTTAAAGTCAAGTTTTATAAACATATTATATATATTAATATTTATGTATGTGATTTGGTTATCTAAAGTGAAAACTAGTTTATATTATACATTATTAATGTTTTGAAAATTAGACTAATCATCTTATTGATTTGATGGTTCAATCGGTTCGACTAGTCCAAATAGCCGGATGAAACATTAGTATTACATCATAATTAAATATAAAATTATAAAATCTAAAAAAAACCTCCGATATAAAAATACCAATACAAATATGAAACTTAAATAAACAATGAGTATTAACTTTTTTTATCATGGAAGTTTTAATTTTGTCACGATTTGGTCACTAAAGTTCTAATCATGCTAATTAACCACTTAAACTTCCAACTTTGTCATCATTTAACCATTTTAGGAGGTTTCGACCGGTTGCCAGTTGCCACATAACTATGATGTGGCTCCTAGAAGATGATTAAACCATTTATCTTCTCTCATATGTCTTATTTGTCTCTCTTTCTCCCGTCTCATCTCCTCCCCATCAAGAACGGTTCGCCGTCTTTATCTACATGTCCTCTCGTTGAAGAAGACTTCGATACACATGTTATGTCTCTTCTTTTTCTTATTAGATGTTTATGTGCATGATATTATTCAGCATACTCTATTCGCCACCTCTCATTGAAGAAAACTCTATGCTTGTAGTGCAAGAGTTAGACTTCACAATGTGAGGGTCTTTAAAATCATACAATGTGGCCATTAGTGTAGACATATGCTAAGACCACCAACTCAAATATAAAAGGCAATGTGAGTTTCCTTTGACTCGTCATATTACATGGTTTAATTCAACAAGTTGAGAAGGAGATGATAGAAAAATGAGGGGGGGATCATTGGTGGGATGACGGTGAAAGATAAAAAAAGACCATAATAGAGAAAAAAAGTGACAAAATGGAGATGAGCAATGAAAGTTTCAAGATATATGAAGGTTGGTGTATCGACAATAGATAGAAAATGAGAATGAGAGGAGAAAAAATATATCTAAAACTAAAAAGAAGTGATGAAGATGGGCATACCTACGGAATGATTCAATGATGGTTAGGAAAGATGAGTCTTAAGGATAGGGGTATGTGCTTTTTTCTATAATTTAATAAATATTAAAAAATAAAAAATAAAAATAAAAAAGAAAAACTAGTATTTTTAATATAAACGAAGATCGACTAAACAAATCGAATGTGATATTCAAAGAATGTAATAGGGATCAAGTTTGTAATTTACCCAGGAAACTATCTTTAATATATAAAAGATGGATAAATAACATAATCATAAATTTGAGTTCTTTTATAAAAATATATAAATTAAATAAATTTTAAGTTGTTTTATAGAAAAATAATAATAAATAAACAATATGATATATATTGCTTATATAATAAACTGTAATTTAGGAAGTTATTAATTTTGGAAAGGTTTTAAAAAAAAGAACCTTTGCATTTGGGAGTTGAAGAGGTTGGGTCGGTGTATTGGCGCAAGTTATATACGTTCTTCTCTCGACTCTTCACTCTGCACACATCCCGCTCTCCAAACACCACCGGAGAGCCTTATCGCGATCTCTGTAGCACCCGTATCCTTCGCCGGACACTCACCACCGTGCCTATAATCCAAAGAAATGATCAAGATTGCTGTAAGTTTTCATTCTTTTTGTTTTTCTCTTCTCCTTTGTATTTCAGTTCTTTAGGGTTTTTTTTTTTCTCTTATTTAGATGTTGTAATTTCCTCTGTATATATGGATAAGAAAAAAATAGAAGTATGGTTGTTGTTTCTTTTTGAATTCTCTTTCTTCTCATTAGGATTTCTAGTATTACCCTGTCTTCTTCTTCCTCTTTTTCGTTGGCGGTTTTTTTTTTTTTTTTTTTTTTTTTTTTTTTTTAAATCTGTTTTTCTTAAAATTGGGATTTCTAGTATTACCCTGTTTTCTATACTGCAACTTAAAAAACAGAAGGAAACTACATATTGTTTATGTAGGTTTGTTGATCGTTTGGGTGGGGATTTTCTACATATTCACTGTTCATAAATCACGAGGGTATCAATTGCGAATGTCAGAGTAAACATCATCGGTAGCCGTGGTATGGCATCTCTTTATTTCTCAGTTGACCTCTCTTCGCATATACATATTGAAATTGGAAATTGCATCTTTATGTGTTAAATTTCATTAAAAAATATATATTCCATCTTTTTCATGTTCGAAGGGTTGAATTCATTTAGTTGATAACTCTCTTGTTATGTTGTTCAGTCGCCCTTAATTTGGGATGTGCCCCAAAGAAACAGTAATAGCAGAAGCTATCTAAGCCTCTAAGAATCCAAGATTCTGGTCCAAGTAAGCGAAATCCTAACAAAACAAATGTTCAACCTCCATCTGTTGGATGAAATGTCTGGGAAATCAGTTTGAGATGATTATGTCGGGACTTTAACTTGTAACCACATGGAGTTCAGGAAATGTTCCATTGAAGAAGGATGCTAAAGCAGCTATTGCTATCTCTATATCAGAAATTGTACTTACCTAATTTTTCCTTATACATGTTCTTAGCAATTTATCATTCTTATATTCTGATTTGTTAAACGTACAGACCCCTGAGATTCTTCAGTTGTCAAAGCAGATTAAGGAGAAGCTGAAAGGAGTTGATCAAAATGGTAAATTTATGTTGTAGCAATCACAATTGGGGTAAATGTTTGCAAGATGAGGCACTTGATCATGAACCAAATCCATTAGAATTTTTTGTAATTGCATTTCATGAATATACAATTTGTTTACATCTTTTTATAAAATAAAACTTGAATGACTTGGATTTTTTGACAGATGTCTAATGCTTCTCCTAGTCAGCATCTTGGTGTTTACTCAACAAAGAGGATGTGGATGAGGTTCTTTCTGTGCACCACAGGTTCCCTTACTTCCAAGAAGTTTTGTGATTTTTTGAGGGTCTGTTTTTTTTTTTTTTTTTTTTTTTTTGTATATGTGTGATGTTCCCTCTATTTTTGAATTTTGTTGTGTGATATATGGATGATACACAAAAGATGAAGCTATGTTGCATTTTGCTTGATTAAAAAAATTTTCTTCTTGTTTGACCAAAATTGGAGCATCACACAAGTCAAACTGCTGTAATTTTATATCCCTCCCAAAAAGGTGGAAGGTAGGATATTCCAAGCATTTCTTGATACCGTTAAACATGTCTTGTTTGAAATCGATGTGGTAATTAAGCTGGTGATTTTGGCATGTTGAATGTAGTTCAGTACTTAACCCGTTTTTTCTTTCTTATAGATTAGTTTTCACATGTATAAAAAGCTTGATATAAATCTGAATGCATGGTTATTACAACTTCATTTTCATTTATATATAATAATATGAATGCCATCACATATGACACATATAATATATAAAGGTTTTTATGAATCTGATGATCAATACAACACAGATTTATATATATATATATATATATATATATATATATATATATATATATATATATATATATATATATATATATATATATATATATATATATATATATATATATATATATATATATATATATATATATAGTTATAAGACATCTTCAAATTTGCAGAATACGAAGAGAATTGCATATTAATTATGGGGGTGAAGGATACCGTCCACCACTTCCACTACCAGGATAATCAGGCGTCGTCCCATAAACGGGGGGTTCCCTGCAATTATATAGACAGCTTAGTTGGTTAGTAGTATTGGATCGATGTGCAATTAAGTCCACCTTAAACTTTATTATTTGTACCATTAATTAATATATTGAAGAAGAATAAACTACTAAAGTATCATCATATACTTTTGTTTATAACAAGATTACGAGAATAATAGAGAGAGATGGATGTATAGTTAATGTTATCCTACCTGGAATAACCACCCTGCGCATACGAATAAGATATCAGAAGAAGAAAGATAGTCAAAAGGAGGACCATTGCCATTGGTTTCTTAACAGAGAAACCCATTTTTATTTTTGTGAATCAATATTACCAAACATCTATTCGGCTTTTATACACCACATTCACATAAAGAGATGAAGACCCCATGTGCCCGACGACTGCTTCCTCTTAGGGTCATGATTTTTCCACTGAGATTTTTATTTCACACACAGAAAAAAAAAAGTGTGTATGGACATTTATACCCCTCCATTTAATTATCATTTACTGAAGAGATAGAAAGACCAAAAGAACTTGAATCTATCTCTAGCGAGGGCTCCCTCCAATCCTAAAAATGCTCCATCTCCATCCTAAATTCTATTAGCAATTGTAGGTTTCTGTTAGAATTGTAGGTTTCTTCTGATATGTTTGTTTTGATTAGGTGTGCTAAATTTAACAATAACTGCTTGCGTTCAACGCAAAGATCTCACCTTTAATTACCCAGCCACCAACACCTTTAATTACCCAGCCACCAATGTCTGCCACCTTCTTTCACTTTTACTTTCTTCCATGCCTTATAATCACTCTCAGCCACCAACACCTTTAATTACCCAGCCACCAATGCTTGGCACCTTCTTTCACTTTTACTTTCTTCCATGTCTTATAATCACTCTGCTCTCTCTTATGTATGTTCTTTTCTAATGTATTTGAGTAATCACTCTCTTATGTATGTTCTTTTCTAATGTATTTGAGTAATCAGACATTTTACTATGATATATAGTTTTTCTCTTTGGTTTGTTAAATTTATGTTTATCATGATCAGGATATATGGACAAACCTTGATATCTAATCAACCATGATGACTAAACTTCTCCAATATCCCCAATTCAGATTTTCCAGAGGAAAATTAACCATCAACATTTACCTAATTTTATTCCAAACAACTTATAACTTTTAGTCTTTTACTGTGTAAGTTATTGTTGTTACACCAATTTTAATCTCTACTGGATGGATAATCATCTTGAACATGAATGCTCAAAGAATACAAGGCAAAACACCAGGGTAAAACCCTATAAAATACAGAGAAAACACAAGGAATCAGAAACAGTCGAAGATGTGAACTTCTTCCTTTAGCAAGCTTAGAAACAACCCACGGGGTACATCTGCAATCAGAGGGACGCAAGAAGAAATAGTAAATTAAGTGTATGAAAGTTGGAAGTTCCACAGGGATGGATTAAGTTCTTGGTATCTAGTTCTTCAATAATCACTGGTAATTAAATTAAGGGTATAAATGTCTATTCACAATTTTTTCTGTGGATGAGTAAAAGCTTCAAGTGGAAAAATCAATATCCTTTTCTTATTTAATGTGCAAATAGGACCGCGACTTAAACAAACAGATATTTTTCCACAATAATGTTGGTTAGCTCGTAGGGTCGGTAGGGATATAGTCCAATCTATAGTATAGTTTGATTTTTAAGTTTTGAGTCTCTAAAACTCGGTTTCCTCACACTTACAGTAAGTTCTTTATTTATTTATTAAAAAACAATGATAGAAATATGTTAGTTTGAAAAATATTGGTAAAAATAAATTAGTTTATTTTAACAGGGTCTATTATTATTATTATTATTATTATTATTATTATTATTGCACTATTAAAAAAAGTTGTGGAATAACAACCAAAAAATTTCGTACAAATTTACAAATTCATTTCATTTTGAAAATTTCATATATTTATCATATATATACACATACATACTTACATGTAAGGGTGAACATTTGAACTGGTGGACCGGACCGGACCGTTTTTTTGGACCCCCAAGCCGGTTCTGGGTTCTAAGATTTCTCTCCGGTCCGGTCCGGTTTTTTTCCCGGTTCGGTCCGGTTTTTACCGGGTTTAGAACCGGTTGGACATGATTAAGATTTTTGTGACGTTTTTTAAACACACACAACTCATTCTTTTTAAGTCGGATTGACCTGCGGTATTTACAACATTTAGTTTACAGTTTGTAGATGAATTTAGACTATAATTTTGTTTATTTTGGTATTATATTCACTGTGTTACAATCCTTCAAAGTAGAGCTATCAAAGCTGAAAAAATTCAGCTTTTCAGCAACATTTTGTAATCTGTGACGTTTTTTAAACACCCATAACTCATTCGTTTTAAGTCGGATTGACCTCCGATTTTTTCCAACATTTAGTTTACAGTTTGTAGATGAGTTTAGACTATAATTTTGTATATTTTGGTATTATATTCACCGAGTTGCAATCCTTCAAAGTAAAGCTATCAAAGTTGAAAAAATTCAGTTTTTTAGCAAGATTTTGTAATCTGTGACGTTTTTAAACACCCATAACTTATTCGTTTTAAGTCGGATTGACCTACGGTTTTTTCCAACATTTAGTTTACAATTTGTAGATGAATTTAGACTATAATTTTGTTTATTTTGGTATTATATTCATTGAGTTACAATCTTTCAAAGTAGAGCTATCAAAGTAGAGTTAAAATTCAGTTTTTTAGCAAGATTTTGTAATCTGTGATGTTTTTTAAACACCCATAACTTATTCGTTTTAAGTCGGATTGACCTACGGTTTTTTCCAACATTTATTTTACAATTTTCCAACATTTAGTTTCAAAGTAGAGCTATCAAAGCTAAAATATTTCAGCTTTTTAGTATTATTTTATACTATAATTCCGAGCCCGCATTTAGCACATATGGTAGAGTTGTAAGTGAGTATCAAACTATCGACATTGATAGTTGAAGCTTTCTTATGCACCCAAGATTGGGTGATAAAGTTTACAAATCCGATAGTTGACAACGTTGATGACATCTTGAACGATGATGATATAGCTTTGGGTAAAAAAATTACAATATTTATTCTTTTTTTATACAATTATTACTTTTTATTAAATACTAACAACATTTTCATTTGTGTTTATGTAGAGATTGCACAAGCTTTAAATATGTTACATATGGATGACAATGATATGGGGAAGAGGCCAATGGAAGATTAGATTATGAGTTTATGAAATTTGTTAGTTTGATTGATTTTAAAGTTTAAACTATGATTTTTGTTGTTACGGTAATACTTTTGTATGTTTGTCTTAAAATTGTTTAACTTTTTTTTGGTGAACTTGATTTATATGTTAGTTGCTTTTATTTGGAAAATTAATTTTTGCAAATTGCAAGTTATAATATTATACATCAATGTAGATTAGTTAGGCATGAAACGGAAACATATTAATTTTGCAAGTTATAATATTATACATCAATGTAGATTACTTATTATACTCTATGCAATTAAAGTTGTACCGGTCCAAACGGGTCCAAAAACCGGACCTGGACCCAGACACGGACATGGACAGGGACACGACTCATCCGGTCCGGTCCATGGTCCACAAAATTCTCCATAACTGATCTGGTCCAAGAGCCGGTCCGGTCCGGTTCGGGCCGGTCCAAATGCTCACCCCTACTTACATGTATACATACATACATGACGCGCAAAATAATAAAGTTAAAAATACATAATAATAGTAATTAGGAATAGGAGTGAAATTAACATATGTATATGTATGTATTTGTATATGTATATGTATGTATGTATGTAAATGTACATGTATGTGAGTATGTATATATGTATATGTTTATATATGAATGAGAATGTGTATGTATGTGAATATGTGTGTAAGGATGTTTAAGAATGTGTGTATGTATGTATGTGTGTATGTGTATATGTATGTGAATTTATATATATATATATATATATATATATATGTGTGTGTGTGTGTGTGTGTATGTGAATGTGTATATGTATGTACGTATGTGTATGTATGTATGTATGCGAATGAATGTGTATGCATGTATTTTTATGTACATGAATTTGTATGCATATATGTGTATGTATTTGTATACATATGAATTTGAATGTGTATGTATATATATGAATTTGAATGAGTATGTGTATGTGAATATATGTGTTTATCTTTATGTGTATGTGAACGATATTAACATCTATAAGTTTGTGAAAGTATAGATAAACATGTATAATAACTGGGTGAAAAACACGAAGCAGAAAAAAACGATGTTTGGTGCCCAAAAACCGAAAATAAGAAAAAGTTGTTGGTACGTCGGTAATTACCAACGAATTACCTACAAAATATGCTTTTTGTCAGACTTTCATGAGTGTCCTTCGGAAACTACCAATGAATTACGTACGATTTTTTCTTATTTTTGATTTTTTGGATACTAAACGTCGTTTTTCCGCTTCTTTTTCACATATATGTTGTAGCACCCGGTTTCCGGTATGTGAATTTTATTTGAGTATTTCCCTATTTTAGCCTTGGACTCGGCGAGTCATAGGTCCGACTCGCCGAGTAGGGACGAGACTCAGGACACGTTTTAAGTTGGCGACTCGGCGAGTCCATATCCCGGACTCGGCGAGTCACCGCTGCTGGATGAAACCCTAAATTTCAAGGGTTTGCACCCTATTTAAACCTTCATTCCGCCCCAAACTCGTCCCCATTCACCCCCAGAACTCCCAGCATCATTTATACCCTTATTTCCTTGAGAGATTGAAGTGTTTTGGTGTGTTCTTGAAGATTTTGAGGAGAAAGAAGAGTAGATCAAGAAGAGGAGAAGGAGGCCAGGCATCTTTGTGTTATCTCAACGTTTTCCTTGAGGTATAGCTCGTTTCCCCTTTGTTTTCAAGCTTGTAATCTCTTTTAGCTTCATAGAAGTCCTTCTTGGGCTCTTCCCCAAGCTTGTTTGTGCTTTGTGGGTTGTAATAAGTTGTTAGCCTTTAGATCTGGGCATGATTTAGTCCCTGGAGCTTGGATCTAATGCCTTTATGGGGTCATATTGCATGAAAGCCCTAGATCTACGTCTTTTGGTGCACTTTGAGCCTTAAAATCCATATTGGTGAATATCTACACGTAAAGTTGGAAACTTTACGTGTGATTTGTGTCCTAGAAGCCCAGATCTGTGAATGGCATGGACTGGAATCGAGCAAATCGGTGTATTTGATGGATGCATGGCTGCGACTCGGCGAGTCGTATATGTGACTCGACGAGTCTGGTCGCGAGTCACTGAATTGGTCCCTTTATGATGTATCGAGTTGAGCCGTGAGTCATAGGGGGTGACTCGGTGAGTTGGAAGCTGAACTCACCCATGATAGGACTCGGCGAGTCAATGCCCTGACTCGGCGAGTCCAAGGCAATCTTCATAGATCAAGAACAGACTCGGCGAGTCCAAGGCAATCTTCATAGATCAAGAACAGACTCGGCGAGTTGTTTATACAACTCGGCGAGTCTTAGCATAAGTGTTCTTCGGATGAAGATGAACTCGACGAGTTGTTCATACAACTCGGCGAGTAGGATGAAGAGGTTGAACGTCAGTTTAGAAGATGAACTCATCGAGTCATAGCTTAACTCGACGAGTAGAAACAGGGACTCAAGGCAATCGTCTGATAGGGACTCGGCGAGTTGGAGAGCCAACTCGGCGAATCGGGTCAACTGAAAGTTGACCCTGACTTTGACTTAGAGCTAGACCAGGGGTAAAATGGTCATTTTACCTAAAGGACAGTTAGCAGTGTTTGATTGAGTATGTTGTGGGAATTGTAGCTGGAGGATTTCCGGAGCAGCAGCAGTCAGTTAGTTCCCGATCAGTTCAGCAGCTACTTTGAGGTGAATTACCTTCCAGTAGTGGTGGGTCTAAGGCCACAATGCCGACCCACCAGTAGGAGACGTATGATAGATGATTGTCTTTGTGATATCATCTAGGTTTGCTATTACCTGATATGTTATATGCTATCATGATACGTTATATGCGATAGTAGTAGAGTTCGGTTGTTAGGACCGCAGGGTAGTCAGACACCCCAGAAACGTCTGACAGTATGTGATGATGTGTTTGTATGTTGGCCTGTTATGTTATGCGATAGAGGTAGCAGGAGGGGACCAGTACCCGAGGATCGGTTGATAGGACCGATGGGTAGTCAGCACCCCAGAATGGCTTGACGTGGGTAGTCAGCACCCCAGAATGGCTTGACACGGGTAGGACGGCACCCCAAAATGGCCGTATGGGTAGGTCGGCACCCCAGAATGGCCGTACCGGGTAGTCAGGCACCCCAGAATAGCCTGGCAGTACGCATGTTATGTGTTTGTATGGTATGTGGTACGTTGGGGGAACTCACTAAGCTTTGTGCTTACGTTTACAGTTTTGTTTTCAGGTACCTCTTCACCGAAGGGGAAGGAGCCGGCGCGGTAGCGGCACATCATGCACACACACTGGTTTCCGCAATTATGAGATTCACTGGGATTGTACTCTGATATTTTGATGGGATGTATGGTTTGACTTTTAAAACATGGTTTACGATGTGTTATGGTGTGATCAAACAATGTTTTTATTTATTAATGTTTTCTAAAGTAATATTTTAAAACGAAATTTTCGGACGTAAAAATTGGGTCGTTACATATGTTGAGTCAAGGTATTGGATCATGGTTTTAGTGGGATGATTATATGATCAGTGAGTGGCAAAGGATGACACATAGGCTAGGGTAGCCTTATCAGTTGGACTCTTAGGAACTTGGTAGTTAGGCCAGGTGTGAGACTGGCAGTCTCAGCGGTGGTTTGGGGATTTTTACATCCCGGTTTAATGAATGGTTGTCGTAAATCAAAAGATTTTGGGTGAAATGCAAGTATAAATCCTTGGATCTCAGGTTACGAGTTATGTACCAATTGGGGCAGAATTGTAACACCCGATTCAAACTACTTTTTAGTTTAGACTGTAACGACCTAATTTTCATAGCCAAAAATTTCATTTTCAAATCAACACTTTGGAAAACATTTGGGGAATAAACATCATCATTTCAAAAACATATTTCGTGTCCGAAACCAAAACATAAAAACAACCATAATGTCAGAGTACAAATCCCAGAATATCTCGTAGTACGGAAAACAAAGAGCGTGTGTGTGATATACCGCTACCGCGCCAGCTCCTTGCCCTTCGCTAAACTGAAACAACAACTGAAAACCGTAAGCATGAAGCTTAGTGAGTTCCCCCAACGTACCACATACCAATCAACCACATAACATACATATATTGTCAGGCATATCTGGGTGCCCGACCTACCCACTCGGTCCTCTCGACCGGATACTGACTAGCATATCTGGGTGCTGGTCTCCCCTTCGGTCCTCTCGACCGGATACTGACTAGCATACTTTGGTGTTGGTCTCCCCTTCGGTCCTCTCGACCGGACACTGGGGACTATTTCACCCCTACCACTACCACATAACATGTATCACATAATCTATCTAGCATGGCTGGGCATATCTGCCCCTTCGGTCCTATCGATCGGTATTATGGGGACTATTTCCCCTACTGTCACTAGCACATAACATCATATCATACTAGCACATAAACATAACACAGGTAGTAGCAGCCTTAGATGAATATCACAAAGACAATCATCTAAACATACACTCCTACTAGTGGGCCGACATTGTGGCCTTATACCCACTGCTACTAGAAGGTAACTCACCTCGTAGTAGCTACTGAACTGTGTGGGAATCCTTTGATTGCTGCTGCTCCGGAAATCCTCCGGCTATAACTCCTACAAAACACTCAATCAGAAACTGACATCTATTCTTAGGGTAAAATGACCGTTTTACCCCTGACCAAGTCAAAGTCAAAGTCAGCTTCTAGTTGACCTGAATCGCCGAGTTGGCCCACCAACTCGTCGAGTCCCTATCCTTCCCTTAGACCTCAAACCCGTCTCTACTCATCGAGTTATGCGATGACTCGATGAGTTTTCCCTCTAAAAGAACATCGACTGAATCCACATCCGACTCGCCGAATTGTATGAACAACTCGTCGAGTACCATGAAGATTGCCTTGGACTCGTCGAGTCTGTTCATGCACTCGCCGAGTACTATGAATTCCCAAAACACTTTGCTTAGTCCAGAACGTTTGGTGACTCCCCGGGAATCCTAAAAACCCTTCCACACTCAATTGGTCCTTATGACCCTCACTGATATGGGACCAAAACCCCTGGACTCGCCGAGCCTATCTCATTCCTTACCAAGAACTTCGATTTCTGATGTACAACACTTAACCAAATGATAGATCCAGGCCCTAAACTCGATCTAGCACGTAAAGTTACAAACTTTACTTTCATGCATGGGACATAAGAGCTTAAAAGGCTTTAAAATGGTTCTTTTGTTGCATGGGGCCTTCCTTGATGCAAAAAGCAACCTAGATCTGACTTGTGGCTCATAAAATGACGTGATACAAAAGCTCAAACCCCAACCATGTTTGAAAACATGGTTGGCCACCAAAAATGGCTTAAAAAAGCCCTAAATCACCTCAAAGAGGGATCTAACAAATGATTGAGCAAGGTTCAGACTTTATACCTTCCAAAGACTGCAAATGATGAAACAAACTCGAATCCTTCTGTCACACCCCAAAACCGGAACGGCGGAAACGTTCTGGGGTGGATGACGTCATGTCAAGTATCACAACACATGCATTATAGTAATCAAAGTACAACAAAACATTGCATTAATAGTAATAGTTTTACAAGGTTACATTACAACAATTTAAAGTAATACAAGTAATAGAATAAATACAGCGTGGTACTAAGCTATCTTCATCAACAGCTCCGGGGATGTACCTGTCTAATGCTAACCTGAGAATACAAGTTATTTGAAAAGCGAGTATGAGCATTTTTACAATGCTGGTGAGTTCATAAGTATTTAGTGTCATTTAGTCAAATAACTTTATAAAGTAGTAGTTTAAGTGATTTCAGTGTATTAGTGTTCTTTCTAGAAAATCCTATATTTTCTTTAATAAAAGCAGCCTTCTACCAAGACTGGTCAGTGTAATGTGGTAAGAAGAAGTTTCCCTTAATTGCTAATAATATCAAAATACTGAATTTGATTATTAAAGACAGCAGAGGCATCATGGAATAACATATGCCTCAGCAGTGAGGACTGCTGACTAAGGCAAAAGAGTCATAGACTCCAGGAAAGTATCGAACTAACGACACGCCTGGGTCAGTCTAACAAATGGAGAAACAGACCCCCGAAGGTACCAAATGAAAGGTACAACTGGTAAGGTCTAAAACAGTGAACGCAGACCGAAGACGATACCAAATGGAAGGTACATCTTGCAAGGTCATAACAATGAAGACAGACCGCAGACGTTACCAAATGAAAGGTACATCTCGCAAGGTCAAAACAGTGAAGACAGACCACAGACGATACCAAATGAAAGGTACATCTCGCAAGGTCAAAACAGTGAAGACAGACCACAGACGATACCAAATGAAAGGTACATCTTGAAAGGTCAAACAGAGATAACAGACTTCAGACGGTATCAAACGAAAGATACATCTTGTAAGGTCAAACAGAGATGACAGACCCCAGACGGTATCAAATGAAAGATACATCTAGTAAGGTTAAAACAGTGTGACTCTGAAAAAGGTGACATCAGCATACAGTGTAAATCGCTGACGAAATACTGTTACCTTAAAGCCATGAATTATAAGGCAACCCAGGATACTCGTAACCATACTAACTAGAGTACTAGACGCCCTACAAGCATCTATATAATGTGACATTTGTCACCCCTTGGCTTGGTAGGCCGTGGACTGTAGCTAGCAGTCAGGGTGCGGGGTTGTCAATCCCGTATAGGCCTATACACACAATGTCCGCTCTCCCTACAGGAGACTCTGGTTACCAACTAGACGATGGAGAAGGCCGCGTCCCGAAGATGCATCCCAAATAGAGGATAGTGTGTTACTAGGAGGGAGTGGGTTTCTTATGTAAGTGTAGACTAGAGGTATAGATTCTTAACTGAATTGACTGAAGAAAACTCGTATATCTATGCTCGTATACATAATATATAACTAATGAATCGAACGACCTTCAGATGGACATCCGATCCCACCAGACCACATCTCAACGAAGAAAAGGAAATAGGGCGGACAAGCCTTCCTAAGTCCTTCAATCATTATTTATATGCATCTATACAAGCATAAACATACATCTAACTACGCTTGAGTGTGTATCATACAGTGAAGTATAAGTGTACAGTGGAACATCTGAGTCGGGAAGTATAAGTGTACAGTGGAACATCTGAGTCGTGAAGTATAAGTGTACAGTGGAACATCTGAGTCGTGAAGTATAAGAGTACAGTGGAACATCTGAGTCGTGAAGTATAAGAGTACAGTGGAACATCCGAGTCGTAAAGTATAAGAGTACAGTGGAACATCCGAGTCGTGAAGTATAAGAGTACAGTGGAACATCCGAGTTGTGAAGTATAAGAGTACAGTGGAACATCCGAGTCGTGAAGTATACGTGTATAGTGTGGGATAATCGAACCATGAAGTATAAGCGTACCAAGTATAAGTGTATCACGAAGCCGAGACGACAATAAGTGGTGTAAGAACGTCTATCAAGTATAAGTGGAGTAAAGTCGTTATCCAGTATAAGTGAAGGAGAAATCGTATCACTAAGTAAGAGCGTGAATAAGTATAAGCGTCATCAAGTATAAGCGACTATAGGTATAAGTGAAAGTGTTACCGAGTCAGAGTATAAAATAAGTATAAGTGAAGCAGCAGTGTTTAACAAGTAAAAGTATAAGTCAAAAAGGGAAATCCTTAATGAAAAGCCTTTATGTACAGAGAAAATCACAAATTGTATTCCTTTGTAAAATACATTTAGAACCTTAGAGGATCTTTCATAAACCAATTTAGGATGAATTTGAATAAATCAGTATAAGTAAAAGTTATGAAACAGGTAAAAGTCATTTTAGTGTCCCACTCGGTAAAACAGTGTAAAAGTGGTAAAATCTTGTGCATGCGGGTTATCAGTCATATGCGATTGACATGATAACTGGAATGTTTAACTTGTATTCCCCCCCCCTATAAAACATTTAAAAGCATTTAAAAGGTTCATTCAGGGGTATGAACTCACCTGGTGTAAGTAGGTCCGACGAAAGTGCCGATTGGGCGTTCGGGGTCACACAAGGACTTGAACACACACAAGGACCTATTTTAACATATGATAACATATGTTCACATACAATTAGCATATAATATACTAATTAAACAATTATACACACTCAAAGGAGTGGAAAACACTTTTGGTTGAGTGTTTGGGGTCCCGGGTAGCGTTTACGGGTGCTAAGGGTCTCTTATCAGTTGTGGGACTTTGCTATACTCACATATCAAGTGTGTAAATGTATTTAAAACACCAACATGGACCAAACAAGGAGTTTACGGCCCAACCTAAGGGAGTTTACGGCCGTAAACTCCCAAGGTTCTATTCTTGGGTGTTTGATGCTTCTAGCTTGTTCATAGAATTATTCCAAGCACTTTTCCTAAAAGGTATGTGTGGGTTTGAGGCCTCCAAGGGTACTAAACAAGAGTTTACGGCCTAGGGACTCTCCCAAGGGAGTTTACCGCCGTAAACTCTCAACCTTTGAGTTTAGTGAAGTTTTAAGCCCCTATTGCCTTCTTGGAATTTTCTTATGAAGTTTGATGCTATTTTGGGTGATTAAAACCAACATTTGAGGGGGTTTTGGGGATTTTACGGCCTAGATAAATGCTTGGGCCGTAAACTCCAAGAAATCCCTCATTTTCCTTGTGTTAAGCCCTTAGATCCTTCCTAACATTTTATAGAGATAGCCTATGGTCATTTGGGGGACAAAAACTAACTTTTGGGCATGATTTAGGGTGTTTACGGCCTTGACCTTTGTCTGGGCCGTAAACTCCTTTCTTTAAATCATTTTGGAGTGTTTCAAGTGTCTAAACTCAAGAGGATAAGTCCCTAATTTATGTAATAAGCTCTAGGATGAGTTTGGTGCACATTTGGGACATTTTGACATGATTTTGAGGAGTTTACGGCCTAAGCTTGTGCTTGGGCCGTAAACTCTTGTTTGAGTCCTAAAATCATACCTTTTAATGTTTAAACACTCCTAGGCTATATCCCCTAATTATTCCCAAGCTTATGGACAAGTTTAGAGGCATGTTTGGCACCATTTTAGGGGTTTACGGCCCTAGAGTGTTCTTGGGCCGTAAACTCCTTATTCCATGCCTTCTTGGATGATTTTTGGGCTATAAACATAAATCACTACGTTTAGAATAAGCTAGGGTAAGCGGACTTACAATTTGGAAGCGTTTGGTTGTGGTTTCGGGGCGAAAACGGGTCTAGAGAGAGAGTATAGAGAGAGAGTGTAAAAAGTCTTCAATAGACTCCACTCACCCTTATATAGGGTTTTGAGTCGGGGCACAGTGGAATTCTACCCGATACTGCCGTTAAACGGGGCTTTTGGTCGCACCCGATTTAGTGGTCGTAATAATAAAACTTGACATTTTCCAAATGAATGAAAATGTGTGTCCTGTGTTTTATTTCCTTTTTCACGACTTAACGACATGTAAACATACACAATTGAAATGTTTATTAAATTTGACGGCTTCTTATTAACGGAACTTTTGAACAGTGGAAAATTCCGTTAACGGTGACGGAGAAATGCAACGGGACAACTTGGGTTGTCACATCATCTCCCCGTTAGAGGGAATTTCGTCCCGAAATTCAGATCTAGGCAAGGAAGTAGGTATGAATGGCCAAGTAGGGGTAAGAGAGTACTTCCTATGTGGTTGTCCTTGCATCCCCAAGTGATCTCTGGTCTGTGTTTGTCATTACAACAGACCCTCGCGTACGGGATGCGGATTCCGTCTCGTGTAGCTAGTGGGTTCCAACTGGTGTATCTGCAAGGTTAGGGTTCTCGATGGATTCTATCAAGATGAGTGAGGTACAAAGAGTGTTTTCGGGAATTCACGTATCAAGTCTAAGAAGTGAGTCGATCGAATGTGAACCTTGTGGTATATCCGAAAGTAGTAGCGGCCTGAAAAGGGTCGGACCATGTCTCCATGAGGATTCTCGGATGGTCCTAAGCTCTCGGAAAGGAATAGAGCTTTTCAGTACTAAGAACATAGTGTACTTCTATGGCAAGATCAACACTGGCGTGATCGCCATTACGGAGTTCCTAACGTTCTCGCTTGTACTGGATGTGTAGTCCTTCAGGTTAGTCCTTAGGAAGCTCGGGTGGTCTTCGGTTTTGTGTTTTCCTTCAACTGGCTGATAGAGACTTTCTAGATCGTCGAGTGGGTTGTGTAACTATGGTTATCGGTTTGCCATAGAGTGTCTATCTCGTGCTTGTGAAAAATGGACCTGCACTAACGAAGCTTGAGATACGGAAACCTTGAGGGTCGGGGAGATAGGGTTTCACCAGAAGAGTATTGGACTATCTCGGGAGGTGGTTCTACTATCTCTGCCTGAGATAGTATTCGTGGAACACCTAATAGTCCAAGGAATCTCTAAGACTGTGGTTTATTCTAGTGTGGAAAGTGCGTGCTCCTGCATAATCCCTCGACTAACACCAAGGCTGGTGTCGAGTCTATAATCTTTTCGGGATCCGGGTCATGAGATTTAACGCAACTACCTTCGCACTTGACCAAGTATTCTTGGCTGCGAAGGTTACCCTGTGGTTGTCGGTATCCTAGTGTTCACTTCGGAGAATGAAGTCCATCGTCTACAGGGCGACGACGATTTCCTCCTTGCGAGAGGGTGGAGGATGATAAGCACCACTTGTCTATAACGAGGTGGACGAAGTGCCGGAGTAGTGCGGGCATATACTGCAACTACTCATCCGGAGATTCTGGGTTTTCTCGGTCTAGGTTAAATCTAGTGAGTATAGAGTCTTCTCACTCGGAACTTTTAAGAGTTCAACCCGTAGTGATTTTCTTGACTTCGGCTCCTATGTTATGGAATATGGTGAAGGTGTTTTGCTAAGAGGTCCGTGGTAGAGCTCATACTAAGCCTAACCGCAAATACCGCGTGTATGCGAGCAGTATACAGTTGAGGTCGGCGGGACGTTCAGCCGTGCGACTCCACCCCAAACCCACAACCCAATGAGGAACAGGGAATAGGGAGGAAACACACACCTTTAATCTTTTTGATCTCAATTATATGCCGCCCTTATGCATATACCTGATTATAGCGGTCAGTCTCATGAGTTCTATTCTCTAGGTTCACGAACCTAATGTGCGAGGTGCGAAAGGTCTCTCGGGGGAAATATACGGAGTCTGCTTCGGTTGGTTGTCGTCATCTAGAGTATCTTGTAGTGTGTTTCACTTCGGTGTTCATCTGACTACGAGGGGTCGGTCAACAGTGTATGGTACCCTCCTGTGGGTACTTCGAAAGGTTTGAGATAAGAGGGACAATTGACGGATCGTATTAAGTTGGTTTATTTGTGTTAGGTTCAGGTTCGGAAGAACCTTTATTTGCCGATATGGCTATGGAGAAAGTTCTTTTTACACATCACTTAAGGATTTACACACGATTGCACGAAATCAAACCATGATCAACAGAGTCGTCGAAGTTGGCACACTTCGACATAATATAAAGTGAAGATCGATAGAGTCATGTGCCGAACAGGCACACAAGTTCGAGGCATCTCGGGTTTCGTCCTACGTATCACTACCACAGATACTTGGACCGATAGATTCGACGCGGAACTATAGAGAGTTCTAAGTGTTTCCGAATAGAGTATCTTTTCATGAACGGGTTCTCACAAGGCATTTCTATAATTGCCTCCCATATACTAGTCATGTACATTTAAGGTGGGGAGGACTGTCGACTGAGCGACCCCGCCCTAAATCCACAACCAAACGAGGAACAGGAGATGAGGCGGCATTCGCTCACTCTAGGTCTGTCCATCTTAAATATACATGGCCGTAACGTATATGTTTAGCCACTATAGTTTTACCTAATAAATTTTAAATTTTATAACAGTGCTGCGACTTTCGTCTTGCTGGAAAGAATTTACATTGAATTAGTCTTTTAATGTATTTAGCTTTGATATCTGAGATCGAGAGTCGTACCAAAAATCTACCGAGTTCCTTGACGTTTCTCCCTAAGCAGTAGAGTCAGGCTCCTTCTGTGTCTTTGTCTTTTCCTTCGGTTGGGCAATCCTTCTTGAAGTGTCCGAACTCGCCACATAGGCGGCAAACCTGTGTGGCCGCCGCATTGGCGATTGCTGTTATACGTTCCACCGGAGTTCTGCATACACGAGCAATATGCCCCTTCATGTGGCACCTAGCACAATAGAGTTCCCGGCAGGCACCATGATGATGGTAGCTGCACTTGCTGCAATGGGGAAGGTCTCCTAGATACGGTCTTCTTGGAGTCGGGAGGGAAGGGTTGACAGGGGTATGGACTGCCTCAGCTTGTTGTCCATCGGAAGGTCCTTGAGCCGAGGTACTTCCCTCCTCTATCTTGAGTTTTCTCTTTAGTGGGTTCAGTTGGGGTTCTCGGGTGGTTGAGTATCGAAGTGTGGGTTGATGCTGTCCATTGTCAGGATTGGAATTTCCAACGGGCACCTTGCTAACATTGGCGTTGTTAGCATTCAGGTGAGCCATGACAGCTGCTACGGCTGCTGAAACTGCAGCTTGGAACGTAGCTTCATCAAATAGGAGAGTAGGTTTCTTGCTTGTGGATTGGTTACGCTTCTTCGGTGGCATGGTTTTTCCTACACGGAAAGGAATACAAGGTAATGAGAGACGATGGTTAACCCTGGACGTTTCTGTCCTGAACGTATTAGGCATAATATTTTTCCCGTGCCTCGGGTATTGGTTGTCTGAGTGTCGACCTACATCCCTATGATGTAGTCCTGGTAATCGAAGTGAATGTATGAGTATCAGAAAAAGGCCATAAGATGCGAGTCGTTCCTACTAAGTTACCTTTATACTGAGAAAGGTTTCACTCTCCGGCCTGGAGAGATTTGAGAACAGTTCGGAACGAAACTGCGGAAAGAGAGGCTCATGAGGGCTTATGGCTAAACAACCTCACAGAGGTGTGGGGATCCGCTCTTAGTGTATTACTGGCAACGGGAACAAGGTGATTTACCCAACACATAGCGTGAGCAGTGTAACCACTAACTCACTAAATTGTATTATTTTAAGGGTGTATTAGCGTGACGAACACGAGGAAAAGACAATTCTCGGGTTCCATGTACTGGTTCCCTCGGTCTGCCTCGTGTCTGTGACTGGAATCAGCGTTGGTTTCCTTCGGGTAGTTTCCTAGGATTCTCCTCTCGTATGGACATATTGAATTTCTACTCCGCCTTCCTTCTGACTCCGACTATAGGTGTCATCACTTCATGATGGATGACTGGGAATCTCCAAAGTTTAGGAAAATTTCTCACCGTTGTCCCTAAAAGAATATGGGCACTTGGTGCTTTCAATAGTCTCGACCCAGTTCATTTATTTCCGAACAGGAAATCTTCTGAATGAACTTCTTTGGGGTCGGAATCAACTCTTCTGTTATGCACTGAAGTGGGTAGGGTTTTCTACAGGGTTCGTGCGAGAATGGAAATGTCTAAAGAATCCTAATAGATTATTAACATTTCACTGGATGATCCACATCGAGTCCTGCTACGATTACACAGGGTATACAAATCATATATAGCTTAGATCCGATAGGCCTTCGAATATGTGATACTACTCTAGAACCACATCCCAACGAGGAAAAGGAAATAGAGCGAAACCACACATTCTTAGCCTATGGGATCCTTATTATATATAACCTTGGAAGTATACCCTCTGTAGCTGTAGGTATATCAATAAGGATCTTTTAGTTCTCACACCAGGTTATCTATGTATTCTAAATACCCCTATGGTATTTTAATTCTTGTTTGTTTTCTCATCTTCTGAATGTCATTCTGGGATTAGTGTGAATCTTTTAGCGCTCTAAAATACTCCTATAGTATTTTAACTTTATGTTTGGCTCTAGCAAATCCTAGTTGGTAAGTTTCAGACCTGTTGCACACCACAATCACTCCTGAGCACACGTTCATCGCATCTCGAATAAAGGTAGTTGATCAGGTTACATTTATTCCAGCGTACGATTACATAACTGCCCAGATTTGTCTGTAGTGCTCAACATCCAAAGACTTTTATTCTTGTTCTTCTTGTGATACTTGTGTTCGAGTGCTTAGATTCCGGATGTTATTATACTTTGGTAAAATATGGTTATATTTTAAAGTATAATTCTTGGTCAGAGTGTTTTATCCCTTTTGTATTTATAGGCTATATATCTTTTATGAATTGATATACTTAGCTCACTATAAACAATGCTCTGATACCAATCTGTCACACCCTAAAACCGGAACGGCGGAAACGTTCTGGGGTGGATGACGTCATGTCAAGTATCACAACACATGCATTATAGTAATCAAAGTACAACAAAACATTGCATTAATAGTAATAGTTTTACAAGGTTACATTACAACAATTTAAAGTAATACAAGTAATAGAATAAATACAGCGTGGTACTAATCTATCTTCATCAACAGCTCCGGGGATGTACCTGTCTAATGCTAACCTGAGAATACAAGTTATTTGAAAAGCGAGTATCAGCATTTTTACAATGCTGGTGAGTTCATAAGTATTTAGTGTCATTTAGTCAAATAACTTTATAAAGTAGTAGTTTAAGTGATTTCAGTGTATTAGTGTTCTTTCCAGAAAATCCTATATTTTCTTTAATAAAAGCAGCCTTCTACCAAGACTGGTCAGTGTAATGTGGTAAGAAGAAGTTTCCCTTAATTGCTAATAATATCAAAATACTGAATTTGATTATTAAAGACAGCAGAGGCATCATGGAATAACATATGCCTCAGCAGTGAGGACTGCTGACTAAGGCAAAAGAGTCATAGACTCCAGGAAAGTATCGAACTAACGACATGCCTGGGTCAGTCTAACAAATGGAGAAACAGACCCCCGAAGGTACCAAATGAAAGGTACAACTGGTAAGGTCTAAAACAGTGAACGCAGACCGAAGACGATACCAAATGGAAGGTACATCTTGCAAGGTCATAACAATGAAGACAGACCGCAGACGTTACCAAATGAAAGGTACATCTCGCAAGGTCAAAACAGTGAAGACAGACCACAGACGATACCAAATGAAAGGTACATCTCGCAAGGTCAAAACAGTGAAGACAGACCACAGACGATACCAAATGAAAGGTACATCTTGAAAGGTCAAACAGAGATAACAGACTTCAGACGGTATCAAACGAAAGATACATCTTGTAAGGTCAAACAGAGATGACAGACCCCGGACGGTATCAAATGAAAGATACATCTAGTAAGGTCAAAACAGTGTGACTCTGAAAAAGGTGACATCAGCATACAGTGTAAATCGCTGACGAAATACTGTTACCTTAAAGCCATGAATTATAAGGCAACCCAGGATACTCGTAACCATACTGACTAGAGTACTATACGCCCTACAAGCATCTATATAATGTGACATTTGTCACCCCTTGGCTTGGTAGGCCGTGGACTGTAGCTAGCAGTCAGGGTGCGGGGTTGTCAATCCCGTATAGGCCTATACACACAATGTCCGCTCTCCCTACAGGAGACTCTGGTTACCAACTAGACGACGGATAAGGCCGCGTCCCGAAGATACATCCCAAATAGAGGATAGTGTGTTACTAGGAGGGAGTGGGTTTCTTATGTAAGTGTAGACTAGAGGTATAGATTCTTAACTGAATTGACTGAAGAAAACTCGTATATCTATGCTCGTATACATAATATATAACTAATGAATCGAACGACCTTCAGATGGACATCCGATCCCACCAGACCACATCTCAACGAAGAAAAGGAAATAGGGCGGACAAGCCTTCCTAAGTCCTTCAATCATTATTTATATGCATCTATACAAGCATAAACATACATCTAACTACGCTTGAGTGTGTATCATACAGTGAAGTATAAGTGTACAGTGGAACATCTGAGTCGGGAAGTATAAGTGTACAGTGGAACATCTGAGTTGTGAAGTATAAGAGTATAGTGGAACATCTGAGTCGTGAAGTATAAGAGTACAGTGGAACATCCGAGTCGTAAAGTATAAGAGTACAGTGGAACATCCGAGTCGTGAAGTATAAGAGTACAGTGGAACATCCGAGTTGTGAAGTATAAGAGTACAGTGGAACATCCGAGTTGTGAAGTATACGTGTATAGTGTGGGATAATCGAACCATGAAGTATAAGCGTACCAAGTATAAGTGTATCACGAAGCCGAGACGACAATAAGTGGTGTAAGAACGTCTATCAAGTATAAGTGGAGTAAAGTCGTTATCCAGTATAAGTGAAGGAGAAATCGTATCACTAAGTAAGAGCGTGAATAAGTATAAGCGTCATCAAGTATAAGCGACTATAGGTATAAGTGAAAGTGTTACCGAGTCAGAGTATAAAATAAGTATAAGTGAAGCAGCAGTGTTTAACAAGTAAAAGTATAAGTCAAAAAGGGAAATCCTTAATGAAAAGCCTTTATGTACAGAGAAAATCACAAATTGTATTCCTTTGTAAAATACGTTTAGAACCTTAGAGGATCTTTCATAAACCAATTTAGGATGAATTTGAATAAATCAGTATAAGTAAAAGTTATGAAACAGGTAAAAGTCATTTTAGTGTCCCACTCGGTAAAACAGTGTAAAAGTGGTAAAATCTTGTGCATGCGGGTTATCAGTCATATGCGATTGACATGATAACTGGAATGTTTAACTTGTATTCCCCCCCCCCTATAAAACATTTAAAAGCATTTAAAAGGTTCATTCAGGGGTATGAACTCACCTGGTGTAAGTAGGTCCGACGAAAGTGCCGATTGGGCGTTCGGGGTCACACAAGGACTTGAACACACACAAGGACCTATTTTAACATATGATAACATATGTTCACATACAATTAGCATATAATATACTAATTAAACAATTATACACACTCAAAGGAGTGGAAAACACTTTTGGTTGAGTGTTTGGGGTCCCGGGTAGCGTTTACGGGTGCTAAGGGTCTCTTATCAGTTGTGGGACTTTGCTATACTCACATATCAAGTGTGTAAATGTATTTAAAACACCAACATGGACCAAACAAGGAGTTTACGGCCCAACCTAAGGGAGTTTACGGCCGTAAACTCCCAAGGTTCTATTCTTGGGTGTTTGATGCTTCTAGCTTGTTCATAGAATTATTCCAAGCACTTTTCCTAAAAGGTATGTGTGGGTTTGAGGCCTCCAAGGGTACTAAACAAGAGTTTACAGCCTAGGGACTCTCCCAAGGGAGTTTACGGCCGTAAACTCTCAACCTTTGAGTTTAGTGAAGTTTTAAGCCCCTATTGCCTTCTTGGAATTTTCTTATGAAGTTTGATGCTATTTTGGGTGATTAAAACCAACATTTGAGGGGGTTTTGGGGATTTTACGGCCTAGATAAATGCTTGGGCCGTAAACTCCAAGAAATCCCTCATTTTCCTTGTGTTAAGCCCTTAGATCCTTCCTAACATTTTATAGAGATAGCCTATGGTCATTTGGGGGACAAAAACTAACTTTTGGGCATGATTTAGGGTGTTTACGGCCTTGACCTTTGTCTGGGCCGTAAACTCCTTTCTTTAAATCATTTTGGAGTGTTTCAAGTGTCTAAACTCAAGAGGATAAGTCCCTAATTTATGTAATAAGCTCTAGGATGAGTTTGGTGCACATTTGGGACATTTTGACATGATTTTGAGGAGTTTACGGCCTAAGCTTGTGCTTGGGCCGTAAACTCTTGTTTGAGTCCTAAAATCATACCTTTTAATGTTTAAACACTCCTAGGCTATATCCCCTAATTATTCCCAAGCTTATGGACAAGTTTAGAGGCATGTTTGGCACCATTTTAGGGGTTTACGGCCCTAGAGTGTTCTTGGGCCGTAAACTCCTTATTCCATGCCTTCTTGGATGATTTTTGGGCTATAAACATAAATCACTACGTTTAGAATAAGCTAGGGTAAGCGGACTTACAATTTGGAAGCGTTTGGTTGTGGTTTCGGGGCGAAAACGGGTCTAGAGAGAGAGTATAGAGAGAGAGTGTAAAAAGTCTTCAATAGACTCCACTCACCCTTATATAGGGTTTTGAGTCGGGGCACAGTGGAATTCTACCCGATACTGCCGTTAAACGGGGCTTTTGGTCGCACCCGATTTAGTGGTCGTAATAATAAAACTTGACATTTTCCAAATGAATGAAAATGTGTGTCCTGTGTTTTATTTCCTTTTTCACGACTTAACGACATGTAAACATACACAATTGAAATGTTTATTAAATTTGACGGCTTCTTACTAACGGAACTTTTGAACAGTGGAAAATTCCGTTAACGGTGACGGAGAAATGCAACGGGACAACTTGGGTTGTCACATCATCTCCCCGTTAGAGGGAATTTCGTCCCGAAATTCAGATCTAGGCAAGGAAGTAGGTATGAATGGCCAAGTAGGGGTAAGAGAGTACTTCCTATGTGGTTGTCCTTGCATCCCCAAGTGATCTCTGGTCTGTGTTTGTCATTACAACAGACCCTCGCGTACGGGATGCGGATTCCGTCTCGTGTAGCTAGTGGGTTCCAACTGGTGTATCTGCAAGGTTAGGGTTCTCGATGGATTCTATCAAGATGAGTGAGGTACGAAGAGTGTTTTCGGGAATTCACGTATCAAGTCTAAGAAGTGAGTCGATCGAATGTGAACCTTGTGGTATATCCGAAAGTAGTAGCGGCTGAAAAGGGTCGGACCATGTCTCCATGAGGATTCTCGGATGGTCCTAAGCTCTCGGAAAGGAATAGAGCTTTTTAGTACTAAGAACATAGTGTAATTCTATGGCAAGATCAACACTGGCGTGATCGCCATTACGGAGTTCCTAACGTTCTCGCTTGTACTGGATGTGTAGTCCTTCAGGTTAGTCCTTAGGAAGCTCGGGTGGTCTTCGGTTTCATGTTTTCCTTCAACTGGCTGATAGAGACTTTCTAGATCGTTGAGTGGGTTGTGTGACTATGGTTATCGGTTTGCCATAGAGTGTCTATCTCCTGCTTGTGCAAAATGGACCTGCACTAACGAAGCTTGAGATACGGAAACCTTGAGGGTCGGGGAGATAGGGTTTCACCAGAAGAGTATTGGACTATCTCGGGAGGTGGTTCTACTATCTCTGCCTGAGATAGTATTCGTTGAACACCTAATAGTCCAAGGAATCTCTAAGACTGTGGTTTATTCTAGTGTGGAAAGTGCGTGCTCCTGCATAATCCCTCGACTAACACCAAGGCTGGTGTCGAGTCTATAATCTTTTCGGGATCCGGGTCATGAGATTTAACGCAACTACCTTCGCACTTGACCAAGTATTCTTGGCTGCGAAGGTTACCCTGTGGTTCTCGGTATCCTAGTGTTCACTTCGGAGAATGAAGTCCATCGTCTACAGGGCGACGACGATTTCCTCCTTGCGAGAGGGTGGAGGATGATAAGCACCACTTGTCTATAACGAGGTGGACGAAGTGCCGGAGTAGTGCGGGCATATACTGCAACTACTCATCCGGAGATTCTGGGTTTTCTCGGTCTAGGTTAAATCTAGTGAGTATAGAGTCTTCTCACTCGGAACTTTTAAGAGTTCAACCCGTAGTGATTTTCTTGACTTCGGCTCCTATGTTATGGAATATGGTGAAGGTGTTTTGCTAAGAGGTCCGTGGTAGAGCTCATACTAAGCCTAACCGCAAATACCGCGTGTATGCGAGCAGTATACAGTTGAGGTCAGCGGGACGTTCAGCCGTGCGACTCCACCCCAAACCCACAACCCAATGAGGAACAGGGAATTGGGAGGAAATACACACCTTTAATCTTTTTGATCTCAATTATATGCCACCCTTATGCATATACCTGATTATAGCGGTCAGTCTCATGAGTTCTATTCTCTAGGTTCACGAACCTAATGTGCGAGGTGCGAAAGGTCTCTCGGGGGAAATATACGGAGTCTGCTTCGGTTGGTTGTCGTCATCTAGAGTATCTTGTAGTGTGTTTCACTTCGGTGTTCATCTGACTACGAGGGGTCGGTCAACAGTGTATGGTACCCTCCTGTGGGTACTTCGAAAGGTTTGAGATAAGAGGGACAATTGATGGATCGTATTAAGTTGGTTTATTTGTGTTAGGTTCAGGTTCGGAAGAACCTTTATTTGCCGATATGGCTATGGAGAAAGTTCTTTTTACACAGCACTTAAGGATTTACACACGGTTGCACGAAATCAAACCATGATCAATAGAGTCGTCGAAGTTGGCACACTTCGACATAATATAAAGTGAAGATCGATAGAGTCATGTGCCGAACAGGCACACAAGTTCGAGGCGTCTCGGGTTTTGTCCTACGTATCACTACCAAAGATACTTGGACCGATAGATTCGACGCGAAACTATAGAGAGTTCTAAGTGTTTCCGAATAGAGTATCTTTTCATGAACGGGTTCTCACAAGGCATTTCTATAATTGCCTCCCATATACTAGTCATGTACATTTAAGGTGGGGAGTACTGTCGACTGAGCGACCCCGCCCTAAATCCACAACCAAACGAGGAACAGGAGATGAGGCGGCATTCGCTCACTCTAGGTCTGTCCATCTTAAATATACATGGCCGTAACGTATATGTTTAGCCACTATAGTTTTACCTAATAAATTTTAAATTTTATAACAGTGCTGCGACTTTCGCCTTGCTGGAAAGAATTTACATTGAATTAGTCTTTTAATGTATTTAGCTTTGATATCTGAGATCAAGAGTCGTACCAAAAATCTACCGAGTTCCTTGACGTTTCTCCCTAAGCAGTAGAGTCAGGCTCCTTCTGTGTCTTTGTCTTTTCCTTCGGTTGGGCAATCCTTCTTGAAGTGTCCGAACTCGCCACATAGGCGGCAAACCTGTGTGGCCGCCGCATTGGCGATTGCTGTTATACGTTCCACCGGAGTTCTGCATACACGAGCAATATGCCCCTTCATGTGGCACCTAGCACAATAGAGTTCCCGGCAGGCACCATGATGATGGTAGCTGCACTTGCTGCAATGGGGAAGGTCTCCTAGATACGGTCTTCTTGGAGTTGGGAGGGAAGGGTTGACAGGGGTATGGACTGCCTCAGCTCGTTGTCCATCGGAAGGTCCTTGAGCCGAGGTACTTCCCTCCTCTATCTTGAGTTTTCTCTTTAGTGGGTTCAGTTGGGGTTCTCGGGTGGTTGAGTATCGAAGTGTGGGTTGATGCTGTCCATTGTCAGGATTGGAATTTCCAACGGGCACCTTGCTAACATTGGCGTTGTTAGCATTCAGGTGAGCCATGACAGCTGCTACGGCTGCTGAAACTGCAGCTTGGAACGTAGCTTCATCAAATAGGAGAGTAGGTTTCTTGCTTGTGGATTGGTTACGCTTCTTCGGTGGCATGGTTTTTCCTACACGGAAAGGAATACAAGGTAATGAGAGACGATGGTTAACCCTGGACGTTTCTGTCCTGAACGTATTAGGCATAATATTTTTCCCGTGCCTCGGGTATTGGTTGTCTGAGTGTCGACCTACATCCCTATGATGTAGTCCTGGTAATCGAAGTGAATGTATGAGTATCAGAAAAAGGCCATAAGATGCGAGTCGTTCCTACTAAGTTACCTTTATACTGAGAAAGGTTTCACTCTCCGGCCTGGAGAGATTTGAGAACAGTTCGGAACGAAACTACGGAAAGAGAGGCTCATGAGGGCTTATGGCTAAACAACCTCACAGAGGTGTGGGGATCCGCTCTTAGTGTATTACTGGCAACGGGAACAAGGTGATTTACCCAACACATAGCGTGAGCAGTGTAACCACTAACTCACTAAATTGTATTATTTTAAGGGTGTATTAGCGTGACGAACACGAGGAAAAGACAATTCTCGGGTTCCATGTACTGGTTCCCTCGGTCTGCCTCGTGTCTGTGACTGGAATCAACGTTGGTTTCCTTCGGGTAGTTTCCTAGGATTCTCCTCTCGTATGGACATATTGAATTTCTACTCCGCCTTCCTTCTGACTCCGACTATAGGTGTCATCACTTCATGATGGATGACTGGGAATCTCCAAAGTTTAGGAAAATTTCTCACCGTTGTCCCTAAAAGAATATGGGCACTTGGTGCTTTCAATAGTCTCGACCCAGTTCATTTATTTCCGAACAGGAAATCTTCTGAATGAACTTCTTTGGGGTCGGAATCAACTCTTCTGTTATGCACTGAAGTGGGTAGGGTTTTCTACAGGGTTCGTGCGAGAATGGAAATGTCTAAAGAATCCTAATAGATTATTAACATTTCACTGGATGATCCACATCGAGTCCTGCTACGATTACACAGGGTATACAAATCATATATAGCTTAGATCCGATAGGCCTTCGAATATGTGATACTACTCTAGAACCACATCCCAACGAGGAAAAGGAAATAGAGCGAAACCACACATTCTTAGCCTATGGGATCCTTATTATATATAACCTTGGAAGTATACCCTCTGTAGCTGTAGGTATATCAATAAGGATCTTTTAGTTCTCACACCAGGTTATCTATGTATTCTAAATACCCCTATGGTATTTTAATTCTTGTTTGTTTTCTCATCTTCTGAATGTCATTCTGGGATTAGTGTGAATCTTTTAGCGCTCTAAAATACTCCTATAGTATTTTAACTTTATGTTTGGCTCTAGCAAATCCTAGTTGGTAAGTTTCAGACCTGTTGCACACCACAATCACTCCTGAGCACACGTTCATCGCATCTCGAATAAAGGTAGTTGATCAGGTTACATTTATTCCAGCGTACGATTACATAACTGCCCAGATTTGTCTGTAGTGCTCAACATCCAAAGACTTTTATTCTTGTTCTTCTTGTGATACTTGTGTTCGAGTGCTTAGATTCCGGATGTTATTATACTTTGGTAAAATATGGTTATATTTTAAAGTATAATTCTTGGTCAGAGTGTTTTATCCCTTTTGTATTTATAGGCTGTATATCTTTTATGAATTGATATACTTAGCTCACTATAAACAATGCTCTGATACCAATCTGTCACACCCTAAAACCGGAACGGCGGAAACGTTCTGGGGTGGATGACGTCATGTCAAGTATCACAACACATGCATTATAGTAATCAAAGTACAACAAAACATTGCATTAATAGTAATAGTTTTACAAGGTTACATTACAACAATTTAAAGTAATACAAGTAATAGAATAAATACAGCGTGGTACTAATCTATCTTCATCAACAGCTCCGGGGATGTACCTGTCTAATGCTAACCTGAGAATACAAGTTATTTGAAAAGCGAGTATCAGCATTTTTACAATGCTGGTGAGTTCATAAGTATTTAGTGTCATTTAGTCAAATAACTTTATAAAGTAGTAGTTTAAGTGATTTCAGTGTATTAGTGTTCTTTCCAGAAAATCCTATATTTTCTTTAATAAAAGCAGCCTTCTACCAAGACTGGTCAGTGTAATGTGGTAAGAAGAAGTTTCCCTTAATTGCTAATAATATCAAAATACTGAATTTGATTATTAAAGACAGCAGAGGCATCATGGAATAACATATGCCTCAGCAGTGAGGACTGCTGACTAAGGCAAAAGAGTCATAGACTCCAGGAAAGTATCGAACTAACGACATGCCTGGGTCAGTCTAACAAATGGAGAAACAGACCCCCGAAGGTACCAAATGAAAGGTACAACTGGTAAGGTCTAAAACAGTGAACGCAGACCGAAGACGATACCAAATGGAAGGTACATCTTGCAAGGTCATAACAATGAAGACAGACCGCAGACGTTACCAAATGAAAGGTACATCTCGCAAGGTCAAAACAGTGAAGACAGACCACAGACGATACCAAATGAAAGGTACATCTCGCAAGGTCAAAACAGTGAAGACAGACCACAGACGATACCAAATGAAAGGTACATCTTGAAAGGTCAAACAGAGATAACAGACTTCAGACGGTATCAAACGAAAGATACATCTTGTAAGGTCAAACAGAGATGACAGACCCCAGACGGTATCAAATGAAAGATACATCTAGTAAGGTCAAAACAGTGTGACTCTGAAAAAGGTGACATCAGCATACAGTGTAAATCGCTGACGAAATACTGTTACCTTAAAGCCATGAATTATAAGGCAACCCAGGATACTCGTAACCATACTGACTAGAGTACTAGACGCCCTACAAGCATCTATATAATGTGACATTTGTCACCCCTTGGCTTGGTAGGCCGTGGACTGTAGCTAGCAGTCAGGGTGCGGGGTTGTCAATCCCGTATAGGCCTATACACACAATGTCCGCTCTCCCTACAGGAGACTCTGGTTACCAACTAGACGACGGAGAAGGCCGCGTCCCGAAGATACATCCCAAATAGAGGATAGTGTGTTACTAGGAGGGAGTGGGTTTCTTATGTAAGTGTAGACTAGAGGTATAGATTCTTAACTGAATTGACTGAAGAAAACTCGTATATCTATGCTCGTATACATAATATATAACTAATGAATCGAACGACCTTCAGATGGACATCCGATCCCACCAGACCACATCTCAACGAAGAAAAGGAAATAGGGCGGACAAGCCTTCCTAAGTCCTTCAATCATTATTTATATGCATCTATACAAGCATAAACATACATCTAACTACGCTTGAGTGTGTATCATACAGTGAAGTATAAGTGTACAGTGGAACATCTGAGTCGGGAAGTATAAGTGTACAGTGGAACATCTGAGTCGTGAAGTATAAGTGTACAGTGGAACATCTGAGTCGTGAAGTATAAGAGTACAGTGGAACATCTGAGTCGTGAAGTATAAGAGTACAGTGGAACATCCGAGTCGTAAAGTATAAGAGTACAGTGGAACATCCGAGTCGTGAAGTATAAGAGTACAGTGGAACATCCGAGTTGTGAAGTATAAGAGTACAGTGGAACATCCGAGTCGTGAAGTATACGTGTATAGTGTGGGATAATCGAACCATGAAGTATAAGCGTACCAAGTATAAGTGTATCACGAAGCCGAGACGACAATAAGTGGTGTAAGAACGTCTATCAAGTATAAGTGGAGTAAAGTCGTTATCCAGTATAAGTGAAGGAGAAATCGTATCACTAAGTAAGAGCGTGAATAAGTATAAGCGTCATCAAGTATAAGCGACTATAGGTATAAGTGAAAGTGTTACCGAGTCAGAGTATAAAATAAGTATAAGTGAAGCAGCAGTGTTTAACAAGTAAAAGTATAAGTCAAAAAGGGAAATCCTTAATGAAAAGCCTTTATGTACAGAGAAAATCACAAATTGTATTCCTTTGTAAAATACGTTTAGAACCTTAGAGGATCTTTCATAAACCAATTTAGGATGAATTTGAATAAATCAGTATAAGTAAAAGTTATGAAACAGGTAAAAGTCATTTTAGTGTCCCACTCGGTAAAACAGTGTAAAAGTGGTAAAATCTTGTGCATGCGGGTTATCAGTCATATGCGATTGACATGATAACTGGAATGTTTAACTTGTATTCCCCCCCCCCCTTATAAAACATTTAAAAGCATTTAAAAGGTTCATTCAGGGGTATGAACTCACCTGGTGTAAGTAGGTCCGACGAAAGTGCCGATTGGGCGTTCGGGGTCACACAAGGACTTGAACACACACAAGGACCTATTTTAACATATGATAACATATGTTCACATACAATTAGCATATAATATACTAATTAAACAATTATACACACTCAAAGGAGTGGAAAACACTTTTGGTTGAGTGTTTGGGGTCCCGGGTAGCGTTTACGGGTGCTAAGGGTCTCTTATCAGTTGTGGGACTTTGGTATACTCACATATCAAGTGTGTAAATGTATTTAAAACACCAACATGGACCAAACAAGGAGTTTACGGCCCAACCTAAGGGAGTTTACGGCCGTAAACTCCCAAGGTTCTATTCTTGGGTGTTTGATGCTTCTAGCTTGTTCATAGAATTATTCCAAGCACTTTTCCTAAAAGGTATGTGTGGGTTTGAGGCCTCCAAGGGTACTAAACAAGAGTTTACGGCCTAGGGACTCTCCCAAGGGAGTTTACCGCCGTAAACTCTCAACCTTTGAGTTTAGTGAAGTTTTAAGCCCCTATTGCCTTCTTGGAATTTTCTTATGAAGTTTGATGCTATTTTGGGTGATTAAAACCAACATTTGAGGGGGTTTTGGGGATTTTACGGCCTAGATAAATGCTTGGGCCGTAAACTCCAAGAAATCCCTCATTTTCCTTGTGTTAAGCCCTTAGATCCTTCCTAACATTTTATAGAGATAGCCTATGGTCATTTGGGGGACAAAAACTAACTTTTGGGCATGATTTAGGGTGTTTACGGCCTTGACCTTTGTCTGGGCCGTAAACTCCTTTCTTTAAATCATTTTGGAGTGTTTCAAGTGTCTAAACTCAAGAGGATAAGTCCCTAATTTATGTAATAAGCTCTAGGATGAGTTTGGTGCACATTTGGGACATTTTGACATGATTTTGAGGAGTTTACGGCCTAAGCTTGTGCTTGGGCCGTAAACTCTTGTTTGAGTCCTAAAATCATACCTTTTAATGTTTAAACACTCCTAGGCTATATCCCCTAATTATTCCCAAGCTTATGGACAAGTTTAGAGGCATGTTTGGCACCATTTTAGGGGTTTACGGCCCTAGAGTGTTCTTGGGCCGTAAACTCCTTATTCCATGCCTTCTTGGATGATTTTTGGGCTATAAACATAAATCACTACGTTTAGAATAAGCTAGGGTAAGCGGACTTACAATTTGGAAGCGTTTGGTTGTGGTTTCGGGGCGAAAACGGGTCTAGAGAGAGAGTATAGAGAGAGAGTGTAAAAAGTCTTCAATAGACTCCACTCACCCTTATATAGGGTTTTGAGTCGGGGCACAGTGGAATTCTACCCGATACTGCCGTTAAACGGGGCTTTTGGTCGCACCCGATTTAGTGGTCGTAATAATAAAACTTGACATTTTCCAAATGAATGAAAATGTGTGTCCTGTGTTTTATTTCCTTTTTCACGACTTAACGACATGTAAACATACACAATTGAAATGTTTATTAAATTTGACGGCTTCTTATTAACGGAACTTTTGAACAGTGGAAAATTCCGTTAACGGTGACGGAGAAATGCAACGGGACAACTTGGGTTGTCACATCATCTCCCCGTTAGAGGGAATTTCGTCCCGAAATTCAGATCTAGGCAAGGAAGTAGGTATGAATGGCCAAGTAGGGGTAAGAGAGTACTTCCTATGTGGTTGTCCTTGCATCCCCAAGTGATCTCTGGTCTGTGTTTGTCATTACAACAGACCCTCGCGTACGGGATGCGGATTCCGTCTCGTGTAGCTAGTGGGTTCCAACTGGTGTATCTGCAAGGTTAGGGTTCTCGATGGATTCTATCAAGATGAGTGAGGTACAAAGAGTGTTTTCGGGAATTCACGTATCAAGTCTAAGAAGTGAGTCGATCGAATGTGAACCTTGTGGTATATCCGAAAGTAGTAGCGGCCTGAAAAGGGTCGGACCATGTCTCCATGAGGATTCTCGGATGGTCCTAAGCTCTCGGAAAGGAATAGAGCTTTTCAGTACTAAGAACATAGTGTACTTCTATGGCAAGATCAACACTGGCGTGATCGCCATTACGGAGTTCCTAACGTTCTCGCTTGTACTGGATGTGTAGTCCTTCAGGTTAGTCCTTAGGAAGCTCGGGTGGTCTTCGGTTTTGTGTTTTCCTTCAACTGGTTGATAGAGACTTTCTAGATCGTCGAGTGGGTTGTGTAACTATGGTTATCGGTTTGCCATAGAGTGTCTATCTCGTGCTTGTGAAAAATGGACCTGCACTAACGAAGCTTGAGATACGGAAACCTTGAGGGTCGGGGAGATAGGGTTTCACCAGAAGAGTATTGGACTATCTCGGGAGGTGGTTCTACTATCTCTGCCTGAGATAGTATTCGTGGAACACCTAATAGTCCAAGGAATCTCTAAGACTGTGGTTTATTCTAGTGTGGAAAGTGCGTGCTCCTGCATAATCCCTCGACTAACACCAAGGCTGGTGTCGAGTCTATAATCTTTTCGGGATCCGGGTCATGAGATTTAACGCAACTACCTTCGCACTTGACCAAGTATTCTTGGCTGCGAAGGTTACCCTGTGGTTGTCGGTATCCTAGTGTTCACTTCGGAGAATGAAGTCCATCGTCTACAGGGCGACGACGATTTCCTCCTTGCGAGAGGGTGGAGGATGATAAGCACCACTTGTCTATAACGAGGTGGACGAAGTGCCGGAGTAGTGCGGGCATATACTGCAACTACTCATCCGGAGATTCTGGGTTTTCTCGGTCTAGGTTAAATCTAGTGAGTATAGAGTCTTCTCACTCGGAACTTTTAAGAGTTCAACCCGTAGTGATTTTCTTGACTTCGGCTCCTATGTTATGGAATATGGTGAAGGTGTTTTGCTAAGAGGTCCGTGGTAGAGCTCATACTAAACCTAACCGCAAATACCGCGTGTATGCGAGCAGTATACAGTTGAGGTCAGCGGGACGTTCAGCCGTGCGACTCCACCCCAAACCCACAACCCAATGAGGAACAGGGAATAGGGAGGAAATACACACCTTTAATCTTTTTGATCTCAATTATATGCCGCCCTTATGCATATACCTGATTATAGCGGTCAGTCTCATGAGTTCTATTCTCTAGGTTCACGAACCTAATGTGCGAGGTGCGAAAGGTCTCTCGGGGGAAATATACGGAGTCTGCTTCGGTTGGTTGTCATCATCTAGAGTATCTTGTAGTGTGTTTCACTTCGGTGTTCATCTGACTACGAGGGGTCGGTCAACAGTGTATGGTACCCTCCTGTGGGTACTTCGAAAGGTTTGAGATAAGAGGGACAATTGACGGATCGTATTAAGTTGGTTTATTTGTGTTAGGTTCAGGTTCGGAAGAACCTTTATTTGCCGATATGGCTATGGAGAAAGTTCTTTTTACACATCACTTAAGGATTTACACACGATTGCACGAAATCAAACCATGATCAACAGAGTCGTCGAAGTTGGCACACTTCGACATAATATAAAGTGAAGATCGATAGAGTCATGTGCCGAACAGGCACACAAGTTCGAGGCATCTCGGGTTTCGTCCTACGTATCACTACCACAGATACTTGGACCGATAGATTCGACGCGGAACTATAGAGAGTTCTAAGTGTTTCCGAATAGAGTATCTTTTCATGAACGGGTTCTCACAAGGCATTTCTATAATTGCCTCCCATATACTAGTCATGTACATTTAAGGTGGGGAGGACTGTCGACTGAGCGACCCCGCCCTAAATCCACAACCAAACGAGGAACAGGAGATGAGGCGGCATTCGCTCACTCTAGGTCTGTCCATCTTAAATATACATGGCCGTAACGTATATGTTTAGCCACTATAGTTTTACCTAATAAATTTTAAATTTTATAACAGTGCTGCGACTTTCGCCTTGCTGGAAAGAATTTACATTGAATTAGTCTTTTAATGTATTTAGCTTTGATATCTGAGATCGAGAGTCGTACCAAAAATCTACCGAGTTCCTTGACGTTTCTCCCTAAGCAGTAGAGTCAGGCTCCTTCTGTGTCTTTGTCTTTTCCTTCGGTTGGGCAATCCTTCTTGAAGTGTCCGAACTCGCCACATAGGCGGCAAACCTGTGTGGCCGCCGCATTGGCGATTGCTGTTATACGTTCCACCGGAGTTCTGCATACACGAGCAATATGCCCCTTCATGTGGCACCTAGCACAATAGAGTTCCCGGCAGGCACCATGATGATGGTAGCTGCACTTGCTGCAATGGGGAAGGTCTCCTAGATACGGTCTTCTTGGAGTCGGGAGGGAAGGGTTGACAGGGGTATGGACTGCCTCAGCTCGTTGTCCATCGGAAGGTCCTTGAGCCGAGGTACTTCCCTCCTCTATCTTGAGTTTTCTCTTTAGTGGGTTCAGTTGGGGTTCTCGGGTGGTTGAGTATCGAAGTGTGGGTTGATGCTGTCCATTGTCAGGATTGGAATTTCCAACGGGCACCTTGCTAACATTGGCGTTGTTAGCATTCAGGTGAGCCATGACAGCTGCTACGGCTGCTGAAACTGCAGCTTGGAACGTAGCTTCATCAAATAGGAGAGTAGGTTTCTTGCTTGTGGATTGGTTACGCTTCTTCGGTGGCATGGTTTTTCCTACACGGAAAGGAATACAAGGTAATGAGAGACGATGGTTAACCCTGGACGTTTCTGTCCTGAACGTATTAGGCATAATATTTTTCCCGTGCCTCGGGTATTGGTTGTCTGAGTGTCGACCTACATCCCTATGATGTAGTCCTGGTAATCGAAGTGAATGTATGAGTATCAGAAAAAGGCCATAAGATGCGAGTCGTTCCTACTAAGTTACCTTTATACTGAGAAAGGTTTCACTCTCCGGCCTGGAGAGATTTGAGAACAGTTCGGAACGAAACTGCGGAAAGAGAGGCTCATGAGGGCTTATGGCTAAACAACCTCACAGAGGTGTGGGGATCCGCTCTTAGTGTATTACTGGCAACGGGAACAAGGTGATTTACCCAACACATAGCGTGAGCAGTGTAACCACTAACTCACTAAATTGTATTATTTTAAGGGTGTATTAGCGTGATGAACACGAGGAAAAGACAATTCTCGGGTTCCATGTACTGGTTCCCTCGGTCTGCCTCGTGTCTGTGACTGGAATCAGCGTTGGTTTCCTTCGGGTAGTTTCCTAGGATTCTCCTCTCGTATGGACATATTGAATTTCTACTCCGCCTTCCTTCTGACTCCGACTATAGGTGTCATCACTTCATGATGGATGACTGGGAATCTCCAAAGTTTAGGAAAATTTCTCACCGTTGTCCCTAAAAGAATATGGGCACTTGGTGCTTTCAATAGTCTCGACCCAGTTCATTTATTTCCGAACAGGAAATCTTCTGAATGAACTTCTTTGGGGTCGGAATCAACTCTTCTGTTATGCACTGAAGTGGGTAGGGTTTTCTACAGGGTTCGTGCGAGAATGGAAATGTCTAAAGAATCCTAATAGATTATTAACATTTCACTGGATGATCCACATCGAGTCCTGCTACGATTACACAGGGTATACAAATCATATATAGCTTAGATCCGATAGGCCTTCGAATATGTGATACTACTCTAGAACCACATCCCAACGAGGAAAAGGAAATAGAGCGAAACCACACATTCTTAGCCTATGGGATCCTTATTATATATAACCTTGGAAGTATACCCTCTGTAGCTGTAGGTATATCAATAAGGATCTTTTAGTTCTCACACCAGGTTATCTATGTATTCTAAATACCCCTATGGTATTTTAATTCTTGTTTGTTTTCTCATCTTCTGAATGTCATTCTGGGATTAGTGTGAATCTTTTAGCGCTCTAAAATACTCCTATAGTATTTTAACTTTATGTTTGGCTCTAGCAAATCCTAGTTGGTAAGTTTCAGACCTGTTGCACACCACAATCACTCCTGAGCACACGTTCATCGCATCTCGAATAAAGGTAGTTGATCAGGTTACATTTATTCCAGCGTACGATTACATAACTGCCCAGATTTGTCTGTAGTGCTCAAAATCCAAAGACTTTTATTCTTGTTCTTCTTGTGATACTTGTGTTCGAGTGCTTAGATTCCGGATGTTATTATACTTTGGTAAAATATGGTTATATTTTAAAGTATAATTCTTGGTCAGAGTGTTTTATCCCTTTTGTATTTATAGGCTGTATATCTTTTATGAATTGATATACTTAGCTCACTATAAACAATGCTCTGATACCAATCTGTCACACCCTAAAACCGGAATGGCGGAAACGTTCTGGGGTGGATGACGTCATGTCAAGTATCACAACACATGCATTATAGTAATCAAAGTACAACAAAACATTGCATTAATAGTAATAGTTTTACAAGGTTACATTACAACAATTTAAAGTAATACAAGTAATAGAATAAATACAGCGTGGTACTAATCTATCTTCATCAACAGCTCCGGGGATGTACCTGTCTAATGCTAACCTGAGAATACAAGTTATTTGAAAAGCGAGTATCAGCATTTTTACAATGCTGGTGAGTTCATAAGTATTTAGTGTCATTTAGTCAAATAACTTTATAAAGTAGTAGTTTAAGTGATTTCAGTGTATTAGTGTTCTTTCCAGAAAATCCTATATTTTCTTTAATAAAAGCAGCCTTCTACCAAGACTGGTCAGTGTAATGTGGTAAGAAGAAGTTTCCCTTAATTGCTAATAATATCAAAATACTGAATTTGATTATTAAAGACAGCAGAGGCATCATGGAATAACATATGCCTCAGCAGTGAGGACTGCTGACTAAGGCAAAAGAGTCATAGACTCCAGGAAAGTATCGAACTAACGACATGCCTGGGTCAGTCTAACAAATGGAGAAACAGACCCCCGAAGGTACCAAATGAAAGGTACAACTGGTAAGGTCTAAAACAGTGAACGCAGACCGAAGACGATACCAAATGGAAGGTACATCTTGCAAGGTCATAACAATGAAGACAGACCGCAGACGTTACCAAATGAAAGGTACATCTCGCAAGGTCAAAACAGTGAAGACAGACCACAGACGATACCAAATGAAAGGTACATCTCGCAAGGTCAAAACAGTGAAGACAGACCACAGACGATACCAAATGAAAGGTACATCTTGAAAGGTCAAACAGAGATAACAGACTTCAGACGGTATCAAACGAAAGATACATCTTGTAAGGTCAAAAAGAGATGACAGACCCCAGACGGTATCAAATGAAAGATACATCTAGTAAGGTCAAAACAGTGTGACTCTGAAAAAGGTGACATCAGCATACAGTGTAAATCGCTGACGAAATACTGTTACCTTAAAGCCATGAATTATAAGGCAACCCAGGATACTCGTAACCATACTGACTAGAGTACTAGACGCCCTACAAGCATCTATATAATGTGACATTTGTCACCCCTTGGCTTGGTAGGCCGTGGACTGTAGCTAGCAGTCAGGGTGCGGGGTTGTCAATCCCGTATAGGCCTATACACACAATGTCCGCTCTCCCTACAGGAGACTCTGGTTACCAACTAGACGACGGAGAAGGCCGCGTCCCGAAGATGCATCCCAAATAGAGGATAGTGTGTTACTAGGAGGGAGTGGGTTTCTTATGTAAGTGTAGACTAGAGGTATAGATTCTTAACTGAATTGACTGAAGAAAACTCGTATATCTATGCTCGTATACATAATATATAACTAATGAATCGAACGACCTTCAGATGGACATCCGATCCCACCAGACCACATCTCAACGAAGAAAAGGAAATAGGGCGGACAAGCCTTCCTAAGTCCTTCAATCATTATTTATATGCATCTATACAAGCATAAACATACATCTAACTACGCTTGAGTGTGTATCATACAGTGAAGTATAAGTGTACAGTGGAACATCTGAGTCGGGAAGTATAAGTGTACAGTGGAACATCTGAGTCGTGAAGTATAAGTGTACAGTGGAACATCTGAGTCGTGAAGTATAAGAGTACAGTGGAACATCTGAGTCGTGAAGTATAAGAGTACAGTGGAACATCCGAGTCGTAAAGTATAAGAGTACAGTGGAACATCCGAGTCGTGAAGTATAAGAGTACAGTGGAACATCCGAGTTGTGAAGTATAAGAGTACAGTGGAACATCCGAGTCGTGAAGTATACGTGTATAGTGTGGGATAATCGAACCATGAAGTATAAGCGTACCAAGTATAAGTGTATCACGAAGCCGAGACGACAATAAGTGGTGTAAGAACGTCTATCAAGTATAAGTGGAGTAAAGTCGTTATCCAGTATAAGTGAAGGAGAAATCGTATCACTAAGTAAGAGCGTGAATAAGTATAAGCGTCATCAAGTATAAGCGACTATAGGTATAAGTGAAAGTGTTACCGAGTCAGAGTATAAAATAAGTATAAGTGAAGCAGCAGTGTTTAACAAGTAAAAGTATAAGTCAAAAAGGGAAATCCTTAATGAAAAGCCTTTATGTACAGAGAAAATCACAAATTGTATTCCTTTGTAAAATACGTTTAGAACCTTAGAGGATCTTTCATAAACCAATTTAGGATGAATTTGAATAAATCAGTATAAGTAAAAGTTATGAAACAGGTAAAAGTCATTTTAGTGTCCCACTCGGTAAAACAGTGTAAAAGTGGTAAAATCTTGTGCATGCGGGTTATCAGTCATATGCGATTGACATGATAACTGGAATGTTTAACTTGTATTCCCCCCCCCCTATAAAACATTTAAAAGCATTTAAAAGGTTCATTCAGGGGTATGAACTCACCTGGTGTAAGTAGGTCCGACGAAAGTGCCGATTGGGCGTTCGGGGTCACACAAGGACTTGAACACACACAAGGACCTATTTTAACATATGATAACATATGTTCACATACAATTAGCATATAATATACTAATTAAACAATTATACACACTCAAAGGAGTGGAAAACACTTTTGGTTGAGTGTTTGGGGTCCCGGGTAGCGTTTACGGGTGCTAAGGGTCTCTTATCAGTTGTGGGACTTTGGTATACTCACATATCAAGTGTGTAAATGTATTTAAAACACCAACATGGACCAAACAAGGAGTTTACGGCCCAACCTAAGGGAGTTTACGGCCGTAAACTCCCAAGGTTCTATTCTTGGGTGTTTGATGCTTCTAGCTTGTTCATAGAATTATTCCAAGCACTTTTCCTAAAAGGTATGTGTGGGTTTGAGGCCTCCAAGGGTACTAAACAAGAGTTTACGGCCTAGGGACTCTCCCAAGGGAGTTTACGGCCGTAAACTCTCAACCTTTGAGTTTAGTGAAGTTTTAAGCCCCTATTGCCTTCTTGGAATTTTCTTATGAAGTTTGATGCTATTTTGGGTGATTAAAACCAACATTTGAGGGGGTTTTGGGGATTTTACGGCCTAGATAAATGCTTGGGCCGTAAACTCCAAGAAATCCCTCATTTTCCTTGTGTTAAGCCCTTAGATCCTTCCTAACATTTTATAGAGATAGCCTATGGTCATTTGGGGGACAAAAACTAACTTTTGGGCATGATTTAGGGTGTTTACGGCCTTGACCTTTGTCTAGGCCGTAAACTCCTTTCTTTAAATCATTTTGGAGTGTTTCAAGTGTCTAAACTCAAGAGGATAAGTCCCTAATTTATGTAATAAGCTCTAGGATGAGTTTGGTGCACATTTGGGACATTTTGACATGATTTTGAGGAGTTTACGGCCTAAGCTTGTGCTTGGGCCGTAAACTCTTGTTTGAGTCCTAAAATCATACCTTTTAATGTTTAAACACTCCTAGGCTATATCCCCTAATTATTCCCAAGCTTATGGACAAGTTTAGAGGCATGTTTGGCACCATTTTAGGGGTTTACGGCCCTAGAGTGTTCTTGGGCCGTAAACTCCTTATTCCATGCCTTCTTGGATGATTTTTGGGCTATAAACATAAATCACTACGTTTAGAATAAGCTAGGGTAAGCGGACTTACAATTTGGAAGCGTTTGGTTGTGGTTTCGGGGCGAAAACGGGTCTAGAGAGAGAGTATAGAGAGAGAGTGTAAAAAGTCTTCAATAGACTCCACTCACCCTTATATAGGGTTTTGAGTCGGGGCACAGTGGAATTCTACCCGATACTGCCGTTAAACGGGGCTTTTGGTCGCACCCGATTTAGTGGTCGTAATAATAAAACTTGACATTTTCCAAATGAATGAAAATGTGTGTCCTGTGTTTTATTTCCTTTTTCACGACTTAACGACATGTAAACATACACAATTGAAATGTTTATTAAATTTGACGGCTTCTTATTAACGGAACTTTTGAACAGTGGAAAATTCCGTTAACGGTGACGGAGAAATGCAACGGGACAACTTGGGTTGTCACATCATCTCCCCGTTAGAGGGAATTTCGTCCCGAAATTCAGATCTAGGCAAGGAAGTAGGTATGAATGGCCAAGTAGGGGTAAGAGAGTACTTCCTATGTGGTTGTCCTTGCATCCCCAAGTGATCTCTGGTCTGTGTTTGTCATTACAACAGACCCTCGCGTACGGGATGCGGATTCCGTCTCGTGTAGCTAGTGGGTTCCAACTGGTGTATCTGCAAGGTTAGGGTTCTCGATGGATTCTATCAAGATGAGTGAGGTACAAAGAGTGTTTTCGGGAATTCACGTATCAAGTCTAAGAAGTGAGTCGATCGAATGTGAACCTTGTGGTATATCCGAAAGTAGTAGCGGCCTGAAAAGGGTCGGACCATGTCTCCATGAGGATTCTCGGATGGTCCTAAGCTCTCGGAAAGGAATAGAGCTTTTCAGTACTAAGAACATAGTGTACTTCTATGGCAAGATCAACACTGGCGTGATCGCCATTACGGAGTTCCTAACGTTCTCGCTTGTACTGGATGTGTAGTCCTTCAGGTTAGTCCTTAGGAAGCTCGGGTGGTCTTCGGTTTTGTGTTTTCCTTCAACTGGTTGATAGAGACTTTCTAGATCGTCGAGTGGGTTGTGTAACTATGGTTATCGGTTTGCCATAGAGTGTCTATCTCGTGCTTGTGAAAAATGGACCTGCACTAACGAAGCTTGAGATACGGAAACCTTGAGGGTCGGGGAGATAGGGTTTCACCAGAAGAGTATTGGACTATCTCGGGAGGTGGTTCTACTATCTCTGCCTGAGATAGTATTCGTGGAACACCTAATAGTCCAAGGAATCTCTAAGACTGTGGTTTATTCTAGTGTGGAAAGTGCGTGCTCCTGCATAATCCCTCGACTAACACCAAGGCTGGTGTCGAGTCTATAATCTTTTCGGGATCCGGGTCATGAGATTTAACGCAACTACCTTCGCACTTGACCAAGTATTCTTGGCTGCGAAGGTTACCCTGTGGTTGTCGGTATCCTAGTGTTCACTTCGGAGAATGAAGTCCATCGTCTACAGGGCGACGACGATTTCCTCCTTGCGAGAGGGTGGAGGATGATAAGCACCACTTGTCTATAACGAGGTGGACGAAGTGCCGGAGTAGTGCGGGCATATACTGCAACTACTCATCCGGAGATTCTGGGTTTTCTCGGTCTAGGTTAAATCTAGTGAGTATAGAGTCTTCTCACTCGGAACTTTTAAGAGTTCAACCCGTAGTGATTTTCTTGACTTCGGCTCCTATGTTATGGAATATGGTGAAGGTGTTTTGCTAAGAGGTCCGTGGTAGAGCTCATACTAAGCCTAACCGCAAATACCGCGTGTATGCGAGCAGTATACAGTTGAGGTCAGCGGGACGTTCAGCCGTGCGACTCCACCCCAAACCCACAACCCAATGAGGAACAGGGAATAGGGAGGAAATACACACCTTTAATCTTTTTGATCTCAATTATATGCCGCCCTTATGCATATACCTGATTATAGCGGTCAGTCTCATGAGTTCTATTCTCTAGGTTCACGAACCTAATGTGCGAGGTGCGAAAGGTCTCTCGGGGGAAATATACGGAGTCTGCTTCGGTTGGTTGTCGTCATCTAGAGTATCTTGTAGTGTGTTTCACTTCGGTGTTCATCTGACTACGAGGGGTCGGTCAACAGTGTATGGTACCCTCCTGTGGGTACTTCGAAAGGTTTGAGATAAGAGGGACAATTGACGGATCGTATTAAGTTGGTTTATTTGTGTTAGGTTCAGGTTCGGAAGAACCTTTATTTGCCGATATGGCTATGGAGAAAGTTCTTTTTACACATCACTTAAGGATTTACACACGATTGCACGAAATCAAACCATGATCAACAGAGTCGTCGAAGTTGGCACACTTCGACATAATATAAAGTGAAGATCGATAGAGTCATGTGCCGAACAGGCACACAAGTTCGAGGCATCTCGGGTTTCGTCCTACGTATCACTACCACAGATACTTGGACCGATAGATTCGACGCGGAACTATAGAGAGTTCTAAGTGTTTCCGAATAGAGTATCTTTTCATGAACGGGTTCTCACAAGGCATTTCTATAATTGCCTCCCATATACTAGTCATGTACATTTAAGGTGGGGAGTACTGTCGACTGAGCGACCCCGCCCTAAATCCACAACCAAACGAGGAACAGGAGATGAGGCGGCATTCGCTCACTCTAGGTCTGTCCATCTTAAATATACATGGCCGTAACGTATATGTTTAGCCACTATAGTTTTACCTAATAAATTTTAAATTTTATAACAGTGCTGCGACTTTCGCCTTGCTGGAAAGAATTTACATTGAATTAGTCTTTTAATGTATTTAGCTTTGATATCTGAGATCGAGAGTCGTACCAAAAATCTACCGAGTTCCTTGACGTTTCTCCCTAAGCAGTAGAGTCAGGCTCCTTCTGTGTCTTTGTCTTTTCCTTCGGTTGGGCAATCCTTCTTGAAGTGTCCGAACTCGCCACATAGGCGGCAAACCTGTGTGGCCGCCGCATTGGCGATTGCTGTTATACGTTCCACCGGAGTTCTGCATACACGAGCAATATGCCCCTTCATGTGGCACCTAGCACAATAGAGTTCCCGGCAGGCACCATGATGATGGTAGCTGCACTTGCTGCAATGGGGAAGGTCTCCTAGATACGGTCTTCTTGGAGTCGGGAGGGAAGGGTTGACAGGGGTATGGACTGCCTCAGCTCGTTGTCCATCGGAAGGTCCTTGAGCCGAGGTACTTCCCTCCTCTATCTTGAGTTTTCTCTTTAGTGGCTTCAGTTGGGGTTCTCGGGTGGTTGAGTATCGAAGTGTGGGTTGATGCTGTCCATTGTCAGGATTGGAATTTCCAACGGGCACCTTGCTAACATTGGCGTTGTTAGCATTCAGGTGAGCCATGACAGCTGCTACGGCTGCTGAAACTGCAGCTTGGAACGTAGCTTCATCAAATAGGAGAGTAGGTTTCTTGCTTGTGGATTGGTTACGCTTCTTCGGTGGCATGGTTTTTCCTACACGGAAAGGAATACAAGGTAATGAGAGACGATGGTTAACCCTGGACGTTTCTGTCCTGAACGTATTAGGCATAATATTTTTCCCGTGCCTCGGGTATTGGTTGTCTGAGTGTCGACCTACATCCCTATGATGTAGTCCTGGTAATCGAAGTGAATGTATGAGTATCAGAAAAAGGCCATAAGATGCGAGTCGTTCCTACTAAGTTACCTTTGTACTGAGAAAGGTTTCACTCTCCGGCCTGGAGAGATTTGAGAACAGTTCGGAACGAAACTGCGGAAAGAGAGGCTCATGAGGGCTTATGGCGAAACAACCTCACAGAGGTGTGGGGATCCGCTCTTAGTGTATTACTGGCAACGGGAACAAGGTGATTTACCCAACACATAGCGTGAGCAGTGTAACCACTAACTCACTAAATTGTATTATTTTAAGGGTGTATTAGCGTGACGAACACGAGGAAAAGACAATTCTCGGGTTCCATGTACTGGTTCCCTCGGTCTGCCTCGTGTCTGTGACTGGAATCAGCGTTGGTTTCCTTCGGGTAGTTTCCTAGGATTCTCCTCTCGTATGGACATATTGAATTTCTACGCCGCCTTCCTTCTGACTCCGACTATAGGTGTCATCACTTCATGATGGATGACTGGGAATCTCCAAAGTTTAGGAAAATTTCTCACCGTTGTCCCTAAAAGAATATGGGCACTTGGTGCTTTCAATAGTCTCGACCCAGTTCATTTATTTCCGAACAGGAAATCTTCTGAATGAACTTCTTTGGGGTCGGAATCAACTCTTCTGTTATGCACTGAAGTGGGTAGGGTTTTCTACAGGGTTCGTGCGAGAATGGAAATGTCTAAAGAATCCTAATAGATTATTAACATTTCACTGGATGATCCACATCGAGTCCTGCTACGATTACACAGGGTATACAAATCATATATAGCTTAGATCCGATAGGCCTTCGAATATGTGATACTACTCTAGAACCACATCCCAACGAGGAAAAGGAAATAGAGCGAAACCACACATTCTTAGCCTATGGGATCCTTATTATATATAACCTTGGAAGTATACCCTCTGTAGCTGTAGGTATATCAATAAGGATCTTTTAGTTCTCACACCAGGTTATCTATGTATTCTAAATACCCCTATGGTATTTTAATTCTTGTTTGTTTTCTCATCTTCTGAATGTCATTCTGGGATTAGTGTGAATCTTTTAGCGCTCTAAAATACTCCTATAGTATTTTAACTTTATGTTTGGCTCTAGCAAATCCTAGTTGGTAAGTTTCAGACCTGTTGCACACCACAATCACTCCTGAGCACACGTTCATCGCATCTCGAATAAAGGTAGTTGATCAGGTTACATTTATTCCAGCGTACGATTACATAACTGCCCAGATTTGTCTGTAGTGCTCAACATCCAAAGACTTTTATTCTTGTTCTTCTTGTGATACTTGTGTTCGAGTGCTTAGATTCCGGATGTTATTATACTTTGGTAAAATATGGTTATATTTTAAAGTATAATTCTTGGTCAGAGTGTTTTATCCCTTTTGTATTTATAGGCTGTATATCTTTTATGAATTGATATACTTAGCTCACTATAAACAATGCTCTGATACCAATCTGTCACACCCTAAAACCGGAACGGCGGAAACGTTCTGGGGTGGATGACGTCATGTCAAGTATCACAACACATGCATTATAGTAATCAAAGTACAACAAAACATTGCATTAATAGTAATAGTTTTACAAGGTTACATTACAACAATTTAAAGTAATACAAGTAATAGAATAAATACAGCGTGGTACTAATCTATCTTCATCAACAGCTCCGGGGATGTACCTGTCTAATGCTAACCTGAGAATACAAGTTATTTGAAAAGCGAGTATCAGCATTTTTACAATGCTGGTGAGTTCATAAGTATTTAGTGTCATTTAGTCAAATAACTTTATAAAGTAGTAGTTTAAGTGATTTCAGTGTATTAGTGTTCTTTCCAGAAAATCCTATATTTTCTTTAATAAAAGCAGCCTTCTACCAAGACTGGTCAGTGTAATGTGGTAAGAAGAAGTTTCCCTTAATTGCTAATAATATCAAAATACTGAATTTGATTATTAAAGACAGCAGAGGCATCATGGAATAACATATGCCTCAGCAGTGAGGACTGCTGACTAAGGCAAAAGAGTCATAGACTCCAGGAAAGTATCGAACTAACGACATGCCTGGGTCAGTCTAACAAATGGAGAAACAGACCCCCGAAGGTACCAAATGAAAGGTACAACTGGTAAGGTCTAAAACAGTGAACGCAGACCGAAGACGATACCAAATGGAAGGTACATCTTGCAAGGTCATAACAATGAAGACAGACCGCAGACGTTACCAAATGAAAGGTACATCTCGCAAGGTCAAAACAGTGAAGACAGACCACAGACGATACCAAATGAAAGGTACATCTCGCAAGGTCAAAACAGTGAAGACAGACCACAGACGATACCAAATGAAAGGTACATCTTGAAAGGTCAAACAGAGATAACAGACTTCAGACGGTATCAAACGAAAGATACATCTTGTAAGGTCAAACAGAGATGACAGACCCCGGACGGTATCAAATGAAAGATACATCTAGTAAGGTCAAAACAGTGTGACTCTGAAAAAGGTGACATCAGCATACAGTGTAAATCGCTGACGAAATACTGTTACCTTAAAGCCATGAATTATAAGGCAACCCAGGATACTCGTAACCATACTGACTAGAGTACTATACGCCCTACAAGCATCTATATAATGTGACATTTGTCACCCCTTGGCTTGGTAGGCCGTGGACTGTAGCTAGCAGTCAGGGTGCGGGGTTGTCAATCCCGTATAGGCCTATACACACAATGTCCGCTCTCCCTACAGGAGACTCTGGTTACCAACTAGACGACGGATAAGGCCGCGTCCCGAAGATACATCCCAAATAGAGGATAGTGTGTTACTAGGAGGGAGTGGGTTTCTTATGTAAGTGTAGACTAGAGGTATAGATTCTTAACTGAATTGACTGAAGAAAACTCGTATATCTATGCTCGTATACATAATATATAACTAATGAATCGAACGACCTTCAGATGGACATCCGATCCCACCAGACCACATCTCAACGAAGAAAAGGAAATAGGGCGGACAAGCCTTCCTAAGTCCTTCAATCATTATTTATATGCATCTATACAAGCATAAACATACATCTAACTACGCTTGAGTGTGTATCATACAGTGAAGTATAAGTGTACAGTGGAACATCTGAGTCGGGAAGTATAAGTGTACAGTGGAACATCTGAGTTGTGAAGTATAAGAGTATAGTGGAACATCTGAGTCGTGAAGTATAAGAGTACAGTGGAACATCCGAGTCGTAAAGTATAAGAGTACAGTGGAACATCCGAGTCGTGAAGTATAAGAGTACAGTGGAACATCCGAGTTGTGAAGTATAAGAGTACAGTGGAACATCCGAGTTGTGAAGTATACGTGTATAGTGTGGGATAATCGAACCATGAAGTATAAGCGTACCAAGTATAAGTGTATCACGAAGCCGAGACGACAATAAGTGGTGTAAGAACGTCTATCAAGTATAAGTGGAGTAAAGTCGTTATCCAGTATAAGTGAAGGAGAAATCGTATCACTAAGTAAGAGCGTGAATAAGTATAAGCGTCATCAAGTATAAGCGACTATAGGTATAAGTGAAAGTGTTACCGAGTCAGAGTATAAAATAAGTATAAGTGAAGCAGCAGTGTTTAACAAGTAAAAGTATAAGTCAAAAAGGGAAATCCTTAATGAAAAGCCTTTATGTACAGAGAAAATCACAAATTGTATTCCTTTGTAAAATACGTTTAGAACCTTAGAGGATCTTTCATAAACCAATTTAGGATGAATTTGAATAAATCAGTATAAGTAAAAGTTATGAAACAGGTAAAAGTCATTTTAGTGTCCCACTCGGTAAAACAGTGTAAAAGTGGTAAAATCTTGTGCATGCGGGTTATCAATCATATGCGATTGACATGATAACTGGCATGTTTAACTTGTATTCCCCCCCCTATAAAACATTTAAAAGCATTTAAAAGGTTCATTCAGGGGTATGAACTCACCTGGTGTAAGTAGGTCCGACGAAAGTGCCGATTGGGCGTTCGGGGTCACACAAGGACTTGAACACACACAAGGACCTATTTTAACATATGATAACATATGTTCACATACAATTAGCATATAATATACTAATTAAACAATTATACACACTCAAAGGAGTGGAAAACACTTTTGGTTGAGTGTTTGGGGTCCCGGGTAGCGTTTACGGGTGCTAAGGGTCTCTTATCAGTTGTGGGACTTTGCTATACTCACATATCAAGTGTGTAAATGTATTTAAAACACCAACATGGACCAAACAAGGAGTTTACGGCCCAACCTAAGGGAGTTTACGGCCGTAAACTCCCAAGGTTCTATTCTTGGGTGTTTGATGCTTCTAGCTTGTTCATAGAATTATTCCAAGCACTTTTCCTAAAAGGTATGTGTGGGTTTGAGGCCTCCAAGGGTACTAAACAAGAGTTTACAGCCTAGGGACTCTCCCAAGGGAGTTTACGGCCGTAAACTCTCAACCTTTGAGTTTAGTGAAGTTTTAAGCCCCTATTGCCTTCTTGGAATTTTCTTATGAAGTTTGATGCTATTTTGGGTGATTAAAACCAACATTTGAGGGGGTTTTGGGGATTTTACGGCCTAGATAAATGCTTGGGCCGTAAACTCCAAGAAATCCCTCATTTTCCTTGTGTTAAGCCCTTAGATCCTTCCTAACATTTTATAGAGATAGCCTATGGTCATTTGGGGGACAAAAACTAACTTTTGGGCATGATTTAGGGTGTTTACGGCCTTGACCTTTGTCTGGGCCGTAAACTCCTTTCTTTAAATCATTTTGGAGTGTTTCAAGTGTCTAAACTCAAGAGGATAAGTCCCTAATTTATGTAATAAGCTCTAGGATGAGTTTGGTGCACATTTGGGACATTTTGACATGATTTTGAGGAGTTTACGGCCTAAGCTTGTGCTTGGGCCGTAAACTCTTGTTTGAGTCCTAAAATCATACCTTTTAATGTTTAAACACTCCTAGGCTATATCCCCTAATTATTCCCAAGCTTATGGACAAGTTTAGAGGCATGTTTGGCACCATTTTAGGGGTTTACGGCCCTAGAGTGTTCTTGGGCCGTAAACTCCTTATTCCATGCCTTCTTGGATGATTTTTGGGCTATAAACATAAATCACTACGTTTAGAATAAGCTAGGGTAAGCGGACTTACAATTTGGAAGCGTTTGGTTGTGGTTTCGGGGCGAAAACGGGTCTAGAGAGAGAGTATAGAGAGAGAGTGTAAAAAGTCTTCAATAGACTCCACTCACCCTTATATAGGGTTTTGAGTCGGGGCACAGTGGAATTCTACCCGATACTGCCGTTAAACGGGGCTTTTGGTCGCACCCGATTTAGTGGTCGTAATAATAAAACTTGACATTTTCCAAATGAATGAAAATGTGTGTCCTGTGTTTTATTTCCTTTTTCACGACTTAACGACATGTAAACATACACAATTGAAATGTTTATTAAATTTGACGGCTTCTTACTAACGGAACTTTTGAACAGTGGAAAATTCCGTTAACGGTGACGGAGAAATGCAACGGGACAACTTGGGTTGTCACATCATCTCCCCGTTAGAGGGAATTTCGTCCCGAAATTCAGATCTAGGCAAGGAAGTAGGTATGAATGGCCAAGTAGGGGTAAGAGAGTACTTCCTATGTGGTTGTCCTTGCATCCCCAAGTGATCTCTGGTCTGTGTTTGTCATTACAACAGACCCTCGCGTACGGGATGCGGATTCCGTCTCGTGTAGCTAGTGGGTTCCAACTGGTGTATCTGCAAGGTTAGGGTTCTCGATGGATTCTATCAAGATGAGTGAGGTACGAAGAGTGTTTTCGGGAATTCACGTATCAAGTCTAAGAAGTGAGTCGATCGAATGTGAACCTTGTGGTATATCCGAAAGTAGTAGCGGCTGAAAAGGGTCGGACCATGTCTCCATGAGGATTCTCGGATGGTCCTAAGCTCTCGGAAAGGAATAGAGCTTTTTAGTACTAAGAACATAGTGTAATTCTATGGCAAGATCAACACTGGCGTGATCGCCATTACGGAGTTCCTAACGTTCTCGCTTGTACTGGATGTGTAGTCCTTCAGGTTAGTCCTTAGGAAGCTCGGGTGGTCTTCGGTTTCATGTTTTCCTTCAACTGGCTGATAGAGACTTTCTAGATCGTTGAGTGGGTTGTGTGACTATGGTTATCGGTTTGCCATAGAGTGTCTATCTCGTGCTTGTGCAAAATGGACCTGCACTAACGAAGCTTGAGATACGGAAACCTTGAGGGTCGGGGAGATAGGGTTTCACCAGAAGAGTATTGGACTATCTCGGGAGGTGGTTCTACTATCTCTGCCTGAGATAGTATTCGTTGAACACCTAATAGTCCAAGGAATCTCTAAGACTGTGGTTTATTCTAGTGTGGAAAGTGCGTGCTCCTGCATAATCCCTCGACTAACACCAAGGCTGGTGTCGAGTCTATAATCTTTTCGGGATCCGGGTCATGAGATTTAACGCAACTACCTTCGCACTTGACCAAGTATTCTTGGCTGCGAAGGTTACCCTGTGGTTCTCGGTATCCTAGTGTTCACTTCGGAGAATGAAGTCCATCGTCTACAGGGCGACGACGATTTCCTCCTTGCGAGAGGGTGGAGGATGATAAGCACCACTTGTCTATAACGAGGTGGACGAAGTGCCGGAGTAGTGCGGGCATATACTGCAACTACTCATCCGGAGATTCTGGGTTTTCTCGGTCTAGGTTAAATCTAGTGAGTATAGAGTCTTCTCACTCGGAACTTTTAAGAGTTCAACCCGTAGTGATTTTCTTGACTTCGGCTCCTATGTTATGGAATATGGTGAAGGTGTTTTGCTAAGAGGTCCGTGGTAGAGCTCATACTAAGCCTAACCGCAAATACCGCGTGTATGCGAGCAGTATACAGTTGAGGTCAGCGGGACGTTCAGCCGTGCGACTCCACCCCAAACCCACAACCCAATGAGGAACAGGGAATTGGGAGGAAATACACACCTTTAATCTTTTTGATCTCAATTATATGCCACCCTTATGCATATACCTGATTATAGCGGTCAGTCTCATGAGTTCTATTCTCTAGGTTCACGAACCTAATGTGCGAGGTGCGAAAGGTCTCTCGGGGGAAATATACGGAGTCTGCTTCGGTTGGTTGTCGTCATCTAGAGTATCTTGTAGTGTGTTTCACTTCGGTGTTCATCTGACTACGAGGGGTCGGTCAACAGTGTATGGTACCCTCCTGTGGGTACTTCGAAAGGTTTGAGATAAGAGGGACAATTGATGGATCGTATTAAGTTGGTTTATTTGTGTTAGGTTCAGGTTCGGAAGAACCTTTATTTGCCGATATGGCTATGGAGAAAGTTCTTTTTACACAGCACTTAAGGATTTACACACGGTTGCACGAAATCAAACCATGATCAATAGAGTCGTCGAAGTTGGCACACTTCGACATAATATAAAGTGAAGATCGATAGAGTCATGTGCCGAACAGGCACACAAGTTCGAGGCGTCTCGGGTTTTGTCCTACGTATCACTACCAAAGATACTTGGACCGATAGATTCGACGCGAAACTATAGAGAGTTCTAAGTGTTTCCGAATAGAGTATCTTTTCATGAACGGGTTCTCACAAGGCATTTCTATAATTGCCTCCCATATACTAGTCATGTACATTTAAGGTGGGGAGTACTGTCGACTGAGCGACCCCGCCCTAAATCCACAACCAAACGAGGAACAGGAGATGAGGCGGCATTCGCTCACTCTAGGTCTGTCCATCTTAAATATACATGGCCGTAACGTATATGTTTAGCCACTATAGTTTTACCTAATAAATTTTAAATTTTATAACAGTGCTGCGACTTTCGCCTTGCTGGAAAGAATTTACATTGAATTAGTCTTTTAATGTATTTAGCTTTGATATCTGAGATCAAGAGTCGTACCAAAAATCTACCGAGTTCCTTGACGTTTCTCCCTAAGCAGTAGAGTCAGGCTCCTTCTGTGTCTTTGTCTTTTCCTTCGGTTGGGCAATCCTTCTTGAAGTGTCCGAACTCGCCACATAGGCGGCAAACCTGTGTGGCCGCCGCATTGGCGATTGCTGTTATACGTTCCACCGGAGTTCTGCATACACGAGCAATATGCCCCTTCATGTGGCACCTAGCACAATAGAGTTCCCGGCAGGCACCATGATGATGGTAGCTGCACTTGCTGCAATGGGGAAGGTCTCCTAGATACGGTCTTCTTGGAGTTGGGAGGGAAGGGTTGACAGGGGTATGGACTGCCTCAGCTCGTTGTCCATCGGAAGGTCCTTGAGCCGAGGTACTTCCCTCCTCTATCTTGAGTTTTCTCTTTAGTGGGTTCAGTTGGGGTTCTCGGGTGGTTGAGTATCGAAGTGTGGGTTGATGCTGTCCATTGTCAGGATTGGAATTTCCAACGGGCACCTTGCTAACATTGGCGTTGTTAGCATTCAGGTGAGCCATGACAGCTGCTACGGCTGCTGAAACTGCAGCTTGGAACGTAGCTTCATCAAATAGGAGAGTAGGTTTCTTGCTTGTGGATTGGTTACGCTTCTTCGGTGGCATGGTTTTTCCTACACGGAAAGGAATACAAGGTAATGAGAGACGATGGTTAACCCTGGACGTTTCTGTCCTGAACGTATTAGGCATAATATTTTTCCCGTGCCTCGGGTATTGGTTGTCTGAGTGTCGACCTACATCCCTATGATGTAGTCCTGGTAATCGAAGTGAATGTATGAGTATCAGAAAAAGGCCATAAGATGCGAGTCGTTCCTACTAAGTTACCTTTATACTGAGAAAGGTTTCACTCTCCGGCCTGGAGAGATTTGAGAACAGTTCGGAACGAAACTACGGAAAGAGAGGCTCATGAGGGCTTATGGCTAAACAACCTCACAGAGGTGTGGGGATCCGCTCTTAGTGTATTACTGGCAACGGGAACAAGGTGATTTACCCAACACATAGCGTGAGCAGTGTAACCACTAACTCACTAAATTGTATTATTTTAAGGGTGTATTAGCGTGACGAACACGAGGAAAAGACAATTCTCGGGTTCCATGTACTGGTTCCCTCGGTCTGCCTCGTGTCTGTGACTGGAATCAACGTTGGTTTCCTTCGGGTAGTTTCCTAGGATTCTCCTCTCGTATGGACATATTGAATTTCTACTCCGCCTTCCTTCTGACTCCGACTATAGGTGTCATCACTTCATGATGGATGACTGGGAATCTCCAAAGTTTAGGAAAATTTCTCACCGTTGTCCCTAAAAGAATATGGGCACTTGGTGCTTTCAATAGTCTCGACCCAGTTCATTTATTTCCGAACAGGAAATCTTCTGAATGAACTTCTTTGGGGTCGGAATCAACTCTTCTGTTATGCACTGAAGTGGGTAGGGTTTTCTACAGGGTTCGTGCGAGAATGGAAATGTCTAAAGAATCCTAATAGATTATTAACATTTCACTGGATGATCCACATCGAGTCCTGCTACGATTACACAGGGTATACAAATCATATATAGCTTAGATCCGATAGGCCTTCGAATATGTGATACTACTCTAGAACCACATCCCAACGAGGAAAAGGAAATAGAGCGAAACCACACATTCTTAGCCTATGGGATCCTTATTATATATAACCTTGGAAGTATACCCTCTGTAGCTGTAGGTATATCAATAAGGATCTTTTAGTTCTCACACCAGGTTATCTATGTATTCTAAATACCCCTATGGTATTTTAATTCTTGTTTGTTTTCTCATCTTCTGAATGTCATTCTGGGATTAGTGTGAATCTTTTAGCGCTCTAAAATACTCCTATAGTATTTTAACTTTATGTTTGGCTCTAGCAAATCCTAGTTGGTAAGTTTCAGACCTGTTGCACACCACAATCACTCCTGAGCACACGTTCATCGCATCTCGAATAAAGGTAGTTGATCAGGTTACATTTATTCCAGCGTACGATTACATAACTGCCCAGATTTGTCTGTAGTGCTCAACATCCAAAGACTTTTATTCTTGTTCTTCTTGTGATACTTGTGTTCGAGTGCTTAGATTCCGGATGTTATTATACTTTGGTAAAATATGGTTATATTTTAAAGTATAATTCTTGGTCAGAGTGTTTTATCCCTTTTGTATTTATAGGCTGTATATCTTTTATGAATTGATATACTTAGCTCACTATAAACAATGCTCTGATACCAATCTGTCACACCCTAAAACCGGAACGGCGGAAACGTTCTGGGGTGGATGACGTCATGTCAAGTATCACAACACATGCATTATAGTAATCAAAGTACAACAAAACATTGCATTAATAGTAATAGTTTTACAAGGTTACATTACAACAATTTAAAGTAATACAAGTAATAGAATAAATACAGCGTGGTACTAATCTATCTTCATCAACAGCTCCGGGGATGTACCTGTCTAATGCTAACCTGAGAATACAAGTTATTTGAAAAGCGAGTATCAGCATTTTTACAATGCTGGTGAGTTCATAAGTATTTAGTGTCATTTAGTCAAATAACTTTATAAAGTAGTAGTTTAAGTGATTTCAGTGTATTAGTGTTCTTTCCAGAAAATCCTATATTTTCTTTAATAAAAGCAGCCTTCTACCAAGACTGGTCAGTGTAATGTGGTAAGAAGAAGTTTCCCTTAATTGCTAATAATATCAAAATACTGAATTTGATTATTAAAGACAGCAGAGGCATCATGGAATAACATATGCCTCAGCAGTGAGGACTGCTGACTAAGGAAAAAGAGTCATAGACTCCAGGAAAGTATCGAACTAACGACATGCCTGGGTCAGTCTAACAAATGGAGAAACAGACCCCCGAAGGTACCAAATGAAAGGTACAACTGGTAAGGTCTAAAACAGTGAACGCAGACCGAAGACGATACCAAATGGAAGGTACATCTTGCAAGGTCATAACAATGAAGACAGACCGCAGACGTTACCAAATGAAAGGTACATCTCGCAAGGTCAAAACAGTGAAGACAGACCACAGACGATACCAAATGAAAGGTACATCTCGCAAGGTCAAAACAGTGAAGACAGACCACAGACGATACCAAATGAAAGGTACATCTTGAAAGGTCAAACAGAGATAACAGACTTCAGACGGTATCAAACGAAAGATACATCTTGTAAGGTCAAACAGAGATGACAGACCCCAGACGGTATCAAATGAAAGATACATCTAGTAAGGTCAAAACAGTGTGACTCTGAAAAAGGTGACATCAGCATACAGTGTAAATCGCTGACGAAATACTGTTACCTTAAAGCCATGAATTATAAGGCAACCCAGGATACTCGTAACCATACTGACTAGAGTACTAGACGCCCTACAAGCATCTATATAATGTGACATTTGTCACCCCTTGGCTTGGTAGGCCGTGGACTGTAGCTAGCAGTCAGGGTGCGGGGTTGTCAATCCCGTATAGGCCTATACACACAATGTCCGCTCTCCCTACAGGAGACTCTGGTTACCAACTAGACGACGGAGAAGGCCGCGTCCCGAAGATACATCCCAAATAGAGGATAGTGTGTTACTAGGAGGGAGTGGGTTTCTGATGTAAGTGTAGACTAGAGGTATAGATTCTTAACTGAATTGACTGAAGAAAACTCGTATATCTATGCTCGTATACATAATATATAACTAATGAATCGAACGACCTTCAGATGGACATCCGATCCCACCAGACCACATCTCAACGAAGAAAAGGAAATAGGGCGGACAAGCCTTCCTAAGTCCTTCAATCATTATTTATATGCATCTATACAAGCATAAACATACATCTAACTACGCTTGAGTGTGTATCATACAGTGAAGTATAAGTGTACAGTGGAACATCTGAGTCGGGAAGTATAAGTGTACAGTGGAACATCTGAGTCGTGAAGTATAAGTGTACAGTGGAACATCTGAGTCGTGAAGTATAAGAGTACAGTGGAACATCTGAGTCGTGAAGTATAAGAGTACAGTGGAACATCCGAGTCGTAAAGTATAAGAGTACAGTGGAACATCCGAGTCGTGAAGTATAAGAGTACAGTGGAACATCCGAGTCGTGAAGTATAAGAGTACAGTGGAACATCCGAGTCGTGAAGTATACGTGTACAGTGTGGGATAATCAAACCATGAAGTATAAGCGTACCAAGTATAAGTGTATCACGAAGCCGAGACGACAATAAGTGGTGTAAGAACGTCTATCAAGTATAAGTGGAGTAAAGTCGTTATCCAGTATAAGTGAAGGAGAAATTGTATCACTAAGTAAGAGCGTGAATAAGTATAAGCGTCATCAAGTATAAGCGACTATAGGTATAAGTGAAAGTGTTACCGAGTCAGAGTATAAAATAAGTATAAGTGAAGCAGCAGTGTTTAACAAGTAAAAGTATAAGTCAAAAAGGGAAATCCTTAATGAAAAGCCTTTATGTACAGAGAAAATCACAAATTGTATTCCTTTGTAAAATACGTTTAGAACCTTAGAGGATCTTTCATAAACCAATTTAGGATGAATTTGAATAAATCAGTATAAGTAAAAGTTATGAAACAGGTAAAAGTCATTTTAGTGTCCCACTCGGTAAAACAGTGTAAAAGTGGTAAAATCTTGTGCATGCGGGTTATCAATCATATGCGATTGACATGATAACTGGCATGTTTAACTTGTATTCCCCCCCCTATAAAACATTTAAAAGCATTTAAAAGGTTCATTCAGGGGTATGAACTCACCTGGTGTAAGTAGGTCCGACGAAAGTGCCGATTGGGCGTTCGGGGTCACACAAGGACTTGAACACACACAAGGACCTATTTTAACATATGATAACATATGTTCACATACAATTAGCATATAATATACTAATTAAACAATTATACACACTCAAAGGAGTGGAAAACACTTTTGGTTGAGTGTTTGGGGTCCCGGGTAGCGTTTACGGGTGCTAAGGGTCTCTTATCAGTTGTGGGACTTTGCTATACTCACATATCAAGTGTGTAAATGGATTTAAAACACCAACATGGACCAAACAAGGAGTTTACGGCCCAACCTAAGGGAGTTTACGGCCGTAAACTCCCAAGGTTCTATTCTTGGGTGTTTGATGCTTCTAGCTTGTTCATAGAATTATTCCAAGCACTTTTCCTAAAAGGTATGTGTGGGTTTGAGGCCTCCAAGGGTACTAAACAAGATTTTACAGCCTAGGGACTCTCCCAAGGGAGTTTACGGCCGTAAACTCTCAACCTTTGAGTTTAGTGAAGTTTTAAGCCCCTATTGCCTTCTTGGAATCTTCTTATGAAGTTTGATGCTATTTTGGGTGATTAAAACCAACATTTGAGGGGGTTTTGGGGAGTTTACGGCCTAGATAAATGCTTGGGCTGTAAACTCCAAGAAATCCCTCATTTTCCTTGTGTTAAGCCCTTAGATCCTTCCTAACATTTTATAGAGATAGCCTATGGTCATTTGGGGGACAAAAACTAACTTTTGGGCATGATTTAGGGTGTTTACGGCCTTGACCTTTGTCTGGGCCGTAAACTCCTTTCTTTAAATCATTTTGGAGTGTTTCAAGTGTCTAAACTCAAGAGGATAAGTCCCTAATTTATGTAATAATCCCTAGGATGAGTTTGGTGCACATTTGGGACATTTTGACATGATTTTGAGGAGTTTACGGCCTAAGCTTGTGCTTGGGCCGTAAACTCTTGTTTGAGTCCTAAAATCATACCTTTTAATGTTTAAACACTCCTAGGCTATATCCCCTAATTATTCCCAAGCTTATGGACAAGTTTAGAGGCATGTTTGGCACCATTTTAGGGGTTTACGGCCCTAGAGTGTTCTTGGACTGTAAACTCCTTATTCCATGCCTTCTTGGATGATTTTTGGGCTATAAACATAAATCACTACGTTTAGAATAAGCTAGGGTAAGCGGACTTACAATTTGGAAGCGTTTGGTTGTGGTTTCGGGGCGAAAACGGGTCTAGAGAGAGAGTATAGAGAGAGAGTGTAAAAAGTCTTCAATAGACTCCACTCACCCTTATATAGGGTTTTGAGTCGGGGCACAGTGGAATTCTACCCGATACTGCCATTAAACGGGGCTTTTGGTCGCACCCGATTTAGTGGTCGTAATAATAAAACTTGACATTTTCCAAATGAATGAAAATGTGTGTCCTGTGTTTTATTTCCTTTTTCACGACTTAACGACATGTAAACATACACAATTGAAATGTTTATTAAATTTGACGGCTTCTTATTAACGGAACTTTTGAACAGTGGAAAATTCCGTTAACGGTGACGGAGAAATGCAACGGGACAACTTGGGTTGTCACACCTTCAGTCCCCTCTTGATCCTTCTATGCTCTTCCTTCTTCCTTGAGATCAAAACTCACAAGAATCAGTCAAAAATCCTTAGATCTTCACAAAAACGGCTAGGGTTTGCTATGAGGAGCGTTTGGGAGCAAAAAGGGGAAAGGAGGCTGCATAAGGTCGTTTAAATAGGGTGCAAATCCCTAGATTAGGGTTTTTGTCGAAACAGCAGCTACTCGCCGACTCTGGGACCCAACTCGCCGAGTCCGCAGCTGAAACCTCGCGCCTCATCCTGCTTCTACTCGGCGAGTCAGTCCACGACTAAAATGCAAAAATAAATGAAGATTTGATAACAGAGTATGTACCAAGAACCAGGTGCTACAAATCTCCCCCACTTATTTTAGACTTCGTCCCCGAAGTCTGCCGCACAATCCTGAAACAGCTCGGGGTAGTTCTCCATCATCTCATCCACCGGCTCCCAAGTCCACTTCGACCCCTTCCCAAGTCCACTCTGACCCCTTCCGGTGCTGCCATTGTGTAACGCCCGGGTTTTTAGGGCTAAGCATTTTTGTCAATGTAATAGTCTAGGTCAACTATTGTAACTCTTTTTGAAGTAATAAATATGAAATATTTGAGTATTATGTGAATTATGTGTGTTTATGTGTTTATTATTTAATTATAAATGTATAATTAATAAAAAATAAACATGAGCGTCAAAATTAAAGTGTGAGATAATCCCGATATCTCTACATAAAGTTGTAGAATATGTCTCAAGGTTTCCGTACATATAAAGAATGCCGAAATCCGAGCTATAACGAAGAAGTTATGGCCCGCCGAAGTTTTACGGCAAACCCGGCACGACACCGGGAGACGTAAATAGTGAATTTACGATAGAAGACTTTTTAGCCTTAGCAATCTAAACAAAATTCGTAGAATATGTTAAACTAAGAACATCGATAAAAAGAACGCCTAAATCTGACTTCGTATGAAGAAGTTATGATTTTTCTAAGATTCGGCTTAGCAGTGCACGGCCTGAAACTCGAATTTTAGTTCGAGCGGTTTTTGGCTTACGCAACGTAAATGAGAGTTGAATATCTCATTAATAGGAAATCAACGGTAAAAAGACAGACAAAAACAGAGTCCGTATGTAGAAGTTATTAATTTTACGCAGACGTTTAACAAGTGAATCTCCTTGTACTGTTAAATTTAAGATCGGTCGAGAATTAGCTGACGGTGTCAAAATGAAAGTTGTAGATCTTATTATTACCTACGCGTGGATATAAAGAACGTCAAAAACGGAGGTCGTATGTGAAAGTTACGGATTTTAGAAGTCGGAAGTGTGCTGTGCGAAAATGGGTGATGTGGCACAATCTTGGCCATTGCTTTCTCCCCAAGGCTTGCCACCAGATGGTGATATGTGGCACCAAGTTCAGCCACATTTCACCCTATAAATACCACCTCTCCCACCCTCATTTTCTTCACACCTTTCCCATTCTTTCTTCTCTTTACTCTCTCTCTCTAGAACCTCTCTCTAGCCCCGAAATCCCCCGAAAAGCCTAGGGAACCTCCCTAGCACGAGGCGGAAGCCCCGGAGTGCTCGAAGGCTCTGAGAAGAAGAGCTTTTCGGCTCGGGAACGCTGCTCCAAGCAAAGCCCGGTTTTCTATAAAACCCGCTGTAAGTGAGCTATGCCTACGCTATTTTTAATATAACTTTTATTTAATTATAGTAACGTTATTAGGAACTTATAATAAATACTTGGGCTATTATTATGGGTTATATAAGTATTTTTTTGACGCTTATATAATAATAATAATAATAATAGCTAGACTATTAATTAGTCTCGACGAATAATAAACTAAACTCTAGTGGTAATAATACTAGGTTTCGTCGAAGAAAAATTCTTTTTAAGAAGCGAAGCGCTGTCTGAGTTCGGAATCACCACCTTTTCCGGTGAGTGCATAGTTACTTTCAGCTTACACATAGATATGAAGTATTTTATATAAATTACGTGCTATGTGTGCATATTATCTGAATACTTGCTATCTACGTTAGATGAACGTTGTTATACATGTTTTCAATGATTTAAACTGTATATGTATTTTATATCTACGAAAATGTTGGGGTAAAACATGGGTAGATGTAATAGGTGATATGTGATAAAATGATGAGAGGCCTCGATGTTGTTGTTGTTGATCCAGTCATCTAGCGGAGTATAGATGACGACCACGGACTCTTCTAGACAGTCCAGTGAAACACTAGCAGGCTCGCAACCTGTAGGTGTTGTGAACGATGTGTTCATCGGTGTACTCCATCCCCCACATGGTTGCCTATTAGGACATTTATTGCTGAGGAATCCCCTTAGCAGTAGTGTTCGTCCCGATGATGATCCTTAGGCTAGGTCCCTTATGATAGATGTTTAGGGACGTAAAGTGAGGATAACGGGAACGGGTAATCGGGTTATTGTTGATTGATGAAATTAATAAACTTATTTATTGTGGGTTGAAAACCCTATGTGCTCACCAGGCTCCCAAGCCTGACCCACTCAGTTTTATGCATTACAGGTAGTGGCGCATGAGCATAGGTGTGATGTTTTGGACGAGGGATTACGGATATAGGCCTGTAGATATGAAATAATGTAGTAAGGCTTATATTGTACTATTTATACTTTTGATCTGTACGAACATGACATCCCGAGTCTTTTAATGAAATACATTTCTATGGAAATGCTTTTGATAAATCTTTATCATATTATTGTTTTGGGACAAATTCCGCAACCCTTTTATTAAAAGATAACTCTGATTTTGAAATAAAGTATAAACAAAACTGGTCTTTTCTGGCCGTGATTTTGGGGATGTCACACATTGTACCTTCATGAGTTCTACTCTTTTGTTCCTCAGATCCTTCGAGTTGTACTCTTCACCGGCTCCCAAGTCTGTCGCACGATCCTGAAACAACTCGGGGTAGTGCTCCATCATCTCATCCACCGACTCCCAAGTCCTCTCTGACCCTTTCCCAAGTTCACTCTGACCCCTTCCGGTGTTGCCATTGCACCTTCACGAGTTCTACTCTTTTGTTCCTCAGATCCTTCGACTCCCGGTCAAGGATCGCTACAGGCCGTTTGATGTAATTTAGTCTGCCATCAACCTGAATGTCCTCCAAGGGTACCACTGTCATATCTTCCACTAGGCACTCCGCAGCTGAGAGATGTGGAAATTGTTGTGGATCTGATTGAGCTCGGCTGGCAGATCCAGCTGGTACGCCACCTTGCCCACCCGCGCTACAACCCTAAACGTTTCGATGTACCTTGGGCCCAACTTGCCTCGTTTTCTGAATCGGATGACGCCTTTCCATGGCGACACCTTCAGTAGAACCATATCCCCGACTTGGAATTCCAAGTCTGAATGGCGCTTGTCAGCATAACTAATCTGCCGACTCTGTGCAGTCTGAAGCCTGCTCCGAACTTGTTGAATCTTTTCGGTCATCTTGAGCACTACATCGGTGCTCCCCATGACCCTTTGGCCAACCTCACCCCAACATATCGGGGTCCGACACCTCCTTCCATACAACATTTCGAAGGGAGGTCGATCAATACTCATGTGGTAGGTGTTGTTGTACGAGAACTCAACTAGAGGAAGATAGGTATCCTAGCTACCACCAAAGTCTAGCACGCATGCCCGCAACATATCCTCTAGAGTCTGGATGGTTCGCTCACTCTGACCATCTGTCTGCAGGTGAAAAGCGGTGCTAAAATGCAGACGAGTGCCCAACTCATCATGAAATTTATTCAAAAACCTGGAAGTAAAACACACATCCTTATCTGAAATCACGGATACTGGCACCCCGTGCCGTGCCACTATCTCCCTGATATAGATGTCGACCAACTTTTCGGCCGATATGCTCTCCTGAATTGGAATAAAATGGGTGCTCTTGGTCAATCGATCCAGGATGACCCATATCGAATCCACTCCTCGCGTGGTCCTGGGAAGCTTTATGATAAAATCCATCGTAATATCTTCCCATTTCCACTACGGGATGTCCAACGGTTGCATCTTGCCATGCGGTCTCTGATGCTCGGCCTTGACCTTCCTGCAGGTCAAACACCGCTCAACGTACCAAGCCACATCCCGCTTCATGCAGGGCCACCAATAGTCTAGACGAAGATCCCTATACATCTTTGTCGCCCCAGGATGAATAGAGAACCGGAATTTGTGTGCCTCCTTCATCAGAACCTGGCGCATGCCTCCATAATAAGGGACCCACACCCTACGGTGAAGAGTCAATAACCCACGGCTATCATAGTCGAAGGAGGAAACCTGTCCCACAATCCGCTCACTCTTCCGATGTTCCTCCTTCATAGCCTCCCGAATCCGCTCCAACAGCACAGCCACTACGGTCATTCGTAGGCAGATATCTCGGATCGGCGCTGCCTTATGGCTAAGCGTGTCGGCCACCACATTGGCCTTCCTTGGGTGATAAAGGATCTCGCAATCATAATCCTTTACCACACTGGCGCTGAAGCTGCTGTCAACTGGGGACAATTAGCCTTCTTGTGGCCCATCTGGTTGCAGTGGAAGCACATAAACTCAGACTTTGAGAAGACAGGTGCAGGGGTGGTACAATCCATGCTAAAATGCCCTAACTTGTCGCACTTATAGCAGCCTAATGATCCCAACTTGCACGCTCCCTCGTGCGTCTTGCCGCATTTCCTGCAGCGGCCTCACCCATGTTGGCCTTTCGGCCCATCATCAGACCCCTTGGGCTTCTTCCCCAAAGCCCGTGTAACTTGTCCCTCCTTTGCCTTCCTCTTCCGGATATGCTCCAGATCAATCTCCCTTTCCCTAGCCCTAGCAATCATGGAATCCAAGGTAGGGCAAGCTGGAAAACTAACATGCTCCCGAATGTCAGCCCGTAGCATGTCATGGTAGCGGGTCTGCCTCATATCCTCATCACCTGCATACTGGGGCAGTAACAACGCCCTTTCCCGGAACTTAGCGGTGATCTCCGCCACGGTCTCCGTCGTCTGCCTCATATCTAAAAACTCCCTAGCCAACTGCTGAAGCTCGACAACCGGTGCAAACTCTGCCCTGAACCTGGTCACAAAGTCCGACCACGTCATAGCCTCGACAACTGAGTCTCCCAATGAGTCACCAACAAACTCCCACCAGTCTCTAGCTCTGTCTCTCAAACACCCTGCTGCGTATCTCACCTTCGACCCCTTGGGGCAGAAGCTAGTCAACTATCCTTTCCTTGATCGACCCAAAGATAATGGGAGTCGACTCAAGGATGCCCCTGGTGATCTCTGACGCGATGAACTCGCGTAGCCTCTCATCCCCTAGCTCGAAGCCTAATCCCTCTCTTGAACTGCCAACTGATGGCCTCGATTATAGTACCACCATTCTGCAATATATAAACAACGACTGTTAGCGATACTGATACCTCTTGAGGAACCACATCCACTACAAGTTCCCTGGTCTTATCTTGGCCTTCCTTGGTTCAGGTACGGATCCTATGCTTTCAGTAGTACAGGCCCATACTACCTTCCATATCTATACGTACCTTCTTCAAGGACTGCCTTGACTCCACCAGATCGCTTTTTACCACTGTTGATTACTGTTATCTTTATCCTAGGCTTACCCTTAGGAAAATGTCTGACTCCACTTAAACCAATCCTCAGCTGCTGAAGGCCTCTTGTAATGCCAATGAGCCATCACCTGAATACCATCACATGTGACGAGGCTCGGATAATCCTTCGAGTAAAAGACTCGTCCCTACCACGGTTGGACTCAAACGAGAGCTTCGCAGCCGGGCCAAATCCAACACTTTGAGACTATCCAATCCTGATCCCATGTGATGTGACTTATTCACCTAATGGCTAACTACCATCACTTGGAGTCCCACAAAAGCACAAAGAAAGCATCATTCGGATACAAGAAATACTCAAGGAAATCTATTCTCATAACAAGAAACTGCACTAGCATTCAATGCTGAACTCATACTATCAGGCATAACCTAAACAGGCTATCCTACTGTTGTCTACTCAATTTCTAGCATGCAATTCACATAAGGCTGGAACACAAAAGCAGGCATGTAAGGCATCCTCCTAGATCCTTAGTCCTATTCTAGCATGCTATTCTACTGAAACTGATAAACATAGTATAACATTGTATGGGTACTTTGGGAATACTTACTTGAGCTCGGCCGGTCGCGCACATCACACACTTCATTCTTTCTTAAAACTCTTTACTTAATCTTTTAGAAAACTTTTTCTTTTTTGAAATCCTTTAATCCCTCGGTTTGAGTTCAAACACTCCCGAAGGTGTGTCTGAATCCCTCAAACCAGGGCTCTGATACCAACTTGTAACGACCCAATTTTCACAGCCAAAATTTTCATTTTCAAATCAACACTTTGGAAAACATTTGGGGAATAAACATCATCATTTCATAAACATATTTCGTGTCCGAAACCAAAACATAAAAACAACCATAATGTCAGAGTACAAATCCATGAATATCTCGTAGTGCGGAAAACAAATAGCGTGTGTGATATGCCGCTACCGCGCCAGCTCCTTCCCCTTTCGCTGAAGAGGCACCTGAAACAACAACTAAAAACTGTAAGCACGAAGCTTAATGAGTTCCCCCACCGTACCACATACCAATCAACCACATAACATACATATATTGTTAGGCATATCTGGGTGCCCGACCAACCCCTTCGGTCCTCTCGACCGGATACTGACTAGCATATCTGGGTGCTGGTCTCCCCTTCGGTCCTCTCGGCCAGATACTGACTAGCATACCTTGGTGCTGGTCTCCCCTTCGGTCCTCTCGACCGGACACTGGGGACTATTTCACCCCTACCACTACCACATAACATGTATCACATAATCTATTGATATTGCCATATTTATACTTATTTTTAGGCAATATTTAAGTACATTCTTATTGAAAAGTTGGTAATTCGTTTAGAATAATGGTACTTATGAGCTTAAATGTTGTTTACAGCAAAAAAAGAAGACATTTTGAAGAAAAGAGGACTGGAAACGTTAAAGAAAGAAACTTGGGAATTAGAAGAGTAAAAGTGAAGCAAATCTGGAGAAAGGGGTTATTCACGACGTGAAAATTAAAGAACTCACGACGTGAATTAATGGTTCTAGAAGATATGTACGCGGGTGAAAAAATCCTTGGCGGGCACGGTTATCTACTACTCACGTCGTGAATTTATTATTATTCACGACGTGAATGTATGGATAACAACAATTATAAAGATCCTTGACTATTACGAATAAAAGGACTTTTGGCAGAGGAAAAGGAGTTCCCGGAGACGTTTCAGAAGAGAAGAAAGGTCCTGGAAGAGAGATTTCAACACCAAGAGAAGTAAAGTTTTATATTTAGTTGATTATAAACATGTTTTTCATTAGTTTTAGCTGTGTTAGTTTAATTACTATGATGAGCAGCTAAATCTAGCTACTTTTGCTTAGCTAGATGAAGCTTTGAACTTATGAATAATTATATGTTTATGGATTAATTTGAGTTGGTAAGAATTGTTTGTGTTTGATTTGTATAACCTAGCATGTTATTATTTGTTTATCTAATTGCTAGATCGCATGTTCTGTGTAGCTTAGTGACCATGAAACTGCATGAACTTGTTTACCTAATAATTTAGTGAGCATTAAATTGTTAGAGCTAGTATTGAACAATCTTAGTTAGTAATTAGACTGAATAAATCTTAGCTGTGCTAGAGAACGTGAATTGTGATCATAATTGCGTTTATACAACAAATCTTACATAGCATATCTACATTCATAATTAGTTATGTGTTTAATTATGTGTGAACATACATGGTTTAACATGAATTAGTTACTTATTGGTAAGATAGAACTAAATTACTAATATAATTAAAACCCAACTTAATAACCCATAATCATTAGCTAGCCATAAGGAAGAAGTGGATTCAACTAAGCAAGAGTGTGTTTTTATTTAATTTGATTAAGTTCATCTGATCTTGCAAAATCAGATAAAACGCTTTATTAAATTTGTTAATAAATTAGGTTAATTTAATAGTAAGTAGATTAATTAGTAACACCGTTCCCTGTGATCGACACCCGAATTACCTAAGCTATACTGTAATCTGACTAGGTACACTGCCTATAAGTGCATAGTTAGTCTTAGTTTGTTAGGTTATAAATATTAAAATTAGTGGGTACTTTTGTGCACATCAAGTTGTTGAAATCTCTCTTCCAGGACCTTTCTTCTCTTCTGAAACGTCTCCTGGAACTCCTTATCCTCTGCCAAAAGTCCTTTTATTCATAATAGTCAAGGATCTTTATAATTGCTGTTATCCATACATTCACGTCGTGAATAATAATAAATTCACGACGTGAGTAGTAGATAACCGTGCCCGCCAAGGATTTCTTCACCCGCGTACATATCTTCTAGAACCATTAATTCACGTCGTGAGTTCTTTAATTCTCACGTCGTGAATAACCCCTTTCTCCAGATTTGCTTCACTTTTACTCTTCTAATTCCCAAGTTTCTTTCTTTAACGTTTCCAGTCCTCTTTTCTTCAAAATGTCTTCTTTTTTTATTGTAAACAACATTTAAGCTCATAAGTACCATTATTCTAAACAAATTACCAACGTTTCAATAAGAATGTACTTAAATATTGCCTAAAAATAAGTATAAATATGGCAATATCAAAATACCCCACACTTAGTCTTTGCTTGCCCTCAAGAAAATTTAAACTAACATTACATTGAACAATCCGACTCCAATTCAGCCATTATGCCAAGACCTCAACGCATGCATTTGTGTCTAAAATTTTCCTAAAGTACCCCCCCCCCCATACTTTAAATACTCACAATCTTCATAAACACTTGCCCACTTTTTTCCGAACAATGCTCATTTTATGCAACCCTCTGAATCCATCCGCAGAAAACCTCCTAACCTCAAGGTATTTTTAGTTGAGCAACCTAAGCATACATAAACTAGAATTACAATTCTTTCCCGATACCACTATGGAGCTTTTTAGGAATTCTTCACTTTCTTGATAATTTGATCTTTGATTTCTTTGAATTCACCACCTTATTTGATTTGATTTCTTGGTATCTTTAACTTTTTGAATTTCTTGGAATTTTGATCTTTTGATCTTCACTTCATTTGCTCCAAAATTCTTCAAACTTTTATCGTAATTCTCTCTCTTTTTTTTTTACATGTACCTCTCTTTTTTCACTCAAAACCTACATGCTTAAGCAGAGGCGCTCAACCTCAACCTTTATTGGTTAAGCAGAGGCGCTCAACCTCAACCTTTTTTCTTATTGGTGCCACCACTAGAAGATCCCGATTATGCAATTCACAAGAAAAAGACGCCCTTGCAAGAATTAAAGTCAGCCTTCTCTAGGAAGGCGGGAAAGAAGACAGGAGAGTCAAGTTCATCAACGAAGCACGAGAGCAATCTTGAGCATTTGGATCATACATCCGTGCAAACCGAGTACGAAAGCGACACCGAGCTAGAATTTGAAAAACACACGAGTGAACCCGAGAACGAGCCAAGGAACGAGATGGAAGATATTGAAGAAATGTCCATGGGAGCTTACAAAAAGCGGATCCGAGAAGATGTGCGTCCCGGATTAGTCCAACCCGCAATACCTGCCAATGCCATATTCGAGCTGAAGGGATACATATTGACTGCGCTGAAGGACATCCCATTTTTTGGGAAAGACCATGAGGATGCTTTTAAGCATCTAGATGAAGTCAATGACATTGCAGATTACTTCAATGTCCCAAATGTCAACAGGAACACAGTCTTGCTTAGGATGCTCCCCGTCACTTTCAAAGGAGCTGCTAAGGAGTGGTTAAAAGCACTCCCACCGGGTACAATCACCACTTGGGCTCAAATGCGTGAGCAATTCCTAAACCAGTTTTGCCCACCATCCAATATAGCCAAACTCAAGAAGGCAATAGCCAACTTTGAGCAACAGCCGGGGGAGTCACTGTACGAAGCATGGGAGCGGTACAAGGGCTTACTCAGAAACTGCCCGCAACATGACCTAAATGTGCAGCAAGAGATGTCAATCTTTTATGATGGGGTCAATGTGATGACAAGACAACTCCTTGATTCTCAAGGACCGTTGACAAGGAAAAATCCAAGGGAGGTCAAGGAGCTAATTGAAGAATTCGCGAAACACTCCCGCGAATACCATAACCCGAGGCAGGATGGAAGCAAAGGCGGTGGAGGAGCCCAAACTGAAGAAATTGCAGCTGTCATGGCCATGCTGAATAACATGGATCGCAGGATAACACAAATGGACCAGTCGATAAATGCCATAAGAGTGGGGTGCGAGCGATGCAATGGTCCACACTTGACCAAGGACTGCAACGTGGATGAATTTGGGAACAGAAAAGCTCAAGTGTGCTACTCTAATGGGGATAAGTTTGAAGAGGACTGGAGGAAACCGAAGAAGGAGTGGCTGCCATATGAAGAATATAAGAAGCAAAAAGACGAGAAGTATAGGCAGACAGGTCGAGGCCTCTATCAAAAGGAGCAGCAACCAGCCGAGAAGAAACCCGACTTAGAGACCATTTTAATGAAATTTATGGAAGCATCGGAAAAGCGACACGAGGCCACGGATTCTGCTATTCTGGAACAACAAACTTTGATAAAGAATCAGCAAGCCTCCATCCATAACCTTGAAGTACAATTTGGTCAACTAGCAACTCTAGTTCATGAAAAATTGTCCCCGAAGAGTCCCGAAGTACAGAACCAGTCTCATGTAATGGCCATAGACACCGAAGAAGAAGCTATCTCGAAGTTCCTGGAAGCATTGGATGAAGAACCACGAACGCCCGATCAAAAGAAGAAGAAGATCAAGATCGAAAATCATGAAGCTGCTGAGTTCCAGAGATCACGACGTGAACCTTATATGTTCACGACGTGGGCCCGTCATGAACAGAAAAATTCTGCAGACAGTTCGGTTTATGAGCCGAATTTGCCTTTTCCTTCCCAAGCCACCCTTAGTCCACTGGAGAGAGAGCATAGGGAGTTTGTCAAGCATGTGAAAGGGATCCCGATTAATACCCCCTTTATCGAGTCCTTATCCAAAGCTCCCGAGAACCAGAAATTACTGCAAGACTTGATAGACACTCAAAGGCAATTAAAGAAGCAGTCTACAGTGATTTTAAGTGAACAAACTTCAAAAGTTGTGTTGGGAGAGACACCAGAAAAGATGGGGGATCCTGGACGCCTCACGCTTCCATGCGAGTTTGGGAATAAAATGAAGGTTAATGCTTTAGCCGATTCTGGGGCTAGCATTAATCTAATGCCTTTTTCATTTTATCAAAAATTGGAGATTCAGAAGATGAAGGCTACAAAAATGAAGATTCACATGGCGAACCATTCGGTGACACAACCCCGAGGCATAGTGGAGGATATTTTGGTGAGAATTGGAAAATTTATTTTTCCAATGACTTTGTAGTCTTGGACATGAAAGAAGATCCAGATGTTCCGATAATCCTAGGTCGGGCATTGCTCAACACTGCTGGTGCCCTTGTTGATATCCGCGAGTCGAAGCTAACTTTGAGGGTTGGAGATGAACAAGAAGTCTTTGGGATAAAGGATGACTTTCAAGAAAATAAAGAAGAGGTGTTCATAATTAATCAAGAGAATGAACTAGAAGAATTGGAAAAGCTTATGGAAGAAGAGATAAAAGTAGTTCATCAAGTTAAAATGACAAAACCAAAGGCATCTGTTCCATATTGGATTGAAGTCATAGCTTACAAGAGCCCGCCTTCTTGGGTAAGCAAAGAGGATGAGGAAATAACAAGTGATGAAGAGGAGGTCACTTCAAGAGTAACAAGGCCAGTGGTGAAAGCATAAGAGAATGACATAAATTACGAGGAGGAAACCAAGGGCACAAAATGCAAGCTTGAAGAAAAGGGAAAAGCTAAAAAGGAGAATTCAAAGAAGGCGTATAAAAGGAGAGTTCAAGCTTACAAAAGGCGGTTCGAGGAGCAAAAGATCTTGGTGGAGGACTCTTCCGAAGACTCAACGTAGGAGGCACGGAGTCCAGCTCAAGACTCCAAGAAAAAGAAGCGCTTCTCGGGAGGCAACCCGAGTTTGGTTTAAAACTTTTCTCTTTCTTTTTGCATTTTAGTTTTGAAAACTTAGATCGAGTCATCCAACGCTATTAGAACAAAATGTGGGGACCTTAAAACGAAAGTAGTAGTAATTAAGAACTTAGTTCAAACTCAGAAAAATTTAATTATCCAGACTTAATTCACGACGTGAATAGTTAGCAATTCACGACGTGAATTGTGAATGAACCGGACACATAATCCATGATAAGGCTTAACCCATTAGACTAGCAAGCCCAAGACCAGTCCGTGAGTACATGGCCCAAACTTAAGCCCAACCACTACTCACGACGTGAATTGTATATAATTCACGACGTGAACTTTTACAAGTACGGGACCACATATTAAGTCCCTGGAAACCAGCAAACCCTTTCAATTGTTTATTGTTCACAAAGTGGAAACAAAAATTGGTCCCCATTGCTGCGAATTTAGCCGACAATCCTACTAATTACCATTGTGCTTATGTAATACTTCCAACAAAGGTACTAATTCTTGATTATTACGTTTAATTTTTGGTTCTAGTAGAGGAACTTAGGGTTAGGGTTTGTTAAATGATGAAATTAATTCTTTACAGCTCGTAAATAACCTTGGAATGTTCATGCTAAGTGTTTGGAAGTGGTATAGGAGTAAAACCCAGGGATATGTTGACTGGATTTTCCCCGATTGTGAAGATTCGACCTCCTGTGGTTACGAACTCACGACGTGAATCATACAAGATTCACGACGTGAATTCTGGTGTTAATCAAAATTCATTTTTTTTTCTATGTTTGACTTGTGGGTATTTGTTTTGGCTGTTTCTTTTTCGTGTTTTTGCAGGAATGGATCCAAGAAGAGAGGCTCCAGCTGGGGTTGCGGGTTTACACCCGTTTTACAATTTTCCCGCGACGACGGCCCGTGATGTTTTGACCTGTTGGAACAACAGATTGGGATGGCTTTATAACATAGAAATTGCAGTTGCTCCAACAGTCAATTGGACAAGATTGGGGGAAGTAGGGCTCGTAGACCGGGTGGGCCCGTATTTGAAAAAGACATTTATTGGAGATGGCTATTCGTTCACCTGTTTAGGTTGGCAAAATCTGTTCCGGGTGCAAGAGCGGGTCTACAAGGAATTTTGTGTCGAGTTCTTCGCAACGGTGACGTTTCATGAAACGGTTCAAGATCCATATTGGCCACATGCGTTGGAATTTCGATTGGGGGGCGAGTACCGGGAGTGCAACCTAGTTGAGTTTGCTTGGAGAGTGGGACTGTATGATCGATAGGAGGTTGTGACTCCCGAGTTTGGCATGTTTTTAGGAGAGGCTGCTAGAGGATATATGGAGGGTGTCACGGGATATTCTTTTTGGCATAACATTGCCTCCAGGATGTTTAATTCCGGAGTATCTCCTGAGAGTAGTATTCGGTCCCCGATTCATCGTTTACTCCACCGGTTCATTACCTTTTCCATCAACCATAAGAGGCATGGCGACAAAGTGACTAAGCAGAACTTATTTTTCTTATGGTGCATCTTATAGCCTGGTGTCTGTTGTAACATCCCGTATTTCCTAGCCTGTTTTCTGGCTGGATCTGCTACAAGTTCGCGCCCTGGGAGCCCTATTTGTGGGGGTCATTTTGTTACTCATTTGGCCCGTTCTTATCATCTGATTGTTCCCGATATTATTAGATCCATGACGTGTGTAGACGAACATGACTTTGGTATGGGATATTTGGAGACTATGCGAGTGGTCAGAAATTTTGGATCGCACTGGGGAATAGTTCCATCAGACGCTGAGGGTGAAGATGAGGATGATCAGCCAGCCGATCAACCTGCGCCAGAGCCGAGACCGAGACGCAGGAATGTAAGAGGAAGGGGAGACCGCGGGCAGCCAACACACCCAACTGCTTCCATGGTGGGTGCACCTTTTGGGGGTGATATGGCTGGTTACTTTGACCAGTTATCGTTGAGTGTGAATTGGATAGGCGGCACGATGGAAAATGTGGTTCGGCATCTTGGGGTGGAGCAGCCGTCTCATTTAGGGTATCATTACCCGATTTGCCCGCGTTGGTCGGAGTATGGTGGTCGTGGAGGTGATGAAGCTGGTACCAGTGGAGCGCATGAAAATGAGGCGGATGATTGATCGTTATTTATTTTGTTTGATTTGTGTTTAGCTTCTTTTAGTTTATTTTAGTTTGTTTTTAGTTTTTTTTTAGGGGATTGTAAGAACTACTTTGAATATTATGTTACTTTTATTCTTCATTGTTGATTGTTTCTCAGAAATTGCTATGGAGTGCTTAGGAGGGATAGTGAGTTATGGATGCGTACATTTTTAGCTGGGAGTGTTTAATTCCGAGATTCGAGACCCATATTTTCACAATACGTTTGGGTTCTCACGACGTGAACATTTCTAATTCACGTCGTGAGTAAGTTATCAGGAGGTTGTCAGGATATGTTCAGTTCGATTTCACGTCGTGAATTATTACACGCTCACGTCGCCCGATTTCATGTTTTGCGGGTACACTCCTTATTTCGCGAGTTCCAGAATCAAGTTTCTATTTTTGGAAGTCCATATTCAAATTGCACATTTTCCGCACTTTTCGAGATGCTCACGCCGCTATTCCAGGGGAGTCTGTTCCTTTTACTCCCTTTTCTTTATTTTTTGATTTGTTTTTATACATACAATGAGGGCATTGTATGAAATAAGTGTGGGGTAGGGGTAGAAAAAGTAAATTGCTAGGAAATTTTGAAATTTCAAAATTTTGAAATTTCAAATTTTTATTAATTGAATCTAGTAATAATAATTTGAGCTATAATTGCTAGTATTATGCGGGATGATCCGATGAAAGTTCAAATGTTTAGTTGAGCCAATATACGTTATAGTGCACTTGTGGCTTCCCTTATTTTAGTGAAATCATGGAACAAAAACATAACCCTGCTCGGTTTGAAGGATGCAATACGTTTAGCAGCCTAAACCTGAAATGTATCCAGGAAAATTATTATCATTAACCAATAAAGGTTGAGGTTGAGCGCCTCTGCTTAAGCATGTAGGTTTTGAGTGAAAAAAGAGAGGTACATGTCAAAAAAAAAAGAGAGAATTACGAATAAGTTTGAAGAATTTTGGAGCAAATGAAGTGAAGATCAAAAGATCAAAATTCCAAGATATTCAAAAAGTCAAAGATACCAAGAAATCAAATCAATAAGGTGGTGAATTCAAAGAAATCAAAGATCAAATTATCAAGAAAGTGAAGAATTCCTAAAAAGCTCCATAGTGGTATCGGGAAAGAATTGTAATTCTAGTTTATGTATGCTTAGGTTGCTCAACTAAAAATACCTTGAGGTTAGGAGGTTTTCTGCGGATGGATTCGGAGGGTTGCATAAAATGAGCATTGTTCGGAAAAAAGTGGGCAAGTGTTTATGAAGATTGTGAGTATTTAAAGTATGGGGGGGGGGGTACTTTAGGAAAATTTTAGACACAAATGCATGCGTTGAGGTCTTGGCATAATGGCTGAATTGGAGTCGGATTGTTCAATGTAATGTTAGTTTAAATTTGCTTGAGGGCAAGCAAAGCCTAAGTGTGGGGTATTTGGATATTGCCATATTTATACTTATTTTTAGGCAATATTTAAGTACATTCTTATTGAAAAGTTGGTAATTTGTTTAGAATAATGGTACTTATGAACTTAAATCTTGTTTACAGCAAAAAAAGAAGACATTTTGAAGAAAAGAGGACTGGAAACGTTAAAGAAAGAAACTTGGGAATTAGAAGAGTAAAAGTGAAGCAAATCTGGAGAAAGGGGTTATTCACGACGTGAGAATTAAAGAAATCACGACGTGAATTAATGGTTCTAGAAGATATGTACGCGGGTGAAGAAATCCTTGGTGGGCACGGTTATCTACTACTCACGTCGTGAATTTATTATTATTCACGACGTGAATGTATGGATAACAGCAATTATAAAGATCCTTGACTATTACGAATAAAAGGACTTTTGGCAGAGGAAAAGGAGTTCCAGGAGACGTTTCAGAAGAGAAGAAAGGTCATGGAAGAGAGATTTCAACACCAAGAGAAGTAAAGTTTTATATTTAGTTGATTATAAACATGTTTTTCATTAGTTTTAGCTGTGTTAGTTTAATTACTATGATGAGCAGCTAAATTTAGCTACTTTTGCTTAGCTAGATGAAGCTTTGAACTTATGAATAGTTATATGTTTATGGATTAATTTGAGTTGGTAAGAATTGTTTGTGTTTGATTTGTATAACCTAGCATGTTATTATTTGTTTATCTAATTGCTAGATCGCATGTTCTGTGTAGCTTAGTGACCATGAAACTGCATGAACTTGTTTACCTAATAATTTAGTGAACATTAAATTGTTAGAGCTAGGATTGACCAATCTTAGTTAGTAATTAGACTGAATAAATCTTAGTTGTGCTAGAGAACATGAATTATGATCATAATTGTGTTTATACAACAAATCTTACATAGCATATCTATATTCATAATTAGTTCTGTGTTTAATTATGTGTGAACATACATGGTTTAACATGAATTAGTTACTTATTGGTAAGATAGAACTAAATTACTAATATAATTAAAACCCAACTTAATAACCCATAATCATTAGCTAGCCATAAGGAAGAAGTGGATTCAACTAAGCAAGAGTGTGTTTTTATTTAATTTGATTAAGTTCATCTGATCTTGCAAAATCAGATAAAACCCTTTATTAAATTTGTTAATAAATTAGGTTAATTTAATAGTAAGTAGATTAATTAGTAACACCGTTCCCTGTGATCGACACCCGAATTACCTAAGCTATACTGTAATCTGACTAGGTACACTGTAATTTAATAGTAAGTAGATTAATAGTAAGTAGATTAATTAGTAACATAGTTAGTCTTAGTAGTAAGTAGATTAATTAGTAACATAGTTAGTCTTAGTTAGTCATAATACTGTAATTTAATAGTAAGTAGATTAATAGTAAGTAGATTAATTAGTAACATAGTTAGTCTTAGTTTGTTAGGTTATAAATATTAAAATTAGTGGGTACTTTTGTGCACATCATCTATCTAGCATGGCTGGGCATATCTGCCCCTTCAGTCCTATCGATCGGTATTCTGGGGACTATTTCCCCTACTGTCACTAGCACATAGCATCATATCATACTAGCACATAAACATAACACAGGTAGTAGCAGCCCTAGATGGATATCATAGAGACAATCATCTAAACATACACTCCTACTAGTGGGCCGGCATTATGGCCTTAGACCCACTGCTATTGGAAGGTAACTCACCTTGTAGTAGCTGCTGAACTGTGCGGGAATCCTCTGACTGCTGCCGCTACTGATGCTCCAGAAATCCTCCGGCTATAATTCCTACAAAACACTCAATCAGAAACTAACATCTATTCTTAGGGTAAAATGACCGTTTTACCCCTGACCAAGTCAAAGTCAAAGTCAGCTTCTAGTTGACCTGAATCGCCGAGTTGGCCCGCCAACTCGTCGAGTCCCTATGCTTCCATTAGACCTCAAACCCATCTCTACTCATCGAGTTAGGTGATGACTCGACGAGTTTTCCCTCTAAAAGAACACCGACTGAATCCACATCCGACTCACCGAGTTGTATGAACAACTCGTCGAGTACCATGAAGATTTCCTTGGACTCGCCGAGTCTGTTCATGCACTCGCCGAGTACTATGAATTCCCAAAACACTTTGCTTAGTCGAGAACGTTGGGTCACTCCCCGGGACTCCTAAAAACCCTTCCACACTCAACTGGTCCTTATGACCCTCACCGATATGGGACGAAAACCCCTTGACTTGCCGAGCCTATCTCATTCCTTACCAAGAACTTCGATTTCTGATGTAAAATACTTAACCAAATGATAGATCCAGGCCCCTAAACTCGATCTTGCACGTAAAGTTACAAACTTTACGTGCATGCATGGGACATTAGAGCTTAAAAGGCTCTAAAATGGTTCTTTTGTTGCATGGGGCCTTCCTTGGTGTAAAAAGCAACCTAGATTTGACTTGTGGCTCATAAAATGACGTGATATAGAACCCAAACCCCCAACCATGTTTGCAAACATGGTTGGCCACCAAAAATGGCTTAAAAAGCCTTAAACACCTCAAAGAGGGATCTAACAAATGAATAAGCAAGGTTCAGACTTTATACCTTCCAAAGACTACAAATGATGAACCAAACTCGAATCCTTCAATCCCTTGTTGATCCTTCTATGCTCTTCCTTCTTCCTTGAGATCAAAACTCAAAAGAATCACTCAAAAAGCCTTAGATCTTCACAAAAACGTCTAGGGTTTGCTATGAGGAGCGTTTGCGAGCATAAAGAGGGAAAGGAGGCTGCATAAGGTCATTTAAATAGGGTGCAAACCTCTGGATTAGGGTTTTTGTCCAAACAACGGCTACTCGTGGAGTCCGGGACCCGACTCACCAAGTCCGTAGCTCAGACCCCGCGCCTCATCCCGATTCTACTCGGCGAGTTAGTCCTTCGACTCACCGAGTCCACAGCTGAAAATGCAAAAATAAATGACGATTTGATAACAGAGTATGTACCAAGAACCAGGTGCTACATAGACCCTTGGCGTGTTAATGTTTTGCATAATTGGTCCCTAGGGGCAGATTTGCAACTTTAGGAATGTTGGAGTTCGTTGGGTGTACTGGTGCATTCTAGATCGTGGGTCTAAATCACGTACACGGGGCATACATGGAGTACGCATGATGTACATGGACATGAGTGAAACCTTAATTTTTAGGATTTGCACCCTATTTAAACCTTATGATAGCCTCATTTGGTCATGTTTAGCCAACCTCCACCTTCCTTTGTCTAGAAATCGAAACCCTAGTGTGTTTTTGTGAGTTTGAGCCATAAAGTGTGTTTATTGGTGGTTTGAGAAGGAGAAGAAGAAACTGATTACTTGCAGAGGTGTCTTGAGCTGGAAGATCCAGGTTAGCTCATCATTTGCAAGCATTTTGAGGTAACAAACTCACATCTTGATGATCCATGATGCTAGATCTAGTTGTGTTGTCATTTTATGCATTTTCAGTCCTTGTAGTGATTGATGAGCTTCTTGACTCACTCCAGAAGTATTGGTGTTAGATCTAGACTTATTTTGGTCCCCTTGTTCATAAAAATGCAAGCTTTATGGGGTATCTTGAACCATGCATGTGTTAAGACCTTTGTTAAACTCTTTTTGAGCTCTTGAGCCCCATTAAGCCATGCATGTGTATAATGTTGCTAACTTTACGAGATAAGTGGTCTTATAGAATCAGATCAGAGAGTTTAGCTTGAAGTCTCAAAATATTAAGTTCTTAATGAAGTAGGGTGGTCAACTGGGGAGTATGTTGGGCGTACCAAGCTAGTACGTTGCGCATACTACCCCCATAGGGTGTACACTAAGTGTACAAGCTGAGTGCGCCCCGCGTACTCAGCAGGTGGGCTTCAATTTTGGGCTTCTCAGTTTCGGGCCCATGTTTGGACCTTAGGAGATTAGGGTCTTGTTGGGCCATCAGGTTTCTATTTTTGCGCTAACACTTTTATACTGGGTTCTTTTAGAGGAAGGACCACCAAGGGATTTGGGCCTAATTTGGAAGATTGGGCCATAATTAGGTTTTGGGTGACCATTTTGGAATTGGGCCTTTTGTGTAGTTGGTTTAGGCCTTGGCCTTGGGCCAAGTTAGGTAAAGGGTAAAATTGTCTTATATCCTAGTTTAGATTGATGGTTATGGATTGGAATCCAATTATTAAATGGATGTTATTAGTATTAATAGCGTGGGGATTGTCAAACCAGCAGCCAGAGATTTATCTATGTAATTCAGCAGTTTGAGGTGAGTCTTCCTCACCATATTTAGCGGGTCGAAGACACTAATGCCGACCCATGGTTTATTATGTTAGGGTGCTAGATGTCCGCGTGACTCTTTCATGTGTATGTATTTGTATGCTTAGTGGGCGGGGTCCAAAGATTATTATGTATGCTATTACTTTTTATACTTGTATGTTGGGCGGGCCTCGTTGTGTGAGTTAGGGTGAGGCCCGTTATACTCAGTGGGCGGGGCCGCTTATGCGAGTTAGGGCGAAGCCCGTTACACTCACCGGGGTGGGGGCCATTATAAGTTTGATATGTGTGGCATGTGGAATTTGGGGGAAACTCACTAAGTTTTATGCTTACAGTTTTTATGGTTATGGTTTCAGGTACTTCCGGTTCAAAATAGAAGGGTTTGGCTTGATCACAACGCATCCACCCATGTTTCCGCATTATGATGATATTGAGATTGTACTCTGATAACTGTTTTCTTATAAAGTACTTTTAAATATTTAGAAAAAACGATATTGAATGTTGACTTAAAGATAATCAATGTTTTGGTTGAATTAAAAATGGAACTTTTACCTCATATTTTTTGGGATGTTACACTTTTAATACATCTATTTCTAAGGTAAATGATTGGGAATATAGACCCGAGGGTATTCCAGTCCGATGACTGATTGTACCCGTTGTATATTGGCATTCCAATCCGATGCCTATTAGGCCGGAGGTAATCCAGCTCGATAGCTATGGAACCGACGGTATTCCAGTCCGATGACTAACTGGACCCAACATGTATGATTGTATATGTTATATGTTGTGTGGTGGTACTTTGGGGAACTCACTAAGCTTTGGATTACAGTTTCAGTTTTATCTTTCAGGTACTTCAGATGACCGGGGCAAGGTGAAAGCTTGATCATACACATCATCCTGGATTTTTGTGAGATTATGATTTTGGGATACTCTGATTCATGTTTATGACTTTTGGAAACTATGATTTGTAAACGCATATGGTTTTTGGATCGGTTTCAAAAATGAAATTTTTTACCTTGATTTTTGGGATGTTACATCGTGTTTCATTTATTGACGTGGCATATCTTAGGTGTTATCGGATTAGCCCAAAAATATGTTTTAATTATTTTAGTTGACGCGTAGACAAGGTCAACTGGGAAACCATTTGAAATCGGGGAACATGGCTTATTTGATAGGTAAACCGTGAGTTTAATGGTCTATTGGGCAAAAAAAAAAACTATAATGACTGAATTGGAAAATTACCTCAACTTTAATGTGCTCCAATGACATTTTCCATGTATGTTAATATTTATGTAAGTGATTTGTTTATCTAAAGTGAAAATTAGTTTATATGTAGTTTATACATTATTAATATTTTGAAAACCGGTCATCTTAATGAATTGATTGTTCAATCAGTCAAATAACTGGATGACGTTAGTATTACATCATAATTAAATGTAAAATTATAAAATATACAATAAACCTCCAAAATAAAAATACCAATACAAATATGAAACTTAAATAACTTTTTTTTACAATGGAAGTCTCAAGTTTGTCACAATTTGGCCAATAAAATTATAACTGTGCTAATTAACCCCTTAAACTTCTAATTTTGTCACAATGTAGCCATTTTAAGAGGTTTCTACTAGTTGCCACTTTCCACATTACTATGATATGGCTCCTAGAAGACGATTAAACCCTTTATCTTCTCTCATGTGTCTTCTTCGTCTCTCTTTCTCTCATCTCATCTTCTCCCCATCAAGAACGGTTCATCGTCTTTATCTTCATGTCCTCTCATCGAAGAAGACTTCGATACACGTTTCATGTCTCTTCTTTTTCTTGTTGGATGTTAACTAGCATGATATTATTCGTCTTACTCTATTCGCCCCTTCCTCTATGTCATAATTTTCTCCTCCCCATGAGATGTTAGTTTTAAAATATTTTTTTTAACAAAAGACAAAACAAAACACTAGCTTTACATAAAGACTAGGTACATCCATGATTGCAATCCTTAAGGATTAGGAAGTATCTCGTTATCTTTGAAAACTCAATTTTTGGTTGATTAATATCACAAATTATCATGAGTTATGCTTATAGTGCAAGAGTTAGATTTCATGTCGTTAGGTTTTCAGAATCATACGTTGTGGCCAGCAGCGTAAACATACGCTAAGACCATCAGCTGAAATATAAAAGGCAATGGAAGTTTCCATGGACTCAACAAATTATATGGTTTAACCTAACAATTTAAGTAGGAGATGAGAGAAAAACGAGTGAGGGGGAAACATCAGTGGGATAATGGTGAAAGATAAAAAGAACCATAACAGGGGAAGAAAATGACAAAAAGGAGTTGAACAACATAAGTTTCAAGAGATATGAGGATTGGTGTACCGACAATAGATAGAAAATGAGAGTGAGAAGAAAAACAACATATCTAAAACTCACCAGAAAGATGAAAAAGAACGTACTTGATGAAAGCTTCAATGATGGTTAAGAAATGTGAGTCTTAAGGAATAGGATATGTGTTTCTTTTTCTATAGTTTAATAAATAATAAAAAGTATTAAAAAATATAAAATATAAATAAAAAGGAAAAAGTAGTATTTTCAATCTAAATGAAATCCAAATTCATATCTAATTATTACAAGTGTTACAATTCAATATTTTTTTAAGTACCTCATTAAGAGTATCCCTATTATAATAAATGAATAATTTTAATATGTATTTGCCAAGTATCACTTTAATACAACTCATCGTTAATATTATTTCATGTGTTATGTAGATATATTAGACAAATCATTTTAAAATTTAAATTTACATTTTCTAATTATATGTTAAATTTGAATTTATAATAACTTTAAAATTTTGAAATGATTTATTTAAAATAATTGATTAATAATTATAAATTTTTATTATGAAAGTTTAATTAATTATATAATCATAGTTTATACGGGTTATAAATTAATAATACGGATATTTTAAATTAAATTAAATTGAATGGTGGAATGATAACACAGTATCATAATGTTAGTGGATAAAAATATTTATAGGTAGGAGATAATTTAATTTAAAAAAAGTAAAGAAAACAATTCAATATATTATTGATTGTATAATAAGCTGTTATTAGTTTTGGAATGGTTTTAAAAAAGAACCGTTGCATTTGGGAGTTGAAGAGGTTGGGTCGGTGTATTGGCGCAAGTTATATACGTTATTCTCTCCACTCTTCACTCTGCATTCATCCCGCTCTCCAAACACCACCGGAGAGATTCACCGCGATCTCTGTAACTCCACTTCTCAGAGACCAAAGCACCCGCATCATTCTCCGGACACTCACCACCGTGTCTATGATCCAAAGAAATGATCAAGATCGCTGTAAGTTTTCATTCTTATTGTTTTTCTCTTCTCCTTTGTATTAGTTCTTCTCTAATTTAGATGTTGCAATTTCCTCTGTATATATGGATAAGAAAAATTAGAAGTTTGGTTTTGTTTCTTTTTGAATTCTCTTTCTTCTCATTGGGGTTCTAGTAGCACCATGTCTTCTTCTTCATCTTTTTCGCTGACGTTTTTATTTATTATTATTATTTTTAAATCCGTTTTTCTTAAAATTGGGACTTCGAGTATTACCCTGTTTTTCTTAACTGCAACTTACAAAACAGAAGGAAACTACTTATTGTTTATGTAGTTTTGTTGATCGTTTGGGTATAGGGTTTTCTTCATATTCATTATTCATAAATCATTGGGGTATCCATAGAGAATGTCAGAGTAAACATCATCGGTAGCCATGGTATGCTATCTCTTTATTTCCCAGTTGACCTATTTTCACATATAAATGTTGAAATCGGAAATTGCATCATTATGTGTTTACTTTCGCTAACAAATATATTCTATCTCTTTCATGTCCGAAGGCTTGAATGTCTTGGGATGTGCCCCTGTTAGATCATCAACAAGCCAAAGAAACATTAATACCAGAAGCTATCTATGCCTAAGAATCCAAGATTCTGGTCCAAATACTCAAAATCCTAACAAAACAAATGTTCAACCTCCATCTGTTCGATGAAATGCCTCAGAAATCAGTTGAAGTCCATACATCTACTTCAAATTTGAACTATGGAACTTTGTTAGGTTGAGATGATTATGCTGGGACTTTAACTTATAACCACATGGAGTTCAGGAAATGCTCCATTGAAGAAGGATGCTAAAGCAGCTATTTGCTATTTCTGTATCAGAAGTTACACAGGTGGATTGAACTTACCTAATTTTCACTTACACATGTTCTTATCAATTTATATTCCAATATTATGATTTGTTAAACCTGCAGACCCTGAGATTCTTCAGTTGTCAAAGTAGATTAAGGAGAAGCCACAAGAAGCTGATCAAAATGGTAAATTCTTAATTTTTGTAGCAATTACAAAATGCAACTTTATAATTTTAAATTTTTAACTAGTCAATAGTATTCATCTGTGTTAGGTTTACGATAATTTAGTATATTGGTTTGTTTATGAGGTTAGAACATGTGTTGATTGTAAAACATATGTTTTTATAATTAATCTTCTTGTGTGGGTAAATAGACAATTATGGCTTAAAGTCTTTAGTGGTTGGAATCTTGCGTTAAATTAAATTTTTTAATGAACAATTAATCTTCATGTGCATGTAAATAGACAGTTATGGCTTAAAGTTTTGAAATAGGGCATAAACATCTTCACTTTAACCTTAGGATTGATTTGTTGGAGATTCCTTCAGTTACATATTTGGTTGACAAAATGGATGAACTGGATTTCATCAAATTGCCCCAAAATCTGTATTCAAAGGAATTTATCATTCCTAGGGAAGACTTTAAATTCCATTATTTATTTCTTTATTAAAAACACTAAATTTATCATTCTTCTTTATTCTCACCCCTAATTTATCCTAATATACAACTGTATAATGTTGATATTTATAATTAATTATTTATTTTTCTTCATAAGTCTTTTTTAATGTCATGTTACTTTTTTTTTTTTTTAATGTTTATGAAATTAGAGCATGTAGTTTGATGTTTATATAACTAGTGTTTAATAATTGTTTCATAAATAAAATCTTTTTCAGTAAATAGAAAATCTATTATTTTATAAAAAAAATCACGAAAGGGTGTTTCAGTCCTTTAACATAATTTTCACTTCAATTTTTTTGATAGATTTGCAAACTAAACACAAAACAACAAATGAATGGCATGAATATCCATTCCATTTTCTGTCATTTCAAAAATATTCTGTGCACCACAAGTTCCCTTACATTACTTTGAGATTAATCACTCATTTACCATAATTTTCACTTCAATTCTTTTATGTTCTTATTTAGCTTTTCTGTTAATGTTTAAAGGTACACTTTAAGTTCCATTGAATCTCAAATAAGGGTGTTGTGTTGGGTGATTATTATGTCTTCTAACCTTAAATTTGTGCTTATTTATTATCTTCAGGAAACAATGTGCTAATTAAAAAGAGGTTGAATGTTGCATGGAAAACACCTTCAGTACTTATTCGGTATGACCGGTAATTCCTTACAAAAGATATTTGTTATTTAGTCAATTTTTATTATTATTTAAAAATTCTGATTTTATGTACTTTTACAACATTGTAATTTCAATCTTTTCTTAAGTGCATTGCATAATGAAAACTCTATGTACTTTTAATGTTTCTTATTAAGACACCATACTTTCAAAAGGCTATCTAACCACAGCCAACAAATCGATCCGGTAAGAATACCAAATAGGAAATCAAGTTTGGTTTCCTAATTTCTTTAAAGCATTGTTTTTCCGATTTTCTGATTTCATAGCAGTTTTCTGATTTCTTGTATTTTATCTAGTAAATCGATTTTTTTTTTTTTGGTATCTGAATAAGCCCCATAATCGATGTGGTAATTAAGCTGATAATTTTGGGATGTTGCATGTAGTTCTGTAGTTGCATTCTGCAACTTGATGAACCCTAGATATCATATGAAGTCCTTCTCTTATTCTTTTAATATTCCGTTCGGTTTTTCTTTCTTATAGATCAGTTTTCACATGTATAAAAGCTTGATATAGATCTGAATGCATGAGTATTACAAGTTCATTTTCATTTATATATAATAATATGAATGCTGTCACATATGACATATAATATATAAATTAAGGTTGTTATGAATCTGATGATCAATACAACACAGATTTATTTTTATTTCTATAGATATAGTTATGCGCTCATGTAAAATACACATTAGTTATAAGACGGCTTCAAATTTGCAGAATACAAAGAGAATTGCACATCGATCGATATAATTACGGGGGCGTTGGATACTGTCCACCACTTCCACTTCCAGGATAATCAGGAGTCATCCTATAAATGGGGTCCCTGCAATTATATAAGACAGATTAGTTGATTAGTAGCATTGGATCGATGTGCAATTAAGTCGACCTTAAACTCTATTATTTATACCATTAAGAAATTGAAGAATAAACTACTAAAGTAATTAATGATGATACATATACTTTTGTTTAACAAGATTACGAGAATAATAGAGAGAGAGAGAGAGAGAGAGAGATGTATAGTTATCTTACCCGGAATAACCACCCTGCGCATACGAATAAGATATCAGAAGAAGAAAGATAGTCAAAAGGAGGACCATTGCCATTGGTTTCTTAACAAAGAAACCCATTTTTATTTTTGTGAATGAATATTATTATCAAACATCTATTCGGCTTTTATACACATAGAGAAATGAAGAAACCATGTGCCCTACAACTGCTTCTTCTTATTTAATGTGCAAATAAGACCAAGACTTGATCAAACACATATTTTTCCACAATATTGTTTGTTAGCTTGTAGGGATATAATCCAATCATATGTATAGTTTGATTTTTAAGTTGAGTCTCTAAAAGTCGGTTTCCTCACACTTACGGTAAGTTCTTTATTTATTAAAAAACAATGATAGAAATATGTTAATTTGAAAAATATTGGTAAAAATAAATTAGTTTTTTTTAATAGGGTCTATTAATTGAATTTGCAATCAATTTAGGGTGCGTTTGGTTCGCTGGAATTGAATGAAATTCGGAGGAAAATGAATCCAATTCCATCACATTCCAATGTGTTCAACTTTGTACAACTTTGTATGATGGAATTGGAATCCTAAATGAAAAAAAAAATTCCATCAAATAGGGGAAAACACTTTCCTTCAAGAAAATAATGGAATTAATTATCTACTACGAAGGAAAGTGGCATTTTACGTTATTACAATTGTTTTATTTTACAACATAACCTCTACCACCAACACCCACCACAAACTTCACCATTGCCACCACCACCTACCCCTACCACCATCACCACTGCCACCACCACTACCATCACCACCACCTACAACCGCCAATGCTGCCACTACAACCACGACCTACCACCACCATTGCCACAACTACCACCAACCATCACCGCCACCCGCCAATGCAATCACCACCTACTACCTCCATCCTCGCCACCAACACCTACCATCGCCTACCGCCACTGCCATCACTATCACCCATCACCACCACCACCACCTATCACTACTACAACTATCGTCACCACCAACTGTTGGGTATAATCTTGATGTGGAAGATTGAGTTGAATAAAAAAAAATAATGGGTCATAGCTTTGACCGATATGCATGGGTATCATGGAGATCATGTATGCATGTTGCGTAGAAAAGGTCCTTCATGACCTGGTTTTTAGGATGATTAGTATTTAGTTTGTTTTCTTTTTTTTTTATCACGTGGTGTGTAAGGCCTATATAAGGCATATGTTTGTTTTCAATAAAGAAGTGTGTAGAGTTTTAGTACTTCTCCTGTCATTGTTTATTTTATCTCTCCTTCTTTTATCTTTGTTTGTATATAGTAAACAAAAGGTTGCAGGTTTACATTCTACATTTGGTATCAAAGCCCTAAGGCTCGTGGGATCTGTGGAAGGGGTTCTATGTGAACCATAGAGATCAGAGAAAGTAGAAGCTCTGTGTGAGCCAAACAAAGCTCTGCGTGAGCTGAGTTGAAAATAAGCAATCTGTGTGATTAAAACTGCATCTGTGTGATGTGTGATCGTGTTTTTTTTGAATATTAATCTGTGTGAGAGAAAGGCTGTGTGCTGAACAAAGTTTTGGTGCACCTGCAAGTGTGTCTTGGTGGTTTGAAGAAAGGAAGAAGATCCTAAATAATTCAGATCTATGTCATCCGTGTGTGTATGTGATCTGTGTGGTTGGTTGTGTACAAGAAGAAAGGTCAAGTCAAGGAAGATGCCAGCAACAAACCCGGGAGGATCAAGTCAGGTTGTACCCGTGACCACTTAAAGTATCCCGCTGCAATGCCCCAAGTTAACAACTACAAATTATACAAGTTGTTCGATTATGGTGGAGTCGATCTTACAAGCGTACAGCTTATGGGAAGCGGTTAATCCGGAAACTGGAAAAGCGATTGAGGCAAAGAAAAATCTGATGGCAAGAGCATTTGTGTTTCAAACTCTACCTGAAGATATATTGCTTCAAGTGGCTAAGCATAAGGATGCAAAAGATGTGTGGGAAGCGCTTCGTGTGCGGTATTTGGGAGCCGAAAGAGTTCAAAAGGCGAGACTGCAAACACTTAGAACCGAGCTAGAGATGTTGAAGATGAAAGAGGGTGACACGATTGATGAGTTTTCGGGGAAACTTAGTGAAATTGCCTCCAAATTCAAGAGTCTTGGGTCTAGCTTGGAGGATGAGATAGTGGTAAGAAAACTACTAAATTCAGTTCCTAAGAAGTTTTTGCAGATTGTTGCATCGATTAAGCAATACTCCGAGATAGAGGACATGTCACTTGAGGAAGCTGTGGGAAGGTTGAAGGCATATGAAAAGAGAATCAAGGTTCTTGATGAAGATGATAATGACCAAAATCAAAACAAACTTTTATTGTCAAAAGAAGAATGGGAAGAGAGAACCAAACGTGGTAACTTCAATCAAGATCAATCTGGACAAGGAAGAGGTCGGGGTCAAGGAAGAGGTCGTGGCAGAGGTCGAGATGGTCGGTTCCAAAGCTATGAAGATCGAAGGGAGCAAGGTATGTATCGAGACAAGAGACATATTAAATGTTATAATTGTCAAGAATATGGACATTATGCAGCTGAGTGTCCTAAGAAAGAAATAAAGGAAGAAGAAGCTAATATGATTCAAGATGATGATGAGCCAACACTGCTTTGAGGAATCAGATTACTGTCAAGATTAGGGGGGTGATTGCTGGGTATAATCTTGATGTGGAAGATTGAGTTGAATAAAAAAAAATAATGGGTCATAGCTTTGACCGATATGCATGGATATCATGGAGATCATGTATGCATGTTGCGTAGAAAAGGTCCTTCATGACCTGGTTTTTAGGATGATTAGTATTTAGTTTGTTTTCTTTTTTTTATCACGTGGTGTGTAAGGCCTATATAAGGCATATGTTTGTTTTCAATAAAGAAGTGTGTAGAGTTTTAGTACTTCTCCTGTCATTGTTTATTTTATCTCTCCTTCTTTTATCTTTGTTTGTATATAGTAAACAAAAGGTTGCAGGTTTACATTCTACACCAACCACCTACCACCACCGCCACTACTACCGTCACCACCACCAACCGTCACCATCACCTACCATCAATACCTGCACCACCACTTACAGCCACCATCGCCACCACCTACCACTACCACTGCCACCACCACCTATCGCTACCACCATCACTGCCGCCACCACTTGTGGTCATTGCCAACGCCACCACCATCTACCACAATCACCGCCACCACCTACCACTGCTATATGGGATTCTCTATTTTCGTCCATATATTCCCCCCTTAAATATTGGTCAATCAATTATCTTCTTTCCTTTTTTTGTGATTGTTTAGCTTATTTATTTTGTCTCTATGGTTGTAATCGATGTATGAAAAATCAATCAAAGAAAAGCTTTATTCTCCTGTTCTGTGTCACCATTGATTTCTAGTTCTGTGTCACCATTGATTTCTAGATGGTATCAGAGCGGTTTTAAAATCAATTGATCCCAGCATCATGACTGGAAACGAAGGTGACAAAGGTGGATCTAGCACCATCGATTTCTCATCGTCATACTACGTACATCCTTCGGATTCTCCTAAGCAACCTTTTGTAAATGAGGTTCTTACAGATGGTAACTACAACGATTGGGTAAGAGAGATGACCAACTTTCTCTTTTCCAAAAACAAAACATATTTCATTGATGGAACCTTGAAGAAGCCGGAGAATTCATTTCCAGAATACAAACCATGGATGAGGTGCGATGCAATGATAAAGGGGTGGCTTACCACAGCCATGGAGAAAGGCATACGTGACAGCGTGAATATGCCAACACTTCATTAGAGATTTGGTCAGACCTGAAAGAAAGATTTGGAAAAGAAAGTGCACCGAGGGCTTATGAACTAAAGCAGAAGATCGCCGCTACACGTCAAGAGGGCAGCAACGTTTCGACCTACTACACTTGTCTTAGGTCATTATGGGATGAGTCTCATTCAATTTTTGCTTTTTCCATGTTGTTCATGTAACAAATGTACATGTGAACTAGGAAAGAAAATTACTGCTCATCTTGAGAAACAACAACTTTATGAGTTTCTTATGGGCCTAGACAACGATTTCAATGTTATCATGACCCAAATCTTAGCAACAAAACCCGTTCCTACTCTAGGGACGACTTATCACATGGTGGCAGAAGATGAAAGACAAAGGGCCACATCGCTTGAGAACCAAGCCACTCTAGAACCAGCTGCATTCAAAGCTTTCCAGAAACGTGATTTTAGACCAACGAAGGGGAAGCACACGGCTAAACAAGAAAAAGAAAACAAGCAAGACGATGAATGAACTTTTTGTGGAAGGAACGGGCACAAACGAGAAGGGTGTTTCAAACTAGTTGGTTATCCTGATTAGTGGCTCGGGAAAAGAGACGACAAGACAAAACCAAAAGCTGCATGTGCTAACACCCAAGCAAGCTCCATACTCAGATTAAATGAAGAACAATACCAAGAGTTTATGAAGTTCTTTTCGAGTTTGACCAACAATGGTGAGACAAAACCCGAGGCCAACTTTACCTATTGGGACGATGTATGGGTTGTTGACACAGGTTGCACCCAAAACATAATTTACAAATCCAAACTTCTTAAAAGTAAGAAGGGAATCTCAAATGAAGCTCCTGTCATCATTCCAAATGGCGATTCCATTCCTGTTGAGGAAAAGGGAGATTTTTTGTTGCTAGGGGGAGAAAAATTAAAAAGGGTTCTTTATATCCCTAATTTTAAACATAACCTTCTTTCTGTTAGCAAAATTTGCAAAGATCTCAAATGTGTTGTAACCTTTTTCCCTACCTTTTTTGTCATGCAGGAGCTTCGAACAAGGAGCTTGATTGGATTGGGTAGGTGCCAAGGGGGGTTGTATCTCATGGACATGTTCAAGAAAGAAAGACAAGCGATGATCTTCACCACAGACACATGGCATAAAAGATTAGGACATGCTTCAAGGGATAAACTCTCCAATGTCAATCTCTTTAAAAATAATTCTGGTAAACTTAGCAATGTCTTTTGTGATTCATGTGCTAAGGCTAAACATGTTTGTAACCCTTTTCCAAAGAGTTTTATTAAAAACAATGGCTGTTTTGAACTTATCCGTTGTGATATTTGGGGAGGCTATCGGGTTCCTTCATACACATGCGTAAATTTTTTTCTCACCATCGTTGACGATGCTAGTCAATGCCTAATGAATTTTCATAAGCTAGTTAAGGTTCAATTTGAAAAACAAATAAAAAGGGTTAGGTGTGATAACGGTGGGGAATTCACATCCAACGCCATGATCGCCTTTTATGAGAAAAACGGAATTTTGTTAGAAACTACTTGCCCCCACACCCCTCAACAAAACGGGGTTTTGGAAAGGAAACATAGACACTTGCTCGAGACAGCATGTGTCTTACGCTTCAAAGCAAATATTCCAAAAAGATTTTGGGGAGAATGTATTTTAACCGCTTCATACATAATAAATCGTCTCCCATCACAGGTGATTGAAAACAAGACCCCTTACGAACTTGTTTGGAATGAAGAACCTAATTATGAGGATTTGAGAGTCTTCGGATGCTTAGCTTATTTTAAAAACACCAACACTGGAGGAGACAAATTTGAAGAAAAAGGGAAACCCGGAGTTTTTTTAGGTTACCCGCAAGGAACAAAGGGATAAAAAATTTATGACATTGAAAGTAGAAAAATCATTGTGAGCCGTGACGTATTATTTCTTAAAGACCATTTCCCCTTCAAGCACATTTGTGAAAGCTTTGATTGCAGCAAGGATGAACCAACCAAAGTTCATTTTGAGTTCACTAACTCCAACTTGGACGGTGGTGAGCGAAACAATTGTTTTGACGATCCATTACAAGATTGTCCTAGCACCACATCTGATGATACAAGAATTGAAGAAGAAAACAATGCTCAACATGAGGATGATTCCTTTGAAAATGGCAACCCCATTTTGGATCAAGAAATCCAAGAAGATCACGCCATTCCTCACGACGAACCGGAACAAAGAAGTAAAAGGATACGAATACAACCAGCTTGTAGACAAAATACGTCGTGAACCTTCCCCCTTCGGTCACCAACTCACAACCCGACTCCAGTCAAGCAAACTCGACGGTACACCCCATTTCTCATTTAGTTTCTTATGATAACTTTTCTCATTCTCACAAAGCTTTTTTAACGGCAATAAGTTCTAATCAAGAACCAAGTTGTTTTGAACATGCTCCACAGGATGAGAAATGGCGGAATGCCATGCATCAAGAAATAAAGGCTCTTGAAAAGAATGGGACTTGGACGTTAGAAGAATTGTTGAAAGGAAAGTGACCTATAGAATCAAAATGGGTTTACAAGACAAAGTTCAAATCCAATGGAGAGGTTGAAAGATACAAAGCCAGACTCGTTGCAAAGGGTTTCACAAAAATGGAAGGAGTAGATTATCATGAAACTTTTGCTCCGGTTGCCAAGCTTGTCACTGTTCGAACTCTATTAGCCGTTGCAACCAAGAAAAATTGGATCATCCATCAACTGGACGTCAACAATGTGTTCTTACATGGAGACTTAGATGAAGAAGTCTACATGAAGATTCCAAAAGGGTTTGCAAAGGAAGGAGAAACTAGAGTCTATCGTCTTCAAAAATCTCTTTACGGGCTCAAGCAAGCATCGAGAAACTGGTACAGAAAGTTAACAAGTTTCCTTATCTCCTTGAGCTTCGAACAATCAAAAGCATATCACTCCTTATTCACTTATCAAAAGGGAGGGGTCTATGTTGCTATCCTTGTTTATGTAGATGACGTCATCATCGTTGGGAATAATTCCGACAAGATTCAATGGACAAAACAACAATTTGACAATGAATTCAATATCAAGAACCTTGGACCCCTAAAATGTTTTCTTGGGATTGAGGTTGCCAAAATGAGTGATGGATTAGTTTTGAGTCAACGAAAATACATCTTGGACAGCTTAAAGGATATCAAAATGTGGGGTTGTCGGCCAAGTGCTTTCCCCTTCGAGCAAGGAACCAAACTAGACAAAGGAGAAGAACGAGCTCGAGTGGATGCTACCCAATATCAAAGAGTTGTGGGAAGATTGTTGTATCTACAAGCTACCTGACCTGATGTCACATATGTCGTGAATGTTCTCAGTCAATTTGTATCGCACCCTCGTCAAAACCATTTGGAAGCCGCAAATTGGGTCTTAAGATACTTAAAAGGAACACTGGGTCAAGGGATTCTTCTTCCCCACGAAGGGCCTTTAAATTTTACTGCTTACTGTGACTCAGATTGGCTTGGGTGTCCTTTCACAAGACGGTCCAAAATTGGGTACCTTCTTTTATTCGGTGGCGGCCCCATCTCTTGGAAAACCAAAAAACAGTCAGTCGTCTCTCAGTCTTCAGCAGAGGCAGAATATAGAGCGATGGCTTCCACTGTTAGTGAAGTTTTGTGGGTGAGATGGTTACTCAAAGATATGCAAGTTCAACTCACAATACCAACATCCTTGTTTTGTGACAATCAAGCAGCTTGTCACATAGCCAACAATCTCGTTTATCATGAACGAACAAAACATGTCGAAATGGACTATTTCTTTGTTCGTGAACGTATAGAGACTAGAGACATTGAACCACAACCAATTGAAAGCAAACTTCAACTTGCAGACCTTCTGACTAAGGGCCTCAGCACACAACAAATTCGTTCTCTACTAAACAAGATGGGCATTCGCTATCTCCATGCTCCATCTTGAATGGGAGTATGGGATTCTCTATTTTCGTCCATATATTCCCCCCTTAAATATTGGTCAATCAATTCTCTTCTTTCCTTTTTGTGATTGTTTAGCTTATTTATTTTGTCTCTCTGGTTGTAATCGATGTATGAAAAATCAATCAAAAAAAAGTTTTGATCTCATGTTCTGTGTCACCATTGATTTCTAGATGCTAACAACATTTTAATTTCAATATTTTCTTAATAAGGGCATTGCATAATGAAAATTTTATGTACTTTTAATGTTTCTTATTAATGAAAAGGCTATCCATCCATAGCAATGAAAATTTCCTTGTATGATGATGACATTGCTATAATTACAAAGATTTTTCGAAATACAATGCTATAATAGGGAAAAATGAAAGTAGATTGGTTATACATGCATTTGAAGAAATAGTGATGTATATATAATATTTTTGTTTAAAAAGTAAAGCTTGTGGATGTTCCTTACATGAAAGTATACATCCAACGGATGAACCATACCCTCTCTCGTCTATTCTCTTCTTCTTTTGGCATATATCATTAGACTAGGATTCAGATTGGTGTCATTTTGATAGTCCAAGCGTTTCTTGATATAGTTAAACAACATGTCTTTTTTGTCAGGTTGTGGTGGTTTAGGTCCAAAAGGGAATCTTATGCAACCTAGATGTTAAATTTATGAAATGAACATTTTGTCTCTGTCATCTTTATCTCTTTCATTTCCCTTTTTCAAGGAGCATGATGAAATTTCAAACAAATTTCTCTCTTTCCTTAAAAACTATTGTCATATTATAGGAGCATAACCCGACCCTAAATCCTTAATAATAGAATCTTTTTGAAAATGAGGTGCTTATTTCTTCATTTTTCTTAAAAATTATATGTCAAATGTTGAAGGTGCTTATCCCTGAAAGGGTTCTATACAACAGCCAACAAATCGATCTGGTAAGAATACCAAATAGGAAATCGAGTTTGGCCTAATTTCTTTAAAGCATTGTTTTTTTTTTTTTTTTTTTTGATTTCATATCAATTTTCTGATTTCGTGTATTTTATCTGCCAAATCGATTTTTTTGGTATCTAAAAAAGCCCCAAAATCGATGTGGTAATTAAGCTGATGATTTTGGGATGTTGCATGTAGTTCACTAGTTGCATTTTGCATGAAGTCCTCTTGTTCTTCTAATATTTCGTTTATAATCGGCGATCTTAACCCGATTAGTTTTCACATGTATAAAAAGCTTGATATAAATCTGAATGCATGGTTATTACAAGTTCATTTTCATTTATTACATTTTATCTCAGGGTCTATTCTGTAAATATTTAGATTCATGAAGGTTAGATCTGTAAATATGTAGAGGTTGTTAAAACAGATTTAATTAGACGTCAATTTCATTCTGTTGGTAGTACTCTGTAATTAGCTTTCAGAGCTTCATTATGTAAATCAATGGAGTCTTCTTCAGTTACTTCTTTTTCTTATCATATTACTCATATTGAAATGGTATCAGAGCATACGATCCTTTGATCTTTGTTGTTTTTTCTTATCCTCGTTATAGATCTGAGTTCATCAAAATGGATTCAATTCCGATTCAAAACTCGAATGTACACAGTGCTTCTTCATCTGTTCTTAATCCAAAAGAAAATAACAACACGATGTTTCTTGTTTCAAATCTCCTCACTGGAAATGAAAACTATATGCAGTGGAAATTCTCGATCAAATTAGCTCTCGGAGCTAAGAAGAAAACCGGATTTGTTGATGGAACCTCGAAACAACCAGAATCTGCTGGTACTGAACAAGATGAATGGATAAGTAATGATTGTATGGTCAGATCTTGGATTCTGAATGCAATTTCAAAAGAGATTGTCGGAGCCTTCATTTTCTCGACGACTGCAAGAGAATTGTGGCTTGAATTAGAAGAACACTTCGGTGAGAGCAATGGTCCGTTGATTTATCAATTGCAACGACAAATTGCTTCAATCAGTCAAGGTGATTCATCACTTTCAAAATATTATACCAATCTTAAACAGTTATGGGATCAATTGAATTCTCTTGTTCAAATTCCTTCATGTACCTGTAGCTCTGCAAAAGCTATTTCTGATCATAACTCTTCTACACGATTGATGCAATTTCTTATGGGATTGAACGACACGTATGATAGTTTAAGAAACCAAATCTTGGTTCTAGATCCTCTTCCTAGTGTGTATAAAGCATATTCCATGGCACTCAGTGTTGAAAAACAACGAGAAGTACAAATTAACTTTGCAAATCCTACTGAAGTTTCCGCAATGCTTGCTAGAACACCAAAATATAGCAACAATACCAAGAAGTCCTTCCAGATAAAGAACAAATTTGAGCAAAAAGGAAAAATTAATTCTGATAAGTACTGTGATCATTGCAAATCTGGTGGTCATACTAAGGATGTATGTTTCAAACTACATGGTTATCCTGATTGGTATAAAGAGTTGAAAGAGAAAAAGAAGTTTGGGTCAAATTCTGCTCACATGGCCAATACATCATTTTATGCACAAAGTGAAAATCCTTTACATGAAGTCGGAGAAAATGTTCAAGCAACAGCAGCAAATCCCAACAATGACGAGTCATTGAACAATTTGTTTCAGCAATTTACCCAGTTCTTGAAGAACAACCAACATCCTGATACTCACTTTGCAAATTTGTCCCATTTTGGTGACTTTGCAGGTATGAATATTTCCTTATTCAATTCCATCAAAACTAGTCATTTTGATGTTGACACATGGATTCTGGATACTGGAGCAACTGCTCACATGTGTGCTCAACTTTCTTCTATTGGTCATCCAATTCCTGTTTCCAATTATACCCCTATCTTTTTACCTGATGGTTCTATTAAATCTGTTACTCATACAGGTTTAATAACTCTTAACTCTAGAGTTGTACTAAAAAATGTATTATATGTGCCTCAATTCACATGTAATCTTCTTTCAGTGAAAGCATTAGCAACATCTGCTAACATTGCATTCACTTTTCTACCTGTTTATTGTGTTTTACAGGACCTTCAAACTACTAAAATCATTGGCATTGGAAAGGTCATGGGCAATCTCTATGTTCTAAACAAGTTTAGTTTAGAGTCTGCAAACATAGAGTCCATTCTTAATTCTTGTAATCTTTCAAAGAATTTGAAATTCAATTTTTGTAATGTTGCTCATTTCAAGAATAAGGAATGTTATTCCATATGGCATAAGAGATTAGGCCATAGTTCTGAGTCTGTATTAAGTCATTTGACTTTTATTCCTAAGAAATCTATTGATGAGTCACTTCCTTGTATTCCATGTCATCTTGCAAAACAACAAAGAATTCCATTTCATGTTAGTGACTCTTGTGTTGATTCTTTTTTTAAATTGATTCACGTGGATCTTTGGGGACCATATAGATCAAAAACTATCACAGGAGCATCATATTTCCTAACAATAGTTGACGATTTTTCTAGATCAACATGGACTTTCTTACTCATTGACAAAACTCAAGTCTTATTGACTTTGTCTAATTTCTTTGTATATGTCAAAAATCAATTCCTCACAACTGTCAAAATTATCAGAACTGATAATGGAAGTGAGTTCATCAATCACAATTGTCAAAATTTATTTTCTTCATTAGGAATCGTTCATCAAAGAACTGCTCCTTATTCACCTCAACAGAATGGAAGAGTTGAAAGAAAACACCAACATTTGTTACAAGTGGCAAGATCTTTAATGTTTTCTTCAAAATTACCAATCCATTTTTGGGGACATGCTATTTTGATGGCTACCTATATCATTAACATTACTCCCACACAAGTTTTAAATTGGTCAACTCCATATAAGAAGCTATACAATAAAGATCCTACATATGATAATCTCAAGGTATTTGGGTGTCTCTGCTTTGCAACAAATACCATACCTCACAAAACGAAGTTTGAAAAAAGAGCTACAATGTGCTGTTTTATTGGTTACAATCATGGACAGAAGGCATACAAACTCTATGATTTACAAGACAAAAAGATAATTATGTCCAGAGATGTCATCTTTTATGAGTCATTGTTTCCTTACAAGAGCATAAAAGAAAATTCAAGTGGTGAAAAATTAGTCATTCCGAATGAAATTGAAGATTTTGAAGTATGTGCAAATGATTTCATTCCAGCAAATGATTACAATCCAGATGAGTTTGATATTATCAATGAAGATGAACACTTCAACATTCCAGAACAACAAGAAGGTGAAGAAGACATGTATGCTGAAGAAAATGATATTGATAATGAAAATCACCAAAATGTTCCTGTAGCAGACAATCTTCGTTTTGGTTTAAGAGAAAGAAAGAAACCCTCTTGGCATAATGATTATATTATGCATTGTAACACTATTGATGCTACAACCTCAAATACCAAGCAATTCACATCTCCTCATTTTCCTCCTACATACCCTTATTACCATTCAGCTTTATTAACCCAAACACATAAAAGCCTTTTATCCACCATTTCTCAAATTCAAGAACCCACAAGTTATAATGAAGCCTGCAGAAATGAAGAATGGGTCAAAGCAATGAATAAAGAGTTAGATGCACTTGAAAACAATCAGACATGGACAGTTATGCCCTTGCCACAAAACAAGAAAGTGATCGGTTCAAAATGGGTTTACAAAGTTAAACTTAATCTAGATGGGTCAGTTGAAAGGTATAAAGCAAGACTAGTTGCAAAGGGGTATAATCAAATTTATGGAATTGATTACCTTGACAGTTTTTCTCCTGTAGCTAAAGTGGTTACAGTTAGAATTTTATTGGCTTTATCTACATCAAGAGGCTGGTTATTAAATCAATTGGACATCAATAATGCTTTCTTGCATGGATTTCTAGATGAAGAGGTGTATCTACAACCTCCTCAAGGGTATGGAAAAGCAAAAAAAAGGAGAGGTTTGCAAGCTCAACAAATCTCTCTATGGCCTGAAACAAGCTAGTAGACAATGGCATTTGGAATTCTGCAATAAGTTGTTGGAAATTGATTTTAAACAATCTTCACATGATCATTGTTTATTCACAAAAGGTAAAGGTGAAACATTTGTGGCATTAGTCGTTTATGTTGATGATGTTCTAATCACTGGACCAAATAAGGAAGAAATTCACAAGGTTAAAGATCATTTACATGCAGCATTCACAATTAAAGATTTGGGAGATGCAAGCTATTTTTTGGGTATTGAATTACTCAGAACTGAAAAAGGGTTATATGTAAATCAAAGAAAATATGTATTGGACATATTATCTGAGACAGGATTAACAGGGGCAAAACCGGTATCAAGTCCAACAATCAAAAACATAAAACTGAGTACAGAAGGTGGGGAGACTTTGAAAGATTCAGAGAGATATAGGAAGTTAGTTGGAAAACTTTTGTATCTCAATTTCACAAGGCCAGACATAAGTCATGCTGTACAACAATTGAGCCAGTTCTTACATACTCCAACCACGGTACATTGGAAGGCTGCAATACATGTGTTAAAGTATTTGAAAAGTTGTCCATCAAAGGGGTTGTTTTTTGAAGCAAATTCATCAATAAATAACATAACTGCATTTAGTGACTCGGATTGGGCAAGTTGCAGTGATACAAGAAGATCATTAACAGGTTTTTGTATCTTCATTGGAAGTTCATTGGTGTCCTGGAAAACTAAAAAGCAGAAAACTGTATCAAAATCGTCTTGTGAAGCAGAATATAGAAGCTTAGCTGCAATCGTATGTGAACTCTTATGGATTAGTTACATTTTAAAGGATTTGAATATTGAGTTGAAAATTCTGGTGGATTTATGGTGTGACAACAAAGCAGCAATACACATTACTAAAAATCCAATATTTCACGAAAGAACCAAGCACTTAGACATTGATTGTCACATTGTTCGTGATCAATTCAAACTTGGATTTGTTCTCCCAAAACATGTTTCAACAAAACAACAAACAGCGGATATTTTCACAAAAGGACTATGTGGGCCACAGTTTCAGTATCTGTTATCCAAGTTGAACCTCCAAGACATTCATGGAGGTACAACTTGAGGGGAGGATATTACATTTTATCTCAGGGTCTATTCTGTAAATATTTAGATTCATGAAGGTTAGATCTGTAAATATGTAGAGGTTGTTAAAACAGATTTAATTAGACGTCAATTTCATTCTGTTGGTAGTACTCTGTAATTAGCTTTCAGAGCTTCATTATGTAAATCAATGGAGTCTTCTTCAGTTACTTCTTTTTCTTATCATATTACTCATATTGAAATCATTTATATATAATAATATGAATGCTGTCACATATGACATATAATATATAAATTATGAATCTGATGAGCAATACAACACATATTTATTTTTATTTCTATATATATATATATATATATATATATATAGTTATGATCAATACACATTAGTTATAAGACGTCTTCGAATTTGCAGAATACAAAGAGAATTGCACATCGATATATATATATATATATATATATATATATATATATATATATATATATATATATATATATATAACTACGGGGGCGTAAGATACCATCCATCACTTCCCCTTCCAGGATAAGGATATTCAGCCTTATAACCGGGTTCCTGCAATTATATAGACATATTAGTGTTAGAAATTGGGGTATAGTAAGGCTTAGAATTCTGAGAATTGTGTAAAACACTTTCAGATTAAAGCATTTGGGTGGTACTCCCAATATTCTTTAATCGGGTAAGACTCATAGAGACAAGAATTTAGAATGTTTTGATGATAGTTTCGTATGTACTAGAAAATGAGACCAAAACTAACTTTATGATCTTTGTCTGAAAATTGTCATATGATAGTTTTAAACTGTCATAAATACATAAAAACGAAAGTTTGGATAAGGGTCAAACAACAAAAGTTTGGTAAGGCTCTGCCCCTTGGACCCTGCCAGGGGCTGCTACCCCTTGGACCCCGCTCCCAAGGGCGCTGCCCCCGACCATCGTTCGTTTAAGAGCTTCTCCCCTAAATGATAGTGCACTTTGAAAACTTGATCAAACTTAAACAAGTGTGTACCTTGTTTAATATTTATCAAGATCACTTTTGGTTAACAAAGTAATCCCATTACACTTAAATAATATTGATGATAACAAATCACCAACAATTAGTTGATTAGTAGTATTGGATCGATGTGCAATTAAGTCCACCTTAAACTTTATTATTTATACTATTAAGAAATTGAAGAATAAACTACTAAAGTATCATATACTTTTGTTTATAACAAGATTATGAGAATAATAGAAAGAGATCGATGTATAGTTATCCTACCCGGAATAACCACACTGCGCATACATATAAGATATCAGAAGAAAGATAGTCAAAAGGAGGACCATTGCCATTGGTTTCTTAGCAAAGAAACCCATTTTTATTTTTTTGCATGAATATTATCAAACATTTCTTTGGCTTTTATGCACCACATAAAGAGATGAAGAAAACATGTGCGGTGTGCCCTACGACTGCTTCTTCTTATTTAATGTGCAAATAGGAACACGACTTAATCAACCACATATTTTTCCACAATATTGTTTGTTAGCTTGTAGGGATATAGTCCAATCAATTGTATAGTTTGATTTTTAAGTTTTGAGTCTCTAAAAGGCGGTTTCCTCACACATACCGTGAGTTATTTATTTATTTATTTATTTTTTAATTAAAAAACAATGATAAAATATGTTAGTTTGAAAAATATTGGTAAAAATAAATTAGTTTTTTTAATAGGGTCTATTAATTGAATTTGGAATCGATTTAGGGTGCGTTTGGTTCACTGGAATTCAATGAAATTCGGAGGAAAATGAATCCAATTCCATCACATTCCAATGTGTTCAACTTTGTATGATGGAATTGGAATCCTAAATGAAAAAAACTTTCCATCAAATACGGGAAAACACTTTCCTTCAAGAAAATAATGGAATTAATTATCTACTACGAAGGAAAGTGGCATTTTACCTTATTACATTTGTTTTATTTCACAACATAACCTCTACCACTATCACCCACCACGAACTTCACCATTGCCACCACCACCTGCCCCCACCACCATCACCACTACCATCACCAACACCTACAACCGCCAATGTTGCCACTACAACCATGACCTACCACCACCATTGCCACAACTACCACTAACCATCACCGCCACACGCCAATGCCACCACCTACTACTACCTACATCCCCTCCACCAACACCTACCATCACCTACCGTCACTACCATCACTACCACCCATCACCACCACACACACTTATGTAGCACCTGGTTTCCGGTATGTGAATTTTATTTGAGCATTGCCCTAAATTAGCCTTGGACTCGGCGAGTCATAGGGTCCGACTCGCCGAGTAGGGACGAGACTCAGGACACGTTTTAAGTAGGCGACTCGGCGAGTCCACATCCTGGACTCGGCGAGTCACCGCTGCTGGATGAAACCCTAAGTTTCAAGGGTTTGCACCCTATTTAAACCCTCATTCCGCCCCCAACTCGCCCCCATTCACCCCCAGAACTCCCCCAACATCGTTTTCCCTTGTTTCCTTGAGAGTTTGAGGTGTTTTTGGTGTGTTCTTGAAGGTTTTGAGGAGAAAGAGGAGTAGATCAAGAAGAGGAGAAGGAGATCGACCATCTTTGTGTCATTTCAACATTTGCCTTGAGGTATATCTCGTCTTCCCCTGTTTCTATGCTTAGGATGTCATTTGGGACACTCTTGAGCAATTCTCAAAGCTTGTTTATGCTTAATGACTCGTAATAAGTGGATTAACCTTTAGATCTAGGCAAGATTGAGCTCCAGGAGCTTAGATCTGTGAGCTTTATGGCCCCATGTGGCTTGTTCATCCTAGATCTACCCTTTTGAGGCATTTTGCACCCTAAAATCCACATTAGTGAATATCCACACGTAAAGTTGGAAACTTTACGTGTGATTTGTGTCCTAGAAGTCCAGATCTATGAATGGCATGGACTGAAATCGAGTAAATCTGTGTATTTGGTGGATGCATGGCGACGACTCGGCGAGTCGTATAGTCGACTCGGCGAGTCTGGTCGCGAGTCACCGATTTGGTCCCTTCATCATGTGTCGAGTTGAGCCATGAGTCACAGGGGGTGACTCGGTGAGTTGGGAGCTGAACTCACCCATGTTAGGACTCGGCGAGTCAATGCCTTGACTCGGCGAGTCCAAGGCAATCTTCATAGATCAAGAACAGACTCGGCGAGTTGTTCATACAACTCGGCGAGTCTTAGCATAAAGTGTTCATCGGATGAAGATGAACTCGACGAGTTGTTCATACAACTCGGCGAGTAGGATGAAGGAGTTGAATGACAGTTAGAAGGTGAACTCGTCGAGTCATAGCCCGACTCGACGAGTAGAACCAGGGACCCAGGACAATGGTTTGCTAGGGACTCGGCGAGTGGTGATCCACTCGGCGAGTCGGGTCAACTGAAAGTTGACTCTAGCACTGGCGTAGAGCTAGACTAGGGGTAAGATGGTCATTTTACCTAAAGGACAGGTTAGCAGTGTTTGATTGAGTATGTTGTGGGAATTGCAGCCGGAGGACTCCCGGAGCAGCAGCAGTCAGTTAGTCCCCGATCAGTTCAGCAGCTACTTTGAGGTGAGTTACCTTCCAGTAGCAGTGGGTCTAAGGCCACAATGCCGACCCACCAGTAGGAGATGTATGATAGATGATTGTCTTTGTGATATCATCTAAGCTTGCTACTACTTGATATGTTATATGCTAGCATGATATGTTGTATGTGATAAGTAGTAGAGTTTGGTTGTTAGGACCGAAGGGTAGTCAGACACCCCAGATACGTCTGACAGTATGTGATGATATGTTTGCATGCTGGCTTGTTATGTTATATGTGATCGTAGTAGTAGGGGGTGAAATAGTCCCCGAGGATCGGTTGTTAGGACCGATGGGTAGTCAGCACCCCAGAATGGCTTGACACGGGTAAGACGGCACCCCAGAATGGCCGTATGGGTAGGTCGGCACCCCAGAATGGCCGTACCGGGTAGTCAGGCACCCCAGAATAGCCTGGCAGTACGTATGTTATGTGTTTGTATGGTATGTGGTACGTTGGGGGAACTCACTAAGCTTTGTGCTTACGTCTACAGTTTTGTTTTCAGGTACCTCTGCATCGAAGGGGAAGGAGTCGGCGCGGTAGCGGCACGTCATACATACACTCTTCGGTTTCCGCATTTATGAGATTTACTGGGATTGTACTCTGATATTTTGATGGGATGTATGGTTTGACTTTTTAGAACATGGTTGCGATGTGTTATGGTGTGAACAAACAATGTTTTTATTTATTAATGTTTTCTAAAGTAATACCTTAAAAATGAAATTTTCGGACGTAAAAATTGGGTCGTTACAAGTTGGTATCAGAGCCCTGGTTTGAGGGATTCGGACACACCTTCGGGAGTGTTTGGACTCAAATCGAGGGATTGAAAGATTTTTCCAAAAGAAATTGTTCTTTAAAAACCGGAAAAGAGTCACAAGAAAGAGTAGAGTGTGTGACGTGCGCGACCGGCCGAGCTCAAGTAAGTATTCCCCATAGTACCCATACAAGTTTATGTTATGTTTATCAGCTTACGTAGAACTGCATGCTAGAATAGGCTAAGGATCTAGGAGTGATGCCTTATGTGCCTGCTTATTTGTTACAGCTTTATGAATATTGCATGCTAGAGTTGAGTAGACAGCAGTAGGATAGCCTGTTTAGGTTATGCCTGATAGTATGAGCTTAGCATCCTATGTTAAGTGTCGTTTCTTGTTCTAAGAACAGTTTTGCCTTGAGTCTGTTTTTTTTTCCTTATCCGAATGCTGCTTGCTTCGTGCTTGGTGGGATTCTGAGTAATGGGAGTGAGCCACTAGGTAAACACGTCACACCACATGTAATCAGGGTTGAATAATCCCAAAGTGTTGGAACTGGCCCTATTGCGCAGCTCTTGTTTGAGTCCAACCGTTGTAGGGACGGATCTTTTACTTGAAGGATTATCTAATCCTCATCACATGTGATGGTGTTTAGGTGGTGGCTAACTGGCATTATGAGGAGACCTACAGCAGCTGAGGACCAGTTGTGTTGAACTTGAGTTTTCCCTAGGGCAAGCCTTGGATGAGAATAACAGAGAGTAGCAGTAGTAAAGGGGAGTTGGTGGAGTCGAGGAATTCCTCGGAGAAGGTACGGATAGATGTGGAAGGTAGTATGGGACCGTACTACTGAAAGCAGAGGATCCGTACCAGAGCCGAGGAAGGCCAAGACGAGACCAAGGAACCTGTAAGTAGTTGAGATCCCTCAGAAAGTAGCAGTATCACTAATGATTATTATGATGTTTTGCAGAATGGTGGTACTTCGACCGAGACCGACAGATGGCGGGTCAGGAGAGGGGTCAGGTTCGGGATCTGGCACCGAGCCGATTGAGGAGAGGCTACGTGAGTTCATCACGTCGGAGATCACTAGGGGCATCCTTGAGTCGACCCCCATCATCTTTGGGTCGATCAAGGAAGGGATCGTGGAGTTGATGGAGGATCGCCTACGGGCATTCAGGAGCGACTTGGCCTCTAGCCAGTCGGGATCTCGCACACTGTCCTTCAAGGACTTCAGGGGCAGTGGTGCGCCGGATTTCCATGGGGTGAAGGACCCCATTGTCGCCAGGCGGTGGATTGCGGATATCGAGTCCGCCCAGTTGACCAGCTTCTGCCCCGAGGGGTCGAAGGTGAGGTACGCAGCAGGGTGTTTGCGGGACCGGGCCCGAGATTGGTGGGAGTCAGTGGGTGACTCGTTGGGAGCCTCGGATATCGAGGCAATGACCTGGTCGGACTTTGTGGCTAGGTTCAGGGCAGAGTTTGCGCCAGCGGTCGAGCTTCAGCAGCTGGCCAGGGAGTTTCTAGACATGAGGCAGACGACAGAGACCGTGGCGGAGATCACCGCCAAGTTTCGGGAGAGGGCTTTATTGGTGCCCCAGTATGCAGGTGACGAGGATATGAGGAGGACTCGTTACCATGATATGCTACGAGCTGACATTCGGGAGCATGTTAGCTTTTCGGCTTGCCCTACCCTGGACTCCATGATTGCCAGGGCTAGGGAGAGAGAGATAGATTTGGAGCACATCCGGAAACGGAAACTTGAGGATGGTCAGGCATCAGGGGCTTCGGGGAAGAAGCCCAAGGGATCAGATGGGAGGCCAAAAGGCCAGTCGGGACCGAGCCGCTGCAGGAGGTGCGGCAGGCCGCACGAGGGGGAGTGCAGGATGGGATCGTCAGGCTGCTACAAGTGCGGCAAGTTTGGGCATATCAGCAGGGATTGCACTGCTCCTGCGACAGTTATTCAGACATCGGAGTTGCTGTGTTTCCACTGCAACCAGAGGGGCCACAAGAAGGCCAATTGCCCCATGTTGACAGTTTCAGCGCCAGTGAAGGCGCCAGCTCCAGCGACCCTGCGGATCACGGATGGCCGTCAGGGCAAGGCAGAGGCTCCAGTGGTGAGGAGTCGGGCATTTCAGTTGACTGCCGAGGAGGTACGCGCCGCGCCCGATGTGGTGACGGGTATGATTCCTTCCTTCTATCTTTTATTTTATTTTACGTTGTTATGATATTGATATGTACTCCGTGTGTATACATGTGTATTAGGATCGTTCCATGTGAACGGCATCCCGGTTCAGGTATTGTTCGACTCGGGTGCATCCCGATCGTTCGTTTCTCTTGCTCTTAGCAAGAGATTTCATGAGACTTCAGGCGAGTTAGATTGCCCGTTAGAGGTAGAGATTGCTGACGATCGATCGGTGCGAGCATCGATGGTGTTTCGAGATTGTGTTCTGCGACTGTTTGAGGAGCGTTACCTGGTAGACTTGGTTCCCATTCCATTGCGTGGGAACAAGGTGATTATTGGTATGGATTGGTTGAGCCCTAATGGGGCAGTGATAGATTGCGCACAGCAGCTAGTGCGAGTCAGGACCCCAAGCGGGGAAGAGTTAGTGATTCATGGAGAGCGGCCACAGTGTGGACCCACTGTATGTTCAGCAGCGAGGGCTAGGCGCTACCTTCAGCAGGGATGCGCGGGTTATGTCGCGTATGTGATGGATACCCGGGAGGCGGGTAAGGCGACCGTGAGCGAGGTCCCGGTGGTTCGAGATTTTGCTGATGTTTTCCCGGAGGAACTACCTGGGATACCTCCTGAGCGACAGGTGGAGTTCAGGATTGACCTCATTCCCGGTGCGGCTCCGATAGCCAAAGCACCATATCGGTTGGCTCCTCCCGAGATGCAGGAGTTGTCTACGCAGCTGCAGGAGCTGCTGGACAAGGGATTTATTCGGCCGAGCAGTTCACCCTGGGGAGCCCCGATTCTGTTCGTAAGAAAGAAGGACGGGTCGCATCGGATGTGTATAGATTATCGGGAGCTGAACAAGGTAACGGTGAAGAACCGATACTCGCTTCCAAGGATTGACGACCTATTTGACCAGCTTTAGGGAGCATCTTGGTTCTCCAAGATTGACTTGCGTTCGGGGTATCATCAGATGAGGGTCAGGGAGGAGGATATGCAGAAGACTGCGTTTCGGACGCGCTATGGTCATTACGAGTTCGTGGTGATGCCGTTTGGGCTCACCAATGCTCCTGCTGCGTTCATGGACCTCATGAACCGCGTGTGTAGACCGATGCTGGATCGGTCTGTGATAGTCTTTATCGATGATATCTTGGTCTATTCCAAGACTCGGGAGGAACACGAGGAGCATCTGAGGGAGGTACTGGAGACCCTGAGGAGGGAGAGCTTGTATGCCAAGTTCTCCAAGTGTGAGTTTTGGTTGCGCGAGGTGCAATTTCTTGGACACCTCGTCAACCAGAAAGGGATTCTGGTTGATCCAGCCAAGGTCGAGGCCGTGATGAGATGGGAGGTCCCGAAGTCTCCATCCGAGATTCGGAGCTTCCTGGGATTGGCAGGCTACTATCGGAGATTTATCCAGGATTTCTCCAAGATAGCCGTACCCCTGACACGACTGACAAAGAAAGCCGTGGTCTTTCGGTGGGGACCCGAGCAGCAGGCTGCGTTTGAGATGCTGAGACAGAAATTGTGTGAGGCACCGATCCTAGCCCTGCCTGAGGGCGTAGAGGATTTTGTGGTTTACTGCGATGCGTCCATTTCGGGGTTGGGCGCAGTTCTGATGCAGAGGGGGCATGTCATTGCCTACGCTTCGCGGCAGCTCAAGCCTCACGAGGCAAATTACCCGACGCACGATTTGGAGTTAGGGGCAGTGGTCTTTGCCCTCAAGATTTGGCGGCATTACCTCTATGGGGTTCGGTGTACCATCTACACGGACCACAAGAGTTTGAGGTACCTCATGGACCAGCCGAATCTGAATATGAGGCAGCGGCGGTGGTTGGACGTGGTGAAGGATTATGATTGCGAGATCCTTTACCACCCGGGGAAGGCCAATGTGGTGGCCGATGCGCTTAGCCGCAAGACGGTGCCGATCAGGGACGTCTGTTTGAGGATGACTGTGGTGACTCCCCTGTTGGAGCAGATTCGGGAGGCTCAACAGGAGGCTATCAAGGAGGAGCATCGGAAGAATGAGCGTGTAGTGGGTCAGGTTTCCTCCTTTGATTATGATGGCAGAGGACTTTTGACATTACACCGTAGGGTGTGGGTGCCGTATCACGGTGGTGTGCGTCAGATTTTGATGGGGGAGGCGCACAAGTCCCGATTTTCTATTCATCCCGGGGCGACGAAGATGTATAGGGATCTTCGTCCGGATTATTGGTGGCCTTGCATGAAGCGGGATGTGGCATGGTACGTCGAGCGGTGCTTGACCTGCAGGAAGGTCAAGGCCGAACATCAGAGGCCGCATGGCAAGATGCAGCCGTTGGACATTCCACTGTGGAAATGGGAAGATATCACGATGGATTTTATCACAAAGCTTCCCAGGACCGCACGGGGAGTGGATTCGATTTGGGTCATCATGGATAGATTGACCAAGAGTGCTCACTTTATTCCGATTCAGGAGAGCATATCGGCCGAAAAATTGGCCGACATCTATATCAGAGAGATTGTGGCACGGCATGGGGTGCCAGTATCGGTAATCTCGGACAGGGATGTGCGTTTTACTTCCAGATTCTGGAAGAAATTTCATGACGAGTTGGGCACTCGTCTGCATTTCAGCACCGCCTTTCACCCGCAGACAGATGGTCAGAGTGAGCGGACCATCCAGACTTTGGAGGACATGTTGCGGGCGTGTGTTCTGGATTTCGGTGGTAGCTGGGATACCTATCTTCCTTTGGCTGAGTTCTCCTACAACAACAGCTATCACGCGAGTATTGACCGACCCCCGTTCGAGATGTTGTATGGGCGGAAGTGCAGAACCCCGATATGTTGGGGGGAGGTTGGCCAGAGAGTCATGGGAAGCACCGAGGTGGTGCTAGAGACGACCGAGAAAATCCAGCAGGTTCGGAGCAGACTTCAGACTGCAAAGAGTCGGCAGAAAAGCTACGCCGATAGACGTCGATCCGACTTGGAGTTCCAAGTCGAGGATATGGTCCTCCTGAAAGTGTCGCCTTGGAAAGGTGTCATTCGATTCAGGAAGCGGGGCAAGTTGGGCCCAAGGTTCATCGGGCCGTTCAGGGTTGCAGCCCGGGTGGGCAAGGTGGCGTATAGGCTGGATCTGCCAGCCGAGCTCAGTCAGATCCACAACACCTTCCATGTTTCGCAGCTGCGGAAGTGTCTGGTGGACGATTCAGCAGTAGTACCGTTGGAGGATATTCAGGTTGACGGCAGCTTGAATTACACTGAGCGACCAGTCGCAATACTTGACAGAAAGACCAAGACGTTGAGAAACAAGAGGGTAGAGCTAGTAAAGGTGCAATGGCAGCACCGCAAGGGTTCGGAATGGACTTGGGAACCGATGGACGAGATGATGGAGCATTACCCCGAGCTGTTTCAGGACCAGGCAGCAAACTTCGAGGACGAAGTCTAAAATAAGTGGGGGAGATTTGTAGCACCTGGTTTCCGGTATGTGAATTTTATTTGAGCATTGCCCTAAATTAGCCTTGGACTCGGCGAGTCATAGGGTCCGACTCGCCGAGTAGGGACGAGACTCAGGACACGTTTTAAGTAGGCGACTCGGCGAGTCCACATCCTGGACTCGGCGAGTCATCGCTGCTGGATGAAACCCTAAGTTTCAAGGGTTTGCACCCTATTTAAACCCTCATTCCGCCCCAACTCGCCCCCATTCACCCCCAGAACTCCCCCAACATCGTTTTCCCTTGTTTCCTTGAGAGTTTGAGGTGTTCTTGGTGTGTTCTTGAAGGTTTTGAGGAGAAAGAGGAGTAGATCAAGAAGAGGAGAAGGAGATCGGCCATATTTGTGTCATTTCAACATTTGCCTTGAGGTATATCTCGTCTTCCCCTGTTTCTATGCTTAGGATGTCATTTGGGACACTCTTGAGCAATTCTCCAAGCTTGTTTATGCTTAATGACTCGTAATAAGTGGATTAACCTTTAAATCTAGGCAAGATTGAGCTCCAGGAGCTTAGATCTGTGAGCTTTATGGCCCCATGTGGCTTGTTCATCCTAGATCTACCCTTTTGAGGCATTTTGCACCCTAAAATCCACATTAGTGAATATCCACACGTAAAGTTGGAAACTTTACGTGTGATTTGTGTCCTAGAAGTCCAGATCTATGAATGGCATGGACTGAAATCGAGTAAATCTGTGTATTTGGTGGATGCATGGCGACGACTCAGCGAGTCGTATAGTCGACTCGGCGAGTCTGGTCGCGAGTCACCGATTTGGTCCCTTCATCATGTGTCGAGTTGAGCCATGAGTCACAAGGGGTGACTCGGTGAGTTGGGAGCTGAACTCACCCATGTTAGGACTCGGCGAGTCAATGCCCTGACTCGGCGAGTCCAAGGCAATCTTCATAGATCAAGAACAGACTCGGCGAGTTGTTCATACAACTCGGCGAGTCTTAGCATAAAGTGTTCATCGGATGAAGATGAACTCGACGAGTTGTTCATACAACTCGGCGAGTAGGATGAAGGAGTTGAATGACAGTTAGAAGGTGAACTCGTCGAGTCATAGCCCGACTCGACGAGTAGAACCAGGGACCCAGGACAATGGTTTGCTAGGGACTCGGCGAGTGGTGATCCACTCGGCGAGTCGGGTCAACTGAAAGTTGACTCTAGCACTGGCGTAGAGCTAGACTAGGGGTAAGATGGTCATTTTACCTAAAGGACAGGTTAGCAGTGTTTGATTGAGTATGTTGTGGGAATTGCAGCCGGAGGACTCCCGGAGCAGCAGCAGTCAGTTAGTCCCCGATCAGTTCAGCAGCTACTTTGAGGTGAGTTACCTTCCAGTAGCAGTGGGTCTAAGGCCACAATGCCGACCCACCAGTAGGAGATGTATGATAGATGATTGTCTTTGTGATATCATCTAAGCTTGCTACTACTTGATATGTTATATGCTAGCATGATATGTTGTATGTGATAAGTAGTAGAGTTTGGTTGTTAGGACCGAAGGGTAGTTAGACACCCCAGATACGTCTGACAGTATGTGATGATATGTTTGCATGCTGGCTTGTTATGTTATATGTGATCGTAGTAGTAGGGGGTGAAATAGTCCCCGAGGATCGGTTGTTAGGACCGATGGGTAGTCAGCACCCCATAATGGCTTGACATGGGTAGTCAGCACCCCAGAATGGCTTGACACAGGTAAGACGGCACCCCAGAATGGCCGTATGGGTAGGTCGGCACCCCAGAATGGCCGTACCGGGTAGTCAGGCACCCCAGAATAGCCTGGCAGTACGTATGTTATGTGTTTGTATGGTATGTGGTACGTTGGGGGAACTCACTAAGCTTTGTGCTTACGTTTACAGTTTTGTTTTCAGGTACCTCTGCATCGAAGGGGAAGGAGCCGGCGCGGTAGCGGCACGTCATACACACACTCTTCGGTTTCCGCATTTATGAGATTTAGTGGGATTGTACTCTGATATTTTGATGGGATGTATGGTTTGACTTTTTAGAACATGGTTGCGATGTGTTATGGTGTGAACAAACAATGTTTTTATTTATTAATGTTTTCTAAAGTAATACCTTAAAACTGAAATTTTCGGACGTAAAAATTGGGTCGTTACAACTTACCACTGCTACCACCACCGTCACCACCACCACCAACCGTCACCAGCACCTACCATCGATACCTCCACCACGACTTACAACCACCACCGCCACCACCTACCACTTCCACTGCCACCACCACCTGTGGTCACTGCCAACGCCACCACCATCTACCATAATCACCGCCACCACCTACCACTGCTAACAACGTTGTAATTTCAATATTTTCTTAATAAGGTCATTACGTAATGAAAATTCTATGTACTTTTAATGTTTCTTATTAATGAAAAGGCTATCCAACCATAGCAATGAAAATTGCCTTGTATGATGATGACATTGCTATAATTACAAAGATTTTTCGAAATACAAAGCTATAATAGGGAAAAATGAAAGTAGATTGGTTATAATATTTGTGTTTCAAAAGTAAACCTTGTGGATGTTCCTTACTTGAAAGTATACATCCAACGGATGAGCCATACCCTCTCTCTTCTATTCTCTTCTTCTTTTGGCATGTATCGTTAGACTGGGATTGAGACTGATGTCATTGGGACAGTCCAAACGTTTCTTGATACAGTTAAACAACATGTCTTTTTTGTCAGGTTTTGGTGGTTTAGGTCCAAAAGGGAATCTTATGCAACCTAGATGTTAAATTTATGAAATGACCATTTTGTCCCCATCATCTTTATCTCTTTCATTTCCCCTTTTCAATGAGCATGATGAAATTTCAAACAAAATTCTCTCTTTCCTTAAAAACTATTGTCATATTAAAGGAGCATAACCATACCCTAAATCCTTAATAATAGAATCTTTTTGAAAATGAGGTGCTCGTTTCTTCACTTTTTTAAAAAATTATCTATCATAAACGTTTAAGGAGCATAATTGTACCCTAATCCCTGAAAAGATTCTCTAAAAAAGAAATTTTGGTACTTGTTTCATAATGTTTTTGGTCCATGGGTTGTCAACTTTAACAACACAGATGTTAACTATTTGAACATGACCATTTTGCCTTTGTATTCTTCGTCTCATTCGTTTCCATGATCAAGCAACATAATTAAAACCCCAACAAAATTCATCTCTTTCATTAAAAAAGTTGCTTCTGATGTCAGATATGTTTAAAAATTATTGTCGTTTATAATAAGTCATTTTTTGTTTCAGATCGCCAGGTGTATTTTTTATGAAGAACTTTCAAGACCCTCTTGAAATAATTTTTTTCTTCATTGGAACTTCCACGATCTCTTGCAAATGGGACACCCTCTCACCCTCTCGAAGTAACTCATGTTGTGATTAATATAGAAATATAACAACTTAAAACAATAAACAATAATAATAAAGCAACTAGAAAAACATCAAACCCTATGCTAGAAATACATATATCAAAAAATAAATTAAGAAAAAGTTACTTTTGTAACAAAAATAGTTTACTCTATCATGACAAAGATATCATTTTTCTTTGTTTATGGTAGTTTGATAAATTATCACCGGTATGGAGAAAGCCACGATAGCATCCTTTGGGGGTTAAAGAGGTAACACACATTTGTTTTATTTTTTATAGAGTAAAGTTTCATTAAATGGCAACATACTATTTTTTTTTACCTATGTAGGCAATAATATACTTTACTTTTTACCCACAATAGCAACATACTTACATTTCTTTACATATAAAAGCATCAGTTTATGGCAACATACTTAGATCTCTTTTCCAATAATAGCAATATGCCAATCTGTATCGAATAAAATACATTGCCCATATTATGGGTAGAAAATATAAATATGCTATTATGGTAAAAAAAAAAAAACAATAGCTATGTTGTATGTGTAAAAACTAATGCACATTTCCTAATTTTAACTAAATTTGTTAATGACGGGGGAGTGGAACATGGCATGCAAAAAGAGGTTTTTATATTTCGGTACAATTTGCGCATTTACCCTTTTGGCCAATTTTAACGAAATCTGTTAATGACCAGGCTTGGACATTTTTATTCATAAGTTGAGAGGCAGTATGTTGTCTCAGTTAAACCATCGGAGTACATGACTATCAAAAACCAATGCCAGGAAAATGACTATTTTGCCCTTCAACTTATATCACCCAGATTATATTTATTGGATGATCGTCATGCAGAGTTTCCACGGAACAGGCTAAAAGGGTTACAAAAATTAGAGAAAGGAAAGGTTTGATATGAAAATGACCATACATTTCAACTTTCAAATTATTTAAAATAAAATATGTGTTTTATTTATGTGTTTTATTTTTTTGGTTCTAGTTGATAAGCAAGTAGATAGTTTCACTGTTCAAAATGATATCATGTGGAATGGTTCTTGGTGAAAGACCCCAACTTTCGTATTTATGAAAGACCCAAACTTTCATACTATTTCAAAAGATTTCTTAAGTTACTTCCTCAAAACATGCTACATGCATATTTATAAAACAATATTTTATATTGATAAAGTGATTACAAAGGATTGGATACAAACCGACTAAGTTTTATTACAATTTCATGTCTACCCAGGAATCTACTATTCATATACATACATGAACATTAAAATACAGAGAAATACTATTAACTATTTTAAATCTTTCAGCAGTATAAAGCTATATTGGAATACTCATCACCTGCAATTGTTAAATATTGAGAGGAATAAGCGATAATGCTTAGTGAATTCAATATATAGATACAATATAATCTTATGTCTTACATATACCAATATGAAAAAAGCAGAAGGGAACAAGAAGACATATGTGAAATCATGTGACAAGCGTTTATATCAATTAAAGACTTTATTCAAAGATATACTTTTCAATGAGATATAATGATTTCAATACTTGATATGCATCAATAAAGCTTTGACCCAATTGGCATAGAAGACATGTAATTTCTGATTAACATTTTGGTAGATTTCAGGCTTATAGCTCTGTGTAACCATTTGCCAATACCATAGAATAGAGTTCATTCTCTTACGGAGTCATGCTCTACATGGTCAGAGGCTACATACCATTCCTATCAAACCTTATGCCAATGCCATAGAATAGAAGTCATTCTCTTACGGAGACATGCTCTACATGGCCAGAGGCTACGTACCAGTACCAATGTGATTCTAAGTCCTTTCACTAATTACATGTTCAAAGGTATTATAATTGCTATAAACATAGCGAATAAAATAACACGGAGAATAACTCAAAATAATAACACTGAGAAGCACATAGCACATATAACACATAACATACAATTGTTCCTATATATTGAACTCACCTTAAGTTAACCGGAGGTTAAAATAGTAATTTAGACAACATTTCAGCTTTAAATATGTCTTTCAATGTTGAAAACCGGGAGCTTAATTGAAAATCGGGCTCTGCGAAGGTAGGGCTTCAAAACCGAAAAGATAAAATTTTTGGGCTTCTCGGGGGTCTCAAGACGTGTTTCGGGTGCTAAAATCGATACCGGGGCTTCGGGAAAATTCAAAATAGTGAAAATATGGAAAAAGGGGCCAAAAATGGAAATTTTCCAATTCTAGCCGGGAGGGTTCGCACCCTCCTATTTATAGGGGCGAGGTTTGGATTCTGTGGCTGAGAAGCGACGACGTTGCTGCTGGATCGAAGGCCACGAAGCGAGATGAGGGGAGAAGACGTGTACCTGTGAGCTTCGGACATCTGGCAGGAGGGGCGAAGGCCACGAGGCCGCTGCGAGGCTTGGACGTGGCACCGGGTGCGAGGCGGGTAGGCGAGACGTGTCTCGCGTCGGACTGGCCACCGATGCGAGACGTGTCCCCTTCCTGCTGGAACTCGGCCTCGGTGAATCCTGTTGTGAAACTTGCTGAGTTCGGATTCGGCCACGTCTCCGGTGACGCTGCTGCTTCGTGCGAAGGTGATGTGGCCGGTACTGCTAATGCGAGTTTTCTCGGTTTTTGGGCCACGATCTTCTAAAATCCATAACTTTCGCATACGAGCTCCGTTTTTGACGTTATTTATATGCATGCGTATCTAAAATTACGCTCCACAACTTTCGTTTAGACTTCGTTGGCTAATTTTGACTTTAATTTTTAATATTATTATTTTTAACAGACCGGGACAGGAAAATCCGTTAAAATTTCATAACTTCTTCATCCGACATCCGTTTTCATCAGACTTTTTACCGTTGTACTACATATGACGAGACATTCGATTCTCGTTTAGGATGTATTGGTAAAATATCGCTCGATCTAAAATTCGAGTTTTTAGTTGTCTACTGCTAAGTTGAAACTTCGAAAAATTATAACTTCCTCATACGAAATCAGATTTTGGCGTTCTTTTTATCGAATTTCTCGGTTTAACAAATACTACGACTTTCATTTAGATTTCCAAGGCTAAAAAGTAGTTTATCAAAAACTCACTTTTTACGTCATTCGGCACCGTGTCGGTTTTGTCGCGGATCTTCGGTTGGTCATAAATTCTTTGTTATAACTCGGATTTTGACGAGGTTTTCGCCTACAAATTTCTAACGAGATTCTCTGCAACATCAAATAATAATATTTAACTTATTTAAAATTTCATATTTTCACTAAGTTTCACTATTTGACTTTTAATTGGAATCTCATAAGACTTCCAATATTTTATGAGTGATTCTAAATATAGTTTTACTTCATTTCTAGTAAAACTAGCTGTTAGAACTCAACACTCAATTTTATTCACTTTTAATAATAACAATACACAATTTCAGAATGTGTATGTTACACTTGGATTCTTAAAAAATGAATGTTCACGATATTCTTCAAAAACCGCTTCAGATTATAATATTTTCTCATTGATTTGTGCATTTTTCTTCAATTTTTGGTGCAATTTAGTTTTTTCTATGTCATTTGGTGATGCATTATTTGATTCTAAACTAAATTTGGATTTGGTTTCATATCAAATGCAACTCAAAGAATCGACAGGTGAATAAAGTAAACAAAAAATATGTGTATCATATTGGAGATTTTTTTTGACGATTTTACCCTTTAAATGTTTAAAGTAAAGTTAGTTTCTATTTTAATTCATGATTTCAGAATGTGAAATCGGTTTTTGATACGGAGGTCATGGTCCGGAATTTCATTTTCAAATTTTTTTTCCTATCAAAGCATTAATACTTTGAAAATTAACCGTTTCTTTCTTGATGCTTATCTTTGACCTTTTTAGACCCATTTCTTCTTTGTTCGTGTTTATTTCTTTATTTAGCAGAGTCTGTTAGATCCAATGGTTATTTATTCTTGCATGGTTCCTCTTTAGTTGTTGCTTCTAGAAGTTGTTCTTATTATTACGACATTGTAGTTGTAATACATTCTACTTTTAAATCATGGTTACTAATTGTAACATTATACTTTCAATAATATTTCCCCTATTAAGAATTATATTTTAAAAATCTAATCAATTGTAGTATTACACTTTCAGTTACATTGTTATAGTTTCACAATCTAACCTACTAAGATATTGTTGTTTTAATTTTCCTATTAAAGATTTTAATTCTTTTATCATAAAAACTGTGCATTATACTTTTGTTTTCTAAACCCGTTTGATTTTGGCTATCAATCATTGCATCATAGTTCAAAATTTTTACATCTATTTTTCTATTAAGTTGTACTTTCAAAATTCAACATTGTACTATCAATTGTTTTTCTATTGACACTTTGCAAGTTAAAAATCGACCCTAGTAAGCTTTTGGAAATCCAAACTTGTTTGATTTTGTTAACATTTGTAACGTTTTATATTGAAAATTGTAGCTTTGTTTGTATTAATTAAAGAATAATCTCAGCTATTGTAAATCCCTGAATTATAGGTAGAATCCATGTAAAGATTTATAGGAATTAGCATTGATTGTACAGCTAGGATATCCTCTGTAATTAGCCTATGAATAGGAATATTTCCTTTGGTGAATAATTCATCAGTTCATTCCAAAATCTTCATAGTTCATTCCAAAAGCTTCATGGTATTAGAGCATTAGAAGCCTCTTCTAATCTTTGCTCTAGCCTTCTCTTTCTTCAACAGATGTCTCATGACCAGTGACAAAGGCAGTCTTACATCAGATGATTCTTCACATCATTCTGGCCTCAATAACCTCAACATCTCCAGTTCATCCTCTCACGGTAATTAAGCCGTAACTCTTGTTACCAATCACAAGTTCAATGGCCATAACTTTATTCAACAGTCACAATCTGTGATGGAAAAGGAAAGGAGAAATATATCACTAGAGAGATCAAGACTCAAAAATTAGATGATCTGAAGTACAAAACATGGAAGGCTGATAATCACATGATTAAGTCATGGTTGATCAGTTCTATGAATAATGATATAGGTGAAAACTTTCTTCTATATCCGATTGCGAAAGAACTTTGGGATGCTGTTAAAGAAGGGCAAGTGTCATATTAGCCTATCAAACTTTTTGTGTTTGTTTTAAAAGGTCACTAAACTTTTTTTTTGTACATTAAAGGAATAAACTCTCATTTCTCTGTTTTAAAATAACCTTATGTTACCTTTTACCGGGTTGAAAGGTAATATACATGTCACGAAGGAAAATGTCGGTGCCAGGCCATTTCCCACGTGTAGTACATTTATATTAATTTGTTTTAAATAAACCATTTGCGTTATACAATCCCCTCACCCTCATTGAATAAACCCATCCTCATTGAATAAAACCCTTGTTCCACCATAGTAACTGAAGATCGATGACTATATTCCTCTCAATCAAAGTTCATTTCCAAGGTGTGTTCATCAACCAACCTTTTTGCTATTCTGATGGTGTTCATCATGTGTTCGAGAACATCAATTTTGATGGTATGTCATATAACGAGTTTGTGGGTTTTCTTGAACGATTCACACAAGAGAAGTGTGAGAAACTTTATTATTGTCAACCCAATTTACAAATCCCATAAGGTTTAACCTTGATTTCTAATAAACTACAATATCAAGAATTTATAGACATTGCTTATCAATGTGGAGTACAAGTTCCTGTTTACATGGACCATTTTGGTACTACTGTGCATGTAACTAAGGAAAATGAAAATGAAAATGAGGATATTTGTTCTATGAAGTCAAACATGTCAATCGAAGGGGAAGAAGGTATTGACCCAACTGTCTTCATGAATCCACAACAGAGCAACATGGAAGGAGTAACCTATAAAGGAGTAAGTCAGGAAAATGGAAATGAAGATGCCATAGAAGGTGATCCAAAATATAATGAAGATTAGAATATCCCAGATGTGAAAGGAAAACAAATGTTTAACGAAGACATATATTGGAAGAAGCAGATTCCAATTCTAGGTATGAGGTTTACCAACCCTAAACAATTAAAATTCATGATTTGTAATTATGCTATAGCAAATGGGTATCAATTGTACTTTGAAAAAAATGGCAGTAAAAGTTTATTGGTTAAGTGTAGTGATGGTTAATGCACATTTAGGCTGTGGGCGTCATGGATGAGTAAGGAGCACTCATTCCAAATCAAGTCCCTTATCATTGAGCATAATTGTGCAAGAAATTTTAAGTTAGGGTTAATTGTTAACTACAAATGGATTGGAAATCATTTTACCAGGGAAGTTCTTGAGAATCAAAAATTAAATGTTAGGATGTTAAAAGAGGAAGTAAAGACTAAATTTGGCATAGAGGTTAGTATGGGATAATGTAGGTGAGCCAAGCAAAATGCAATGTCTCTTGTTGAAGGTACCATAGTGGAAAATTATGCAAAGTTATGGTCCTATGGTGAGAAGATGAAAAGGTCTAATCCAGGGTCAATAGTCAAGTTGTCTGTGAACTCTATGCTAGATGGGAAAACTTATTTTAGTAGGATATATATATATATATATATATATATATATATATATATATGTGTGTGTGTGTGTGTGTGTGTGTTTTCATGCACTAAAGGAGGGTTGGAGAAGTGGTTGTAGAGGGATAATAAACTTAAATGGGTGTTTTCTAAAAGGAATGTGTACTGGTCAGTTATTATGTGTTGTTGGTAGGGATGGTAACAATCATATATACCCAATAGCTTAGGTTGTAGTTTGTGTTGAAAATAAAGACAGTTGGAAATGGTTCTTAGAAGACTTGAAAGAAGATCTGCATCTTGAAGGTGGGTTTGGTAATACATTGATGTCAGATCAACATAAGGTATGTTTTTGTTCATAATGACATGTCTTATTTGTTTCAAATGTGATCTACTTCTAAATGTTCTGATGATGTAAATGTAGGGAATAATTGAAGCAGTGAAGGATCTATTTCCAGAGATAGACTATAGGCAATGTGCCAGACGTGTTCTTTCCAACTTTAAGAAGAAATTTCATGGGGCTCAATATGAGAAATTATTTTGCAAGGCTTGTAAGGCATCAATTGAACCTCTTTTAAATTCTGCAATGAGAGATTCAAATGATTACCCCTGCTGCTTATGTGCATCTTATGGGAAGGAATCCAAACTCATGGTCAAGAGCATTTTTTTCAAATAGGAAGGGGGTGTGATGCAGTTGAGAATGGGTTGTCTAAAAGCTTTAACAGTGTTATCTTGGATGCTAGGAAGAAGCCAACTATTACAATTTTGGAGTATATTAGACTATATGTGATGCAGAGGATGTTTAGTTTGAGGCAGAAAGGAAGTGGATGGGAACATTTAGATGTGTGTCCAAACATAAGGCTTGCCATAAATGAATTGAAGATCCAAAAGAGGTGCTTTATTATTCTCTGAAACTCTTGTTCACCATAGTAGCTATTGTTAACCGTGTTTATTTGTAAGTACTGGAAAGTGCTTCCTAGTGGTCTGGATACCTTTGAAACAATAAACTTAGGAGAGTCTTATGGTGTTGATTTGGAAAAGAAAACATGTACTTGTAGGATTTGGCAACGGAATGGGTATGGCTGGGTACACTCAGTGGCAGCCATTTGTTATGTACATAGAGATGTAGAGGCATTTGTTGATCCTTTATATCGTGCTTTCATATATGAACACCTATAAGTACTTCATAGGAAGCATGAATGGGAGTGCAATGTGGCCCCCAACAGACTACATACCACCTTTGCCACCATTGAAAAGGAAGATGTCAGGGAGACCCAGTATTAAGACAAAAAGGGATATTACTAAGGTTAGTGGATCACACATAGTATCCAAGTTAGGAAAAAATATTGTCTATGGTGTTTGTAAAAAGGCAGGCCACAATAAGTCAACCTGTAATGCAGTGTCAAAGCCCCAAAAAAGTAAGGTCAAAAAGAGGAAGGTTGAAGGTGAAGGTGAAACCAGTGCATTGAAGAAATTGAAGGGTGAAGCTAGTGCATTGAAGAAAGGGAAGGGTCAAGTGCAAAGGGGAAATGGTGTAAATAAGGGAAAGGGTGAAGGTGGAATTGGTTTCAAAAAGGGACAAGGTGAATGTGGGTCAACAAGTGTTGTGAATAAGAAAAATGGTACAAAAGAAGGTACAGTGAAGTTAAGAAAAAATTCAAAGAGGATAATAAAGAAAAAGTTGGCAAAAAAGGTTGAAGGCAAAAACGATGAAGGTGATACATCAACCAAACCAATGGACTTGGATTATAGGTGTTTTGTTTATGGAGTATGTTAGGTACGGTTAGATGTATTTAATTCATGTTTGTTATGGTCTTGTTAAGATTGTTAGCATGTCTTTAAAACACCAAGTTATGACATTAATGAATGCATGGATGTTTGTTTTTCATTTGTAACATGAATGTTAGTTTTTTTTTTTGGTTTAAAACATAACCTGAGTGTTAGTTTGTGATTGTAACATGAATGTTTGTTTATGATTGTACTTCCAAGGTAATTCGACATAATAAAGTACTTTCATATAACAATGTACTTCCACATAACAATGTAATTCCACATCAAAAAATTAATATACAATTAACATAACAAAAGGTACTTCGACTACATTACTAAATATTAGAATAACATCATATGAAAAACAATGGTTAACAAAGTACTTCATATAACAATGTACTTCCACATAACACTGTACTTCGACTACAACTGAGGTTATTGTGTTAGTTTGTGATTGTAACATGAATGTTTGTTTATGATTGTACTTCCAAGGTAATTCGACATAACAAAGTACTTTCATATAACAATGTACTTCCACATAACAATGTACTTCCACATGAAAAAATTAATATACAGTTAACGTAACAAAAGGTACTTCGACTACATTACTAAATATTAGAATAACACCATATGCAAAACAATGGTTAACAAAGTACTTCCACATAACAATGTACTTGGACTACAACTGAGGTTATTATGTTACTAACCCCCCCCCCCCCCAAAAAAAAAATGGTTCTAAAATCCCTAACATCGTCAACAAGCACCACTGATCAAAATAACCAACAACACATACCCTAATACATACATATTATACTAGCAGATGACGAGCTTAGACAAAAAAAAAAAAAAAAGCCTTCGACAACCCCAATAACCCAAAAAACGCTAATCGTCGTCATGCTACCTACGAACTAAACTACACCCCCCAAAAATCCCCACCCAGAGCATTCGACACAAACATGAACCCCGATCAACGACATCATTGCAACTCCAACAACACCCATCACGGTCACTATCTTTTTCAAGTAGCATATTTCCTCCCTAAACTCGCCAAGCTGTTGTCGCAGTTCATCTCTCATTTCCTTAATCTACACTTGGGTTTCCATGGCGTGAAGCTCGTAATCAGTTGGTACGTCTAGGTCCAAAACTCTGGAACCACCATACGAAAAACTTTGTTCTGAGGCCATCTTCTTGATTTATAAGTGGGAAAAAAGCAAACTCGGTAGTATTATGTGAAGGTTACGGATTAGGGTAACAAAGTAGGTGGGGAAGAAGGATTTAGGGTATCCTTTCAATTTATAAGGGGGACCATTAATGATGACTAGGCAATCTTGGGGACCAAGATTACAACACTAATCCACGGTAGAGGCCCATGTCACAAAAATATGGGTTATGCATTTTACAATCGGTAAAAGGATGTAATTAAACAATCATATGAGAGTTTATTATTTTAATGTGCAAAAAAATAGTTTAGTGACCTTTTAAAACAAACATGATAAGTTTGATGGGCTAATATGATATTTCCCCATTAAAGAATCCTACTTCAGTTTTGAAAATACATCAGAACTTTTCGAGATTGAAGTCGCCCTCTATGACCTCCGCCAAGAAGACACGTCTGTCACATAATACTTTAACACTCTTACTTGGTATTGGCAATAATTAGATTTATTTGAAACCTATTCCTGGAAGTGTACTGATGACACTACTCTATACCAGAATATCGTTGATAAAATGAGAACTTTCAAGTTTCTTCATGGACTCAAATAAAGAACTTGATGTAGTTAGGAGTAGGATCATGAGCATCAAGCCTCTTCCTCATGTCAAGGAAACATTCTGTTCGACTGAAAGAGCATAGGAAAAAGGTTATGCTTGGTGCTTTCCCTAATCCATCAACTCAAGATTCTTCTGCTCTTGCTGCTCGAGGACAACAAAAGGGACGAACATGGTGTGAACATTGTCATAAATCTGGCCATTATCAAGAAACATGTTGGAAACTTCATGGAAGACCCGTTGATTGGAAACTAAAATCATGGAAAGACAAAGAAACTCATGAAAATGTGGTTGTTACTCTTTTAAGTGTTATTGTTGAAAGAAAAGGGGACACATCCAATTCATCTACTTTTACCAAATAACAATTAGAGGCACTTAAAAAAAATCCTAAGTCAGTCTATTTTACCTAACACAACTCCTGGTATAGGGTCGTTGACCACTAAAGGTGTCACACCCCAAAACCAAGAATGGCGGAAACATTCTGGGGCGGAGGACGTCATGTAGAGTATCACAACACAGTAATTGTAAATAAGCAAACAACATCATCCATTGCATTAAATATAAACATTTTAATACAAGTGTGTTCCGTACAGTTTTAGACACCAAAAATATAATGTATATCAAAATAGTATGATGAGACTTGAATGCGCTCCATCTTCTCAAAAGCTAGCATCGGTACCTGTCTACTGATGACCTGAGAATACAAGTTATTTTGAAAGAGTTTGTCAGCATCAAGCTGGTGAATTCATAAGTATTTTAGTGTCGAGGTTCGTTATCAAAAACGTTTTGAACCTGTCGCAAGTATGAGTTGTAAATGTATGTAAGTGTTTGTAAATGTTTGAATCTCTCAGAAAAACCTATATTTTCTGTTTAAAGTATAAAAGTAGCCCTTTACCAAGGCTTAACAGTTTGTATGCTCGTTTGATGTAAAAGTGTGAAATTTCCCAAGTGTAACTATCATTTAACAAAATATAGTTTGTACATTTAAGTTTAGGTGAGGCTGTCACCAAAATGTAATGGGTAAATTATTGTAGTACGGTAGTTTCGTTTTATATGAACTACTGCGGTACTAACTACCTTAAACTGGGTTTATATTAAGGTATCGTGTGATAAGTTGCACCATACTATTGACTGGTAACATCGAAAACGTATAGTCGAAAAATAGGTTATGACGTTTGGCACCCGTAGACCTGCCGGTCCCACTGTAGCTAACAGCAAGGTGTAGGATAGTCAATCCAGTATAGATCTATACGCAAACTCAACGCTCTCCCTCCAAGAGACTCTGGCTACAACCCGGGTCATGACAATTAAGACATGAACCCATACAGTGGATCACAATTGTTAAAGTATTTGTGTATATGTAATATAATATTACATGTTCTAGTATCGTTGTATATGTCCTATTAGTATTGAGTATTGACTCATGAATGAACTGACTCGTTGATCTAGAAATCGTAGTAGTATGATCCCGTGTTACCCCGATGGTAACTTACTAATGATGTGTTGATAAGCATGAATATGGAAATACCTTTATGTCTATACACGTATATACGACATATAACTAATATTGAAACGACCCTCGGATAGTCACCCGAAATTCCACCAGACCACATCCAAATCGAGGAAAAGGAAATAGGATAGGTGGCTTTCCTAAGCCCTTTAAATATTATTTATACAGCTATACATATATAGGCATGCAAATTTATAGGTAGTAAAACAAAGTTTACAATAAAGCGTTTGATAAGTAAAAGAGTTTGTAAAACATTTTGAAGTAAAATAGTTTGAACAGTGATAAAATCATTGGTTTCCTAGTTATTAATCACATGTGATTAACACCACCACATGTGATCGAAATAATAACTATAAGTGTTTAACTTGTATCCCCCCCCCCCCCCATAAAGTATTTAAAACATTTAAAAAGCATTTCAAAGGTTGGATAAAGGGATATGAACTCACTTGGAAATTCGAAGATAGCGAGATCGAAAACCGGGCAGAGTTTCGTCTCGCGAAACGGATTTTTCTCGGGATTCTCGGGAATCTCGGGAGTAAAATCGACCCTCGGGACTTGAGCAAAAAGACCAGAGCTTCGGGTTTGAACGGGCACGGAAATCGAGGCAAGATCGGGAGAGAAAGAGAGGAAATGAACAACATTTTCGGAAAGGCTTGCATCCCTTTTATAGGGGTGCTGAACCGCCTCCGAACGCGGGGCGTACGGGCGTACGCAGCGCGTACCCGTACGTCATCACTTACGCACTTCGGACGGGACGGGTCGGATGGGGCGGGTCGGATGGGACGGGTCGGTAGCTTCGCATAGGGCGACGTGGATGATCCGAGGCCCTTCATTCGAGTACGTGAGGCGTACGAGCGTACGCGGCGCGTACCTCGGCCCTAGGCTGACTCCTCTTCGGATAATACCAAATTTTGAATAAAATTTATATATAAATTAATTATCAAACTTCAAAAATTCATATCTCCTTCATACTAACTCCGTTTTCGACGTTCTTTATATCCCCGCAAAGGTGAGACTACGGTCTACAACTTTTGTTTAGATTCCGTTGGCAAATTCCGAAATATTTTTATTATTTATTTATTAGAATGACGTAATTAAGGAATTTCTTTAAAAAAAAATCATAACTTCTTTATCTGACGTCGGTTTTTGCCAGACTTTTTACTGTTGAAATACCATTGTCGAGACCTTCGATTCTCGTTTAGGTCATTCCGGCCAAATGTCGCTCGATCTCCGTTTCGAGTTTTTAGCCGTTTGTTGCTAAGCTGGACTTGAAATATCATAACTTCAATATACGAAGTCGGATTTGGGCGTTCTTTTACATACGATCATGGTTTGATGATATCTAAACATAGCAGGATTTAAACAGAAACTTTTTGGACATTTTATTATCAAAGTTGATTTTAGTAACTCAAAGATGTTTACAAAACTTGACCTATTAGGTCATTACAAAGAGTTGAAATATCGGGTTGTCACATCATCCACCCGTAAGAGGGAATTTCGTCCCGAAATTCAAAGTAAGAGAACACTCGTGGATTAGGGAAACAGATGTGGGCACTTGCGTTGCATCTGATCTTCGCGTTCCCATGTGAATTCAGGTCCCCGCTTAGCGTTCCAGTGAACCTTCACGATGGGTATGCGACTTTGTTTTGTTCTCTTGACCTCACGGTCCATGATTTCCACTGGTTCTTCCACAAAATTGAGGCTCTCGTTGATCTCGATTTCGTCGAGTGGAATTACAAGAGTCTCATCGGATATACACTTTTTCAAGTTAGATACGTGGAATGTAGAATGTACGTTACAAAGTACGCCTGGTAGATCGAGTTTGTAAGCTACAGGGCCGACTCTTGCAAGAATCTCGAAAGGCCCTATGTACCTCGGATTTAGCTTCCCACGCTTGCCGAAGCGTATCAAGCCCTTCCAGGGTGAGACCTTGAGAAGGACTCGGCCTCCCACCTGAAATTCCAAAGGTTTCCTTCGTTTATCTGCGTAAATCTTCTGTCGGTCTCTAGAGGCTTTCAATCGTTCACGGATTTGAACGATTTTCTCTGTCGTTTCACGGATGATTTCCGGACCGGTAAGAGTAACGTCGGAAGCTTGCCCCTTTGCTAGTTGGGTATCACCCACCTCAGCCCAGCACAGAGGGGATCTGCACTTTCGGCCGTAGAGGGCTTCAAACGGAGCAGCCTTGATGCTCGTGTGATAACTGTTATTATAGGAAAACTTGACAAGGGGTAAATGAGTATCCCATGCCTTCCCAAAGTCAATCATGCAGGCTCACAACATATCTTCCAGAGTTTGGATGGTTCTCTCACTCTGTCCGTCGGTCTGAGGATGGTAGGCTGTACTCATGTCTAGCCTTGTTCCCAGGGAATGTTGTAGTGATTGCCAAAACCTTGAGGTAAACCTACTATCTCTATCGGAGATAATAGATATAGGCACACCATGTAGCCGTACGATTTCCCTAATGTATGTCCTGGTCAGTTTCTCCATCTTGTCGGTTTCTTTGATAGGTAGGAAGTGTGCAGACTTGGTCAATCTATCGACGATGACCCATATGGTGTCAAGTCCACCCGTTGTCTTGGGCAACTTGGTTATGAAATCCATAGTGATCCGCTCCCACTTCCATTCCGGGATCTCGGGTTGTTGCAATAAACCAGAGGGCTTCTGATACTCGACCTTAACCTTTGCGCAAGTAAGGCATTTACTCACGAAGGTAGCAATCTCTGCTTTCATATTAGGCCACCAGTATAGCTTTTTAAGATCCAGATACATCTTATCTGAACCTGGGTGGACGGAATACCGAGTGTTGTGCGCCTCGGTCATGACCAAGTCTCGAAAACCACCGTGTTTCGGTGTCCAGATTCGATCCATGAAATATAAGGCTCCGTCACCCTTGGCTTCTAGATTCTTGTCCATTCCTCTGATGGATTCACTCGTCACATTTTCAGGTTTCATGGCTTCAAGTTGGGCCGTCTGAATTTGTTTAGACAAGTGTGAATGGATGGTTATTGACAATGACTTGATTTTTCGACCAGAATATTCCTTCCGACTTAGGGCGTCTGCTACTACGTTGGCTTTACCCGGATGATAACGAATATCGCATTCGTAATCACTGAGTAGCTCGACCCACCTTCGTTGTCTCATGTTGAGCTCCTTTTGATCGAAAATGTGTTGTAAACTCTTGTGGTCGGTAAAGATAGTGCTCTTCGTTCCATACAAGTAATGTCTCCAGATCTTCAGAGCAAACACCACTGCTCCTAGTTCAAGGTCATGGGTCGTGTAGTTAACCTCGTGTGTCTTCAACTGTCTCGAGGCATAGGCGATGACCTTACCTTGCTGCATCAAGACACATCCGAGCCCTTGATTCGATGCATCGCAATAGACTACGAAGTCTTCTATTCCTTCGGGCAGGGATAGTATTGGTGCGGTGCACAAGGCTCGTTTGAGTGTTTGGAACGCTTCTTCTTGTTTCTCTTCCCAGTCAAAGGCCACGCCTTTCTGGGTCAGGGTTGTAAGAGGTTTCGCTATTCGGGAGAAGTTCTGAATGAATCTGCGGTAGTAGCCAGCAAGACCTAGAAATTGACGAATTTCTGTCGGTGTCTTAGGTGCTGACCAGTTCTCAATGGCTCTAATTTTGGATGGGTCTACGTGGATTCCTTCTTCGCTCACCACGTGTCCTAAGAATTCGACCCTCCGAATCCAAAATTCACATTTCGAGAACTTCGCATAAAGCTTCTCTTTTCGTAACGTCTCTAGAACTTGTCGCAGGTGATCACCATGCTCTTTCTTACTTCGGGAGTAGATCAGGATGTTGTCAATGAAAACGATGACGAATTGATCCAAATAAGGTCGGCATACTCTATTCATCAGATCCATGAAGACTGCTGGCGCATTGGTCAATCCGAATGGCATCACCACGAACTCGTAGTGTCCGTAACGGGTTCGGAAGGCTGTCTTTGGAACATCCTCCTCTAGTACTCGTAATTGGTGATATCCGGATCTCAGATCAATCTTAGAAAAATAGTTCGCCCCTTGCAGTTGGTCGAATAGGTCGTCTATGCGAGGCAGAGGGTAACGATTCTTGATCGTCAGTTTGTTGAGTTCTCTGTAGTCAATACACATACGGAATGATCCGTCTTTCTTCTTAACGAACAAGACCGGTGCTCCCCAAGGTGAGAAACTTGGTCTTATAAAGCCTTTGCTGAGCAATTCGTTAAGTTGACCAGAGAGTTCCTGCATCTCAGCTGGTGCTAAACGGTAGGGCGACTTGGCTACCGGAGTAGCTCCTGGGACTAAGTCGATTCTGAACTCGACCTGTCGTTGCGGAGGTAACCCGGGTAGTTCTTCTGGAAAAATGTCGGGGAAGTCGCTCACTACCGGGATGTTCTTTAGTTCTTTCGTTTCAAGGCTTGTGTCGACGACGTGAGCAAGGAATGCATGGTATTCTTTGCGCAGATATTTCTGTGCTTGAATACTTGATATAATGCGAAGACTCGTACCAGGTTTGTCGCCGTAGACTATAAGAGTTTCATTTGACGGGAGGTTTAGACGGACTGCTTTCTCATAGCACATGATGTCGGTGCGATGAAGGCTTAACCAATCCATGCCAATGATAACGTCGAAACTTTTTATTGAGACTGGCATGAGGTCGATTGGGAATGAATGGTTATCTAGAGTTAGGGTACAACCTAGGTATATGCTACTCGTACTTTCAGTTTTTCCATTAGCCATTTCCACCGTGAATAGTTCTTTGAGTGCGTGTGGTGGTTGAGCAAGCATGCGAGTAAATTTATGGTTTACGAAGCTTCGCTCCGCTCCACTATCGAATAGAATGCATGCATAGGAGTCATCGAGGAGGAACGTACCAGTCACCACTATCGGGTCAGCTACTGCCTCTCCGTGGCCTATCGCTAGTACCCTCCCTGTTCCGCCATCATTTTTCTTCTTGGGGCAGTCCCTTTTATAGTGGCCTGTTTCGCCACATCCATAGCATGTCGGGCTCGCGCCAGAGCCGGGGACTTGGGCGATCGGTCTCGCCTGAGATTTACAGAAACGGACTGTGTGTCCTCTCCTGTGGCAGTTAGAGCACTGCATTTCTTGGCAGGGGCCATTGTGGTGGTAGTTGCATTTGTTGCACTTGGGCGATCTTCCAGCATACCCACCCACCGGAGTAGTTGTAGCAGCAGGGGTTATTGCGGCATGTATCGCCACAATTTGCTGCTTCCTGGCCGCCTGTTGCTTCTTCTTTTCATCCCAGTATTTCCGTTTCGTATCAGCGGGTTTGGAGAGTTCCGGGATGGCTAGGGTGGTTGTGATTGCAGGGGTTTTGACTCCATGGTCAATGAGTCGTTGTGCCAACCGTTTGGCACTATCGAAGGTAGCGGGGTTTGATGCTAGAACATTCCCCTGATACGGAGGTACAAGCCCCCATATGTACCTTTCGATCTTTTTCCCTTCAGTGGGAACCATATTGGGGCAGAGGGCCACCAGTTCGCTGAATCTGGCGGTGTAAGCAACAATATTTGTGCCCTTCATGGTCAGGCTCCACAGTTCCTGCTCTAGTTTCTGGATCTCGCCCCTCGGGCAATATTCCTCAATCATGAGGTCTTTCATCGTTTCCCAGCCTATGTCGTTGGCTACGACAAGAGTTAGAGATTTAACGTGGCCGTTCCACCACGTTAGGGCCTTTCCTTCAAAAGTGCATGCGGTGTATTTCACTTTGCTCGCAGCAGGGCATGAACATATTTCGAAGACCGCTTCAGTCTTCTCGAACCATTGCGAGAGAGCAATGACTCCGCCGGTCCCATGAAAGGACTTCGGCTTGCAGTTGGTGAAATCCTTGTAAGAGCACTCTCTCGAGCTCATAGGGGTTTCAACCGGAATTGATTCCACCGGGGTTCCACCTCTGGTGGCATCAGAAGAGTGATACTGAGCCATGGCAGTTGCCACTGCTGCAGCTACGGCAGCATTTAGGGCTGCAGTATCGATGACCGGAGGCGGTGGAGGTGGTGGTGCAGAATTATTCCTGGGAGATTTGCGAGGAGGCATCCTTCAGCTATAAGTTTATAAAGGTAAGAAAATGGTAAGAATCAATTTGTAAGCAACGTGAGTGTGATACATGGACTAACTAACCATAGCCCAACAGTTGAATGAGTGTTTGAAATCACAACAAGAAATATTAGTAGGAAAACACTAGTGTATAGATTTTTCCCACAATTTAGTTAGATTTCAATAATACTGGTATTTCTGATGTAATGAGTTTAATGAAAATTGACCTAACAGTAGGTCTTACATCATACCATATAGAAAAGTTTGACAGTTCTTAGATTCCTGATTTAGAGTACTGAAAGTTAGGAATATTTTACATACAAGTGTTACTTAGAGCATATATGTTAAAGGAAAATCTTTAACCCAAAAGATAATGATGTACTAGGCATCATCTAACGGCGACGAATATTCCTTAGGAGAACCCTAAGGTCTCTTATTTGACGGTCCATCTCTTGAAGGTGTTGCTAATGAGCACTTTGACGAGTTCGGAGTTCCATGACTTCAGCTTGAGAGGCAACCAGATGTTGCTGTAGGGTTTCATTGGTTCTCCGAGTCCGTTCCATGTCTTCTTCAAGACGGCGGATGCGGACTGTGTTGACACCTGAGTTAGCATCAATTTCCATGACCCGGTCGATGGCTGCTCTACCTTGCTCGATATTACGAGCTATCCTGCGGATAATGACAGGCAGGGCTCGGTCAGCAGAGCCACCATTGCTGACGTTGTGAAAGCTTCGGTCCCCAAAGTATGGTAAGGGTTGACCCTGTTCTTCACTCCAACGGTTCAAGTGGTTTGCCCATAGGGGAGTAGGATCCGGAAAAGCTGGTCAAGGGTTGTTGTTCGGGGGTTGACCTACGAGTGGTAGGTTGTTGACTTCAGGCTTAGAGTCTGATCCATCTGAGAAGCCTTCAGCTTGATGATCATCCAACGGAATTTGGTGTTCATCGTCAGACTCTGCTTCGAGCCTTCCTATGTTGCCTTCATTTGGGAAGTACGGGTCGTCGTGATGGAATCCAGCCATTTAAATCTATGTGAGAAGAGAGGTATAAAGATATAGTATGTATGTAGTTAATAGCACAAAATACGCCTATACTATTTTAAGTTTAAGTTCTACTGATCTTTTTGTGGCATTGTTGGTAAGTTTTTAGACTTGTTAACACATCACAATTATTCTAGGGCATATGCTAATCACTCCTCGAACCAGCATAGTTGATCAGGCTATGCCATTCCCAGGACTGACCATACATCCCCTAGCTTACCTGTGATATTTAACAATCGTAATACTTTTGTTTTTGTCGTTGTGACACCGGTTTTAGCATGAATGCAGACTAGTATACTTAATTTACTATTTAAAGTATAAACTCCTGGTCAGAGTGTTTTAATCCCAAATGGGTTTATAGTTTAGTATATCTTTTATGGGTTGATATACTTGCTTCACTATAAACAATGCTCTGATACCAATCTGTCACACCCCAAAACCAAGAATGGCGGAAACATTCTGGGGCGGAGGACGTCATGTAGAGTATCACAACACAGTAATTGTAAATAAGCAAACAACATCATCCATTGCATTAAATATAAACATTTTAATACAAGTGTGTTCCGTACAGTTTTAGACACCAAAAATATAATGTATATCAAAATAGTATGATGAGACTTGAATGCGCTCCATCTTCTCAAAAGCTAGCATCGGTACCTGTCTACTGATGACCTGAGAATACAAGTTATTTTGAAAGAGTTTGTCAGCATCAAGCTGGTGAATTCATAAGTATTTTAGTGTCGAGGTTCGTTATCAAAAACGTTTTGAACCTGTCGCAAGTATGAGTTGTAAATGTATGTAAGTGTTTGTAAACGTTTGAATCTCTCAGAAAAACCTATATTTTCTGTTTAAAGTATAAAAGTAGCCCTTTACCAAGGCTTAACAGTTTGTACTCGTTTGATGTAAAAGTGTGAAATTTCCCAAGTGTAACTATCATTTAACAAAATATAGTTTGTACATTTAAGTTTAGGTGAGGCTATCACCAAAATGTAATGGGTAAATTATTGTAGTACGGTAGTTTCGTTTTATATGAACTACTGCGGTACTAACTACCTTAAACCGGGTTTATATTAAGGTATCGTGTGATAAGTTGCACCATACTATTGACTGGTAACATCGAAAACGTATAGTCGAAAAATAGGTTATGACGTTTGGCACCCGTAGACCTGCCGGTCCCACTATAGCTAACAGCAAGGTGTAGGATAGTCAATCCAGTATAGATCTATACGCAAACTCAACGCTCTCCCTCCAAGAGACTCTGGCTACAACCCGGGTCATGACAATTAAGACATGAACCCATACAGTGGATCACAATTGTTAAAGTATTTGTGTATATGTAATATAATATTACTTGTTCTAGTATCGTTGTATATGTCCTATTAGTATTGAGTACTGACTCATGAATGAACTGACTCGTTGATCTAGAAATCGTAGTAGTATGATCCCGTGTTACCCCGATGGTAACTTACTAATGATGTGTTGATAAGCATGAATATGGAAATACCTTTATGTCTATACACGTATATACGACATATAACTAATATTGAAACGACCCTCGGATAGTCACCCGAAATTCCACCAGACCACATCCAAATCGAGGAAAAGGAAATAGGATAGGTGGCTTTCCTAAGCCCTTTAAATATTATTTATACAGCTATACATATATAGGCATGCAAATTTATAGGTAGTAAAACAAAGTTTACAATAAAGCGTTTGATAAGTAAAAGAGTTTGTAATGCATTTTGAAGTAAAACAGTTTGAACAGTGATAAAATCATTGGTTTCCTAGTTATTAATCACATGTGATTAACACCACCACATGTGATCGAAATAATAACTATAAGTGTTTAACTTGTATCCCCCCCCCATAAAGTATTTAAAACATTTAAAAAGCATTTCAAAGGATGGATAAAGGGGTATGAACTCACTTGGAAATTCGAAGATAGCGAGATCGAAAACCGGGCAGAGTTTCATCTCGCGAAACGGATTTTTCTCGGGATTCTCGGGAATCTCGGGAGTAAAATCGACCCTCGGGACTTGAGCAAAAAGACCAGAGCTTCGGGTTTGAACGGGCACGGAAATCGAGGCAAGATCGGGAGAGAAAGAGAGGAAATGAACAACATTTTCGGAAAGGCTCGCATCCCTTTTATAGGGGTGCTGAACCGCCTCCGAACGCGGGGCGTACGGGCGTACGCAGCGCGTACCCGTACGTCATCACTTACGCACTTCGGACGGGACGGGTCGGATGGGGCGGGTCGGATGGGACGGGTCGGTAGCTTCGCATAGGGCAACGTGGATGATCCGAGGCCCTTCATTCGAGTACGCGAGGCGTACGAGCGTACGCGGCGCGTACCTCGGCCCTAGGCTGACTCCCCTTTGGATAATACCGAATTTTTAATAAAAATTATATATAAATTAATTATCAAACTTCAAAACTTCATATCTCCTTCATACGAACTCCGTTTTCGACGTTCTTTATATCCCCACGAAGGTGAGACTACGGTCTACAACTTTTGTTTAGATTCCGTTGGCAAATTCCGAAATTATTTTTATTATTTATTTATTAGAATGACGTAATTAAGGAATTTCTTTAAAAAAAATCATAACTTCTTTATCTGACGTCGGTTTTTGCCAGACTTTTTACTGTTGAAATACCATTGTCGAGACCTTCGATTCTCATTTAGGTCATTCCGGCCAAATGTCGCTCGATCTCCGTTTCGAGTTTTTAGTCGTTTGTTGCTAAGCTGGACTTGAAATATCATAACTTCAATATACGAAGTCGGATTTGGGCGTTCTTTTTACATACGATCATGGTTTGATGATATCTAAACATAGCAGGATTTAAACAGAAACTTTTTGGATATTTTATTATCAAGGTTGATTTTAGTAACTCAAAGATGTTTACAAAACTTGACCTATTAGGTCATTACAAAGAGTTGAAATATCGGGTTGTCACAAAAGGTAACCATTCATTAGCCCTTATGGTCAGTAAAAAGCATATTAACCCGTGGATTTTGGGGTCTGGAGCATTAGATCATATGACAAGAAATCCAATCATTAGTTTCATGCAAGTCCAGAACACCACACAGTAAAAATTACAGATGGCACATCCTCCAAAGTTGTGGGTGTGGGTTCTGTCAAAATAAACCCAAATCTAACCCTCAAATTTGTTCTTTATGTGCCCAAATTGGAATATAATTTACTGTCTATTCGTAAAATCACACGTGAACTCAATTGTGTGCTATGTTTTACCCATATATTTGTGTGTTTCAGGAATTGGGTTCGCGGAAGACGACTGACATTGCTAAGATGTGTTATGGACTCTACGTCTTACAAGATTACGCTCTTTCTGTCAGGACATCTCAACAATTCATCTTTTTCTCTTTAAATAACAAGTCTCGTTCCAATAAAGATAGTGATATAATGTTTGACACTATCGTCTAGGTCATCCGAATTTTTGGTATTTTTCAAAAATGTTTCCCTCATTTATTATTAATAAACGTCCCGACTCTCTTTGCTGTGAAATTTTCCAACTCACAAAACATACTCGAAACACTTCTTATAGTATGCCATACATAGCTTCCAAACCATTTTTATTAATTCATAGCGATGTGTGTGGTCCCTCACGAGTTAAGACTATAACCTAAAAATGTTTATATCTTTTGTTGATGATCAAACTAGGTGAACCTGGGTGTATCTCATGAATTCCAAATCAGAAGTAGGTGAAATTTTCAAAAAAATTCATTATGTGATTCAAACTCAATCTCACACCAAGATTCAAATCCTTAATACCGACAATGGCAAATAATTCTTCAATTTTATTCTTAGTCCTTTTCTCACTTAACACGGTATCCTACACTTAAGCTCCTATGTAGACGCCCCTCAACAAAATGGAATTGTTGAAAGAAAAAATCGACATCTCCTTGAAGTTGCTCAATCTCTCATGTTTTCTACTTAGGTTCCTAAACACTTATGGGGTGAAGGTGTTCTCACAGCTACTACCTTATAAACTGAATGCCCTCACGAGTTCTTAACTTTCAAACTCCATGTTAAACTGTCCTAAAGTTATCCCCTTGATCATACAATATTCATCGGTCTTCTTGATCCTAAAGTCTTTGGTTGCATAGCATTTATACATCATCACTCTCAGAGTTGTAACAAGTTAGATCCCAAATCTATTTACTTTAGCTTTATTGAGTATTCATCGCATCAAAAGGGGGATAATGTTATTCTCCCACAACATGAAAAATATATAAATGCTATTCTCCATTAAAAGGGGGAGAATGTAAACGAATCTCGTCTTTGGGAATCTATTACTAGTGTTGATACTTTATATTCGGATACCAATCAGAGTTTCCATACTCAACCCTCTAGTTTTCACTGTGAAAGTGCCTCTATCCCAACTCTAGTCATGAAAAACTCTTCCAATCCTCCATTCATGGCTCCATCTCCTTCCCAAGAACCGACTAAAAAAGAAAAAGAAATTTTTGTCCATAGGCGAAGGAAGAAACCAGGAAAAGATATAAAGCACACAACACATCTTGAGGACTACCATGAATCTGAACCAAGTTAACCAGGTAATTCTAACCATGATGATGTCTCAAATCCAGATACTCCTGGGTCAACCTCTCACGCTCCACCAGTGGAACATATCTAGAGCGGAACATCTCTGATAAATGCTCCCAAGACACAACGACTCTATTCTCAGAAGAAAACAAACTAGAAGCAAGCATCCACAATCCTTCGCTCTGGACCTCAGAAGGTTCAGAGTGCACCTGACCTTCTGGTCAGTTGGGCAAGAACAAGTGAAAAAGCATCCCTCAAGATCAGACAACCACCTCATGGCTATGATTGGGTTTTGCACTCCATCGAAGGTCGGGGGCTTCATATTGTCGAAGTTGTTGGATTAGGTGTCTAAACCATAACTCTAATTGGTATATACTTGACTCGATAGTAGCATGGTCCTTTTGGGTTGCCTTCACCGAAACAATTTGATAGGATGGATATTTGAGAAAAATGTTATTTGTGATTTATTGGTATATTATAAGGATAATATATTAATTGAGAAATCAAATTATTTAACTGGTATTGGTCAATAGTTAATTTGGAATTAATTTAGTGATCAAAAGAAACTGATTAAATTAACGGAGACTGATTAAGTAAATTAGTAATACATATAGTTTGGGCTAATGATCCATGTTGATTAGGATGGACTAATTTTATGTGGGAGTCCATGAAGAGTTAGTCCATATGGCTTATCATATGGATTATTGCACTAAAGGCCCAATGAAGTGAATTAGGGTTTACAAGTGAAACCTTAGGAATTCCACACTATAAATGTAACCCCTAGCATCAGCAAAAAGGCCCCTAAGAGTTCCAAGAAGAACCCTATCCGTTTTTATGTGGGTCCTAGCCTCTCTCTCATTATCCTCTATTTGCTTATGGTGTTTGTGACTTATTAGAGGCATCACATTTGAGGTGTTAAGCTCTTGAAAGACCAAGTTCTACAAGCTACATAAAAGAGATATTCATCTAACCAATATTTATGTTGTATATCTCCAATTACATGCTAGCTAGGGCATATGCTTTGGATAATATGATATTGCATGAATAATTAGAGAAAACTTAGATCCAATGCATTAGGGTTGTATGTGCACCATAGGAGTGTTCTAGTACCTAAATGTAACATCCCGAGTTCAGGAATGCAAGTTCAGGTTTCAAAGTGTAGATGCGAAAGAGCAACTCGACGAGTCCATGGGTGGACTCGGCGAGTAGGGTCGCGATTCTGGTCGCATGTTAAGTGGCCAACTCGGCGATTGGACTCGGTGAGTTGGTGTTGTGTGGAGAAAACCCTAATGTCGGAGGATGAGCCCTATATAAAGGACATTATACCCTCTCCCCAGCCTCTTTACCCTCTCTTGAAGTCCAGAAAACCCTAATGCACGTTTGTGAGTGATTTGAGAACATTTGAACCTTGGAGAAGAGATCTTGGAGAGTTAAGAGGCTTGGAGTAAGGGGCTTTGCTAGGATTCAGATTTCTCTTCTGTTGGAGCTTCCTTTTGAGGTATTATTTCGTTGCTTGGGTTGTTATTCATCTAGATTCATCATTTTGGAGTATTTGGAAAGAATAGCTTGTGATATTTCGAGTTTGGAGGTTAGATCTGGGGTTGCTACCTCAGATCTGGAATGGCGAAGGTCTAGAGTGCATTAAAGTCCCTGTTCTTGAGTGATTGGTGAAGCCATCTTGTCTCAAACCCTAACCCTAGAGTGTTATATGTTTAGATCTCTTTGGATTCACGTAAAGTTTGCCACTTTACATGATGGATAGGTTGTATAAGGGTACATCTATGTTTTGGATCATCTGCATGGCCTGGAAAGTTTCTGTATGGATTAAGATCTATGGGTGCTCGGCGAGTCACAAGGGTGTACTCGGCGAGTTGCATGAAGGTAGGCAGGAACTCGACGAGTTGGAAGAACAACTCGGCGAGTTGGTTGAAGATAGCCTTGGACTCGGCGACTCTGTTCTTGGACTCGACGAGTATGGTCTTAAGGTCCTAGCCTTTTCTGGTTAAGCTAAGAATTTGTGAGTCAAGGGATGACTTAGTGAGTTGAGATGGGATTTTTCAAAGTTGAGGGACTCGGCGAGTCAGCAGGCTGACTCGGCGAGTAGGGTCAGTCATGAAGTTTGACTTTGACTGAGGACTTTGACTTTGACCAAGAGTTGACCAGTTGACTTCCAAGGGCATTTTGGTAATTTTTGGTATTTATTGGGTTCAGTCTTTTGGTATTATCAGGGGTGGAGTTCATGTCGGAGGTTGGAGCAGCGTGATCTTATCTTTTCAATCAACAGTTGCAAGGTGAGTTACCCTCACTATATCAACAGGGTCTAAGGCACCAAGGCCGGCCCTTTATCGGATTGTAATCCGGGTATCGTTGCTATGTTGTTGCTTTGCTATGTTTGTACCCTGGTATATAGGATGATGATATGCTAGTGACCGGTTAGGTTGGTATCCTGTTTAGAGTATGTTATGCTATGTGATCGGCTAGATCGGTTTGATTGGATGCGAATTGGTATATGATTGTATGTTTATGTGCACATGGTTGTTTGACTGGGGTTGGGTTGAGGTGGGTCCTGCTTTGTGCTATAGGCCAACATACCCAGGGTGGACTGGTTATCCTGAAGGCCAAACGAGCGGTCCGGATAGGCTGTAGGCCCTACGAGGGCAGACCAGACGTGCCAAGGCTCGGAGAGTGGACTAGGCTGATTGAAGGCCCGATGCGGGCGGACCAGTCATACTGTAGACTCAGAGAGTGGACCAGGTGGGTTGAAGGCCCGGTACGGGCGGACCAACCACACTGCAGACTCGAGAGATATGGCTAGACTCGAAGGGTGGACCAGGTGGACTGAAGGCCCGGTGCGGCGGACCAGTCACACAGTAGACCCGAAATGCATGGTTGTTCTATTCGGTTAGGATATGTTATGCGTGGTATATATGGTTGGTATTTTGGGGGTATCTCACTAAGCTTTCGGGCTTATAGTTATGGTTTAATGTTTTTCAGGTACATCAGGAGACCGTGGCAAGGCGAAGGCGTGATTGTACCTCTCCTCGTGTTTATGTTTTATGTTATGGTTCTGGGAATACTATGATAATGAATGTACTGAAAACCTTTTTGTAATAACTTAATGAAATTGGGATGTTTTTGAAAAGTTTGAATTGGCTTGAATTTTTAGAGTGTTACACTAAAACCCAACAGAAGTCCCAATGATGAAAAACCCGACCCGATCCGACCCCTGCATCCGCAATGCCTGCAGTGGCTGCAACAGCAGTAGCCTCAAACAAAGCAACATAACACTCATCAAAGTACTCAACCATGGATGTATTAATAGACCCAAAAATCTTTGACATCTGAGCTCGGAAGTGAGCAACAACCTCCTCCTGTAGGATCTCCCTGATTATAACATCCATAAAATTCAAGCCAATTTAAAACTTTTTCAAGCATTCAAAAACCATTATTTATTACAAAATGTTTTCAAAATAGTTTCATATTAGAGTATCCCAGGAATCAAAATCATAAAATGTGAGGAGATGCATGATCAAGCCTTCGCCTTCCCACGATTATCTGAAGTACCTGAAACAAAATCAACAACTATAAGCCTGAAGCTTAGTGAGTTCCCCCAAAATACCAACACCATACAAACTAGAACAATATCATAACAAACAACATGCATATAGAGTCTACAATATGACTGGACCGCCCGCACCGGGCCTTTAGTATATCTGGTCCACTCTCAGAACCTTCAGCATGTCTGGTCTGCCGTATCGAGCCTTCAACCCATCTGGACCATTCTCGGGGCCTTCGGCCTGATGGGTCTGCAGTCTATCCAGGTCGCCCTGGGTATGTTGGCCTAGATCACAAAGCAAGACCGCCTCAACCCACCCTCACTCATACAATAAACACATAATATCATACGCTAGCTAGCATGTACAAATAATCATTCAGATCTAACAGATCACTAATCATAGCATCATCCTATATACCAGGATACCGATCTAATAGATCACTAAACATAACATCATCCTATAACAAGGATACTGATCTACCAGATCACTAAACATAGCATCGTCCTATAACCATGATACAGATCTAACAGATCACTAACATAACATCATCCTATAACAAGGATACAATCCAAAAAGGGTCAGCCTTAGTGCCTTAGATCCTGTTGATATAGTGGGAAGAACTCACCTCGCAAGTAGTGCTGGATGATAATGTCAATCTCCCCAAACACAACTCCAAGCTCCAACACCTACAACCACCATAGGACCAATTCTATCAAGACCCACATTACCAAAATACCCTCAGAAGTCAAACTTGGTCAAAGTCAAAGTCAACAGTCCATGTTAACTTAACTCGTCAAGTTCCTTCAGAGCTCGGAGGACCTATGAAATCTCGAGTGAACTCGGCGAGTTGCCAAAACAACTCATCGAGTCCATGTAGTGTCCAGAAATCGACGAAAAACCTAACCACTCATCGAGTTGTCTCACCAACTCGTCGAGTTCACTCAGAATCCAGAAGCGGGAAAACCCTAACGAACTTGTCGAGTTGGCTAAGCATATCGTTGAGTTCCTTTAACCTTTTTTCTCATTCAAACGCTTTTAAACGAAACCAATGCTCCAAACTGTAGATCTAGTCTTCTAGGGCTGAGATACTACGTAAAGTTGCAAGCTTTACGTCCATGCATGGCATTAAGGGGGTAAATTGCTAAAACAAGGCTTAACAAAGGGGTTTAAGGCTTGAAAGTTGGCTAAAGCTTGATAAAGTTTGATTCTTTAGGCCTAAGGGTCCTAGTGGTGTCTAGATCCGAAGTCTTAGCTTCAAAGCATGCTCAAAACCAAGAATGACTCAAGAAGAAGCTAGAAATGACCATAAACTCTCTAATGGAGAGATCTAACAAACATGTGATCAAGGTAGTGACTTTTTACCTTCAAAAGGTTGCTACAACTGAGTAGATGTCGGATCTATAAGCTCCTTCTCATTCCAAGCTCTTAAATCTTCGAGTTTATTCAAGAAATGCACCAAATACACACTCTTTAGCCTTACACACACTTAAAATGGATGGTTACCTCGATTAGGGTTTGTTTCTGGACAATAAGGTGGTAAGGGAGGCTGGAGAGAGGACTTAAGGTCCTTTAAATAAGAACCCTAAAAATTAGGGTTTTCACATCCGACTTCAAATCATCGAGTTGGGTCCTCCAACTCGTCGAGTAGGTTCTAAAGTTAGTGCGGCCATCTCGGTCTCTACACGATGAGTTGGAGCCTCCCAACTCGTCTAGTTATAAGGGAAAACGCATAAAATACTTAAAATTTTATTCCTAAAAATTGGGATGTTACATTGATCTTGTCATCCAATGCAACTGACCTACCCTGTCTGCTAGCTCCAGATCTCGATCCAGACCCAACCTCAAATCGCCTCGTAGTCACCATACTGAAAATAAACCAACATGACTCAGATAATACGCATATCATAGTAGGGGAACCAACTCCCAACAAAGCCCTAGGGTTCGTGACTTCTCTGTTACGCGTACAAGTCATATACTTTTAGTAGTACGGGCCCATACTACCTTCCACACCTACTCGTATTTGTCTTAGAGGATCATCACAACAACCCTAAAAATACACACTATCATAATTATAAAAACAACCTCATTCCCTAGAGAAAAGGCTAAACATCTCAAAACTGGTCGGCTGACCCCACATAACTCATCCATGAAACTTCCACCAACCCTGCAGCACTCGTGTATGCTAGTCATACATAACACTGGACCCTATAGATAGTCGAATGCGTGATCCTACCCTAAGCCCTTCATCAAACAAGAACAGGAAATAAGGTCAAACCAAACATTTCTCAAGCTATAGAATCTTAGTTATATATAACAATCATGCATGCACTAAGCAACTACAATAATGATGTCAATTTCATATAAAGAAAGGTCATAGGCTATTAGGCATCAAGTAATCAGGCAATTCTATCATGTAATTCCTGAAGATCCCTAGCCTATAACTAGCATGTTGGTTTAACATATCACAATATTAATAATAGTGTGGTATTTTGGGGTCTACTTACTGGTTTCGGCTGATCATACACCTTGCATTCTCCTTGATTATTTGAAAACCATTTAAATTTTATTTTAAAATCCTTTCTCCTTAGTTTGAGACTGGATTCACACGAATGTTCCTCTAATTCACTCAAACCAAGGCTTTGATACCAACTTGTAACATCCATAAAATTCAAGAAAAATTTTAACTTTTAAAACAACCCATAAATCATCATTGTTTACAAAATAGTTTTCAAACATGTTTAATATCAAAGTTTTCCCAAAATTATGAAACAAATTACGAGGAGGTGAACGATCACACCTTTGCCTTCCCGCGATTCTCTTAGGTACCTGAAACATAATTGAAAACTATAAGCCCAAAGCTTAGTGAGTTCCCTAAAAATACCAACACACAACAAATAATACATATACAATAACAACATCCAATGGATCCACAACTAACAAACTGGATTACCCCTGAGCCCACAACATAAGTCTGGCTTGCCCTCGGCCCACAACTTATGTCTGGCTTTCTCCCCGACCAGATCAGTCCTCAAACTGAATACTACTAAGCCCTCAATACAAGTTTGACATGCCTTTCCCGACCCTCAGCTCGTATCTGGAATGTTCATTTCCCCGACCCTCAGCTCATATCTGGGTTGCTCTAGGGTTTGTTGCCTACCGCACAGAGCAGTACAGTCACAACCCAACCTACACAATATGTCAACATATAATAGATAATAACATACACATATAATTAGACAATATCACAGGTAGTCCTACAGATGTACCAGACCGACATATCAAAACTAGCATGCATATCTATTCCATACTCAACATATCAACAAATATCAGGTTATCGAACCAATGGGCCGACCTTGGTGCCTTTGACCCATAAGTTCAGTGAGGAAAACTCACTTCGCAAACTGGATTGAACTGATGAGGCCTGTTTCCGAATCTCAGCTCTCTACACTATACCTACATCCACCAAGTGACCAATTCCATTAAAATCCAGAAATACCCAAAATGCCCTCAAAGTCAAAGTTGGTCAAACCTAAAGTCAACTGGTCAAACCAATTAAACCAACTGAGTCAACCTAGCCGAGTCAACCCAACCGAGTCAACTCAAAAGGGCTGACTCATGTGAGTACGCGGGGTATAACCCAGAAGTACGCTTAGCGTATGCGAAGCCTCGCATTAACCAGTTACAAGGTGGCTAATCGAGTACACGGGGCATACTCCCACCTACGCGGGGCGTACCCTCGCAAAGCCCAATACTTCATTAAGTGCTTAATGGCTTGAGCACTCAAGCCCATACTTTAGATCATGGTCCAAATGCACCTAGAGTCGTAAAATTTCCAACTTTATGACTTTTCACGTCTAAAAAGTCCTTAACACAATGTCTTAATCAATTAAGACCTTCTACAAGATGCATGAGGCAATTCTAGCCATTGGGGCCTCATTTTTATGGCTAAGGACCCCTCTGAAAAGACGACTCAAAACGTCCAAAACATGCCATGCTCAAGATGGAACATTTAGGACCAAAAAGAAACATAAAACACCCACAAATGAGATCTAGCAAACAAGCCATCAAGGTATGAACTTTATACCTTGAGATAGAAAAGAGCAAAACTTCTACATCCAAGCCTTTCTTTAAGCCTCCTAGCTTCTTGATGCAACTTCTTCTTCCTTTAACACACCAAAAACACACTCTTGGGCTCAAAACACACTCTAAGGGGATAGGGTTTTGCAAAAACATCCCAAAGGAAATGGAGGATGAAAAGGTGGAGATAAATGAGCCATAAGGATGCTTAAATACCACTCAAACCCTAAAATCTAGGGTTTCCTCCTGACAAGTGTACGCCTAGCGTACTCCTCTTGTCTATAATTACAATATTGCCACTAGGGCTTCAAGACACATTCTTTTGGACTTAAGGACCAAAGTGACATATAATAAAATTATAGGGATGAATTTTATTAGTACCTAAACCTCGGAGTGTTACACCAATGCTTAAAGCTTTCAAACAAATATAAATCTATCGAAATAGTTCTTTCCATGAGGGTTGTTGATTACACCAACCTTGCAAATAGACCATAGGTTTGATCTTAATAGCTCATAGGCATAGTCCTATATCATTGCATAATGCTAGTTAACTTACCTTCAATCAACTTTCTAGCCTTTTTTTTTTGGCTCTCGTACATTGGCCAATAGACACTTTAACATATGTACTTCTGCTTGATATTAACAATCATCTCCGTAAGTTTAATCTTTGGTTTATATGCAATTTTAGTAATGTAATGTCGCCCAACCTATTCAGGGACCCAACTACACAGTTGAACCAAACTTGAATTTACTAGAACATTTATGTGTACCATTCAGGGGGTATTTGGCATTCATTTTAAAACAACTTTTGGACTTGTAACTTTTCCAAAAAGTTCAAAAGATATTTGGCAAAATAGAAAAGTTATTTTAAATCAACTTTTTGCCATGAACAAAATCTTAAAGCCAAGACAAATACATTTTAAAGATCTCATTTTTTATTTTTTTAAATCTTTATAAAAAGTCAAAAGGAATCTCAAACACACCCTCAAAGTTTTGATATGGAATGACCTTTCTTTGTACATCCAAGCAACATGCAATCTGAAAAAGGCATGAGTTATATATTTCTTTCTTTTTCCACATTTTGTAAAAACTCTTACACTGTCATATTTCTCAAAATATATCTGATACCCGTGGGTCATAACATAATTTGCCACACAAAACTTTAATTGAGTAGGAGATTCAAATATATCACCAAACTTTGGTTCCATCTAGTCCTATCTGATGTTTAGATCATGAACTTTGTAGGTCGTTTTTTACTAATTCCTCAACTTCTTTGTCACTTTCCCAATCATTAGTATGGTAGAATTGTACTCTCATTTCATTAGACATACTTGCACTTTGTAGGTTAGCACCATTAAGTAATATATTCAGGAATGCGTCCTTACACTTGTCTAGGGTGCTAACAAACTCATTCTTTGGTTCATGGTCCATGTAAATCCCATGAAGGTAAAAGTCCTTCTCGTTCAAGCCAAACGCTCGTTCAAACCAACAAATGGGTCGTCCAATCGTCCTCCGATCAAGTCGTTCTTTACTCCTACTGTCCTACATAAATTAAAGGTTTCAGAAAGCGATTGCAAGAAAGAAATCAAAGAACAACTTCGTTTTAGTGTGTAAGATACTTAGCATATGATTATCGACTTCGTTTACCCAACTGCAAATATATAAGATTTTGCCTTCCACAAGAATTTCTAATTGATAATCGAACCCTAAAATTATTTAAAAACCCTTTCCGGTGATGATGGTCTTCATGGAGAAATGGAGCAAACGTTTATTCAGGTGTGTTTTGGTGCAAAAAGATGATAGCCTTTAGATAGGTTTTTGGCTTCTAAATGTCTAATAACTATGTCTCATGCCATTAGTGTCCTTTAACAACCACCGGTGGATGACTTGATAAATGCCATATATGCCAAAAAAAAAATCTCCAAAATATCAGGCATAACCGCATAAGAAATCGTCTTACGGACAAAGGATAAAACAGACAAAACTTATAACATTTAAGGACTTTTATGTCAATTTTCCCAAAACCTCCAAAATATTAAACAAACTAATAATAACCAATTAGTTGATAATAAATCCACGTTTGTCTACCCTTAACATTTTAATACACAATTGTCTCCAATAAAACACACAATTTAGGGTCATAGGTGAAATCCATGTGAAAACAACATTGAGTTAATCAAATTGAGTATTGCCAAAACCATTACTAAGGGGGTGTTTGGTTTGTCTTTTGAAAGGGTAAAAGTTTTTTTTGGAAAAGATAAATGGCAAAAGATGTTTGGTAAATATATTTTAAAAGTGAGTTTGGATTTGAGATAGAAGGAAAAATGACTTTTTGGAAAAGTTAGGAAAACCTGATTTTTTGTAACTTTTCCAAAAAGTTCTTTTATCTCTCAAAAAGACAAGCCAAACACCCCCTAAGAAAACATTTAAATAAGTTTAAGTTGTTCTATATAAAAACAAGAAGTAAGCATATTAATAAGTTTAAGATTAAGCTGTAATTTAAAAACTCTTAATTTTGGAAAGCTTTTATAATATTAGACCGTTAGAATTCGAAAGGTTGGCTTAGTGTTCCCGCAATATATACGTCTTCAGGTATCACGCTCCTAACAGACGTTCAAAACACCCAAAGTCCAGAGATCCATAGCCATTCCAGAAACTTCTCCGCTCTTCCTTGGAGACCAACGCATCACCATCCTTCGCTGGAGATCGTAAAACCGATGGAATTCGAAAAGGTTGCTAACTGCTAAGAACAAGAAGAACAAATGATGTCGAACAAACCTGCTCTTCCGATTCAAACACAGGTTTGCTTCTTCTTTTTTTGACATCTAGGGTTTCGAAACTTTAATCGATCAATTGCAGTTTGTTGTTTTGATTATCATATGTGGCTTGTACTGAATTTATGCTTCAAAATAACAACTACTTTTTAGTATACGCGAATACGATTTTTTTCAGGAGTCTTCTGCTGAATCTTTTTGAAATATCGTTGTTCATATGTTTTGGCAGAATTTTTCTCTAAATCTGAGATCTAGGGTTCAGAAACTCATCAATATTGTTTTTCTCACTGCTGTATGTTGTTTTGATTGTGACCTGCGACTTTAAGTTATTCTGATATTCTAACTAACAAAAGTCGAAAGAGGGTTTTCCAGGTACTACATATATTTGACATGGTTATGTAAATTATGAGTCAATGACTAATTTACCCTCATGCTACTCTCATTGTTATGACAAAAATAACATGCTACTTTCATGTTATGACAAAAATAACATGCTACTTTCATTTTGAAGACAAAATTAACATGCTATTTTCATTTTTATGAAAAAATAGAATGCTACTTTCATTTCTATTAAAAAAAAATAACATGCAAGGTTTTGGTTAATTATGCAAGCTCACCTAAGGAAGCAAAACAAATTTGTAAAGAGGTGAATTCTCTTTACATCTCAATATATAATTTCTCTTCTAATGAATTGCGACTCCATATAATGGAAGTGGCTATTTCTTTCAGATTGAGGCTGCAGGTGGTGGTGGTGAGTCACTTACATCGATCTAAACAGTAGGCCATAGTTTCAGGAAGTTGTTGATTTGAATCTTATTGGTGTATTCCTATATACACACTACACAAGTATGATTCTTGATTATTCTCAAATATTTGTTAGCTATTGTTATGATTTTTTACTAATCTTTATTTGTCCCATCAAGTGTATTTTAGTTTTTTTTTTATTTGTATGTATGTTCAATATATTTACCATGCGTGTTAAAAATATTTTCAGGGAAGAATAGCATGCTACTTTCACTGTTATGACAAAAATAGCATGCTACTTTCATTTTTAAAACAAAAATCACTTTGAAGTTTAAATGATGCTTTATTGTGTTTGGATTTGGCGAACATAAATCTTTCTTTGGAACTTATTCCTTATTCCTTTATTTCCCAGTTGACCTATTTTCAGCTGTCAAAGTAGATTAAGGAGAAGCCGAAAGAAGTTGATCAAAATGGTAAATTCGTTTGGTAGCATCTCACATTTTTAATTGGATTTCTAAGTTGTATTTTTTTTAGAGTGTAATTTTTTTATTGAAATTGGTCTTTTGAATATAATAAGATTACAAAGAAGAGGTCCTTTTAACATATGCATAGTTTGTAGACAAGAAACTAATTATACACATCAACCTTACAAACTAGGCTACACAAGTTAAAATTGTATCACAGATGTTCAACAACCAAATTTATCTGTCATTATTGTTTAACTTTATCTGTATCACAGATGTTCATCAAATGTTACAATGTTGATGTATAACTTTATCTGTTTAGTGTTAGTTGTTTTATTTAAAACCTTTGAGTACCCTTTTTTTTTTTTTTTTTTTTTTCTGAGAAATGCTTTTTCATTCAAGTAGGTGACATGGGATAGGTTATTACTGATACATACAGCCATCACTTATAGAAACTATACCTGTCTGTAAGTTTTTCATCCAATTTTACTGTGTGAAAGTTACACACAGTTGTAAGAGTTAAAATTTTATCACTTTAAAGTATTTGTTTACTGGTTCTCAACCTGTAAACAAATATGGTTCCAATTTTTCAATAAAACATGGTTAAGTTTTTAAAGTGCATTGTGAATTTCATAATTGCATGTGATACAGAGCAACTAAGGTATTGGCAGAAATGAGAGGCACAATTGGGGTAAATGATTGAATATACAATTTGTTTCCATCTTTTCATAAAATAAAACTTGAATGACTTGGATTTTTTTACAGATGTCTAATGCTTCTCCTAGTCAGCATCTTGGCTATTGACTCAACAAAGAGGATGTGGATGAGGTTCTTTCTGAAAAAAAAAAAAACAATTTTTTTAAGACTATATAACAGTATAACTATCATGCAACATGACATTTTCAAAATCAGCATGTTGTTTTTATTTCCTACCTTTTCTATTTTAATCCCAAGAGAAATTTAGGGCGTGTTTGATTCATGTATTCCATAGAAATTTGAAGGAATTGGAATGGGAGATTCCTTCAGTTACACATTTGGCTGACAAAATGGATGGAATTAAATTTCATCAAATTCTTCCAAAATCTGTTTTCAAAGGATTTCATCATTCCTAGGGAAGAATTGAAATTCCATTATTTATTTCTTTATGAAAAAGAATAAATTAATCCTTCTTCGTTATTCTCACCCCTAATTTATCCTAATATACAACTCTATAATGTTGATATTTATAATCAGTTATTTATTTTTCTTCATAAGTCATTTTTTATGTCATGTTACTTTTATTAATGTTTATGAAATTAGACCATGTAGTTTGATGTTTATATAACTAGTGTTTAATAATTGTTTCACAAATAAAATCTTTTTCAGTAAATAGCAATTCTATTATTTTATAATAAAAAAAAAAAAAAAATCACTAAAGGGTGTTTATATATTTCACTTCAATTCTTTTTATGTTCTTAGTTAGCTTTTCTGTCAATGTTTAAAGGTTCACTTTCAGTACTTATTCGGTACGCCTGGTAATTCTTTACAAAAGATATTTGTTATTTAATCAATTCTATTTTTTTTTTTTAATTTAAGAAGTCTTGTTTTATTTAGCGAATTGGGACATCAGGGAAGGGAAATGCCACATGTTATGGTCTTTGGTGGGTTGAAATGTTTAAAAACAAGTGGTCAATATAAAGAGGTAATAATCAATTCTCTTTTGTGAATAAAAATATTATATACGAGAATTTTTGTTAAAAAAACTTCATTTTTTTGCAGGAACCTCTTCATTAAGCTATGATGCATGCTTGAACATGCTTGAGAATTTCAAAAGGCTAGCCAACCATAGCAATGAAAATTGCCTTGTGTCATGATGACATTGCTATAATTACAAAGATTTTTCCAAGTACAATGAATGTGTGGTTGTTTCTTCCTATCAACAACTTTGTGGATCTTTTCTGTTTTGGTCCACAATAACCAAGATGGATCTTCAAAAAGGTTTTTGCATTTCTTAAATATCATTTTTATTATGATGTAAAAAATATTGAATATATCTATATGAATTTCATAGTTGTATGTTTTTACCCTAAATACCATAAAACACTTGATGCTTTTTGTGTTCTTATTCAGCTTTTCTGTTAATGTTTGAAGGTTCACTTTTAGTTCCATTGAATCTCAAATAAAGGTGTTGTGTTGGGTGATTATGCATTCTATCCACTGATTACAAGCTGCCAAACTATACTTTGTTGATTACTTAATAATATACATGCAAAATGTCTAATAGGGTAAACTTTCTTTAATTTTATCATTTTACCTTTATTTATAGTGGTGAATTTTCAAGAATTAACCTGTTAACATATTGTACTTTTTAACTTTTTCCTTATAAAGAGCACATGAAAGTTTTAACCTATTAAAACTTTGTACTTTGGAATTTGAAACTTGTTTGGTATTATTGGTTACTGATAATGGAATTATACTTTCCATTTTCTTTTTCCTATAAGAGATTGTAGTATGAAAAACCAAGTATAAACATCATACCAATTACAGCATTATACTTTCAAAACCTAACATATTAGAAACATGATACTATAATATGCTGATATTATCAGAAGAGCAAACAAGCCAAGTATGTTGCTATTTTACCAAATTGCCCTTTCTAAGGTAAAATAATTGTCTTTATTCTCTATTGCTACCATAAAATGGCACAATTATACCATCATTTACATTATTATAGTCTTACCATCTAACCTATTAAGATATTGTCCTTTTAATTGTTTCCTATTAAGATTCTATTTGTTTTTTACTAAAAATTGTGCATTGAAATCTAACCTTTTAATTGTTTTCCTATTAAGACACCGAACTTTGATATTTTTACTATTAAGACAATTTCACTTTGAAAATCCACTTATGACATTAATTACTTTCAAATCTTAACATTAATTACTTTGAAAATTAACCCCTCAGGAATTGTACTTTGACTATATAAAGTTGTATGATTTTGGCTATATTACATACAGTCTTATAGTTCAATTTTAATGAAAGACACTGACTTTTACATATTTTTCCTATTAAGTTATTGTATTTTGATGATCTAACCATCTATTACATTATAAATTTAATTATAACAATCTACTTTTTTGAAATCGAACATTTTACTCTCAATCAAGAAAAAGAGCATATCTTATATATAAGGATCATGAAACTGTTTTTTTCTTCTTCTTCTTCTATATATATATATATATATATATATATATATATATATATATATATATATATATATATATATATATATATATATATATATATATATTTGTTTGATGAAATGATTATGTTGGGACTTTAACTTGTAACCAAATGGAGTTCATGAAATGATCCGCTGAAGAGGATGTTGTATCAAAAGTTACACAGGTGCGTTTTTCGTCCCTTACATACATAAAGTTAGGGACCAAACATGCAATTTTGACCAAACCATAGGGACGAAAAATGCAACAAAATCAAACCACAAGGACGATACGAGTGCAAAATAAAAGTTAGGGACCAAATAGACAATTTTAACCAAACCACAGGGACGATTTCAGTAATTTACTCAAACTAGAAAGTATTAATTTTGGAAATGTTTGGTTTTATATAAGAAATGGAAGCCAAAAGGTTGGTCTATTGGTGCTTAATAATCTTCTTCACTCTTCCACTCTTCTTCACACATCTTTGTAAAAAAAAATAACTTTGTAAAAGCAATTTTAAAAGAATAAAGATATAAAAGAAGCATGTTTTGAATACCAACCGGTTAAGCCAGGAAATAGACTGGTCACCAGTTTTTCTATACCCAAAAACCGTTTGTTGTTGAATTAGAACCGGCTGCATAATTTAGCCAAAGTAAGAGGAATTAGGCCCAACACGAATCCAAATAGGAGAACTTCAATCATTCCAATTTATTTGAAAGGAGAAAAAAAAGGTAATATCTATTCCTAAATATTAATCTGAATTACTAATCTCAACAACCAATGATTGGTATGGATACGGTAAATAACTATAACTACACAGAAGTTTGCGGAAAGATTTTCCTTTTATGAATTGTGAAAAACCGGTTCAACTATACCGGTAGAAAACCAGCTCAACCATATCGATTAAACCAGTAAAAAAACCAGTTAACCCAATAAAATCATTTTGAGTTTATGTTTTAGACATTATACCTTTTATCCATTATTTTTTGTAATTATATTGATTATTCTCGTTAATTTTATAACTACATAAGGTTCAATGATCATTTTAAAACCTTTTTTTTTCATTTTTATTTTCAGATAAAAACATATAAATGAAACTTTAGGATTTTTATTTAAGTTATTTTAATTGGATAGGGTTTTTATATAATTAATTAATTTTTTATCATTTTATATTTAAGTTATTAACCACACAAAGTTCAATGACCATCCAAACCGTTTAGACAATCAGTCCTCTTTTCAAAACCTGTAGTAATTTGTTTTTAGATAAATGTAGAAAGTGGATTACAAAAATATAAAAGTATATTTTTGGAAAAGAAGGTTGTAACAATTTTTTTTGGGAAAATGACTTATTAAGGTAACTAACTATTTCAATTGTCCATATATAGGTAATGTTCTTTTTTTTGTACACATTAAGGTAACTAACTTGTTTTGTTTGTTCACATTTAGGTAATATGACCGGCTATCACCTGTTTTTGCTTATGTGGCATCCATCTGGCATTACGTGGCATGGTGCATATATGGGAAAATGACTTATTAAGGTAACTAACTATTTAAATTGTCCATATATAGGTAATGTTCTTTTTTTTATACACATTAAGGTAACTAACTTGTTTTGTTTGTTCACATTTAGGTAATATGACCGACTATCACATGTTTTTGCTTATGTGACATCCACCTGACATATGACTTGAATACGTTACACCTACGTGGCATGGTGCATATTTTGTCTTCATTCGATTACACTATAACTGTGTCATACGATTCCACCCCTAATTCTAAACCCTAGATCGATCGATGATGGCTTCTTCTTCCTCATCTTATTCTTCAAAATGACAAGATGAATTTCAAGCTGATTATCGATTGCGGTTTACCATCTCGTGTGAAGATTTCAAGAACTCCTGCAACATATTCAACAATATTGATTTACCATCGAGTTTTAACGAACTCTAAATTTTCTTCCATGGTTGTCAGGAGTTCTTGAAATCTTCACACGAGATGGTAAACCGCAATCACATGGATGATCAACTTGAAATTCATCTTGTTGTTTTGAAGAATAAGATGAGGAAGAAGAAACAAAACAAGTCATATGTCAGGTGGATGCCACGTAGGTGTAACGTATTCAAGTCATATGCCAGGTGGATGTCACATAAGCAAAAACATGTGATAGTCGGTCATATTACCTAAATGTGAACAAACAAAACAAGTTAGTTACCTTAATGTGTATAAAAAAAAAAGAACATTACCTATATATGGACAATTGAAATAGTTAGTTACCTTAATAAGTCATTTTCCCATATATGCACCATGCCACGTAATGCTAGGTGGATGTCACATAAGCAAAAACAGGTGATAGCCGGTCATATTACCTAAATGTGAACAAACAAAACAAGTTAGTTACCTTAATATGTACAAAAAAAGAACATTACCTATATATGGACAATTGAAATAGTTAGTTACCTTAATAAGTCATTTTCCCATTTTTTTTGGACTAATTTTGTTGTATTTGTTTATGTTACGTATTTTTAATTCGGCCAAGATTTTTCAGGTCTCTCTTCCTTACTGGATTCATCGGGCTATTGGTTGTACCTTTATGCTTTGTAGTTGTATTGCGATGTCAGTTTGGTTCACCGTCTTCATCGATGAAAAAAAAAGAGTACAGATCTTTCTCCTCTGATTTCTCTAGGTAGTGTGTTTAATTGTATCTTTAACTCATCGATCATGAAACTGTTTTTTTTTCTCTTACCCAATGATCTACTTTACTTGATTGCAGTCTTAATTTACACTACGACCTCTCTGGTTTTCTTTATCTTTCTCCATTTAGTTTTTGTTTTGTTGGTTTTTTGAATCAAGTAACCTAATCGGAACTAAAGAATCCATCAAACGAAGATGATTTGGTCGAGCAAGTGTTAATGTGGTGTCCGGAAAATTTAAATATTTTTGAAGCCCAAAAAGATATTGTTTTGTTGTAGATTGTTTCTCTGTGCACTTTAGCTGTTCGATAAAATGTCTCAACTAAGTTAAAGAGTTGTTTTGAGGGTGACAATGTTATCGGATTAAACTATGTAGAGAGAAGTAAATCGACACAAGAAATTAAAATATTAAACAAGTTATTGAGCTATGAGAGATTCAATTAGGAAAAAAAATAGAAATAGAAGTGTATTTTGGTTTTAACTAAAAGTTGCATATAAACTTGTAAATTTCTGTGTAATTCAGTAGTTGCATTCTGCAACTTGATGAACCCTAGATATCAGATGAATCTTAACCCGGTTTTTCTTTCTTATAGATTAGTTTTCACATGTGTAAAAAGCATGACATAAATCTGAATGCATGGTTATTACAAGTTCATTTTCATTTATATATAATAATATGAATGCTGTCACATATGACATATAATATATAAATTAAGGTTGTTATGAATCTGATGATCAATACAACACAGACTTATTTTTATTCCTATATGTAGTTATATGATCAATACACATTAATTAAGACGTCTTCAAATTTGCAGAATACAAAGAGAATTGCACATCGATCGATATAATTACGGGGGCGTAGGATACTGTCCACCACTTCCACTTCCAGGATAAGGATCACTCTTATAAATGGGGTCCCTGCAATTATATAAGACAGATTAGTTGATTAGTAGCATTGGATCGATGTGCAATTAAGTCGACCTTAAACTTTATTATTTGTACCATTAATTAATATATTGAAGAAGAATAAACTACTAAAGTATAATCATATACTTTTGTTTATAACAAGATTACGAGAATAACAGAGAGAGATGGATGTATAGTTAATGTTATCCTACCCGGAATAACCACCCTGCGCATACGCGGAAGATATCAGAAGAAAGATAGTCAAAAGGAGGACCATTGCCATTGGTTTCTTAACAAAGAAACCCATTTTTATTTTTGTGAATGAATATTATTATCAAACATCTATTCGGCTTTTATACACACATAAAGAAATGAAGAAACCATGTGCCCTACGACTGCTTCTTCTTATTTAATGTGCAAATAAGACCAAGACTTAATCAAACACATATTTTTCCACAATATTGTTAGTTAGCTTGTAGGGATATAGTCCAATCTATAGTATAGTTTGATTTTTTAGTTTTGAGTCTCTAAAACTCGGTTTCCTCACACTTACAGTAAGTTCTTTATTTATTTATTAAAAAACAATGATAGAAATATGTTAGTTAATTTGAAAAATATAGGTAAAAATAAATTAGTTTTTTATAGGGTCAATTATATGACTTTGGAATCAATTTAGGGACAAAAACTTTTGCATTACTTTCGAACATCTTGACTAAATAGGTGATTTTAAATATCTTGACTAAGTAGGTTTATTTTAAAATACTTCACTAAATAGGTGTATTTTAAATTAATGAATATCGAGTTTACAACTTTAACCTAAATATCTTGACTAAATAGGTGTATTTTAAAATATTTTGACTAAATATGTGTTTGATTATACATCTGACTGGCTATGTTGTTTGATTATACATCTGACTGAAACCATGTTGTTTGATTATACATCTGATTGGTTATGTTGACTGTTGAAAATGACAATTTTACCCTTCTATTCTATTTATTTAGTGGTATGATAAAAGAACCAAAAAAAAGTACATTGCCATTTAGTGTTGATTTAAAAAAGAAACTAACCAACAAACTAAAATACATTGCTATGTACTACATGTATGAAAAAGAAAAAAAAAAAAAAGTAAATTGTGATTTTAATAGTTATTTTCACCAATTTCTTAGATAACAAAACCATCAGGTCACATACCATTTCTTGTTAATTTTGACAAATTAGTTACCACAAGAAAACACATATACTGTGTAGCCAATACCAATTAACAACATAAATACTATTTGGTTAACAGCATATAGTTACATGAATTATATGTTTCATGTCAATATCACTTCAAAACATAACGTTGGCATCAAAAGGCTCACAATATAAGTGGATTTTGTATAAACCTTATTCCTTAACTTCACCAAAACAACCCAACAATAATACAAAATGATTTTTCCTAACATTTTTTTGAGTTTGGTCATTCGATGTGTTCTACAATATGAAGTATGTCAAACCTGTTGTAAAGTGTAATCAAGCATCCGATCCTTGAAGTTCTTCTTTTTAATCAATTCTCGAATATAGCTTCCAAATCTTATTTCAGATTGTCTACCTGACCATTTTTCCCCTTGAATCATTCTTGTTCACCAAGAAAGTGTATACTATGATTTATGTGACCAAAATCGATTTTGAGTCCAAAATTGATTTCATATTCACAACAGAGACCTGATGGATTTTGCCCTTGATTGAGAGTTGTCGAGATCTTGTCGCGTTGACCCTTGCATCGAACCCTGATTGATTTTCCCTATGATTTCCGATCCAACGATTTATATCTCAGACTGTAGATTTTTATTTCTGATGCTGAAATACCCTATTAATTTCTATTTCTTTATGAAAGACAGAATTATTTTGAGAATTAGAGAATTCAAAGATGCAAATCACACAATTAGTTTCTGGATCAATATTAGTTCAAAGCTTCTTCTATGTTAAATTCGATTTATCTAATCTAATGCAAAATTCGATTTTTATTCTTACCCTGTAATACAAATATCAATATTTTAGGCTGTTAACTTCCATTTTTTTTTAATCAGATGCAAATTATAAATTTTTTCATATGATGTGATATAGGTTTCGATGTTAAATTTGATTTTTTTCGTAATACGATGTTGTGACTCAGATTATAATAATCTAAGTTCTGTTGCATTCTTTGGTTGTTAGACTCGATTTTTTCTAGTATGATGTTGTGACTTCAATTATTCTGGTTTCTGTTGTAATCTTCGGTTGTTAAATTCGATTTTGTTTTCATATGTTGTGGTGGATTTGATTTTTTTGATTTCTGCTGCATTTGGATTTGTATTCTAAAACAGTTACACTATGAATTTCAGGCTTCTTATACAACAGTTGTCATATTTGGATTTCTTACATTGTCGCATTATGATTTTCAGATTTTGATGTGTATTTTGATTTATGTTGTATTTCTTTTTCTTACACAGAAGCTTCCAGTAGGTTATAGATACTCACATTTCATTTTTTTAATCTGTGACCTTCCCTACTTGTATAGTTAAAATTGTTTCCTAAAATAAATGTGTAGAAGTGTAAAACGAAAAAAAAAAAAAAAAAGCCAAAATTAATTGAAACTCAAAATTTATGATGAATAAGATTGTAAAAAAATTTATTTCTTCTAACGTTCAAGAAAATGAACAAGATAATGTCACACTAAGGGGTACATGTAAATGATCAAAAATCTAACTAAAATATGTGGGATAATAGTTTTGTAATTTGTATATAGAATGTGATTTACAAATATTAACATGTTGTCACCCTTTTTGAGATCGAGCGTTCAAGTTCCGTTGTGGATATAAGTGGAATTAGATGTAAGTTTAGAAATATATTATACATTTATATTTTCCGGTTAAAAAAACTATGTACACATATAGAGCAGGTGACGATTTTATTATATTAAGTTGATCATAAAAATATCAAAGTAAAGTTTTGATCCAAACAATTATATACAAAGGATGCAAACACAAATAATGCTTGAAATTATATGTTAAGAAAATTAATAAAAACGAAAACAATAAAAAAATTATGTAAGAGACAAAAAAAATAACTTTAAAATACAGTAAGATATTAAAACCATAACTTTTAAAATAACAATAATTTAACTTTCAAATTATGAGACTGTTTGGATCAAAATTTATTAATAGGAAAAAATCGAACCAACTTTGTAAAAGCCTTCAAACCTGGGCCAAGACTGTATTATACCTCAAGAAAGCAAAGGCCAACAAAATATACTGGGTGAATAGATTAAACCAGGAATTTCCTACTTTTTTTTAATGATTTTCCTACACAATTAAAATTATGACATTAATAAAACTAATAAATTTTTATTATACTTTTCATCATCTAAAAGTAATAAGATGATATATAAAAAAATGAGTAGGGGATAATTTCTAATAAAATAATCATCAATAATCAATTGTCAAATATCTATAAACCTTTACGCTCTTTAACTTAATTGACGAAATAACTTTGTATTTTATGTTGTACAATAGAATAATGTGGTAAAGATGGTACTCATAGCATCTTTGCTATAAAGAGGGGGATCTAAAGAGAAGCTTAAGGGGGAGGTAACCCAATGTCAAAATAAATAAATAAATAAATAAATAAAAATAACCAAGTGGTCTTACTAAATTCAATCCAGTCTTTTTGAAAATATATATTGTGCCCCAAAGGGCCAAAGCCCCATCAACAATTTAATAAAATAGTTCGTACCCCTGGTGTAACCCACGAGTATCGAATTCTATTCAGATACTAATTTATTAAATGATTTTTTTTTTTTTGTGTGTGTGTGAAACCCCATGCTTTCCTATCCACATATGTAGTTGTGCTTCGGTAGTTAAAATTCTCATGCTATTCTTCCGGGGAATGAAACACAACTTGCAAAACGAGGTTTTTATATTTTGGTTAAATTTACGCATTTACCCTTACCCTTTTGCTAGTTTTGTTCATGTCATGTAAATTCCAGGTTTTAGGATTTTTGTTGGGATCTTATTCATACGATTCAACATATGCAGAGAAGCAGTATGTTGTCTCGGTTAAGACATCATAGTACCAATGGCAGGTAAATGACTATTTTGCCCTTCAACTTCTGTCACCCACATTTTATATTTATTGCATTTTCATCGAGAAACATTTCAAATTATTTAAAATGTGGTTTTTTTTTATCAAGTAATTGATAAACTACTCAACAGCCTATTACACAACTACTTCGCAAAAACTGTAGTTTTGTTGCAAGGTTTGTCCCTGGTGCCCATGATGTTACAAATAGTCCAAGTTATTTATTGGGTTTGTATAGAAATTGGTTTGGTTTTTACGATTTAAGAAGGAGATTGAGAAGATGAAGATAGAAGAAGTCATTTTACTTGAAACTAATCAGTTAATTTTTTAAAACATTGTCAGTTCCGTTTTTGTGTTTTTTAATTTTACTAATATTTGAAATAAACAATTTTTTTTTACTCACATAGCATGAGTGATCTCTCTCTAATATTGTTGTTCATCATAAGCCTTTTGGTGTTTTGTTTCTTTAATGGAAACATTAGGTTCTCTCCTAGGTCCTTCCTCTATGGCTCTATCTTAATATATAACAAGGATATTTTGGTCATTTACTAAAAAAAGAAAGAATGAAACTAAATGCCTTCTACCTGTTCCAATGAATGGTTAGGGTCCATCAAATATAGAATTCGAAGGAATTTGAGGGCATTGAATTCCAACCAAATACAGGATTCCAGGATTCCAATTCTACTGGAATCTGCAATTCCATTTCTTAGCTGTGGTTTCTAACATTTCTATTATTGTGAGGGTAGAAGAGTAAATTTACTTGCCTTGTGATTTGGATGGGAATCCAGCGGAAACAAAGGAAGTAATTCAAACAGTCATTAAAATGACTGTTTGAATTACTTCCTTTGTTTCCGCAGGATTCCCATCCAAATCACACTGGATTCCCATCTAAATCACAAGGCAAGTAAATTTACTCTTCTACCCTCACACACTACAATAATAATTAAAGTTTATCACATGGTTTTAGGGAATTTGAATTTGTAGTATTGCCGTTCTCAAAAACGCATTATGGCAAAATAATGGGAGAGGAAAATGGACTTTGATACCCTTTGAAATTTAATTATAATATAAAAGTGCACTCCATAAGGTGCATTTTTAATTTTTAAAACAAATACAAGGTTGTAAAATATGATGGACGGCTTAGATTGGGGTTGGGGTTAATTGACGTTAATCAGAGTTCCTAAGTTATAAAAGAATTTATTTAATAAACAAATAAATATCATCAATATCCTTAAAAAAAATAAGTAAGCAACCATAAAAAAATCATAATCTTTTGTTTAAGAATTGAAGTTACAAATCATCATATATAAAGTCCATAATTGGCATCGATGTCAATGTGGAAAGAAACAAATGAAGCTGTCCTTCCTAATAAATAAAGATCTTTTTGTCCCATATTACATTCTCATTTATTTTGCCACATAATTTTGTGGTTATTTTAAGTTAATTTTTATTCCACATGTCATTTTATTCTCATTTATTTTGCCACATATAATTTTGTGGTTATTTTAAATTAATTTTTATTCCACATGTCATTTTATAGTTTTTTCATTTCATTAAATTGTAGATAGTATTTATATTTAATAATAAATGCATATCAATTTTATTAATGAACTTTCATTCTAATTTCAAAATTACCAAATTAAAGATTTATTATTTTTTGTATTTATTTATCTAAATTATTTGTTAAATTTTAAAAGAGAAAAAAACACACTTTAATTTTTATAATTCAATATTTTTTCACTTTCTTATAAATTCATACTTTTCAAATGTTTAGAATTTTGTATTTAATTTTTTTTAAGTAAACTCATGTAATACATAGGTCTCACACCTAATAAGAGTGTAAAAGAAGAGACCTAATGATAAATGAGAAATATGGCTTTTTGTTTACTTATTCTCTTCAATATTGTAATTTTTTCATTTTTTATTGATAAACTTTTTTTTGTTAACTATTTTATTAATTTTGATATTTTATTTTTATTGACAGACTTTGACCAATTAGAACCGACTAGCACCAAGGTCGACTAACATGACCAACCAACACTAATTGTAAGGCTACCTAAGGTCTAGGTGTCGATTAATCGACCACTTAGACCGTTTTTAGTTTTTACAAAATTGGAAAATATTAAAAAAAAAAAAAAAAAACAAACAAACAAACAAACTTTTTACGTGTTTTACAACTTACAGATACATGAAAAATGATTATGTAAAAAGTATAAAATAATTTTGTTTTTAAACACTGGAAATCTCAAAATACAAACATAAGAGAATACTAATTTCCTAAAAAGTGAATTATTGAAAGACAAAATTGCAAAAATGATCCTTGTGGTTTGCCGATTTTTGTGGGTAAGGTCCAAAAAAAGTTTGCTAACAAAAAAGTCCTTTTTTGATGTTTGAGCTGTGGATTTGGTCCCTTTTTTGTTTTTAAACACTTGGAAATCTCAAAATACAAACATAAGAGAATACTAATTTCCTAAAGAGTAAATTATTGAAAGAAAAAATTGCAAAAATGATCCTTGTGGTTTGCCGATTTTTGTGGGTAAGGTTCAAAAAAAATTTGCTAACAAAAAAGTCATTTTTTGATGTTTGAGCTGTGGATTTGGTCCCTGCCTCTAACTACCGTTAGAGGCATTCTGTTTTCTTCCCCACGTGCCATGCACGTGAGGGTATTTTTGTCCTTTTATTTATGGGACTAAAATTGCAATCTAATTTCTCTATTTAACCTCGACTTAAACCCATCTTCCCAAACGGCTCTCTCTGCTAAAATGGTAACGATGCTTCTGTGGCAACAATTATGTGTTGTGCACATCGTGGACTCCACTCAATCCAGACCGACAGTTCTACGCATGCCCTCTACCGGTAAAGTAACGTTCTAATTTTTGTAATCAAACACCTTATTTTTGCCCTAAGTTTGTGTGCTTCATCTTTGAAAGGACTCAAAATGTCGATTCCTTCGATGGTTTGATCCTCCAATGTGTGATCGTGCTAAGGCTATCATTCCTGGTCTACTGAAGAGCATGAACAATTTGAAGCTTTCAGTGAAAGAGTTAGAAAATGAAATTCATAATTTAAGGTTTTACCTGAAGATGAAAGTGAAAGAATTAGAAGATGAAGTTTGTAAATTGAAGTTCTACTTGTGGTGTAGTTGGATTTTTTTTTTCTTGTTTTCTGGATGTGGAATTAGGGATTAGGGTTAAGTTCTACCTATGGTGCTAAGGTTTTTTTGGGATCTTATTGTTTTGATGAATAATCCTTTGTATACTATAATGGTCATTTCATGAACCTTGTATCTCGAATTATAATGTATGGAATATTATCTTATTTAATTGTTGTTATTGTGGAGACTATAATGGTAATACAATACAGGAAATGGTATTAAGAAAAGTACAATACCATTTGGAACTTACTAAGTGTTATTAAATCATAAGATATAATCCAAATAAGTCAATGCAAATTACAATACCATTGCACATAACCAAAAGCAATTATCATTATAATATCCAAGTGTAACAAAAAAGAAGCAACCAAATGAGTTTTGGAATTGCAAAATAACTTAACATATTAATAACTGTTAAAACAACCAACATATGCCAGTTTCTTAAACAAATTAGACCAGAAGATGATTTAACAACTTAACTTTACACTTGACCATACGAACTACTCTTGAACATGACCCTCATTAGCCCCTCCACCCTCCTGTTGACCTACACCTTGACCTTTACATGTCCTTTTGTTGTAACCTTTTTGTTTGCATTTACCACAAGTAACACTCCCAAATTTCCTACTAAGCTTCTCCACTTCTTTTGATCCTTGAGTTTGACTTTGACTTGCTATCACACTTTCAATTTGACTGGACTTTTCCTTTTGGATCATTCTCTCCTCCATGGACTGTCTTCTTTTCTTCTTTGGTCTGCCAGGCATTTTGTGGTATGGAGGTGGGATAATTCTAGTAGGACTATCACTTTTACGCCACATTGGCCTACCTTTTATAGGTTCAAATTTAAAGTCATATACAACCTTCTAAGTATCCAGTAAATAAACTTCGTGTACCCAAGTGTACAGCTCCCCCACCATTTCCCCATTGTTTGTCATCTCACTCCAAGTAGCTATGGCATGCCTGCAAGGGATTCCTGTTAATTCCCACTTCCTACACGTGCATGTCATCTGGTTAATGTCCACAACATGTTGATCATTCCATGGTCCAGCTACCTGATACTTTCCACCACCATTCCATCTTGCAATATACTCAGCTGCTTGTTGCTCATTCTTCTTTAACAATTTGATTGCAGTAGGTGTGAGAGGACCTTGACATTTCCTTTGCTTTTTAACCACATTGCAGATCCTCTTCATTAGATATTCCCTTATAAATTCCAAGCATGTAATGATTGGCTTGTCCCTTCCTTTCTCCAACTTACCATTCAAAACTTCACATATGTTATTTAGAAGCACATCTGAGATGGCCCTACCTGCACAATTAAAATCATTAACCAATAAAAAATAGTTGCATATCAAGTAATAAGATAAATTTTATTTACCTATAAAATGGCTTCTTGCCCAATGCATTGGTAGTATTTGATTTAACTAATCATGTGCGCCCTTTCATACTCAGCTAACTCCTTCATTGTAGATTGAAACTCTTGAACTGTGGTTGCTGTTGCACACCTCCAAATAAACTCCTTGTACTCCCTAGCTTTCCACTGTTTCCTCATGTTTTAATGGATGTGTCTTAATCAATACCTATGCTCTACATTTGGAAATAATTGTGCTATGGTAGGTATCACACCCTAAAAGTAAATATAAGATTGATTCAATACATGTTAATTATAATATTGTAAAGGCATTATGCATAAATAAAGAATTACCTTTTACCTGTCACTGATAAATGTGAAGTTAGAATTAGACCTCATCTCCAAATCATCCCCTAGACATTCCAAGAACCATTTCCAACTTGTAGTATTTTCATATTCTACTATGGCATATGTAAGTTGATAGATACCATTGTTGGAGTCTAAGCTTACAATTGTTAATATTTGCCCATGATAATGGCCTTTCATAAAGGCACCATCTAGACCAAGAAGGTCCCTCATACCAGCTCTAAACCCCAACTTCAGTGGGCCTAAACATATGTAAATTCTCTTAAATTGCCTAGTGGCCAAGGTCGGGTTAGGCTCACTTACAATACCTATCTTCAGTGTGGTGTTTGGATTGGTGGACTGTAATTCGAGTACATAATCTCTAAGCAAGTCATACTGCTTTAAGTAGTCCCCAACAACATTCTTTGTAGCCATTGCCTTAGCCCTAAACATCTTATGCTTTGAAATCCCCACTGAGTATGTCTGCTGAAAGTCTTCTTGTAAGGCTCGAATTGGAACTATGGGGTTTGATTGAACTTGTCTATTAATATGTTTTGCAAGAAAAGTGGTTGTGCAAGCTCGAATTTTCCTTGATTGAAGGCAAGTGTGCTTCAAACTGTACGTTTTCACATACCAATTCCCATCTTTCAAAGACCTAGATGCATATACGTACCAAGTACAAGTGGTAGCTTTTGAATTTACTGCTTTGCCCTTGCCTTTATTTACTTTATCTGCCCCACCTATGTGACATCCCTAAAATCACGGCCAGAAAAGACCGATTTTCATTTATGCTTTTAAAATAAATTCATAATAAATCCTTTTGATTTGAAAGAGTTGAGGAATTTGTTCCCAAAAAAAAAACATGATAAAACAATGTTTACCAAAGCATTTCATAAAAGAAATGTATTTTTCATTATATAATCAAAACTCGGGGTGTCATGTTCCGATACAGACCACTAAGCATAAACGATAACATTACAAGTCATTTAACAAATATATACATATACAGACTTGTAAACAAAACAACTTGATGGTTCATCCATCTTACGCCCTTGCACCACTTCCTGTAATACAAATAAAACTGAGTGGGTCAGGCTTGGGAGCCTGGTGAGCATATAGGGTTTTCAACCCACAATAAATAATTAAATTAATTATTATCAACCAACAATAACCCAGTTACCCATTCCCATTATTCTTACTTTATGTCCCTAAAATAACTAACACAAGGGACCTAATCTAAAAATATTTTCATCGGGGTGACAACACATGTTGCGGGGTTCCTCAGCAATATAAGTCAAATAAGGCAACCATGAGGGGGATGGAATACAACGAATGAACACCCAAGTTCATTAACACCTACAGGTTATGAGCCTGCTAGCGTTCCACTGGACTGTTTAGAAAAGTACGTGGTCATCATCTAAATTCCGCTAGATGACTGGATCAAAACAACAACGAGGCCTCTCATCTGTTTATTACACACCAACTATCTACCCATGTTCTACCCAACATATTAGTAGATAAAAACATACATTTTATACATATTTTCAAAACCTGTATAGCATGCTTGATTAATACATTTTCCATATAACAGATGAGGCACACACACATAACACGTATTTCATATAGAAATAATTAGATCTGTAAGATAGAAGAAAGTGAATATACATTCATACACATAACAACAAAATATACACATAACACGTATCTCGTATAAAATACTTCATAATTATACGTTAGGAGAAAGTAACAACGCACTCACACGTATAAACAACAATATACTTAATACACTCAAACCATACTTGTATTATTATTGCGTTTATGAAAGGTAGTATACACTCACTTGATCAGAAGATGATCGGACAGCACTACGACTTGAAAAAGTAGTAATCCTCAGCAGATCTGGAAGATCTCTACAAAAATCGAACTTCTCGCGGGCAGAGCTTCGGTTCGGAAACCGTACTTCTCGGGATCTTCGGGATCTCGGGACTTGCTTCGGGGCTCGGGAATATTACCGGGGCTTCGGGATGGCTTCGGGGGTAAAAACGCAAAGCTTCGGCACAAAAACGAGAGGAAATTAGCAAACAAACCCGGAACCCTCGCATCCTATTTATAGGAGGCTGGAACCTCCTCGTACGCGGGGCATACAGGGCTCCGAAATCGTCACTGCATGCGTCATCCGAAATTTCGACACTCTTCGCTGTACACGGGGTGTACTCGAGTACACGGGGCATACTCCAGATGAGTCCGGTGACTCGTCTTCGGATAAGGCCGGGATTTAATAATTAATTTTAATTATTAATTATTTAATAAACGTCGGAAATTCATATCTCCTTCATACGAACTCCGTTTTCGACGTTCTTTATATCCACGCGAAGGTGAGACTACGCTCTACAACTTTCGTTTAGACTCCGTCGGCTAGTTTTGACTTTATTTTTATTATTTATTTTTAATAGGCCGGAACAGAAAGTTTCGTTATAAATTCATAACTTCTTCGTTTGATATCCGTTCTTGCCTAACTTTTTATCGCTTTGATACTAACAACGAGATCTTCGATTCTTGTTTAGATCACTAAGGCTAAATATCGCTCTAACGTAAATTTCACTTTTTACGTTAATCAGTGTTGCCGGTTCTGTCGCGAAACTTCGACAGGTCATAACTTCCTCGTTATAACTCGGATTTCGGCATTCTTTATATCTTCAGAAACCTTGTTTCAACTACTACAACATTATCTAAAGATATCAAGTTTATTTTACACTTAAATTTTTATGCTTATTTTTATTCTTAATTAATCAAACCACATAATTAAGCAATTAAGCACAAAACACATAATACTCAAATAATACACTTATTTTATTTCAAAACGAGTTACAAAGGTTAACCTAGACTATTACATTGCTAAAAATGGCAAGCCCAGAAATACAGGCGTTACAATTCTCCCCACCTTAGAATGATTCCGTCCCCGGAATCACACCTCAACAAACAAATGCGGATAGCGACCCATCATGTCACTCTCCGTCTCCCAGGTGAGATTCGGCCCATTTGTGTGTTTCCATCGGACAAGCACTAACCCAACCATTTTGCGTCGTAACTTCTTAGTCTTTCGGTCACCAATTGCCTCTGGTTCTTCAATCAACCTTTTGTTCTCATCAATTCTCAATTCAGAAATTGGAATTATATCGGGAACTTCTCCCGTGAACTTTCTCAAATAACACACATGAAAAGTGTTGTGAATTCCATTCAGTTCTTCGGGTAATTCGAGCTTGTAATCTTGGTTCCCAATCCTCTGAAGAACTTTAAACGGTCCAATAAACCTTGGATTCAGCTTTCCCCTTTTACCAAATCGTATAAGTCCCTTCCACGGCGAGACTTTAAGCAAAACCGAATCCCCAACTTCAAAAGTCATCGGTCTTCGCTGTTTGTCAGCATAGCTCTTTTGACGATCCTGAGCCGCTAACATTCTTTCCCTAATTATTTTCAACTTTTCAGCAGTTTGATGAACCAAATCCGGTCCCATAAACTGCTTTTCCCCAGCCTCAAGCCAACAAGACGGAGTACGACACTTTTGTCCATACAAAGCTTGGTAAGGTGCCATCTTAATGCTCGAGTGAAAACTATTGTTATAGGAAAATTCTACCAATGGTAAATGTTCATCCCAATTACCTAGGAATTCCAAGGTACATGCTCTCAGCATATCTTCAAGTGTTTGTATTGTCCGTTCGCTCTGACCATCAGTCTGCGGATGGTAAACTGTACTTAAACACAACTTGGTACCCAATTCCTCTTGTAGACTTTTCCAAAATCGTGAGGTGAAACGGCTATCACGATCCGACACAATGGATTGCGGAACACCGTGAAGTCTCACAATTTCCTTCACATAAGAATTCGCAAGTTTTTCCATAGACCATTTTTCCCTGGCTGCTATGAAATGCGCACTCTTAGTGAATCGATCAACGACCACCCAAATCATGTCGTGACCATTCTTTGTTCTGGGCAGTTTAGTGACAAAATCCATAGCAATGTCTTCCCACTTACCCATAGGCACAGGTAATGGTTCTAAACTCCCGTACGGTTTCTGATGTTGTGTCTTGACTCTCGCACAAGTCACACACTCCGCCACATACTTCGCAATGTCAAGCTTCATCGTCGGCCACCAGTAGTAGGGTTTCAGGTCCCTATACATTTTAGTGCTACCGAGATGAATCGAGTACATGGTCTTGTGAGCTTCTTCCATCAGAAGATCTCTGATTCCTCCTGTCTTAGGTATCCAAATCCGATCTTGGAACACCTTCAGTCCATGACTGTTTACACCGAACACCAACGTTTTACCCAAACGTTCCTCCTTTCGGTCAATCTTTTCAGAAGCTTCCTCTTGAGCTTTCTTTATACTTTACACAATGGTCGAGACAACTGCAATTCTCAACGCTCTTGGCCTTTTCCTTTCAAGATTGACTTTCCGACTGAGAGCATCAACAACTACATTAGCTTTACCGGGATGGTAAAGTATCTCACAGTCATAGTCCTTGAGTAATTCCATCCAGCGTCGTTGCCTCATATTCAATTCCTTCTGATTAAAGAGATATTGGAGACTCTTATGATCAGTGAAAAGTTTGCACTTCGTGCCATAAAGGTAATGCCTCCATATCTTCAGAGCGAAAACTATCGCTGCCAACTCCAAATCATGAGTCAGGTAATTCTTTTCATGCTCCTTCAGCTGTCGAGACGCATATGCTATCACATTTTCTCTTTGGGTTAAAACACAACCCAATCCAACACCAGACGCATCGCTATAAATAGCGAAGTCTTCAACTCCATCGGGTAGAGAAAGTATCGGTGTCTCGCATAACTTCTTCTTTAGCTTCTCGAATGCCTCTTTATGCTTATCATTCCAAGCATAAGTAGCTCCTTTGTGGGTCAAAGTTGTCAATGGAGTAGCAATCGAAGAAAAGCCTTGGATAAACCTTCGGTAATATCCGGCTAATCCTAAAAAGCTTCGGATTTCCGTGGGACTTTTCGGTTGTTCCCACTTCATTATAGCTTCAATCTTTGCTGGATCAACCATTATCCCCTCTTGGTTGACCACGTGACCCAATAATTGGACTTCTCGAATCCAAAAATCACATTTGGAGAACTTAGCATACAGCTTCTCCTTCTTTAAGACTTCTAACACTTCTCGCAAGTGTCTGCCATGCTCCTCCTGGCTTTTCGAGTAAATCAGAATGTCATCTATGAACACTATCACAGATTTATCAAGGAACGGATTACAAACCCTATTCATTAAATCCATGAATGCTGCCGGAGCATTGGTTATTCCAAACGACATAACCAAGAACTCGTAGTGTCCATATCTAGTTCTGAATGCAGTCTTCTCTATATCATGCTCTCTCACTTTTAGCCGATGATATCCTAACCTTAGGTCGATCTTCGAGAAATAGATCGAACCTTGTAGTTGATCGAATAGGTCATCAATCCTCGGCAACGGATATCTATTCTTTATTGTTGCCTGATTCAACTCTCAGTAATCAATGCACATCCTCATGCTTCCATATTTCTTCTTCACGAATAACATCGGAGCTCCCCAGGGTGATGAACTAGGTCTAATGAAGCCTTTGTCCAATAACTCCTGAAGTTGCATCATCAGCTCCTTCATCTCCGTTGGTGCTAATCGATAAGGTGCTTTTGCTATTGGCGTTGTTCCTGGTAACAAGTCTACTATGAACTCTACTTGTCTATCAGGTGGTAATCCAGGAAGATCTTCGGGAAATACTTCCGGATAATCACACACCACAGGAATACTCTGCATCACCTTCTTTTCCTTCTTAGCATCAATCACGAATGCTAAATATGATGTACATCCCTTGGTCAAACACTTTCTGGCTTTCATTAGGGAAATGATTCCAGAATTCACTCGGTGTTTGTCCCCATACACCATAAACGAATCTTTTCCAGGTGGTTTTACTTTAACTATCTTCTTCTTGCATAAAATTTCGGCATCATTGGCACTAAGCCAATCCATTCCCAACACGATGTCGAAACCATTAAGTTCGATAGGTAATAATTCCTCGTGAAACTTATTCCCATTAAGGTCGATTAAGATGTTTTTCATACGATGGCTAACAGGTACAAACTTGCCACTAGCAACTTCGACTAATAAAGCATTATCTAGTCTATCAACAGGCAAAGCTAGTTTTCTACCAAATTCATGCGATATAAAGGAGTAGTTGGCTCCAGAATCAAATAAAATTTGGGCAGACAAATTGTTTACGAGAAAGGTACTTGAAGCGACATCAGCTTCATCTTTAGCAGCTTCCAGTGTCATCTGGAATGCTCTCGCCTTCGGCTTTGGTGGAATGTTGGGCTTAGCTGCCTCCTTCTTCTACGGACAGTCTTTCAAAATATGCCCCTCTTCATTAGAACCAAAACACATCCTTTTGTTGTTCGGACATTCATTGGCAAAATGTCCAACCTTTCCACACTTATCACACCACTTCGCTTCTCCTCCTTTTCCCCCACCAAACCTTTTCGAATCAGATTTCGAAAATTTGCTTTTCTTACCGGAACCAGATGTTCCCTCAAACTTTCTCTTCTCACCAACCTCAACCTTGTTGGTGGTTCTCCCTTTTATCATGTTCTCAACAGACTTGGCAACCCAGATAGCTGCCTTTAGAGTATGTGCCTGACGTACTGGCACCTCGTACTCCCATGGGAGTCCCTTCGCATGCCGGTCCACCTTTTTCAGCTCGTCTGGAACGATACGCAAGGCAAACTCCATCTTATCGGTGAAGTTATTGGTGTATTCATCGACTGACATGCTGCCTTTCGTTAGTGTCAGAAACTTGTTCTCTAGCTCCAATAGATTTTGAGCCGAGCAGAACTTGCGTTTGAACTGCACCAAGAATTCTGCCCATGACAATTGCAGTGGCTCATTTGGGCTCAAAGTCTTCCCTAGAGTGTTCCACCAACGAACGGCTCCACCTCGGAACTGTCGCACTGCATAGATAGTTTGCAACTTACCTCTGCAGCCACAAGTCATGAAGGCTAACTCCATTTCAGAGATCCAATCCATAACCCCAATTGGATCCTCCTTTCCATTGAAGGTCGATGGTTTGCAAGTTAAAAAGTCCTTGTACTTGCATCCCATTCCATCATTCCTTCCATCACGGTTGTCTTGCCTAACTATCAGTGGGTTGGCTTGACCAACAGACCCACTAAAGTTTCCACCTTTCGAGTGCCCTTCATTTAATTCAGGCTCTTCCACACGAATTGACAGTTCTTCACGATTCTGTTGAAGCAACCGTCTATTTTCATCCATCTGACGATCCAACATCGTCTGAATCATCATTTGCACACCAGCCATGGTTATTGGCTCAGGTGCTGCTGCTACGACAGGTATTTGTTCAATCATTGGTGGTTGATTCCTGTTTTCGTCAGCATTTCCAACTCCACTTCTTGTTCTCACCATTTTTGATCTACACACCAAATAAGGTGAAATTAGATCCTCATTCACGATAGATATTCAAATCATCCTTATCACTCTGAAACATTTACATGCCAGTTCTAATATCGTAGACGTACACTTAGAATCCTACACACATAAGGTTTCTAGATCCGGTCGGCAACAGACCATAGATCCGAACAAATAATATCATATATGGCAACATATAACATTTAGCACATAAAGCATTTTAGGCAACTTTCCTAAAATAAACTAGTGCTCGTGTCTAAAATATAACAGACACATATCTCAAAATTTCACTTAACATTCTAAGTTTAAGTCTAGAAATCCTATAAATTCCTAGTTCGCTTAAACTAATGCTATGATACCAACTGTGACATCCCCAAAATCACGGCCAGAAAAGACCGATTTTCATTTATGCTTTTAAAATAAATTCAGAGTAAATCCTTTTGATTTGAAAGAGTTGCGGAATTTGTTCCCAAAAACAAAACATGATAAAACAATGTTTACCAAAGCATTTCATAAAAGAAATGTATTTTTCATTATATAATCAAAACTCGGGGTGTCATGTTCCGATACAGACCACTAAGCATAAACGATAACATTACAAGTCATTCAACAAATATATACATATACAGACTTGTAAACAAAACAACTTGATGGTTCATCCATCTTACGCCCTTGCGCCACTTCCTGTAATACAAATAAAACTGAGTGGGTTAGGCTTGGGAGCCTGGTGAACATATAGGGTTTTCAACCCACAATAAATAATTAAATTAATTATTATCAACCAACAATAACCCAGTTACCCATTCCCGTTATTCTCACTTTATGTCCCTAAAATAACTAACACAAGGGACCTAATCTAAGAATATTTTCATCGGGGTGACAACACATGTTGCGGGGGTTCCTCAGCAATATAAGTCAAATAAGGCAACCATGAGGGGGATGGAATACAGCGAATGAACACCCAAGTTCATTAACACCTACAGGTTATGAGCCTGCTAGCGTTCCACTGGACTGTCTAGAAAAGTCCGTGATCGTCATCTAAATTCCGCTAGATGACTGGATCAAAACAACAACGAGGCCTCTCATCTGTTTATTACACACCAACTATCTACCCATGTTCTACCTAACATATTAGTAGATAAAAACATACATTTTATACATATTTTCAAAACCTGTATAGCATGCTTGATCAATATATTTTCCATATAACAGATGAGGCACACACACATAACATGTATTTCATATAGAAATAATCAGATCTGTAAGATAGAAGAAAGTGAATATACATTCACACACATAACAATAAAATATACACATAACACGTATCTCGTATAAAATACTTCATAATTATACGTTAGGAGAATGTAACAACGCACTCACACGTATAAAAAACAATATACTTAATACACTCAAACCATACTTGTATTATTATTGCGTTTATGAAAGGTAGTATACACTCACTTGATCAGAAGATGATCGAACAGCACTACGACTTCCAAAAGTAGTAATCCTCAGCAGATCTGGAAGATCTCTACAAAAATCGAACTTCTCGAGGGCAGAGCTTCGGCTCGGAAACTGCACTTCTCGGGATCTTCGGGATCTCGGGACTTGCTTCGGGGCTCGGGAATATTATCGGGGCTTCGGGGGTAAAAACTGTGACATCCCCAAAATCACGGCCAGAAAAGACCGATTTTGTTTATGCTTTATAAAAATCAGAGTACTTCATTTTATAAAAAGGTTGCGGAATTTGTTCCCAGAAAAACATGGTAAATACGTTATTAAAACATTTTCGAAGAAACGTATTTATTTCATTTTAAAACGTTTGGGATGTCATCGTTAATACAGGAACATAAGCATAAACAGAACTTACAATTATTCACACTAGTGGTCTACATTTCTTTAAATCTCTCAGTGTAATGTCACTTCATATCAACACCTGTGATATAAATAAACTGAGTGGGTCAGGTTGGGAAACCTGGTGAGCACATAGGGATTTCAATCCCACAATGTTATACCATATATATAGTTTAAAATTCACAAAATATACAATTTCACCATACATATATATATATATATATAAACAACTCTTATCCCACCCCGTCGATCCTCGCAACGAGGCTATCCATACTCTCGGACTAGGGACGAATGACTAATCCATACTCTCGGATTAAAGATGAATGATTATGCCTAATCCATACTCTCGGACTAGGGACAATAGCTAATCCATACTCTCGGATTAACGACGAATGATTATGCCTAATCCATATTCTCGGACTAGGGACAATGACTATGTCTAATCCATACTCCCGGATAAGTGACATATACTAACTTCTATTCTCTGAGTTTAACTCACTTGTACTCGTAAGAATATACTACCCAATATTCCTCATATTTAATTTAGGTCTACTCTTTATCCTAAATTATCAAATATAATCAGGTATGTTCTTTAACACGAATTTCAAGCAACATCAATTAACTCGCACATAAACATATAATTAATACTTCAATCAATACTTGTATTAAAATCATGTTCATGAAAGGGACTATGCACTCACCTGAAAAGGTGGTGACTCGGTACTCAGACAGCGCTTCGTTTACTTTAAAATAATTTCCTTCGACGAAACCTAGTATTATCACCAATAGATTTTAGTCTATTATTCGCCGAGACTAATTAATAGTCTAGCTACTATTACTATTATATAAGCGTTAAAAAAAAAATACTTATATAACCCATAATAATAGGCCAAGTATTTATTATATGTTCTTAATAACGTTAATATAATTAAATAAAAACTATATTAAAAATAGCGTAGGCGTAGCTCACTTACAGCGGGTTTTATAGAAAACCAGGCTTTGCTTGGAGCAGCGTTTCCAAGCCGAAAAGCTCTTCTTCTCGGAGCCATCGAGTACTCCGGGGCTTCCGCCTCGTGCTAGGAAGGTTCCCTAGGCTTTTCGGGGGATTTTGGGGCTAGAGAGAGGTTCTAGAGAGAGAGAGTAAAGAGAAGAAAGAATGGGAAAGGTGTGAAGAAAATGAGGGTGGGAGAGGTGGTATTTATAGGGTGAAAATGGCTGAACTTGGTGCCACATGTCACCATCTAGTGGCAAGACTTGGGGAGAAAGCAATGGCCAAGATTGTGCCACATCACCCATTTTCGCACAACACACTTCCGACTTCTAAAATCCGTAACTTTCACATACGACCTCCGTTTTTGACGTTCTTTATATCCACACGTAGGTAAAAATAGTATCTACAACTTTCATTTTGACTATGTCGGCTAATTCTCGACCGATCTTAAATTTAACAGTACGAGGCGTTTGGACTGTTAAATGACCGCGAAGAATTCGTAACTCCTTCATACGGACTCCGTTTTCGTCTGTCTTTTTACCGTTGAGTTCCTATTAATGAGATATTCAACTCTCATTTATTTCACGTAAGCCAAAAACCGCTCGAACTAAAATTCGAGTTTCGGGCTGTACACTGCTAAGCCGAATCTTAGAAAAATCATAACTTCCTCATACGAAGTCAGATTTGGGCGTTCTTTTTATCGACGCTCTTAGTTTAACATATTCTACGACTTTTGTTTAGATTGCTAAGGCTAAAAAGTCTTCTATCATAAATTCACTATTTACGTCTTCCGGTGTTGTGCCGGTTTTGCCGTAAAACTTCGACGGGCCATAACTTCTTCGTTATAACTCGGATTTTGGTGTTCTTTATATGTACGGAAACCTTGTGACATATTCTAAAACTTGGTTAAGACTATTCATTCTAAATAATCTTTTGTTGAAAAGTCATTTTTGACCCCTATTGCCTCTAAATTGACTAGCTCGGATCTGCGGGCGTTACAATTATCTCCCCCTTAGGATGATTAGCAAACAAACCCGGAACCCTCGCATCCTATTTATAGGAGGCTGGAACCTCCTCGTACGTGGGGCGTACAGGGCTCCGAAACGTTACTGCATGCGTCATCCGAAGTGTCGACACTCTTCGCTGTACGCGGGGCGTACTCGAGTACGCGGGGCATACTCCGGATGAGTCCGGTGACTCTTCTTCGGATAAGGTCGGGATTTAATAATTAATTTTAATTATTAATTATTTAATAAACTTCGGAAATTCATATCTCCTTCATACGAACTCCGTTTTCGACGTTTTTTATATCTACGCGAAGGTGAGACTACTGTCTACAACTTTCGTTTAGACTCCGTCGGCTAATTTTGAGTTTATTTTTATTATTTATTTTTAATAGGCCGGGACAGAAAGTTTCGTTATAAATTCATAACTTCTTCGTTTGACGTCCGTTTTGCCTAACTTTTTATCGCTTTGATACTAACAACGAGATCTTCGATTCTCGTTTAGATCACTAAGGCTAAATATCACTCTAACGTAAATTTCACTTTTTACGTTAATCAGCGTTGTTGGTTCTGTCGCGAAACTTCGACAGGTCATAACTTCCTCGTTATAACTCGGATTTCGGCATTCTTTATATCGTCGGAAACCTTGTTTCAACTAATAAAACATTATCTAAAGATATCAAGTTTATTTTACACTTAAATTTTGATGCTTATTTTTATTCTTAATTAATCAAACCACATAATTAAGCAATTAAGCACAAAACACATAATACTCAAATAATACACTTATATTATTTCAAAACGAGTTACAAAGGTTAACCTAGACTATTACATTGCTAAAAATGGCAAGCCCAGAAACACAGGCGTTACAACCTAACACATGGGACCCACTTGCACCACTTATCCCACCATCCACATGTGGCCCACTGACGTTGGTACCAGACACAACTTATTTGCAATATGGCCTTCGTCTTGTTGCATCATTCTTTTTAAAAGCAAGATTCCTCCTTGTTTCAAGTGCATGCTCATCCACTTTATTCTTAAGATCTTTCTTTGACTTCCACATCTATCCCACATAAAAACTAGGTTTATGCACCTCACCATGTGAACATACTTTCTCCTTACCCAATCGTTTTAATAGAACCCTCCTGTTCTTTTCAGTATCAGAGTCTTTTCCTAATGACTCCCATTCATCACAATCAATTACTTCAAGGTCTTCTTCTTCGTTTGTTTCTTGTTCGTCTTCTACATCATTGTTAAACCCAAACCATGAATACTCCACACCTTCATCAATGTTCATTCTAAAGTCACTCATGTCAACATCAATGTTATCAACTTCATTGTCTATGGCTACTATAACATCACTATCAAAATCACTATCATCATCATTGTAATCATCTTCACCCTTTTCTGAATTGAAATCGTCTGATTGACCATCAAATAAACCCCCATTATCTTGATCAAATTCTTGATATTCACTACCAAGGTGGGTTGTTTTAGGGTCTGTTATGTTGTTGTTTTCACTATCATGCAACCCTTCAAATGGATTAAAGTCTACATTCAACATTTCAGCTAAACCTATTGGTACATGCATAGTTGCTACATCAAGCTCATGTTCTTGTTGTACTTCCTTGTCTTGATTATCTCTTGCCACGCTTGATGATGCTTCCTTGTCTTGATTATCCCTGATTTCACTTATTGGTGCTTCCTTGTCTTGATTATCCCTGATTTCACTTGATGGTGCTTCATTGTCTTGATTATCCCCTATTTCAGTTTCCATGTATAACCTCTTAGAACATGACCTAGTACCCTCTCTTGGCTTCCAATTTCTTGTTCTCCTCTTTTCTGGCGAAAGTGATTTTGATTCACCTCCATAAACCACAAGTGGTAATGATGAACTACAACTTTCATGTTGGGAATCATGAACTATTTTTTGTTTTCTTTGTTTTGGTTCAATTGCCACTTCATCTTCTTCATTTAGTTGCTCAATGACAAGACCATTACTCTTATTTGGTGACATGAAGTATGTAACCAAGTTGGTTGTGCCATGCTTAGTATACACCTGGATCACCTTGTTAGCTCCAGTATATTTAGCTAGGTTACACACATCTTGAACATTACCTAGAGCTCTAAGGCCAAAAATCAAGTCTTCATTTGGAATCCTAAAGTGATAATATATTACTAGGGGAACCATGTATCCTAGTTCTAGCATCATAGCGTCGAGTTCATGCACTGAAAAATCATCTATATCAACTAAATCAATATATGTAAGTTTCCCCTTAACATATCATACATTTGGAACACGTGTGAACTTCCCACCATGACGAAGTTCAATCGTGAACAAATGGGGATGATTGACTATCCTAAACAACAAAAAATCCCAAATGTAGTTAGCATATTGTGTGAAATTTTTAAAAAAAAATTAAGTTTTAAAGGTTATAATAACACTCACCATACAAATCAAGTGCATCAAACCCCATCGTCGAAGGATGTATAGTCTACAATGAATGCACCATTTTTTCCTTCTACCTACTAGAGTGCAGTTCAGCTAAAGAAAAGATTCGAGGTGGAAATCGTTGACTTAGGGTTCGACCGTCAATGGAAATTGAACGAGGAAGAAGCTGGAGTGTCTGATCTTTTTGGGCATCGTTAAATGTGCGGTAATAAATGAGCATTCCCCCATAAATGAAAGTACAAAAATACCCTCGCGTGCATGGCACGTGGGGAAGAAAACGGAATGCCTCTAACGGCAGTTAGAGGTAGGGACCAAATTCACAGCTCAAACATCAAAAAATGACGTTTTTTGCTAGCAAACTTTTTTTGGATCTTACCCACAGAAATCGGCAAACCACAGGGACCATTTTGCAATTTTGTCTTATTGAAATCATCCCTAAATGGTTTGGTCAAAATTGCATGTTTAGTTCCTATTATTTTTTTATACTCAGATCGTCCTCGTGGTTTGATTTTATTATGTTTGGTGCCTAACTGTTTTTTTTTTGGCACTTAGATCGTCCCTGTAGTTTGGTTTTGTTGCATTTTTGTTCTTATGGTTTGGTCGAAATTACACGTTTGGTCCCTAACATTATGTAGAGGACAAAAAACACAATAAAATCAAACTACATTGATGATCAGGTGAAAAAAGTTAGGAACCAAAGTGGCAATCTTGACCAAACGATATGAAAGATTTCAGTAATTTACTCTTTTTTTAAAACGATTTGATAAAAAAAACAAAGATATCAAGAACAATGGTTTTGAAAACAGAAACAAACCAGCCAGTTTTAATTGAGAATTGTTCAACGAAAAACAATTTTTTCTATTAAAACCGGCGTGACCTAGAAATAAACCAAGTCAGGTTTTAATGCATGACTTTTATTCTTACAGCTTGCTCCACGCCAATTTGATATAAGGAATACCGATGTGGGGTTCACACTTTAAACACAAGTTTGTGGTTTTTGCGCAATATTTTTTTTAAACGATATATCTTTCATCTATTCTTTTTTAATTATATTGGTTATTCTTTTTAATTAACTAACATCATAAGTAGTTGTTAGCTAAAAAGTTAGCTAATAGCTGAAAAACTAATTATATGAATAACTAGCTGATAAAAAATGATGTTTTATAAAAATAACTGGTAATCTGAAAAATATAAAATGACATAAAAAACATTTAAAAAAATAGGTTTTTTATTATAATAACTCATTCGGTTGGCTCCAAATATATGATTTTTGCCTCAGATCTACGATTTTTGCCTTCAGATCTACAATTTTCTTCTCCAGATTTATGAACTCCAACAAGCAACAATAACCACCGCCTTTGTCAATCATTGTTACAGGATCTAATGGAAATACCTTTAGACCCATCGTCGATCGCCACCTAGTCTTAGTTTTGGCGTCAAAAAGTTGTTTCGGCTTCACTTTCCCTCTCTAAAACGTGAAACATCTGAGATCAGGTGTGATTTGGTTGGTCCTGATACCACTGTCATCACCATGAACTTCATCTCCACCACCGCTACCACTATTGATGTTACACCATAACTTTCTAATGTCGACATCACGTTTAGATCTGGTCAGAACTAGTGTATGTGGTCCAAATGTTCTAGATTTGTTTTTTGTGGTGCTATCGGAAGCTATAAGAGTGATATCGAACCACCACCGTAGATCTGTTCCTACACCGCCACCTCCTCCATTTCTTTCTCTAGGATCTTCGATGAAACACATCAGGTATGTCGATTTTTCTTTTGATTATTTTTCCTTTTGTTAAGCTGTAAATTTAATGTTTTAATCTCTCATTTGTTTTTTTTAATCATAAAGTTTTCACAGTTAATGGTTTATGGTTGTTATACTATGAACTGAAATTATAATGTGTATTATTATGTTAGTGTTTTCTCAATAGTATGAATTTATTTTGTTTAAGCTGTGAATTGTGATTTTTAATGTTTGAACTATTGTTTAGTTTTGTTAAAGTTTGTTTTAATTGTGAATGAGTGAATTAATATATTTTAATTTATGAATACTATGAATGAGAGGCCAAAACTATTTTATTAAACTGTGAATTTGTGTGGAGCACAAAATGTTTTTAAGTTGTAAATTTTGTGAAGGAAATGCCTAAACTACTTTATTAAACTATGAATTAAAGTCTTGAAATATAAGTTTTAAGTTGAACGATCATAATTTTCGCATACGAGTTCCGTTTTCGATGTTCTTTATATCCCGAGAATCGGCTCGACGAGCACTGCAACTTTTCTTTAGACCTCAACAACTAATTCACAATCTATTTTAAATTCATATTTTTATAAAGATTAGTCAGATTACACGGTTAAAATCCGTGCGAAACTCATAACTCTTTCATATGAACTCCGTTCTTGACTTTCTTTAAAGTAAAGTCACTACTGTACCAAGTTTAAAATTGAATGTGAAACGCATAACTCCTTCAACTATCGTTCACATTATTTTGGCTAACACTCAACCGATTTAAATTTCGATTTATATGCGCACACTACTGTACCGAAATTTCGAAAAATGATAACTATTTCATATGAAGTTAGATTTAGGCGTTCTATATATGTATTCTCTCACTTTTACGATTTCTATGACTTTCATTTAGATCACTTAAGCTAATAAACAATCTATCTTTGATTCACTTTTACGACACAATTTGTTGTTATGGTTGAATGCAAAACTTCGAACAATAATATATGCCCATGGAATCTCCATCACATCTACTACAACTTTCGTTGAGACTATTTATCATAAATAATCCTTTATTTTTAGACGTTTATTTATCGTAATTCGTTAAATTTATCATACAGTTTTATACAAATATTATAAGCCTTTAATTTTTTTCGTTTAAATTTTTATGTTTTTTTATCGAAAAAAACATTGAATATACCATTGTTGTTTCTTATTCTTTTTCCATAGAAATTCATATTGATGTACGAAAACAAAAAAAAAATTTCAAAAAAATACTCACTTCATTATATAGTTTTTTTTTTCAATAATTAGGTTTATATTTATCCCATAAAAATACCAAATATCTCAATTTTTGTTCTTTATTAATAAAATCAACGTCGATTTAAAAATAATAGTAATAGATAAATAAATAAATAACATTGATCTATTCGGATTCGCACTCACATTGTGAATCTGACTTGATATTTAACTCTTTGATCATTCAAAAATTAATTTAGTGAAATTTACATATGTATCGAAATATATTTCTATATAATTTTATAATTATCTTTTAATGTTTTGATTACACATAAATTAGTTTTGTAAAATCATTAAATGAATTTATTTACATTGTGAATGTAACTGTATATAATCCAGTTTTCAAAATTCATAATTTGAATTTAACTTACTATTATTCACATCGTGAATCTGAGTAGATTCACATTCACAATGTGAATCTAAGCTGAAATTTTGGATTTTTTTTTATATCAATATGAATATATGTTTAAGAAATACCCCAAAAATATGAATTTTGATATATTATTATTTTGATAAAAAGTAGATCTTAATTTTTCAAAAAACAAAGAAAATGAATTGTTTTTTTTAAATTCATTTTTTATATATTAATATGGATCTCTATGGAAATGACGAAAAATCATGAATATTTGTTTTTTTTCCGATAAAAAAACATGGTCTAAAAAAGTAAAGTAAAAAAAACGTGTTTTGGTATAATCTGGTGCATGTACATTCATTGTAAAAGTCTAAAAACCTTTTATTTTGCCGTTTGACGCTTTAAATTTCGATGTTTTGGATTGATATTTTGGTTTGTTGATTAATAACAGAAGAAATGTAAAGTAGGGGTGAGCTTGGTGTTGGAATCTGACTAAATCATTTAGTACTAAACAGAACGAAAGATCACTAAGTCGTGTAGTATTGGTGTAGTATTGGAACTGTTTGTGGCTAAAAAAGAAGAACCAAATACCAAACTGGAGTATAAGGTACGATACCGATTTGATTCAGGAAATCGCATCCAAATGGTCACCCTTAATGCAAACAAAAATATCGGAACGTATAACACGAATGGGTTACCCTTCCGACTAAGGCTGTAAACGAACCGAACATTCAACGAACTATTCGTGAACCGTTCGGTGGTAAGTTCGTTTATTTAATATATGAACGAATATGAACACAAATTCTCATTTGTTTAGTTAAATGAGCGAACATAAACAACGGTCTTATTCGTTTAATTATGCCCGTGAACGTTCATTTATTTTGTTCGTTTATGTTTGTTTATTAAGTTCATTTTATGTTCATAAATGTTCAATTATGTTTAATTAAATTACTATCGGTGTTTGTTTATGTTCATATATGTTGAATTATGTTTGTTTATATTCGTTCATTTATGTTCTTTTAGCATGTTCATTAATATAAACAAACGATCATGAACAAGAAAATTTGTTAGTTTATCCATTCTTGTTCGTTCGTTTGTTTGACCAATTTAAACGAACGGACATGAACAACCCTCATTCATGTTTGGTTCGTTTACTGCCCTACTTTTGACATTCGCCTAATCCTATGCTTGTTTTTTAGACATTAAACTTATCTTTATTATATTTATAGTATAGACATTTATTTGTTAAGACTGGTTTTTTGTATGATAAGTTTTGGGATTATGTTTATTTATCTTTATGGTCGAAGTTGAAAACAAGATGTAATTATTATATTAAATTTTTTTCTGCATTTAGACAGAAAAAAAATTATTTTTTATTTTGTTGTTACTTTTTGAGTAATTACAGGAATGGTCCCGATGGCTTAGGGTAATTTGTGTGTTTGGTTCCTAACTTATTTTTTAACTCGGAAGGTCCTTCCTGTTTGTTTTAGTTACATGTTTGGTTCTTGTCTTACCTAAAAAGACTATTTTACCCTTGATTTTTTAAATTGTTTAAATTAGCACACCCCCAACCCAACCCACCCCATCACATTACCTTACCTACCCCACAAATTTTCCCTATTTAAATAATAGTCTTTTTAGTTAAGACATTGACCAAGCGCATAATAAAAACAATTAGTAAGGACCAAACGCGTAACAAAAACAAATATTAAAAACATATTAAGTAAGTTAGAGACAAAGGGCACAAATTAACCCAAACCTTAGGGACATTCATATATTTTACTGTTATTTTTATTAAACTGCATTGCACCCAAAGATAAAGATGTCATTACATGGGCGAGGGGTAGTGTTGGGTCAAATAAAAGACCTTGGTTTCAATCTGGGTCACTTTTCGATCCTAAGGAAGGGGCTGCTCAACATTCAACCTTTTTCGATCTTTGTCAAAAAAAAAAAAATGAAAATTATGCAATACGCGTCTCTTTTGAAATAAGCTTTTTCGATCATTTAGTACAACCGTTTCTCATTTCTAAATTTTACATAGGACCAAGGGTAAATTGCAAAAATGGTCCCTGTGGTTGGTAAAATTCTGTAGTTTTGGTCCAAAACGAAATGTTGGTGCACCACTAGTTCAATTTTAGATATCTTGTGTTGTTTTGGTCCCTATGATTAACATTTTTGTGTGTTTTTAGTCCAGACCCAACCTGAAATGATGAATATGCCCTTTGATATATTTTTTTATATTTTTTGTATTTAATTTAATGTTTTATTATTAATAAACACTCTCTCTCTCTCTCTCTCTCTCTCTCTCAATCGTCATCCCAATTTCCGGCCATCTACACTCCCATCAAACCCTTACCCAACACCGCCCTCTGGCCTCTCCTCGCTAACTCCTTCCCTACCACTTTAATTTCCAGTCGTCTGCGACGGAGCAAGCATGTTGGTGATTAAATTAGGGTTGCGACGGAGCAACTCTGCCGGATCTGTTCGCCATTAATGATACAAAGAAAATACGAGTTGGTGTTGCGAGGATCGAATCGAGGAATTTGGGGTTCTCGAGTTTTGCAGAGCCGGTGTTGGATACGAAAGTATATGAAGAAGACTACGAAGAAGAAGAACATGATGACGATGATGATAAAATTAGGGTTTCTGATGAGGTATTTGTGTGAAATGAAGTTGATGATGATGAAATTGAAGAAGAAGGGGATCTGAAGACGACGAAGAAGAAGAGCATATCATCTTCTTTCCGTTACCAGTCGTGCTTTACAGACGAGACCCATAGTCTCTTAATTTCAGTTGGTCGATCGAACATAGAATGTTATTGGTTTGAAAACTGAGGGGTGTGGATGAAGCTTACTATGATGACAGGGATGGTGGCAGTTCGGAGACGGTCGGTGGCAACAGCAGCAGGCGGCAGCGATGGTGTCGGAGCTCCACATTAGCAACGACAGCGGGCGGTAATGGCAGCTTCGCTGCTTCCATTTCCTGTTCCGACAAGCTCGATGATGATGGAGGCGAACGGAGCTGGGTATGGTGGATGGAAGAAGTAGCAGTGACGACGATATTTGTTGGTGGAGGAAAACGCTCCAGCGGTAAGGGGCTGGTCCGACAACCTTATGATACTTCGTCCTTGTTTAGGCTCACCGGGAAAGACAAGGGTCGAGATGGAGTAGGATATGGGATGAGGTTTGATGGTGATTCACGGTGATCAAACATCGGTGGTGGTTATTGATGGAGACAACAACGGTTCCTAATGGTTTTTGGTGGTAAGCTCCCAAAACCGGAAGAAGGCAGTAGATGGTGGTGTTTTGAGGCTCGCTTGACGGATTTTAATGGCAGCAGAAGGTGGTGTTCAAAATAAAGAAACAAAAACAAATGCTTAACCTTTTTGTGTAAACCATAGTGAACTAGGAAGAAGAAAAGAATTTTGTTTTCTTGATCTAGCAAGTTGACTTTCACAAGAACTCTTAACAGAGAGAGAGAGAAAGAGGCCTTTTTCTTAATTTTAATTAATGAAAAACATTTGATTAGATATATAAAGCAAATTAAAAATTAAATATAAGGGTATAATAGTCTTTTTATGTTGATAGGGACCAAAAACAATAGAAAGATTCAATTTTGGACCTATGGTGCACCAACATTTCGTTTTGGACCAAAAACACATAAATTTGCCAACCACAGGGACCATTTTTGCAATTTTGTCTAGGACCAATCAATACATGGGAGGATGATTCACTTGGTGTGTATCTATATTATGTATGCAACAATATAAATTTAGTAAATTAAATAATTATTTAATTAAATAAAGATACATATTAAATGATTTGCATATATATATATATATATATATAATTTTTTTTTATAAAAACTAGTTAAATTCGTCAATAATGTTAGCAATAACATTATTTTAAAATGAATTCACAACTAGCTTTTCATATATAGGTTTGTGTTTTGTTATGGACCTACTCATTTAAAATACAACAAAGTTGCATTGAATATGAACTTTCATTGAATATACACTCTCAATCTGTTGAAATATACTTTCATTCTAGTAGAATACACTCTTGTTTTTCATATTCTTGACAACTTTGTTGTATTTTGAGTGAGTGAGTAATGAAACAAATACGAACCATACATAAAAAAACTAGATGCGAATTCATTTTGAAAGAATATTATCGTTGATATTAATGACGAATTTAATTAGTGTTCATAAAAAATTTATAATTCTGGAAATCATTTAATATATATCTTTATTTGATTAAATAATAATTTAATTTTTATTGGTGCATTCTAACACATAATAATTGTAACAAACATTTGAACATATTTCTCTCTATTTCTCTCTCTCTCTCTTTATATATATATATATATATATATATATATATATATATATATATATATATATATATATATATATATAGAGAGAGAGAGAGAGATGTTCAAATCTTTCTCACATCTATTATGTGTTAGAATGCACCAATAACAATTTAATAAAAAATTAAATTATTATTTGCAGAAAATCTATTTTTATACATTTGTTGGATTCCTTTCTAAAATCGAAACCTAAAAAGATCATATTCAACAACTACTTTAATTTTGAAGTAAATTACATGCATGGTCCTTATCATTGAGGTAATTTATTTGCCTGGTCTTTAATTTTTTTGTAACACTCACTCTTCCTTAAACTTTGTTTTGTTGTGTCTTTTGTTCCATTTGAAAAAAAAAATAGTTTTAGCTTTATATATTTTTTAAACATTTATTTATTTACTTATATGTTATTGAGTTGTCTCTTAATTCATTCCAAGATCTCAAAGGTATGTTGCCTCTAACAACATATACTTGAGAAAGTAGGTTCTCTGGCTACTCAGGCCTTCAGTTCTCCTACAAGCTATGAAAGGGTGATAGACGGGTGGTTCACGGAGATGGAAGTGTTGGTTGAGTTCCATGCGGGCGGTTCACTAAGACAATTGCGGTGGTTGATTTCCATACCGATGTTGAATTCCACCAGCACCATCGATGCCATGATGGTATAGTGAGATGGGGGCGAGAAAATGGTTTCAAACTCTTGGAAAGGTTGTGATATAAGATATCTAAGGGGTATTTAGCTTAGCTTTTCATAGCCAAAAGTTCTTTTTGGAAAAGAAAAAAAGCAAAGGATGTTTGGCAAACTAGTTTTGAAAGCTACTTTTGAAGTTTTTACATAAGGAAAATGAACTTTTTGGAAAAATCAGAAAATCCTGATTTTTTGTAACTTTTTCAAAAATGACTTTTAAGGTTTGAAAAGCTAAGCCAAACACCACCTATTATCTCGTGGTTTGATAGAGGGAAATTAAATAATAAACTACTACAAACCATAAAACAATAAGGACAATTTGTGTAATTTACTCTTTAGTTTTTAAGGTATCTCATTTGTCAAAATCTTTCAAAATCTTTACTCTTTGAGCACGTCTCATTTTTTAGAACATTCATAAAGTTTAAGGAATATTCCAAATCAAAAACATAGGTTGAATGATTAAATTTTTCCAAAAAAGTGTTCAGTAGAGGAGACTTCAATAAAAGGTACAGAGCTTTTGCAATTTTTATAAGTTCATCATACAAAAGCCGAAGTTTTATAACACTTATACATATTTTATATATATTAAAAAAAAAAAAAAAAAAAAAAAAAAAAAAAAAAAAAAAAACTTGTTATTTTTACAAAATCACTTTCGATCTATAAAAGATAAAATAATAATGTTCATCAAGATTACATTTAACTTGAAGTGATTAAATGTAATCTCACATAATAAAATAAAGTTGCTAGATTGCAAAAGACGTCTATTTTTTGTTTATTAATCATCAAAAGTTGGATAAACAAACGTTTCGAGTTTTTGTTTTAGAAGCATAACTAAATTGAAAATAATTTCGGGCACTTGTTTCAACAAGAAAAACTAGTTACACACTCAAACCCAACGAACTTCTAATTGACTTTATCCTTTATCCGACAATATTGTCTTAAAACCTACAAATTTAAGCCTTTAGCAACAAGAAAAACTAGTTATTCACAAGACCACAGCCTTAAATGATCAAGACATTATGCCGTTGTCATTTTTGTACCCTCCTCATTATTAACAAGGCTTTCCTTCCTTTCACCATCATTATTCACTCCATCTTTTGTTGCCATTTTTGTACCCTCATTATTTACAAGGCTTTCCTTCCTTTCACCATCATTATTCACTCCATCTTTTCTCTGCACAATATAGATAGAGGTTTTATTTTCCAAGCATATTTAAGTATTTATTTTGTATAATTTAATCAATGTAAATAAATGGGATAATTTCCTCTAAATAGATTATTTAGTATAATTACGAAGGATAATATACATTAAAGTCACTATATTTTGATCATTTTGTGGTTTAAGCACTATATATTATTTTGATCAATAAAAATCACCCATTTTTCAAAGAAATTTCACTATGTAACCACCCATTTACAACTTAGAAGGTTATAAACTGACACATTACTTTTCATTTACCTATGTGACATCATATGTGGTTCATGAAATAATATTTTATTTTCTAAAAGGATTTTTTTTTTTTTTTTTTGCCAATTTAGGAGGTTATATGCATATGTATACAAGAAACCATGTTAGTTTTAACACATGTTAAACATACAATAGATTGTCATAGTGGTCGCATATAAGATTTTTCAAAAATATATAGTAGTTAAGAAAAAAAAAAGCAAAATATAATGACTTTATGTATATTGTGGTTGGTTTTAAAACTAGAAAACTATTTGTTTGAAATTTAAATATACAAAAGTGTTAACGAATGCACACCTTGAAAGTAACCCCCACAGATATATCTCCGGTGTAAGATTTGTCCTCCCGGACCACCCTGTATTTCCGACTTCCGAGCTTTGCATCCCCTTTCTCCATCCCCATTAAAACAACATCCTTTACATGAATCCTATATATACACCCATTCAATCCAATGTAATTAGTCACATAACTTATGCTAAAGCAAAGCTTATATAAATAAAACTAAAATAAACAAGATAATAAATTAGTCTTTAACGTTCTTACGTAGCATCACCAACATATCCATCATCAGAAAGTTTATGTTTGTCCATAACACGAAACACAAGCTTTTGATCCAACTTCTTTTCATCCATGGGATAGTCAACCACAAACTCGAACTTTTGTTCCCATATGGATTTCTTCCCTTTTCCTACATTAATTCCAATTATTCCAACCTTTTCATTTCAACAAATGCAATAAAAACAATGAAAACGTTATTCGACATACTTAATTAAGCCCTACCTTGAGCGACTTTGCTTACGCGTTTTTTATCCCCGTATTCAACACACACATATGGTCTATTAACAGCCGAAGTACTACAGCAAACGACACAACCTGAAATCGATCAAAAACAAAAACAAAAACCCACGTTAGGAATTGAAGTTCCAGTTCCCTTAACTCAGTTGGTAAATACAGTATACTAGTGTTCGATCTTACCGAGAAATCTTTTTGCTCTTATGCCTTCAGAATCCACTAGCATCACCTCCAATACGCCACCATTTGCCATCGTTATATTTCTCTATATTCGGACACACTGTCAACACTAGTCTTGATCAATCACTAATCAAAGAAGAGAGAAGATAACTGCAGATTTTGAAGAGAGAATATTTATATAACGTCAATGGAGGAAGTTACGGAGACGGTGGTGCTAGCGTGTTTGACGTCTTGTTGTAAGTCGTCACGTTGAATAAGAAAAGGAAAGCCATCGGAGTTGGAGTTGGCTTACTATACGCATTGAATTTTAAAAGTGAAGGTTGTGATTGAGGACTTATGCATGTAGGCTGGCTGTAAACGATTCAACTTGTACTAGAAGATACTAAATATAATGTGATGGAGTGGTTGGATGAAACATGTGCAGTTTTTTTTTTTTTCCAATTTATGTAACTATTGAGTTTTCTTTTTATAATTAAGAGTCAATTCTAAATTTTGTCTAGTGTATAATATTTTTAGTTGTTTTTAATATTAGTTTAACATTAATAATTTATAATGATTTAGCGACCATTTCTCAGTTTCGTTTAAATCAGAACGTTAGGTAGTATCGCGACGTTAAGAGTTTTGGTCTTTTAATAATCTTTCAATGTATATATATAATTTTTTATCTTGAGGAAGATTACAAGCATCTTAAACTTGGGATTAGTAAGACCTTAATAATTCGACACAAGTGTATTAAAGTGGTCATAATAGTAGTTTTTAGGAGTTTTTCGATCTGATAAGCTAATGAAATTTGAAAAGGCTATTGTAAAAAGTTTTTCAAACACATTTTGTTTTCAAACTCTTGCCATGTGCTTTTTCAATGAGTTTATCCAATAAGTTTCAACCAATTTTAGATAGACAATTTATACCAACAACACATAAATAAGCAAATTTAAATAACTCTTGTATTATAATGACTTTTTATGAAAAAAATTCACTAATAAAATGGATGATCCTAGTTAATAGTCGTTGATTTGTTTGTTTATATATTAGCCTTGTGTATTAGCCCAGTTGTTGTATATCAGTAGCTTATCATATCCAGTCCTTGTGCCTTATTGTTTGTATTTATACTCATGGTATGGTACATTCAAGGTAATGAGAATATTTGAATTCCATGTTGGAATCCTAAGTCGAGTAGGATTTAGAGACCTAACAACCTAGTTTTTAGGAAATCATAAACAAGTAGGTTTCTAATTTCCTAATTGTAATCTAATTACAAGTCGGTAGTTAGGAGTATATATACACATGGTTTTAGGTCAAATTATGATCACTGGAAAACATTGTAAACATCGTGAGTTTTGAGTGATATTCTCACAATAATCAAAGAGTTATTTAGATTAATATAACTATGTTTACATATTCCAATCTTTAATTGGTATCAGAGCTTGAGTCAAGAAGCTGTGAGATCAAATTCTTTAACTGTTGACAAGCGAGGTCAATATGTGTAGCACCTGGTTCCTGGTACATAAAAATTTATCTAAGTAATTATCATTTTAGCCTTGGAATCGGCGAGTTGTAGGTCCGACTCGCCGAGTAGGGACGCGGTCCGGGGGCACGCTTAAGTTGGCGACTTGGCGAGTCCATATCTTGGACTCGGCGAGTCATCGCTGTTTGGTGAAACCCTAATTCCAAGGGTTTGCCCCCTATTTAAGCTAGCTTGTGCGACCCAAGCTCGCCCCCTTTCACCTTCAAAGCACCCTACATCAAACCCTAACTCGTTTCATGTGAAATTGAAGTGTTTAGAGTGATTCCTTGAAGTTTTTGGGAGAAGAAGGAGAGTGGAGCAAGAAGAGAAGAAGAAGACCAGATATCTTGGTGCTATTTCAGAGTTCTCTAAGGTATATCTCTACTCTATTCTGTTTGCATGCTTAAAACCCCATTACAGCACCTTTTGAGCTCTCCTTGAACCTTTTCCAAGCTTGTGCATGAAGTAGAATTCGTAATAGGTTGAGTATCCGCTAGGACTAGTCATATTTGAGCTCCAGGAGCTCAGATCTATAACCTTTTTGGGAGTAAATTGATGGAATGTCCTAGATCTACCTTCTTAGCCATTATTTCACCCTAACCCCCATTCTACGCATTTCTACACGTAAAGTCGGAAACTTTACGTGTAAACCAGGCCCTAGGAACCCAGATCTATGAATGGCATGAGCTGGATCCAAGCAAAATCGTGTGTATGGTTTTTGCATGTGGCCGACTCGGCGAGTCGTTCATCTGACTCGGCGAGTTGGGTCGCGAGTCCCAGGGTTGTTCCCTTTTGTGTCTACGAGTTGGGGTAGTGAGTCATAGGGTATGACTCAGTGAGTTGGAAGCCAGACTCACTCATGAAGTAACTCAGTGAGTCAATGCCATGACTCGGCGAGTTCATGGCAATCTTCTTGTCTCAAGAACAGCTCGACGAGTTGTTCATACAACTCAGCGAGTCACAGCTTAGAGTGTTCTTCGAATGAAGGCGAACTCGGCGAGTTGTTCATACAACTCGGCGAGTGGGATGAAGGACTATTGGACTTGGGTATAGAGAAAGGGACTCGGCGAGTCGGCAAGCCAACTCGGCGAGTCTGGTCAACTGATAGTTGACTGTGACTTGACTCATGACTTGTTAAGGGTAAATAGGCAATTTACCCTGAGGGCGGTTAGTAGTATTTGACTAAGTGTTTTGTGGGAATTACAGCCGGAGGATTTCCGGAGCAGCAGCAACAGCAGATAGACTATTCCCACACAGATCGGCAGCTACTACAAGGTGAGTTACCTTCCAGTAGCGGTGGGTCTACGGCCAGAATGCCGGCCCACCAGTAGGAGTTGTATGATGGATGATTGTCTCTGTGATATTCATCTAAGGTTGCTACTACCTGTGATATGTTTATGGGCTAGTATGATATGCTGCTATGTGCTAGTGACAGTAGGGGGAGATAGTCCCCAGATTACCGGTCGATAAGGCCGAAGGGGCGGTCATGCCCATCCATGCTAGATAGATTACGAGATATATGTGTTATGTGGTAGTAGTAGGGGGTGAAATAGTCCCCAGTATCCGGTCGAGAGGACCGAAGGGGGAGACCAGCACCCAGATATGCTAGTCAGTATCCGGTCAAGAGGACCGAAGGGGAGGCAAGCTCCCAGATATGCTAGACAGTACCCGATCGAGAGGACCGAAAGGGTAGGTCGGGCACCCAGATACGTCTGACGATATATGCATGTTATGTGACTGTATGGTATGTGGTAGGTTAGTGGAACTCACTAAGCTTCGTGCTTACAGTTTTCAGTTTTGATTTCAGGTACCTCTTCTTCGAAGGGGAAGGAGCTGGCGTGGTAGCAGCCCATCACACACACATGCTTCGTATTCCGCATCATGAGTACTTCCTGGGGATTTGTACTCTGACATTATTATGTTTATTGAAATGTTTTCCAGACATGCGATATCTTATTCAAATACTATGATCAGCAAATGTTTTAATTCGAATGTTTTGTTAAAAATATGTTTTCAAAAATGAAATTTTTGGCTCGTATTTTGGGGTGTTACAACATGGCTGATGTAGGGAGCGAGGGAGGATCTGCTCCAATGATTATGAAGGAAACTGGATCGACTTCAGTTCAATGTCCCATGCTCAATTCCATAAATTACGCAGTTTGGTCTCTGCGTATGAAGGTTGTTCTAAAAATTCATAAAGCATAGAGTATTATCGACCTAGGAACAGAGAAAAACGATGAGAAGGATTACCTAGCAATGGGATTATTGTATCAGGCGATCCCAGAATCGTTAATCATGCAAATCGGAGAAGCCGAGTCTTCGAAGGCGCTTTGGGACGCAATCAAGGCTCGATACATTGGGGTTGATCGAGTAAAGGAGGCCCGTCTTCAAACCCTAAACGTTGACTTCGACAGGCTGAGGATGACAGAGACGGAATTAATTGATAGCTTCGCCGGAAAACTATCCGGAATTTCGTCACAATCGGCAGCCCTTGGGGAAACAATTGAAGAAACAAATATGGTGAAAAAGTTCCTAAAGTCACTGCCAAGAAAATTCATCCACATCGTGGCCTCCCTTGAGCAAGTTCTTGATTTGAAGACACTGGGCTTCGAAGATGTGTTTGGGCGGTTGAAAGCTTACGAGGAGAGGGTGAAGGAAGCGGATGACGGAGGAGAAGAATCGAAAGTCCTGTTCGCCGATGGTGGAGGTAACTCGTCAGGAACGAAGGAAAATGGAAACTGGAAAGGAACGAGTGAAGTGAAAGGGTTTAATGGGACTGACAGGTCAAGTGGATCCGGATCTAGTGGGTTATCCGGGTCGGGCGGATCAGGCGGGCCCAAAGGGAATAATAGGGTTTCTCAAGTAATTGGCCCAATAAACAATCCAATTCTGATTTATCTCAATCTAATTCCAACAATTGCAAAAAATATAATTGTTGTTGCGACAAAAATCGGAAAAAGACGGAAAAAGACCGATCTAAGGTGATTTGCTTTCGATGTCACAAACCGGGTCATTTTGCTTCTGAATGTCCAGAACGACTCCAAAAATTACAAGACAGTGATTTTTCGGAACGTGACGAAAGCGACGAATCCGTGTTCTAAATACGGATTGGGTTGAAGAATTATCTAGAAGGACTTAGAGATTCGGGGGTGATTGTTGGAATCCTAAGTCGAGTAGGACTTGGAAACCAAGTAATAGCAACCTAGTTTTTAGGAAATCATAAACAAGTAGGTTTCTAGTTTCCTAATTGTAATCTAATTACAAGTCGGTAGTTAGGAGTAAATATACACATGGTTTTAGGTCGAGTTATGATCATTGGAAAAACATTGTAATATCGTGAGTTTTGAGAGAGATTCTCATATAATCAAAGAGTTATTTTGATTAAAACAATCATGTTTACATATTCCAATCTTTATTCCATTCCACAGTACATCATGGTATCAGAGAAACCCTCTTAATATTTTCTTATTTCCCTCCCTCTTTCCTTATACAAGCGGACAGCCACCATCTCCCACATCTAAACCCTAATTTTCTAGCTCCTTCTTCTAACCACCATGGTTGCCCCTAACCTACCTCACAAAGTATTTTGTGTTACAAATATAAGACTGATGTCCCTCCCATCCTTAATCTTGAAAGTTTGAACTATGATTCTTGGCGAGCATTAATCACCACACATTGTGAAGCTTACGGTGCCATATAACATATTGATTCCTCATATGATGATATGAATCGAAGGGGAATACTCTACAACTGGAAAAAGGTGGGTGTTGTTGTAAAAGAAAGGATTTATTCCACCCTTTCACAAAACCTACTCAATATGATTCTCAAGAAAGACATGCTTGCTCGACAAATTTGCCTCAACATTGAGAGACTTTTTCGTGATAACAAAGACACGAGGATTTTAAATTTTATGAGTAACAACTTTTTCAATTTAACCCCCATCCCTGATTGGTTATGTAGTGTCCATTGCAATTTTAAGAGAAGCCAAGTGCAAGACCAACAAATTTCCCATATGTTGTTCTTGCGTGTTAAGCTTGCTAATGGTGTATCCGAGCCAGCCGACCAGCCTAGCCCAATACCTTCCCGTAAATAACAGCCTAGTTTTCAATAGGTTCATACCAACCCGGTTGACCGCAATCCACCCCACAAATCGACAAAAGACAACTGTTGGAGATTGAACCAAAGGAAATATCAAAGCATAACGGATGAGAAACAATATACGAGACATATCCCAAACTCACGCATACATAAAATCTTGGCAATAAAATATAAAGGTTGTACATAACCAGTTGGTTGTCTTTACCCCACATAATAAAGAAAGACCAGACAAAACCAAATACCCAAAAATAAAAAAGGGTCTATAAAAGCCCTTGAAGAATAAACACGAAGGTAAATTCTCAGGAGGACTCTTTACAATTCATTTGGTAAACCTCATATGACTTTTAACTTTGGCATTGGAGAGTAACACTTGGGTCCAACCCTCGGTGTGGCTTTCTAACCTAGAAAAGTCCACTTTTACAGTGTATCTTCTGGAATACGTGTTGGGAAAGGGAAAAGGAACACCATTTACCAAAGTAGTCGGAGAATCACTTAGCAACATTGCCTCCATTCGTATTATACATGTAAATGCGATGAAAATGAATTCACATCGCCAGTTCAAAAAGCTTATTCATTCAACAGTAAAAAAAAGCAATACAACATGCATACATAGAATGTTTGGTGCACAACAAACCAAAAAAACTCAAATACAGGGTGATGAACCAATCCTAATATATGGACACATCCATCAAAATAGGTATACATCAGATATATTGTGATAGCAAAAGTTCAACTGAAATAATGCATGGCCACTGTTTCTTAAAGTTGTCGGAGGCAATGAGAAAGAAGATTAAACAACCTGACGCGTATTTGACAAGTTTCGCCAGGCATTCAATATGTCCCTTGGGGATATTATCTCTGCCACTAACCCTACATGACTATCCATGCAGTCCAAGAACACTTACTTGCTAGATTTCATGATAATACAACCAGTATCACCCTCCAATATAATATTTTGGAGAAGTGCAATGAAAATTTTTGAGGCCATTGTATCAACAATTAATGGCTTAATCAGGTTTTGGGCCCCAAAAGGGTATGGAACGGTATATAGAAAACCATTGATCACAACAACAAATAAAACTAACAGCAAGAAAAGCAAAACGAATTGCAGGAAAGCCACAAATACCGCAAGATGGAATAGATATTGTTACAATAAATTATGCATACCCAGAACAGAGAATACGGATAGGAGCAACATTAACAAAAATGCTAAGTGAAGAGTTAACAAAATTTCTAAAGAAAACTAGCGAAGTGTTCTCTTGGCATCTAGATGACATGCTCGAAGTGCCAAGAGAACTGATCGAACACAAGTTGAATGACAAAACGGGAATGAGACAAATTTGACAGAAAAAAAGTGGCCAATCCAAGGAAATAAATAAGGTAATAAATGGCGTGGTAGATAAGTTAGTAAAAGCCATAATATTACAAGAATCGCTATTCCCGTCCTAGGTAGCCAACCCAGTATTGGTGAAGAAAGAGGATGGAGAATAGAGGATGTGTGTTGACTTCACTGACCTAAACACAGCATGTTCTAAGGATTGTTACCAACTACCATCCATAGACGAAAAGATAGAATCTTTAGACTGGCACATATGGAAAAGTTTCTTAAATGCATATAAAGGATATCATCAAAATCACATGTATAAAGGGAATGAAGACAAAACTTCATTCCACATGGAGAGAGGAACCTTTTGCTATAACAAAATTTCATTTGGGTTAAGAAACGCAGGGGCGACATACCAAAGGTTAACATACAAAGTTATTGAATCACCGATCAGCATGAATATAGAAGTATATGTGGATAACATGGTCATCAAGATTCGAAACGACGATCTCTTCTTACATGACATTGAGGAAACTTTTGCAAATCTAAGAGCCGTTAGCATGAAGTTGAACCCCAAGAAATGTCTTTTTGAAGTAGAAGAAGGGAAATTCCTTGGGAATGTGATCATGAAGGAAAGGATAAGAGTAAACCTAGAGAAGATAGAATCTTTATTGCAAATTCGATCATCGAAGACAGTGAAATAAGTGCATGTATTAAATGGTAAATTAGTGGCATTGGGACGGTTCCTAGAGAAGTCAACGGAAAAGACATTACCCTTTTATAATATGTTAAAAAGGGTACTATATAAAAAAGATTTTTTGATGGACGTATGAAGCAGAAGTAGCCTTCAAAAAACATAAAATATCGTTAACGGAACTACCTACTTTAACATCACCAGTCCCAGGGGATATTCTAACAATTTACGTAGCCACGTCAAAATTGGCAGCAAGTGCACTATTACTAGCTAATAGAGGAGAAAAGCAAGTACCTATATATTTTGTTAGTTGTATCCTACAAGGAGCAGAAATAGGGTATTTAAACATGGAAAATTTGGCATTATCACTTGTTAATGCAACAATGCAATAAAGAAGATTCTTCCTCGCACAAACGCCCCGATAAGGCAAGTTCTATTGAAACCTAGAAAATCAGGACGATTAGCTAAATGGGTCGTGGAATTAGGAGAACATGAGATCTACTTTAAACCATGAACAAACATCAAGGCACAAGCATTAGCAGACTTCATAACAGAAATAACCTGTAATGTGGAAGTATCAACAATAGAGGGGACACATATCAAGAATAAAGACACGTGGCAGACTCAAAATGAAGAATAGATTCTGCACACGAACGGAACTTCTTGCACCGAGGGAGAGGCTGTCAGCTTGATACTAATGTAATGTCCCAAATTCCAGAATAAAGTTTATCATTTTTGAAATAGAATAACCACCCATTTTATAAAGTTACATTAACAGTCAAACCATTTGTTCATAAACCATAATTCAAGATCAAAGCTATAAGGAAAATAATGCAGAATCTCGAATCATAAAACCGTTAATGTGCGTGTGTACAATCCCGCCTTCGCAGTCTGATAAGTACTTGAAAAACATTTGAAACCATAACTTTAAGCCAAAGCTTACTGAGTTCCTCCAAAATTTCCCACACAACAATACATATACAATACATGCACACCGGCTTGCAACATAAGACTAGATTGCCCCCGCCCGATCCCACAACTAATGACTAGATTGCCCTCGAGCCCAAAGCTTATGACTGGATTTCCGTCAGGCCTACAACATAAGATTGGATTGCTCCTGAGTTTGTTGACCCATAGCACAAAGCAGTACCGCCTTAAGCTAACCGCACTATGTCGACATATACACCAAAATACTAACAGCAAGCATAGATAATCATAGAAAATCTACCAGTCTAACAGAACACTACAACATAACAACATGTTACACACAAGGTGTCACAACTAGCAAATTTGAGTTAGGAAGTTATTCCTTATACAAGATAATTTCTCTGTGTAACCTTGTAACACTACATTTAGTATAAATCAAACTTCAATACTATTAAATTTTATACAACCAAGAATTGTGATTCAAATCAAAACCACCTCGTGTAGCCCAAAAACCTAACTCAATAAGCTAAGCCCACTTAACTTTGGGCCTTAGCCCAAGCTTTCTTAGCCTAAGCCGCTAATTAGGCCAAGACTCTCTTATTGGGCCCTAATGGGCCGATAACCTCTCAAATTGGTCCTTTTGGGCCGAAGACTCTCTTTTGGCCCTAATGGGCCGAAAAATTTTATTTAACATTATTTGGGTCGTAATACTCTTATTGGGTCGTGAAAAGTATTCTTAGAACATAATGGGCCGAAAACATCTAATATGTATTATATTGGGCCAGAAATCTCTAATGGGCCATCAAGTAGGCTGAAAACCCCCTAATGGGCCCTTTTGGGCCAAAAGCTTTCACATAAGAATCTCATTGGGCCAAAGACCATTCGTTGGGCCCTCATGGGCTGAAAATCTCTATTGGGCCCTCTCACTAAATCGAAAACATATATTGGGCCAATTCCATTTCTTTTGGGCCTATTATTGGACCGAAACCTTCTTTGGGCCAAAACCAAGCCCAAAAACCACTCACTCTCTCCACAAACCGAAGCCTTTATTGGGCCCAAGGTGTTCTCAGTCACAATTGAAAATCGATACCCTCCTTCCTCCCTCTTGTTCGGTTATAATTAAAAAAAGTGGTGGACACAGTGGTTGTCACCACAACATTGACTCCCATGTTTCCAAGCATTTGACCACCATACTTCAATGCAAGGCATGTTTGTCCACCATACACCCAAGCCTCTCTTCCCTCCCTTTTCTCTCTACTTCAGCTGATACCTCACCCCACCCTCATTCACAACTTCATCTTCAACACATTTTCTATCAACACTCAAGGATTCTCTCCTCTTCTTTTTCAAAAATTTGTGGGTTTGTGAGTGTGTTTTTCAAGAAAGTCTTCTTCAAACTTCATAACGTGGTAAGTTTTGGGTAAACTTTATTGTTTTGTTCCAAGATTACACTAAAAATCCTTCATCATACAACTCCATTTTCGTATATATGCTCTTAGAACACCATAAGTTCAAGAATCTCCTCAAGAAAGCAAGCTAGAAACAAAAAAACCTTCTCCATCTTCATTTACATTTCGAAAAAGCCCTAAGGTGAGCTTCATACCCCTTATTTTTGAGTTTTTCTTCTTTTGGGGGAGGATACAAGTCTAGTCTTGTGTAGAATCTTTGTATATTTTCTTGCATGTGAATGTTTTATATGTTTATGTGTGTGAAATGTTGTGATCCCATGCTAAAAATCCATGAACTCGAGATTTGTACAAGTCTCAAGTTGTTGGAAACAAAGTTATCTTGTGTAGCTCACATGTTTTGTTGTTATGTTAAAATGTTTTCCTTAATGTGTGATAAAATCACCCTGATGTCAAGGAAAATGTTAGAACAAATTTGTTGGTCATGAAAGCTTGAAAAATGGAAAAATATGGAAATTTACACTTAAAATGGTAAATTTTTTAATGTATTTTTACCACGATATTTGTAAAAATTGGTTATTTGTGCTAATTTTGACAAAAATGGGTCATTTATGATAATTTTGGTAAAAATGGGTCATTTATAACAAATATGATAAAATTGGTCATTTATGACAGTTTTGGTAAAAATGGGTTATTTATGACAATTTTGGTAAATATGGATCATTTATGACAATTGTGGTAAAAATAGGTTATTTTTTACAATTGTAGTAAAAATGGGTTATTTTTTATAATTGTAGTAAAAACAGACAAATTCATCTTTTTCCACTAAAGTTGCATAAATACATAAAACAAAATAAAAATTGAAGTTTTATATGTATTATGGAAAAATCGAGAGATGTAAAAATTATTATTATTATGGTTTAAAACCGAAGGTAATACATTATTTTTACATCTATGAAGGTTATCCAGATATTAAAAATCATTTAAAACCATCAGTCTAAATAATTTAATATAACCGGTAAGAAAAGCAGAGTTTTTACGATAGGAATATGCGTATGTCATAACCTGACTATCAAAAAGCTTTTAAAAATACAAGTGTTAAATTGTATGTCATAGAGCTATGAAACGCGAGTCATAAAACTGCAACTATAAACTTACCTTAAGAACATCGTATACATTATTCTATAAATCCGCGTAAATTTTGTTGAGGCTCTTGCGAGACACTCATTCAGCGTACCTACCTAGCGTACATCGTAAGTCATATAGTTATAATCAGAGTCTCCTGGAGGGAGAGCGAGGTAATTGCGTATAGATCTATACGGGGTTGACACCCCCTCACCTGAGCTGTTCGCTACAGCTAGACAGGCTAGTCTAGGGTGACAAGTATCTTTAGAAACCGATGCCTGAAGAACGCCAAGACACGCATGTTAGTCATATTAGTATGGTTATACCGACTCACATAGAGAATAACAACGTTATTTGAATTTACGAAGAATATGCACTCTTCTAGTTTTATAAAATACACAACTATTTTTTGGCTATTTTGTAAACTAATTTCACCACTTTGGTCTTAGGGTTTTAAGACCACAATTTTTCATATAACATAAAATATAGGATTTTCTGAGAACACTCTCTATACAATTTCAAACAAGAAAACAAAAGAACATGCATGCAATTATACATGATTTGAAATAAGACTCACAACTCTTTTATATACAAAAAAAATATGGGATTTTCTATTAGTTTACAAACTATTACAAAGTTTTCTTATCAATATGCTTATGAACAAACCAACATTCTATGTTGACGCTTTTCAAAACGACTTGTATTCTCAGGGACTCAGTAAGCAGATTTTGCAGCTATAGATTTTGGATATTTGTTGTATTTTTGAAATATCATACACTGTGTTATTTTGGATGTAATTTCATAAACAAACATAAAGTTGCGAACAATGCATGTTGGTCTTTGAAATGTATGATGTTTGGTTGCTATATCTCATTTATAATCAATTGTTATGATATTACAACATGAAGTCACCCGTCCCTGGAAGTTTCCGTCGTCCCGGTTCGGGGTGTGACACAAGGACACATACTACAATACAAAGTATAATGAGAAAATTCATCTGAGCTAACTAGAAGAAGCTCACAACAAACCTCAGTAATCAGAACAGCTAACACAAACTATCTAGCACCAAACCGATACTAGATCTTAGCTAAACACTCAATTCTACCAATGTTTGACAAAAAGTCAAACTTGTCAAAAAGTCAAACTTGTCAAAAAGTCAATGGTCAAAGTCTCCCAGTCGACCGCCACATAGTGACTGAGCTTTTGTCACCTCGTGGTGGCCTCGAGACAAAATAGTCGTGGAGACTACCTATTATCACGTCGTGAAGACTAATCCTTCATGTCGTGAGAACTTCTCTTACCTTCTTAATACATTAAGCTCTTAATTTCTAAGGCCACTCATCCATACCTTCCAGAAGGCTTGCATACACCCAAATACAACATAAAAATCCTTGATTTATGGTCCTGCTTATCCAATGCATGTCCTTCCCAAAACTAGATCAAAAAGGGGTAAGAAATGGATCAAAATCCCATGCATGACATGAAAACTACTTGTGAGTCCAAATCTGAAACATACAATATTCTTGGGACCTTAGAGAGTAAAAAAGTTGCAAACTTTATTCCCAACTCTCACTCAAAACTCATCAAACTTGACTGAAACACCAAATACACATAGATCCAAAGATGAAATGCAATAAAACTTGTAACTTTATAACATGCAAAGGTTTAGAAGGTAAATGAAAGTTGAGATCTTCAATTGCCAAGCTTCAAGGGTCAATCTTGCATGAAAGTATTACTCCAAAACCACCAAAGCTCCAAAATAGATGAGAAAGGAGAGGTGATGCTCAAAGTAGTGAAAGGGGGATAAGGTTGCTCTCAATAGGCTTTAGATATAAAGGAGGATAGGAAAATACCCTAAAAATATAGAACCAACCTTTAAATACTTAGAAAACCCTAAAAATTCACGGGTTTGGGCTGCCCAATTCTCACCTTGTGAAAGACTACTTGTCACCTTGCGATAGACTCATCACATTGTGAGGATATGCTCCTCACCTCGCGACGACAGGTTTTCACCCAATTCCATTCCAACTTCAAACAGTCATAATTTTTTCGTTTCAACTCCATTTTCAGCGATCTTTATATCCACAGAAATGTATTGATGAGACCCACAACCCTATCTAATTATTGTTGACTTAATACGTGTTGAGCTAAACCCATAATCCATGTAAGAAGCCCAAAGCATTACTTTTCTTATTTTACTCTTTTACTTTAAAGCATAATTTGAAGGCTTTAGTCACTTAACCAACTTTATCAACATCCGATAAGGTCTAAAATATATTCCCTTGAAGCACAAGACCTTTGATTGATCCATTTATGACCCACTATCCCAAAATTAGAAACATTCCAAAAGTAGGTGTTACAGTTCTCCCCCACTTATACTGGATTTCGTCCTCAAAATCCAACTCGGTTAGAATTTCTGGAAACTTTACTAACACAATCCATTTGTTCCCTCCAACCACTCCATATAATCAACGCATCCATATCAAACTCGAGAGAACATCCAGAACCCGACTGATGTTAATAATCAACCCGGTCACTTGCAACACTCGTCTGCAACAACTATTTCTCTCTCTCTCTCTCTCTCTCTCTCTCTCTCTCTCTCTAAGTTCTAAGACCCAACTCATACCGAAAACAACTTAAAACGGGAACTCCCAAATTGGATCTACTAACCATATCCATAAATATACTTCACAAAATCGGGAAACCAATAGTCTAAACTTTAGATACATACATAATGCCTGGCAATCAAGAATTTCAACCCATCCTAATTCAGAAATCGCCTAAAAGTCTTCAAATACAAGCTTGCCTTCCTGACAAGTCGTCACTATCCCTCTACTCCCATGAGCGTAACAATGATCAATCCAGAAGATGATATCGAGCGGCATCCACAATCTTATATGCTCAGGTGTACAACCATCAAACAAATCCTTCCAGATTCATACAACGAACTCCATCACTGGCTACTAAACTCACTCAAAACTGTCTCGTAATAACGAATGAAGATCCACTAAGAAAACTCCACGAGTAATTGCCGATAAACATTCGTGACTTTTCCAACAAGTTAAATCCTACCAAAGCCCGACCTAAACTCGTTGGCTACTGAGTCATTAGTAGTATTTCCATAATGCTCAAACACCAGATTATAACACCAATGAACCCAACGAATGGGTCATTACAACACAACTATTAGCCTATCACACATAAGTGAAATCTACAATGATTCACGACATGTCACTTTCATCCTCTAGTATATCCAAAGATTTCAGGGTATTTAATCTCTCAATGCAAACTGTTAAGGAAACTACTCATGTCACTTTCGATTAATAGTTATTCATTCAAGATCGGTTGATCAATCATCATCAATTCTGAATGAATTTACTTACAGTCCTTTAGACCCTGTTCCTTAATTCTTTCCAAATGACATTGAGCCTGTTATTCTTAATGATAATCAAATTATCAGTTCTCAACCTATCTTTGAAGATCAGTCTGTCATCTCTGAAGAAGCTGAGCCATCTAATCAGGAAGATTCTATTCCAAGTAATACGGGTGAATTTTCTAATCCTAGAATTCTTCGAGATCATCTTGAATCTCAAATCATTGGAGATGGAAATTCTAGGATTCTCACTTGTAGTAGAGTCATCAACTTTTGCATGTTTGTGAATTTTCTCTTTGTGATTGAACCAAAGAATATCGTTGGTGCCCTAAAAGAAACTAACTGGATCAAGGATATGTAGGATGAGTTGAATGAATTTGAATGTCGCCATTTGTGGACACTTGTTCCCACGCCTCGAGGAAAAACTATCATTGGCACTCGTTGGATATTCAGAAATAAGATGGATGAAGATGGGATCATCACAAGAAACTAAGCCAGACTTGTGGCTCAAGATTTTTTTCAACTGGAAGGGTTAGACTATGATGAGACATTTTCTCATGTTGCTAGACTTGAAGCAATTCATCTGTTTTTGCTTTCTCTTCATTCATGTTGCTAGACTTGAACCAGACATCAGTGGCTTGCTCTACCACTGAAGCTGGATATGTAACCGCTAGATGGTGTTGTGCTCAGATTCTATGGATTCAAAATCAGCTTCTGGATTATGGTCTACAGTTCTCAAAAACTCTCATTTGTTGTGACAACACCAGTTTCATTCAAATGATCAGAATCCGGTGCAACATTCCAAAACCAAGCACATCCATATATGTCATCACATCATCAAGGACATCGTTCAAAAGCGAAAAATGGAGTTGTTCTACATTCCATCCACTGATCAGTTGGCTGACATTTTCACCAAGGCATTGGACGAAAAGACATTAAACGAATTGATTTCAAATCTTGGCATGCTTTCAATGACTTAATTTTTTTCTAACTCGTTTGAATTAACATTACTTCTATTTGCGTTCTAAAAAACACAAAAACTCAAAAAAAAAAAAAGTGTTTTCTCTTATTTTGTTTAAAGATCTTTACATGGTTTTCTTAAACTTTTCTTCTAATATTTACAAGTATTCTCTTTTCTCTCTTTTATCTATCCTTTAGGCCTATCTAAGATTTATCTGCACCTCCTTCCTATAGAGTTTGCAAGAGTTGGTGTCATCTATAATGTTCTAAATGCTCTTGGTGTTGACAAGAATAATGGCATCATGTCCTCTTCTTGTTGATAATGTCCTCTTTCTCCTCCACCCAATTTTATGGATGCAAGGGGAAACCATCAAAACAATGAGTCTTACTTTCATCTACTGACTCATAATTCGATAAAATCTTGAATTCCTTCATGTTGATCTTGTCAACATGATGGTTTCATTGATTTGATCCAGTTAACTCATTGGTTACAAAGACTAATTTCTGCTCCTCTTTCTCTTAATAAACATGACGCTTGGAATCCATCTGCAACATCTCATCGATACATGGCATCATCATTATTGGTTTGTAGCAAGTTGTTTTGTATATTGATGTATTTACACTTGCTTGTGTTTTCTTTTATAGCCAAAAATGAAGGGTAGGTATCTCGAAGAAAGGAAATTAATTAATGAGTATTCATTTCAAAATATCCCCTTTTGGTGTTTTCTCTCAAAAGGTTTTCTACCTTTATGATTCTTCTGAAAAGGCTATGTAGAGAGCTTCTAAAAAAGCTGTATATTCCTTTTTAACTATTTCTTCTTGTTTACTAATTCTTATGCTTTTATTTTCTTGTGTATTTTGTCTGGTACCATATTAAAAGTATTAATGGTGAACTTTAAAGTTCTATACTGCAACGTAACTCTATGATACGAAAGTTAAAACACTTACTGCTGATGAGTTAACACCGTTTATGATTCACATTGATTCTACCTCTGCGTGACTTAAACAATTCATTCTTTACTTAATTTCTTCTTAATAAAACTTTACAATTCACTGCGATATACCATACAATGATAAAAGTTTGAAACACTATGTTGATGGTTAGTCTATGTATTGTAGACTATCGTACGCACCAAACCCCTCTTTCCCTTACATTCTTCTTCAAATCTTTATGATTTAGCGTAATGTAACATACGTTGATGAGAGCTTGAAAAAACTATGCTGCTGGTTAAGCTAAAACACCACATCTTAGCACATGCATCAATCCATTCTTCGATATATTCTTCTTTAGAATTTTATGATTCAGCGTATGCAACCAGACGCTAATAAGAAAATCGAAAATTCTGTGTAGATGGGTATATTATTGTCAGTGATGAATTACACACACCTACCCATTATTTCCCAACATTTCTTCTGTTAAGAAGTTAATGATTCACTATATTAGTCATGCATTGATAAAACTTGGACACCCTTCACCAATGGGTACATTTCACACCAAAATGTATTACACGCATCATACCACTCTTGTCATTTTCTTTTAATAAAAGTAATTAATGAGTCAGCGTATGAAACCACATGTTGATGAAATCTTGCAATACTATGTCAGTGATTGGTAGTTCAAACCCACACTATAGAGAAAGATCACAAACTTATTGGATTACAAGTTGCAACTCTAATACACTGATCGTTTCCTCTAGTCTCGTATTTGTTGCTGGTGTAAAAAAGGGGGAGAAACTTGCTATATGTTATTGATCTGAATAAATGCAAAATCTAAGGGGTGGCCAAGATGATATCAACATTCTATCAGCTCACATCAACTGATTTTTATTCGTCCGATGCCTCTACTACTAATAATCAAAAATTGGAAGTCACACTTTTTTAGGAGGAGTGTCGTTAAAAATGAAGATCTTAAAGTTTCAATCTCACTCTCAGGGGAGCACGAACTGAAGAATCTATTGAAGATTAGTTTTGACATCATCAGATAGGGGGAGACTGTAAGGTCACACCTTATGATCTGATGAGTCAAACACTTTATACGCTAACTGACAGCGCCAGTGTCAAGAAAAGCATTAGTGCCAACATCTCAAGACTTATCAGCACCAACATGTAGATAGTTATCTTGTGTAACTTTGTATATTAGGTAATGATACATATAAGTATAGAATAGACAACAGATCTAGTAACTTTGTTATGAATATCGATTCTTAGTATAGATTAGATACAATCTCTTCAATCAAGGGATATACTTGTATAGATTAGTATATATTCAGCATTAGGGCGAAACCCTAATGTTAACATCTTGGTGACCATCTTTATGACAATCTGTTTTCTTGGTGAAAACAAACCCTTTCTTGGTGAAAGACAATTTGGAGAATTCTTCTTGTTCTTTACTTTTTCTGTTATTTATTTGCTTAGTTTAGTTTGTTCTTGTTTGTCATACTTGAAGTGTATCTGATCGATACAAACCTTCAAACGATACCAAAGGTTAGTGGGAAAGCATATATATCTCTCTCATACATGCTCGAACATTGTGTATGTTGTCAGTGTTATAAGTTGCTTTATGCATGCTCCCAGTGAATATCATACGAATGTTGTTCATCGCATTTTACGATACCTCAAAGCAACTACGGGGAAAGGTTTATGGTTTAGGAAAAATCAAGGTGAAGTAATGGGATATACTGATGTTGATTGGTCTGGAGACAAAACAGATGAGAATTCAACATCAAGTTACTTCACTTGTGTGGAGGGAAATATGGTCACATGGAGAAGTAAGAAATAGAAATTGGTTGGTAGATCCAATATCGAAGTGGAATATAAGGGAATGCTTCACAGTGTATGCGAGTTATTATAGATTAAGCGAATTTTACAAGACATAGGAGTTAGTTAAAGTGACTTGATGAAGCTATATTGTGACAATGAAGCCGTGGTAATCCATTCCAACACGATAGGACGAAGCATGTGGAACTTGATCGTCATTTCATCAAGGATCATCTTGAGAAAAAAACAGTTAATCTCCCTTTTGTTACTTCAAAGGACCAGCTACCAGCTAGCTAGCTGATAAGTTGTATGCAAAAGAGTGTTTCAAAGCTCTCTTAACAAGTTGGGAATGATCGACATCCATTCACCAACTTGAGGGGGAATGTTGACGAGAGCATTACAAGATAATCCAAATTATAGGATTGATTCAAATTGATTCTTTCCTATATTACCCGACCTTTTATTTATTATATGGTTGTTTCCTTCTTTGTTTCGTGTAACATTATTGTATATATACACATTATTGTATATATATACAGAGTCTTATAATGAAATTGAATATACAGAACATTGAAAACTATAGTTCTCTTTTTCTACAAACCTTTGAAAGACATGCCACATAAATAAATATTATAGATTACCATCAACAATCTATCAAACAAACATAGAGCATAATTACAGTTGATAATTTTAACTGATAATTATCAAAGATAATAAAGTTGATCGAAGTCAATGTACCAAATGACGATATGGTGAATGGATTTATGTTCGGTATAAACATATTGCAATATTATATCAAAATATCATGGAGTGGTTGAATGAATGATGTGCTAACTATTTTTTACCATATTAAACTTATGATTATGCTCGTTTTTGATAATATAGTAATAATATAATTTGATATTATAAATAATAGAAGTATACACTAAAGTTATAAATTATAGTGAAAAGATATGGTCCATTTGTTTTGTTGGCATTGTAAGGTAAATTGGAAAATTTGGAAGATCATTTTAACTTTGTAAAAAAATAATGACATGTCACTTTCAAATCCACTTTTAAAGCCTTATATGGATGGTCTAAGGTTATTTTCGTTGAGTTTATCGATTCGGAGCAAGTAAAAGGACCATTTGTCGTGATATTGAATAATCAAAAGATTTTAGTAATGACCGATTAATGTATAAAAAATGTTTCTTATACTTCTTAAACATATCTTTATACATTTTAATCCTTTAACTTTATTTTGATGTTTCAAACATGTGTTATGACCAATAAATTGACTAGTGAGATTACACATGTTTGTATTTGAATGAGATTTGGTGGACAATTATTGAGACTTGTCAAATGCAACAAAGATATGCAATATAAAGTTGTCTCAATCTACAAAGAATTTCAATTTGATACTCCAATTATCAATTAGAGCTTGAAAAGGGGGAGAAAGTTTTCTTCATTTTACATCTCAATTACTAATATAAAGGATGAATAACACCATAGACAAGCAATCGAAATTTGCATCAAAATAGAAAGAACTTTAATGGTTTCATTGAAGCACGTAAAGAAAAAAAAAATGCTTTTTCATTTTCCATTAAGAAATAATATAATGGATCAATACAACACAAACAAGCAATATACAGTTGTGATAAAACACAAAGAACCTCAAAACGATTCCACGTCTTTCTATGAAGCACGAAAAGAGACAACGTTTCCTTAATTTCACATGATCGTGTCATAAAAACAATTATATAATAAATAATAAAAGCTTTTTAAGATCTTCTACAATTTCTTCATGTTTTTCGATCTTCCTACTACAACACGTCAACATCTCTTGAAATGCATGTTAAAGTCAAATATATGTTGATGAGTAGAAAGATTAAAAAACAAGATCCATAGACCTTTTTCACAAGAAAATCATCCACAGTTGGGGATTAAATCTTTAGGAAATTTTTTGGACAGAAAGTACAAAGTTTTGAGAACCACCTAAACCATTTCTGTAATTTACTCTATTTTTTTTTATTAACTTTAAAAATATATTAAATCATTTTGAAAGATTAAATTTTGGTCACAAAAACTTGTTAATCTTTCAATACATATTCGTTTTCATGTAGGGTTGTAAAAATATATCATATTTTTTACATTTTTGTCTTCACAAATCAAAAGTGCATTTTTATTTATAATAAAACCTATTTTTTTGTAAATCATATCTTACTTATTATACATATATAATTTTCCCACATCAACACGTAGAGGCATGCTTAGGTAAATTAATTAAATAATATCATACGATATCAATTTATAAACCAAAGTAAACATAAAGTAACTTAAGATATAAAAAACAGCGCCTGAGTGGGCTAACAATCAACCTAGTTATGTGACAAGTGATAGCCTACGTTTTCGTTTCATGATATCCATATTTTTGGAGAAAATATACGTAAATATAGACATAGATTTATTTTGAGGATGTATCACTATGACCTAAATATTGCATCTAGGTTTTTGTTGGAAATTTAATTAATGTTCGACTTTCAAGATTTATCATGTAAAAATAGCTTATCTCTAAAATCAATCATACAACGTAATAACATTACTTTACCAAAGTTTTAACTGAAGTTCCGAGATTACATTTATTTATTTGCAAAGATCAAACATGTTATACAAGGTTTTACAGTCACACTGTTACTCTGTTAGTTGATCAACTTTTATCAAAACTTTGATGGATTGAAGACTCTACAAAGCCCTGCTAATCCGAGCATCAATAATGATGATTTTGGATAAATCCAATGCCTCTGATAACGAGAGTCTACGGTTATTCCACGCACCCTCGGCCCATCTCTTCATCTTCTCCCCCACAGCCTTACGGTTTTGTTGAACACACAGGGTCTCAGCATACCCACCTTCACAAACAACCATCACGTTAATTACACAGTACAAAACATGACATGGCAGAACAGAACAGGTTGTACTGATGTCAATGGAACAAAAATTATGTGTTGTAATACGTCACAATTTGGACCATTTCTTTTACACAAATAGTTATATTGTTATAATTATAGATACAGTTAAAAATAGAAGATAATTGTACCTCTTGCAAGTGCGATTATATCCTTTCTATACACTTTTGATTGTTCAACTGCTACAACAAAAGATATTATATAATATAAGTGATCAAATTGGTTTCAAATTGAGGGGCAATAAGCACAATACTTTCTTTATTAATGCTACCTTCAGTTTCCAATTGAGGAGCTTTAAGCAATTCTAATGCTCTTCTATAAAGTCCCTATAATATCCAAACAACATAAGAAATTAAAATGAAATGCCATAAACAGAAAATTACCATGTTAACCTTCTATGTCTATAAAATGTTTAATGAATTGTGTTTTAGTGAGTATTTCTAACCTCTTGGACCATAAGGGAACTAGAATGCTCCATTGTTGCTTTGTGCCTAAACATGAGAGCTATGCAAGTTAATATTATTCCAATCTTTGGATGATGAGAACCTACAACATATGCAATTATGCATTAAAAGTCAAAATACACACAACAAGTAGTTTGACCATAAATCACATGTAGATTATGAACAGCTGTATACTAACCAAAACGTTCTTCAGTCATTGTAAGTGCCCTTGTTAGTATCTCTTCAGCATCACCAAAGTTCCTGAATCACAAAACACACCTCATATAATGTAAACATAGGTTTTGATTTTAGAGTAAGAAGCATTTTATGGTAAGGTATTGTTTCTTTTAGACTTCAAGGAGACAAAAAGAAACAGACTCTTAATGGAGAAAAAGAGAAAGAAGTAAGTCTGAAATACATGTATGATGTATGATGTATTACCCCATGTGTGATTCAAGTTGACCTAAACCACAAGTTGCTGCCAAAAGAATGTCCTCCCATACCATGTTTCCAGCAGCCAAGTTATATGGATCACTATAATCTTTATTTTCTGGTATCCCTTTGATTACATTCTCATACAATTTTTTTGCAGTTTCAAAATCCCGTGTTGTATGCAAGAATTCAGCATATGACAAAGCATCATTCCCTATACAGAAATCAATATTTTGTTATAACAATGTTTCTTGATATGAAATGAGACATGAGTTGCAAGAGTTTTACCAATTCCCAAGTTATCTTCAGCTCCAGTAAAACAAGATTGGGCTGCATAAAGAAAATGTTCGATTAGATTATCATAGAAACAAGAAGATGCAAGTATCAGAAATTAAGTATATACATGAATCTGTGTTTCCCTGAACAAGCTCTGTAAGCCCTTTTAATGCTCTAGCACGAGCATTTAATGATCCAAATCCATCATCAAGTTCTGGTTTGTTAGCATCTAAATCATTCAAGCAAACATCTGCTATCACTGAAGAAGTATCATCCTATATAGGGAACCATAGCCAGATGTTTATGTACCCAAAGAACATAGAGAGTTTATGTATTTGAATTTGGATAAAAGATTGAAGCACAAACACAGACAGTGCTTACTTCTCCTAATTCCAAATGGAGTCCTGCAAGAGCTTCCATAGTAGCCACTAAACCAAATCATAGAAATAACAATGAACTTGGTAAATTTTTAACACTTGATCAAACTCAGATACATGAAATGCATTCGGTGTTGCTTTGCATTACCTCTAAGAGGGAAAGAAGAAACTTTTAGGTCCTTAATGGTATTCAATTTCTCAATAGCTTCAAGAAAATTGCCTCTGTGAATAGAAAGAAGTGACAGATTAAATGGATGGCTTAATTTTAAACGCTTCTACTCAGATAATTGAAGTAATACTCCCACTGTGGAAAGGAGTATGGATTAAGAAAGGAAAAAATTACCTCTCGGACAAAAGGGTCGACATAGCAAGAAGAACCAATCCCTTGGAATTACCATCATGCTGATTGGATTCGCACTGTTCTAGCACCAACAAACCTTGCCCATATGATTCATCTACACATACTCATACGTAAAAATGTGGATAGTAAACTGATAAAAATGGGTATTAACGGGATTGTCGTAAACGCACAGCAAAGGGGGAAACTGACCTGATTTCTGGGATCTAGAAAGGGAAAAGGCATAATCGATCATTTGAAGAGCAACTGGGTTAGGCTTAAAGTGGTGATGGAGTTTCGTGGAGAATAATCTGACAACCGTGGGTGAGTGGGAACGGCCCCTGGCTAGTCTGGACAGCTTGGTTGCGAGGTTAAACATGGCGTAGTGTTGTCAGTCCGATCGCAAAACCTGAAGACTGTAGTAAAGCCAGGACGAGGGTTTAAGTTGCTTCTTTATTATTCTTACATTATTATTATTACATTTTATTTTCTTGTTTTTTAATTATTGAATTGTATTTCTTTTTCTAGTTTTTTTTTTTACTTTTTATTTATAAAAATACATTAAAAAAGAAATTTGTATAAATGTTTTTTCCATAAATATTAAAAAACCATATTTATCCACTCTAATTTTTAGATATTATATTTATTTTTAATAAAGTTTTAAAATATCATATTTAAGTTCTTATTTTTAATTATTTTTTAATTATTTGATTTATAATGGCTTTTTTGTGCATTATAAACATAAACTATTAAATTTCAATTATTTGTCAATTAATTTATTTTTCGGAATGTGAAATATAATCTGGTTATTATGCCTACGTTATTAACATGACATTTTCGTCAACACATTTGTGTTGTGTATATCCTCGATGGACATAGATATTAAATTTTGCATATAAAGATTAAACTCTGCATATGTTCTTGATGGCTTGGTCTTTTATAACATGAGTAGATAAAAGAAGGGATGCAAGAAGTTAGAGATTGAAAAAGAACATTAGTTGGTTATCAGATTCAAAAGGTATTAGATAATGATGATATAAAAACACCTCTTGTTGTATAGCCTGTTTGAAATTGTTATTTTAACATAAAATTTTAAGGTATTTTGGAAAACAATAATTTTTTTGGTAAAACATTAAGATCACGTCTTAAACATTTAAAAATATCAAGACATAAGAGGATGAAAGACAACAATAAGAGACAAAGGTAAAGTAAACAACTTACATATATTTAAATCTAAATTTTATTATTTGATAAATATCCAAAAACTAAATTCTTCTTCGATCTTCATTAAGTCTTCCAATCTGAATACATGTTAAAATACATAGGATGGATTTGAAAAGCGTAGTGAAATGCATAATTACATATTCGATTATAATTCATAATTTATTAGTCATCAACATAGTGAAATTCATAAAATACATAGGATGGATTTGAGAAGCATAGTGAAATTTGATTTATGAACCTCTTCATTTTCTAAATTTTTGTGTTTATCTCTTCACTACTTTGTGAAATGCATTTTCCACACCTTTTGGTTGAAATGTTACTTTGACCCCCCTTAACTTTGAACTTTGTAAACTGTCACTCGTACCACCTCTATTTTCTAAACTTTCGAGTGTATCTCCGTAGTATATATAATCATATTTTTTTAAAAAACTTTCATTCGTTAACTTAAAAAAAAAAAAAACTAATCTTTTTATTCACTTTTTCTATTATGTATGTGTCGGTATAAATTGAAGGTGATCAACGTTTGGACGTATTCAAATTCGAGTTTGTCTATGTTTCTACTTAACGTTTTTATGTTTTCCTGCTTATTTTTATGTATATTTTCTATGTATGAGTTGGATCATATGTAAGACACTTTTTATTATTTGAACTTTCTGATGGGTATAATTCAAAACATATAAACCTATGTGTGCATGCAACCCTAAATAATTTTTTATCTATGTTTTCTCTAATTGAACATACAATTTGAACAAAAAGATGGAAAACCCGAGAATGCTAGTATATAATCGAAATACACAATAAGGGTTAGATGATTCATACCTGGATTGCTATATAGTAATATCAATACTAATCCTTGTGTTGTTGAAGCTTTGCGAGCAAGTGTCACAAATGGCACGCCTCTGATGGTTCACACCTAACACTAGCAAAGGAAGATGATTGAGAAGAGAGAATAGATGATGAATTTCCGGCCTAAACCTCTAGCGAATCAGTTGGCCGAAAATCATATGGTTATTCCCTATTTATAGTGCAGTTAGGAAACTCTAGATAAACCCTAATCCAAGATAATCTTAAACCGGATAATTATCCACTTTCCTGTTTATCTACCAAATACTATTCTAGAAATCCTAAGGCATATGAAAACCTTTCATAGCATATGGAGGGTTCTAGATTGTCTCTTGATCAACTATTGAACAATTGCACTTCAGTTCCTGTACTTTTAATTAATTATTTTAATCCCAAAACTAATTTTAATTAATTTCTGATTAAATATTAATTAAACATTAATGTTTCTAATTAATATATTATTTTCATAATATATTAATAAATCATTCATTTCAATTTATTATTCAAATAATAAATCAACCTCTCTCTCCAAAATCATTTTGTCAAATTGTTAGTCTTGAGGCAACCCAAAAGGATTATGCTACTATTAATGTAAGTATATACCAATTATAGTTATGGGCTTAGACACCTAATCCAACAATCACTCACTTGGATAAGTATGATAACTATAGTTGTCAGCATAACTTCTAAAACTGATTAGCAAATTATATCTCTCGAAAGCCGAGGTCGAACTCTGACCCATTCAGTTACGTGTCCTAAGATAAGTGATCAAATATTCCTCCATTCTACAATATTATTGTAAGGACATAAATAGAACTCTTATTATTCAATCAACATATTAATTGGACTTTATTCATTGTATAATGTTTCGAGTAATCAACTAAACACTTGAATTAAACATCAGACATGCCATGTTATAAACATACATACTATGTTTCTGTATTGTCCTTCCTTTGTGAACAGATCGACTGGATACTATTCCAATGATGCTCATTTCATAATTCCAAATTCTTGCCACTACTAGAATGTGTTATAATTCCAACCTTACATGAATTGTCCTTCTGTGATGTCAATGCTTCAAAGTCACAGAGACTTAACCAACGATATTAAAGAATGTTCCATTGGAACTTCGTTACTAAAAACAATTCCAAAATAATGAAGTTTCAAATTCAAGGCACACTTCCTTGACTACATTCCTTGTATTAATGTTTCTAACTCACATGTAGGTTATAATAATCAACTCCCTCTATGGAATCATTTTCATATTCCCATACGACCATCAATTTTGACCAAGAATAATCTCAATCTAAAGCATGTCATTATGGTCCTTCCAACAAATACTATACTTTCAAATGTCCATAAGCAACCAATTCTTTTGGTATAACCTTAGAATGTTCTTGACAGTTGTTCAACAACTTTATTCGCACCAAGTTCTAGTCCTTTCCATTCTCAATACCCAAGGCATTTGGAAAATTTTGAACAAGTGAATATTATAGTGTATGTTATCGATCCTATATTCGAAGCATATGGGACTCGATTCATCATGTCTTACATAAAGACCTGATATATGATCAGTCTCTTGCTATAATATTTTCATATATCGAATTTCCTATGTTGAACCATTTCAACACGATATTCATATATGTCAAAGACTAAGTTCTTTTAAAACCTTCAATCTAAACTTTTAGATTCGAAAAGAAGTATCAGTACTCTCTCCCTTAAGCCTTTCTAAAGCGAAACAATTTCCAAACTTTGCAACTTGTAAATTTGTAAACTTTGTTCCCTACAAGTAGTATTGTCAACTTGAAACACTTAGCATAACAATCATGCTCCCACTAGCATAACAATTATGCTCCCACTAGCTTTGACATGTATTTAGAAATTAACTGGTCTTCTAGAAATCAATACTCTTGACTTTCTTACTAAAGTGCAGATTTCTAGACTTCTCAAGCTTTTACACCTTTCATTAGATAGTATATATATATATGTGTGTGTGTGTGTGTGTGTGTTCAAACCCTTTCAGTTCATATAGCTATATGTCTTGAACGTTCAAACAATTCCTTACCATCTCTTACAACTCGAACTATGAAAATGGATGTTATAATTATATTGTGATTTGAGAATGCAATTAACACAACTACTAACCATAATGATACTTATCAGATCTTTAAAAACTACTAGCGAAAGTGTTTCCTCATAATCTTTCTCATAAATTAGAGCGAAACATTTTGCCACCTAGATTTAATGATGTATGTGTTCCCATCAATGTGGATTTATCATTTTCAACCTACAATCATAAGACAAGGTTTATGAAAAACCAAATTCAAATTTAGCTTTGATGTATTGAACTCTGCTTATCTTAATTTCTTTCCATCTGGTAACACAATGGCCTACTAGTGCTTTCATGTTGTTAAGTTGTTAACCCATATTGATCACTATACTTTCACTGACCAACGTGCTCCGCCTTTTGTAGTCAAATGAGAACCATAGAACTCATAATCATTGTCAACTCAACTAGAAGGTGCACAAAAACAAGAATGTGTCAACTTAATACGATAGTTTATCAACCTTGGGTCGCGTGCTAGTGATAACTAAAAGGTTTATTCATGATTGACTCCTGAAACCATTCAAGATCAATAAAACTCCCAATGACTTCTTGACATATAAGTTTCTTTCTCAAGGAACATTCCTTGAAAAGCTAAAACAAATATCCAAAAGTTAGTGTGGATTGTCGACAAGAAACACTTTATGGAATTGGCCTTAGTTCATCCTTTGTTTTAACCAAAACATCACAACTTACAATTTCAAATGCGCTAGAGTAAGAAAACATTATTACTCAACATTTCATGAGATGTTATAAACCTACTTAGTATGAAATAAGTTTCATTATACGATTCGAAGTAACCTGAGTATAACTCTAAAATGTGGTTGGAAATGAAGTATGACCTGTATCTTGATTGAACTATTTTAATAATAGATGATTCCTCTTCTTATTCAAACAATAGCCCTAAGATGTTCTTTGAGGATCAATTGAGACATAATTCCACAATCATTAAGATGATCACAAAACACGATACTAAATTACTCTCCTTTTCTTTCAAATTGGAGAGACCTTTATCTTTTTGCTAATAGATTCTTCTTATTCGTTCTACTACTCTTTGAAACTTTTCAAAGTATTAGAATTATGCTTAATCTTATAAAGACGACCACACTTACTGAAACATCAGTAAATGATGACAAATAGAAATTTCATCCTTTGTGGCGGATTTGAATCGTCCATATCAATGGACTAGATTCATTAGTCCTTCACTTTGACTCACATAAAACATGTGATCAATGAATTAGTCATAATCTTCCAAAGATCAAGATTTTCATACATCAGACATTTCAAATTGTATGACTCCAAGTTTTTATCCAATTAAAACTTGGGTGATGAGAATTCTTTATCACTTAGTCAATTATAACATTTACCACAAGTGAAATAATAAGAATCAAATCCACAATTAATATCACTAATACTAGAAATGTAACCAATACTTTCATAAATGTCATTGCAAGGAAATATAAAGTAAACCAATTATATAAACCAAAATTACACTTTGTTGATAATAACACAAAACTTTGGAACTTGTCCTTACAATGCATAAAATAAAACTATGTTTCTAGACATTTCCTAAGTAATCTATTAAATTATCATAACTGCTAAGTAGAAGCTTCAAAAATCTGATCATCGAACCATACAATCGAAATCCATATTTCACAATCAGATTTAGCTCACTCTTCTTAAGCTTCCTTCTTTCTTTTAGATCATGCAATACCATCAAAATGTGATCATCACATCATGTATTAAGAGTCTATGAATATGAACTAATTAAAATAATGGAGTTAGATAATGGATGTACCTGAAGTAGAGTCATACGACTTGACTTTACCATCTTTGAGATATTTCATGTAGTCAGGCCAGCTTCGCAACCAATGCCCTTCAATTGGCAATAGTAACATATGGACCTTTTGGGATTAACACATGGAACTGTCTCAAAATTAGCCTTTCTCTTTACCATATGGTCAAACAGTTTAACCTTGGTCGATCCCTTTCCATTGGGAAGAGAAATCTTTTCTGGACCATAATTGTCATTGTCTATGGAAACTTTGGAATTTGATCCTTCAAACACTTTTTCTTCACTTGTGCTCTTAAGAATTTTTACGTCAGCAACAATTAACATATGTGTCATATCAATTAGGGTCACGTCGTGGTTACTTATATAAAAAGCTCTTAATGAACTGACTATATGACTCAGGAAGCGAAAGGAGAATCAAATCAATGCCTTGCTCCCTTGGAAAAATGACACCCATACTATCCAATTTTTCAATGTAGGATTTCATTTTCAAAACATGTGTACACATAGAATTCCCATCTCGATGCTTGCATGCCAATAGGGCTTGAGTAGTTTTATATCTTTCAACTTGTGACATGGGGAGAGTCACTGGAGGAGGAGGAGTAAAAATCAAAGAAGCATGATACCCATTTCCATCATTGTTCGAAGAATGGAACATACTTTCACCTTGATTAGAATGTGGAAGATCATCTTCAAAAAGAAGAGGAAAACCACTTCCCAAAGAACAAGGAAGACCATTGTTGTCTTGACTTGACATCTATAATATATGAAAGGAGAAATCAAATTAATTGATATTTAATCCTTAATTATCAACCCATAAATTTAAATTAAGGCTAGGATCCATATTCTAATCTATTTTAGGTAGGTAAGGCTTTTACCAATTTCAATCTTATGAAACTCCTAGATTTTTGAGGTATATTGAATCTAATCAATGACATGTTTAATCTCGATTATGCTCTCATTTTTGTGACTGGGATGTCGAGGTCCACAAACGAGATGTGAATAATCATGCAAGTTAGCTTGGCACTCTCGATGTTATTTATCATCTCGTTTTAATGTGTCGGTTAACCACATGTGCACCATTAATCACCAATAAGTTTCGATACACCCATTACCACCCTTTATTAGTCCCTTATTAATGTGTCGGTTAACTACACACGCTCCACTAACGAATTATATAGTGTAATGTGCAATTTCGTGGATTAGCATACAAATTCATATTTTCCTAAAGTAACTAAGAGTGAGATTTTAGGAAAATAGTTTAGTTACTTTTAATCGCATTATACTTATTAATGAGAATTACTTGTCCTATCAAACTCGTTCGACTAATGACCCTCCACCATACAAGAGAGCGGTGGGTAAGAATGGATACGCAATGGTGGTCATTATATACGTTGTTTTCCTTAAACTTTCATTATAATATGATTTTGTGAATGAGGCGTACTAGCGGTTCAACTGACTTTTCTTGTACAAAATATATATTAAACTTGTAACTATATACATAGTATAAGGTGCATTTTAAAACATTTTACAATTCCAGGGGTTTAATATTTTAATAAATTAAACTTTTAATTAAATTAAATTTAAACCATTTTATGGATTTATTGATTACCTTTTAATTAATCACATAATTAAATTAATAATAAGATCCATAATAATGTATTTTAAACTTTTCGAAATACTAGAGTTTATATTTTAAATGTCGAAAATTAAGAAATTAATTTTAATTTAAAAATAAACCAATCATGAATCCAGGATAAGAATGTCCAATTACTTAGATAATTATTCAGTTTTACTTATTTAAAATATTATTTAAGGTAATTATCCTAATCAACTCATGAAATAAGCAAAAAAGTCCATTTTTATGGATCTGATCATCCACCACGTCGTGGTCGAACGAATTCGCAAGTCACCACGCTGTGGTGGAAGTCACCACATCGTGGTGGTGGAACAGAATGATGATTTTGTTTTGCTTCTCCTTGTTTAAGTTCAACGATTGTATCAATCCAATAGAAAACTAGACCTACGCTCTGATACCACTAATGGGTATTATGCAAAACATATAAACCTATGTTTGCATGCAACCCTAAATAATTTTTTATCTATGTTTTCTCTAATTGAACATACAACTTGAACAACAAAACAGAAAATCCTAGAATGCTAGTATATAATCGAAATACACAATAAGGGTTAGATGATTTATACCTTGATTGCCATATAGTAATAGCAATACTAATTCCTTGTGTTGTTGAAGCCTTGAGAGCAAGCATCACAAATGTCACGTCTCTGATGGTTCACACCTAACACTATCAAGGGAAGATAACTAAAAAGAGAGAAGAGATGATAATTTTTCGGCCTAACCCTCTAGCAAATCGGTTGGCCAAAAATCATAGGGTTATTCCCTATTTATAGTGAAGTTAGGAAACCCTAGATAAACCATAATCCAAGATAATCTTAAACCGGACAATTACCCACTTTCCTATTTATCTACCAAATACTATTCTATAAATCCTAAGGCATATGAAAACCATCCATAGACTATGAAGGGTTCTAGATTGCCTCTTGCTCAACTATTGAACAATTGCACTTCAGTTCCTGCACTTTCAATTAATTATTTTAAACCCAAAAGTAATTTTAATTAATTTCTGATTAAATATTAATTAAACATTATTATTTCTAATTAATATATTATTTTAATAATATATTAGAAAATCATTCATTTCAATTTATTAATCAAATAATAAATCAACCCCTCTCTCAAAAATTATCTTGTCAAATTGCTAGTCTTGAGGGCAATCCAAAAAGACTGTGCTACTATCAATTTAAGTATATACCAACTATAGTTATGGGTTTAGACACATAATCCAACACTTTCCTTTGTTAATTAAAAAAAATCTTACTTACATATTTTTTTTTATGTACGTGCTAGTCTAAATTCAAGTTTATTTATGTTTCGAAATAAATTTTATGTGTATTTTCGGGTTTTTTTATCTAAACCGAAGCGGCGACGCACTTCTTTTTTTTTTTTTTCCAACTTTAGTCTTTGCATTTTGGTTGTTTCATTTTTATTCTTTGCTTTTACACCATTTTCATTTATATAAATTTTGGTCTTTGAAAATTTCAATATATTTGTTACATGGTTGCTAAATACTTCATATATGTTTTACACATGCAACTCATTATTCCTCAAAATACATTGTCGATACCGCAACGTGTGGTCGGGCAAATTACCTTATATGTATGACAATGAAATAAGCTGTGATATGCTATATCGGTTTAATCAATTCTCACTCCTATGATGCAACAAAAACATGTAAAAACCAACGGCAAAGCACACGTGTAATTACTAGTAGTATACTATATACCATTGCCCATTCTAAAAAAACTATGTGTTATTGAACCATCATACTATACCACATGTAGGTTAGAAAATCCATACATACACATAAGGACGTTGTAGAATGTCGCAACAACCTCTAGCTAGTTATTCTAACAAAGCTGTAGGATCCTAAGTTATAATTGTCAGTCAAGTCATAACATATCCTATGTAGATCATGTTGGAAATAATACCCACATTCAGAACAACTGGAAATACTATTATTAATAGTAGAGTCCTTTTGGGTTACATGCAAGGGAAAATAAGCAAAATTGACTTGAAAATAATTATAGGAATATAATTTGTTATTAAGTAAGTGTTTAATTGATTAAATGAAACTTATAGACTTAAAGGGGTTTAATAGTAAGCATCTAAAATTCAGATAATTACAAAACTTAAGGAAAATTTGTGACGTCCCCTATTTTCACGGTCAGAAAAGTCCGATTTGTTTATGCTTTATTTTCAAAATCATATTAATCCTTTTAACAAAAAGTGTTACGGAATTTGTTCCCATAAAAATATAGATAAAAGCATTTCCAAAGAAATGTATTTTCATTGCATTACAAAACTCGGGATGTCATTGTCATTACAGATCAAAAGCATAAACCAAAAACAACATAGGCCTTACAACATTTCTATTTATTTCTACTGGCATATAATCCATGAACTCTCAACTGGTCATCACAACTATGCTCTTGCACCACTACCTGTAAGCAAGAGACTGAGTGGGTCAGGTTTGGGAGCCTGGTGAGCACATAGGGTTTTCAACCTACAATAAATAAGTTTATTAATTTCATCAAACCAAACAACCCGATTACCCGTTCCCTAAAACACCTATCAATTATCCTCACTTTACGTCCCTAAAGCACCTATCATAAGGGACCTAGCCTAAGGATCATCATCGATATGGACACTACTGCTAAGGGGATTCCTCAGCCATATATGTCCACAAGACAACCATGTGGATGATGGAGTACACCGGTGAACACGTCGTTCACAAACACCTACAAGTTGCGAGTCTGATAGCGTTCCACTGGACTTCCTAGAAAAGTCTGTAGTCGTCATCCATACTCCGCTAGATGACTGGATCAACGTTAACATCGAGGCCTCTCATCATTTTATTCATCACACCCCAACTAGTTCATCTATCCATGTTTTACCCCCAACATATTTTAGATATAAAATACATATACATTTTAAATCATTTAAAACATATATAAAACGTTCATCCAACATAGATATCAGGTAAACAAATAACATGCACACATAGCACGTAATTTATATAAAATACTTCATATATATGTGTAGGATGAAAGTAACTATTCACTCACCTATAGCGTGCTTTAATAGAATATATCTAGAAACGATCAGCGGTTCGTGATTGTCGGGCTCGGGAAGCGGAACCGACCTTCAGAAACGAGAGAAAATGAAAGTAGAAAGTGTAATGAGCCTTGGGGTCGAAATGGCTATTTATAGGTTGATTTTTGGTCTCTCACATCGTGAGAATCAATGCTCACATCGTGATCCATGGCTGTATCACCTCGTAGCTTTGCCATGTGTCCGTAGCTTCGAATGGTGTCCGTTTGACTCCTCACATCGTGAGAAATCATGCTTACATCGTGAGTTTTGAACGTAGACTTGCCATCTGCATTATAGCCTTAAAAAGTGGCGTTTTGACTCCTAACTTCGTGAATTTCTATTCTCACGTCGTGAGCTTAGTCAAATTAGGGTTTCTGATACGTGTCATGCTCTCACACAACTGCATCTTCGGAAGGTCATAACTTTTGCATACGAGCTCCGTTTTTTACATTCTTTATATCCACGCGAAGGTGAAGACGTACTCTATAACTTTCATTTAGAATTCTAGGCTAAAAATTACTCTATCGTAAACTCACTTTTTACGATTCTCGACGTCGTGCCGGTTTTGTTGCAAAACTTCGATAGGTCATAACTTCTTCGTTATAACTCAGATTTCAGCGTTCTTTATATCTCCAGGACCACTACAGCTTTATTCATAGATATCGAGTTTATCTAACATTGTATTTTTGACGCTTATATTCATTCTTAATTTATTATATCATCATAATTAAGTATAAAGCACATAAATTCACATAATACTCAAATAATTCATCTTTATTACTTCAAAATGAGTTACGATGGTTTACCTAGACTATTACATCATAATTAATGCTTAGCCTAGAAACAAGGGTGTTACATAATTACTTAAAGACCAAGTAATTATCCCTTAGGGTTTCAACCCTTCCCCTATAAATAAAGGGCCTAATAACCAGATTTATAGATTGATCACAAGTAAAAAAACTTAGAAAATTCGATAGGGCTTCAGTCAGTGGGAGTCTTATTGATCTTGAATGGTTTCAGGAGTCAATCGAGAATAAACATTTTAGTTATCGCTAGCACGCGACTTGAGGTTGATAACATATCATGTTAAGCTGACACATTCTTGTTTCTGTGCACCTTCTAGTTGCGTTGGCAATGCTTATGAGTCATATGGTTCTCATTTGACTGCAAAAGCAAAGCATATTGGTTAGTGAAAGTACATTGATCAATATGAGTGATCTGTTTGACAACATGGAAGCTTTGGTAGGCCTTGTGCTACCAAAGGGAAAGAAATTAAGAATAAGTAAAGCTTGATCCATGAAAGGGAAGCTAAATTTGAATTTGGTTTTGTCCTCAACCTTATCTTATGATTGTAGGTTGGAAATGATGGATTCACATGAATGGGAACGTATACACCATGAAATCTAAGTGCAAAAGCTTTCGCTCTAATTCATGAGAATGATTATGAGGAAACACTTTCGCTAAGAGGTTTTAAAGATCTGATAATTTGTATATTTGATGATATACTCTATGCGAACCAGACATGGTTCTATATGTGTTCAGATGTATTTACATGATAATAATAATAGAAGTATTATAAATGAGAAGATAAATGTATGTTAATACTTAATACTCTGTATACAATATTACACTAAATTAGGATAGTGTTGTCAAAACAGAGTTAGTATTGAAAGTTGATTATAAGCATTGTAGGCTTTCTTAGTGATGGAATAAGATTTAAAAGAGATGCTTAGTTCAATTAAGTTTGGATATTGGGTAATATTTTATTAAGGATACGTGTGTGATCGGAATAGAGAGTATAAACTCTGTTCGAGGAGATTGATGATCGATGGAGTATGTCCTACGTATAAAAGTACTTTCAATGTACCAAGTCTTTTTCAAAGCTTTGTATCTTAGGTGCTGCTTGTGTCAAGGTATTATTATGTTTTATGGTACAAGTCCTACTCATACCAGGGTACTATAATGTTCCAGAAGTACTACCATGTATAAAGTGCTTTTTTGTTTACACTATTGTGTTTCAGGGTATCGGAGCGTACGTGAGTACTTTATTAGTATTTCCCATACTTTTTTCTTTTGATGGGATTTGTGTGTCAGCGTTTCCTTTCACAAAGTAATTGAGGGAACTTCATAGACTGCCTAATAGAGTGTGTCGGTAATAGACCATTACCAAGTATGTCTGATGTTGTATTGTCGGATAGGATGAGTCTGGGGGTAAAATACCTCACTGTGTCAGACCAATACTATGCACAGTTATCTAGATAACCACCCTTGACTTAATTGTCTTGTTGTTTTTAAAAACAGAGGTTTGTGGTGCCAGGGAATTTCCAAAGCAGCATCGTCAGTTTTTTGTTCATATTGATCCTTTAGGCTAGATCGTTGTATAGGATCTATACGTGGGAATCAATAGGATGGGATAAATTGTTTTAGAGATATGATATATTTGTGTTAATGATAATAGTTGGATTTACAGATTTGAGATATATATTATTATCACATTGTGGGATTGAAATCCCTATGTACTCACCAGGTTTCCCAACCTGACCCATTCAATTTATTGTATCACAGGTAGCTATACGAAAAATACATTATGTTGCGAGATTCAAGGAGTATTAAGCCACTAGTTTAATTACTATAAGGTTGTAATATTTCATTATGATTATGTTTCTGTATTGGCGATGACATCCCAATGTTTTAATATAAATAAAATACATTTCTTCGGAAATACTTTGATAATACATTTAATATATTTTTGGGAACAAATTTCGCAATCTTATTATTCAAAAAGGATACTATGGTTTTTAAATAAAACATAAACAAATCGGTTTTTTGGCTGTGAAAATGGAAATGTCACAGTATTATTTAATTAATAATTAATCAGAAATTAATTGGAATTAATTTTGGGATTAACTATATTAATTAAAAATGCAGGGTCTGGTTGGTTATTTATTGAAAGTTGAGGAAAAGAGCCAATGGACCTCATTGGATGAGGTGGATGAAAATACTTGGGGAAGCCCAAGTAATTTCTTCCAAGCCCCTTGAAAGAGGGGAATAGGCTGCTTGGTCACCAAGCAAAGGGATTAGGGTTTCCTCCTTAAACCCTAGCTCTGGCACCAAGTCACCTTAGCTATAAAAGGACCCTTAGCCTTAGAATTTCGGCCATTAAATTCTTTTAGAGGCTTAGGGCTGAAATTGTACCTCTCTCATCTCTCTCTTCAAGCTCCTTGGTTGCTAGGGTTTGGGTGTGAATTATTAGAGGCGCGACACATGTGGCGCTTGCTTTCAAGAGTCTTTCAAGGAGGAATTCAAGATTTTTTGCAATAACAATCTTAAAGGTTAGTTTTCTTATCCTGTGAGTTGGTTTGTTCATAGAAAAGTTTTGTAGATTAGCCATTCATAGTATGTTGCTATATGTGAAAGACATAGATCATTATTAGGTTGCATCTGCCCTAATCAATAAAATTGTTTGATTGTTTTCACGCTCAATGCATTGTAGTTGTAACCCTAATAACCCATTATTTTTTATGTCATGCCACTGGGTGCCAATTTTGCTAGGTAGTGTTTATCATAAAATTTTGGATTTAAGGCAAATCCTAAACAATGAAGTGGGATTGTCATCTTCTCCCGCCAATCCTAAACAGTTTTTTCAACTTGAGGGTAATAACTTGTGTATTTATTTTGCCTCATGACATCCTTGATTTCGCCTAGCATGTTGTCAATCCTTTCATAAATCTCTCCCATTATGGGACCTTCACCATTACAAAATTTTAATAGCAAAAATATAGGTTTTGTAATATCCAATATATTTTCAACATCGTCCTAAAACTCATCATCTTTAATTGTATTGGCGATTTTTTCCATAACTATTCGTGTGCGTTCATCCCCATTTTTGACCCATTCCCACCAAGAATTAAGAAAAATGGTTGTAGAAAGAGCCTCCCTATACTCCATTAATCTTTTCAAAACTATATAGTGTGAAGCAAAACAAGTTTTTGCAACCTTCAATAGCTCTAGTGTCGAGTTTTCCTTAAAAAATGATAAGGCATGTGTGTGGTTAATAAAATACTTGACAATACATTTTCCTATCTTATATGTTTCCGCTAGCCAATAAAATTCCTTCTCCAAGTCTTTAAAAATGAGATTTAAGGTGTGCACGCAACAAGGGGACCAAAAAATATGTTGTGTATCCTTTCGATCTCCCGCTCGGCAGCGTTGCAATTAGCCGCGTTATCGGTTACAACTTGTAATACATTACTTGGTCCAATATTATCGATGGCTCCAAGTAGAAACTTTGAAATTTCTATCCCCGATTTATCAACCCTCGAAAAGTATTTCGCGTACATGAATGTTGCACCACGAGAATTAACCGCAATGACAATAATAAGTGGATTATGTTTCACATTAGACCACCCATCCGTGACTATTGAAATTCCTTGTGTGATCCACGTGTCCTTAATTGGTGTAAGCTCCTCCTCAACGTACCTAACACAATTATCAAGTAATACGGTTCTTGCTTTTTCATACGATGAGGGTATATATCCATCCGATGCATTCTTGATGGTGCTAATGATTTCAAGGAATTGCAGGTTGCGTAAAATATTGAAGGGATTCTGTTGGCACATAATCCTCAAACTATCTTCAAGTCCACCGTGTTCCTCTCTAATATGCCAAATGATTCTTCAATGCGTTTCCTTAAAGATGCATTTTTAGAGATAACAAAATTCTTCAAACACTTTGCAACTCCACTGTTTTATGCTTATATTACCTTCTTTCTAAGACTTTCTCGCTTCTGTTGATCTCTAACCATGACTAGACATCTAATGTCGATGGTTTTCCCTACAGTAGGTCCAAAAAATGGACATGGATTCGGGTGTACGAGCTGGTATATTTGCCTTTACAGTGGTTACAAACCCACTATTTAAAGCCTCCAACATTTTTACTGTTTCCTGCATCACTGAATGTAACTTCTTTTAAAAGTGGTATGCTTGCATCCTTTCCTTCAGGGGTTGTTGATATTTGTTGTGCTTGTTGTACTTCATCATCAACATCAATATAATCTGGTTGTGTTTCACTGATGTAGGTGTCACCTTGTCTTTCATTATCTGTTGGAGTATTGTATTAGTATTTCTTCCGAACGCCATTTTTTCTCAATCACAGATATTGGAGAAGTAAAGAGATTGGAACAGATTTGGAATAAAATGATAGAAATCGTGAATCACAATATGTTTATATCCATAATATTGATAGCATGGTACAGTGGAATTCGTTAGAGATCGAGGAGACACACCACTTTTTCTAAGCGTCTCATTAATTCCCACCAAAGTGAAAGTCGGCACTGACATTGGCATCCCAATCACAATTCCAATTGAGGCGGTACATAAAATTAATCGTCCCACATGCGAATTGACAATCGATCGACCCATTGCCAATCATCGATTTGGTACCCTAAATTCTTATTCGACTCTCATTCCTAGAGCGACTTGGTACGACTTCGTACCCCAATTCGGTACACAACGATCTGGTATGAGGTATGAGGCCTTATGGTCAAATTAGGTAATTATGGTTTTGATGATAGTAACAACCATGTCTCCTTGTGAAACCCTATAGATTTTGAAAACTCTTTTTTTTTTTCTTCCAAAAACTAACTTGATCCAAGTTTCTCTACATCTCTGACAACACGAGTCATCCAATCCTTGTAACCGAAGGAAGTAGTTAGCTTGCATAGTTTGGTTGGACCAAATTTGGTGAAATCCTTCACTATAATTAAAATTAGGAAGAATAACTGATAAGTAAGCTACATACGGAAACTTCTTTCAATGAATTCAATAAAGATAAAAACTCATTGCATACCTCAGAATGTTTTCCATGTCACGACCATTACACACATAAGTTGAATATACAAGAACAAATTCCCAACTAAAGAAGGCAATGCATAAGAAAGCCTTTGAGATGTCACATCATCTTCTTTTGACTAAAGTCTAATAAAAAGACAACAAGACTTTATCATATTAGAATGTGATTTTAGGTCTAAGATTATCAGTAACTCAAGTGATTATGCTAAAAAGGGATTAAGTAAAAGCAGTCAATAATAGCAAATTGAGGAGGAGTCATTATTGTTCTCAAAAAAAAAAAAAAAAAAAAAAAAAAAAAAAAAAAAAATACAATGCCAAGCCTGTGTAACAAAAACAAAAGAAAATGTATACCTCTCCCTCTATGGTGAGAGGCATGTTTCCTTAGATAAAAATCCAAGGGAACCATGCACAGGGTGCTCAAACTTCCTATGAGACATCCTTCTCTTTCTACTTCACCTTCAAAATTAACAAAAAAGAAAAAAAAAATACAACGGTGGTAACAGTGACGAATAAAGGGCGTATATATATTGTTCTTTCTCACAAAGGAATTTCATCGAACACTTGGTGTTCGACTTATCAAAATTCAAGTAGGAAAAAATAAAAACTTTGAACGGTGATAGAGGATGAAAATGTAATAAGCAATGAACTGAAACTAAAAATATAGATGAAATCGACAACCGTTTTCAGTCTAAATGCGATTTTTAGCACTAGTAGGGTTCACGAGTACCAGAGGGGAGGGTTTGGGGTCGAGGAACGCCAAGCAATGCTAATTCTCGCCATTCGTTGGTGACAGAGGGTGGGGTTGGGCATCAATCACCGGTGATAGAGAAGGACACAAATGAGGGAGGATAACAAGAGAGGATGAAGAAAAAAAATCTTACAATTGATTAGCCTTGTAGGAACCGCCTTTGAACTCTTGAATAGGCGACCGGTTAGGGTTTCTGGCATTTATAACTCTCAAACATTGGTTCTCGAAGGGAGCTACTTGAAGCATCTGCTAGCTTAAATGATCGATGGATCTACGATGAGACGCAAGAATCACAACACGAATACTGTTTTTTTAGGAAAACAAACATTTAATAACTTTAGGAACTTCTTATTAATATTAGTGGCATAAGGTCTAAATTAAGTGTCATTAAATCTATTGATTTAATAGTGGCATATAAAATATGCCACTAAAAGTATACTATAGTGGCATAAAAAATATGTCATTAAAAATATATGTCACTAAATGTCATTTTGTTTGTAGTGATTTTTAGTTGTGAATCATTAGAGACATTCTTACTTTGGGTGCTAGATCTTCCAAGAGCAACTAAGAGTTCAAGATCTTCAAATGGATCACAAGTTTATACGATTATACTCGAAATGTTAGTATTTCTTTCCTTCTTGTTAGTATAAATTCATAGTTTTAAAAGTAGGTTGTCATAATAACAAAACCTAGATCTACGGTGCAGATACACTTAGGGAAATATTTAAATACTTCGGTTACCTTAAATTCGTGATGCATAGAAAACCCAACAACTTGGACCAGGGTTAACACAAGAGCCAAATAAACAAGTAAAGGTGTAGGTGAAACGACGATTAAAACCAATTATGATGGTTGGACAGACAGATTCGGATGCAAGAAAAGCCTTATGATCGGAGGTGTCCCCAACCACTTAGAAATTTTTATATAGGATAGGATATAGACTGAACTTTAATTAATCATTTCTTTTTCTCGATTGTTCACGATCACAACCAACCACACAAAAACGTAAATAATATAGTAAACTACAAAAATGAGCCCATGATATACTCATAATTCTAAATTTAGTTCTTTTTTTAAAGAAAAATTATCACTATCATCCCTAATTTTGTTTTTCATTTGATTGTCCCCGACTACAAAGATGGTCTCCATATTTTACTCAGAACTACTAATTTAGTCCCTTTTTTAATTTGCCATAATTATCCTAACTTTGGTTTTGGTTTTGTCATAATTATCCTAGATCCGTTATTGTGCACATAGACGATATTTAGTAGGGCTGTGCATGGGTCGGTTTTGGTCGGTTTTGGACCCCAACCCAACCCAACCCGTAAATGATCGGTTTTTGGTTTTCAGAACCCAATAAGGTCGGTTTCTGGTCGGTTCGGTTTCTCGGTTTCTGATATCGGTTTGGACGGTTTCTCGGTTTCTTGGGTTCAACCCATACACCCGGTTTCTGGGTTTAAACCCATGGGTTTTGGGTTTGAACTCATTTTCCAAAAATGTAACAATTAGTTAAATAATTAAAAAAACACCTAAGCTTCTTTTATTTATTTTTATTTTTTTAATATATATATATATATATATATATATATATATATATATATATATATATATATATATATATATATATATATATATACATATAATCAATAAAAAGCATCGGGTTTGCGGGTTTGTTGAGTCGCTTTCTCGGTTTTAAAGAGGGGTCGGTTTCTTGGGTTGTTGGGTCGGTTTCTGGGGGCAAAACCAAAACCGAACCCGGAAAGTCGGTTTTTACAAATTTAAAACCCACACCGTCGGTTTTGATTTGGTTTCGGTTTTTTTAGTTTCGGTTTCGTCGGTTTTTATTGGTTTCTCGGTTTCTTGGTTCGGGTTTGCTCACCCCTAATATTTAGCAACGAAGACCGATCAGTGCTATCTTAGTTGAACCGTGATTTTGGACTCACAAATTAGATTAGAGATCGACCTCACTTGTTAAACGGCTTTGATATCGGTACCTGGTACCTAAATCAATCAATTAAAAAGATAAAATATGAGTCAAAGGCTTCAATGTATTAACGATAAAAAAACATATATGTGTTCTTCAATTGAAAAAAAAAAAAACAGAAATTATAGAAATATACACAAGTGGTACATATACTAGCAATATTATTTACAATGTATGCTTAATTATCAACGATGCCAAAAGTTTTATTCGTGAAATTTCAAAATAAGATGTTTTATTACTAAAATCAGGGTCGGTCCAAACATATATGGGGCCCGGAGCAAAAAAAAAAAAAACGAAAATGGCCCCTTAGGTCACCGATTCAAGCATATATGTTGTCGTGTCATGTTGTGTGTGTTAGAACTTCGACACGATAATAGCACGTAACATCATGTTCGTGTTCATGTTCAACAGTCATGTATATTTAGTAACATTGGATGTTGTTTTATGGTTATTTTTATCGTGTTCTTCGTATTTAAATTAATTTTTTTTTACAAGAACTTATGTATGACATTATGTAAATAATTATTTTTTGTTATTTTTGTCTTTCCACACCTACTGTTAAACAACATATTGTGAAAATCTCATTGAAATAAATCTCCTTTTAACTTCTTAACTATAAAAAATCTTCCAATATGTTTTTCGATTTCATATATTTTTATTGATTAGCATACCAATTTTGACATATATGAAATCATTGATTAGGTTGTTTAAAATAAAAGAAGATGAAGACGACAAATGAGAGACTCTTATAAAACGTATGGTTTATTTTTAACTGTAAAAATGTAAAAAAAAAAAAAAAAAAAAAAAAAATACAAACGATTTGCATATAAAAATAACAATTAAAAAAAATGAAAAAAAAGTCTCACATTTGTGAATTCAACCGACTACAAATCTACAATGCTTATGAACTTTATTAGTTTAGTTTGCCGAATACAGTGCCATTAACTACTACTAAACTAAAATTTTAAGGTATTTTAAAAACTTGTGCATAAGAAATCGAACTCTAGCCATTCAATCAAATATTTCTTAAGCGCGTCTCCATCTCATCTAAATGGAAGTTTGTTCACCTATTTAAGATACTACAATCATATATTAAAATACTCAGTAGAATTAATTTTTGGAGGCCCCAATCATCGTGGGGCCCGGGACGGTTGCCTAGCTTGCCCACCTTATTGGGCCGGGCCTGACTAAAATATAATCTATTACACTTTCCCATTTGTATGGTAGAGAGTTAATTTCTTTTACCTTATTTTGTGTGCCAATATGGTACTTTTAGTTTTCGGAAATCTGAAGTTTAGTCGTTAATCTTAAAAAACCTCACAGATGGTCATTGTGGTTTCAAAACTTTTAACAAATTGTACTTTTCACTAACTCCGTTAGCTTTCGGCCGTTAAATGAATGGTATTTTTGTCATTTCACTACCACATGGACTATTTATGAAGTTTTGCCTAATTAATATATATATATATATATATATATATATATATATATATATATATATATATATATATATATATATATATATATATATATAGGCTTAGGTTATTCTATTTAAACTAATTATTATGTGATTGTATGCATAAATGTGGACCAATCATTTTACTTATTTTAAGAAAGTGATTAATACATATTATTAAATTAAAGATAATTGAAGAATACTATGTAATTTCATTCTAAGGGTATTTTAGACAATTGAGATAAATTTAAAAAAAGAAAATTTTCATATTTTTTGGGATAATTAACTCTCTTGATCTTAAATTTCTAATTTTTTTAATTACTTTAATTTTAATTATAATGTAATTTTCATAATTAAACACGATTTTATTTTGTTAGAATATCATTCTGTTAGAATCATATTCTTCAGGAATTTCAAGATATCTATTTCTATTAGAATGATATTATATTAGAATGTTAACTCCGACTAATAACAAATTTTTGGATAAAACTTCAAATTTTCCATTACATTCTTAAAAATATAAAAACTTTATATAATAGTCCATGACAATGAAATACTCACTAATAACAAACAAAACCATGTATATTATTCGACCTGAATATTCTAATAGAATATTTATTACATATACCTCTATTATTCTATTGTAGATTATTCTATGAGAAGAATAGCTCTTTCCTTTGTGAAGACCAGTGACAATTGTTCAGCCATCATCTAATCTTCAAACCCTTAGATCATTAATGAAATTAGACATTTTACCAAAATAACTGCCATGAATCAAATCATGTAATAATAATATTCTCTGAGAATGCTTTTGCATGGCAAATAAATAACACAAAATTTTAGTAAATTTAACAGAATAAATACCACATGGTATGGTTAGATTATTTTTCAAGAACTTCCACAAACACCTGTCATGCATCATAGTAAGCTCTATGACAAATTTCACCAAAATATTGTTAATTTGCAAATTCTAACAGACCTGAAGTGAAAATAACATGAATTGCAAGTATGTAAGCTACCTTACTTCTATGTTTCAATAGTAGGCTACAAATCAGTATATATTAAAGGTGATGTGTACACATCAATTCAGTGAATGATTAATTGAGAAGACAAGGAATGAAATTATGAAAACACATATACCCACGTAGTACCATGTCTTGAATTGCTAAATGATAACCATGAGGCATATCCATCTTGACATATGGACTCCCATACCCTGTGTACCTTTAGGATTTTGATGAAGGAGTGAAAATTAGAAACGCAGACTCAAAGAGGATGACTTCTGGCAAGGATTCGTGGGTCTGCGACAACATATTTCAAATGAGTAGAGATTTATACCAATTTTTGAAATCGGAAGTAGATATTTGACAATGAAAGTCAATTGAATCCACTAATTAAACAGGGGTTTATATCATGAATCTGGTGAGAATCGACATACTGATCATCAATTTCAATGGACCAAGAAACCTCGCAACACACTTGCAATAGATATGCGAACGAGTTCGCTGAACCAACTATCACCTCTTCATCTCATCGATTGAACCACCCACCTCTCTTCCCTTCACACACTATGTATGAACCGAGAGAGAAGCAGTTGATAGCTGAAAATCTGCACTTGGTAACCTGCAACAGAGGGTAGGTTCGAGATTTTAGATTCTTCTGGTTGACTTTGCCAAATCGAATGAAATTTCATCGAGTGTTGACTCTAGCCCATGTACACGAGACTCCAATGATCGCATCCCATTCTGTGAGCTCCCAATATATTTTTGTAATTTATGTCAGAGCAACATAGATATGAGAAATAATTGGTTGGGTTAATCTAAAGTAACAACCAAATTGAAATTACCTCGAGGAGATCGAATAAATTGGACTATTAGGCTTCGATTTGAAGAAGCTGATTGCGGATCACAGATAAGTCTTCAGATTCTTGTTGGATTGAATCGCTACTGGAGCTGCCAATGATCTTTGCAACTTTGGAGCTTGACCTTTCTTCGCCTTTCATCTAATCTTTGATTGATTGTAAAAGGTCGATGTTTTTGTCTAGGGTTTTGAAGGGTAAATGTAAACGATTTTGCCTAAATTAAAGGGTTTATGATTTAAATAATTAATTACTAAAATTAATTAAAAGCTAAGATTACAAATTTACCCCTATCTAAGTTTTAAAAATGATTGGTCCACATTTATGCATACAAGAACACAAGAATTACTTTAAACACCTGAACCTATATATATATATATATATATATATATATATATATATATATATATATATATATATATATATATATATATATTATTTAATATTAAAGGGTCTCACCTCCTCTCTCTCTCTCTCTCTCTCTCTCTCTCTCCCTCTCTTCATGTACATCTTGTTCCTAAAAAGAACACACCCTTTTGATCTCCTCCCTCCTTCACTTCATCATAAACTCCAAAACCTCACTCATTTTTCACTCTTCATACACAGAAAGAGAGCATCCTTTTGCGATTTGAAACAACCCCCACATAAATTCATATTTCCACAAGCTTGATTTCATATGGGTTTTGAATCTCTTGAGCTTGGCACAACTCTCTTCTGGGGATGGCAATGGGTACGGGTATACCGGGTTTCGTGTTCCCCATCCCCATACCCGAATCCTCATCCCCATCCCCATACCCGACCGCATCCCCATCGGGGATTAAAAATCTATCCCCATCCCCATCCCCAATGGGTATCGGGGATCCCCAATGGGTAATCGGGGATTTTTCCCCGTTACAAAGTTTTAACCTTTTATGAAAAATACCTCATAGTTATATATTAACCAACAAAACAAAAACTAACAGAACTAATATAAAACACTATAATCACTAAATGTCTTCAAACACGAACAATAACATTCAAGGTTACAAATAAAATCATTTTTTACAAAAAAAATATATATATAAATTATTCCCAAAACTATACGTTTGATTGTTAAAAAACCTTACATTGTCTCCTGAAAATTTGCTTATGCATTATTAAAAATAAAAACATAAGTAATAGTGTAATAGTATATATATATATATATATATATATATATATATATATATATATATATATATATATATATATATATATATATATATATATATATATCGGGTACCCATCGGGGCCGGTTACGGGTACGGGTATGGGTACCCGACAGGTAGAACCATCCCCATCCCCATCCCCGCTTTTTATATTCGGGTAATACCCATCCCCGTCCCCATCCCCGGTCAACTCGGGGATTTACCCGGTCAACTCCGGTTAGGGTTTCGGGTACCCATCGGGTACGGTTTTTTTTTCCATCTCTACTCTCTTCTCTCTCAACTACATTCACATCAAGAACCTTCAATCACTTTGTTTCCTTCTTCATCAGTTTCCGTTTACCATGCACCCACTGCCTTAAACTCTAACCTCCCCTATTTCTCTGACCACCCACCTTCAGCGGAACCTTATCCGACCTGCAACAATGGTCAAATTGGGTGAAAACCTTAGTGTCATCTATCATTTCATCTTTCATATATTCAGATAATGGACCAGACTCTGAAAGTTTACACAAATAACTTAATTAGTTGATCGAAGATGCTCTAGAAAACCCAAAACCATTACTAACCCTCGATGACTCCAAACACAACACTGTTATGCAATTAAGAGCTTACTTGGGTGATCTTTACTCTTTATAGGGGATTTGGTTATGAGTGTCGAAGGTGGTGTTATGATTCCAAGGCCTGAAACCGAGTTGATAATCGATCTGGTGGAAGATGTGATCAAGCAGAGTCAAGAATTGATTGAAGGTTTGTAGGTGGGTTTAGGTACCAGTTCTGGTGCAATAGTGATTGGAATTAGGAGGATTTCATGGATTAGGATTGAGAGAGAAGGTGGGTTTTGTGACAACCCATTATTTTCTATCTTGAAAAAGTCAATCATGCCAAATAAAAGTCAAAGATATTGTTTTGTTAATTTAATTAAGTTAAATTAATAATATTAGTGTGCATAAACCCTTTAGTAAAACTGTTACAAAAATTAGAAGTGAAATGCCTTAAACCGAGAAGGCTCGCAACCCTCTTCTTTCTTCGGACCGCAAACCGGAGGTCAACAAATCATTTACGGACGAGAACCCTCGGACAGAAAACGTGCGAGACATCAAAAAACTACCCCAGAGGGTTTCCTCTTCGGACCGAAAACTCGCATGTGAAAGGACCGAAATCTCTCGGTCTTATCTCTTGGCTCGCATTTTAAAAGGATGTGATACAGTTATCAATGCAAGTATTACATCAAATGCCCCTTACTATAAATACATATGACCGAAAACATAAGCTCATTCTTACATCTTTCAACCAAAATCATCCCAAATCCTCTCAAGAACACAACCGAAAACTCTTCTTTTTCTCTTGAATATCATGCAAAATTGGTATGCATCTTTTTATGATCTTGCGAGAATCATTAAGTGTTCTTAACTTCTTTTGAATACACCTTCCAATCTTGTTAATTCACACCCAAAAACACCTTCCAATCTCCTTATATTGGACAGAAAACACCAAAATTCACTAGTTTTAACGAAGAACATGAAAAACACCTACACTCCATTCTAAGGATTATTATAAGTCTTTTTACAATAATTAAGTGTTGTATAACACTTTAATCACTACTAGATTATTTAAGTTATACTTAATGTCATGTTAATGTAAATTAGGATTCAGTTTTTTCATGAGTTCTAACTTGTGGATTTAGCTCTACTACACCGTATTTTCAATCGGAAACTCATAAAATGTGAGTTCATACCCCTGCGTTTTTACTATTTTTCACTGTTTTAGGGGGGGGGGGGGGGGATACAAGTCTAACACAAGAATATTGTGTTTACAAATAAATGATTTCTAAATGTTTCTAAAACGACTTTAACTTAATGAAACTCTCTTATATATCGTTAAACTCTTTTTAACTTATATTTTACCAAAATCATATATATATATATATATATATATATATATATATATATATATATGCTTAGGTTATTTTGTTTTTACTAACTATTGTGTGCTACAATGCACAGATCTGGACCAACGAATGGAATTAATCAATGGACATGATTTGAGAGTGTATGTTATTACAATGAGATAGCGTGTACCATATAATCACACAATTTTTAGCAAAAAGGTATTTTGGACATTTAAATACATTTATAAAAGGAAATTTTTGGATTTTTAGGGATAATTAATTCTCCTAATTTTAAAAATCTGATTTTTTTTTAATTAATTTAATTTTAATTCTAACGTAATTTGTAAAATAACCAATTTTATTATGTCAGAATATTTTTTTGTTAGAATGATGTTCTTTCATAAATTTATTATATTAGAATATTATTGAAGAATAACAAAATTCTTCAATCCGAGGTTGAAAAATAACAACATTCTAATATATATTTTTTTACATCTGAACTTAAATACAAATTAATACATATTCTTACAGACTAAAAGTCTTATAGGTTTTAATATAGTTATAAATATTCTAAAGAATGTCAACAAAAATGAATAACATTCTTAAAAAATAACATCGCTAGAATACTCTCGTTCTCCATATTTTTTTTCATTTTCCACATCAATGGCAGCCCCTTTAAAACCTAAATCCAAAAAAAAAAAAAAACATAATCAACTTTAAAATAGTATAACTTTTAGTATATTCTAACAGAATAAAACTATAATTCTAACAAAATGTGTTAGATATTAAAGACTTTTAATTTATTCTAACAAAATGTATTCGAGTCACTTGATCAAGTATTTCTCGAGTCACCTGATCCAAATTATCGACTTAATCTAATTACAATGATCACATTGTAGCTAACACAAAGGAGAGTACTCTGGAAAAAGGTCAGCTTATTACAAGTTAGAATGTGGTAAATATGACAGTTCAAAGATCACGAACTTTTCTGAACAAAGAAAAAGTGCTAAAAATACAGTTGTAACATCGCATCTTCGAAGGACTATAACTCAACCAATATTAATCAAATTAAAATCAATTTTGAACCTAACTTGTAGCTAACACAAAGGAGAATATGCAGAAACAAGTTTCAGATCATTCCAAGCTAGTATGAGAGAGATATGATAGTTCAAAGAAACAAAAAAAAAATGGCTGAAATATCTGATTCAAGCATTTTAAGAAACATTTGACGGACAAAATCAGATGCACAAATCTTTATACTCCATTTGATGAAACATACAACATATGTAATTAATAAATACATGAATGGGACTAAATTTACAATAAAAGAGTGTATACCTTCAAATACTAATGAGTAATTTGTATTATCAAGAGTATGAAATTACTTCAAAGAAATCAAATTAAATCATCATGTTATGGAATAACTAATCATAAGCAAAGTCAAAACAGAGAAAATAAAGACCCCATTTGACTAACACCAGACCAAATTAACAGGTGAAGTATAAAAGAAACATTACAGTTTCAAAAAGCTAAAAACTGAGAGCAATACCATGAGGTTTACCCAGGTCGCCAACACTTCCAGGTTATAACCTAAACATCATCATCCCCAGTGGTGAAACAACTGGATGTGATCATCCGATAAATTAAACACACATGTGTTTGCATAGACCAAAAACACTAGAATTGTCAATTAAGAGTATGAATCAACCTCTTCCTTTTAGGACTTATCACAAAAGTTGACATGTCAAATGAAATAGATACATGGGGAATCGAATATCCTAAAGTTTCAAGATCGGATGCTCACATTGATTTAGGAGGGAATTCTTGAAATCTCAAAATTATTCAATAAAAACAAAAAAAGGAGGAAACAAAGTTGACCTGGATTAAGCAATGATGAATTAGAGTTCCGATTTGTAAACCCTATTTCATTTGAAATAGAAAGACATCGAATCTGAGATGAAGGTGGAACAAATCCTCGAAGGTCACACATGGTCATGTGCCTCTAACCTTGTCGTCCGGGTTGGGGAAATAAGCCACAATCAATTGCAGTGGGGTTGGGCATTAGTCGACGATGGGCGAAGTATGGTGGGCTAGGTTTAGAAGAGAAGGATGACGAATAAATGGATCTCTCGGTGATTTTGTAGTGTTTATTAACAAAATTTCCATATATAAAGGTTATTAATGATTTTAATTATTTACCATATTTATCATAAATAAGATTACTATTGTATCCTTTTATGATTTTTTATTGAATTTATTATTTTTTTTTCTTAATTCTGATTGGTTGTTAGAGGCACATAATACTTGTTGGAAACATTTGAACCTATATATATATATATATATATATATATATATATATATATATATATATATATATATATATATAAGGTTTAAAGGGCTTAGGACTAATAATTCGCTTTATTTCATTTTCCTTGTTTAGATGTGGGCTTAGGGTAGAGTTATTTGTCCGAATGTCGCTTCAATTTTAATTATATATATATATATATATATATATATATATATATATATATATATATATATATATATATATATAAAAGTTACTTCAAACAGATTCATTACCCTTTGTATCTTGCCGAGTAAAGGGGTACATTCGTGAAAAACTCATTTCAAACAGAACATACATATAAATTATAATATGTATAATTTATGAGACATTCACACTATTTTACTAGTCAAGTATACAAGATTACACTATTTCGCTAAGACAAAAATACAATACCAAACTAAGCACACAAGTACAATTCACTTTACATTTAAAAAGGAAAGTGCTATCTGTTCATTATTTCAAGATGACTATTCATCATTTTTATACTCGTAATTGTCAATATGGTTTTTGTGAGACAAAGTTCACTCGCCTAATTATTTAAGCAATACTATTAAAGACCTGATAATTATAACTATAATCTCCAAACGAAGAGCGAGACAAATGTGTATAGATTTATACGGGATTGACAATCTCACACTCAGGCTGTTCTGTAACACCGTAAATCTCAAGACAAAATTTTCATTTAAAATGATCATTTTACTCTTAGAAACACTTGTTTAAAATCTTAATCATAGTCGATTTACAAAACATAACTCCATTTTCACTTGCATAGAAAACCAAGATCCTCCAAAATATGACTCTTTCTCTGGTGTGTACAATCAAGCCGGTGCCGTCCCGTGATACTGAAAGAAACCTGTAAAACATCAAACAAAACACTATAAGCACGAAGCTTAGTGAGTTCCCCAAAATACCATATACAACACATATTAGCCACTCTAGGCTATAACTCTGTGGGTCCGTGCACCCAAACTCTGTGAACCCTCAGGTTCTAGCTCTGATAGACATGCACCACATAAATCACATAGAAATAATGCAGTACAACACATAATATACATAGCATACAAATACTCTATCACATAACTCTGGTTACCTACTCAAGGTAAAGTATAGTGAGAAGACTCACCTGGCAAGCAGAAAGCAGATATCCCCACACTTGAATCTCGAACTCACCACCGCCTAACACGTAAGGCAAATACTCTCATGAATATAACTCTCGAGGCTAGAATAAATCCTCTCATAACACCCTCTTATGGGTAAAAGACTATTTTACCTCTCTCTTGGCCCAAAGGCCACATCGCTGTCCAAACCCTAAAACTCAACGGCCAACCCTTGGTCGAAATCAAAGTCCTCAGTCTAGGTTAACCCTTGACTGACTCTACTCGCCGAGTCAACCCTGTGACTCGTTGAGTTCCCATAATCAGAACTTCCCCATATCGCGACTCAACTCGTCGAGTCACCACGAGACTCGCCGAGTCCCACAACTCTGAGTCCACTCACACCCAACTCACCGAGTCATCCCTTGACTCACCGATTCTCGACTCAACCAGGAAATATTTGGGACTCTTCGTCAAGACTCGTCGAGTCCAAGAACAGACTCGCCGAGTCTACGGCTATCTTCAACCTACTCGCCGAGTTGTTCATACAACTCGCCAAGTTCCAGGCCATCTTCATCCAACTCGTCGAGTCCACCCATGTGACTCGCCGAGTACCGCCGGTCTGAATACATTCCGAAGCATTCCAGGCCATGCAACTGCTCCAAGACATAGATCTAGCCTCCTACCACTCATCCATCACGTAAAGTGGCAACCTTTACGTGAATCCAAAGAGATCTAAGCCGTTTGCACATTGGGGATAGGGTTTGGGACATGCAAGCTTCACTAAACACTCCAACACAGGGACTTTCATGCTCTCTGATTCTTCTCCCTTCCAGATCTGAGGTAGCAACCTCAGATCTAACCTCTAGACTTCCCATTTCATCCATAGACAATTTCTCACAAACCCCAAAATGAAGAAACAACATAATCAACAGGTCAAAAACGAGATACTACCTCTAAGTGATGCCCCAACTGCAATGCAATTCGAATCCAAGAAAAGCCCCTTGCTCCAAGCCTTCAATCTTCCCAAAATTCCTTCAACCATTACTTCTCCAAGCTCCAATCCACTCAAAAATGGTGCTTCTCCGCGATTTAGGGTTTTCTGGGGCTCAAGGGGTGATAAAGAGGCTGGGAGGAAGACATAATGATCATTATATAAGGCTCAACCCTGAGAATTAGGGTTTTCTCCACTCAGCGCCTACTCACCGAGTCCAATACACTGACTCGCCGAGTCGGCCACTTAACACGCGACCAAGTCGCGACTCTACTCGCCGAGTCCACACATGGACTCGCCGAGTCGCTCTTTCCCAATTTACTCTTTTAGCCCTTCAACTCTACTCTTGATATTTCGGGATGTTACAATTCTCCCCCACTTAAATTAGGCTTCGCCCTCGAAGCCTACAATAACTCAACTCCAGAATTACTCCCACAACGTGCCACCTGGCCTTAATCGGACCAGATCTCACAAGGCATACCCATCGAAACTCGAACACACTTTCCCTTTCCTTACGGTGTCCTGACCATTGTCTCGAACCGGGCACCGGATGCACCCTCTGATGACCACACACATCGATCCGAGAATTACCCATGAAGTATCACTGCCCCAAATCTCAACAATCACTCGACCCATAAGGGTTAGAATACATGAACCATCGGATCCCCGATTCGAACCCCTCTCTATCCAATCCGTGACGACGGAAAGACCCACTCTTAAATCCCAGAGCAACTCCCATGAGTCCTCTTCTTGCAATCACACACCCATGCCGCACCAACCTTCGCACTCTCGGGTTAGGAAAACCCATCACAATGATGACGTCTCTAACATCCCCAGGAGAAACCACCACTAAGCACACAGCCCTCGATCAGAATCAAGTTGGGAGTCCCAGACTCCATCCCTACATCCATCCTGAGACTCTTGGCTCTACACCCGCGGAATCCTTCCGCGTCCTCAGCAGACATCCCATCATGATGTCATTCCATACCACTGTCACAGACACAGTGTTCGACCACCATACTCCAAATCATCCATTCTCACTACAACTTTCACTTCCGCGAATCAACACTTTCCCCAGTAAATGAGGATCCAACACTTCCTCCCATACAACAGCACAAAGGGTGGCATACCAATGCACTAATGATGGCTGTTGAAATAGGATAACTCAACCGAGGATACATACGTACCGCAACACTCTCCGAAATCTAATACACATGCCCGAAGCATGTCTTTGAGCGTCTGAATCGTTCACTCCCTCTGAGGTGTCCTCCGACATCATCAGGATAATCTCTAGCTCATCACATATCCCTCTTCGAGACTGAGCACCAGGTCAGCTTTTGACTCCACAGCTGAGCCTCCAAAGGTCACCCAAATCGTGATCCAAATATCCGACTAACTTCCTCCCCGACCACTATCCCGGCCCCGTGACACGCAAGTCACGAAATTCTCTTTTCCTTATGCAAGAAAGTACAATCCAACCGAGGATCGTCTCCACTCTGATCTCTGGTTTCTGCTGCGCATATCCCTTGCCATCTCACCACATTCCCCGACAGAGACGGGGACCCCAGTCTCGCCCCCGGTCCAACATCCAGGCTCCAAAAACTCAATACTAGGGCTACTCAAGCCCAAAACTCTTCCACATCATACACTGATCGGAGAACATTCCATCATCACACTCTCTTGCCATCTAGTGAGCACTACGACTCCCCGCGGTATCACAACACCCTCTGACTAGTGAGTACTACGGCTCCCCGCAGTATCACAACACCCTCTGACTAGTGAGTACCACGACTCTCCGCAGTATCACAACACCCTCTAACTAGTGAGTACTACGGCTCCCCGCAGTATCACAACACCCTCTGACTCCACTAGCTCGTGCTCCACAGACTATCATAGGCGGCTACCCATACTCGTCTCGAATATTCATCACAGACTCTGGAGGCAATCGTCATAACAGATGCCCACCCTTGCGAAGATCCACTCTCCCAAGTAATCTCCCTGGATGCCCATACTCGAAGGGCTATCACTAGTTCCATAGATACCTGATATACCACAAGTCGTCTCAACTCAAGATTCACGAATAACTTCGAAATAAAGATATCAATACCCGAATACCTCGGAACACCCCTACCGATCATCACAAGATCCTGCCACAACCACAGGTTTCCTGCCCCAAGCACCATATAGATGCAATAATACATTCCCTCTGAACCCCATAACTAGATCTTCATTTTTCCCAAGTTGCAACTTCGGTGTATTCAATTTCCCAACTGCAATACGAAGAAACGCTAACGCTACGAAATACGCTGATAATTCTCCGAAACCCTTTTTCCCGCCACTCAAAACCCAAACAAGGATACGCATACCGACCCGGGAGTTGGCTGCCCAATCATTCTTTATCTACTTGCCCCAACACTGACCAATACCAGATTCCTGACTAATAAACACCTGCCGTGGAGACATTCATCCTTCTCAAACAAGTACTTCCCGCATTAACTCACTCTGAACCCTTTCCTCGATCACCGACATCTCTGGTCTCATGGTTTCTTACCGCATATCTCTATACTCCACTTATAACTGCTCCTGACAAATCTCTGCTTTCTTACATACGGCACCCGGTTCTCCCCCACTTAGGGTTCAAACTGTCACCAAATAGCACACAACTATTCCATAACTATATTCTCCAGCAAAATCGCACCTACCCCCGGAAAGTGCTACACAACGCCCGATAATCCCCCCTTACGGAAATGAATCGACTTCATATACTCTGAACCTCTGATGAACTCCTCAAGAACTTCTCGTCACGTCTGCCTCTAGTCGTTCCAAATATCTTACCAATCTAGTACCAGCAAATCAACTGCTCAATAACATCCCTGGCTCATAGACTGAACCATAAAATCACCGTACCCCTCACCTCAACTCATCAACCAACGCTCCAACACCGAGATCACTCCACGAACAAGGACCCACTCCCATATTCAACACCCCATGGATAGAAAACTCTCTGCACCGCTAAACTCGACTGAACTCCCCACTGATACCACTACCATACACCCGACTATACTCAATTAGGTATAGCGTGGCCCTCGACTATCTTAGTCCCAACTAACTATCTGCTCATGATTGATCACTGCCTCGCGGCACACATGTTACCTGATACTCTGGGGGGAAATCATCATCAATGACGACCTGCAGGGTTTACCCCTAAACCCAAAACCAAAACATCATGCTACTCATATTCTCACACTTACATAATTAGTACCTCCCCGATCATAGGAGGTGACATCTCCTTTATCGACTGATCACTCAACTCAGATCGAAATTCTCCCTTCCACTGACTCCTTACTAGAATACTCTGAGGGACTCTCGATCTCCCTCTCAAGGGACGCCTCTTCGAACTTACTCGTGACCGAATAACCGGAGAACCACAAACATCGTTCACTACGAACCATGGTGCTCCTTCCACGACATCTCTTCTCAATATGCCTTGATGTATGGTACCCTAACCATGACATCACTCCCCAATTCGCTCCGATGTATGGTACCCGGACCATAACATCACTCCTCAATCTGCTCTGATGTATGGTACCCGAACCATAACATCACTCCTCAATCTGCCCTGATGTATGGTACCCGAACCATAACATCACTCCTCGATCCGCCCTGATGTATGGTACCCGAATCATAACATCACTCCTCGATCCGCTCTGATGTATGGTACGCAAACCATGACATCGCTCCTCAATCTGCTCTGATGTATGGTACCCGAACCATAACATCACTCCTCAATCTGCCCTGATGTATGGTACCCGAACCATAACATCACTCCTCGATCCGCTCTGATGTATGGTACGCAAACCATGACATCGCTCCTCAATCTGCTCTGATGTATGGTACCCGAACCATAACATCACTCCTCAATCTGCCCTGATGTATGGTACCCGAACCATAACATCACTCCTTGATCCGCTCCGATGTATGGTACGCAAACCATAACATCGCTCCTCAATCTGCCCTGATGTATGGTACCCGAACCATAACATCACTCATCAACCTGCCCTGATGTATGGTACCCGAACCATAGCATCACTCCTCGATCCGCTCCGATGTATGGTACTCAAACCATAACATCACTCCTCAATCTGCTCTTTAGAACCTTCAGAATACTCCCTGTATCAAGTATGGGTCCTCTGCTTTCAGTAGTACGGGCCCATACTACCTGCCACATCTACCCATACTTTCCACACGGACCATCCCAGAGCTTCTAAATAGCTGCTCGACCTGCTCCTTCACCAATCCCATCACGCGTGCTCGCTCCCCAGCGAAATTCTCTATTCTACAAGCGCACTCATCTGGATAGGTTTATTCCCTAGGCTCTTCCGTCGTCCTCCCACTTCTTTGCTATCAGCTGCTGAAGAGCTCCTAATGATGCCAGCCATCTACCTCCTGAATATCGTCATATTCACTTGGTAGCTGACTCCCATCATCGAGAGTTCCACAAAGCACAAAGCAAGCAGCATTCGAGCATCGAAGGATACATAGGACTCCCTCTCTGTGATAACTCCACCTTCTCAGCTCATCCGCGAAAGTACCACCGAACTCTGTAACTCTACCCCTCATGGGTTCTAACTGGATACTCTCACTCATCACATACTTAAAACATAACACATATAACAATGAGTCCTAGGCTAAGGCATCACAAATCAGTCCACTCTAGTCCTAACATATGAAATACCTAGCCTGTCTCTAGCATGCAATAATATCTCATAAAGTGCATCATACATATCTCATAACACAAAAATAAGGGTATTTTGGGAAATCACCGTTCGGGCTCTGGCTGATTGTACACACTGCTCCTTCTTGCTTTCTCTTTGAACTCTTATTCACTTTTAGAAAATTATTTCTTTAAAAACTTTTCGTACTTCCTCAGTTTGAGTCCAGATTTACCCGAAGGCGCATCCGAATCCCTCAAACCAAGGCTCTGATACCAACTTGTAACACCGTAAATTTCAAGACAAATTTTTCATTTAAAATGATCATTTTACTCTTAGAAACACTTGTTTAAAATCTTAATCATAGTCGATTTACAAAACATAACTCCATTTTCACTTGCATAGAAAACCAAGATCCTCCAAAATATGACTCTTTCTCTGGTGTGTACAATCAAGCCGGTGCCGTCCCGTGATACTGAAAGAAACCTGTAAAACATCAAACAAAACACTATAAGCACGAAGCTTAGTGAGTTCCCCAAAATACCATATACAACACATATTAGCCACTCTAGGCTATAACTCTGTGGGTCCGTGCACCCAAACTCTGTGAACCCTCAGGTTCTAGCTCTGATAGACATGCACCACATAAATCACATAGAAATAATGCAGTACAACACATAATATACATAGCATACAAATACTCTATCACATAACTCTGGTTACCTACTCAAGGTAAAGTATAGTGAGAAGACTCACCTGGCAAGCAGAAAGCAGATATCCCCACACTTGAATCTCGAACTCACCACCGCCTAACACGTAAGGCAAATACTCTCATGAATATAACTCTCGAGGCTAGAATAAATCCTCTCATAACACCCTCTTATGGGTAAAAGACTATTTTACCTCTCTCTTGGCCCAAAGGCCACATCGCTGTCCAAACCCTAAAACTCAACGGCCAACCCTTGGTCGAAATCAAAGTCCTCAGTCTAGGTCAACCCTTGACTGACTCTACTCGCCGAGTCAACCCTGTGACTCGTTGAGTTCCCATAATCAGAACTTCCCCATATCGCGACTCAACTCGTCGAGTCACCACGAGACTCGCCGAGTCCCACAACTCTGAGTCCACTCACACCCAACTCACCGAGTCATCCCTTGACTCACCGATTCTCGACTCAACCAGGAAATATTTGGGACTCTTCGTCAAGACTCGTCGAGTCCAAGAACAGACTCGCCGAGTCTACGGCTATCTTCAACCTACTCGCCGAGTTGTTCATACAACTCGCCAAGTTCCAGGCCATCTTCATCCAACTCGTCGAGTCCACCCATGTGACTCGCCGAGTACCGCCGGTCTGAATACATTCCGAAGCATTCCAGGCCATGCAACTGCTCCAAGACATAGATCTAGCCTCCTACCACTCATCCATCACGTAAAGTGGCAACCTTTACGTGAATCCAAAGAGATCTAAGTCGTTTGCACATTGGGGCTAGGGTTTGGGACATGCAAGCTTCACTAAACACTCCAACACAGGGACTTTCATGCTCTCTGATTCTTCTCCCTTCCAGATCTGAGGTAGCAACCTCAGATCTAACCTCTAGACTTCCCATTTCATCCATAGACAATTTCTCACAAACCCCAAAATGAAGAAACAACATAATCAACAGGTCAAAAACGAGATACTACCTCTAAGTGATGCCCCAACTGCAATGCAATTCGAATCCAAGCAAAGCCCCTTGCTCCAAGCCTTCAATCTTCCCAAAATTCCTTCAACCATTACTTCTCCAAGCTCCAATCCACTCAAAAATGGTGCTTCTCCGTGATTTAGGGTTTTCTGGGGCTCAAGGGGTGATAAAGAGGCTGGGAGGAAGACATAATGATCATTATATAAGGCTCAACCCTGAGAATTAGGGTTTTCTCCACTCAGCGCCTACTCGCCGAGTCCAATACACTGACTCGCCGAGTCGGCCACTTAACACGCGACCAAGTCGCGACTCTACTCGCCGAGTCCATACATGGACTCGCCGAGTCGCTCTTTCCCAATTTACTCTTTTAGCCCTTCAACTCTACTCTTGATATTTCGGGATGTTACATGTTCGCTACAGTTAGGCTGGTATGCCTATAACTGACAAATGTCGTTACAGTTCTAACGCATGTGAAGCGTTGTATCAAGCTTACTAGTCTTAGTATGGTTATAATAACTCACAAAAAGATATGTACAATACGATTAGTAAATGAATAATTAAACAAAGGAGTACAAATACAACGTATTGGTTTTACAATAATACGAATTTTCAGTATTACATTACAACTTACAATTACAGCTGGTGGAGCCAGACACACTCACAATTATAGGGTTTTCAATGAATACAAATACAGGATACTAGTTTACAACAAAGGAAAATATAACAATACAAAAAACATTCTTTTGATAGTTTTATTGTGAACTAAAACTACGTTACACTATTTTATAGTACAACAGCAGTTACACAAAATGGTTTTATGATATTAAAACTATTTTTTAGTTATATTAGAAAATATTGGATTTTCTGGAACAATAAACATGATTCTATTTCAAGAAACAAACAACAAGCTCCTAAACAAAAATACTTATGAACTCACCAACTTAAATGTTGATACTCACTTTTTCAAAATACTTGTATTCTTAGGGAACCTGTAGATAGGTACATTCCCAGGATTTTTGAGAAGATGGAGCAGTATAGGTTCTTGTCTTCTATCTTTTTGTATTATATAACTTTTGATGCCATATATGAAATGACTTGAACATTTATGTAAGACTTATACTTTATTAATGCAATGTTTTTTGTAATTTGATTACTATAATGCATGTGTTGTGATACTTAACATGAAGTCATCCACCTCCGGACGTTTTCGCTGCTCCGGTTTGGGGGTGTGACAGGTTTATGTGTATATTTTCAATTTCTTTGATTATACATCTGTGTGTATTGAGTTCAGCTCCAATTTGGATTTCAATTAGAAGTAAAAACAAAGATTTCATGGTGATTTTCTTAAGTTGCACACCAACTGTTTGTAGAAATGCCCCAATGACATCAATTTGTCACACCCTAAGCTGGCTGTTTCTTGTTTCACAGCTTCACCATAACGAAGATGATGATCATATGAAGATGAACATGGTATAGAGAGATATTTAAGTTTGTATATGAAATTAGATATGAAATTAAAGTTGGATTTGAAATTAGACTTCGATTCCATTTTCTTTGACAGTTTTGCTTCAAAGTTTTTTAAAAGGGTGTGTTCTTTTTAGGAAGAAGATACACACACACACAGAGAGAAAGAGAGAGATGGAACCCTTTAATATTAAATAATTATATATATATATATATATATATATATATATATATATATATATATATATATAATGCAAAACTTCATAAATAGTCTCCGTGATAGCGAAATGATAGAAATACCATTCATTTAACAGCCAAAAGCTAATGAAATTAACAAAAAAGACTCTTTGTTAAAATTTTTGAAACCAAAGACTATCTAGTTTTTAAAATTAAGGATTAAAATTTAGATTTTCAAAAACCACATGTACTTTATATTTACTTTTTCATGTTTACCTATTTGTCATAGGGATTGTAGTAACTTCACAAGGATAATTTCGATCAGTCAAAAACATACCATTTTGTAGGCGTAGAATCATCATGGGGAATTGGTCCAATAGTTTTCAAAGTACAATAGATCATTAAAAGGTAATAATAGTAATAGCAAATATTAATTAAATCCAACACTATTTATGTGGATCATGAATATACGCATGCGATTTCATTGACTGTTTGCATGACTCCGTAGGCTCTACCAAACTTCTAGTATAGCCTATCACCCATCTGTTTATAGTATCTATGTGTCTTCCATACACTATATCCTTATCATGATTATACCAATCAATTAATCTACATATTTCTTATGCTTTATAAAACAGCCATCGTCTTCCTCCCTCTTCCTCTTCACCAGATTCTTCTTCTTCTGCAGATTTGATCCATCAATAAGAGAAAGATCAATCTGTTCCTCGAAGATAGCAACTTGCTCCTTGATTAATACGGTGTCAGGGCTCGATGGGTTTCCGTTTGCTTCAGATTTGCAACATCGAACCAAGGTTTCCTGCATCATTTTACAGCACGTTTGTAGATTTTCCTGTATCAATCGAACCAAGCTAATAAAATGAGCGTTTTTTGCATGAAAAAAATATGAATAAAGGTGGAAACTTTGTTCGCTAGCTTACAGTTTGATCTGGAGGAATGAAGTTAGAGATGTGGGAAAGACAATCTTGATATGTCAACTGGAGAAAATCCTCAAGAACACATCTTAGTCCGCTCATGACAATAACACATGGTCGGTACTTGAGAAATTTATAATCTGTACGGTAATTCGGCAAGATGCCATTAATGAATGCAAAACATATTATGTGATCGATACTTAAGATAATGTTGGAGTACATACCCAGAGATGAGGCAAGAAGAAGGTCATTAAGCCTTGAACTTAATTCATCAAGAACAAGATGATTCTTGAAATAGGAATTCAATTCCCAAACGATCAACTCAACGTACGAATGAGGAGTGATTGAATTAAGTTCCCAGCCTAAAGATTCCAGTATTCTCAATTCCATTCTTTGGATTAGCTTTACTTCAAAAGAATACTCTAGACCTTCCTGCATCAACCACAAGTCTGTTTAAAAATCATACTTTGAAATTATCCTTATAATGTAGGCTTTAAGTTATTATAAGATGATATAATAAATAAATCGATGAAAATATTTTTATTTGTTTCATTTTGCCGTATTAAAGTACTAAACAATGAGTTGTCATCAAAATGAATTGTCACCTGAATTTCATTAAGCGAGGGAGGACTAGTCTCACCAAATTTGATAGCAATCGATAAAGAAGCCACAGAAAGTAACTCCATCATCAAATAGTTCCAACCCTTCATCATCAATAGAAACAAATGTTAGTTATAGTATATTCATGAGAAACCCTAATCTTTAAATGCCAAAACTTCCCACAACAACCAAACAATGATCATAAAACACGACTTACATGGCATTTATTGATGTAGATGAATCGATCAACATAATTTACAGCGTTTAACACAGTTCCGACACAAAAATTAAACCGCCGGTGAGACTGCATATGAAAAAAAAATCCGAAAACAATTAGACACGATCTTAACCGATCAAAGTTGAAAGAATTTGAGTGTTGATTAAAGAACGTACATGAATGAGCCACTGGATCGCTTTGAATCTACAGGTAGCAACGAAAGGATTGCATTCAAGAAGGTTTACGTATCCTGAGCCAAGCATATACTTCATTTCCTTTCGTAGACAATTAGCAAACGAGCGTTCACAATCTTCTTTGGTGATATGGTGAACCAAAGTATTCATTTCCTTTGGCTTATGGTGTTGTCGTGTGTGTTCAATCACTGGACTCATATCCCATACTTCATCACAAAGAAGAAAGTCGTTTGCATCTTCCAAGATTCCATTTTTACGATCGAACATGACCTCCTGACAAAGAAGAAACTCATCCATTCCCACTCTCGATTCTGTGTTACGTATAGAAGGTGATGGAGAGGGATAACAATGGCGGATGTGTGTGTGCGTGGGGTGGTTTAAAGCGGTTTGGGGAAGGGTTGTGTTGGTTGAAAAGAAAAGACACGTACCGCATGAAGAGGGTAAATGCAGTGAGTTGTGAGTTTTATGTGTGTTTTTTTTATTGGTTGGTTTTACTGCAGTAAGCAAGTGCGTGAAGAGACACGAGTGTTGATCGGAAAGTGGCGACGTTTTTATTAAACGTGTGGAGACGACTCTTAATGGTGGCCGGTGGGGGCCACGTACAGTCGGGTTCAGACTCAGAATAGATTTTCCGGCGGTTGTTGTAATTAATTTACAAAACCGGCAATTCTTGAAACGATATATTTTTAGTAAATTTGTTAACAATATAAATAGCTTGTGATTAGGCTATAATTAGCCTTGATTTTGGGCTAATCAGAAGGCTTGTTATATTGTTATTGTCTAACAAATCTATGATTTCCTCCATGTTTGCATATCAAAAATGGGCCGATATGAACATATAACAGGCAGCGATTAACAAAATCGAAACACAAAATCAACAGTGGGAGTGGGTGAGTTTTAATTGTATCTTGATTTCCAAAAGGTTTCTATGCAAGGGTATTTTGAAGTAGGATAATCACTTAAAAATGTAATATATTTTTTGATGGGATTTTCTAGTATGTACCCTAAGGTTAGATATAAGAAGTATATTTTTTGATGGGATTTTTTAATATGTACCCTAAGGTAGATATAAGAAGTATTAATTATGATAAATATTACTATAATTAAATTCGAAATACATTTATTATGGAAGTTATTGATGCATTTCACTATGTTAATATTTTTTATTATTAATATATTTTACATTTAATTATGCTAATATTTCACATTAATTAATGTTTCTTATATGTGTCCTTAGGGTACATATTAGAAAATCCTTTTTTTGATTTGTAGATATTTAATCAATAAGTTTTTTTTGTCCATATTTTTCTTTAAACTTATTTAACTATACATATTTAGTTCTTATGATCGGCTACTTCAGGTAAGCTAGAAAAAATAAATTAAAAGGGTAATATATTTTTTATTTTGTATACATTTAGTACTTAATAATTTTTTATACATTTAGTTTTTAATAATTTTTTATTGTAAAATAAGTCATTGTTGTTTTTGTATACATCCAGTACTTACGATCGATATTTTTAGTTTTTTCTTACAACATCCTCCATTGAATAATCATTAATAAGGTATCAGGGGATGTTCATGCTTATGGTCACCACTGCCTTGGCTGCTTGGTTGCTTAGTTCTTGTGGTTTGACTTAGGTTTTGTAATCTGAACGTCAAAACTTCTTCAATCGATAACAAATTTTAACGATATTTATATCCACACATTCATATTTGAGTCTACTACAATTTTCATTTAGATTAATTTTAAAAAGTAATACATTTTTACCTACGATCTTTACATCAATACGTTCTTTATATATATATATATATATATATATATATATATATATGAATATTTTTTATAAAATCATAATTAAAATATATAATTTTGAATGGGAATAATCTAAATGTAAATTATAGTAGACTCAAATATAAATGTGTGAATATAAATATCATTAAAATTTGTGACCGTTTGAAGAAATTACGATGTTTAGAACACAAGAACTAAGCAACTAAACAGTCGATGTCGTGGTGGTCGTAAGCATGAATAACCTCAAACACCTTATTAATGATTGTTTTATGTTATTTTAAGTTATTATCCCTTCTTGAGATCGATATTTAAAGTTTGGGACATGGGTGAAAGTAATAGTAATTTAAGAGTAGATTAGAGTTATCCTTTAATTTTCTTTTTGAAAGAGCCTCTAAAAAACATTCCTTTAAAAAAATTGTTAATGATTTATATTGTATAAATTAAGGAAAATTGAGTAAAATTCCTTTAAAAAAATTCCTTTAAAATGACATTAAAAAAAATAATTATTTTTTCAATTTTTTAAAAGAATAATGTTTTTTCTGAATGGTCTATTCCAGATTTTGTCTTCAAATTCTAGAGTCTCCTTTTTTTTTTTTTTTTTTTCTATTTATTGTTTTCAAATAAATCTTTTTATTTATATCCAAAATATTCATTTCAAAGTGTTTAATTTTATCGTTTTTCAACAAACTGTTTGATTTTATGTTATAGTATATAGTTCATGTTTACTATGTTTGTTTAACATTTTGGATTTAAGTAAAAAAAGATTTTTTTTTTCTAAATTAAAGAATTATTCATTGGTTTTCGGACTTGTTTTTGAAAGTTTGGAGTTTTTTTTTTTACCAAATTCGAAAATTTAAGTTTGGAATCCGGAATGTTGGTTTGAAATTATGAAATATCGGTCTAAAATATATTTTTTTGTCGGAAAAATGTTTTTTTAGTCCGAAAGTCTAGTTATTATTTTGCCAAAAACAAATTTTTTGATTATTTTCTTCAAATACAATTTAGATTAAATTATGGTTAGATTACTTAATATCCCTTAAGTTAATGTTTTATCTATGTAATATTCCAATATAAGTTGTAGTTAATAACAATTTACATATTAATGTAATAACAATTTTTCTTCAACACATTTTGTTATATTTTTTAATTTAAAATTATTATTGATGTACTGAAATTGTAGTTTACATTTTGTTATAACAATTTTTCCTTTTTATTATCGTTTCATCCATATAATAAGAATTATTACACTTTTTTTAGATACCGTCATATTCTTCACACCCTGTTAACTCCCTCCCTAAAAGTCAATCTGGTCGGTTTCATAAATATGAAAATTCATTCCTCTTGTTTATATAAACTGGCGATTGGATTTAGAAAAAGTAAGAGAATATAAGTAAATAATTTACCAACTCGTATGGTTATCTTGCCGCCAGATACATCACAAACTTTTTCGTTAGTCTTCCCAAGAAAGAACAATGATTTATAAGCTCATTGGTGTTATCCTTGAAGTTTTGGAGCCTATATCAAAGTACAATTCCTTAAAGAGAAAAAGTACACCAATTCTATAACCCATATTACCCACAGACCATTGGGATTCCTTAAGGAAACCACACGTTACATGTGGTCTCCTCGATCATTTTAATCATGCCTTTGTATCTTGGCCTTTTCATTAGTACTCTAATGTTAAGTAATGAATGTTTGGAGGTCCTTGTGACTTATGAAGTTTGGTAATCATAACTTACTTAATAAGTGAAGTAAAATAAGTATTCTTATATATAATTAAACTTATATAAGTGAATATTAATTAGCTTATTCATTTGGGAGATGAAGTAAGAACTTATCACTACATTGAAGTTAGTACTCTACATTTTGAACATGTGTCCTCATTAGATGACTTAGTTTGATTTGTGTTTTCGTTGTATGTAATACAATATGTATCTATTGATTGAATACTATATGTAAACAATGTGTTATTCTTTGCTTGATGTTATGATTTCTTATCGGGAAACATTTGACCTAAGGACATGTTTGTGGATGAGGTTTTTTAAGAGGGGATACTTGTAACGTCCCAAAATTTCAAAAAAAAAAAACATTTTTAAATTCATTTCAATCATATGATAATCATACTAAAATAGTCAAGAGTATATCATACCAACATATTATCACAATACAAAATCCCAAAATCACGTGATGCGGAAAAATCATAGTTGTATGCATTGCGATCAGGCCGGGTCATTCCTTTGGAGCTGGAAATACCTGAAACATAAACTGAACATTGTAAGCATAAAGTTTAGTAAATTCCCCCAAAATACCCCATAACATACATAACAGTCAAGCATATATGGGTGCTTGAAACCCCTTCGATCTCTTTCAATTGGTACCGGGTGTATTTCTACCCTTTCGGTCTCTTTACACCGGTACTGGGTATATTTCAACCCTTTTGGTCTCTTTCTACCGCTACTGTGTATATTTTAACCCATTCAGTCTCTTTCAACCGATATCGGGTATATTTCAACCCTTCGATCTCTTTCAACCGGTAGCGGGTCTATTTCACCCTTTTCCACTACCACGTAATATCATAACAAAAGAATCACAGAGACATCAAGCAAATACAGGCATAACGAACAATTGTCACAAAGACAGTCATCATACTACAAGCAATAACAAGTGGATCGGCATTGGTGCCTTTGACCCACAAATACAGTGAAGGAAACTCACCTCAGACTAAAGGTATCAAATCGCACTTGAGCTGCTGACTCGTAATATCCTCTCACTCTAAATCACAAGTAAAATAAACCCTAATTAGAAATTAGGTCAATAGCCTACCAGTCCACCACAAGTTTCCAAACCCTAAATCCTATCTTTAAGAGAAAAAGCTATTTAATCATTGGCTTAACCCACCAAGGCCCACATACAAATAGTCCCAAGGCCCAAAAGATATGCCATGAAAAAATAGGCCCAAGTCCTAAAACCCATCATAGAAAAACTCATGGCCCAACGACAGCCTAAAGTCCTAAAGCCCCAAAACGGACCGAAATAAAGCCCAAGTCCCCCCTCTGGTGAGTACACTCAGCGTACTTGCAATACGCCTGATGTATTCACTATCTTCGTATCCACATGATTCTTGAGCGTACGCACAACATACGTCTAGGTACGCCCGACGTACGCTGCAGTTGGCCAAAGTCCACCTTCTATGTCTTAATCAGTTAAGACCTAACGTCCAGTTTTAGATCTAAGCTTATTAGAGTGTCTTAATCCATAAAGTTGCAAACTTTATACTTGTGCATGTCTTAAATGGGTCAAATCTTGAACTAACTTCATGAAACCAACTTCAACCCTTGCATAATTGAGCTTAATCCATCAAGACTCCATTTTTATGCTTAAGGGATGTTAGAAACACTAGGGTCTAACATTATAAGCTTCTGGAGTAACTCATTCTCTCAAGAAATACCTTAACGACCATTTTATGATGAATAAGCCCTAAACTACAAACTAACACATGGAGTCATCAAGGTAGAAGCTTTTTATCTCCAATAAGCTAGAATTGATGAGAAATCTCTAGATCTACAAACTCTTTCTGGTCTAATGCTTCTTCGTAAATCTTCTTCTTCTTTTCTAAGCAACATACATACACAAAACACCCACACAGGCTCAAACTTTAGGTAAAATGGATTAGGGTTTCAAGATATGGCTCAAGAGGCAAAGGAGGCTGATAAGGTGATGAACTTGAAGGACTTAATGAGCTTAAATAGGGTGCAAACCCTAAAAATTAGGGTTTACCTCTGGCTTGAGTACGCCCTGCGTACGCATGGGTACGCCCACCGTACGTAGGGGTTATCCTGATTCGCACATGCAAAGGAAGTACACCATACGCACCTTATGTACACTCAGCGTACTCTTTCCTAGTCCAAGATTAAATGAAACAATTGCAAGAGAGGTTTATCTGACAATTCGGGTGCTACAATATTTGAGCTAATTAAAATGCTTTAAGTTATTTTTGTCCAATTTAATATGTGAGAATTATTTTAAATTCTATATTTTGAGCATGAATATATATCATTTTTGTTGGGTTGAGACTTGAGCGGTCCATGTTCTTAAATCACATATGATTTGTAATAGTGAGAAACTTAATAAGCTAAGATGGTTGAAAGAGTATAAATGTTGAGTAAGTTGAAATATATGAAAGAGTGTAGATGTTTGAGAAAGTTAAAAATATGAGAGAAGAAGAAACTTGAGGAAGTTGAGAATGTTTGAGTAAGTTTTCTCTAATTATAAGTAGTTGGTCCTTGTTCCAATTATAAGTAGTTCATCATTACCCCATAAGATAGTTCGAGCTTACCCTACAATAAGGGTTGTTCATTTCCATTCATTGTTAATTAATGATGGGTCGTTCGTTATTGGCCAAATAAGATTAGTTAGTCTTTGTTCTTCGATCCCACTTAAGGGTAATGATATGTTGGACTTGAGAGAATTAAAATAAATATTTCCTAGATTCAAAGGGTTAGAATCGAGATGTGCGGATGTGAGATGTGTTATAATTGTGATGACTTGGGGATTTGATCACTTAGATCTATGTTATACTTTTTGATCAATCACTAATTGCTTATCTTGGTATTTATATGCGTTTTTATATCATTACCTAGTATATGTTAACATGAGCTATATTTATCCCTTAAATCTTAAATTTTGATGAGGCATGGGCTTATACATTTGTATATAAATTGGTGTTCTTTTATTATATACAATTAATATAATGGCCAACCCTAGGATTTGTACTCATTCGTCTTTTCATAGCCTAACCCACTATATTGATATATTTTTCAGGTTTTCATAGCCTAACCCACTATATAGATATATTTTTCAGGTTACAAACTGATGATTGGAACCATTGAAGATTTAGAGGTGTTGGAAAATTTAGAAGACTTTTGTTTTATAAAGATGATGTTTGTTTTAAATCATTGTCTCTTGTGTGAATGATACGCTCTCGCATGTTTCAAACTATTTTGGTTTTTTGAAAGAATGAGACCGGTTTCCACACTTGGACTTTGAGAAATGATTTTAAAATGGTTTTGAGACCATTTTCCGCAAATTAAAACTTTAAAAATATTTTAAAGCTATTTTTATAAAGGCTATTTAAAATAATTAAGCGAGTGGTATTTCAAATTTGCTTAGCATCGATCATCTTTTGAAGAAATGTATTTATTTTGTGATTAGGTGTGATTGCCGTGCGGTTTTGTGCAATTTAAAGCAAAAACCATAAATCGCACCACATATACGTTTTCACATTTTTTGAAACCGTAAATTGCACTGCGAGAGTTCTAAACCACGTTTTGCGATGCGGTTTGATGCGGATAATTTATTCGGTTTGTTTAATAAAACTCAAAAAAAAAAAAAAAAAAAAAAAAAAAAAAAAAAAAAAAACTGTTTCCTAAAAACAAACTAGCAAATTAAAGTCGGTTACTAGACATCTTCTATCAAACATATATTATAAAACCATGCAACACTCTTAAAACTTATCCATATATCTTTACCCTAGTCATGAGAGCCTTATGCAATATATCTTGGTTATCAGTGCATATGAAGTAAGTTTGGATTTGTCAATTTTAAACTGGGAGCTTATCAAGCTACTTTATAATTATCATGTATGTTATATTCTCAATTTTTGCATGTTCGTATAATATATATATATATATATATATATATATATATATATATATATATATATATATATATATATATATATGCGGTTTGAACTGTTGTTTTATAATTAAAAACCACATACCGCACTGCATAGTACGGTTTGACAAATTTACGAACCGCAAACCATATCACGAAAATATTAAACTGTATTATATGGTGCGCTGCAGTCGGTTTGTGTTGTTTATTGAACACCCTTACTCATGACACATGTTGTCATCATAGGTGCATTGAAGGGGGACAACGTGGACAACTGCATTGTATTCATTTTTTTGGCAACCCATTTTTTATTATATATTATATATGTATTTATTTAAAAATAAAAAATTTATAATAGTGATAAAGTTTTTTTTAACTCGTCGTGAGTATTTGAAGATATTTAAATCTTTAGGACCGATCATGTTTGTCACTGATAAATCATGTTATTAGTAGAGTTGACGTTGTTTAAAATAATAATTTTTTTTCCTTTGTCCTTCAAAAATCAAATTTGCCCTTTTTTCCTGGTATTGAGAAAGGGTTTACAAATAATTGTGGTACGATGTAAATTATGGAGACTTTGAGATGCTTTCAAAATATGATGGTGAGCAGCCATCTTAGTGTTATTTGTAAAGCTTATACGTTTTGGAAAACAACATAATTTTTTTGCCTTCCCAATTCTTTTGACATTGCAAGTTGCAACTTATATAACTCCAAAATCATAGCTAAGTAGTATAAGATATTTGATTTGGGAGATTCTTGGTTACAAACAGATTTGAGAAAACATGTATAACCTTTACAATTTATAAAGTAAAACGGTTATGTGCCAAATATGATATGCAATGTCAATATATAGTGATATGGATTGAATTTGAGACTTTAGACCATTTTTATCAACAAGACATTTTATTACAAAATTAAATTATCTCTTATACTCGTACACTATTCATTATTCAACTCATTCAATTTTTAACACTTTATTGACAACAATAACCCAATCCAACTTTTTATTATACTATATATACTTATTCATAATTAGATTTTATTATGTTTAGGTTAACAAATATAAACATCTTTAATTTAAATACAAAATAAATTATCTTTTATTATTATTGTTAATTTTTTGTTTATTTATAGAAAATAAAAAAATACAGATATAAAAATATATCAATATTGATTTAGAAAATAATTTACGAAATCTGATTATGGCAAAATTTTATATAACTACCCCAATGATGTCATTTGGCAGACATGTTTGCGTCCATCTATCCAGGGCCCAATTTTGTGTCTATAGAAAATAAAAAATACAGATAAAAAAAAATATCAATATTGATTTAGAACATAATTTACGAACTCTGATTATATTACATCGTTGTTATTGAAATCAAGCTTGATTTTTAACCATTTAAAATTATGGCAAAAATTTATATAACCACCCCAATGATGTCATTTCGTAAAAATAAAAATTAATATCACAAACTAATTCAATAAACAAATAAACAAATATAAATAATAATCTACTAATGCAATCATATACTAATGGAAACCAAACTAGATGAGATGGTAGTCCATATTGATTAATTTTCAGTTTTTATGGATAACAAGATAGCTACATGAATTTCAGATTAATTAATTTAGGGTTCCTTTTGACGTGGAAAAAACAACCCGACTCTTATTGCAACTCATAAGACGAGAAACTGAAACCGGATCTTCCTTCATTCGTCGTTTTCAACTCAAGCTTCTGAAACGGGCTGCAGTCAACAGTCAACACTTGATGATTAATCATTTTCACTTCCAAAAAAAAATTTATCGTTTTCAATTTGATTAATTATTACCTGCTATTTGGATCATAATAATAGCCATTGATTGACCCATCCACACACGAGAAGCAAACATAGTAAAAACCAGCAATAGTCAACCCACAATCCGCTCCAACGTTCACAAAATACTGCTCTTTCCATCTCTTCATAAATATTTAATCAAAAATAAATAAATAATAGTCCCCTGTTTGTTTGTTAATTGTTACGACTTTAGCAACCAAAAAATTACCATAAAAATATACTGATAGTTGCTGAGGTCTAATGATTTCCCGCCATCAACCTCAACTTGACTCTAACAACAACTCAAGAACATAAAGTTAATTACAAAAACATAAAATAAACATTTACTATAATTTTGTGTTTTTTGACAACTTACTAGAAGAGGTGAAAAAGATGGAAATTTCGTCCAGTGTTCTATGTCCACTTCAGACCTGTCACAGTTTATAAAATTATAAAGTTTGTGTTAAAATTATAGATGGAAGGTTTGAATTAGAGAAGAAAAAATTTACGTGGCTTTCCATTTGTTAGTAAAGAAGGTATGATTTTTGGTATCAACAATTTCTCCCTCCCAAAAAGTAACCACCTGCATTTATTAGAATTTTGAATTATTTCTTCTTGCAACAAAATCCTAAAATATAATCATTTAAATTTTAAACAGATGCTACTTACAGGTGTATCTGCCATTGGAACATTTAGAGCTTCCATGGTCCCACACAGATATCCATGATCAAGGTCACAGCCTTGGATTCGCACATTAACTCTCCAAGCTTCATCCTTTTGTGGACTTGAAACATTCTGAGTTCCTGAAAAAGCCTGAATATTCATTCAATAAGTTTTCATTAAACACTTCAAGATTATTAATCAGTATATGGAAAAAAGAAAAAGAAAAAAAAGGATGCAACTAATGAAGAGATTACCTGTCCAACACTTAAAAGTGAACAAGGTTGTAGACAAGTTTGTCCATAATTTGCACCTGAATAATGATAAAGAGTATGTATCAGAAAAACCTTATGATTATCCAATAAATATTGAATGGATTGGTTTTACTAGCAAAAAGGAAAAATGCTGCATAATAAGTTGAAGCTTTGGATATAAAGGACAAATCAAGTGCCATGACTTAATAGGAAAAATACCATTTGGATCATTAATATGATAACTGTCACATAACTGAAACTGTGATTCATTTAACCTAGTTTTTCTTTCCTTTGAGGCTACTTGTATATATCATTTCCCATGAGTTTGTCCCTAATCTATTTTGTACTAAATGCTTTACATCTAGGCTCTAGCTTATCTTGTTTCTTTCTTCTCCCCAATTGATTAGATTAGACTTCTCAATGTTCTGTATAATTTTACTACCCAAAGGGCACTATGAATGAGAATCAAAGATTTTAGGTCAAATAGGATAGGATCTGAGAAAACTATGAGGATTATTTTGACAAATTCTTCAACTGAAAGATAGAAAGAAGTGTTGAAAATCTATATAAGTATCTTGATTCTCTAATAATTATTTCTTCAAGCAGTCATCAATGGCTTCTGTTATTTAATTTCCATGTAAATATGTAATCCCTCTACTTCGAAACTAGAGTCCATTCTCCTAATTTAGATATAAAGTCAACCTGGAAGTTTGTAAGAGGTAAGCTTAAGGACCTTGTGAACGCAACTGAAACTTTTTTCTTACATATGCATATCCAAATATAACCTCCAATGTGATGATTAGTTAATAAAAAATTGGTCATCCTTCAAGCGAGACTTACAATCGATCGAACTCAATTTGTACTTTGCACAGATAAATCCTATTTTTGCACAATTCATTTTCCTTCTATCCATGAAAGCAGAAAACAGCAAGCATCAAACACGATAGCGTAACCGGAGTTCAAAGGATTGAAATACTGGCGACAATCGTTTCCCTATACGAACTTAATTGGACTACTGACACATCGGGTAAACCATTTGACGGACATACCTGAAGAATTAGAAGGCGCTGGAGACTCCACCATTCGCACAGGCATTTTTGCTGTATCTACGAAAATTTAACGATATCTGGAGAGTGAGATTCGGATACAACCAAACGACTGAAATTTACTGCGTATATCGGAGATCAAAAGGGACTGCAAAGGAAAACTGTCGACAAATCGGTAAAACAAAGTTGGAAGTGAAATGTATATATGAAAAACTCAACTACAACAGCGTCTCCAACCTAGCACTGTTTCTCGGGGTAACACCATTTTCGACCCAATACTATTTTTTACACCATGGATAGCCTTGTACCAAATTTAATGTGATGAGAAGTGGCATACCTAATTGATTTCATACTATTATTCAATCAAATCAAATTTGATATTAAAGGTTTTGAAAAAAATAATGATACAATTAAGTGTATTTATTTTGTTATAAAATATGATCAAATAACAATATAAATTATAAAGTAAATAAAGAAATAAGAGTAGAGAGAACTTTTATTCCAATACTTGTAATGAAATCATCAAGTTTCTAATACATATGGTTCACTATTTATACTATCAAAATAAGAAGAAATATGAGCTATAATATGAATGCACATTATGATGGTGTATTATTACATTTATAAAACATATTGAAATGGTTGTTACTAATGCTAAATAATGATGGAGAGTTATGGGAGAAATGGAGAATCCAATGGTCATTCACAAACTAATATTTCATAACACTCCCCCTTGAATGACGATTGTATCATGCCTCGTTAAAACCTTAATAGGTAAAACCTCATGGGAAAAACCATTTGTTAAGGAAAAAGAGTACATGATTAATAATAGATATTTGGAACAATTGCCTCGTTAAAAACCTTGCTAAGAAAACCCAGTGGGAAAAACATAGCTAAGGAAAAGAGTACAATGTGTTTCCAACTCCCCCTGATCATCACATCACTTGATTTCCATAAAGCGTCGCATTCCAATATTTTTTTACCATGTTTTCAAATTTGGATGTAGGGAGCGCTTTAGTGAACAAATCTGCCAAGTTGTTACTTGATTGAATTTTCTGGATGTTGATGCCACGCTCTTTTTGAAGATCATGAGTAAAAAAAACTTTGGTGATATATGTTTGGTTTTGTCTCCTTTGATAAACCCTTCCTTGAATTGGGCTATACAAGCCGCATTATCTTCATATAGTATGGTTGGAACGTCCCTGTTAGAAGTTAGACCACAACTCTCACGAATGTGATGAGTTAAAATTCTTAACCAAATACATTCACGGCTTGCCTCGTGAATTGCTATAATCTCTACATGGTTAGAAGAAGAAGCAACTAAAGTTTGTTTAACAGAACACCAAGAAATTATTGTACCTCCACAAGTGAATAAATAACCTGTTTTGGATCGAGCTTTGTGTGGGTCAGAAAAATATCCAGCATCTGCATAACCAATTAACTCCGCATTTGATGAATTTAAATGATATAAGCCCATATCCATTGTACCTCGAAGATATCGAAGAATGTGTTTGATTCCATTCCAATGTCTTCTTGTTGGGCAAGAACTATATCTTGCTAATAAGTTTATAGCAAAAGATATATCAGGTCTCGTATTATTAGCAAGATACATTAGTGCACCAATAGCACTAAGATATGGTACTTCGGGACCAAGAAGTTTTTCATGTTTTTCACAAGGCCGAAACTGGTCCTTTTTGGCATCTAAATGCCTTACTACCATCGGGGTACTCAATGGATGTGAGTTATCCATATAAAACTTTTTAAGCACCTTTTCTAGATAACTAGATTGATGTACAAAAACTCCATTTTTGGTGTGCTCAATTTGGAGACCCAAACAAAATTTCGTTTTACCAAGATCTTTCATTTCAAATTTTTCTTTCAAACAAGAAGTGGCATTTTCCAATTCTCCAGAAGTTCCAATTATGTTCAAATCATCTACGTAAACAGCAATTATCACAAATTCTGATCCGGATCTTTTTATGAATACACATGGGCTTAATGGATCATTTTTATAGCCCTCTTTTAAAAGAAATGTACTTAAACAATTGAACCACATCCGACCAGATTGTTTCAATCCATACAAAGATTTATTTAATTTACCGAATATACTTCACGAGAATTAGGAGTTTGTGTTTCTGGCACCTTAAACCCTTCTGGGATTTTCATATAAATATCATTCTCAAGTGAACCATATAAATAGGCGGTAACTACATCCATCAGACGGATCTCCAATTTTTCATGTGTTGCCAGACTTATTAGATAACGGAATGTAATTGCATCAATCACAGGAGAGTATGTTTCTTCATAATCAATTCCGGGCCTTTGGATAAAACCTTGTGCCACAAGTCTTGCTTTATATCTCACAACTTCATTCTTCTCGTTTCTTTTGCACACAAATACCCATTTGTGTCCCACTGGTCTTACTCCGTTTGGTGTACGGACTACAGGTCCAAAAACTTTTCGTTGAGTAAGAGAATTAAGCTCTTTGTTGATTGCATCTTTCCATTTTGGCCAATATTTTCTATTCATACATTACTCAATAGATTTAGGTTCAAGATCCTCATTTTCTTTATAATCGCGCGCGGAACATAATATGAAAAATTATCGTCGACGTCTATCTTATTTAGGTTCCATCTTATTCCTATCATGACATAATTTATTGAGATCTCATCATTTTCATTTTTCAGGTACCTTATTTTCTTTTGTTATGTCATTGGGACCTACTAGAGCTTCATTAATCTTTTCAAGAGATTCCGTTTTCTCTTTTGGACCATCAATTGTTTTTTCTTCATTTCATTTCGATGATTTTTATCTTTGGAACCTGCTGATCTTCCACGCTTCAGGCGTGCCTAAGATTCATTTGCAGTTGTATTTTTTTTCCTTCTGGGATATCAATTTTAACTTGAGTAAGTATAGATGGTACATGAGACTTTGTTACCCACTTAGGGTCAGTAAATGCTTCTGACAATTGATTTGCTACATTATGTAAATGAATTATCTTTTTTTTTTTATTATTATTTCAAGTTCACATTAACTTGAACGAGAATCTAAAACTAAAAATGGCAATTCCTTTCAAGAGATTTTATTTTCCAGTTTCTTTATTCTCCCCATAATGTTGGAAAATATGATTCATCAAAATAATAATCATCAAATATAGCTGTAAATAAATCTCCAATTGATGATTTTAAATATTTTACTATAGATGGAGATTGATATCCAACATAAATTCTCATTCTTCTTGAGGACCTATTTTCGTGAAATAAGGTGGAGAAATGGATACATAAATTATACATCCAAACATCATTGGATGGTAAATAATTGGTTATTGACCGCAAACCAGTTGAATAGGGGAGAACTCATGATAACAAGTTGTCATTATGCGTATAAATGATGTTGCATGTAAAATTGCATGCCCTTATGTTGATTAGGAAGTTTATAATGCATGTGTTCTTGCAATTAATTAAAGGTGTTTGCTTAACGACTCAGTTAAACCATTTTGTGTATGAACATATGCAGCATGATGTTCAAAAGTTGTCCTAATCAACATGGAATAATCATTAAAAGCTTATGATGTAAATTCTCCAACATTGTCAAGTCAAATTTTCATAATTGGGTAATCGGGAAAATGTGCCCTTAGGCAAATTATTTATGCAAGTAATCTTGCAAAACCAAATTATGACTAGACAACAAGCACACATGTGACCATCTAGTTGACGCGTCAATTAAAACCATAAAATATCTAAATGGTCCACATGGTGTTTGATGAATTAGTCCATATACATCCTCTTGATTTCTTTGTAAGAAACTAAGACTTTCATACTCAATTTTGTTCAATGATGGACTGGAAATTAATTTTCCTTGAGAGCATGCAACATAATTCATTATCTTGAAAAATCTTCTGGTTTTTCAAGGAATGACCACTTGAAGTTTCATTTATTCTACATATCATAATTGATCCGGGATGACCCAACCGGTCATGCCAAACTATGAAGCTAATATCATACCTTTTTTATTTTCAATAGCATGAATCATTGTCCTCTGGATTGTACTATACAAATATTACAATGATTCATGCATGTAATTTATCCAAAAAAACTTTTTCTTATCCGATATCATTTTTGTAATGTTGACATAATTTTTATTATCATCATTAGTTGTTTCAATAGGATATCCGTTAGACCGAATATCCTTAAAACTTAATAAATTTATTGATGATTTTAATGAAAATAGTGTATCACCAATTGTAATTATTGTCACTTGTGGTAATACTATATTCGCTCTTCTGGAACCTTCAATCTTGGTGATTTAGACGAAAATAATGTGTCACTAATTTGTAATTGGTATCCCTTGTTGTAATATTATATTCGCTCTTCTGGAGCCTTCAATCATTTTTGCATTACCTGTTATTATATTAACATTTGCTTCTCTAATTGACAAGTAAGCAAAATACTTTTCATTATTAAAAACGCTATGTGTTATTGCACTGTCTGCAAGAAATATATCTTCATTATTTCTTTTGCGAATATCCATATTTCTTTTCAATAAATAAATAAAACATAAGAAACATTCGGCTTAGAGAAATAAATTCATATTTAATTAATTTGGGAAGATTGTGATGACATCATTTCTCATGAAATGAATATGACATAAAAATTGTGACGACATCATTTCTCATGAAACGAATATGACATAAAAACATAATAAATGTCATGAAACAAAACTACACATTTACACCATCCATATCACCACTTGTCCCTTCGGGGTAGACAAGAAAATCGACAACATCTAAAGGTGTCATTTCTAGTTGATATTCATGGATATCACTTTGAATAAAATTTGTTTCGATATTTTTCTTTATATTTTAGAGAATCTTGATAAAGATCAACAAAATGCTTTGGTAAGCGGCATGTACAAGACTAATGATCGGTCATTCCACATTAGTGATAAACATTTTCATTTTTTTTTGCCTTGACCACTTTTATCATTAGGATGTGGGTTTTTGTTGTTTTCCAACTTCTGGTGGTTACTTGTAATCTTGTTATTTTTATGATAATTATGATAACCTCCACGACCTCGGTTAGACTCTTGACTATTATGATTATATAAGTTGCATTCACTTCAGGGAATGTACTAGAACCGGTCGGGATTGATTGATAATCTTTCATCAATAACTCATTGTTTTGTTTAGCCACAAGAAGACATGAGATTAATTCATATTTATTTTAAACATTTCTCATGATATTGCTACTGCAGGAGCATGTTAGTAGTATGAAAACTAGAGAAAGTTTTCTCTAGCATTGTTTTCCATAATGAAAATAGAAATCAAAATAAAGACTTATAATGTAAGGAATTGTTAGTTAAGAAATTCCATAAAATAAGTTGTAAGCATTATACATGTAAAATTATAAAAAATACATACCTTAAAATGACAAGACCAATAAGGATTTAGAGCTATATGGTAGAGTCATGCTGATAACGTGTTATAAAATATGATCAAATAACAATATAAATTATAAAGTAAAGAAAGAAATAAGAGTAGAGAGAACTTTTATTCCAATACTTGTGATGAAATCATCAAGTTTCTAATACATATGGCTCACTATTTATACTATCCAAATAAGAAGAAATATGAGTTATAATATGAATGCACATTATGATGGTGTATTATTACATTCATAAAACATATTGAAATGGTTGTTACTAATGCTAAATAATGATGGAGAGTTATGGGAGAAATGGAGAATCCAATGGTCATTCACAAACTAATATTTCATAACATATTTGGGCTTTTAATTAAATCATTAAAAAAAATTATATTGTCTAATTTTTTTAAAACCATTATATTTTTTTAAGACAAAATTGCAAAAATGGTTCTATGGTTGGCAAATTTATGTAGTTTTTTGTCCAAAAAAGTTTGATAATGTTTCAGTGGTCCAATTTCGGATACCATGTGTGGTTTTGATCCCTATGGTTGGTATTTTTGCATGTTTTGGTCAACACTCAACATAAAACCCTTATTTGAATCAGACTTCGTCCTCGAAGTCTAATGTTGTGAACAACTCATGGTAATGCTCCCGCATCTCAACCGTGGATTCCTAAGTCCATTCAGAATCCTTCGTATCTAAACCACTCTAAGTCATTTCTAGGGTTCGTTTCCAACCTCCAACACTCTTTTATCTTAGAGAACGCTAGCCCTAATTCCTTTGGTGATTTGTGGCCTTTTGGAGCATTTGTTAGCTTGGAGAAGAAGAAAAGAAAGAGAATTGGGTGCTTTATTGATGGATTATTGTAAAGAAACAACACCATCAACATACCACATTGCTTATGGACCTTTGTAAGTGTCAAAGGCTCAAACTTTATGGCTTGAAGTGGCTAGATCTAAGATATTGTCCCATGTTCTTCATGTTTAAGCACGTTTGGAAGGAAGGAACTCATAAAGTTGGCAACTTTATTACTCTCCTGAGTCCCTTGAGCAACATATGTTGTGGATCTAGACTTTGGTTGGAGTTCTTGTCAATTGCATGAGTTATGGTTGGAGCAATTATAAAGCTTTCACCTTTATGATAGATCGGATATTAGAAACCCTTATATAGTGGTAGGATTAAGGACTTTTTCAGATTAAGACATTGTGGTATTTGGCTTTATTTGGACCTAGGGTTGGAGATCCTAATCTCTTTGGGTGTCTTAATGGATAAAGTTGGAAACTTTATCCATTTAGACCATAGAACAAACTAAATCCGAGCTTTGGAGCTCTAAGAATCAAAGAAAATGGCTTAATCCATTAAGCTGTTGGAAACCCAGCACCCACGGCGTGGCCATATGTCGCTACGGCATGACCACTGGAAAATGCCCGTCTGTTCGATTGTATGAAGGCCACGACGTGGCAGTTGACTAAATTAATGTTGACCGTTGACTTTTGGCATGGGTTGACTTTTGGTCAAATTTCTATTTTTTAGAAGGTAGACTTAGGGTTTGCCTTGCGTAGATTGTTAGGAGATGTTTAGCACAATCTTTTGGCAAAGAGAGTTGTTAGTTGTGTTTAGCACCATCTCTTGGCTAAGAGAGTTGTTGGTTGTGGTCGGTGCAGCTTTGAGTGGGGTTTTAATTGGCGCTATGATTCAGGGAGTCTCTTCATTGTACTTGTGGATCGAAGTCACTAATGCTGACCCGCTGGATTATGTATATAGGAAGACCAGGTGGTGGTCCCTAGCAATGGTATGAAAGACCTGGATACGACTCCCAACAAATTGTATGGAAGACCAGGGTCTGGACCTTGGCAGTTATATGTAGAATGCTAGTTGTCTTGGTGATACTTGCATGGAAGACCAGCAGGTGGCTCTTGGCACTTGTTTGTAAGTCCCGTGTTTTGGCCCTAACATGCCAAGGAAAGACCATGATAGTAACTCTAAGACTATGGATGACACACAACAATCTTTATTCTATGTATGATATGTGGTATTTTGGGAAAATTAAGCTTTGTGCTTACGGTTTTATGATTATAGTTTCAGGTACTTCCGGTTTCAAAGGGAATGACCTGACGTAATTGCACTGCATCCCCCCCCCCCCAGATATTTCCGCATTGGCTATTTATGATATTTACTCTGATGTTTATATGATATATATTTACCTTGATTGGTTTTGGAACAATTTCTTTGTGTGGTTTATTGTTTTTAAAAATGATTTTTTTATTATAATTGTTGGGACGTTACAGACACAATATATGCTTGTATCGTATTACATAACATGATACTAGAAGACAAACACCATATCAAAATATTAATTATACACAAATTTGCCGTATTAAGTCACGCCTTACAAACGACGTGGCTCGCCAAAGCTTGCAAAAGCTTGAGACTTGACATTGCCGCTAAGTCACGCCTTACGTTATTTAGAACCTTAGAAAATTCCTTGTAACTTTTCAGTAAAAAGTTGGCGAATATTGGTTGTTCCCGACTTTTGGGTCTTCCAAAAAATCTACCTACGCATGAGCTAACACAATTTCTTCCTCCATTGCTAAATTCTTGCAATGTACCTTTTTTTTTCTTGGGTTTCGGTTACGACTTCGGGTTGAGATTGAGATTCGAATTCGGTTTGGGGTTGGGATTTGAATTGGAAATGAGAGTCAGGAAGGTTGTCAATGGGTTGAACTAATTTTCCTATTGGGATTGCACTTGAGATTGGAATTGGAATTGCGGTTGAGATTAAGATTGGAATTGGGGTTGAGGTTGGGTATGAATAGGATATGGAGTGTAGTATGCACCGTGGTAATGGTAACTAGGATGTGAATATATAAGGTTATCACTTTGATTTTGGAAGAATGTAGGTGATGAAGGGTTTGAAGTGGTTGTGTTTTGTGTATTTTTTTGCTTCTTGTTGGAGATTTTAGGTTGGATGGGGAAGCCATTTTGTCACAAAATATGGAGTGTTTGAGTGAAAAGTTAAAGGTTGTTGTGTGTTATAAAATAAGGTGATTGTTGGTATTTATAAAGGTTGTAAAAAGGTGAAAAGTTTGAAATTTTATTAAAAAAAAAACTGGTATAAATTTGAATTTTGAAAAAAAAAATACTCAAATAAGTAGAAAATTGCCAGAGTTAGCCCATTGAACTCTACATGCCGAGTTGATGGCACAATGTTTGTTGAGTCCAGCTCGGATGTGCCGAGGTGATATTGACGTTTGACAACCTTATTGCGTGAATTTGTAGTTATAGTGTACTGGTGTCACACCCCAAAACCAGGAACGGCGGAAACATTCTGGGGCGGAGGACGTCATGTACAGTATCACAACAGTGTAAAATAATAAACAAGCAACAACATCATCCATTGCATTATAAGTAAAGTTTTGATACATGTGTGTTCTTTCATTGTAGTAAGACACCAAAATATACAATCAAAATAAAAGACGAGACTTGTCTGCTCCGTCTTCTCAAAAACCTGGCCACCGTACCTGTCTAGTGATGACCTGAGAATACAAGTTATTTTGAAAGCGGGTATCAGCTTTAAAGCTGGTGAATTCATAAGTATATAAGTGTCATTGCCTTGTTTATGAAAATCTGTTATAAAGGCCATGTAAATCGTTAAATGAAGATGTTGATGTACGTATGAAAACCCTAGAAAAACCCTTATTTTCTATAAGTATGAAATGTAGTCTTCTACCAAGACCCGAATGTTCTGTATGTATGAAAACCCTAGAAAAACCCTTATTTTCTATAAGTATGAAATGTAGTCTTCTACCAAGACCCGAATGTTCTGTACGTATGAAGTGTAGTCTTCTACCAAGACCCGAATGTTTTGTAAGTAAAATGATAGTTTTCCTTTCTATTGTTTAGTACTAAAGTACTTAGTCTAACTCATCGTTTATGTGAAAGAATCACAAAATAAAGTAAACGGGGAAATGATATGATAGTCTTTTACCAAGACCCTAATGTTATGTTATTACTATGTAGCCTTCTACCAAGACCCAAATGTTTTGTAATGACTAGGTAGTCTTCTACCAAGACCCGAATGTTTTGTAAGTAATATGATAGCTTTTCCTTTCTATTGACTAGTACTAGAGTACTTAGTCTAACTCCTCGTTTATGTGAAAGTATCACAAAATAAAGTAAATAGGAAAAATATAATCATGTAAGTGTTAACCCTGGGTGACCAGGATTATCACGACATCGCCGAAGCGAAAGGTATACCCGATGAACATCCGAAGATTGTCCACTCACCCTCTGTAGCAGCAGCAGGGTGGAGGGGGGGTTAATCCCATAAAAACGTTAACCTAATGATCGTCCGAAGAGTTTCATCTCATCCTCTGTTGCAACAGGAGATGGAGGAATGGTTAGTTCCGTAACTGACCTCTAATATCATAAACAACCTTAGACATCCGTAGTTGTTCATCACCCAATGTTGCTAACAGCTGGGTTCCGGAATGGTTAGTCCAGTATAGACATCCCATTGAACTGGGATAGGCAGGAAAAATTTACACAGAAGGTACGAACAAATCTTCCTAATAACTCTAGGTACAAGTATCCACGTAAGTGAGTACAGGATAATGTATCTAAGTAACAGTATTCATGTATCATGTAAGTATATGTAAATGTACGCATGTATCATGTAATCAAATGTAAAGGTACTCATGTATCAGGTAATGTACTGGTATAGACTCATGAATGAACTGACTCTTGTGTGATTCCTTGTAATAGGAATTATGTTTGATATCTCCGTATTATCCCTATGATAGTTTGTTGGAAGGTAATTGGTTGTTCAAGTAGGTTTATACACTCTTACTACTCAAGGGTGTGAGAAACTAAATGAAAACTGTAAACTATAACATCAATACATATATAAGAACATAAGTGTACATGCATAGTTTAGTTTAATAATGTAAAATGGTTTTATAAGACATCTTATGGGTTTTGAAACAATAATTAACAATGACTTGATGTCATTTTTGATATACATTTCAAAGGTAAAACAATTGATAACAATGCGTTTTTAAGATTTAAAACCATTTCATGCATCACATTTTTGTAGTATGTGAAATCTGTTAAATGAAAAACACAGTTATAAAATACATAACAATGATTTAATAACATGTTTGTTTCTACTTGTATTCCCCCCCCCCCCTTTAAAGCATTTAAAATCATTTAAAACATTGATTAGGGGTATGAACTCACCTGTAGTTGGTGATTGGAATGAACTGAACGGTATAGGATGGCTAGGTGTCAAGCAAGGACTTGTGAACACACTACGATCCTAATGAACATATAATCACACATATATGCACTCAATTAGACACAAATGACTAATTGATAATGTTTAAGACATCCTAGACATAATAAACACTTTATATAAGTGTTTCAAGCCTTAAGGATTGCATCTAAGCTATTGTGGGACAGGGTATTTGTGTCTAGGGTTTCCAAAGGACCCTATGTGAGAGTTTACTCTCTATAAACCAACACACATGGAGTTTACGGTTGTAAACTCTTGAGTTTACGGCCGTAAACTCCCAAACATGTGTGTTTGGTGTGTTTTGAAGTCCCAAATGCTTTCTAGAATTGTTCTAACTTAGTGGTTAAGTTCTTAGAAGGGTTTAAGGTCTAGAAGTACTCCAATTAGGAGTTTACGGCCTCAAGGCCATTCCCCTTAGAGTTTACGGTCGTAAACTCTAAGAAATGTGGGTTATTGTTGCTTTCAAGCCTCTTGCACTTGTGGGATATGTTCTAGACTTTGATTCCTAACATGTGAAGGCATTAGGCACACCTTAGTGCCCTTTTTAGGAGTTTACGGCCCAAGAACCATGTCTTGGCCGTAAAATCACTTGGTTAAGTGATTTTGATGTGGTTTGGTCCTTCCATTAAGTGTGAAACAATTCTTTGTAAAGGCTTAGGGCTTTAGGTGTCATTAAAACACCCTTTTGTCCATTTAAATGGAGTTTACGACCTAAGATACACTTGGGCCGTAAACTCTCCTTTGTTTGTGTTCTTTGATGTGTTTAATGTCTTAGATTTAATGGGAACAAGTCTAGGTAATTGTCTAAGCCTTTAGGAGCCTTAAGAGTACCATTTAGGGTTTGAATTTGGAGTTTACGGCCTATGATAATCTAGGGCCGTAAACTCCCAAACTTGGGTGGATTTTGGTTGTTTTCTTGTCCCTAACATGTATACATATGAGTCTAAGGCTTTATCATAACGCAAGGGTCGGTTTTGGCTTCGTTTCGGGAGTTTACCGCCCAAGAACACCTTGGGGTGTAAACTCCTAGATCTCATGATTTAGCCTTCTAAATCATGTTATAAACACATATAAAGCTTTCTAACATTACTATAAAGAGTTACTCACGTTTTGGTATGAAAACCCGAAGATCCGTCAGAGAGAAAATGACATTTCTCTAGTTGGAAATGTGAATAATGAATAAATTTGGTTCAGAAAACTATTTATAGTCTTGAAATATCTTGGCAGAAAATATTTTTATTCCTGGAATGAACTCTAATGTCCTAGAGTGATGGAATAACAGTGTTGCACAAAACCCTAGTGCACCCACTCTCCTGATATTTCCTGAAGTGAAAACCCTGATTTACTCAAACTTACGCAAAAAGTCCGAAAATCAACTTTGACTGCTATAACTTCTATTGAAGTGATATTGTTTGTACAGAATGAAAATTTCGGGTTGTCACAACTGGTACGCCAGGGAGGGATGCCTCCGCTATCCATCAATATTTTAGTGTGAACTTTATATATATATATATATATATATATATATATATATATATATATATATATATATATATATATATATATATATATGTTCAGGTTCATTTGAGACCATGCGAATTTTGTGAGACCGTCAAACGAAATCTAAAAATAATTTTAAAATGCAAAATAAAAGGAAAATTCCAAAAAAAAACTTATATATATAAAAAATTAACGTTTTTTTGAAAAATATGTGAAATATTCTAACAGAATATTACACTGTAAATATTTTAATGTGATTTTTAGAATGTTAGATTATTATACTACATTTCTCAGATATGTAGAATATTCTATTTATTCTACTATAATATGTAAAAAGTGTATTTTTTAAAAAAAAATTATATTTTTTTGGTATTTTTTTTTTGAAAAATATAAATTCCAAAAATAATATTTGGACTTTTTTTCGAAAATTTTCAATTATTTTGCATTTTAAAAATGTTTTTTGTTTTATCTACCAAATGAATGGCTAGGATTGCGTCTCACGGTCTCATAAAATTAGATCGTCTCACATTAACCTAACTCTCTTTTTTTTCTCTCTCTCCCTTTATATATATATATATATATATATATATATATATATATATATATATATATATATATATATATATATATATATATATATATATATATATATATATATATATATATATATATATATATATATATATATGCAACTTTTTGAAAAACATTATAAAACCCTTAGGACCTAGTCCAAACTTCAAAGTCCGAAAGATTTATTCCAAAGTCTAATTAAGGTTAGAAAATTAAATTAAACAAAGTTAGCTCGTTAAGCATTAGTTCTTCTCTAATATATAGGCAAGTGGTTATTGGTTTTGATATCTTTGTCCATCTTATTCTCGTTTGGACATATCACAAACTTCAAAACTAATAATTTCAAATTAGATTTTTATATAACACTTTCTCCTAATAAAATCCAATTTGAGGTATGTGAGACGGCACCCTCGACACCCCTGCCAGTAGGGATGTTCAGAAATATTTACGTCCGGAAAATCTAAAAATATGAAATGAAATTATCTGAACATCCGAAAAGAAATATTTTTTAAAATTTAATATTTTATATATTTATACACCACTATAATTTGTAGTAGAGATCAATTTAATTGTTTATAACCCTTCTCTAACTAGATTTTATATGGACTCCATTTATGCGATTTATGTCCCCAAGTTCTCTATTCTTGTGTAAATCATTTAGAACCAAAAGTCCGATATAATTATTTAGTACTAAACTTTACTAAGAATAAAATTAACAAATGATACCTTCAAAAAAAAAACTTTTTTATTATTTTGTTATTTGACATTAACAAGCTAATTTCTGTTTATAAATTTTTTTGAATAATATATTGTTACATATAAGAATATTTTTACTAAGCAACCACAAAATACCTGTTTTACAATAAAAAGGAAGAATGCTTCGTAAATCATTTAAGATAATCACTATTTATTTGGTATTCAAAATTTTAAAGTGTTTATGTTGATCAGTATTGTAGTATATTTTGTACTAATTGTGTCTTAAATTTATTTGGTTAATAATGAAAAATATAAAATTTTCGGATATTCAAGTTGCAATCCGAATCAATATTTGAAATTTCGGATACCGATAGCTTATCCTATTATCCAGAACTTCGGATATCCATAATTTAACATTGTCAACCTATAGGTTTTTGCAAAAACGTCATGCATTTGTCAATCTTGTGAGTTCCATGGTTTTTTCTTGAATTAGAAACAACCATGTTTCTGCGTACTTTTCATTCTTAAACAAACCTAAATACGTTTTCATTTTACAACATGATTTCCAATTTTCCATACCAATGCGCCTATTCAAAAAAGGACAAGTAGACATCAAAGTCTACACTCCTATCACTTCCTTTTTCAACTAAATCCCACCCCCCACCATGTCACCACCCACCTTTACTTTTGGCTTTATCCCAACACACTTGGCCCTCAATGCAATTTTATATTTACCATCAACAATACCAATGGTGACAAAATAAATAAATTAATAAAATACATTTTACATACTTGTTCATGCACATCACCGGCCGGAGGACATGAACGACTCAGTGATCGGCGCCGACGCCGTTGAGTACTGTATTTGAGAAAAGTAAGCACTCGTAGAGGCTTCACCAAGTCGACCTGAGTAGTCATCTCTTATCTCCAACACAGTATCGAAATCCTCCGGCAATGGCTCTTTTCCGGTAAGAAATTTCAAAACTTGCGACATGCTCGGCCTCACCGCCGGAACGGAGTGCGAACAAAGCAACCCCACCTTCAAAACCAAATCCATTTCCTCAACATCCAAATCGTCCTTCAGTTTCGGGTCAACCGCTTGCGAGAGTGTCTCCTTAAACCAACAATCCAACACGTAATCGACCAGAATCACCGCCTCTTGCCGCCCCTGCAACTCCACCGGCCGCCGCCCACAAACAACCTCCAAACAAAACGCTCCGAAAGCAAAAATGTCGGTTGCGGTGGTGGCTTTTCCTTTTCGGGCCAATTCAGGTGCTATGTACCCTAAAGTCCCGGCTAAATGAGTCGTTTTTGCATCGGTTCCATTGTTGTTGCCGAATCTCGCGAGCCCAAAATCGCCTAATTTTCCGTTCAATTCGGCGTCTAGTAACACATTGCTTGCTTTGATATCCCGATGGATTATAACTTCACACCATTCTTCATGCAAATAAGCTAAAGCTTCGGCTACATCGATAATGATTTTAACCCTTTGTTTCCATGTTAAAGTGGATTCGGGATTCGAATTGAAAATGAAGTTATCTAAACTAGTATTCGGCATATAATCATATACAAGAAACAATTCGCCTTTTCGTCGACAATACCCAAGAAGTCTTACCAAATTTGGGTGTCGCAACCGCCCTATGGTGGCTATCTCAGCCACAAATTCCTTCATTCCTTGGCCGGATTCATGCCAGATCTTCTTCACGGCGACCTGAGCTCCTATGTCCGGCAATGTCCCTTTGTAGACCTGACCAAAACCACCTTTTCCGAGGAGCTCACTTTCTTTAAACCCTTTTGTGGCGGTGTAAAGATCTTTGTAGGAAAACCTGTGAGGTCCGTATTGAACCTCCCAACTTTCAAGAACTTCTGCGAATTTACGTTTTCTTCTTCGGAACAAAACGAACGCCACAAGTGAAATTAATGAAAGAACCAGTAATCCACCTAAAGATAACCCAATTGCTAAACCCATTGTCTTCTTTTTAGTTGATTTTTTCTTGAGAGGTAAGCGTGGGACCTTCGATATATCGATTTCTTGAGCTTCGCCATTCATCTGAAAACTCCAACCGACGACGTAAAACCTCTGAAGAAGAACCCCAGTCGCTGAAGTGAATCCGACGTACATTTCTTCGAGTAAAAAAGGAGATAAATCTTTCTTCCAAGATACGAGAGGTTTTTCAGGTTTTTTTAGGGGAAGAGGAGCTAGTGTGACATCTATGGTTTTCTTGACACCATCGTAATCGATCCAAGCTCGTATTTCTCGCGAACTAGCAAGAGTTAGGTTTTGAAAAACTCCATTTTCGTAATACCCTGCTGTTGCAGCTAAAACCGATACTATACTGTTTATATCAAGACCCACATGGTTGCCGTCCATGTCGCCAAGTTCGAGGTTTCTAAAAGTGTCGAGTTCGATGGCGACGACGTGATTTGAGGCGTTTCCGTCGTTGGTCCGGTTAAAGAGTCCGAGATGCTGCGAAGAGGATGCCTCAATCACTTCTTTCGACGGAGCAATCGCAAAAGTCATGCCGTGGAACGTGAAAAGAGAATTTTCCGGTATAATTCCAAAAACGAAAGATGTGGAGAACGAGAAAGCGTCGCCGGTAGTCGAGTTTTTGAACCGGAAAGGGCGAGAGTAGAAGGTGTGACCGACACCGAACATCTCGGTGTCGTTGGTGTGAACCACTCGGCCATCTGACTGGATCTCTCGTACACCATCAAGCTGTGAATCGTCGAACAGGAAGGAGAAACCATCGTCGGCGGCAGAAACAGTGGTTCCTGCTGCTCCGGCGAGGAGAAGCAGCAGTAGAAGAACACGGGGTTGGATCAAGATCATAGATAAAGCTTCGAAAACGGTTGTGGATAGATAGGAAAGTTATAGATTATTGATTGTTTGGTTCTTATGATTTGGATCGGTTGGTGGTTTGGTGAAAGGGATCTCTTCTCTTCGCCGCCGTCGTCGGGATGATCAAAACAAGGGAACTCATTTGGTTTGACATGTCAATGCTCCAAGTCTCCAACGCAGCCAATTTGGATTCATTTGATGCAATTTGAAGGGAAAATGTTATCTTTTTGAAATTTAATAAAGTAGTATTAGTAATGGATATTGTTTGGTAACTTTAATGAATTTAACGACACTTTAAAATGCAACCACTAATTGTGGAGTTTGTTTATATCCCAGCATGTTATTTTAATAATGTATCATAGATTTGTGGTACGTTGATTGATTATAGGTCCCCTGGTATCTTTAAAAGTTATACTTGTCACACATTTATAAGCGAAAAATAGGAAAATATAAATTATTAAGATAATTAATTTTCAGGTTTGTTTACATCTGTGTAATTATTATTATTTTTTATACATCTAGATAACGAACTTATTATAAATATTCACATATGATCATTATTGGGATGTATTGCAAGACAGTCACATATGACCTTAATAAGTAATATTCCACGAAAAATATCTAAAACCCATTTACAATTATGAAATATCAATATCATAATACAAAATTAAATCAAGAATGCTTAAAAAGCATCGAGAGATTGGTTCATATTTAAATTTTGTAAAGGATTTTTGGGATGTATTGCAAGACAATCTTATTAAAACTCTTAAACATTTTGAGTCCATCGGTAATACTTTATTACCTTGAGAGGCTGCAATGCATCCCTCATTTCTTTAATCCCTAAAATCTGAGATCTACTTTCTCTCTTGGATGTTTCACCCAAGGTAGTTAAGATCTGGATTTTATATATAATCTTTTTTCGTTTTACAAGATCGTGATCGTAAGATCCTACTAAAAGCATTTTAAAACATAAAAATATATATTCATAAATCAATTAACCATGTTAAAAATAAATACTTTAAATCATAATACATTATTTAACGATAAAGAATTCAAAAGGGTATTCAATGTAGTTCGTCCAAAAAAATATTTGATATATATATATATATATATATATATATATATATATATATATATATATATATATATATATATATATATATATATTAATGATCCTACGATCTTACAACCCGATCTTATGATCCTACCGAAAATGATCCATGTAAGATCGGGATCGATTTATGTAGGTGAGATGGTACGATCCTACGATCCGGATCGCGATTTTAACAATCATGGTTTCACCAAAGTACTCATACAACTTCTATTGATTTATCTTAAAAAGTGATAACATTTTTAGTTAGTCACGAACAAATGGCTTATGTAGAATAACAAAATAGTATTTTAGACGGTCTGTTCTTAATAAATGAAATATGTTCTTGGGCCACACAAAACCAGAGAAAAGAATGATAATGTGTAAAGTTGATCTAAATAAGATTTTTGATTCATTGTCATGAGATTGTTTTTGGTTTCGTAATGCTTCAAATGGACTTTGGGTCTAAATGGAGGGTTTGGGTTAGTGGTATTTTAAAACCTGGGCGTGCATTTATCTTTAGAAGACCGGACAAAGTGTAGCGGGAAAGAAGCAAAAGGAAGGGAACCGCACCTAAGACCACTACACCCTGGGTGTAGGGTAAGGTGAAAGGTCGGAGAGTGTGGTACCCCCTCCCTGATGGATACACAACTTCTTCCGATGCTCGTGTCGGACAAGATTTGAATGATGACGACGAGTTCAAGTTAGAAGAAATTGTCCGACCGATGGGTAGGGACAAAGGAAAAAGGAAAGGGAAGGGTCTCCTTCCAATGCATTAGATTTCATCAGTGAAGTAGACGAAATGTGCAAAATGACAGAGACATTTGATTGATACAATATAGATTTTGTTGAGCGTTTGACATTCGACAAAGAAAAACTTGTCCATAAAAAGGGGGTGCGAGTTTTGAAGATAGGTCCTCGAGCTATAGTTTTGAAGACGAGTGAGAAAATCATAAAAAATATTTCTCATAGATTGTTTCGTTTTATTTTTAAAATCTTGGTTGCCTTTAATGTACCTTTTATCTCAAGTAATGAAGTATTTATATTTTAATTAATTTTTGGGGTTATTAATCATTTTTAATTAGATCTATTTATTTTTTGAATTATAAAATAAAAATTAGATTATTTTTATTTTTAAAAAATAAAAGTGAAAGGTGGTCATTTCCAGACTTTTGGTGAATGAAATATGAGTTAGTGAAAATCTGACGTAACATAGTAAAAGTGAGTGATAAGGTGTAATTACATCCTACGTTCTAAATAAGTATCTTATAAAATACTTTGACATGTCAAAAAGAAATTAGACAAATAGATTTATTATCTTTTTTATTTTCCATTATTGCAATGGAAGATTTATACATGATCATGAAGTCGGTATTAGAAAAACATTTGGTTTTTGGCATCAATTTTCCAAATAATGGTCTTGTTATTTCTTACCTCATGTACGCAACAACGTGATGTTTGTCATCGAAAGGCCCTCTATAAGTTTCATCAAGCTCAAAAGAATCATCTTTTTGCATTCGTCTTGTCTCTCCTCAAGATTAAATGTAAACTTTATAAAAGCAACGGTTTTGAGATTAACAAATTTGGGTTGGCTCGTATGGTCGATATATTGCTTATCTTGGAGTTCCTCTAACATCCCAAAATCCAACCATATATATTGTTTTAAATAAGATTATAAATCCTTTTGAAATGTAAAACCTTATTGGATATATCAAAACCAATTCTTGAAATCAAACATGTCTCATTACATTATCATATTAAATACATTACCATCGTCTTGCAGAAGCATATGTATTGTTTATAAAATCATCTCATTAAGTTGATAAATGTTGGATATATGTCATGCCCTTGAGAATGTCCAGATGTCAAAATCATGTCGGCTCCTACCTTTCCACTAATCTGACAGACCTTCCATAAAACATAAAGTTGCAACGATAAGCCTAAGGATTAGTGAGTAATCACAACACTCACCTATTATAAAACTCATATACAATACAATTAATAACACATAAACTTCAAGTAATAAGTCTCATATTACTTAAATTTTATCAAATATAAATAAACACAGTGTGTATGCTAGCATACTCCTGTAATCAAGATGGTACAACAAAAAATTCCCTCACTTCAGAGGTTATTCTCTAGTTTTCCATCCCATGACCATCTATACATGACCATCCAAATCAAAACAACTTGATTTCCTTTAGGAGAGGCTTTTCTCCAATTGTCCACTCCATAACCACTCCTATCACTTAAGAGGCTTTTCAGGGTATTATACCACACTACAACTAGAACTTCCTTATAAGAGGTTATTCTCTATTTGAACCGATGATGTCAACCACACTTCCCTTCGAGAGGCTATTCGTGGTCATACATAACATAATCACATAGTCCACATAATAAGGAAGTTCATGAGAACTCACCTGAGGCAGCAAACACATAATCAAACCATTGGAGTGGCTAAGATGAACTCCATATCCGAACACCTACACCCTATAAAAATATACTTAGATTATTTATAAATGATACACATAATGTACTTTATTTATACTTTTACTTTAGAAACCTTATTTTATTATTATGTTGTACACACACCTTATCTTATATGATTATATAAGTGTTAAACCACACAATTTATATATTTTTCATACGTGTATTGGGGTATGAATTACTCCAAAAATATTATTAGGTTTACACACACCAAACACATACATAACCCTAAACTGGGGAGTATTCTCCTTTTAAACACTCGCACCCAACCAAATTCATAATACATGATATGAGTTATTATTTTTACATTAAGACTTAACTAAAATTAGATTTCATGGACTAAAAGCATTCATAAAGTGAAGCTCTTTAGTTTGCGAATTTCCAAGTCAAAAGCAAGCAAAAGGGTATTGTTTATTGATTCTACACACCAATACAATACCAAATTGTAACATCCCAAAATTTAAGGCCAAAATTTCATCTTTAATATAATGATTCATAAAACAATTTATAGAAAAACATCATCAAGTTATTTCATTTCATAAAAACCATAGATCACATGTGTGACAATAGTCAATTTCGGGTCAAGTCAAAGTCAACAAGTCAAACCGGACGACTCAATTAGCCCTTATATATTAGGGTTGACATTGTGTAATTAGTAAACAACTCACTATTTTAATGAGAAAACATCATTGGAAAATTCGTACATTTGAATTTCCATGGCCTTGATAATGCTAAACATTGAACCAAAGCGATAAAACACTATTACACACTCATCGGGAGTGTGTAGGATACTAAAACATGGCTTAATGGGGTTTACGGACCTTGCATTTTGAAGTTGGACACTCAAAAAGGTCACACACGAAACCTCTCTCAATCGTTTTCACCATAACTCTTTCCATTTGAAATCTCTCCCAAATCTCTCTCAAAAGTTCTCGTAACTTTTTGAAGTCATTCGGGTCATTCCGACCCTTAACCCAGTCAAAAATAGCTTAAAACGAGGTTAGAATGGGTAAAATACCCAAAAGGATCCGGAACCTCCCCCTAGGGCCGAATCCTCTTACAGGCCGGACCCTCTTGCACCAGAACCGCAGCATGCGAGCCGCAGTAGGCGAGCCGCAGCAGGCGAGTCGCAGCAGACGAGCCGCAGCAGGCGAGGCACAGCAGACGAGCCGCAACCCCGAGCGAGCCGCAACCACGCACAGCATCAGGACTCCCCTCGGACCGCAGCTTCTTTCCCCCGGATCCGCACTAGTTACTTCGGTTCTTGGCTGCTGAGGCCGAGACCTCGCCCAGAACTCCGAAAATCCCTCTTTTTCACCCGGTTTTCGACCACAACTCCGTTTTAAGCCCGTTTTTAATTATTTTAACGTGGGATTTTCTCCAAAAATCATATTTTAACATATAAGACACTAAATATTCATAATTTAAACATATTTGTATGGAAATATTTATTTAAGAATAAAATCTATTAAGTGAGATCTTGAGATGGAGTGTGGATCTTGCCATAATTATTGACACAAACAACCACCTCATGCCCATTTCTTTGATCAACTATTGTACTCCCCACCACTCCTAGTCACCTCATGGTACTACCCCACTCATTTCCCAGCAAACCCACGTCCAAATGAGCTAGAAAACTCTCTCTCTCTCTCTCACTCTTTACTTCACTCATTTTCTTCATTTCCACCAAGTATCAAACATCACTTTTCTCTCCAATCCTCTCACTCCAATTTCGAGATTTAAGGGATGATCATCAAACTTTCTTTCACTTTTGGTAAGTATATTAATCCTGCATATAATTATTTCACTTCCTTTTACTCAAAATCATAGATTGCTTACACAAATTCCATCACATTAGTGTTAGATCTTCGAACCTTCAAGACATCTTCTTAGTGTTCTTGAGTGGAATACTACATATATCCATCATCCATCTACTGAAATCATTCAAGGTGAGTTCATACCCCTACAATTTCGTATTTATTAAGTTTTAAGGGGGGGGGGGGATACAAGTTAAAATCACCAAGAACACAACTAAATACTTCTAACAGCTTTCATCAGAAAAGTTGGACTCCATTCACGGACTGTTTTGGTCGAGTTAAACATTTTTTTTTTCAAAACTGTATTAGTTGAAATTAGTTCAGGTTTATACCTTTAAAATGAATACTTACACATCTCCATATGATTTTTCTACAATTTATGGTGATTTTTACAAAACTATCTATCATTTCAAGAACCAATCCGGACCAGTCTGTGTTTATGGATGTTTTCACCTAAGTTGGAGGTCACTAAAAATCATGGAAAAATAAATGAACAAACTAGACTCATTTTCCAAACTTCCAGAATTTACGGATTCTGAATTGGATCTGTTATGAAGTTTTTATAAATTTTCTAATAACACTGATCGAAACTGTTGATAAGAGAAAAATGCTAACAATTTCTTATCACCTTGTAACATGTTGAGCAAGGTGTATATATTTATGTGAATGTATGTTATTGCAAATGAATGACATTTTATCTTGGTATGTAAACATGCATTAGTAAGTAAATGGATTTTTGATATATATATATATATATATATATATATATATATATATATATATATATATATATATATATATATATATATGGAATATAAAGGATAACACAATTGTTATAACCAAAGTACATCCATTTTTACTCAAACAATTGAATAAACTACGTTGAATATAGTTTACTACATTACCATTACTACCCTTGTTTTGATAAACTATAATAGGTATAGTTTATAATACATTGCATAACACACTTATACAAAAAAAAGGTACATTTATACAAAATGGGAATTTCATTACATTACGCATAAATTCGTTAAAGACTTTGTGAGACATTCGCTTCACATTTTACCAATAAGTATTGTATTGTAACCAGAGTTTCCTGGAGGGGGAGCGTGATAGTTGTATATACATCTATATTGGGTTTGACAAATCCACACCTTAACTACATGCAATAGTTAGACCGGCAGGTCTGTGGTGACAAATGTCATAACATTTCCGACGCCTGAAGAACGTCGTTTCAGGCCAACTAGGTCATAGCATGGTTATAATAAACTCACATAAAGTATTAACAAACTTAAGAATTTACGGAAATTTCATTTAATTCAAACGCGTTTATGTCGATTTAAGCACATATCATTTTCTATCAGTAAGAGAGGTTACTTATACATTTTGGTCTTCGGATATAAGACTACATTACACATTTTAAGGAAAATATCGGATTTTCTGGAACAAACATGACATTTACAAGAGAAAGACTTTTATCAAGTTTTAAAACAAAAGCTTATGAACTCACCAACCTTTGTGTTGACACTTTTTCAAACAACTTGTATTATCAGGAAATCACTAAACAAGTATCAAAGTGCATTTTGAGGATGGGACGTTAAGGCGTCAACATTTCATGTTTTGTCAACATATTGTAATTGATTTGGAAACATGTAATTCATACAATGATGTAACTCTTTCAATTATATATGTTGGTTGTTTTTGCTTAAATTACTATTGCAATTGTGGTTATGATACTATACATGAAGTCCTCCACCCCCGGATGTTTCCGCCATCCTTGGTTCGGGGGTGTGATAACATGTCTCAAAACCATATCATCAAATAGTAATAGTGTCAGAGTACAAATCCCAAGAATCTCATGTGCGGAAAATCAGGTGTGTGATGGGTTGCTACTGTATCGGATCCTTTCCATTCGAAGAAGAATGACCTGAAACAAAAATTGAAAACCGTAAACACGAAGCTTAGTGATTTCCCCCATCATACCATATACCATACATAACCGGGAATTAGCTATCCCTTCAGTCTATTTCAACCAGTATCTTGCCTAGCATATCAGGGTGCTGGCCTACGCCTTCGGCCGTGACAGTCGGTAACTTGTGTAGCATATCTGGGTGTTATCCTACCCCTTCAGTCCTGTCGACCGATACCTCGCCTAGCATATTAGGGTGTTGTCCTACCCCTTCGGTCCTTTCGATCGGTATCGGGGACTATTTCACCCCTACTTCTACCACATAGCATCCTAGTGCATAACATGTAATCATGTATTGCCTAGCTTATATGGGTGTTGGCATACCCCTTCGGCCCTATCGAACGGTATTGGGGTCTATCCTACCCATCCTATCACATATCACATAACATCATAGCATACTAGCACATATTCATAAAAGATAGAAACATACCAGATAATTATAACAAATAAAATCATCTCTACTATAATTCGTACTAGTAGGCCAGCCTTGGTGCCTTAGACCCACTTCTACTCACATCAATGTTGTGCAGTAACTGAACTGTCCTCGGTGCTGGGATCAACTCTCCTCAAACTCCTACACATAATAGTCTCCTTCAGTTACTCTTTCAAATTCATAACCCCTTTAAGGGTCAATCTTGGATAATGGTCAAAGTTAAAGTCAAGGTCAACACCCTGGTCAAAGTCAACATCCTGGTTGACTCAACTCTCCGAGTTAGTCCATCAACTCGTGGAGTTCCATAATTCATAAAAACTTGAATTTGCGATCTGACTCGTCGAGTTACCCTCTAACTCACTGAGTTTCTCCTTATGATATAATCGGGACTTTCCATCTGAACTCGTCGAGTCTTTCCTTGGACTTGTCGAGTTCTACTTCATACAGGTCGGGACATTTGCTCATTGAATCGCCGAGTTCATCCTTGGACTCGTCGAGTTCTTGACCTTTAAGTCCAAAACACGTCTAACTGGATGAGTCATCTTCCAGACTCAACAAGTTGGCTAAGTAAAAGAGAAGGATGGGGAACCACGACCCAACTCACCGAGTCCTAAGAACGACTCGTCGAGTCCCCCAAGATACAAATCTATCCAGTTGATTTCAGTCGGGCTTAATACATCCAAAACATAGATATGGCCTCCTAGGGTCGATATAACACATAAAGTTACAAACTTTACGTTCATGCATGGGGCATTTAGCTCAAAATCCCTAAAAAGTGGTTCATAGGATGCATGAGACTCCCATGGCCATAAAGTTGGCACCTTTATGCCATTGAGTCCCTCAAAGACTCTATATTTGAAGTCAATACCCCAAAACATGATTGCTTCCATGAATGGTTCCAAAAATGGCTCCTTAAAGCCCTAAACTACTCCAAGAAGGGATCTAATAGATGAATGGATATGGTATAAACTTTATACCTCAAAAGAGCTGGAAATGGAGCACAAACTCTGGATCTACTTGCTTCCTCTTGAACCCCCAAGCTTCTTCTTTCTTCTCAAGCTTCAAAATCACCAAAAGTACACAACAATGGCTCAAGAACACTCAAAATGGGTTATTGTTTCGAATTAGGGTTTTCTGGACTAAGGGAGGCGATGAGGGAGGCCACAATGGGGGTGTTAAGGCCTTTAAATAGGGTGTAAACCCTGAAAAATTAGGGTTTCACTCTTGCAGACCTACTCGTCGAGTCGAGGCTCCTCGACTCGTCGAGTAGACTTCAAGTCTCGCGTCCAACATATCCAATTCCTACTCGACGAGTTTGGGGCCTCCAACTCGTCGAGTCCCTTAGCAAATATGAATAATTCTTATTTACATACGTATCAGGAACTGGGCGTTACACAAATGGATTTAGGGTGTCAAGTACTAGTCCTAACAACTTGCAACAAGATCTAGAATAAATTCAAGAGCTCGAAAACTAACAGGATTCTTTCAATACGTAAAAACTCAATAAACACATGTAAATGAAACTTCGAGAGCATTTTGAGATGGTTAATATTTTTTTTCAAAAGCACTAACTTGTTCCTAGGTCTCAAAGGGACCTAACTAAATTGGTATAATGTTGATGAATAAAAGTAAAGTTCTTTTTGGGTTGCCCTAATAATCAAGAAATGGCTTGGATTGATCAAATGAGAGAGATAAATGATTTGTTAATTTTTTATGTGATTAATAAATTAATTAGAAATAGTTAATAATTAATTATGAATTAAATAAAGATAGTCAAAATTGATAAATTATTAATCATATTTAATTAAAGGTGCGAGGGGTGGAATGTAATTGTTCTATAATTGAAAAAAGAAGCAATTCTAGAACCCCCATGAGTGTGTACGACTTTAAGTAGTTTCAAAGGATTTGGAAGGCTCCTAGTTGCTGATAAGGAAATGATTTAAATTCATTAAATTTATTATTTATTTATTCAAATCTTGATTTATCTGCAAGTGACCTAAACTATACATAGGACCCTTGGACATCTAATTTTCATGGCATCTCACACCTAGAAGGTGTAGAACGAAAATTCTCTCTTGTCTCCCTTCTGTCATTCAATCCAAGGGTTTATTGGGTTTTGGGTGTGAACCATTTTGTTGGGGTGCAAAGTTCTTCATGTATGACTTTGTATATGGTTTGACTTTTGTAGACCCATTTGCATGTGGTGCATTATCCTTATCACTAATGAGTATTTGAGAGTGAGAGACAGAAATGTAAACACCTCTATATAAGATGGGTTCATACCACTTGTAGAGGTGTGCTTGAGAGATGTAGTTCATAGTGATTAGTAAGTGATATATTTTTGAAGTTCTACACTAGATCCCTTTTTGTACTCATTTATTATGATCAAATATATCTTTTAGCACCCAAATCACCATGTTCAATTGTGCAAACTTAATTCCGCATGCCAAACCATGTTCTTATGTCACTACAATTGGTATCAGAGCGGGTCTTCAAGATCAAGGTGATTTTTGAAGAACGATTCTCGGTTTGGAAACTTTTGTCGCAATTTGAGCAATTTTGGTGAGTCTCTCTCTATGATCTCTCGTAATATTTGAATTCGTGTGTTGTGTTTTTGATTGTTTGATCGTTTTGTCTCGGTTGGATCGAATTTGTTTCAAGCCTAATTGTAGATCCAATCTATTTTCTTTCATAGATCAATTTCAAACCAGTTATTAAATTCATTCGATATTTTTGTTAACTGATTGAATTTCATTTGAGCATATATTCTTATATCATTCACTATTCATCAAATTCCAAGCCCAATTCTCATTTACTGTTCATATAATCAAAATTGAGCCCAATTACTTGTATCATGTACTGTTCGTTGAGTCGTACCACCGAGTTCAAGTGTTCATCAAATCACTTCTCGATTTAATCTTTCATAATCGATTCTAGATTCATCTTCCCTCACAATTCTCGTCTTGATTATATTAAAAGGATTAATTTGAAGAAATCTTGTTGGATGTTTTCATTGATTTTTTTTCTTCGAGATCAGTTTAATAGTTAAATCAAAGTCAAAATCAATTGAATCGAAAACTCAATTTATGTTGAGTTTGGATTCAATTTTTAATTGGTTAATCATTGATTACATGTGAGTCTAATGATCTTACTGTGAGTCAAAGATATATTCATTGTGAATGAAATTTTTTGGAATCGATTTCAGCAGGTACAATGTCGAAATCAAAAGGAGATCAGACTGGATTTTTTTGGACAAGAATATGTTATGGAAATCGAATATTGAAGAATCGAAGATTTTGATTTCGTTTTTAATTACTTTCAAATGGTTGATTTGGAGTCACAAATGAAAACTGCAAGTTCGACTGATGAATAAAAAGTCAAAATTGATATATCATTGATGAACAACGGGTCTTCGATGGGTGTTCTTGAGCAATAGATTTTCGATGTTGGTCATTGATTGATGGTTTTCTTTGATCGATTTGTGTTCAAGGTCATGGTCATTTGATATCGGTGGTCACCTAGTTTAATTTGTGTTTGAATATTGATGGATACGAATCAAATGGTTGATACTTTTTAGGAAAATGATTTTGATTGTTAATGAACGAAGGTCGATTCTTGGCACTGACTGGGTTTAATATTAAGGCGATGAATTGATTTGGAAGAATGAAGGATCAAATTTCGAAAATTTGTCGCTAGTTTATACTTGATTATCGATGATGATTGTTTTCGAATGGTGTTGATATTTGTTCGATTGGTTGATGGGTTAAGCAGTAATTTTGATTTTTCAAATGGTTAACTGATGTGTGGGTTAATGAAGGACGAATGGTCTTTGTATTGTAGATGATACGAAAGGGATAAAATTGTGTTGGTTTGAACGAAGGGATGTTTGGGATTTGTACAAAGGGTATGTTTGGCTGGGAAACGAAATTGGGGAAGGAAGAAGTATTCGTGTGTCTCTATCTGCTATATTTGTACGAACTAAAGAAGAAAACAAAGTTTCGTATGAAAAGGCAAATGTTTCAAAATGGACCTTGAAACTTCGAATGTTTGTCTCATGAGACAATTTCGTATTATTAGTTACCCTTCGTATGATTGATCAATTTTCATATGATTTGATCAACAAGCAAAATATTTCGAACTCAGCCACTGTACCATCGAATATTTGACACTTCGAAAATTAATTGAAGTTTCGAATGTTAGACACTTTTCACCCAAATTCGAAAATTATTTGAAGCTTCGTATGAATGGGTGATTTTTCGTATGATTTGATCACAAATGGCATAATTGTCGAAATTAGTCCATGATGTTTCTAATGTTTGGCGGTTTGTACCCAAATTCGAAAAAGGACTGTTATTGCTGAAAATTGAAGAAAGTGCATTTCAAGCCCCTGCAGTTTATGCAAATTGACACTTTCTACACAGCTTTGGAAAAGGGGGAGAGTTTTGCATATTTTGCTGTTTTAGGTGCAACGGGTCACTATAAAATTTTGAAATTGACAATTTCCACCCATTTTTGAGAAATTTTGTCAAAGACGATCCGTGAACAAAGCTAAAAATTGAATATTTTTTGGATTTTCTGGATTGAAGCACAAAGTTTATTCCATATGTTAAGGGGGAGTTTTGACATGAAAATTTCCAAATAGAGCACGTTCTTTTTCCTTGATAGTTTTATAATCAAATTTCGATTATAAAAAGGGGGAGAAATTTATATGGAAATTCGAACTTGAATTTTTCATATTACGCGGATTTGAAGACCAAAGTGATCTTGAAGTTTTGAAGCTTACAGAATGATGCAATTGGAAGTTCGGAAATGATTTATTTTCGAAATGGGTTTGGAATTATTGAAGATTTTTGGGATGTGTTTTTATGCTCAACTTTAGGGTGATAGATTTAGATTTTGAGAAGCTCGTGATCATTCGTTGATGCTCGGATTGTATGGTCTCACATCCTAGAGCCCAAATTGAAGAATCATGGAAGAATTGAAGATTGACGTTTGTTTCGATATGTGTCACCTTTAAGGATCGAACAGTGTAGTTGCTTATTTTGGAAGATTTGAAGTGGGTCATCCATTCTTAACTTTAAGGGGGGAATGTTGGGGTACAAAGTTCTTCATGTATGACTTTGTAGATTGGTTTGACTTTTGTAAACCCACTTGCATGTGGTGCATTAGCCTTATGACTAATGAATATTTGAGAGTGAGAGAGAGAGAATTGTAAACACCTCTATATAAGGTGGGTTCATATAACTTTTAGAGGTGTGCTTGAGAGATGTAGTCATAGTGATTAGTGAGTGAGATATTTATGAAGTTCTAGACTAGATCCCTTTTTGTACTCATTTACTATGATCGAATATATCTTTTGGCACCCAAATCACCATGTTCAATTGTGCAAACTTTAATTCCTCATGCCAAATCATGTTCTTATGTCACTACACCCTTGTTGTTTGTCTTTCTGTGTAGTATGTGTATAATGTAAAACATTGGTTGCTAATAACCATGGACTGTGTTTTTTGTTTTGTATTTGGTATGGAAGTGTTCTATTCCCTTCTTTTTTTTGTATTTAGGCACATGCTTTGAGTTGTAATTCGTTTTTGTACATTCCCTTGTTCTAGGGTTTACGTTAATCTGGTAACGTGTGCTTCAGATGTCGCATAAGTGCTACTACTGAGCTATGTTCCTCTGACTTGTATATTTAATTAGGCTTATGATATTAAGGCGTGAAATAATAGTCAATGTTGTTGAATATGTTGTATGGTGTAGCTACCAATACATTGGTTGAGATCGTCATCTCAAGGCCTTTACTGTTTAAGTTTTAGGGGGAAAGGTTATGAACCTTTTACGACCCCTCGTTTTGTGCCATTTACACAATCTCAGCTCTGAGATGTTATTTGGCATATTGGAGGTAATGATTATGACTCTTTTAAGACCTACGACTGCATTCTTGCATAGATTTTGCACAAATAGCGTAGGTGATTAGCCGTTGTTGCTACTTGGAAAATATGCACAACCTCTATACTTTGTGTTTTTTCGATAAAAATTTATGGAAAGTTTTTTCAAAATGAAATTTATATTATTTCTGAAAGGAAAAAAGAAATACATGAGAAGCTAGACCCTGAATGTCTAAGTGTCAGGGCATGTGCCCGATCTTTGCTTTGGCTCCTGAAGTATGGCTATCCTATGCGGAGTTTGACCATACTTCTTGTTTGGCAGTGATGTCTTTCTACGCCTGATGCAGGTAAGTATTCATAGGTTGGGGCTTCCTCTTATTTCCCACAATGGGGCCTGGTGTGGAGGAGTTATGTTTCCTTTCTCGTTCCCTGGGGATGTTCTTGTCTGTCTTTCTTTGTAACCCGATGCGTGTTGCAACCGTGGGAAGTGCCTCCCCTTGACCAGGTAAGAGTGCCTCCTGTGTATTTCTGTGCACCCATCTTCCAAGGATGTCCCGCTATCACTGTAGATGCTGCTTCGCTTACAGAGGGCTCTTGCTAGTGCTCTCCTACGGGAAAACCTGCTCGTTAAAAATAACGGCATTCCGCCTCTGCTTTTATTGTTTTGTGCACTTGCGCCCTCTTTCTAAGGGGTTTTGATTTATCAACAAAGATTTGCTTTGGAGCCCAAATTGTTCTTTTGTTGGGCCTTTGCTAGTTTTCAATTATAGGCCAAGCAGGCGCCTTTGCCTGTTGGTCAGCGTTTCCTTGTCGTGTGTTTGTCACTTTGTATTCTTGTTGAGCGTTCCTTGGGTCAGCGTGAGTTCCCTTATGTGGGAAAGAAGTTGCGAGTCGACTGAACACATCTCACCGTCATTTCCTGGTCTTGTGGGCTAGCACTTGTGTCATAACAGATTTCCTTTGTGAGTCTTCTCTTGTTAGCGACATTCGTTTTGATGCGATTGGGTTTCTAGCCTTGCTCCTCATTGGGCGTCATGCCCAATTGCCGACTTGGTCGCTACTACCGTTGTTGACCCATCACTTGTGATGAATTTGAGAACACCATTGAGAGTAGATCAGATTGCTTGCAGCTGGAAAAGCACAGGCCAACCTTAGAAAGTGTTGTGCTCAATCGGGCGATCGACAACTGAGAATTTGAGCACCCTTGTTATCGCATTTTCTCCATCATGACTAGTCAATGTGAACGGGAGTCTAACTGTTCCCATTGGCCAAATGCGGTGACCGGTGAAGCCAATTAGTGGTCCCTAGCGCGGTTGCTGGACGTACTCTTTCTATTTGATTGGCAGTTGACGAAGGTAGTGCTCTTAGATCACATTGAATCTGCTTCCGTTGTTGATGTCAACTTGTTCTACACGGTGTTGACTAACAAAGTCGGTGATGTGCAGTGGATCACCTGGGACCTAATGTTTTGTCCTGGGTTCATTTACTGAGAATGCTATGTTGAGGATTTTTTGGTGGTATGGCCCTATGTCTGAATGTCGACTTTGATGGTTGGGGCATGGGCGGGGCACGGTGATGGTGAGTATCTCTGCCCTTTTTTCGCGGTCTTTTCCTAGATCCTTTTAATTTTTGGGCCAGAGTTTATCCTCATCGAATTTTTCTCTGAGGTCTTTTGCTATATCAACTATGTTCCCCACTAGTTGTATTTCATCAATCTCCCTCTTTAGCACTGTACACTCGTTTGTATCATGAGTTTTACTTTTATGATACTCATAGAACTTGGGTTTGTCTTTGTTTTCTTTGGACGGGGCCTTGTTGATTCCATGAACATCGGTATGACCGCTTTTGTTATCGTCCTTATAGAACGGTCTGTACCTTCTAGACATATGCCAGGGGTGACGATTGTGCCGCTGATGGTCGCCATCTTGCCTTCCCTGCTGGGCTGAGATTGGTCGCGACAACACCTCCTACAGCTTTGCATATGCATTGGCTATAGCTTTGATATCCGCCTCCTTTCGCTCTTCCCCTTTGATTTGCCTTAGGTATACTTCTAAGTGTACCTTGAGTTCGTCCCGGGATCTGGGGATATTTCCCTGCATCTTCTTCGATAGGGGCCCCGGGAGTAAACCTTGGGCGAAAGTGCTTGTTACCAGGAACTCTTCATGTCCTGGAACATTCAAGGTCGCCAGCGTGAACCGATCATAATATTCACGAATCGATTCCCCCTCTCTCTACTTGCATGCCATTACAAAACTAGCATCCCCCTTTCTTTTCCTCAACTACATGAAATTGTTGAGGAAAAGGTATTTCAGTTGCTCAACACTGGAGATGCTGCCCGACCTCAGAGATTTAAACCACTTGCCTGCATTTCTGATTAGGGTGCAAGGAAAATAAGTGCACGTGAAGCGATGATCCATCTTGAGGGATGTCATCGTCCATTCATAATTGTCAATGTGGTCGTTTGGGTCTGTAGTACCATCATATTTGGGCATGTGTGGGATCATCGCCGTGTGCAGAATCTCGTACTGCAGCAGCTCGTGGCTAAAATTAGAGTTGACGCTTCGCATGGGGTTTTCCATGTATGAGTATGAGATACCACTGTAAGCCATGTGCCGCTGCATTTGGTACGGGTTTGCATACATCTGGTTATGCATGGCCGTAGGTGAGATGTACGGCCGATACTGCGGTAGGTTTGGCGTCGACCCAAATTGCGAGATTACGTACTACCCTGCCGGAGGAGCCATATGCGGGCTTGATCCTGTATACTACTGTGTGTATGGGGTAAATGGTTGAGTCGTTGTCATGAAGGGATTAAACTCGGATTACACTAGGAACTGGGTGATGGGTCCATAATAGTTGGGTCCCTGGGTTGTTGAGATCTGGCCGCCTGTGGTTTGCGGCTGGGACAAGGCAGGGATTGGATATGGGGTGTGATGTACCAATGTGTTGAGTATCGGTGGTTGTTGTATATATATCGGCATGTGGGGAAATCTTGTCATGGTGGCTTGCGGGTATACCATTGGGGAATATTTTGGCTGTGTTTGAATGGTGTGCGGGATCCACTTCCTGGTGCCGGAGGTAAGTGGGAAAGATTGTTATTGTGAAACATGGATCTCTGTTTGATGCATTGTCACGATTTTTGGAGTTGTGGTTACGATCGCCACTTGTGGAATCGTGTTAGCTGTTGGGTGCCAGAGGCTGGCCGTGAGAGTTGTTGCTGTCTGTACTGCAGAACTAAATGGAGTTTGTGAAACCGGAGTGCGATTTGATGCATGCTCTTCTTGAACGGAAGTTTTCCCTCCTTCTAGTGATTACATCGAATGCAACATGCTTTTTTCTATTGCTCCAGAGACAATTGGGATCTTTCCTGTCATTGTTGCTCGTTAAATTTGTTACGTGGATGTATCGTTCTGGAGATACGCCCAGATGGCGCCAAATGTTGTGATATGTCCGAGAATGGATGGGTCAAGATTGTCGATGAATCTTGTAGAAACGACTTCCCCTGATATCACAGTCAAAAACAGGATAAAGATCGTTAGTCGACATCTGGGAGGGGATCTCGGGACGAAGCTCCGACGATCTAGTTAGTATGAGATATGCGAGAGATGGTAAGTGATTATAGAAAAGAGAGAATTTCATCCCCCTCTTCGTAAGGAATAATGATCCTTTTATACCTATCTCAGAGGTGTGGCTCTCAACTGATTCGGTTGAGGATTCTCTCATGAGGTGCGATGTGGCAAACCCATATTGGGGGGGTCCTCTGTCACGTCTTTTGCCTCCTTCTCCCAGTAGCTGGAAGGAGATCTTCCAAATGTTTATGAAGATCGTGGCTATCATCTGATGAGCGAGTGAGACTCTCTGATTGGTCCCACGTTTTCCAGGGTATGATTTCCCGGAGAAGGGGTTAAGGCACGAATCTGCACCTTAACCACCTTATCAACACCCCTCGTGTTGGAGAAGGCCCAGACTTGGATTTAGACTAGGTTCTGACCAGGCCAAGCTTGGTGTCAGTTTAACTTCTCTTTTGACATTTCCCTGAGGGATACGTTAACAATGGCGACATACCAAACCATCTATCAACCATTCTACTACCAACTACAATCTCCTAACTGATCATAATGGTCGTTCCATTCTTGAGCGTCGTGACTCAGATGCACGACCTCAATCCAACACCCTCAAGGCCTCGAAACCAACAAGCTCATCTAGGTCTACACCGATCAATCCAAATCAATTTTAGCACTGGGGTCGAACAATTACCAGACCCATCCTCATGCCTGAGCATCCATAACCCAAGATTCATAGATACGGAGCTACTGCCACGAATCGTGGTACCAAACCATGTTATCTCTCCCGATCAGCCCTTAGAATCCCCAAAACTTTCCTCGATTCGAGTATCAATCATGTGCTTCTAGTAGTGCGGGCCCAATACTACCTTCCATACCTATCCATACTTTCCTCAAGGATCATATCGGGTCCTCCAAGACCTACTCAAAATAATACTCCTCATACTTTCTTTACAACAAAACAATCGCATTAAAATACTTCCTAGGCTCTCCTAGGATTCCCCACCTCCCCTACCATTAGTTGCTGAAGGACTCCAATTAGCGTCAGCCAACCACTTCATGAATACAATAAAATGCAACAAAACTTAAATAATCTTTCGACTAAAGGACCCAACGGTTAGACTCAAACGAGATCTCTGTCATATGGCCAAATCCTTCACATTGAGATTATTTAACTTTCATATCATGTAACTTAGTGTATTCATTTGATAGTCAACTCACATCAATGTGAGTCCCACAAAGCATAAAGCAAGCATCATTCAAGCAGTGGAGTCGACTGACACTAAGACACAATAAAATCAGACATATCCTCATACGAAATTCTCGATCTCTATCTCCCAGCATCTCGGATACACCTTCTCCCTTTCCTCACTCTCTCAAGAGTGGATAATCATTCATCGTGCTAACCCGCTATACTGCACTCACTCATGAAACTTCCACCAACCCTGCAAAACTCGTGTATGCTAGTCATACATAACACTGTATCCTATAGACATTCCAATACTTGATGCTAACCTAATCCCTTCATCAAAAAAATAACAGGAAATAAGGCTAAACCAAACATTCTCAAGCTATAGAATCTTAGTTATGTATAACTATGATGCATACACTAAACAAGTACAATAATGATGTCAATTCCATATAAAAAGGAACCCTTGGCTACCAGGCATCATATAATCAAGCAATTTTATTATGCAATTCTTGAAGATCCCTATCACTAGCATGCTGTTCTAACTTATCTCAATATCAGATATCAGTGTGGTAACTTGGGGGTCAACTTACTGGTTGCGGTTGATCGTACACATCGCATCCTATTTGATTATTTTGAAAACAGTTTGAACAAATTCATCAATCGCTTACAATCATTGTTGTCAAAACATTTTTAAGATTTTTAAAACCAACCCAAATTCACAAGAATTTTAAGCATTTTTAAAACCAACCCAAATTCACAAGAATTCATATATTGTACACATCACACCCATAAAAATCACAACAATTTGAAGCTTTTTTAAAACTAACCCAAATTCATAAATTGTTTACAATCATTATTTTTAAAACATTTTTAAACATCAGAGTCTCCCAAAATCATCAGTCAGAAACAAGAGGATGTGTACGGCTACACCTTCACCTTCTCGAGGTCATCCGAAGTACTTGAAACTTAACCCAAAATCGTAAGATAACGCTTAGTGAGTTTCCCCCAAAGTACCACCACATAAAAATAATAACATGCAACATGCATACAGAGCTTCTAGCCTGACTGGAACGTCGCACCGACCTACAGACTATCTGGAATGCTCACAGAGCCTTCAGCATAACTGGAACGTCTCTTCGGCCTACAGACTATCTGGAACGCTCACAGAACCTTCAACATGATTGGAACACCTCATCGGGCCTTCAACCTATCCGGAACGTTCTTTGAGCCTTCGGCCTCACATATACACCCCTCGGGCTTGCAATCTATCCGGGATGCCTTGGGTCTCTTGGCCTTCAGTATACTCTGGTCCAATAGAACCCAACTACACACAACATGTCAACATATACATAATTGATAAACATATAAACCCAGTAAACCAAAACAACATATCAATATAAACATTAACGGGTTTGTTGATTGACAGCACAAAGCAGTACAGTCTCAACCCACCCACATTACAACGATATATACAACTAATAAACATATATCAAGAAAATGGAAAACAAGTAGATCTAATGATCACTAAGCATAACATCACCCTATATACATGGATACCGATCTAACAGATCACAACAACATAAAGCAAATTGCCACATAACAAGATATCTAATCAATGGGCCGACCTTGGTGCCTTCGACCCGCAAATATATTGAGTAAAACTCACCTCACAAACCGGACAAAAGTTGATGAGGTTCCAACTCTGAATCTCAGCTCTCAAACCAAAACCTAATCCAACCAAATAACCAATATCCATCAAAATCCCAAAATACCCTTAAGGTCAAACTTGGTCAAAGTCCATAAATCAACTGAGTCAAGCTAGCCGAGTCAACCCAACTGAGTCAACTCGACCGAATCAACTTAGAGTGTGTGCGGCGTACCCCAAAGGTACGCTGGATGTACACGCAACCTCGTACATTAACCACCATCGGGGTGGTTGACCTCGTACGCAGGGTGTACTCCCAGAAAACTAAAAAACGAATAAGTGCTTAATAGATTAAGCACTCATAACCATTTTCTTAGATCCATGGCTAAAATACCCTCAAGAGTCATAAAGTTTCCAACTTTATGACTTTGCATGACCATTAAGAGCTTTACTCCACCTCTTAACCCATTAAGACCTTCTATATGATGCATGGGGCAAAACTAATCACTTAAATTCCGTTTTTATGACTTAAGACTCTTCCAAGAGTTTGAAACGACAACTCAATGGGTCAAGAACATGATTTGTTCAAAAATCATCATTTTGGGAACAAAAAGAGGCTTAAAAGAGAAAAAAAAAGTAGATCTATAAGATGGAGTGGAAAAGATGTAAGCTTTATTCCTTTTTGATGTTGCAAACAAGCTAGAAATCCCATATCTACAATGCACTCTACTCCAAGGTCTTCACACCAACTTCTTCTTTCTTCGAAACCACTCCCAACTCTCTTAAGGCTCACAAATGGCTTCCTTTTGCTCTAGGGTTGCTTGAGGGTCAAAATCTATGAAATAGGACGGTTAAGAATACAATTTATGTCCATAAAGATGCTTAAATATGACTCAAGATAAAAAAAAACTAGGGTTTGCATACTTCCTACGTACCCCTCGCGTACAAAGTGTATGCCCAACGTACTAAGGCATGCCTTAGTACGCTTAGCGTACACACAAGTACACACGACATACTCGCCCCTTCTCAACTTTTACCAATATGCCGCTAAGGGTCCCCTTTCCCATTCTTTCATAAATTAGGAGCCAAAAATGCAATATATCTCAATATAAGGATCAACAATGGAAGTGCTTCAAAACCAAATGTTACAAATATTCTCATTTATGATGAACCATTTGTAACTAATTTTGTAATTTTAGTAAGGTAGGTACATTAGGCTGGAGGAGGTAAGTATAATTTGCCACCACATTGACAAAACCAAACGGATTTAACAGGGAACACGGGAATGAGGATCGGGGTGCAAGGCCTACATCCTTCACATTTATCTGTGTAGACGATCCGAGGTGGGATTTGTCCAGAGTTATCGCTCACTTTCTTCTTTTTGAGGCTTGTCCTTTCCACTTTCTAAAATATTTATAAAAAATAATAAAATATTAAACAAATAAAATCATATAACTTTAGACATGAAACCATCCATCATTTTGAATCAAAATGTAACTAATCACTTTTAGTTTGCTTAATTTCTTCCAAAACCTTAATTTCATCTTGATTTTTCATTTACACAAGTGGTTGCTTTTTTCATCGATTGTCTTTCTTTGACATAATTTTTTAAGAAGGCAATTAATTAATTAATTGGCCATTGCTTCTTAATTAGCAATTATTTTTACATTTTATTTGGTTATTTATAGCCAAAAACAATCATGGCGCACATCATGCATCCAAAATTACTAAACAATAATTTGTGAAATTATGTTACTGTGGTGTAGGGGTTAAAGAACCATAGCACACAATCTATTTTAGGGATTTGGATGTAAGATTTTGCAATCTATTTTCCCCTCTCTAATCATAAATCATTAAAATTGAACAGAAGCAATGAAGAGAGAAATTTAGGGTAGATATATAATCAAAAACCTAGAGTTAGGGAAACTAATGAATTAGAAGGCATAGTGAAGTGAGAAGACAACTCAACAATTACCCATCTAATTCTGAGACAGTGTGTTCTACGATTCTGACCACCCTTTCGTTGCCCATACAGATGAAGAAGAAACCTAGGAAAGAGGCGAGGGTTCTAGACAAATGGTGGAAGCATTTCATTTATCTGATTAAGATCAGGAGGGGAGAAAACGTATCATTTAAGTTGCCACGTTATGATTGAGGGTGAGTAAGGAAGGAGATGTAGAAGAAACAAAGGAGGGACGACGCCACGATTATTGGTAGTGTCAGAAACTGATGAGGAGGCCAAAACTTCAACCTAATTAAGAGGAGGTTAGGGATTAAGCTGTCAATTCCTTAAACTATAGGGTTAATTCGCAAGGAACAGAAAACTAAACAGAGGGCGAAAAGTGAATATCTTAACAAATTGCCTATCTAAAACCAAAAAAGAGGAATGCCTACCGGGCCCTCAACTCATATCTGGAATACTCTACGGTTTGTTAGCTACCGCACGGAGTAGTACAACCTCAACCCATCTCAGATAACATATCACATGTAACAGATAAAGCACATACAGGAAATCAATCAGTATCACAGGTAGTCCTACATTCCTACCCTCAAGACTATCAAACTAGCATGCATAGCTAACTCTGACTCAACATAATACAACTACTAGGATATCATATCCAATGGGCCGGCCTTGGTGCCTTAGACCCCTTAGTATAGTGAGGATAACTCACCTCGCAACTGTCGCTGGAAAAAAGAAAGCTCAACTCCCGAGTCCAACATGAACTCCACCACCTAAAAGTACCACACAACCTTTTTCATAAATCTCCCAATCCCATAAATCCACAGAATTCAATTGGTCAACCCTTGGTCCAAGTCAAATTCCACAATCAGAGTCAACAGTCTATGTTGACTCTGATGGGTTTTGAGCATTCTAACACTTCCTAAGTGTACATGCAACCCTAATAACCTTGGATCTATGTTTGTCTAATTTGTCATGCAAAGTTGAATTCCAAGGTTATATTCCTATCTAGCATACATGGGGAACAATTTTAACATAAAGTATAGATAGAATAACTTACCTTGTTGTTGCTTGTGTTCCTTGAAACCTTGTGAGCCTAGCACCCCAAGTGGTGATGCCTCAAATGCTTCACACAACACCAAATGCTCTTGGAAGAACTTATGAGAGTATACTCACTTCTTCAAATCGGCCAAGCCCTCTATTTCTTTGTTGCAACCGATTTTGGTGGAGATTATGCTTCTTATATAGTGTTGACACATCTAGGGTTAAACCCTAATGTGTCATGACTCTTCATTTCCATGACCCATGGGTTTGTAACTCCCATGGAGCATCCATGGAGCATCCTATGGGTGGAACCCAACTTGATGATCCATGGAGCCTTTTAGCCCACTATACAAGATATGGATGATTTACTTAATCAACCCATATATTTAATTAGTTATCTTTTGATCACTTAATTAATTCTAAATTAATTCTTGATCAAACTAATCAAATAATATTATTAATATATTAGAACTTATAATATATTAATAATCTCCAAGTGTTATTTCTCTCATTTAGTCTATCCAATTGCATGGTGCCATGCAACCCAAATGGACCATGCCGGGTCGGGTCAAGTACATACCAGAAATAGTTATGGACTTAGACACCTTATCCAACAGTTTCCCACTTGGATAAGTCTAGTAACTATTACTGCAAGTATGACTTCAGGAACCGATCGGCAATCGTAGCTCTTTACAAGGTTTCTCGAAACTTGAGAAGATGATGGTACGCCATTTAAGATAAGTGATCATATAATCCTCTGTTCTAGATATCAGTCGGACAAATACATGGAACAATGTCTTACTTATTGTCCAACATTTGTTTCCCGATTTCCGATTTGTTTGACAAAGAACTTTATTGAACACATCAATCTAGTTCTGACCGGGCCCGGTACATAGGTCAAAACAAAATCATCGAGGGGCCCAGATATCAGCTTCTAATCCAAGAAGGAACAGATAAACTTTGACTCATATGTTTGTTCTACTACTCATTGAATTACACATAAGAGCACGATTTTATAACATCGAGTTACCAATGCGTTTTTCGTACAATCAATGCATAACCAACTCGTAAGTAACAAATCATATCTCTAGGTTTAAAGACTTATATGATATTACCGTCTCACGATCACTCGAGATAGAATTCCATGAAGTGATTCCAGTGAGCGTGGGTTGAGTCCAATGCTCAGAACTTATGAGCACTCATGATTGTTGTAGCCTTGTCCCAGACCTCTACAACCAAACATGACAGTCTTGATTCATACCTACTTCCGACATATGACCGACTGTGGAGGTTTGAATAATATGTTATACCAAACAAAATTATTCTGGAAGTCAAAACATGCAAAAGAAATATAGTAAACGATCAAGAGATAGCAACACTTTACTCATAAATAAAACACTTTTATTCATCATCAAATGTCAATTACACTTTACAAATTTCAAGATTATCTAACTACTAAATCTAATATCATCCTTCAGCCCTATGCTCCGAGCATGCTGGAGATGCTTAACCCGAGTCAGTCCCTTCGTCAGGGGATCTGCCGGATTCTCATCTGATGATACCCTCTTTGCCACGAGGAGTCCTTCTTCGATCCGATGTCTGATGAAATGGTATTTTCTGTCGATGTGTCTGGATCTCCCGTGATCCCTTGGTTCCTTGGCTAAGGCAACAACACTTTCACTATCACAGAAAATTTCCATCGGCTCTTTAATAGCTGGTACAACTCCAAGGTCTCCAATGAAGTTCCTCAGCCATAATGCCTCCTTTGCCGCTTCGCTAGCTGCAATATACTCTGATTCACAAGTAGAATCTGCCACTGTCTCTTGCTTGGAACTCTTCCAAGAAATTGCTCCTCCATTTAGGGTAAAGACCCAGCCCGACTGAGAGCGGAAGTTATCCCTATCAGTCTGGAAGCTAGCATCACTATACCCTACAACTCTCAAGTCATCACTCCCACCGAGGGTAAGGACCCAGTCCTTAGTCCTTCGTAGGTACTTGAGAATATTCTTTACCGCAGTCCAGTGTGCCTTGCCAGGATTCCCCTGAAACCTGCTAACCATGCTCAAGGCAAAGGCTATATCAGGTCGAGTACACGTCATAGCATACATGATCGAACCTACAACCGAAGCATAAGGTACTCGACTCATTTCTGCTATCTCAGCCTCAGTACTAGGGCTTTGTGTCTTACTCAACTTGGCGCTACTCTGGATGGGCAACTCTCCTTTCTTGGAGTCTTGCATTCTGAATCTCTTCAGAACCTTCTCCAAGTAGGTACTTTGACTAAGTCCAATTAGTCTTTTACTCCGATCTCTCAGAATCCTTATCCCCAAAATATAGGCAGCTTCACCAAGGTCCTTCATAGCGAAACACTTTCCAAGCCAGGACTTTACTTCCTGCAGGGTTGGAATGTCGTTTCCTATGAGTAGTATGTCATCCACATACAATACCAAAAAGCTAACTATACTCCCACTAGCCTTGACATATACACAAGATTCATCTTCACTCCTAGAAAAGCCAAATTCCTTGACCTTTTCATCAAAGCAAAGATTCCATCTGCGAGGTGCTTGCTTTAATCCATAAATGGATTTCTCAAGCTTACACACTCTATTAGGGTACTCGTTACTGACAAAACCCTCTGGCTGACTCATGTAAACATCTTCAGCCAACTTCCCATTAAGGAAAGCGGTTTTGACATCCATTTGCCAAATTTCATAGTCATGAAATGCGGCTATGGCTAACAGAACCCGAATAGACTTAATCTTGGCTACCAGAGAAAAGGTCTCATCATAGTCCACTCCAGGAATTTGAGAGAAGCCCTTTGCAACCAGTCTAGCCTTATAAGTGTGTACTTTACCATCCATGTCGGTCTTCTTCTTGAAGACCCATTTGCACCCTACAGTCTTTCGACCTGGTACATTCTCAACCAAGTTCCAAACTTGATTGTCATACATGGATTGTATCTCGCTATCCATAGCCTCTTTCCATTTGGCAGACTCGGGGCCCGCCATGGCTTCCTCGTAGCTGTTAGGGTCATCATGACTTACTAGTGTCTCATCACTAATAAGTGTCTCACCTTCTGCAGTAATATGGAATCCATAGTAATGCTCAGGTGCACTCCTAACTCTCGTGGAACGCCTCAGAGGTACAGATTCGTCAATTGGCTCAACAGGAGTTTCCTCCTCAAGTTGAGGGCTAGAGTTTGAAGTTCCTTCACCACTTGACTCTTGAATTTCTTCAAGATCAACTTGCCTCCCACTGTCTCCTTGGCTTATAAACTCTCTTTCTCGAAAGACTCCTCTTCTTGCTACAAAGACCACATTGTCACTAGGTCTGTAGAAGAGGTAACCAAAGGATTGCTGTGGGTAGCCGATGAAAATACACCTCTCGCTTCGGGGTTCGAGCTTATCATGAGTCTCGCATCTCACGAAAGACTCGCATCCCCAAATCTTGATGTGGTCTAGTTTAGGTACTTTACCAGTCCACATCTCGTGAGGAGTTTTGGCAACTTTCTTTGTAGGGACTAGATTGAGGATATGGGCGGCAGTCTCTAAGGCATACCCCCAGAATGAGATTGGTAGCGAAGCTCGACTCATCATGGAACGAACCATGTCCAACAAGGTTCGATTACGCCTTTCAGCCACACCATTCAACTGCGGTGTCCTGGGAGGTGTCAATTGTGAGACAATCCCACATTCCTTTAGATAGTCGAGGAACTCTGAACTAAGATACTCACCACCTCGATCGGATCGAAGCATCTTAATGTTCCTGCCCAATTGATTCTCGACTTCCTGTTTAAATTCCTTAAACTTCTCGAAAGTCTCTGACTTATGCTTGATTAAGTAGACATATCCATATCTACTGTAATCATCAGTAAAAGTCAAATAATAACGATTAGCATCTCTTGTGGCATGTTTGAATGGTCCACACACATCCGTGTATATAAGGTCCAACAAACCTTCACCCCTTTCACATGAGCCTGTGAAGGGTGACTTTGTCATTTTTCCAAGTAAGCATGATTCGCAACTATCATTTGACTTTAGGTCAAACGACTCCAAGACTTCATCCTTTTGGAGTTGGCCTATGCGTTTCTTGCTTATATGTCCAAGACGACAATGCCATAACGATGCTTTATCCAAGTTATTATTATTAGAATCAATACACAAAACATTATTTCCTAAGTTATCTATAATAGATACAGCTTCATACACACCATCACAAGGTAATGCTTTAAAATAAAGTACATTATTAAAGAAAGCATTAATCGAACCAACTTCATTATCAAACGAAAAGGTGAAACCTTGTTTGTACAATGCATGAAAGGAAATAATATTTCTTGCCATTTCTGGCGAATAACAACATTTATTCAAATCTAAATTTAACCCACTACTTAGCGATAAAGTATAAACTCCAATCTTGGTGACAGGTGTAACTTTCCTATTCCCCATGATTAAGTTTATTCTTCCTTGCTCCACATTCTCACTTCTTCCTAGTCCCTGCAAGTCACAACAAATATGAATACCGCAACCTGTATCAAGGACCCAAGATTTCGAATGGGGTGAGTTATTAGAAATGATAGTGTAAATACCTGCATGGTTGGGTTTGACTTTCCCATCCTTTACATCTTGCTGGTACTTTGGGCAGTTCCGCTTCCAATGAGCTTTTTCGTGGCAATAGAAGCATTCAGCCTCTTTTGGGTCAGAAGAAGGAGTAATGAAACCTTTCTTGGTTCCACTTGAAGAAGAGCCATCAAGGGTCCGAGCCTTGGTACCCTTTGAAGATCTCTTTCTCTTCCTCCCTCGACTCTGCCCGATTGCCAAGACCGGAGTTGTTTCTGGAGTAGGAGTGATAGCAACCGACTTCCCCTTAAGACCTGTTTCTGCGGTCTTGAGAAGTCCCTGAAGTTTGCTGAGGGTGACCTCTTCCTTGTTCATGTGATATGTCATGCGGAATTGATCATAGAACGATGGTAAGGAGTGCAAAATTATATCTATTGCAAGCTCCTCAGGGAAGTTCACATTGAGCTTCAGCAACCGATCCACATACCTTTGCATTTTTTGCATGTGGCTCGTGACGGACTCTTCGTCCTTCATCATGGTTGTTATCATGGAGCAGATGACTTTGTACCTCTCTTGTCGTGCACTTTGATGGTATCTTTCCATCAAATCTTGGTGCATTTCATAAGGGTAGAAGTCTTCATAAGACTTTTGGAGTTCAGCTGTCATGGTGGCTAACATGATGCAAGCCACCTTAGTTGCATCTCTTTCATGAGTATGAAAGTCAACGATCTCCTGGGGAGTTGCAGTGGACTCGTCAATTTCCTTAAGCTCCTTGTCAAGGACATATTCTTTGTCCTCGTAGCGAGTAATCATCCTGATGTTTCTGATCCACTTATTGAAGTTGGATCCATCAAAGGTGACTTTCCCACATAGACTCATAAGAGTAAAGGAGCCATTAGGATTCGAGCCAGAAGCATTAGTTGAAGACATCTGAAAAAGAAGAACAAGTTTAGTTTAGATTTAAGAGAGTCCTTAATAAAACACCCAAATGTAATATTAAGGCTAGGATCCAATCACAATATAATATAACTTAGAAGAGGTATGCCGTAATCTAAGCTATACCATATTTGAAAGGTAGGTGAATGACGATTCACCAATTTCCACCACGAAAACCGAAATAATAAATATTTAGTTTTTATTGGTTTTTAGAAATTCCTAGATTCTTTGAGATCCAATGAACTTTTCAAAGGCATGTTTCAATCTCGGGAGTGCCCTCCAGGTTTTGTGACTGGGATGCCGAGGATCACAAAACGAGGTGTGAAGTAACCATGCAAATCACTTGGTACCCTTAAAGTTTATCACTCAATCGATGTGCCGGTAAACCACACACGCTCCACCGATACTATAATAAACCTTAAGTCACCCTTTACCTACCTTGTTAAGTCCAAGTTAGTGTGCCGGTTAACCACACACGCTCCACCAACGACTCAGACAAAGTGTAAAGTGTAATTTCATGGATTAGCACCTTATTCACATTTTTCCTAAAGTAACTAAGATTGGGAATTTAATAAACATTTAGTTACTTTATATATTCATCATACTTTGAATGAGAATTTATAAGTCCTTGTCTTACCCGTTCGGCTAACGACCCTCCACCAGTCAAGCAAGCGGTGGGTGAGAATATACACCCATTAAGTCACCATTTTATAGGCAACAACCTTATACCCACCTTATAGACCGGCTTCGTGAATGAGGCGTACTAGCGGTAAGACGACTTGTTCTTATACATATATATATAATTATTAAATCATCATAATATAAGTATAAGGGTTGAATTTTAACTTTTAAAATTCTAGGGGTTGGAACTAAAGTTTTAACTTAACTTTACTTGTTCCAAAACTTGAGGGCAAGTTTTGTAACTTTCAAAACTTTTCATTTCTTGTAACTTATGAGTTTAATAGAGTCATAAAATGAAGACTCTTCATTTTTTATAACTCTTGTGTTTTCTTAATGGTTTTAACTCAAGTGTGACTCTTGGTTTTCCATAACTTAAGGATAAGTTATGGACTCCATTAAAACACATTATGATCAAGAATTAAACTACCAAATAGGTTACAAATAATTCCTATGATCATCTAAAACATCATAAGAACAAGAACATGAATATGAACATAATCAAAATTACATAAAACTTTGTAATTTTGATAACTAGTTGTTGTAAATGAATTAGCAAGACATTACACCACCAAAAACAAGTTTACATTTACTAAAACAGTTTAGGGTAATGTTTCTAATTCATTTTCCAGCAACTGAATCGAAATTCTGCACTCATTCGACCCTACTCGCCGAGTGCATGAACATGACTCGCCGAGTTGGTTGAAGATACACATGGACTCGACGAGTCCCCCCAATAGACTCGACGAGTCCGATCGCAGACAGCAAATTTTCGATTCTGTTTTCAACTTTTAAGCACAAATAAGAACAAACAAGCCTAGGCTCTGATACCACTGATGGGTTTTGAGCATTCTAACACTTCCTAAGTGTACATGCAACCCTAATAACCTTGGATCTATATTTGTCTAATTTGTCATGCAAAGTTGAATTCCAAGGTTATATTCCTATCTAGCATACATGGGGAACAATTTTAACATAAAGTATAGATAGAATAACTTACCTTGTTGTTGCTTGTGTTCCTTGAAACCTTGTGAGCCTAGCACCCCAAGTGGTGATGCCTCAAATGCTTCACACAACACCAAATGCTCTTGGAAGAACTTATGAGAGTATACTCACTTCTTCAAATCGGCCAAGCCCTCTATTTCTTTGTTGCAACCGATTTTGGTGGAGATTATGCTTCTTATATAGTGTTGACACATCTAGGGTTAAACCCTAATGTGTCATGACTCTTCATTTCCATGACCCATGGGTTTGTAACTCCCATGGAGCATCCATGGAGCATCCTATGGGTGGAACCCAACTTGATGATCCATGGAGCCTTTTAGCCCACTATACAAGATATGGATGATTTACTTAATCAACCCATATATTTAATTAGTTATCTTTTGATCACTTAATTAATTCTAAATTAATTCTTGATCAAACTAATCAAATAATATTATTAATATATTAGAACTTATAATATATTAATAATCTCCAAGTGTTATTTCTCTCATTTAGTCTATCCAATTGCATGGTGCCATGCAACCCAAATGGACCATGCCGGGTCAGGTCAAGTACATACCAGAAATAGTTATGGACTTAGACACCTTATCCAACAGACTCGACTCGCCGAGTGCAGGTCGCTGACTCGCCGAGTTCTTCCTGAGTTCGAGAAGTCGTGAAATCCTTGATTTGCTCACCGAGGTCTCCTTTTAACTCGTTGAGTTCATATGCGGCCAAGATTTTGGAAGAAACCCTAGCCAACTCGCCGAGTTTTCTAACACTTGCCAAGTTCAAGGCAATCTTCTACGAACTCGTTGAGTTGTCATCCAACTCGCCAAGTTCATGGCCATCTTCAATGGACTCGCCGAGTCCCTTAATCAACTCGCCGAGTCTATGCAGATCTTTGTAACACCGTACATTTCAAGGCAAAATTTTTCATTTAAAATAATCATTTTATTAGAACACTTGTTTAAAATCTCATTCGTAATTGAATTACAAAACATAGTTCATTTTCACTTGAATAGAAAGCCAGGATCCTCCAAAACATAACTCTTTCTCTGGTGTGTACAATCGAGCCGGTGCCATTCCGTGTTACTGAAAGAACCTGAAAACAACATAACACAAAACACTGTAAGCACGAAGCTTAGTGAGTTCCCCAATATACAACTTACGCATATACGCCTTTCCAGGCCTTGACCTTCCGGTCCACAAAACAACGCCTTCCGGCCCATGAGATAAATGCCTTCCGGCCCATAACATATTCGCCTTCCGGCCCATAACATATTGCCTTCCGGCCCATAACATATTTGCCTTCCGGCCCGTAACGTATTGCCTTCCGGCCCATAACATATTGCCTTCCGGCCTATACACATACACAACACATAATACATTTAACTTACCACATATAGCACGTATATCATATATCATATTCGACCTTTCAGTCACATAACATACTGCCTTCTGGCCCACATAACATACATAGCACGCATAGCAATTACCTTTCCATTTATAGCACTTATAACACATATCATATCCGACCTTCCGGTCACACAGTCAAACCCTTCCGGGTACAGTATAGTGAGAAGACTCACCTCATGGATACTGGAAATTAGCAACTCCTGAAATCACTTGCACTTGATCCGCCGAGCTTCAAGCTCCCTGGATAATGTGTTCTCTTATTAATACTTTTATCTTTCAAGACAACTGACCCTAAGAAATTACACATAGGTCAACTCTAGTCAACGGTCCACGGTCAACTCGACCGGACTCGGCAAGTACTCTGGCGACTCAGCGAGTCTAGTCGTCCTCCAATCCTCTAAGGTTTCCCTTCTACTCGTTGAGTATCCTCCTTGACCCGACGAGTTACTCTTGGAAGAATCGCGGGGCCACCCCGACTCCACTCGGCGAGTCTGATGAACAACTCGACGAGTCCCAGTTATTCTTCAAGCTACTCGCCGAGTCTGCTCATCTGACTCGGCGAGTCCATGCCATGCAGTCGCGCAAACTGCTTCCTAAGGTCATAACTGCTCCGACCATTCATAGGTCTGGCCTTCCTCGACTGGTCCATTACATAAGGTCTTCATTTAGGTGCTCATGATACACCCCAAGACTTATAATTTACATGTTGCCCTAAGGCATAAGGATTTCAATCCAAAACCTTCACCAATTCCCGAAATGCACAGACATGGGATATTCTGGACCTCCAAGGGTCCTAATACAGGGTTACAATCATTTGGGGAACAAGGGTAACATTCAATCTATCCATAAAAGGGTTCCATAAACCCTAATCCTCTAAATACATCACCATAGCAGAGTATACACGAATTCTTACCTGGATAATGTGTTCTCTGTGTCCCCAATCCTCAGAATGTGACCCCTTTGTTGTTCCTTTAGCCAAGCCCTTCTCTTCTTTGCACAACAACTCCTTCAACATCACCAATGGCCTTTAGTCTTGATCTAGATGCACACAATCGATTTAGAGTTCTTCTCAGAAGGCCAAAACGAACAATGACGGCCTATAAGCCCCCTTTATACGTCCCAAACCTAAACGGCTAGGGTTTTCGCTAAACAGCGCAGACTCGCCGAGTCCCTATCTGACTCGTCGAGTCCAGTCGCGAACCCGCGACCAGGTTTGCGATCCTACTCGGCGAGTCTGGCTCCAACTCGCCGAGTCCCCCCTTTAAAACACCCCAAAATATCATTTTAACAATACTTGAGATTCCGGGCTGTTACAATCTTAATCCATACAGATGCTCTTTAAGCCATGGCAAGGCCCCAAATTACAGATCCAAGCTCCTAAGGCATGTTTATCACGTAAAGTTGCAATCTTTACGTACATGCAAGGCTCTAAAGGCCCGAAATAATCAATCTAAGCTCTTTAATGGAGTTTTACACCTTGGGAGAGTTTCAACCTTGCATAATCTGGGAAATTTATGGATCTAGAGGTCAAGGGAAGTCCAGATCTAAAGTTACAACTTCAGATCTTAGCTTAAACATGAAGAGTCCTTCATAACACCCATCCAAGGGAGGTTCAAAGTGAAAAGAGCTTAAGGAATAGCCTATTACCTTCCAGAGAGTGATGTCTGATGCAATCCCTTAGCTTTCCCGAGTTCCTGGCCTTGCTTTTCCTTGCTTCTTCAAATGCTTCCTTCCAAGGTTTCTCCTTCAAGCTTGGACACCAAAGAACACACACACACGTTTTAGGGTTTGAGAGGGATAAGAAGCATAAGGGGAGGCTGGTGGAGGCCAATGATCCTTTAAATAGGGTGTAAAACCCCCAGAATTTAGGGTTTCATCTGCCAGCTCCTACTCATCGAGTCCCTTGCTGGACTCGCCGAGTAGGTCACTAAACACGCGTTCCATTCCCACCGCTACTCGGCGAGTAGGGCAACCAACTCGCCGAGTAGGACATAAGACCAATTATTCTTTAATTAAATTTATACCTCGAATCGGGACGTTACAACTCTCCCCCACTTGAACTAGACTTCGTCCTCGAAGTCTACTACGGTGAACAATCCCGGATAATGTTCTCGCATTTCTGCCTCTGCCTCCCACGTCCATTCGGATCCCTTCCGATGCACCATTGTACCTTCACCAAAGGTATTTCCTTGTTCCTTAGTATCTTCACCTTTTTCTCCAGTATGGCCATGGGCCTCTCCACATAGTTCAGGCGCTCATCGACCTGAATATCATCCAACGACACCACCGTCTCCTGATCCATGATGCACTTTCGCAGCTGCGAAACGTGGAAAGTGTTGTGTATCCGACTAAGCTCCTACGACAGCTTTAACCTGTAAGCCACCTTGCCAACCCTGGCCATGATCATGAACAGCCCGATATATCGGGGACCCAATTTTCCCCTCTTCCCGAAGCAGATCACGCCCTTCCAGGGCGAGACCTTCAGGAGTACCATGTCCCCCACCTGAAATTCCAACTCGGATCGGCGTTTGTCGACATAACTCTTCTGTCGACTCTGAGCGGTCTGCAAGCGCTGTCTAACTTGCTGGATATTTTCGGTAGTCTGCAAAACCTCCTCCATACTACCCATCACCCTGTGTCCAAATTCGCCCCAACAGACCGGGGTGCAACATCTCCGCCCGTACAACAGCTCCAATGGCGGGGGGCCCAGACTAGAGTGATGTCTGTTGTTGTAGACGAACTCCGCAAGCGGTAGGTGGGAATCCCAGCTCCCGCTGAAATCAATGACACATGCCCTCAACATGTCCTCGAGGGTCTGAATAGTCCGATCGCTCTGGCCGTCGGTCTGCAGGTGGAATGTTGTGCTGAAGTGCAACCGTGTGCCCAGCTCCACGTGAAACTTTTGCTAGAAGCGAGAGGTAAACCTGACATCCTGATCAGAGACAATAAAGACAGGAACCCCATGGCACGACACGATCTCCCGAACGTACAATTCGTCCAGTTTCTCAGTCGATGAGCCCTCTCGAATAGCCAAGAAATGGGCGCTCTTGGTTAATCGATCCATGATGACCCATATAGCATCAAACCCCCTTTCCGTCTTTGGCAATTTGGTAATAAAGTCCATCGTGATTTGTTCCCATTTCCACATGGGAATCTCTAGCGACTACCATTTCCCATGCGGCCTCTGATGCTCGGCCTTGACCATCCTACAGGTCAAGCACCTCTCAAAGTACCAAGCTATTTCCCGCTTCATGCACGACCACCAATAACTCAACCTCAAATTTCGATACATCTTGGTGGCCCCGGGTGAATAGAGAAATGAGACTTATGAGCCTCTTCCATAACCGTCTGCCTAACCGCACCCGTCATCGGGACCCAAACCCGACCACATCGGGTTAATAGTCCCCGATTATCCTTCACGAACTCGGTGTCCTTGCCTTTGATTCTTTTCAGCTTCCAATTTTCCGGGCGGATGCCCTCGACTTGGGCATCTCTGATCAAACCCACCAGCGGAGAATCCACTAATATCCTCATACATACCGTAGGGGGGGGGGGAAGATCTTGCTGACTTGCAGCTCAAAGCGTCCGCCACTACATTCTCCTTACCGGGATGGTAAATAATCTCACAATCGTAGTCCTTGACTATGTTCAGCCATCTGAGCTGCCTCATGTTCGGGTTTGGCTGATCCATGATATGTCTCAAGCTCTCTTGATCCGTGTAAATGGTACAACGGACCCTGTATAGATAGTGTCTCCATATCTTGAGAGCAAACACCACCGCCCCCAACTCCAAGTCATGCGTAGGGTATCTCGTCTAATGCAGCTTTAGCTTCCGCGATGCATAAGATATCACGCGTCCCCTTTGCATGAGGACCGCCCCTAAACCTATGATGGATGCATCACAGAACACCACAAAATCCTCGACTCCCTCCCGGAGTGTCAACAATGGAGCCTCGCACAATCTCTGATGGAGGGTCTCAAACGCCCTTTGATGCTCGGGACCCCATCGAAAATCCACTCCCTTCCTAGTCAGACGAGTGAGTAGCACTGCGATCTTGGAGAAGTCCCGTATAAACCTCCGGTAGTACCCTGCCGAACCCAGAAAGCTCCTAATATCCGAGGGAGATTTCGGAACCTCTCACTGCATAACCGCCTCGATCTTGGTTGGATCGACCAAAATCCCCTCCTGGTTAACAAGATATCCGAGGAACTGGACCTCCCGTAGCCAAAACTCACACTTCGAGAACTTGGCATACAACCGTTCCTGTCTCAGAACTCCCAACAGCTCCCGCAGATGCTCCTCATGCTGCTCGCGGGTCTTGGAATACTCCAAAATATCATCTATAAATACTATGACCGAGCGATCAAGCATCGGTCTACAGACCCGATTCATCAGGTCTATGAACACCGCTGGCGCGTTGGTGAGCCCGAACGTCATCACCACGAACTCGTAATGTCCATAACGAGTTCGGAACGCGGTCTTCTCCACGTCCTCCTCTCTGACCCTGACCTGATGATACCCAGACCTCAAGTATATCTTAGAAAACCAAGATGCACCCTGTAACTGGTCGAAGAGATCGTCTATCCTCGGGAGTGGGTAACGGTTCTTCACTGTCAACTTATTCAACTACCGGTAGTCGATACACATCCGGTGCGAACCATCCTTTTTCCGGATGAAAAGTATCGGTGCTCCCCATGGAGAACTACTAGGTCGAATGAACTGTTTGCCCAGCAGTTCCTGCAGCTGCGATGACAGCTCCTGCATCTCTAGCGGTGCCAACCGGTACGACGCCTTAGCAATAGGGGCTGCACCTGGCACCAGGTCAATCCTGAACTTGACCTGCCTTTCCGGAGGTATCCCTGGTAATTCCTCCGGGAATACATCTGCGAATTCCCTGACCACCGGCACGTTGGAAACCGAAATCTGGTCCCTGGCTCGCGTAATGCCCCTCCCTTCCACACTTGTGGCATCCACTACCAGCTCGACACACACCAGAATGACCCTTTCCACACTTCCCACATGTGCGGCTCTGCTGACCCCTAATCCTAGTATCAGCGGTCTTAGACCGCTTCGGCGCCGGCTGAGAATGTGTCGGGGCCTGCCGCTGTTCTCTCAACTGTTGCTCAATCTCCAACTCACGCCGTCTGGCGGCCTCCTGCAACACTAGAAGAGTATCACATCGCTGGGTAGACACAAACTGACAGATATCCATCTTGAGCATGCTCAGATAACAAGTCATCTGAGCCTGCTCTAAAGCAAACTCCGGGAAAAACATCGCCCTCTTAGTGAACATCCGGGTGATCTCCGTCACCGATTCCCCATCCTGTATCAAACTCAAAAACTCCTGACCTCCATCCCCTGATCCTGATCCCGAACCGGATCCAACCACGAAGCGTCTCGTCATCACCATTCTGAAACATAGCACAAGATATTAGATAATTCATATAAATCTTTGGGAGCCAAATCCCTACTAACCCTAGGGATTGCGACTTACTTGGCACGCGTATAGGTTCTGTGCTTTCAGTAGCATGGGCCCTTACTACCTTCCACACTTACCCATATTCATCCCAAGTATCCTCACAACACCCTAACAATATGCACAACAAGGCGAGCGCTCAACCCTCACTCCTAGAGGAATGTTAAATATCTCATAACTGACCTCTCGGTCTCACTCAATCCCTCTTATCCATGAAACTTCCACCAACCCTGCAGCACTAATGTATGCTAGCCATACATAACGCTGGACCCTATAGACTTTCAAATATCCAATCCTACCCCAAGCTCCCAATTAAACAAGAACAGAACATAAGGCCAAATCAAACATTATCAGGCTATAAGATCTTAATTAGGTACAATTGTGATGCATACATTAGACAACTACAGTAATGATGTCAATCTCACATAAGGGATCCCTAGGCTATCAGGCATCATATAATCAGGCAATTCTATCATGCAATTCCTGAAGATCCCTAGCCTAGTACTAGCATGATGTTCTAACATATCACAATATCAAATAACTGTATGGTATTTTGGGGTCTACTTACTGGCTTCGGCTGATCGTACACCCTGCATCCTCCTTTACTTATTTTGAAAACCATTTAAAAACCATTTTGAAAATCTTTCCTCAATTTGAGACTGGATTCACACACATGTTCTTCCAATTCACTCAAACCAAGGCTCTGATACCAACTTGTAACACTCAAAATTTAAGCCAAAATTTAAATTTTCAAAAACACGTCGAATTCATCAAAACATTACAACTTTGTTTTCAAAATACATTTATATCAGAGTTTTCCCAGAAACATAACACAATAGGAGGAGCTGTATGATCATGCCTTCGCCTTATCGCGATCCTCTGAGGTACCTGAAACAATAAACTGAAACTGTAAGCCCGAGAGCTCAGTGAGTTACCCCCAAAATACCGATACACATACAGTCCACATAACCCTGTCACACCTTAACATATCATAACAAACTGAACAAAACAACACATAACGGGTCCATAGCTTTACCGACTGGAATACCCCTAGGCCCGCAGTGTGAGTCTTGAATGCCTACCGGGCCCTCAGCTCACATCTGGTTTACCACCGAGCCCTCAGTACGAGTCTGGAATGCCTACCGGGCCCTCAGCTCATATCTGGAATGCCCCCAAGTCCTCAGTATGAGTCTAGAATGCCTACCTGGCCCTCAACTCATATCTGGAATACTCTAGGGTTTGTTGGCTACCGCACGGAGCAGTACAACCTCAACCCATATCACATAACATATCACATGTAACAAATAATGCACGTACATGAAATCAATTAGTATCACAGGTAGTCCTACAGTCCCACCCTCAAGAGTATCAAACTAGCATGCATAACTAACTCTGACTCAACATAATACAACTACTAGGATATCATATCCAATGGGCCGGCCTTGGTGCCTTAGACCCCTTAGTATAGTGAGGATAACTCACCTCGCAACTGTCGTCGGAAATAAGAAAGCTCAACTCCTGGGTCCAACAGGAACTCCACCACCTAAAAGTACCACACAACCTTTTTCATAAATCTCCCAATTCCAGAAATCCACAGAATTCAATTGGTCAACCCTTGCTCCAAGTCAAAGTCCACAGTCAGAGTCAACAGTCTATGTTGACTCGACTCGTCGAGTGCAGGTCGCCAACTCGCCGAGTTCTTCCTGAGTTCGAGAAGTCGTGAAATCCTTGATTTGCTCGCCGAGGTCTCCTTTTAACTCGTCGAGTTCATATGCGGCCAAGATTTTGGAAGAAACCCTAGCCAACTCGCCGAGTTTTCTAACAATCGCCGAGTTTTCTAACACTCGTCGAATTCAAGGCAATCTTCAACGAACTCGCCGAGTTGTCATCCAACTCGCCAAGTTCATGGCCATCTTCAAAGGACTTGCTGAGTCCCTTAATCAATTCCCTGAGTCCATGCAGATCTTAATCCATGCAGTTGCTCTTTAAGCCATGGCAAGGCCCCAAATTACAAATCCAAGCTCCTGAGGCACGTTTATCATGTAAAGTTGCAATCTTTACGTACATGCAAGGCTCTAAAGGCTCGAAATGATCAATCTAAGCTATTTAATGGAGTTTTACACCTTGGGAGAGTTTCAACCTTGCACAATCTGGGAACTTTATGGATCTAGAGGTCAAGGGAAGTCCAGATCTAAAGTTATAACTTCAGATCTTAGCTTAAACATGGAGAGTCCTTCATAACACCCATCCAAGGGAGGTTCAAAGTGAAAAGAGCTTAAGGAATAGCCTATTACCTTCCAGAGAGTGATGTCTGATGCAATCCCTTAGCTTCCTCGAGTTCCTGGCCTTGCTTTTCCTTGCTTCTTCAAATGCTTCCTTCCAAGGTTACTCCTTCAAGCTTGGACACCAAAGAACACACACACACACACATACACACGTTTTAGGGTTTGAGAGGGACAAGAAGCATAGGGGGAGGCTGGTGGAGGCCAGTGATCCTTTAAATAGGGTGTAAAACCCCCAGAATTTAGGGTTTCATCTGCCAGCTCCTACTCGCCGAGTCCCTTGGTGGACTGGTCGAGTAGGTCACTAAACATGCATTCCATTCCCACTACTACTCGGCGAGTAGGGCAACCAACTCACCGAGTAGGACATAAGACCAATTATTCGTTAATTAAATTTATACCTCGAATCGGGACGTTACAATAACTTTCGTTTGTTAACAAAAAAATTATTTTTTAAGTGCTTATTTTTATATATATGTCAATATAAATTCAAGTTGATCAACGTTCGATGTGAATTTCGATCTTTCATTCGTTAATTTAAAAAAAAACTTATTTGCTTTTCTTTATGCACGTGTTTTTTTAGATTCAAGTTTGTCTAGATTTCAATGTAATTTATTATGTTTTCGTACTTAATCTTTTATCCGTTTCCTACACATAATTCGAGTCACATCTAATAACATTCGTTAGTTAACATAAAATTTGTATTATATTTGAGTTTGCCTACGTTTTGATGTAACTATTTTTATGTTTACGTGCTTAATTTTATGTACATTTCCTATGTATAAGGCGAAAACATTCCGATGATGGGATATTTTCAATTTTAACCCTAAGTATGAAGAGTTATTGCATTTTAGCCCTTGTGTAGGAGAAAGCTTTCAAAATGACCCGTTATGGCATTTTTGTAATATTAGGGTGTGCTGGGCGTATGTGCCTGATCCATAAACCCTAATTTTTAGGGTTTGAACCCTTTATAAACATCATTAACTCTCGAATGCTCTCTCCCTCACTAGTCTCCAACCCACATTTCGTACATTACAACCCTAATATCTTGTGTGTGTGTTCCTTTGAGCTCAAAAGTGTGTATTTATGGTGCCTTTGAAGCAAGGTGAAGAAAGAAACATCAACTTGGCAGATCAAGATCTTATAGATCCAGGAACACCTCACCTCCAAGCTTCATTTTGAGGTATAAACTTCTGAACTTGATGGTCCTATAATTAGATCTTGCTTATGTTCAAAGTTTATGCTTTTTAGCCCCATATTCTTGGTCATTTTGGGTATGAGTTACCCTAGACCCAATGAGTTGTTCTTTGGACGTTTTTGGGTAGTTGGAGTGATAAAATATGATCTTGGCTCTTAGTTCTTCCCTATACATGAGTTTGGAGGTCTTAATGGTTTAAGATGTTGTGGATTTTTAGTGCTAAACACTTATTGGCCATGCAAGACCATAAAGTTGGAAAATTTATGGTCAAGAATAACATTTGGGACATGGATATGGTTTTGGACGAAAAGAATTAATGGATTAAGCCCTTTTGAGAAGGGATTGTTGACTAGGTGCGTACGTTGGGCGTACTGAAGGCTACGCTGCGCGTACTGTGACATCCCCAATTTCACGACAAGAAAAGACCAATTTGTTTATGCTTTGTTTTTAAAATCAGAGTAATCGTTTAAAGAAAATTGTTGCGGAATTTGTTCCCAAAACAAAATATGATAAAAATTATCAAAGCATTTTTTTAAAGAAATGTATTTTCATTATATAACAAAATCTCGGGATGTCATGTTCAATACATACCAAAAGCATAAACAGAACAAAATAGACCTTACAACAGTTATTCATAACTACTGGCCTATAATCCAAAATCTCTCGTCAAGTCCACCAACTTATACTCTTGTGCCATTACCTGTAATACAAAGAAAACTGAGTAGGTCAGGCTCGGGAGCCTGGTGAGCATATAGGGTTTTCAACCCACAATAATATAATTATTATATTTAATTATCAAACAATCAATTCAAATACCCACCCCCATTATCTCTATTTATTTCTTAACGATTTATCCTAAGAACCAATTACCCTTTTCCCATTCATTCCTAAGGATTTCCCTAAGGAACTGGCACAATGTCTAGTGCTGCAAAGGTTCTTAGATTACCTCTAGTGAACACGCAATTCACAATAATTAATGAACACCTAGTTCAAGAACACCTAATGAACACTTAGTTGAATTATCCCTGATGAACACTAAGTTCAAATATCTAATGAACACTTAGTTCGAATATCCTTGGTGAACCCAATCACCTAAGGAACACAGAAAATGAAAAACCCTTAGTTCAAACAACGTGATAATAAGGTATATCTCGATCCTGCGAAACCACTAATGTTATAAACACATATAAATTATATTTCTAAAACAATATATCCCATCCCGTCGATCCTCGCATATTGACCCTATACAATGATCTACTAGATCTAGCCTAAGGAATCGATATGAACCACAAACTGACGAAGCTGCTTCAGAAATTCCCTGGAAGCAAACGAGGATCAATAAAGACATCAATTGAGGGGAATGAAATAAGTTTCACCACGAACCTTCGTTCGTAAAAGAAAGAACCACAAGACAATTAAGTCAGGGGTAGTTATCAATGCCTAGGTTGTGGTCTGAATATCGTGAGGTATATAACCCCCAGACGCACCCTATCCGACATGGAAACGCTAACTAATGCCTAGGCTGTGGTCTGAACCCCCAAACTCACCCTATCCGGCATCGGAAATGGAAACACCGACTAATGCCTAGGCTGTGGTCTGAATACATGAGGTATTTCACCCCCAGATGCACCCTATCCAACAATTTAACACCAGACATACCTAGCAGTGGTCTATTACCGACACACTTTATTAGGCAGTCTACGGAGTTCCATTAATTACTCCGTGAAAGAAATCGCTGACATATGAAGCTCGATCGATCACTTCATAAAAGAAACGTTGCTCTAAAGCTCTCTCAAAATAAAAGTATGGGGAAATACCAATAGAGTATTCCCGTACGCTCCCGTAACTGACACACAAATTTGTCAAAGGACTTTGTACATGATAGTATTTCTGGCACAAGCAGCACCCAACACACAGAGCTTTAAAAAGGACTCCTTAAATAAAATGTACTTCTGTACGTAGGACGTACTCCACCGATCATCAATCTCACAACACACGTACTCTTAATAAGAGGCTACCCAATATCCAAACTTAATGGAACTAAACATCCCTATTTAAGTCTTAACCCATCACTAGGCAAGCCTACGATGCCTAAATCAACTTTTGATACTATCTCCATTTGGAAACGCTGACTACGAGTATACTTAACGCAAAGTTTTTTAAGCAATAATAATATCATATATTCACCTCTTAACACATATTGAACCATAACTGATTCGCACGTGGTATATCATCAAATATATCTAACACGTATTTCAGACAATAATAAATACTTCACATACATATGTATATTTCATACTTTAATCAATACTCGTATTACAATCATGTTCCTAAAAGGGACTATACTCATGATACCTTATCGAAAGAATACGGAGTTCTAAAATACATAATCCGTACTCCTGGATCTTAAATTTGCCTCATTACCTAATTCGTATTCCCAGATCTAAAACTAACCTCTTGATCTGATCCATACCCTTGGATCTAAAACTAACCTCCTGCTCTGATCCATATTCTCGGATCTAAAACAAGTTTATCTCTTTATCCTTTTATCTCATGGTCCAAATAATCTTTTATCCCATACCAAGAATCTCATCTACCCATACTCTAACCAACATATTTGTAGATACAAAACACGTATACGATTTAACTCATTAAAACCTATATAATTTATCCATTCCATAATTATCTCAAATAAACAACAAATATATATATACACATAATACGTATTTCATAGCAAATACTTAATATTTATGTGTAAGAAGAAAGTGACCACACACTCACTTGTTTAGAAGATGATCGGACAACACTACGACTTGTAGAAGTAGTATTCTTGGGTAGATTTGGAAGATCTTCACAAAAACCGGGCTCCTCGCGGGCAGGGCTTCAGCTCGGAAATCTCACTTCTCGGGATCTTCGGGACTTCGGAACTTGCTTCGGGGCTCGGGAATGATATCGGGGCTTCGGTATATTATTGGCACGCAAAACAGTGCAAAACTTAGAGAGAAAGGAAGAAAATTCGCAAGGAAAATGGCTGACCTCGAGTTCTATTTATAGGCTGCTGGGTCTGGGATTACGCTGGGCGTAATTTCTAATTACGGTGGGCGTACTTAGTACGCTGGGCGTAATTAGGTTACGCTGGGTGTACTTTGACGTCACTGCATGCGTCAATTGGTGGCACTCGAGTATTGGTCAGACAAGTTGCACCCCTCTGAGTACACTGGGCGTACTCAAATTACGCTGGGCGTAATTTGACTCGTCGAACTTATAAATTGCGTAACTTTTGCATACGAGCTCCGTTTTCGATTTTCTTTATATCCACGCGTAGATCAGACCATACTCTAGAACTTTCATTTAAACTCCGTCGGCTAATTTTGACTTTGATTTTTATTATTTATTTTTAGAAGGTCGGGACAGAAAAACTTCGTTATAAATTCATAACTTCTTCGTCCGACGTCCGTTATCGCCTAACTTTTCATTGTTTCGCTACTAACAACGAGATATTCGATTCTCGTTTAGATTGTTTCAGCTAAAAACCACTCGATCTCAAATCGAGTATTCGGGCTGCACACTACTAAGCTGAAACTTAGAAAAATCATAACTTCCTCATACGAAGTCAGATTTGGACGTTCTTTTTATGCACGCTCATGGTTTAACGAAATCTACGACTTTCGTTTAGATTGCTAAGGCTAAATATTGCTCTAACATAAATTCACTATTTACGTCGCGCTGTGTCGTGCCGGTTCTGTCGCAAAACTTCGACAAGTCATAACTTCTTCGTTATAACTCGGATTTTGGCGTTCTTTATATGCACGGAAACCTTGTAACATATACTATAACTTAGTTAAGATTATTCATTATAAATAATCTTTTATAAAAAATCCATTTTTTGACGCCTATCGTCTCTAAATTGACTAGCTCGGATCTACGGGCGTTACACGTACATGGTCTTCACCCCGACTCCTCGGTCAAACAGAGTACGCCCCACATACGAGGCTGGGTTGACTCGGCTGGTTTGTTAGGTTTGACCAATCTTGACCAAAGAGTATTTTGGGTAATTTGGGTATTAATCTAAGTTGGGTAATATTTGGATCATAGGTGTCGGGTAGAACCGGTTTTCGGAGCAGAGATTTATTCAGGTTGTGTTCAGACTGAGATGTGAGTTTTCCTCAATATACTCGTGGGTGAAGGCACCAATTTCAACACAGTAGGTTATGTATTCGTGTTGTAGGATAGGGATATGCTAGTATGGTATTGTTTAGTAGATCTGTACAGTTATTTGTATTTGCTGGTAATGTGTTTATGTTTCTTTGTTACATATGTAGACGTATTGTGGTTGAGTTGAGGCGGTCCTACTTTGTATTGTAGGCCAAGATATCCGGGGTGGTCCGGATAGGTTGTAGGCCATGAGAGGCAGTCCAGTAAGGCCGAATGCCCGTAGAGCATTCCAGATAGGCTGTAGGCCTTACGAGCTGGTCCACTCAGGCTGAAAGCTCATTTTGCATGCTTTGTTTGTTATGTTGTGTGATGTTACTTTAGGGGAACTTATTAAGATTTGACTTACAATTTTAATTTATTGTTTCAAGTACTTCTGAGGATCGTGGGAAAGCGAATACCTGATCGTGTACATCTTCCTATTTCCATGATATGGATTTTTGGGACACTTTGATATGACTTTACTTTTCAAACAATGACTCTTTTTGTAAACAATAATGGTTAATGGTTGTTTTTTAAAAAAAATAAAATTTTACGATTTTTGGAGTGTTACGGCGAGTAAAATAATAATTTTCATTTGTTAACTTTAAAAAACTAATGATTTGTGTGTTTATTTTTATGCATATGTCAGTATATATTTAAGGTGGTCAATGTTTCGATGTAAATTTAGACTTTTGTTCATTAATTTTACAACTAGCTTTTTTTATGTATATGTTGATATAAATTCGAGTTCGTCGACATTTCGATGCAATTTTTTTTATGTTTTCATTCTTATTTTTATGTACATGCCTATTTTTTTAACGTTTTGACGTATTGATGATTGTATTAATAAAAAGTTACGTCAAAACATAAAGAAAATAAGAACTGACAAAAAATAAAGAGCCTATGGGTTATAACATTGAGTAAGCATGTTATAGAAGCAAATATGATTTCTATAAGTAATGTAGGAAACTGTATGTTTATTCCAATAATGTACTTGTCGCTTTAAGATAAAATGATTCATTTCACATTTCAAAGAAGACAATTTTCAGTAGCTGTATGTATGTTTTACGATGACAATAAACAAGAGTCAATGACAATCACTAGCGAAGGTGAAGTTGTTTTCTAGACAACTAATATTCACTCATTGGCAGTTGTAAGTTGAATTATCCAGAGTTAGAAACACAGACAGATTAAAAAAATTAATTTTAGACAATGACGATAAACTTAACAATAAGACATTGACAATAAACTTAACAATATTCAAAGAAGTTTACTTTAAAACATGCTTAATTTTTTTGGAAACGCCAAACAAATTAAGTGAAAGCCTACTCGTAATATTTCAACGAGCAACCCGATTTTGAGCTCATTTACAGGGAAAACACAACCCTCATAGGGATTTTCAAGGAAAAATTCCCCACATGTAACACCACAAGAGGTAGTTTAAGGGAATCGAATTCCAAACCTCACGCCTCACATGGTTATAAAACCCAATGCATCAACCGAGCTAGGCTAGACATCAGTAGCAAAAAATAGATAATAATAACAATAATAAAAAATAGCACATTTATTTAAAATATGTCAATAACTTTTTTATTAATATAGATTGAATTTCTTACGTATTCATCATTGTGTTTGTATTTATTTCAAAATTTTACATTAAAAAATAATTAATATTACATTTTATATTTAATTTTTTTTCTTTAATCTATACATATAATACAAATGTCTCACACCTAATTATCATGTTGCGAAACATTACTAGACCTAATAAGCAGTTTCGTTTTTAATTTTTTAGAAGGATAAACTTATACATTAATCTAATACGAGTTTATTAATCTAATACTAGTCTTAAACATATTCCTTAATCCTTATCTTTATTAATCTAATACTAGTCTTAAATGTAGCCTTTATCTTTAATGGGAAGTGATTCACACACAGTTTTTTGTCATACATAACAATTTTTGCATTATAGAGTTGTACAATACAATACTTTAAAACACAAATTGTTGTGTACTGAGAAAAAGTGTTGTGTACTAATCAGTTTCCATCTTTAATATAAGATTTAAACGGTTGAAACCACTACCATTTGAAATAAATACTTTTCAATCACATTGATTCGGATACCAATGTACAGAAGCTCATTTGGTTTTCGTTGTAGAATTACAATCTTTATTATTATATTCGTGTTAATATTTAAATGAAAACAAAATAGTAAATGAAAATAAAACAAATGTTAGATCCAGTTAGGCCGGAAATTAATCCTTAGTTTAACCTTATTTATCTTATTTTTTCACTCATTTATTTTGTTTAATCTTACATGTTAAACTAGTTAGTCAAATAGAAAACATACATTACATAATGGCTACTCTACATCTATTTTTTATTTTTATAAATAAAACAGTTAAATATATGGTAATTATTTTAGAATCCATGCAAGGTATTCATGATGAAACTCCCTACCATTGAAAACTAAAGGGGATAAAATCTGTCCTCAAACCTAAAAACATTGTAAAAATATCTCGTACGGAAACGGAGCCCTATGGGATTGCGGTCCAATGAGAATTTTTTATATCTCTAGCCAACTTGTTGAACCAAAATCTTCTTTATGTTGAAAAATGTAAGAATAAAGTTATATTCAAAATAATCAAATACTTTGCAAATTATCTAACCCAATATATATATATATATATATATATATATATATATATATATATATATATATATATATATATATATATATATATATATATATATATATATATATATTTTATCAAAGGTCAACTTCTAGTTGAATTTGATGTAAGTTATTTTTTGAAAATTTGAAATTATGTCTTTTCAACTTGTTATTTTTGTATTTTTTTTTTTTTTTTCATTTTTTCATTCAAGTTCCACCTATTACGTAACGCAACATATAATTAGTTTTATTATTATATTAATTAATGTATATTAATTTCATATGTGAATTCTTATTTCTAATAGTATATTAATTAATATAAATAGTAACCTTTCATTTGTGAAATCATATTAATTAATTTTATTATTGTAGATTAATTAAGACAAAGTTACATAAATGGTCAATGTTGTTACCAAATGTCAAAAACTCAGTTATTGTTAATTTTTTTGTCGGTCCATATGGTTTCCAAAACTTGTGTAAATAGTTATTTTTGTTCACACCGTTACTTTTGGTCTTTTTAGATAGAAGTGACTAATTTTGTGATCATGGGTAAACCATAAAACCATTTACGCAATTTTGTATGTATTTTATGTTTATGAGTTTGTAACCTTTCCACCATTTTACTTTTCAAAATGTAACTTTAACACATTCACTATGTAGTTTATAAAATATTACTTTCACATTCAATTTTTTAAACTTTCGTATTTATCCTCTGTGGTATATATATAAATTTATTTTTTATATAACTTTCGTTTGTTAACAAAAAAAACTATTTTTTACATACTTATTTTTATATATATGTCGATATTATTTCAAGGTGATCAACGTTTCGATGTGAATTTCAAACTTTCGTTCGTTAATTTTTTTTTAAAAAAAACTTATTTTCTTTTCTTTATGTACATGTTTGTTTAAATTCAAGTTTGTCTATGTTTCAACGTATTTTTTTTTATGTTTTCATACTTAGTTTTATATACATTTCCTACATGCGATTCGAGTCACATATAATAACATTTGTTCGTTAACTTAAAATTTTGTATTATATTTGAGTTTGCCTACGTTTCGATGTAATTTTTTTTTAATGTTTTTTGTGCTTAATTTGATGTATATTTCCTATGCATAATGGAAGTGTAACATTCGAAATGATGATATATTTTCAATTTTAACCCTAAGTATGAAGAGTTATTGCATTTTAGCCATTGTGTAGGAGAAAGCTTTCAAAATGGCCCATAATGGCATTTTTGTAATATTGGGGCGAGCACATGTACGCTCGGCGTACATAGCGTATGCAGGTTGTACATGCCTAATCCATTAACCCTAATTTTTAGGGTTTGAACCCTATATAAACATCATTAACTCTCCAATGCTCACTCCCTCACCAGCCTCCAACACACATTTCATCCATTGCAACCTTAATATCTTATGTGTGTTCCTTTTAGCTCAAAAGTGTGTATCTGTGGTGCCTTTGAAGCAATGTCAAGAAAGTATCATCAACTTGGAAGATCAAGAACTCGTAGATCTAGGAACACCTCACCTCCAAGCTTCATTTTGAGGTATAAAGTTCTGAACTTGATGATCCTATCATTAGATTTTGCTTATGTTCAAAGTTTATGCTTTTTAGCTCCATATTCTTGGTCCTTTTGGGTATGAGCTACCCTATACCCAATGAGTTGTCTTTTTCGATGTTTTAGGGTAGTTTGAGTAATAAAAATATGATCTTGGCTCTTACTTCTTCCCTATACATGAGTTTGGTGGTGTTAATGGCTTAAGATGTTGGGGGGAGGGGATGGGGGGTTAGTGTTAAGCACTTATTGGCCATGCAAAACCATAAAGTTGGAAAATTTATGGTCAAGAGTAACATTTGGGACTCGGATATGGTTTTGGACGAAAGGTCTTAAGGTATTAAGCCTTTTTGAGAATGGATTGTTGACTAGGTGCATACGATGGGCGTACTGAATGGTACGTTGTGCATACACGGTCTTCACCCCGACTCCTCGGTTAAACAAAGTACGCCCCCATGTTCCTCTGTGTATGCCCCGTGTATATGGCTGGGTCGACTCGGCTAGATTGACTCGGATGGTTTGTTAGGTTTGACCAATCTTGACCAAAGGGTATTTTGGGTAATTTGGTATTAATCTAAGTTGGGTAATATTTAGAAAACAGGTGTCGGGTAGAGCCGGTTTTCGGAGCAGAGACTTATTCAACTTGTGTTCAGACTAAGATGTGAGTTTTCCTCACTATACTCATAGGTCGAAGGCACCAATGTCGGCCCACTAGGTTATATATCCTGGTTGTAGGATAAGGATATGCTAGTATGGTATTATTTAGTAGATCGGTACAGTTATCTATATTTTGTTGGTTTTGTGTTTACGTTTCTTTGTTATATATGTTGACATATTGTGGTTGAGTTAAAGCGATCATGCTTTGTGCTATAGGCCAAGATACCCGGGGAGGTCCGGATAATCTGTAATCCCTGCGAGGCGATCCAATTATTCCGAATGCATGTCGAGCGGTCTAGATAGGTTGTAGGCCCTGCGAGGTGGTCCAATCAGGATGAAACCTCATTTTTCATTCTTCATTTGTTATGTTGTTTGATGTTACTTTGGAGAACTCACTAAGCTTTGGCTTACAATTTTAATTTATTGTTTCAAGTACTTCTGAGGGTCATGGGAAAGCGAAGGCCTGATCGTACACATCTTCCTATTTTCATGATATGAATTTTTGGGACACTCTGATATGACTTTACTTTTGAAACAATGACTCTTTTTTGTAAACAATGATGATTACTGGTTGTTTTTAATAAAATCTAAATTTTATGATTTTTGGAGTGTTACAATGAGTCACATAATAATTTTCGTTAGTTAACTTTTAAAAACTAATGATTTACGTGCTTATTTTTATGTATGTGTCAGTATATTTTCAAGGTGGTCAATGTTTCGATGTAAATTTAGACTTTAGTTCATTAATTTTACAAAAACTTACTAGCTTTTTTTTATGTATATGTCGATATAAATTTGAGTTCGTCTACATTTCGATGTAATTTTTTTTTATGTTTTCATTCTTATTTTTATGTACATGCTTATTTTATTAATGTTTCGACGTATTAACGAGTGTATTGATAAAAAGTTACGTCAAAACATAAAAAAAAAGAACTAACAAAAATAACGAGCCTACGAGTTATAACATTGAGTAAGAATGTTATAATAACAAAGATGATTTCTAGAAGTGATGTAGAAAACCGTACGTTTATTCCAATAATGTACTTGCCACCTAAAGATAAAATGATTCATTTCACATTTCAAAGAAGACAATTTTCACTGACAATCACTAGCGAGGGTGAAGTTGTTTTTTAGACAACTAACATTCACTCATGGACAGTTGTACGTTGCATTGTCTATTGTTAAAAGCAGAAATTGATTAAAAATATTAATTTTAGACAATGACGATAAACCTAATAGTATGACATCGAATGTTGTATTCAAAGAAGTTTACTTTAAATCATGCTTAATTTTTAGACAAAACTGCACAAATGGTACCTGTGGTTAGTTGAAAATTGTCACTTTGGTCCAAAAAGGTTTGGACTAGCATCAAAGGTCCAAACGTTTCATTTTGTTGTAAGTTTGGTCTAGTTTTCTATAAACTTTTTCATAATGACTATTTTGCCCTTATTTTCTTTTTCTTTTTCAGTTTTTTTTATTATTTAAATATTTTTTTATTAAAAGTAAAATAAAAAAGAAAATTTGTATTTTCTATTATATTTTTATAATTTTTTATTACAAAATAAAAAAATTAAAAATGAAATCTCTCACTCTCCCCCCTTCTCTCTCTCTCTCTCTCTCTCTCTCTTTCTCTCTCTCTCTCTCTCTCTCTCTCTCTCTCTCTCTCTCTCTTTCTCTTATTTCCAACATGATGCCTTACCTCTTCCCTCTTCCCCTCCAATGACCTGTAACGACCAAAAATTTCAAGAAATTTTACCTTTTCATAAACAACCCATTTTAATAATGTTATTAGAAAAAGGTTTTCAATACATTTATTATCAGAGTATTCCTAGAACCATATCATAAAACATAAACACGAGGAGCGGTACGATCACGCCTTTGCCTTGCCACGATCTCCTGAAGAACCTGGAAAACATTAAACCATAACTGTAAGCCCGAAAGCTTAGTGAGATACCCCCAAAATACCAACCACATATACCAAAAACATAACATGCTATATCACAACAAATCGCAGAACAACCATGCATATCGGGTCTACTGTGTGACTGGTCCACCGTGTCGGGCCTTCAGTCCACCTGGTCCACCCTCCGAGTCTAGTCATGTCCCTCAAGTCTGCAGTGTGGTTGGTCTGCCCGCACCGGGCCTTCAACCTACCTGGTTCACTCTCTGAGTCTACAGTATGACTGGTCCGCCCGCATTGGGCCTTCAGTCGGCCTGGTCCACTCTCCGAGCCTCGGCACGTCTGGTCCGCCCTCGTGGGGCCTACAACCTATCCGGACCACTCGCTGGGCCTTCGGAATAACCGGTCCGCCCTGGGTATGTTGGCCTACAGCACAAAGCAGGTCCCGCCTCAACCCAACCCCCAGTCAAACAACCATGTGCACATAAATGTACAATCATATAACAGTTCACATTCAATCAAACCGATCTAGCAGATCACGTAACACAACATACTCTAAGCAGGATACCGACCTAACCAGTCACTAGCATAGCATCACCCTATATACCAGCATTCCGACCTTAACCAGGTCTCTAACGAATGCCATCCTAACTACTAGGATGCAAACATAGTATAACAACAACATAACAACAATACCCGGATTACAATCCGATAAAGGTCCAGCCTTGGTTCCTTAGACCCTGTTGATATAGTGAAGATAACTCACCTCGCAACTGCTGACTGGAAAGATAAGACCGAGATGCTCCGACCACTGGCACGATCTCCACCACTGGCTAACACCAACAATGAACTCAAAACAAAAGCCAACAATTACCAAAATGCCCTTAGAACTGGTCAACTCTTGGTCAAAGTCAAAGTCAAAGTCAACCTTCTGGCTGACTCTACTCGCTGAGTCAGCCCGCTGACTCGCCGAATCCCCCAACACTAAAAAGGTCCCATTTCAACTCACTGAGTCATCCCTTGACTCACCGATTCTTAGCTTAACCAGGAAAGGCTAAGACCTCAAGACCAGACTCGCCGAGTCCAAGAACAGACTTGCCGAGTCCAAGGCTATCTTCAACCAACTCGCCGAGTTGTTCTTCAAACTCGTCGAGTTCCTGCCCACCTTCAAGCAACTCGCCGAGTACACCCTTGTGACTCGCCGAGTACCACTAGTTCTTAACCCATACAGAAGCCTTCCAGGCCATGCAATCGATCCAAAACGTAGATCTACCCTTCTACAACCCTTCCATCACGTAAAGTGGCAAACTTTACGTGAATCCAAAGAGATCTAGTGTCACACCCCGAAAACCGAAGGCGGAAACATTTCCGGGGTTGACTCCACGTAGAGTATCAAATCCAATGTACATAGTAAGTAAAGTAAATCAACCATTACATTACATATATGAAAGTTTTACATTTGTTTCAAAAGCATAAGTTATACATGTGATACATAGTATATATGAACAATACAAAATGAGTCTTCTGTGAACTCCGTCTTCACACAAAAGGATCTTCGGGTACCTATCTAACTCGGACCTGAGAATACAAGCGGTTTGAAAATCAGCATAAAGCTGGTGAGTTCATAAGCGGTTAGTTTTTCTGAAAATGTACGAGTTCCTTTGTTTTCCTGAAAAGTAGTTATCCAAGAAAATCCCATATTTTCTTATGTAAAGTTAGTTTCCAAATCCGAAAGTAAAGTAAACGATGTTTAATTAAAACATGATTGTTCTTGTGAAATGTAATTCAATTGTTTAACTTATTACACTTCTCTAATTTCGTACTACTATTACTCAGGAAGAACCCCATGTTTTCCTGACTGTGTGTGTGAACTGTTACTAGTTTCTGACTATGTTCGGTGTCCTTCCCAGGAAAACCCCATGTTTCCCTGACTGTGTGTATATCTTTACCGGTTTTGTTTATGTTCAGTGTTCTCCCCAGGAAAACCCCATGTTTCCCTGACTGTGTGTGTGTGTCTTTACTGGTTCTGGTTATGTTCAGTGTTCTCCCCAGGAAAACCCCATGTTTCCCTGACTGTGTGTGTGTGTGTGTCTTTACTGGTTTTGGTTATGTTCAGTGTTCTCCCCAGGAAAACCCCATGTTTCCCTGACTGTGTATGTATGTATCTGTCATCCCTAGATGTACATTAGCTTTACTACGTACATAAAGCTAGTAAATGAGTCTAAAATGTTAATAATCTAGATTGCGAGTCCTTAACCATACTTAGACTGGATATGACTCGGACCATGGTCAGTATCCTTTTTATGAATTTTGTCACCCTTGAACCATTCGGTTCGGCTGTAGCTAGCAGCCAGGTGTGGGATTGTCAGTCCCGTATAGATCTATACACTCAAGCCACGCTCTCCTACGAACGGAGATTCTGGTTACAGGGCTAGTCCTCCACTATCTCGTGCCATGAAAGTGTTACAAGGACGTGTCTCCAATCATTAAGATTACTCTTTACTTTTCGAATACGAAAGTAGTATTTACAACTGACTATATTCTACGTACCTGTCCTTTACACTCGAGCCTAGGTATTTTATTAAGGACATTACACTCGAGCCTAAGTGTTATTTAATGATGGTTGTCCTTTTACACTCGACCCTAGGTGTATTATTAAGGACATGACACTCGAACCTAGGTGTATTATTTAATGATTCATGGTCCTTTACACTCGATCCTAGGTGTATTATTAAGGACATTACAGTGATTTGTGTGTTATGATGGTATTTATCTATCACACTCGAGCCTAGGTGTATTGTTAAGGACATATAGATGTTTCATGTTTTCTAATGGAGTCTGTCTTTTACACTCGAACCTTAGTGTTTTATTACAGACATTACAATGGTTTATGTATTCTATCAGTTTAAATGTGAACAATCAATTACCAAGTACACAATATAACAGTGTATAATAAGAATTGAAAATCGGGTTAAAACAAACAACTCTGCAAGTTAAAACGGTTTGTTTAAAAGGTTTTCAATTCTTAAAGTGTACAATTATGAAACCATTTAATTGAAATCATGTGATTGAGTACAAGATATACTTGTACTTTTGCTTGTATTCCCCCCCTGAAAACATTGAAAAACCATTGAAAAAGGGTAGGGGTATGAACTCACCGGACGCGGAAATGTGTCGATTTCGGATGCTAAACGTCGAATCGAGGCCTGATAGCATGCGAGGTTCCTATGTAAAATGAAATGGCATACAAATATATCTAATTAGATTTACAAACTCTAATTAGATATGAAGTTACACTCCAACGAACGAAAACACCTCAAAACGGGTGTTTGGAGTGACCCGGGTGACATCTACGGACGGGAATTGAAGCGTGGGACTTGGGATTTGAGTTTACTCCCCAAGAGTAAACTTCCTAATTGAGTTTACGGCCTAAACACCCATTCCCCATGAGTTTACGGCCGTAAACTCATAGAGAGGTGGTTTATGGTGTTTAATGGCTCACAAATGGGTATGGACACTTGGAAATGCTTGGAATAATTTTAACTAAGGCTTGGATTGAATTAAAATCATCAAATGCAACACTTAAAGGAGTTTACAGCCTAGGCATGGGTTCTATGGCCGTAAACTCACATATCTCATAGAATAAGTGTTGTTAAGGTCCCAAAATTAATCACATGTGATTCTAAAAATTCTAACAAGCCTAGAAATCAATTTTGGGCATCATATGACATCCATTTAGGAGTTTACGGCCATGGGGCATGTTCTATGGCCGTAAACTCTCAAATGTGGGATTTTGATGTGTTTAAAGCCCTTAAACTATTTTTGGTTGGTTCTATGATTTATTCCAAGGCTTTTGGTGGTGTTGGATGGCTTTCTAACACCTTAGAATTGAATTTATACCCCTTTTTGAGGAGTTTATGGCCCAAGCACATGCCTTGGCCATAAACTCATATAAACCTCTCAAAATTTATGTTTGAAGTGTTCTAATTCCAATTCCAATATTCTAAAAATCATATCTAAGCCTTGTTTGAGATTTGGAAGGGTTTAAGGGCATGAAAACCCCATTTATATGAGTTTACGGCCCAAGCACATGCCTTGGCCATAAACTCCTTCAAACCTCACAAAATCCATGTTTTAAATGTTTAGAGTCCAAATCTTGAAGCCAATTAGCCATATCTAAGTCCCAAACTTGTCAAGGAGGGGTTTTGTTGCTCCAAAAACCCTCTTTATGTGAGTTTACGGCCTAGGACTGTTCTAGGGCTGTAAACTCATGTTAATGGTCCTATCCCATGGTTTGAACTCGAATTTGAGGGCTAAAGATGTTGCATAACAAATTAGGGAAGGTACCTTGGTGATTTGAAGCCCTAAACTTGAGATTTTGACCCTAAAATCTAGTTTGAGGAGAGAGGTTGGAGTGATAGTTGTAAAATGGAGCAAAAGCTTCAAAATGGAGACTTAAGTCACTTTAAATAGTGTCCAAGTTCGGGACATCGTAGAATTCTACCCGATAACGGCGTTAGACGGGGCTTTTGGTCGCACCCGACCAATTTGCCGTAACCCGATATGGTTGGTTCTAAAAATGTTCCGATCATTAATATGAGACGTTAGAATGAGTTCTAAGGGTATTAAGACACTTATTAAGTCATAAAATAAAATTCACATTAACGACTTAATAAAAGGTCGGAAATGGAAACGAAATCGGAAACGGCGATTAGATGATCGGAACGAGTCGCAAAATGGGTTACAATTAAGGATATGAATTTCGGGTTGTTACATCTAGGCATTTTACACTCTAAGGCTAGGGTTTGGGACAAGATGGCTTCACCAAACACTCAATAACAGGGATTTTAATGCCCTCTAGACCTTCTCCATTCCAGATCTGAGGTAGCAACCTCAGATCTAACCTTTAAACTCTAAATACCACAAGCTAAACTTCCCACACATCCCAAAAATGATGAATCTAGATGAATAGCAGCCCAAAAACTAGATAATACCTCAAAAGGAAGCCCCCAACAACAAGGAAATCCGAATCTAAGCAAAGCCTTTTGTTCCAAGCCTCCTAACTCTCCAAGATCTTCCTCCAAATAACTTCTCCAAGGCTCAAAAGCACTCAAATCCTTCACAATCACGCTTATAGGGTTTTCTGGACTTCAAGGGAAGGTAAGGAGGCTGGGGAGAGGGTATAATGTCCTTTATATAGGGCTCATCCCCCGAAATTAGGGTTTTCTTCACTCAGCGCCTACTCGTCGAGTCTAGCCTTGGACTCGCCAAGTTGGCCACTTAACACGCGACATGAGTCGCGACCCTACTCGCCGAGTTGCCCTTCAAATTTACACTTTGAACCCCGAACTTGCACTCCTGGACTTGGGATGTTACATGACCACTATCGACATAAGCAAAAAGGAAGCAGCCACTAGGCTGCTGGGTAGCCTCTTGCCATCATAGAGTTGCTCTTGGTCACCACCATCGACCACCTCTGTTATGTTGCTGCTGCTACGTAAGTCCCCATTACCATTTTTTGTGTGAATCGCAAAGGGCCAAACTGAGGAATCAAATGAACCGTCATTTTTTTCTTTCATCATCTTCACCGGAGAGGATGTTCAGTGGCAATGATAGCGAAGAAGGGCATGTTTCAGGTATGCTATCATTGTTGCTCCAACCGAGGGTTTTTGAGCCCTAATCACACCTAAATCAAAGTTTTTGAGGCAAGCTTCAATATCTGGTAAATTCACACCGCAAAGAGAGGGTAATTCGAACCCTAGAATGTAGAATTGGAGAAAATCAAAAGAATATAAGCTAGAGATGGTGGATGTAACTGATGATGGCGGAGTGGGTGACGAAGGCAGGAGCTGCGACGACAGCTTACTATCTTGGTTTTTTCTTGTGTCCGACCGTTTACTGCAAGGGAAAGGCAGCAGATCAGTATAAGCTTCATTTGATAGAAGAATATGGAGAACGGAAGTGGTGACAGAGTTGTGGTGGTTGCACGGTGGCCACACAATCGGTGGTTTTTAGTGGAGGGTAATGGCAGGTGAATGCTGGAATGGAGTTAACAGGTGGAAAGAAGCAACGACGTTGGTGTGTTTGATGGTAATGGGTCATGATAGGGGAGAACAGAGTGGGTTGAGAACTACGGTGGCAGCTGGTTGTGCTCGTTCCAACGACTCTCGATGCTTCTGTTTATTTCTTCCGACGAGGTCGATGCGTAAGAGATGAGGGGAGGAAGGAGTAAGGGTCGATGATGTTTGGGGATGTTGTACTTGACAAAATAAACATGAAGGTGGTGGGTTTTTACCATGGCAGTACCCAGCGATAAGTGACAGAGGGAGCATTTGGGTCGGTTTCAAAACCATTGATACCCTTTCTTGTAGTGAAACTGGAATGAATATATATATATATATATATATATATATATATATATATATATATATATATATATATATATATATATATATATATATATATATATGAGAGAGAGAGAGAGATTCTTTTTTATTTTTCTTTTAATCAGAAAAATATTTAAATAAATAAAAAATAGAAAAAGAAAGTACCAAGGGTAAATTCGTCATTTCAAATTTTTCTAAATAAAATTGGACTAAAATCGCAACAAAATGAAAACTTTGGACCTGTGGTGCTAGTCAAAACTTTTTTGGACAAAAGTGGCAATTTTGAGCAAACCACGGAGACCATTTATGTAGTTTAGTCTAATTTTAAACCTTGATATTTAACACATTTATTTAAAATATGTCAATAACATTTTTATTAGTATAGATTGAATATCTTACTTATTCATCATTTTCTTTGTATTTATTTCAAAATTTTACTTTAAAAATTATTAATATCACATTTTATATTTAATTTTTTTTCTTTAATCTATTCATATATGTAATGCCCGTAGATCTGACTTCGTATGAAGAAGTTACGAATTTTCTAAGATTTAGCGTAGCACTACACGACCCGAAACTCAAATTTTAGTTCGAGCGGTTTTTGGCCTACACGACCTAAATGAGAGTTGTAGATCTCATTAATAGGAACTCAATGATAAAAAGACAGACGAAAACGGAGTTTGTATGTAGAAGTTATGAATTTTACGTAGACATTTGACAGTATAATCTCCTCCTATTGTTAAATTTAAGATCGGTCGACAATTAGCCGATGGAGTCAAAATGAAAGTTGTAGATATTATTTTTACCTACGCTTGGATATAAAGAACGTAAAAGGCGGAACTCGTATCCGAAAGTTACGAATTTTAGAATTCGGAAGTGTGCTGTGTGAAAATGGGTGACGTGACACATTCTTGGCCATTGCTTTCTCCGCAAGTCTTGCTACCAGATGGTGATATGTGGCACCAAGTTCAGCCATATTTCACCCTATAAATAGAACTTCTCTCACCTTCATTTTCTTCACACCTTTCCCATTCTTTCTTCCCACTACACTCTCTCTAAACCTCCTAAAACTCCCTTAGTGCTAGAAGAAAGCCCAGAGCGCTCGACGGCTCCGAGAAGAAGAGCTTTCGGCTTCGAAGTTCTGCCCCTGGATTCTAGCCAAAACCCCTCGTAGGTAAGATACGCCTACGATATTTTAAATATAGTTTTTATTTAAATATAGTAATGTTATTAAAACCTTATAATAAATATTTGGGCTATTATTATGAGATATATAAGTGTTGTTATAATATCTTTTTAACCACTTGCGGTACGAGAAATCTGGTTTGGACGGCCGCTTGAGTTGCTGGATTTCAGAAGTGCTATATGCCAAAATGATCATGCCCTCCGGTAGTCCATGTCTGGCCTCTGTCTGTACATAGTGGGTGAAAAGTATTGTGTTAACTCTTATATAATAGTAATAATAGTTAGATTATTAATTAGTCTCGTCGAGCATTAGACTAAACTTTAGTGGTAATGATACTAGGTTCTGTAAAAGGAGTTGTTTAAAGTAAACGAAGTGCCGTCCGAGTGCCGAGTCACCACCTTTTCATATGAGTGCATAGTCCCTTTCATCTTACATATATATATGAAGTATGTTAATATAAATTACGTGTTATGTGTGCATATTGTCTGAATACTTGTTCTCTATGTTGGGTAAAGATTTTTATACATGTTTTAAATGATTTAAACTGTATATGTATTTTATATATACAAAATGTGTTGGGTAAAACATGGGTAGATGAAATAGTTGTTGTGTGATAACACGCTGAAAGACATCAATGTTGACAGTGATCCAGTCATCTAGTGGGGTATAGATGACGGCCACAGACTACACTAGACAATCAAGTGGAATGCTAGCAGGCTCGTAACCTATAGGTGTTTTTGAACTAGGTGCTCATTATGGATTTTTGAACCGAGTGTGTTCACTAGGTATTTTTGAACTGAGTGTGTTCACTAGGTATTTTTGAATTGAGTATGTTCACTAGATATTTTTGAACTATGTGTGTTCACTAGGTATTTTTGAACCGAGTGTGTTCACTAGGTATATTTGAACTAAGTGTGTTCACTAGATATTTTTGAACTAAGTGTTCACCAGATGTTTTGGACTACATGTTCACCAGTTGTAATCTATAAACCTTGGTAACGATGGACTTCGTGCCAATTTCTTAAGATGATCCTTATGAATAAATGGACGATGAATAATTGATTCTTAGGAGTAAAGAAGATAATGGGGATGTGTAATTGGGTTGATTAATTGTTTGAAGATTAAACATAATAATTATATTATTGTGGGTTGAAAACCCTATGTATTTACCAGGTTTCCCAACCTGACTCACTCAGTTTATTTATATCACATATGTTGATATGAAGTCACATTACACTGATAGATTAAGGAGATATAAATTACTAGTGATAATGAATGTAAGTTATGTTTATGCTTATGTTTATGTATTGACGATAGCATCCAAAATGTTTTAAAACGAATAAAAATACTTTTCTACAGAATTGCTTTGATAATGTATTTATCATGTTTTACTGGGAACAAATTCCGCAATATTTTTATTAAAAAAGGTACTATGATTTTTATAAAGCATAAACAAAATCGGTTTTTTCTGATCGTGAAAATGGGGATATCACAATATAATATATATGTCTCACACCTAATTACCGAACATTACGGGACCTACCGTTTTTAATTTTTTAGAAGGGAAACGCATACATTAATCTAATACAAGTTTATTAATCTAATACTAGTCTTAAATGTATCTCTTATCTTTATTAATTTTATACCAGTCTTAGATATATCCCTTCTTTTTATTACAAGATTTGAAAGGTTGAATCCAATGGCATTTGAAAATAAATACTTTTCCATCACTTTAATTCGGATACCAATGTAGAGAAGGTCATTTGGTTTTGGTTGTTGAATTACAATCTTTATTATTATATTTGTGTTAATATTTAAATGAAAATAAAATAGTAAAAAATCTATTTTAATAAATCAAAATCTTTTTGACATATAATAAATCAAAATCTTTTTGACATATGTCACACTATTATATGTTATTTTGTAGTTATTTTCAATTAAATTTTTTCCATATGATATTTTATGGTTTTTTATTTTATCAAATTCCATATAATGTTTAAATTTAATAATTATAATAAATGTATTAATAAATAGATATCAATTTTATTAATTGACTTTCATTTTAATTTTAAAATTTGAAAATTAAAACCCCTTTCATTTGTTTATTTATCTAAAGTGGTTGTTTAAATTAAAAAAAAACACATTAATTTTAATAATTAAATATATTTTTAATTATCTTATAAATTCAAACTTTTAAATGTTTAGAACTTCATATTTTTTTTTAAATGAACCAATATAATACATAAGTTTTACACCGAGTAGTAATATATGTATCTTTAGTCTATAGAAAACAAATTATTTTTAAATCACCGGTAAAATCATATCGTCTTATTTTCATAATTCGCTTGGCAATATCTAAAGACTTCACACACCTGAGACGTAAGCAACAGAAGGCTTTAGAAACGACGATTTTTGCTACATTTTGGTATTTGCGGATTTTTGAAATTCTATTGTTTTGGGCACGGTTATTCATAGAAAATCTAGTATTTTTGATGACATTGTTCATATGACATTCTTTCGGATTTCGATTAGGTGTAGCAAAGTTATGATGGTCTAATTGGCTCCATAATCCTGCTTTTGCTATTTTTTTATTTTTTCTTTTGATGTAATAGTTCTTTACTAGCTCTTTATTAGTTTTTTTGAGGTCGAAGGTTCAAGTCCCGTTTTAAACATAAGTAATTAGATGTTAGTTTAGGAGTAAGTTATATATTTATATTTGTCGGTTAAAAAAACAATTTATATATAGTATGTTGACGATTATACTATATTAAGTGGATCATAAAAATATCAAAGTAAAGTTTCGATCTAAACAATTATGTACGGAGGAGGCAAACTAAAATAATGTTTGAAATTGTATGTTCAGAAAGTTAATAAAAACGAAAACAATAAAAAAAATATGTAAGAGACGAAAAAACTAACTTTAAAATACAGTAAGAGATTAAACCATAATTTTTAAAATAACAATAATTTAACTTTAAAATTATAATACTTTTTGATCAAAATTTATTGACAAAATTGCAAAAATGGTCCCTGTGGTATGTCAAAACTAGCATGTTTGGGCCAAAACGGTTTTGGCTAGCATCAATGGTCCAAAAGTTTCATTTTCTTGCAAGTTTGGTCCAATTTGGCTTGATTTTTTTTGGAAAGACGATTTTGCCCTTATTATTTAATTTTTCATTTTTGTTTTATTACCAACAATTAAAAATAATTAAAAATAAAACAAAATTAAATTAAATACTCTCTCTCTCTCTCTCTCTCTCTCTCTCTCTCTCTCTCTTTCTCTCGTTTCTTTCTTACTACTGTCCAAAGAAGAAGAACGAGTGGTTGTCACCGGCCTAGGCCGCCCCTCCGCCTCCCTCCGGTCAGGTAGCACCACCCCAAACACCCAATTTGATTGTTGCTACCGTCCCTTTGAACCTAGACAGATGCCAACGAGAGAAAGGAGATCGAGATATGAAGTTTGGGTTTCTTGACGATTAGGGTTTCTTGGTGGCTAGGGTTTTCAGATGGAGGGTTTCGCGACTGGAAATCGAGGGGAAGACACCTCAAATCAATTTTCCTCGGCTGTTAAGACTCCGACGAGGTGGTTGTCATCGATCAAGGGGATCATCGATCTAGGTTACATCTCCACACCACCGTCGGATCCTCTAACTACAGACTGAACATATCTGAAGGCGACGAGCATGGTGATGGGGTGTAGCAGTGACGAGAAGAACAAGAGAGAGGGACATGATTGGCATTTGATTCAATAATTGGAAAGGGCGCAAAAATTTCTAGGTTGTAAATCGTAACCCCTTTCATCAGTAAATCGTAATCTATTTAACCTGTACTGATTTAGGGTATACGGTGTCTGCGATTCAGGGAGGGGGATAAAAGGGGTGCAGTTTACCTTCATCTTTATGTTTATTGAGTTGTTTGTGTGCTTATGGGTTTGAGTTGGGCAATTCATAGAAGAAATTGATTCCGATGGTGGTGATGGCAGTTCATCAGAAATCGATTTCTTAGTTCGTGAATATGATGTTCTTGTTCTTGAACTCAGGAAAAACCGAGTGTTCTTGAGATTCATATGCATATATGAGTGTGTATGTGTTTAGTCTATTCAACTTCATACAATGAATTGAAAAAAATTGATAAAAGTTAGGGTTCTATATTTTACAAATCCACTACCAGATCTGTATTAATTTTGTTTGTAGAGAGAGAGAGAGAAAGAGAGAAAGAGAGAGAGAGAGATAGAGAGAGAGAGAAAGGAAGAGAGAGAGAGAGGGAGAGAGAGAGTATTTTATTTTTGTTTTATTTTTAATTGATTTTTAATTACTGATAATAAAATAAAATGGAAAATTAAAATATAAGGGCAAATCCGTCATTATAAAAAAGTTCATAGGAAATTGGACCAAACTCGCAACAAAACGAAACTATCGGACTATCCTTGCAAGCCAAACCCATTTTGGACCAAAGGTGCTAGTTTTGGCATACCACAGGGACCATTCTTGCAATTTTGTCAAATTTATTAAAGAAAAAGTAGATACTTTATAATAGACAAAATTGCAAGAATGGTCCATGTGGTATGTTAAAAATAGCAACTTTAGTCCAAAATGGGTTTGACTTGCAAGGATGGTCCAATAGTTTCGTTTTGTTGCGAGTTTAGTCAATTTCCTATGAACTTTTTTATTATGATGGATTTACCCCTTATTATTTTATTTTCCATTTTCTTTTATTACAACAATTAAAAATAAAACAAAAATAAAATCTCTCTCTCTCTCTCTCTCTCACTCATCTCTCAGCAGTCGAACCCATCTCCATAACCTTCACCTGCAAATAGAAAGTGCTTTCTTATTGAACACCATCTCTGTCTCTATCACTTTCACACCTCTAAATCAGACACCATCAATTTTCTTCTTGATTAAAACCTACAAATCGAGAGTTTTCTTCTTGCTTCATACTTGAAAATCGAGAGTTTTCTTCTTGCGTCATAGTCAACCGGCAACTCTGTGGCCATGATTTCTCCAAATTGACGGCGAGATTTATCGACAGAATTCTCGAACACGGCGGAGTTGGGTAGAAAGAAATTGATGTGTTCAAAGATACATGATTTGGGTTCTGAGTGTGGCATTAAACAGAGGGATCAGATGCCATCTTTATCGACGATTAAAACTTCACCTCAGTTCACTTCTCTTTTGTATTTAGCTTCGATGGTTTGTCCGCGAATTTACAGGAAGATGGGATGGAATTACTTGGTGTATTTTGGAGAGAGAGAGAGAGAGAGAGAGAGATAGAGAGAGAGATTTTTTTTTGATTTCTATAATAAAAAAATTGAATAAGGGAAAATACCAATGGCAAATCCGTCATTATAAAAAGTTTTCAAAATTTTAGACTAAACTTGCAAAAAACGAAACTATTGGACCATCCTTGCAAGCCAAACCTATTTTGGACCAAAGTTACTAGTTTTGACATACCACAGGGACTATTCATACAATTTTGTCTTTGTAATAAGCCTTCAAACCTGGACCATTACTGTAATATACCTCAAGAAATAAAAAGGCCAAAAAAGTATATTAGGTAAATAGAACCCGAAAATTTCTATTTTTTTTCTTTCTATTATTTTTCTACATAATTAAGATTATGATATTTTGCTTAAAAAATTAATAAATTTTTATTACATATATCATTATCTAAAGTAATAAGATGATAGATAGAAAATATGAGCAGGAGATTTTAAAATCTCATAAAATAATCATCAATAATCAATTGTCAAATTCCTATAAACCTTTACGCTCTTAACTTAATTAACAAAATAACTTTGTATTTTATGTTTTACACCGGAATAATGTGTTAAAGCCGATGGTACTTATAGCATCTTTGCTATAAAGAGGGGTGATCTAAAGAGAAGCTTAAGAGGGGGGGGGGGGGGGGGGGATCAGATGCCGTCTTTATCGACGATTAAAACTTCACCTGAGTTCACTTCTCTTTCGTATTTAGCTTCGATGGTTTGTCCGCGAATTTACAGGAAGATGGGATGGAATTACTTGGTGTATTTTGGAGAGAGAGAGAGAGAGAGAGAGAGAGAGATAGAGATTTTTTTTTTGATTTCTATAATAAAAAAATTGAATAAGGGAAAATACCAATGGCAAATCCGTCATTATAAAAAGTGTTCAAAATTTTAGACTAAATTTGCAAAAAACGAAACTATTGGACCATCCTTGCAAGCCAAACCCATTTTGGACCAAAGTTACTAGTTTTGACATACCACAGGGACCATTCATACAATTTTGTCTTTGTAATAAGCCTTCAAACCTGGACCATAACTGTAATATACCTCAAGAAATAAAAAGTCCAAAAGAGTATATTAGGTGAATAGAACCCGGAAATTTTGTTATAAAATATGATCAAATAACAATATAAATTATAAACTAAAGAAAGAAATAAGAGTAGAGAGAACTTTTATTCCAATACTTGTGATGAATTCATCAAGTGCCTAATACATATGGCTCACTATTTATACTATCCAAATAAGATAAAAGATGAGCTATAATATGAATGCACATTATGATGGTGTATTATTACATTCATAAAACACATTGAAATGGTTGTTACTAATGCTAAATAATGATGGAGAGTTATGGGAGAAATGGAGAATCCAATGGTCATTCACAAACTAATATTTCATAACACTCCCCCTTGAATGACGATTGTATCATGCCTCGTTAAAAGCTTAATAGGTAAAACCTCATGGGAAAAACCATTTATTAAGGAAAAAGATTACATGATTAATATTAGATATTTGGAATAATTGACTCGTTAAAAACCTTTCTAAGAAAACCCAGTGGGAAAAACCTAGCTAAGAAAAAGAGTACAATATGTTTCCAACTCCCCCCGATCACCACATCACTTGATTTCCTTAAAGCGTCGCATTCCAATATTTCATACCATGTTTTCAAATTTGGATGTAGGGAGCGCATTAGTGAACAAATCTGCCAAGTTGTTACTTGATTGAATTTTCTGGATGTTGATGCCACGCTCTTTTTGAAGATCATGAGTAAAAAAAACCTTTGGTGATATATGTTTGGTTCTGTCTCCTTTAATAAAACCTTCATTGAATTGGGCTATACAAGCCGCATTATCTTCATATAGTATGGTTGGAGCTTCCCTTTTAGAAGTTAGACCACAACTCTCACGAATGTGATGAGTTAAATTTCTTAACCAAATACATTCACGACTTCCCTCATGAATTGCTATAATCTCTGCATGGTTAGAAGAAGAAGCAACTAAAGTTTGTTTAACAGAACGCCAAGAGATTGCGGTACCTCCACAAGTGAATAAATAACCTGTTTGAGATCGAGCTTTGTGTGGATCAGACAAATATCCAGCATCTGCATAACCAATTAACTCCGCATTTGATGAATTTGAATAATATAAGCCCATATCCATTGTACCTCGAAGATATCGAAGAATATGTTTGACTCCATTCCAATGTCTTCTTGTTGGGCAAGAACTATATCTTGCTAATAAATTTATAGCAAAAGATATATCAGGTCTCGTATTATTAGCAAGATACATCAGTGCACCAATAGCACTAAGATATGGTACTTCGGGACCAAGAAGTTTTTCATGTTTTTCACAAGGCCGAAACTGGTCCTTTTTGGCATCTAAATGCCTTACTACCATCGGGGTACTCAATGGATGTGAGTTATCCATATAAAACTTTTTAAGCACCTTTTCTAGATAACTAGATTGATGTACAAAAACTCCATTTTTGGTGTGCTCAATTTGAAGACCCAAACAAAATTTCGCTTTACCAAGATCTTTCATTTCAAATTTTTCTTTCAAACAAGAAGTGGCATTTTCCAATTCTCCAGAAGTTCCAATTATGTTCAAATCATCTACGTAAACAACAATTATCACAAATTCTGATCCGGATCTTTTTATGAATACACATGGGCTTAATGGATCATTTTTATATCCCTCTTTTAAAAGAAATGTACTTAAACACTTGAACCACATCCGGCCAGATTGTTTCAATCCATACAAAGATTTATTTAATTTTACCGAATATACTTCACGAGAATTAGGAGTTTGTGCTTCTGGCACCTTAAACCCTTCTGGGATTTTCATATAAATATCATTCTCAAGTGAACCATATAAATAGGCGGTAACTACATCCATCAGACGGATCTCCAATTTTTCATGTGTTGCCAGACTTATTAGATAACGAAATGTAATCGCATCAACCACATGAGAGTATGTTTCTTCATAATCAATTCCGGGCCTTTTGGTAAAACCTTGTGCAACAAGTCTTGCTTTATATCTCACAACTTCATTCTTCTCATTTCTTTTGCGCACAAATACCCATTTGTATCCCACTAGTCTTACTCCGTTTGGTGTACGGACTACAGTTCCAAAAACTTTTCGTTGAGTAAGAGAATTAAGCTCTTTGTTTATTGCATCTTTCCATTTTGGCCAATCTTTTCTATTTCTACATTCATCTATAGATTTAGGTTCAACATTCTCATTTTCTTCCATAATCTCGCACGCAACATGATATGAAAAATTATCGTCGACGTCTATCTTATTTTGGTTCCATCTTATTCCCGTCATGACATAATTTATTGAGATCTCTTCATTTTCATAATTTTCAGGTACCTCAATTTCTTTTGTTATGTCATTGGCCTCTTCTGGAGCTTCATTAATCTTTTCAAAAGATTCTGTTTTCTCTTTTGGACCATCAATTATATTTGCTCCCTTTCGTTTTCGAGGATTTTTATCTTTGGAACCGGTTGGTCTTCCACGCTTCAGGCGTGCCTTTGATTCATTTGTAGTTGTATTTTTTTCCTTCTGGGATATCAATTCTAACTGGAGCATTTACAGCTGGTAAATGAGACTTTGTTACTCTCTTAGGGTCAGTAAATGCATCTGGCAATTGATTTGCTATATTTTGTAAATGAATTATCTTTTTCACTTCAAGTTCACATTGACTTGAACGAGGATCTAACACTGAAAGTGATAATTCATTCCAAGAGATTTTATTCTCCAGCTTCTTTATTTCTCCCCCTAATGTTGGAAAAACTGATTCATCAAAATGACAATCGTCAAATCTAGCTGTAAATAAATCTCCAGTTGATGGTTCTAAATATTTTTCTATAGATGGAGATTCGTATCCAACATAAATTCCCATTCTTCTTTGAGGACCCATTTTTGTGCGGTGAGGTGGAGAAATGGGTACATAAATTGCACATCCGAACGTCCTTAGATGGGAAATATTTGGTACATGGCCGCAAACCAGTTGAATAGGGGAGAACTTATGATAACTAGTTGGCCTGATGCGTATAAGTGATGCCGCATGTAAAATTGCATGTCCCCATGTCGATGTAGGAAGTTTAGAATGCATTAGTAATGGTCTTGCAATTAATTGAAGGTGTTTGATTAACGACTCAGCTAAACCATTTTGTGTATGAACATATGCAACAGGATGTTCAATAGTTATCCCAATCGACATGCAATAGTCATTAAAAGCTTGTGATGTAAATTCTCCAGCATTGTCAAGTCGAATTTTCTTAATTGGGTAATCGGGAAAATGTGCCCTTAGGCGGATTATTTGTGCTAGTAATCTTGCGAAAGCGAGATTACGGCTAGATAATAAGCACACATGTGACCATCTAGTTGACGCGTCAATTAAGACCATAAAATATCTAAATGGTCCACATGGTGGATGAATTGGTCCACATATATCCCCTTGAATTCTTTCTAAAAAACTAGGACTTTCATACCCAACTTTATTCAATGATGGACGGGAAATTAATTTTCCTTGAGAACATGCAACACAAGACAATTCATTAGCTTGAAAAATCTTCTGGTTTTTCAAGGAATGTCCACTTGAACTTTCAATTATTTTGCGCATCATAACTGATCCGGGATGGCCCAAACGGTCATGCCAAACTTTGTAGATGTTATCATACCTTTTATTTTCAATAGCATGAGATTCAATCATTCTAATATTTGTATAATACAATCCGAAGGACAATATGGATAATTTTTCCAAAAGACTTTTCTTACCCGATATCATTTTCGTAATATTGAGATACTCTTCATCACCATCATTGGTTGTTTCAACATGATATCCGTTGGACCGAATATCCTTAAAACTTAATAAATTTCTTGGTGATTTCGATGAAAATAATGCATCTCTAATTATAATTATTGTCCCTTGTGGTAATATGATATTCGTTCTTCCGGAGTCTTCAATCATTTTTGCACTACCCGTTATTGTATTAACATTTGCTTCTCCAATTGATAAGTAAGCAAAATATTTTTTATTATTAAAAATGCTATGTGTTGTTGTACTATCTGCAAGACATATATCTTCCTCATTTCTTTTGCGAATATCCATATTTCTCTTCAAAATAAAAATATATAATAAAATAATAAGAAATAAGAAATATTCAACTTAGATAAATAAAGTCATATATTATTATTTTGAGAAGAATCATCGAGATCTCTTCTGATGAAACGACTATAACATAAAAATCATAAACGACATTAAACAAAACTACATATTATTCTTGACCATGACAATGACTTTAAACAAACATAATGCAAAAATAAAATGATACTAGAAAACCAACAATTTCATGATATGCCATATCCATCTCATTTTATGGGAAAAATTGGGTACTTCCATCACCATTCATAACACCGTTTGTCCCTTCCGTGTTGGCAAGATAATCGGCGACATCCAAATGTCTCATTCCTAGTTGATCTTCGGAAAAATAATTTTGAACAAAATTTGTTTCCGCATTTTTTCCTTCTTTATATTTTAGAGAAGCTTGATAAAGATCAACAAAATGCTTTGGAGTGCGACATGTACGTGACCAATGACCGGTCATTCCACATCGGTGACAAACATTTTCAACTTTCTTCTTGCCTTGACCACTTTTATCATTAGGATGTGGGTTTTTGTTTTTTTCCCACTTCTGGTGGTTAATTATATTATTATTATTATTGTTGGGACGATTATTATGACGGCCTCCACCACGTCCACGACCTCGACCATGATCACGGCCACGGCCACGGTTAGACCCTTGACCGTTATAATTAGATGATGTCGCATTCACTTCAGGGAATGGACTAGAACCGGTCGGACGTGATTGGTGATTTTTCATTAAGAGCTCATTATTTTGTTCAGCCACAAGAAGACATGAGATTAATTCACAATATTTTTTAAAACCTTTCTCACGATATTGCTGCTGCAGGAGCATGTTAGTGGCATGAAAAGTAGAGAAGGTTTTCTCTAGCATGTCTTCATCAGTTATAGTCTCACCACATAGTTTTAGTTGGGAAGTAATTTTGAACATGGCCGAATTATACTCACTCACAGATTTAAAATCTTGTAGCCGAAGGTGTAACCAATCAAAACGAGCTCTAGGAAGTATCACCGTTTTTTGATGGTCATACCTCTCTTTCAGATTATTCCAAAGATCAACTGGATCTTTGACAGTGAGGTATTCAGCTTTTAATCCTTCATCGAGATGGTGGCGAAGGAAAATCATCGCCTTAGCCTTTTCTTGGCTTGATGCTTCATTTAAAGGATTTACATCCTTTATGGTGTTTCCAAGACCCATAGCATCAAGGTGGATTTCAGCATCAAGGATCCATGATAAATAATTTTTTCCACTAATGTCAAGAGCCATAAACTCAAGTTTGCTAATGTTTGCCATAGTGAAAGTACTAATCAAAATAAAGAGTTGTATATTAGAGGATTGTTAGTTAAGAAGTATCATAAGATTACTTGTGAGCATTATATAACTTGTGAGCATTATACATATGAACTTTGAAAACAAAAATTATATATATATATATATATATATATATATATATATATATATATATATATATATATATACCTGACAACGACAAGAACGGCAAGAAGTTGGAACTCTATGGTAGAGCCTCGTGCTAATATCGTGTTATAAAATATGATCAAATAACAATATAAATTATAAACTAAAGAAAGAAATAAGAGTAGAGAGAACTTTTATTCCAATACTTGTGATGAATACATCAAGTGCCTAATACATATGGCTCACTATTTATACTATCTAAATAAGATAAAAGATGAGCTATAATATGAATGCACATTATGATGGTGTATTATTACATTCATAAAACACATTGAAATGATTGTTACTAATGCTAAATAATGATGGAGAGTTATGGGAGAAATGGAGAATCCAATGGTTATTCACAAACTAATATTTCATAACAAATTTCTATTTTTTTTTCTTTCTATTATTTTTCTACATAATTAAGATTATGATATTTTGCTTAATAAAATTAATAAATTTTTATTACATATATCATTATCTAAAGTAATAAGATGATAGATAGAAAAAATGAGCAGGGGATTTTAAAATCTCATAAAATAATCATCAATAATCAATTGTCAAATACCTATAAACCTTTACGCTCTTAACTTAATTAACAAAATAACTTTGTATTTTATGTTTTACACCGGAATAATGTGTTAAAGCCGATGGCACTTATAGCATCTTTGCTATAAAGAGGGGTAAAGAGCTTAAAAGTAGGGGTGTGCAAAAAAACCGCAAAACCGAAAAACCGAGCCGAACCGGTCAATCCGAAACCGAAAAAACCGAAACCGAAAAAAACCGTAACCTAAAAAAACCGAAACCGAAAAAACCGAATATCAACGGGTCGGTTTTTGGTTTTCATATTTAGGTATCCGCGGATACCCGAACCGAACCGTTTGATAATCTATATCCTAAACGAAAATCCATATCGACACTCCAATTTTGTAATTCTAAATTCATTTGCTTTTCTTGTTATTTTTATTATTGTATTTATTAGAGAGCTTATAATATATGATATTTGAAATTCATTATGTTTTTTAAACTTCATTATGTTTTTTTTTAAACTCTTTAACTTGCTAATTTTAAAAAAGAGATAACTAAAATGGAGTTTGTAGTTTCAATTGAATTTAATTTTTTATATTTTACCGGGTACCCGTGAACCGAACCGTGGTTACCCGCTTTCATACGGTTCGGTTCGGTTCGGTTTTTTTGTCAATACGGTTCGGTTTCGGTTAGTGCGCATGAGGTACCCGCCCCGTGGTCATGGTTCACAATTTTATTACTATCCGAACCGAACCGCCCCGTGAACACCCCTGCTTAAAAGAAACCTATTTTTCTTAATGTTGTCCAAGATTCTACCCAAACAAGATTTTTTATTTGTTATGATATAATATAAAATATTACAAAATATAGTATGATATATTATACGGAGTAAATGTTTTTTGTACGTAACTCGTGATCGATTATGCATTTCTAAGGCAAATCTTTTTCTTCAAAACTATTGCTTTAAATTTTATAATATTATACAACTTTTATAAAGTGATATAAAAATAAATAAAATATATCTCTAGACCTGGAAACTCTATAGGCAGAAGAATAAAGACCAAAAAAAAAGAATGTAAAAATCCGAAATTGAAGTTATATATAAAATGTTATCAAATAGTTTATATAGTTTATAGACATACTTAATGGTCTTTATAATGTAGTGAAATGTTGAAGTTTAACTAAACTGAAATGAGAAAAAACACAAAACTGGAACAAATAAATTGAAAAATAAGACAATTATTCGCAAGGCAAATACATAAAAGTAGAGTACTCAACTACTATTTATTTAAATAAACATCATGAACAAATGATACATATATATAAGCATTACTCATATGCAAAATATATAACCAACTATAGTTTAGCGATTATAAGATTTATCGCGACAACAGTTTCGGAGGAGTCAAGGATTAACTTGACTTGATCCAACTTGTAACCAACTGTAACATCACTATCTTCATGAACTACGTGGACAGTAGCACCCAACATCTCTTCCTCTATCTTCTTTGCTGCATCTTCTCCTTTCATCCCCACGAGTTCTTGCAAGGTCATCTTCAAAACTGCATTGTATCATTCATCGACATCACTTTGCACTACATTTCAATTACTTACGAAACTAACAATCAACCAATCCATTCATATTCATATATGTGATGATGTTATACTGAATTGAAAGAAGATTGGAAATCAACTTACATGGATCGGGGTCCCAAACTACCTCAGGGAATGTGAGTTGCAGGTTCTTCTTCTCATCGGCCATTGCGATTTTATTGAAGTTATTGGGAATCCAATGCTTTAACATAATTTTATAAATTATAGAAGAAGAAAGGAGAAGAAGAAATGATACCCAAACAAAAGTTTGTTTGAACGCTGGCATTTTCATCTATGAAAGTTATTGACGTTCCCAAATTACAAACTTGTATACATTATAGAGGAAGTAATGAGAGCTAAATAGCTAACACACTTCTATATATATTAGCTGATAAATGGGCTGTTATAATATTTTGTTGCAGACCAATGACCATATCGATTTTTCATGATAAAAAGTTGATCAAAAAAGCCACGTACGTCATATGGATGGGGACAAGATATAACTAATGGCTATTGAATTATTAGACGAATAATTATCTTATAAAGACCAACAAGGAAAAAGCGAAGGGTGATCAGAAAAATGACTTATCACTATATTAGGTAATATTTTTCAAACTCGTTACCTTTCTTACTAGTAGCATTAAATAATGAAATTGGTGATTATTTCAAATTATTGTAAAAACATAATAAATCTGTTAAATATCATAATATGACTTGATCAATTTTATATTATCCAAAGAATAACCTCATGAATCAAACTATTAAAATATAAGATTAAGGTGAAGCGGTTAACAACTTTTGAGTTTTTATAATTACACAGAATCATCAAAATTGTTAATACGTTATAGTGAATGTTACAAAATATTTTGGTTCAAGTACCTTTTTCGGTTTCATTTTATTGGGAAAATAATTTTTATCACCAACTTTATTCGAATTTAGCCCATGTGAAGTAACACTTTTACTCTCATACTTTTTATCTTTATTATTAAACTTTAGAGAAAACTGAAACAAAAACTTCTTTGTTTTTGAATGTCTATTCACACATCCATCATACTTTTAAATATATATTATACATATATTGGCTACAAGGAGACTTGCATATCCTCACATCCATCTTCTTTCAATCCATACATATATTAGTCTCCAAATGTCATTTGATAAAAAAAATTGTCCCTTTTGTTTGAGTATTCTTTGATCGCAGATTTTGTCATTTTAAACTAGCTTTGTTATATATTCACTACAAAAAAAATGTCACTTAGTGACGAAAACAAAATGGTCACTAACAATAGAAAGAGTTGTCACTAAACGATTTAGTGACCAAACTTTTGGTCGTCATTTTTCGTCACTATAGGTCCGTCACAAAAACTGATTCGTGACGAAATATAAAAGCAGTCACTACACAGTGACGAAAATATACTGGTCACTAAATTTGTGACAACCCGTTTCGTCACTAAATGTCCTCACTAATCAATGAAAGTCGTCACTGTCTTATCTAATCGGTGACCAGAAAAAGCCGTCACTATTCGAACAGTGACCATAAAAAGTCATCACTATCTCATCTGATTAGTGACCGTATAAAGTCGTCATTGATTTCGTCTGATTAGTTACGGAAGAAGTTCATCACTGATTTTTGTTGCTATTTCTTATATTTAACCAATTTAAGTAACTAGCAGGAAACTAGTCAATGGTAAAGATATAATATGATCTCTGTATCAAAATTAATCTCATGACATAATAAACATAAATTGTTCACAAATTTAATAGAACCTAGAGTGTACGATACTTCAATGACTAAAAAAATATACAAAGTAGGATATTCAAAGATGGATTCAACATCTTTACCATAAAAAATATAAATAGATTTGTCTCATTAGTGCCTTGTGCTGCTTCTTGAGTAACCTTTATCTAAGATTTTGAGCATATCTACCACTAGACCTGTCATATCCTGCCATTCTAATCACCACATATATGAAAAACAATATTTTTTACTTACGTTCCCCATCATAAACCTAGTTTCTTGATTTTTTGAAAATCATACACATGTGATTTTTTTTACCTTGTTATGGAATAATGTGGAATCAGAATCCTGTTCTTCTTCAAATTCATGGTCTTCAATGGGGACAACTGATTTCTAAAAAATCAAACAAACTCAAACAAACAATGGTAACTGTTTACTATAAATTGATATGAATATTGCTATCATATTTTGTTCATTAGTTAAAGAAAGAGGAAATACCATCCAAAACCCATAGGTAACTTGTGATTCCGTCATCTTTACATAACTAGGAAACTCGGTTCCAAGACTTGATTGAAACTCTTATGCTCGAATCATAGAAGGTGTAGTTGGGGTTAGGGTGGAGTTTTGGAGCCTTTATGTTGGAGACTTTACTTTCTTTAAACTGCATGTTAAATGGGTAACATTCATTATATACTTTTATATAACAAGATAAAAGAACTTTAAAGCAGAACATATACTACTTTTCAAATGTTATAGAACTTTATGATAACAAAATATATTTTTACTATGCCCCATAATAGATTATTGTTCATCAAAACTGGAATGGATGAAAGTACATACCTTTGGCAATCATGTACCATCTTTTCTTCTCATTTATAAGCGGGGAAACTATAGGTTCAACTTCAAGAGCAGCCTTATCTGATATTATAATGTTATAATGACTAACCTGTTTTTTGTTTCCTTTCGTTATGTTACTTGATATTTGACATCATATTTCACTAGATCTTTGAGGAAGTACTTGAATTGTAGCAAGAAAAAAAAAAAGAATCGCTTATCACCATCAATGGGTAATATAGACATGTGCTATGATTTCATGGGCATTTTGAAAGTAAATTTTATTTACCTAAAAAAAGACTTAGGAGCAATTAACCCAGAACACCAACACATACCCATTTAGCAATTCTTGTAAAAAGAGATCAGATAATAAAGAAATAAGAAAGCACACATATTCCACCATTTAAGACATTTGCTATGTATTTTTACAAATCTACCCCTCAGTCATAGTGTCATCTTAGAAAAGCAAGCACACCTATTCCACCGTTTGATTTTATTAAACTTTATTTAATAAAGGTTTTTAAATAGTGTTTAAGAGAAAATAATCGAAAGTACATTGTTATTTGTTGTAATGGTCCCCATTCAAAGTAAAATGACATTTTTTTGTCCTTGAGTACATCTCATATTTACGATTTTGGTCCCAATAACAGTCATTTTTCCTTGGAATGTGGCCCAAAAATATCAAGAAAGAATCAAATTTGGTCCATATTCTAACGTTTCATAATGTTTTTAGTCCCTCTAATTAACATTGTTTGTTGCAAGCCAATGAAATGTGTATACAATTTTTGAAATTAAATGTAAAAAAAAAAAAAATCTTACCAAATTATGTTGCTTCCATTAGTTACAGAGGCAAGTTCTTAAGGAACCATGGATGGCTGTTGATTTTCTTTATGTTGATTCTCTGCAAGTAAACCGATGCATACGTTAACCGGGCATGATATTTCTAACAAATAAGAAAGGTGCATTATAAGGGTTGTTTGGTTTGCAGAATGTTTTGAAAGGAATTAAAATCTAAACAAATAAAATTTTGTTAAGCGTTTAGAAATAGAATGGAAAGCTAGTACAGAGGCGAAACTTCATACTATATGTATATAAACCATATGGTCCCTTGATTAAACCTCTTGATAAAGTGGAACATAAATGACAAAAATGCCACTCCTACATTGCTTTTAGTACATCTTGCAGTAGGCATGATATCCTTTGGTACTGAATGATATATCATATATATCACATGCTCATCCAGCCTAATACACATATTTTAATCCAAATTATGTTAATAACTCATGTTATTTAAAGGGTTAATAACATAAAAGGGAGACAATACCTTAATTTAAAAAAATTACCGGAAATATTTGAAACAATAGTTACAAAGATTTAAGGGTTTCAATCAGAGCCCAAAAATTGAATCTAAATTTAAAATGACTACAATTGCTGCAAATTCAATAGGACTACTACAACTGAGAACTGCATGAAGTTGGCAGTACTAACTTCTAACTATAAAAGGGAAATACCACAACTTCTATTGAAATAGCATTATGTATTTTGAGATGAATCCAATCTTGAAGTGGTGAAATGAAGTTCTATGTTACACAGTTAAGCATATGTTTTGGCTGGAACATACCAAAAAATAAAAAAAAAACTAACCTGGGCATTTTAACAAACACTTGGGGTGCAATTACAATAGCAGCACACCACATCGAAAATAGGAACACCGGATTGAGCAGATGCATCATCACCTAACAATCCGAAAGTATGGATAGTAACTGCTTCCTGGTGGTGGTGGCGTACGTTTGGTGTTAATCCTGTAAACAACCACCTCACAACTAATTGTATTTTAAATTAGTGTGGTACAACAAAATAAAACCAAAATCAAATTCAAAATTGAATATGAAGAGCATATCCCAAGGAGACACACAAAAGAAGTGGTGGAGGCCGGCTGTGATAGTACGGCTTCCCACATAAACCCTGATTCTGTTTTCGATTGTCGGTGGTGGTGGGAAGCATCGATGTACAGGGGGAGCGGAGGTGGAGGTGCAGTCGATTCTCTCTGGAAAACATATGTCACAAGGCGGCAAAGAGTTTCAATCGAGGAAGAATCGAGCGAGAGAAGTACAACACGGTAGATCGGCTTTGAGGAAAAGGAATACAGAAAGCAGTGGGTCATTGAAGCGGTGGAAGGGTAAACATAAAAAGCAAAACTAGGGGTTGAAAAAATGGAAGTGGACTAGTCGAGAAAATAATTAAAGACATAAGTGGAAAAAGAAATGAATAAATATATACAGTAAAAAAAGAAGCTGGTAACAGGTAAAAAGAAGATAACTTTTTTAACCGTAAGTATTGTTTCTAAGAAGCTTGAGCTTTAATTATCTGTTTAATATATATATATATATATATATATATATATATATATATATATATATATATATATATATATATATATATATATATATATATATATATATATATATATAAGTGCTGAAAAGTTCATATGGTGTTAAAATAAATGTGTAGTGTGGAACTTAAATTTTTTTTGTTTAATTCACAGACAACGACGATTGCTATCTTTTTTTCAGCCCATGTGTATAAAAATAACCAGTGATTATTATTTTTGGTCATTAATATTCAAAAGTCTTCAATTCAGTGACAACTTTGTTTTGGTCACTAAGTCTTTAATTTAGTGACCACCTTTTTAGTCACTAATACCTTTTATTATGCTAAAAATATATTTTTGTTTTACTTCTACCGTTTAGTGACGGGTGAATGACGACCATTATAAAATTAGTCACTAAATTTGTAGCATTACCAAAATTCAGTGACCACTAAATTTGTGGTCATTAACTGATATTATTAGTGACTATATTTTTGATCGTCACTAAAAATGGTCACTAATAAGGATTTTTCTTGTAGTGATTTGGTTTCCGTCAAACTTAAAAAATAAAAAAATAAAAAACTGTTTTATTTTATAAATATCATTTTACATCTTTATATTTTAGACAAAACTTCAAAAATGGTCCCTGTGGTTTTCGAAAATATCAAGTTTAGTCCATAAGTTCAAAAAACCTCATAGATCGTCACTATGGTTTCAAAACTTTTAACATTTGGTCATTCCGGCTCACTCCGTTACCATTTAACCGTTAAGTCAGGGGCATTTTATTACCCAGGGACGATTTATGAGGTTTTCTATTACTTTTTTTTAAACAAATAAATAAATTTAATATGCAATGATCCCTCCTCCTCTCTCTCTCTATCTCTCTCTCTCTCACTCTCCCCCCCCCCCCCCCCCCCCCCCGTTTTCTTCTTCGTCTAGCACCACACAAACAACCCAATACTTGCTATTGTTGTCCCCATTTCTTCTTCATTAGACTGCCAAGACTCACCCACCGGAGGTGGGTGGTCCTCCTTTCGCCAGAAAATGCGAAGATGAGAGGGAGGAGGTTGTTGCCTCCATCCTAACCTCCAACAGATCCCTTCCCATCGAAGCTCAACCCCCAAACACCCCACTACTCACTGATGTAACCTACCGGTGACCAAAACAGTTTCGTCGGGGACTTCTCTAGTCGAAGGTGACTGCCGGTGAGCCAAAGCACTACTCCGCCATCTTAACCTCTCTTTCCCCCTCCTGTTCTGATAATTAATCACCACCTGTGTAGTTGTTGTTATGACCACTGAACACCACCGAACACTACCTTCCAGTCGTGACCCACCATCACCAAACTCCCCATCACCGCCACTGCTGTGAAGTTTGATTATCACCAAGTTCTCCCTTCCTCCACTTGAACAAGTCTTGATTTGAGCAAGAACAAGAACAATTCCTTCATAACCAACTTTCTCATATGGGTGTTTGTTTTTTTTTCAACGATCTTTGTGGGTTTCTAAGAATAAAAGCCTATGGCCTCGTTTCTTAAGAATAAACAATATTGATCGGAAAATAATACCTCGAATTCCGATAATAGATCCTTCACGGCTTCGTATACATCGAGAATTTTGAATAGTCTCTCTGGTGCTCTGCTCCCCATGGCGATTCCATTAGCGAAATTAAGCAGCTCCATGGTGGAAACCCTACATACATCCATGAAGGAGAGATCGGCGGCGGTGGCAGTAGCGGAGGAGTAACCGAAGACGCGATTGCAGAGGCGTCGCTCGCTAGGGTACAAAACTCGAACAACCATGTTAATTGCTTTGACCCATTTCTCGATTTCAACATCGTTGTCGACGTCTTCTATAGAGATAGAGAGATAGGTGGGACCCTTGCATATTAAATTTATTTATTTATTTTAAAAAAAGTAATAAAAACTTCATAAATGGTCCCCAGGTATGAAATGACAAAAATAACCCCGATGTAACGGTTAAATGGTAACGGAGTGAGCCGGAATGACCAAATGTTAAAAGTTTTGAAACCACAGGGACGATCTATGAGGTTTTTTGAACTTAGGGACTAAACTTGATATTTTCGAAAACCACAGGGACCATTTTTGAAGTTTTGTCTAATAAAATTCCAAAGGGCACACACCTCCCACCCCACCCCTTATTCCCCTGTCGCTACTAGATGTACACTTCCTTCTTTAGGGGTGAAAATTGGCAATTCCTTCTCGTTACTAGATGTACATTTCCTTCTTTAGGGGTGAAAATTGATCATGTTTGATAATTTTTGTGTTGACTTATTTAATTAAACAAGGAAAAATGTCATAATAAACTTGAGCTGATCATTTTTGTGTTGAGTTATTTAATTAAACAAATGTTAAGTTATAATAAATCTCAAGTTAGGCTTAAAATGTCGGTTTTACCATTTGACGAGATTTTAGTTCGTTTATACCGCAAACTTGTAATACTTTTTTCAAATTTTCCCTTCTTACAGGTTAAACCGGTTACCTGTACAAGTGGCAAGCCACATGTTTGCTGATTAGGCTAGATTTGATGATGTGCCTTTGCCTCTTCAAAGTCACCTCAAAGTCACAAAGCCACAAGTTTACCCCTAATCTCAAAGGTTTCTTGTGTTTCCTATCTAGAAAAAATCATATATATTGTATACCACTTAAACAATTTGAATATATTTTTGATTTTGATTTTGATTAATATTATTATTATTATTATTATTATTATTATTATTATTATTTCTTCGAATTTTCAATATAATTATGTATTTTCTTTATTATATATATATACATACATATATATATATATATATATATATATATATATATATATATATATATATATATATATATATATATATATATATATATATATATATATATATATTGTTTTCTCGTATTTTCATTATAAATGCATTTTTTCGTATTATCAATATAACTATTCTTTTTTTCTTTGTATTTTCAATATAAATAGTTAAATACATATATTTTGTATTTTCAATATAAATACCTATATGTCTTATATCAATATAACTATATTTATTCGTATTTTCAATATAAATATGTAGATTTCGTATATATTATATAAATTTGATAAATGTATAAATACATTTTAAATGCGTTATAAATAAACATATTCTCGACCGAATAATTCAAATTCGCATTCATAAAGTGAATAATACAAAAATACATATTTATATACTATAAACGAAATCTATGTATTTATATTGAAAATATGAAAAAACACAGTTTTATTGATATAAGGTATATAAGTATTTATATTGAAAAATACAAAATATATGTATTTAACTATTTATATTGAAAGTATGAAAAAAAAATACTTATATTAATAATACAAAAAAAAATGCATTTATAGTGAGAATACGAACAACAAAAAATAGTTTTTATATTGATAAAAAAAAAAAATACATAATGATATTGAAAATTTGAAGAAAATAATAATAATAATAATAATAATAATAATAATAATAATAATAAATGTATTCCAAAAAGTTTTTATATTGATAATAAAAAATATTGAAAATTCGAAGAAATAATAATAATAATAATAATAATAATAATAATAATAATAATAATAATAATAATAATAAGTGTATTGAAATTGTTTAAGTGGTAATATATATGATATTTATATAAAGGGAGATGACTTATACACAATAATTTTTTCTCCATACACAACAATTGATGTTTTAAAATATTGTACTGTACAACTCTATAATGCATAAATTGTTGTGTACGACAAAAAACTGTTGTGTACAAATTACCTTCCTTATGTAAAACACAAGTAGGCTTTCAGCCTAGTGGTAAACTTGTGGATTTGTGAATATGAGATTGCGGTTCGAGTCTTGTCGTCTTCATTTTCATAAACAAACCAAAATCTTGTCTTCATTTTCATAAACAAACCAAAATCTTGTCAAGGGTAAAATCGACATTTTCATAAATAAACCATTATGACATTATCCGATTAGTTATTGAGTTGGGTATTTGTGTTTGTAAGTTACATTAATTCGATCATAGATTCAAATAAACACGGGTAAGAGATACATGAAAGCTAGTGTCGAGTGTACATAGTATATATAAATAAAGCATTGGATCAGCACAATTCAATCTTGAGTTGATGAGGCTGACCATGAGATTTAGCCTATTCTTGGTGCCCTGACAACATTTTGAGAAGAATCAACGAATAACCTGACTCGATTTGACCTGAATTCCATTGTAAGAAAAGTATCTTGAGGAACTACATGGACCATAGCACCCAACATCTCTTCCTTTATCTTTTTTTCTGCATCTTCAGCTTTCATCCCCACGAGTTCTGGCCATGTTGTCTTCACAGCTGCATTGTACGTATATCATTCATCCACAAAAGATCACAATACTTTTAGCATACTTCAATAATTACTTACAAAATGAGTCCTAAAATTCAAACGATAGGTGTATATATATCATCTAGTAAACAAAGAAAAAGATCGTAAGTGAACTTACATGGCCTTGTTTGTTGGGCTTCAAGACACGGTTTATTTTGCTCCTTCTCCCCCGCCATTGAAATTTTACTAGACAAAGCAAAAACCAAATACTTTTACACACTTATATAAGTAGAAGAAGAAATGAGAATTAGACACCTTAACATACACTTGTATATGTAGGTTAAGGTCCTATAAATAATGCCAAGATTTGAAATCTAATATGTTGGGTGAATGGTCTGCAACTTGGGAATAATCGAGTATATTCTAACATTTTAAATAAGGTAAATTCTTATAGTCGACGTCTTTGCTCTTATATGTCTTATAATTAATATTTTGTTGTAGATCAATATGAAAATTTGTCATCTTAGTGGAATAAATAAAGTCTCATGATATAGACAAAAAGAAGCAACATGGCGACATTGAATTGCCGGCCATTGAATAATATGGCCTAATGCATATAAAGACGAAGAAGAAAAAACAAAATCACGAATCAAACCAATAAATATTATAAAAATGAGGTGTAAAGATTATTTCTTTTTAAAGGTTAACATGTTTTTTTACTAATAATATTTCATAAAACAGCGAAACAAGATTTAGCGGCTAAAAAAATAGCGACTCATAAATATCTTAAATATAAATTTTATTTATTTTTAATTGTGATCATTTTTTTGTTTATATCGGTGGATGTGAACTTTCACCTTTTGCCGTTCATCGGGGTGATACCCCTCAATGTTTGATAAGGATAAAATCAGATCCGATTGAGTTAGCATGAATATGTCTGGGATTAAATTAGAGGCTATAATTAAGATAAATACAAAGACTTTTAATTATAATATCAAAAGTAACCGATTAATACCTAACTTTTTTATAGGACCCTAAAAGACATATCAAACATCCCAAATTTTTTTTCATCCCCTTTAACCTAACTCTTTTGGGATAATGACAAAAAAACACTATGTTTTTCTATAAAAATATTTTTTGAGCATTGTTTTCTTTTGGCGGATAGATATTTCGCAAGTGTACGTCTTTTTCTGCAAACTTGATAAAAGACAAAAAACTATAACCACTTTCAAAACAAACAATACCTATATCTCTCAAAAGTTTAGTTTAACCATCAAATTTTTAATAATTTAAAAAAAAAAACCATCATTTTTGGTAAAATGTTTAACACAACCACTATTACTTATTATAATCGGTTTTAATTACTAAAAAAAATACTTCTTTTCAAAAGTTCGATTTAACCACCAATTTATGGATGGTTTTTTAACACAAAATGAAAATTGATAGTTTTTTAAGTACAAATAAAGCTCTGGTAGCCGTAGAAAATTTATCAAAAAATAAATGGTTTTTTTTAACACAAATCAAAATTAAATGATTAAATCGAAAAAAAAAAAAAAAAACAAAATATAGTTGTTTTTTCATCGTTATCCCAACTCTTTTAATAAAAGTTCAAAAACCACTAGTAAAATTTCCAGTTGTGCTCCCTAATTGGCTACACAGAGCACAAAAGTAAGTAATTTTCATCCCATTTTCAATATCAAATCTGAAATTTTGGATGAAAGTTAAAATTTAGTTTGAAAGTCACAAATCCTGCCAATGTTTTCTGATACTACCAAACATATCATCAAGGTATACGATTAAAGTTCTTCAAGTGTAAAACCATTTCACCATGCATAATTAACTATTGCTGCCATTAGCATACAAAACAGTAATCGATATCACGATATGCACCCATAACATAATTACAGAATGCTTCTATCGCATTTGCAGATAATCTAAGCCCTTGATCACCATCTACAACTTATACACACAGCTCCCATCATCACTCCTAGCCGTTGGATCAAAGTTTTCTGCCGAAGGATCCGTGCAGCCTTCACGAACAGGAACATTAACTTGTTGCGCAGCTTTCCCTGTATCCATAACATCATTACATCAATCAAAAGTTTTAATCCAAAAAACTCTCTCTTATTAACAAACTCATTCAATTTACAATCCTACAAAGCTTTGCTAACCATAAAAGGCTCCACTTTTAATGGCGTCCTCATTAGCATCTCCAAGTGCAGCTTCCTTCAAATACTTGTCTGCTAATTGAACTCTCTTCACATTCTCTTGTTCCTTCACAAGCATATTTCCATACTCGAGAAGCTTTTCAATAGTCATTTTCGGCTGTTCAAAAGTCGGAGGTCCCTCCCTTGAATTCACAAGTCTCTTCCCAATTCCTTCAATTCCAATCCCCGAAATCCACTTCCTAACTTCATCATCATACACTCTCGCTCTCAAAGCACCAAAGAAATCTGCACAAAACCCCATTAAAACAAAGAAACAAAGTATTCCTAAATATTTTACAGAACTTCATCAACGAACTCACCAATCGATTGACCAGGGAAGGTGTCTACAAGCTTGACAACATCGTCTTTAGGGATATTATCAGATCTGAATATACCAGTGCAAACCCCAATTCGATCTTCGCGAGTAGGTGCCCAGTAGAATTTCTCCATACGACCATCACGGATTAAAGGGGCGTATAAAGTGGAAAAGTCGTTACCGGTGACGATGATCGGAACCCTAGGGTTTTCTTGTTTGTTGTACATTCCGGGAAGCTGGACATTGGTGGGATTATCGGCGATGTTCATGAGGGTGGCATTCACCATCTGGTTATTGACTGTGTATTGAGTAGTTCCACCCATTCTTCCGGCCCCTGCATCAAGATCGTTGATGAAGAGGACGCACATTTTCCCTTTGCTGATTATGTCTGCTGCTTCGCGGTATCTTTGCCGGATTAACTTCGCCGGTTCACCTGCGTTTCCGCTTTCTAATTCTCCGGCACTCATCATGATTGGGCTGGATTAATTTATACATTCGATATGAACATTAGACTAGAAATTATGGTCAGGTCTATAGATCAAACTTCAAAGCATTAGAAGGAGCAAAACCTACTTGATACCCATTTTCGCAAATACAAGCTCACATTGGAAAGATTTTCCTTGACCTTTGCCTCCCCAAATGCCTAAAATTAAAGGAACCTACAATTGAAATCGTACATATTTTAGAATATTTAGAAAAGAATTGCAAGATATAGCAATAAACTTACCATTGTTACCGAAATAAGCAACATACTTTAGGTTTTACTCATAATCACAATTAACTTATAGTTTTCTAACGAGTGTACATTTGCCTTTGTTTAGTTTAAATAATTCTAGCACTTTTATTTTTAGTTTGCCATTTTTGTTTTAAATGTTTCTAAATTTCTCATGGATGCTTGCTTAGAGGTTGAATAAAATATAGAGCAGTTGCATTGCTACAATCCTTAGATGAAGATGTTAATTATTTGTATAAAATTGAATTGTCTAATTAAAAATACAAGTTATATATTGCCTGAATAGGTAGAGAAATACAAGTCGGTAAATTACATAACCTATTTTGGTAGTAATTAAATTTGGTTGTTATTTGAGGTAAATCGCCCTAATAGTAAGATATAATAAGGGTACGTATGTTTTACTGGGATTTAATTCTCATACTAAATAGTAAACATATCATAGTTAATTACTTAATTAGTACCTTGATATTTGGCAATGTCATGAAGTTTTTGGTGATGTGAACAACAAGCTTGTCCATGAAAGCAGGTGCAATGTAGAATCCATCCATGGTATTATCGAGGTTGTATCTATAAGTACGTAATATCATTAATTTTGACGTGATCAACAAGAAACTCAAAAATAATATATAACCACTATATATCAATTGAAGTATATGAGATGTAGAAAATATAAATTACTTACTGCCGGAGGCCTGTGCTTAGGTACTCATAGGAGCTCAAAACGGCATAATGAGTGCCACTATCCATGGGAGCTTGAAAGAGTGTATCCACCATTCCTTTCCCTCGGGTAATGTCCTGTTGATCATCGGATTCATCAAACGCAAGTCCTCTCCACCTGTCCTTGTTGGTTTGCTTATCTTCATCAACTTCGGCTGCAACCACCTTGAATTTCCCACTTGAAGCCTTTGTTTTTGGTTTAAAGACCAGTTTTTTTATATCTCCACCAAAGAAAGCTGAGGTTGGAGGCAAAGTTCTTCCACCAGAACCATTCAAGTTCAACTGCAACAAAGAAATAGTTATAGACGCCATTTCTATGTTAATTCTTTAAGGCTACTAAAACAGATTAAACTGATCGATGAAGACTCATGATTGAGAGAAAGACGATGAGAGAAAGACTGAAAAAGACGCATTATAAATGTGTAATTAATGTGTGTGTGTGTGTATGCATGTACATGTGGTAGAGAGAAAGACGATGAGAACAAGAGCGATATGCAATGTAAATGTAGAAGAAGCTAGAACATATTTAGCGAAAATGGTTAAAAGGACTCTAACCCATAATAGACAGGTGAGGATATAATATCTTTTTAATATACCTTGTGTAAACGACGTTTGAAACTATCATTTGTTTGTTAATGTGAAGACAAAAAAATAAAAAATAAAAAACAACTGTCTTGACGGGTCAACCCATGATACTATTAAATCTTTTAAAAAAGGTGATTACCAGTGGTCGGATTACAGCTCCGGCAGCCGTAGCCATATATGGAGGATAAAACTAATTAATAACCAGAAGAAAGATATGTTGGTTTATGTTTCTTAAAAGGTAAAGTAAAAGCTATGAGATGAGATGATTACGATGATGATGGCTTTGAACAGTAGGTTGGTTCAAGAAGATGAAGAGGAGTTGCTATTTATAGTAAGAAGCCAGAATGGGACATGTGAGTCTTTGATTGTTCGAGAAACAGAAGACTTGTGGATTGGGATCGCAGATTTCTAATCACCACACAATATATTTGGATTCTTATTATTATTTGTGTGTAAATAATGACGCAAGATTTAACTTGTTACCCAACTTTCATGTGAACATTTGTTATGAATTATTAATTATGGATATAAGCTATGTGATTTATTGATCCGTGTCTAGAAACCTAATTTATGCATCAAAAGACTTATATATGGAAAAACAATAATTTAGTTGCCAACATAATTTTTTTTTAGGACGGGCGAGAAAATATATGTCTGAGATTAACTCATGACCAGTTTGTTAGAAACACTTTATTGCAGTCGCAAACATAATTTATTACGAAAATACAAATGGTTGTATTGATTTACAATTGACTACATATAAAAACATCAAACTAAACACGAGAAATTAAATTTATTACAAAGCCTTACTTAAGATTGATGAATTTAACATGTAAGCATACATAGTAAGGAATACGTATGTACTAATCTCTATTAAACATATGTCACAAAGAAGCAAATATGTATAAAATTAATGTATATGGATTATTTATAACCAAAAAATCAGGGGAGGGGAACGGGCACAACCCGTCGCCCTAATAAAGCTACGCCCATGCTTTGTAGGATGAAATGTTTGTTTATGTCATGAAGTCTTTCTTTTTTCTTAATTTATTAATTTATTTATTTTTTGCTCTCAAGCCTAATAGAGTTATAAATATTTGAGTTTGTCTAAATTTGAAGGGCTTCGTGGGTTTTGTCAAATATCAGTCTGAAACGATACGAATCAAACCCAATATCAATCCATCTCTAGGTTCATATTATTATATTTGATCGGATTTTTTTATACCACTACTGTTAGATATTCCTACGCATAGGGATGAAAGTGGGTCCAAACCCGGATCGGATGGACCCGGACCCGGAAAACCCAGAACTTGTTAACGAGATTTTGTAGAACCGAAAATCGGACCGGTATATAGGAACCGATTTCGGTTCGGTTCCAAGTAAAGTGGGTCTAGAACCGGAAAACCCGGAAACATCAAAGTGAGTAGGTTGGAACCGGATAAAGTGAGTTTAGAATCGGAAAACCTGGAAAAATTGGAATTTTTTGGTAATTACTTACTACTTAGTGGGTTGAACTTTGAAAATTTTCATATTGATATCTCAACTTTGGGGGATTGTAACTCATTGAATATGAAACCAAAATTAACAAAATTGTAGCTAAAAATCATGGACAAACTCTAATTTACACCATGGAAAAAACCTTATGTCAATCCGACTTTAAACAAATGTGATATGCATGTGTTAACATTTTCACATAATACAAAATACAAAAACAAATAGTTGAAAAGTTGAAAATTTTCAGTTTTGATATCCCGACTTTAGAGGACTGTAAATCTTTGAATGTTAAACCAAAATGACAAAATTATAGTCTAAAATCATGTATAAACTGTAAACTACAAGTTGGAAAAAAGCACATGTCAATACGACTTTAAACGAATTAGATATGTATGTTTTAAAACTTTCACCGAATACAAAAAAACTGAAAAAATTAAAAACTTCTAGCTTTGATATATCAACTTTGGGGGACTATAAATCAATGAATATAAAATTAGAAATGGAAAATTTGTAGTCTACAATCATGTACAAACTCTAAACTACAAGTTGGAAAAAACCGTATGTCAATCAGAGTTGAAACGAATGAGATATGTATCTTTTAAACATTTTACAAAAAACCGGTTCCGGTTTTTAGACCTGGTTTACCGGGGCCCGATGGATCCAAACCTGAATTACCCGGAACCCGGATAAAGCCAATTTTTGAACCCGGAACCGAAACCCGTTTTATATATTCCGGTTCTAACGGTTCCGATTCCGGTTCCGGTCCGGTTTTTCGGTTCTAAATCTCATCCCTACCTACGCATGCCCTTGTATAAAATATATTATAACCATAAAAACTAATTGATGTCCCGTTTAAAAGTATTAATTTTGCTATTCATAAAATGTTTGCAACACCACTCCTTAGTCTTTACATGTTTGCCTTTCATCACAATATTAATCAGATTTAATTTTTATATGAAACCTACTCAAATTAAGTGGTTTTTAGATGAAAAGTATTTAACTTATTCTATGATCATAAGGAAGAGTTATATGTAATCCCTATAAATATGTAACATCTGGACTCCCAGGTATCTTATTTTATGCTTTAATATTGAGTTTTTAGAGAGAGACTCGCCTAGTAGGCGCTCAGACTTGCCGAGTAGGAGCGCAGATGGTCAGACTGATTTAATGGCGGACTTGGTGAATCCATTCGTGGACTCGGCAAGTCCACGTTGTTTAATGAAACCCTAATCCCCGGTGTTTGAGACCTATTTAAAGGGGCTTATAGCCACCATTTGCGGCTACCAGGCCCTTAAGAGAAACCCTTATTGTGCTTGAGCATTTGTGAGAGAGAAGGAGCCATTATTGGACCTTTGTGGGTTTGTTTTGCAAGAAGAAGTTGATTCCAGCTTGGAGGAGGCCAATGAGGTTGCATATTCGTGGATTTCAAGCAGAGGGCATCATTTTTGATGCAGCATATCGACCCTATTTCTGTTTTGTTAAAGCATCCATGGATCTAGGGTTTCCTATGCCCTTTATCGGGTTGATTTGTTGAGAATAAGGTCCCTTATCATGTTTAGACTTCAGATCTAGACCCATAGTGGTCCAGAGAAGGTTATCCATCTTGATTTATGTTGGGTTATGGAAGAAATGAACTTAGAGTGTTGTATTTGGCACTAAATCATCAAGTAGTGTCATTTAGACATTGCATGTGTATCAAGTTCGAACCTTTACGTGTTTATTGAGCTTGGGAGGTTAGATCTATGGATTAGAGGAGCGCATATGACCTCAGAAGGTCATTTGAGTTTGAGCATGGCTTGAACTCGCTGAGTCCAAGAACAGACTCGACGAGTAGGATGGGTTTTTGTCACACCCCCAAACCAGAACGGCGGAAACGTTCGAGGGCGGAGGACGTCATATTCAGTATCATAACAGTTCATAGAAAGGAAAGTACACACCACCATATATATTAAGTTTTTCAAAATGTTTACATAATTGTATTCGTTACATGATCAAAAGATAAATACATAAACATCTTTCAAAAGAAGTAATTAACGTCAGCACGTTAATCCCCAAAAGTTGATCTCCAAACCTGCTTAGCGGTTCCCTGAGAATACAAGTTATTTCAAAGAAAAAGTGTCAATAATTAAGTTGGTGAGTTCATAAGTACTGTTTTGAGAAAATGTACGCCATTCGAAAGTTCGTGTATGTTTTCCAGAAAACGCAGTATTTCACATGTAAAGAGTTATGATTCGTTGTGTTGACAATGAATGTATTAGATCCAGAAAATCCCATATTTTCCCTAATGGTTGAGATACGAACTGTTGTGTTTTCCAAGAAAAACCCTTATTTTCTTATAAAAGTATGAAATGCATATGAATGTTCGTGTTATAAGTTGTAAGTAATTGCACCAGGAAAATTCCTTATTTTCCTATTAGTTGTTTGTTTGTATCCAGGAAAAACCCTTATTTTCCTAACATAACTAGCAGTCTCTAAGACCGAAAATCGCAAGCAACCGACATGCTTAAAAGTTGTAGCATAGTTTTAATAGCTACTCGTTCATAAAAGCATAATACCGTATTAATTGTATATCCGGTGAGTTTTATAACCATACTAAACATAATATGCCTGTAGCGACGTTCTTCAGGCGTCGTAGCGTTATGACAAACTGTCACCCCAAAGGACGGACTGTAGCTAACAGTCAGGACGCAGGATCATGACTTCCCGTATAGATCTATACACATTTGACACGTTCTCCGAACGGGAGACTCTGGTTATAGACAGGACTTGTAGCATTACTTTCTAATAAAGAAAAGTAACGTTTGAAGATATACACGTCTCATGGATTCTCAACTAAGCCTGTATTAAAGTGATAGTTTTTGTATGTAAAGTTTATCCTTTTTCACAATGTTTGACAAAGCATAAATCATAAGTTTTTAGAATGTATAAAACGACTTAACAATGAAAGGTACTTTGAAATCATTATATACTTTGCGTAAGTCTAATGCACACAAAGTATGACAAGAGTTTTCACATAGTAGTAATAAATCACAAGTGATTTATTTGATAAAAACGAGTAAAGTGAAATTTTTGATGTAGAAGACAAGTTTGTAAACAAAACCTATATATGTATATGGTTATATATATGCATAAGTTTTAAAAGATGATTTGGTATGTTTCGTAATTCTTGTTCATATTCTTACGTTTTTATTAGAAACTTTGCATGAAATAATCCTTAAGTTTGATACTAAAGACCTTTTTGTACTTATCACTTTTGTAAAAATGGTAATTAAACATATTTAAATGATTGTGTTTTAACTTCCTTAATGTATAAACATTGCTCAAAAATGTTAGAAGGTGTTAATAAATCTATAAACCACTTTTGACAGTTTTACCCTTTACTGTCCCTGTTTTTAGAAAGCTCATAGAAAAATCCTCATAAGTCAAAAACTGAATCCGTCACCTCTGAGAGTTTATAAAATGAGTCTACTTTGTTCCTAATTTTTATTATGATTTTTAGTGGTCTCAAACCAGTGTGAAAATGAACATCTTCACAGACTGGTCCGAAATCACTTATGAAATGACAGGCAGTTTTATAAAAATCGCCATAAATTGTAGAAAAATCGTATGAACGCGTGCGAGTAGTCATTAGAAAGGTATAAACTTGAACTATTTGAATATTGTACAGTTTTGAAAGATATTAAGTTTAAGATGGTCAAAACGGTCCGTGAACAGGACTCAACTTTTTTGTAGAAAGCTGTCATTTAAATTTAAGTTATGTTTAGTGTTCTAACTTGTATCCCCCCCCCCCCCCCCCTTAAAACTTGAAGAAAACATGAAAATGTAGGGGTATGAACTCGCCTTATGTGAATACTTGAAGAATGGAAGGTTGAAGATGAACTTTTGGTTGTTGGTTTGATGCTCCAAAACTGCCACTCTTTTGGCTATGTTGCTGTCACGAAAATTTCACAGCAAAAGAGCAAGAAAAAGGGTAGTTTACTCACTGTTTTGAATCAATAATTGTGAGTATCAAAACAAGTAACTTCCAGGGGTATTTGGTGGTAAAAATATCAAGCAAAAGGAAGGTGTAGATGGGTGAAATGGTGGCTGAAACACAAAAGGGACAGCAACCCTTTAGTTCATGGCTTTGATGACTTTGGAAGGAAGTTCTTGTGCTTGAAAATGAGATGAAGGTTGAGAGAAATTCCCTGAAGTATTTTCTGGTCAAATGAGGGTAAAATGAAGATGAAATTTCGTGATAATGAAGGAGAAAAGAGTGGAAGAGGATAAGGGGACAAAACCTAGACTAGCTTGTGATGGGATGTGAGTTTAAGTGATGTGATCTTGTCTAGCCACTTGCTTGGGTGGTTGTTTAGAGATAGAGTTAGTTAACTAACTAACTACTAGTTATTTAGTTAGTTAGGAGTTCTAGTTAAGGAGAGGGAAGGTCTTAATCTCGAAAATTAGAAGAGGGATTAATAAGCATTCTTAGTAAAATGTCTTAAGTGATTAAGCACTTATTAGTTAAGTTGGCACTTATCTCCACCAATTCTCTTATCTTAATTGATTTAGAAATCATAAAACTTACATGAAATCACTTTAATTCATGACTCATAACTAGTCATTCACTAGATAATAATACATATATACAAATACATACATGTATACTTAGTATAAAATAACAATGTAGTTTTTGTGTATTTGAACTTTAATGTTTATGTTTTATTCTTTTTATTCAAAAACACTTAAATACATTTTAATTATACCTTATAATAATTCATTTTATATTTTAATTTATTTAAATATAAAATTTATTGAGCAATGTATAATTTCGTGACATTTAACCGGTTAACCATATCGTTAAACACGTTTTGTCACTTTGGTTCGTATATTTGTCAAATTTAGATCCTTCACATCTATTAAGCAAACGTTTTACATAGAACCTAACTTACTTGTCAACTAGAGACATGTTGATACAAAAATTAAGTTTGTTGCGTTTAAATGATGTTATATGCTAATTTCACAAACCGGTGATGGTTCGTAGTCATACATCATAACGAAATTATCGTTAGTTTTATATTTCACAAGAACTTATTTAAATAAAAGAGGTTAAATTCTTTCAACCATTCTTGATAAAATACTCATATTGTTTAATAATCAAAACATAGCATCGTACGATTGTTCCTATTTTTACCAATTGTTACAGTTTTCCCCATAAATCACACAGATGGTAACTCGCTGAGTTGGGGAAGTGACTATGTGAGTAATTTGGGATTTTGAAGATGGGAGTTCATGACTGAACTCACCGAGTCACAATAGTGCACTCAACGAGTCTGGTTAAAGGGTTGATCGTTGACTTTTGTTGACTTTTAGGGTTTGGTCAACTTTAGAGTATTTGAGCCTTAAGAGGGGTAAAATGGTCTTTTACCCTCCTGAGAGTGCTAAGAGAGGGAATGGTCTAGCCTTGGGAAATGTGTTGATGCCGAGTGTTTATTTTCATATGATTAGGCGTAGACTAGATCCTATTTCACGGAGTCCGAGATTTCCGAGTTACCGAGTTACACGAGGTGAGTCTTCTCACTATACATTACCTAGAGTGGTATTATGAGTTGACCGGAAGGTCTTATGTGCTATGTATGAGATTGTGTGCCATGTATGAGATTATGTGCTATGTGATGTATGTATGATATATAATTGTACAGACCGTACCGGAGGGTCCAACGAGACAGACTGGGCCGGAGGGCCCAACGAGCTATGACCGAACCAGAGGGTCCAATGAGCTACGGGATCGAAGGGCCCCACTGAGACACATTGACCGGAGGGTCGTACAGTAGCCTCGAGTGGCGTATGTGTTGTATGTGGTATTTTGGGGGACTCACTAAACATTTATGCTTACAGTTGTTGTGTTATATGTTTCAGGTACTAGCGAGGACCGTGGAAAGGCGTCGGCGTGACCTGTACACACAGAGAAAGGATTTGATTTTGTGATCGTGGGATATGTTATGATTTGATAACTATTGTTGAATACTTTTGAGAAGATTTTTATATAAATTTGGTTGTTGAAAAATGAAAAAAATTGTTTTGAAAATCTCATCATTATAAAATAACAGATTAAATCAAATGACTACTTGATCGGCCGGTAAGATGGATCTAGGTTTTCTTTTTAAGGGGTTTTCTCCTAAGAGGTGGTGGGTTCGATCCTTGCTTGGACCAAAGTGATGAAAATAAGGGGGCCGTTTGTGAGGCGATTCCGGGTCGTCTGCTTTGCGGAACGATGTCTAACGTTCCTATATATGCCAACATATATTAATTCCGACAATTTTAGAAAAATAAAAAAACATATTAAAATTTGGTATTGCATAAACAACTATAACATAGATTAATAAAAAAATAGAAAATTGAACTTTGTAGAACGAGGATATACTTTCTAATTTACTTCTAAACTTAAACTTGTAACTACTTAGACAAAGAGCATCGGACTATACAATATAAACTTATAATGATTAGAATATTATTATATAAATAAATATATCATTAAACGTGGTTCAATGTTGCTTGTTTTGGTCCTAAAATATAAGTATATTTATTTGGCACAAAACCCGTTTAAGATTGTAGGTGTAACATCCCAAAATACGACCCAAAAACTTTTGTTTAATCATGACTAAATCATTATATCAATATCATAAAATAAAAACCCATACGTCAATATCTCAAAACCATAATAAAGTATCATGAGAAAACTGTATCAAGACTGTATCAAATCATATCTACGAAAAGCTGAATCGACTCCCAGGACAAAAACTGAAATGGTGGTGTATGCGATGCCATCATCCCGAGCTCTTCCCTTTACTTCTTGAAGTACCTGAAACCAAAACTGAAACTGTAAGCACGAAGCTTAGTGAGCTCCCCCAAACTACCACATACCATACAATAACATATAAAGCACATACTAGGCCTTGTCCACTGCATCAGACCGAAATCCGAAAACTGCATCGGACCGAAGTCCGGAACTAACCAGGGCCTTACCCTTTGCATCGAACCGAAGTCTAAAAACTGCATCGGGCCGAAGTGCGGAACTAACTGCATCGGACCGAAATCCGAAACTAACTAGGACCTTGTCCCCTGCATCGGACCGAAGTCCGGAAACTGACTGAGCATAACATAGCATAGCATAAACATATCAACTAACATAAGCACATATACTGCATACTGTATCGGACCGAAGTCCGGAACACATAACACAAAACATGCTTGAATCACAAAGATATCAAACAATCTAACTACTGCATCAGACCGAGGTCCGGAAGTACTGCTAACTAAACGGGCCGGCATTGTGGTCGTAGACCCGTTCCTACTGGAAGGAAACTCACCTCGTAGTCTGGCTGTTGAATGAATTGCTTTGGAAACTGTCTGCTGCTGCTCCGGTATCTCCCCGGCTACAATTCCCATAAGTACACTCAATCAAATACTGATAACTATACTGAGGGTAAAATGACTATTTTACCCCTGGTTAAAGTTAACCTCTTGGTCAAAGTCAACATACACTTGACCTGACTCGTCGAGTTGGGCCACCAATTTGTCAAGTCCCTACTCTCATTTCTCAATTCTGCTCGCTACTACTCGTCAAGTTTGGCATAGACTTGATGAGTTCCTCTTTGATACTAACACTTAATCAATCTGCATCCGACTCGCCGAGTTGTATGAACAACTCGTCGAGTTCTCCTTCAACATATGAACACTCTGACTATGACTCGCCGAGTTGTATGAACAACTCACCGAGTCTGTTCTTGAGATATGAAGATTTCCTTGGACTCGTCGATTCAGGGCACTAACTTGCCGAGTCCTTCCATGAATGAGTCTGATCTCCGACTTACTGAGTCCACCCATAACTCACTGGATCCATTAGGCATGACTTATGAAGGAGAATATTGGGGAATCGCGAATCGACTCGTCGAGTCCGAAGAACGCTCGCCGAGTCGGTTGCATGCAACTTCTATACAGTTGATTCTGCTCAAAACCAAAGTATACAACTTATAGATCTGGGTTCCTAAGGCTTGATTAACACATAAAGATTCTATCTTTACGTGTGCATAGACATCCATAAAGGTTTAAAGGCTCAAAAGGCACTTAAAAGAGTAGATCTAGGGCTTTCATGCAAAATGGCTCCATAAAGGTGTTAGATATAAGTTTTTGGAACTGAAACATGGTTAGATCCGAAGGCTATTCAACCCAATGCGATCTCTCTACTATGATCAAGCTAAGAACTGGATAAAATAGCCTAAATGTGATTTATAATGGAGAATCAATAATAGAAACAGAAGGAATCCGATTAGTACCTCAATGAACTCTGTAGTGGGTGCAAGATCTTGGATCTTCTGCAACTCCTTTGGATCTAGCTTCCTTCTTCTCTTCAAAACTTCAAGATTCACACAAGAAATGCTCAAAATGCTCAAGGAATGGTTAGGATTTGCTAAATGACGCTCTGAGGGTGAAGGAGGCGAGTTTGGGGCCCATAACATGGTTTAAATAGGGTACAAACCCTAAAGATTAGGGTTTCCTCCAAACTGGCCTACTCGTCGAGTCTAGGCGCGGACTCGCCGAGTAGACCACTTAAAACCCACGTCCAACTTGGCATCTACTTGACGAGTTAGGGCTACTATTCGCCGAGTAGCTCTTTATTAAAGACATTTAATGAATTAATACGTAACAGGAATGAGCGTTACAAGCGTTACAGTAAGCTATGTTTGGCATGCCACAATTAGCTTATAAACTAACTTAAATTTTGAATTTTTTTAAATTATCATGTTTGACAAACTAAAAATAACTAATATATTGATAATCTAACTTTAAAAAAAACTATTTAGACTATCATTTTAAGAGTTTTTTAAAAACTTTCCGAATATATATTAATTAATTATAAAAAACATATTCATTTAAATGTCATTTAACATATTTTTATATATTTTAACTAGTTTGTCGGTAATTTTTTTATCAAACGTTATTTTTTGTCAGTTAATTTTTAGCTAATGACTATTTTTTTTAATTATCGGTTTCAGTTACTAACTAACTCTTTAACTGATATACATAATCCACCTAAATTTAAAAAGAAAAAAAAATACATGATTGATATTTAATTCGTTGTACAAATATATGTTTAATAAAATATTATATTACATAACAAGTAGAAACAAGTTGGGCGAAGTGAGATCCTAGGTTATAAAAGAGTAAATTATTTTCCATTAAAAAAATAAAAAATAAAAAATAAAAAAAATAAAAAGGTGAGAAATCAGTTTCAAGAAGCTTCTTCACATGTGATAAGGTCACCAGTTATCATTTAATTTAACAAGATAGACCACTCCCTTTCTCAAAAGACACCTTCCACTCCATGTCATATTCCACGTTATCCTATCGGGCTTCTACTATATTCTAGTTTCTCCTTATAAGGACCCATTTATTTTGGTAGTTTGTACTCATCATACTATGTTTGAAAAATGGTATTTGATTAAAGAATTTATCAAAGGACTCGTACACCAATGGTATTAGGTACTTGTAGAAATGTGCTCTTTAATCAAAGGTTGAGGTATCCTTCCGTTAAAAGGTAACAGTTCAAGTCTCGTTGGAGAAAAAAAAAAAATTTAAAAGTAGTGTATGGAATATGTTGTGTTTGCCGTTATAAAAATGATTAAATATTTTGAATGATTAAAATATAACAATACATGTAAATAATTAAGAGATAAGTTGGATAACTAACACATTCCAATAAACAAAAATCATTGGAATGGTTATCAATATTATGAAGAAAGTACGGATAGGTGTGAAATGTAATATTGAGCCCGTACTACTGAAAATACAAGATCTATACTCGAGGCAAGAAAAGTCATGAGGATACTAAGGAACTCGCTACCTGTTGAAATTCTTCGATTGTTTTATGATGATTGTATTGTTTATTTTCAATATGACGGTCACTCGAGGTGGTTCAGGTCCTGGTGAGGGATCACGTTTGGGCTCTGGAGCCGAACGCATGGATGATCATATACGAGAGTTCATTTCATTTGAGATTACTCGTAGCATTTTGGACCATACTCCTGTGATCTTTGGTTCGATCAAGGAATGTATTTTGGCGTTGATGGATGAGCATCTGGGCGCATTCCGTACTAAGATGGTGGCTATGTTGGGTGCACGTTCTTAGAGATTTCAAGAGTTTCAGACATGTTGGGCTCCTAAGTTCTTCTAGAAGAAGGACCCCATTTCTAGTAAAAGGTGGTTGGCGGACATCAGGAACGCCTTCCGGTCTAGCCTCTGCGTGTTTTCAACTCCGTTTCACTGATTGAGCCCAAAAAGGTTGGTGATGTGCTAAAGGATGCTGATTGGATTAAATCCATGCAATATGAACTAAATGAGTTCAAAAGGTGTTAAGTTTGGACGTTGGTTCCTTGTCCAAAAGACAAAAAAATTGTTGGAAAACACACCGGGTGTTTTGAAACAAAATGGATGAAGATAAAATTGTGACTTTAAATAAGGCATGACTTGTACCTCATGGGTTTACTCAACTTGAGGGTTTGCGTTATAATGAAACTTCCCCCTATAGCTAGATTGGAATCAATTAGACTCTTTCTAGCATATGCCTCTTTCACGAACTTTAAAGTGTTTCAGATGGATGTGAAAACTGTTAGATTAAGGTTTCTAAGCCAATAACTAAATTCGTATATTCTTGAATTAAGAGCAAAGTCCTTTTGGGTTGCACTCATAACTAGTAATCGAATAGAATGACTTTTGGAAAGAGAGACTGATTTATTAACTTAGTATATGATTAATAAATTAACTAGAAATCTAAATAATAATTTATTGATATACTATATAATTAACATATTAATTAGAAATTATATTTATTAATTTAGAATTAATCAAAAATTAACTAGAATTAATTTTGTGATTGATTCGATTAATTGGAAATATAAGGAGTAAAGTGTGACAATGTTCAAAACTTAAGCACCGAAGGATTCTAGAACCTTCCCACATGAAGGGGAATTTTTTGGAGTTTTCAGAAGCATGAAAAGGGATAAAGGTTATCTAAGGAAATCTGCCTTATCATAGACTCCTTACTTATATATATAAACCTATGAGTAAACGTGGTGCGGATATTGGCTAAAACCTCACCACTATCCGCAAATGCGTTTAATCCATTTTCAAAACCGGTTGGTGCGGTTAGACGGTTATTTTTGCGGTGCAGTTTTTTTTTTTTTTTTTTTTTTTTGTATTTTGGTTATTAACCGCACTTTAGAGTTCAAACAGTTTTAGCAGTTTAAACACATTACTTGTAATAATAAAAAACCATTAGGTATAAGACAATTAACTTAAATTACAAACAACAGATATCTTAAAAACGTTAAATCACTAGTAATTAACAATAAATATCTTAAATTTGTCAAATTTCAACATTTTTCAAAGTTAAACATAAGAGAAAACTAACACTTTTGTCTTCTATAATTTTATCCTTATTTCATCCATGAAACTTATCTTATTTTTAATATTTAATATATTAATAATTAATAAAAAAATTGTATATAATATATGTGGTGCGGTGCAGTTTTTTTTTTTTTTTTTTTTTGAAAACTAATAACCGCACTGCACTGTAAATTTGCAGTTTTTGAAAAAGAAAAAACCTCACCATCGGTTTTTATTGCGGTTGCGGTTAATCGGTTGAAGTTTATGCGGTTAATTTTAGTTGCAATGTAGCTTTTGCTCACCCTGTATAAACCTCTTATGGAGTTTATTATTTTTGTCAATGATAACCCTATCAAGAGCCAAAATTTTGATATCTCCTCCCATCTCCTAAAAGTCTTCTAGTTACTAAGTTTTAGGAACAAATCATTAGAGGCACAAGATTTTTGGTGCTGTTCAAGAAGGAATTGTTGATTATTTACTACAATAATCTAAAGGTATGCACACCCTAAACCCTTTATGAATTTAAAATTTTTTAGAGTATTCCTAGGATACTTAATGTTCAATTGTCTGTTGCAATCAATAGAGAAAACTTAGATCCAATAGGTGGCATGTGAACTTAGGGTTAAGTTTTTCCGCCGGATTTTTTTTTTGTAAATTATAAAACCTATTGGTGGTATCAGAGCCATAGTTTTCAATTAATCTTGCACGATATTGAATAGATCAAAAATCAGGGTTTATAAAAGTTAAACTCTAAGGGAGGAATTTTGGATTTTTGCTAGGGTTCTTGTAACCCTAACCTCTATCCTTAGAATTTTCAAAATATGCTAGGGTTCTTGAATCCCTAGCCTCCGTAAGCCTTTTTATTCAAAAATTAGGGAGCCCTTTTAGGGTTTATCTTGTTTCGTTAATTGTTATTTTAGAAGCCTTAAAATTTGAATAATTAAAAACCTAATGAACCCAAGCCCTATTTCCTAAAATTAGGGGGTTTTAGATTAGGATTCAATTTGAATTATGTTATTAACTGGTTAATTGTAAAATAGTATTTAATCCATAATGATTTAATTAATTTAATTAATTGTTTAATTAAAAGATAAAGATAAATCATAACTGGTTTAATATTAATTAATTAAAAGATTTAAATTTAAAAAATTATTGTTTAAACCTTATATTTTGAAAATTTTAAAATACACCTTATATGTATCATTAAAGGTTAATTATTATATGTAAAAAAAAAGTCAGTCAAATAAATAGTAGGCCTTATTTACGAAACCAATCAGTCAAATCAACAGTAGGTCTCATTCATGAAACCATGATATAAAGAGAGTATAAAGAAGCGACCTATAAAATGGCAATTGGATAGGTGTCCACTTTCACCCACCACTCTCTTTTGTACTAGAGGTTTATTAGTCAAATGAGTTTGATAGGACATAATCTCAATAAAAATTATAATGATATAAAAGTACTAGAACCTTCTTTTAAAAACCTTAGTTTAGTTACTTTAGGAAAAATGTGAAAACTATGATAATCAATGAAAACACACATCATAGTATAATATGTCGTTAGTGGAGTGCTAACACGTTGTCACAGACATATTAAGCAAATAATATTTCACTGCTTGTTGCACTAATAATATAACATAGAGAAGTAGAGTCGAATCCCCATGGACACATCCTAACGGTTAATGTATTTTTTGTATAAGGCACATTCTAGTCAAAACAACAAATATAAAAAGGAGGATTTTTTTTCAATATTAACTAAAAAACTAAAATTATAGTGATAATAAACTTAATAAAACTCAGTAATAAAAACAATTTCAGTTCTGCTATTACTTTTCTAATCATGCAATCAACCCAGATCTGGTTATTCAGAATGTGTTCTATCTAAGCTGGTACTAAGAAAAACTAATCAACTCTAGTATAATCTCTTTTAACTAGTGAAATTATCCAAAACAAGCTCTTCAATTAACACTAACTTTTTACCGTCTTATTAAACAAGCTCTTAATTAAATCAGAAAATTTGCATTAAGATCTGTGTAAAATTCCCAGCAATGCCAAAACTGCTCACAAGCTTGAAAGTGTAAAGATATTATTTTTATAGGTTATATCAGAGTTAAATCCAAAAAATGGAACCAATCTAATACTTTTTACTTATTACCAGTTGACAAGAAAAGTTCCAGATTCTATTAACTGATTAACTATAATGATCAAAACCCTAGCTAGGTGATTAGAATAACAATAATTAAAATCAAACATTCATTAAGTTCAAAACTGAAAAATCTAGATAGAAGCACAAAAAGAAACCCAGACCTGATAACTAATCACATGAAAAGTACTAGTCTATAAAGAACTAAAAACTAAGGTTTTAACTAGACATGGCTAAAAATGAATCTAAACTGATAAAAAGAAACATTAATTGATTCATTTTCTAAACTAAGTCTATGAGATGATTCACAACCTTCAGATCTTCAAGAAGCACTGAGAGGTATCAAAATCACATTCAAAAGTGTTTTTCGTTGCTTGGAACTGTCTAACCTTCGAATCTGATTATCAGGGTCGTATTTATATGTGATTAGGAACCTTTTGGAATAAGTTATCAGAAAATGCAATCGTAGATTTGAGAAATGTGATCGCAGAAATTCAAAATTTTTCCAGATTTGCCCTTAAATGAAGTACGATGCTATTTTTCATGTTTTGAGAGTTGCATCACAAAAATGTGATCACACATATGAAAATACGATCGCAAATTTTGAGATTTTTCTGTAGATGGCTTTTTTCGAGCCTTCAAAACTTCGACTCATTCATGTGATCGCAAAAGTCAAAAATGCGATCGCATTTTTGGCTTTTTGGCACGTTTCAGTCATGATTCTTCAGTTCAAGTAAACATGAAAGCCGTCAAATTTTTTTTTTTTATAGTTTTTGTAACATTTTAAATAGCATCAATCGGAGATACGAGTCATGAGATATGGTCGACATACTAACAGGGGGTCAAAGTTACTAACAACATCCTTTAGACTTTAGAATGTAGCAATATATGTTTGTAAAATCAATTCGATCGAATATTTATTGAAAAAATAGATTCTAAGAATTCCTCATAATTATTCTTCAGTTCCAACTCCATTTAGGCTCCAAATATGCATCCAATTGCTCCCAAAATAACGCGCCACTGGAACTATCTGAAAATGACATAAAAATGCTAGCAGTATAGGAATTCTGATACAAAACACGAGTTGAACATTATATAAATAATTACATGCAAATGTACGAAATATGATTCTAAATGCTAATAAAAACTACCATAAAAGATGCATAAAATTGAATCTATCAAATCTCCTCATCCTTTAACCTTACTTGCCATCAAGTAATAAAAAGATTAAACATTATAAATGAACGGAAATGCATAGGTGACATAAAAAGAATAAAATAAAAGAAACTAAAAACTTGAACTAAAAATACTTCACTCTTTTTTCTTTGCATGATCAGATTTCACACCGATGAAGCTCTAATGAAATCACTACCTAGACGACAGTCTCAATACCTTTATTGTTGATTCAGAATTCATATTTAATAAGTCAAACTAAGCTTGAGTAAATAATTTTAGGCCGACTTAAATTTGTGAAAACTGTGTCTTTTTAAAAATATTTTCACGAAAAGTCGTTTATAAAAACTTAGGTTGACCGGCCCCTCCTTTTTTTCAAACTCGTCCAGTAAAAGCAGTAAGCTCCATTATGGACAAAAATCCAAGCTTAGATTCCACTATCAATGGATCTATCCCATTATACCAAACATCTTCTTTGTCTTGATCAACTCTTTAGATTTAACTTTGCTTGGTTCTTGATTTCGACTTGAACTTGACATGGATTTGACTTTGAATTTAAGATTTATTCAAGTTGCTTGATGTACCATTTCTAACACATATATTAACTGGGCGTGAATTTCACTTTGAGGCCCACCATATCTTCAATACTTCAAAAATGATTATAAATTGTGTGGATATAACAACACTTCCCTCCCTACCTCAAAAGGCGCAGAAACTATATGGTTCAGTACTTCAAGGAAAGAAAATGATTATTCAATCTAGGTTCTTTTTAAGGCATTTAAGGAAATTATTCCTAAAACACTTTTCGTTTTTCCATCCCACACTTCCATTGTAAAAATTATCTGACTCTTATGTTGGTTCATATTTTGAAATCATTTTAAGCATGTTCTGATATGAAAAGATAATTCTTGGAATTAATTGTAATGAGGCTGTTATTTTCGCTTCTTATCACACTTCATCTTTACAGAGCTATCATATGTAAAAAAATATCCTCATCTCATGTAAAAAATTTCAAATTTTTTGATTTTTTTGAATTTTTTTTATAAAAAATAAAAGACTAGAAATAAAATCATTTTAGTTTTTTTTTTCTTTTATATGAATGCTAAACAATAAAAAGGAAAAATATTTTTTTGGATTTGTCAAGTTCTTTATAAGCAAATACAATGCAGATGATAAATTACAAAAAGGAAAATCAATTTTAAAAAATTTAACCTAAAAGCTGAAAATTTTAAAATTTAATTTTTTTATTAAAAATGCAAAATTTCACTAACCCCCTCCCCATACTTAAAATGATGCATTGTCCTCAATGCTTAGAGAGTGATGAATAACTCAATAAAGCATATAAAAAACAAAAGGGTGCAACTAGGAAATATCGTACCCAATAAGTTTGCAAAAAGTCTGATTTTGACGATGATATGAGCGAAAAATCTGAATTTCAGCAACTCTATCAATCATCTGATTTCCCCAAGCTTTCTTGGAACTGAGATCATCTCTTTTTTGAAAATATAAAAAACTAATAATTACTCATTGGGTTGCCTCCCAGAAAGACACTCATTTTTAAACTCATTGGCTCGACTTTGCCCAACCAGGTTTACTAACTAGTGTTGTTGAGACTTCTCTTTAGCTCAACTATCTTCCTTGTTACTCCATACCCCTTCAAATATGGTAATATTGGCAGACCTGGAACGTGTTCAGCAAACTGAAAAGATTTCATATTATTATCAGATAAGTTGTTCTTAAGATTTTTAAACTTCTTTCGTTTTCTGATCTTTTTCATTCTATAAATCTTCTATTTCTTCTTAGATTTTATTCTTTTCAGATTCGAAGAAAAAGTCATCTCTCCCATAATTTATTTTTCCAAAATCATTTTTCTTTTCAGTTTCTTCTTTGATTTTTCCTTAGCAGAAATCAACTTCTCTTTCACCTCCCGTAGCTTAGCTTTTTCCAGATCTTCTGATGTGTCAGATAACTTCTTGTCTATAAGTATTTCTTCCACAGAGACATTAGAAAACTCATAGTAGTCCGTAGATAAAGGGCTGCTCGTACCCAGATAATTAACAAATTTTTTTTTATCAAAAGTAAAATCAGCTATTAGTATTAAAGTTCACAAGACCCCCATCAAATTCCTTTGAAAGTGTACCAATAAAAACATCAATTTTTATTTTAGTAGTTTTCAGAAAAGGTCTTCCTTAAATAATTGAGTATTTATATGATACATCTACAATGCCCATGTCCAAAATATAAAAATCAATGGAAAAAATTAAATATTTCACTTGGTCAAGAACATCTTCCAATACACCTTTAGGGTGTACTGTCGAGTGATCTGCCAACTAAATGAGTGTCCCGGTCTTTTTTAAAGTTTTCAATTTTAATTTTTTAGAAAAAGAAAAGGGAAGGACATTGAAGGAAGCACCAAAGAGCAGCATGGCTTTTGAAAAAGTAAGGTTTCCCAATTTACAAGGAATCGAGAAAACTCATGGATCCTTACGCTTTGGAGTTAAACCCTTTTGCAAAATAGCTGAAATATTTTCACTAGTTTTTAATGTTTCATTGGTATTAAATATTTTCTTTGAAACACATAATTCCTTTAAAATTTTGGCATAACGAGGGATGTGTTTTATAACATATAAAAGTGGAAGATTTACCTCAACCTTATGAAATTTTTTGTAACTCCCCGACTCTCAGGTATTAATTTTAGTCTTATTCTTTCAAATTGAAAAGTCTACTCGATGAGTTGGATGCCCTGACTCGTCGAGTAGGAATGCGGTTAGACCGCAAAATTAAGTGACCAACTCGTCGAGTCGGAGGATATACTCGACGAGTTAGAGCGGGACTGAGAAAACCCTAATTTCGGGATTTGCACCATATTTAAAGGACCTTATGTCCCTTCATTCAGCCCCTTATCACTTATTGACAGCTAAAAGGAAACCCTAATCTATTTAGACCAAGTTCTTGAGTGTGTGAGGAACTAAAGGGTGTTGTAGTGCCTTCATTAAGAGAAATTAAAGATTTAGAGGCTTGGATTGAAGAAGAGGAAGTGGATATGTCATCTACATTGTTTTGGGAGCTGGCCTATGGTAAAAAGCTTGTAACTTGATCCTTTCATACTTAGATCTCCTTATGTTAAGATTAGGGCCATTTCAGCTTGTTTGGTGTTTCATTTCGAGCAATGGTCATGATCTGAAGTAACAATTTCAGACCTAGACTCATATTGGTTCTTATGGTCATAAAGTTCGAGCTTTTAGCAAGATAATGCCTTATGGTTACTTAGAACCTCTTCTCTAGCTTAATTTTGGCCATTTACACCTTACATGTACGTAAAGTTTGCAACTTTACGTAAGAAGTATGCTCTAGGAACTCAAATCTATGAAATGGAGCTTTGGGGTGTATTATAAGCATTTGAAATAATAAGGACTGAATAGACTCGACGAGTTGCATGGCCAATTCGGTGAGCCCGATGAAGATTGGTCTGGAAGGTTTCTGCATCGACTCGTCGAGTCAGTAGAGTGACTTGACGAGCCAGTTAGGTTTTCCTCGACTTCAGATTACACATATAATCAACGAGTTGTTGCTAAACTCGACGAGTTTGTGAGGGTTTTATGACCTTTTGAACCCTTAAGGAACTCGACGAGATGCTAGCTGCACTCGACGAGTTGGGTCAACATGGACTGTTGACTTTGACTTTGACCGAGGGTTGACCAATTTGACTTCTGGGGTATTTTGGGAAATAGGAAATTTATGAATATGGTTCTGTGGTGAATATAGGTGGTGGAGTTTGTGGAGGTGATATGAGAGTTTGAGCTTATCACTTCAGAGCGACACTTGTAAGGTGAGTTATCCTCATTATACTAACAGGGTCGAAGGCACCAATTCCGACTCTTATCGGATTTGTATACGGGTTTATTGCATTATATGCTTATTGATTTACATCCTGGTAGTTAGGATGGTGATATGCTTAGTGACCTGGTTAGGTCGGTATCCTAGTATATAGGATGATACTATGATTAGTGATCTGTTGGATTAGTTTGACTGTTATATATATATATATATATATATATATATATATATATATATATATATATATATATATATATATATATGCTAGTGTATGATATGTATGTGCACATGTTTGTTGATTGGGGGTTGGGTTGAGGCGGTCTGGTTTTGCGTTGAAGGCCAACATACCCAGGGCGGTCTGGATAAACTGAAGGCCCTTCAAAGGGGTTCAGTTAGGCTGAAGGCCCAACAAGCGGTCTGGATAGGTTGTACGCCCTGCGAGCCGGTCCAGACGGGCCGAAGCTTTGAGAGCGGTCCAGATAAGCTGAAGGCATGCGAGACGGTCCAGTCAGGTTGAAGGCTAATTATGCATGTTGTTTGCTTATATGTTTATATGATATGGTTATATCCGTATGGTGTTGGTATTTTGGGGGTAACTCACAAAGCCTTCGAGCTTACATTTATCGATTATTGTTTCAGGTACTTCGGATGATCGCGGGAAGACGAAGACGTGACCGTACACTTCCTCGATTTTATGTTTATGATTTCTGGGAACTCTGATATGATACTATTTTGAAAACGAATTGTAATAACTAAATGATTTTTAAATGTTTTAAAATTTTCAAATTTGACATGATTTTTTTTTGGATGTTACAAGTTGGTATCAGAGCCTTGGTTTTAGTGAATTGGAGGAACACTTGTGTGAATCCAGACTCAAATTGAGGAAAGATTTTTAAAATGATTCTTTTAAATGGTTTTCAAAATAACTAAAGGAGGATGCAGAGTGTAAGATCAGTCGGAGCCAGTAAGTAGACCCCAAAATATCATGCAGTTATTTGATTATGTGATATGTTAGAACAACATTCTAGTGCTAGACTAGTGATCTCTAGGAATTATATGATAGAAATTTCCTGATTGTATGATGCCTGATAGCCTAGGGTTTTCCTTATATGAGATTGACATCATTACTGTAGTTGCTTAGTGTATGCATCATGGCTGTACATAATTAAGATCTTATAGCCTGAGAATGTTTGGTTTGACCTTATTTCCTGTTCTTTTTTGATGAAGGGCTTAGGGTAGGATCAGGTATTCAAAAATCTATAGGGTCTAGCGTTATGTATGGTTAGCATACACTAGTGCTGTAGGGTTGGTGGAGGTTTCATGGATGGGTAAATTGTATGAGGCCGGTAGGTCGGTGTGAGATAGTTAGCCTTCCTCTAGGAGTGAGAATTGAGCGACCACCATGTATATGTATATTTTTAGGGTATTGTGGTCATAATTGAGACAAATATGGGTAGGTGTCGAAGGTAGTATGGGCCCGTACTACTGAAAGCACATGACCCATATGCGTAATAAGGAAGTCACAACCCCTAGGGTTTAGTCTAGAGTTGGTTCCCTATTACTTATGCAGATTATCTGATATATTCCTATTATATATTCAACATGGTGGTTACGAGGCATTTTGTGACTGGATCCAGATTGGGATCAGGGCAGGGCGATTAGGATGCCCCGCCAGCGCTCGAGGTTATCGGCCAGGATGGGTCAGTGTTACCGGAGGATTGTGTCAGGTAGATCATCCACGAGGAGGTGGTTGAGATTGTATGGGGCCAGATTATGGAGATGTTTGGGTTTATTAAGACCACTATGATGGAGTATTTCGATGACAGATACGCAACCCTTGCTAAGATGGCTGCCGTAGCAGCTACAACGGCTGTAACAACGACATGGGAAGGAGCTAGTAGGGAATTCAAGTACCGAGACTTCGATAACACGAAGCCCCTCTGCTTTTTATGGAATTACGGATCCAATCTAGGCCATGAGGTGGTTATCTAATGTAGAGGTGTGTTTCTTCACATGTTCGTGTCTTACTGACCAAAAGGTCAGATGTGCCCTGAACCTATTAAGGTCTGGGGAAAAGGACTGGTGGAGGTTGATGACTGGGTCTTATATTGATGAACAGAGAGCTAGGGTTACTTGGGAGCAGTTCAGGGATATGTTCCACGCTAACTATATCCCATGAGTTAAGCGGGAACGGTTAGCTTATGACTTCTTGGATCTGAGACAGGGTACCGAGTCGGTGACAAAGATCACCCGGATGTTTACCGAAAGGGCGATGCTTTGCCCAGAGTTTGCTTCTGAGCAGGCTCAGATGACACATTATCTAAGCATGCTCAATACCGATATCCCTTGGTTTGTTGCCACCCAATGATGTGATACTTTGCTAGATCTACAGGAGGCCGCTAGGCGACTAGAGCTTGAGATTGAGTTACAACTTCGAGAGTAGAGGCAGACCCTAACACAATCCCAGCCGGCCCCGAAGCGGTCTAAGACTGCTGATACTAGGACTGGAGGGCAACATGGTCGTACTTGTGGGAAGTGTGGGAAGGTTCATTCGGCAGTGTGCCGATTGGTTAGCGGGTGCCACAAATGTGGCAAGGAGGGGCATTATGCGAGGGACTGCTGCCAGTCCGTCCCATCCTCGTATATGAGGATATGCTATCATTATCATCATGTTGGTCACGTGAAGACCAACTATTCGCAGCTCACTGCTATGCCGACGTAGGATCCAGCACCGGCTACATTGAGGATTACCGATGGGAGGCAGGGTAGAGTAGAGCCCCCGAGGGCTTAGGAATGTGCCTTCCAGCTTATAGTCGAGGAGGCCAGAGCAACACCGTATATGGTTGTTGGTATGTTTATATCCTTTATCTTAGTTATTATATATATGTTTTATGCTTATTTGTTGTACCTGTGATTAGGTACATTTTTAGTGAACTCCTTGCCTGCATTGGTTTCATTTGACTTGGGGGTGAGTCGGTTGTTTGTATCTCAGGCGTTTAGTGGGGAGTTCAGTGTGCCAGTAGGAGAGATAGAGTGTGCGTTGTGAGTCTCTATCGCCAATGAGCACATGGTTTCTGCTTCATCAGTCTATCGAGGATGTGAGTTGGAGATCTTCAGAGTGCCCTTTCCGATCAATTTTTTTCTGATCCCCATGAGGGATGTGTGTGTGATTGTGGTTATGGATTGGCTTAGTCGTTTCGGTGATATGATTCACTGAGAGGTTCAAGGAGTGGTGGTTCGAACCCCAAGTAGGGGAGAACTAATCATCTATGGCGAAGGTACTAGGTCGGGATCAGGGTTTTGTTCAGCTGCCAGGGCTCGACAATATATTCAGCACGGGTGTGCGGGTTATCTAGCGTATGTGGTGGATGCACGGGTTAGAGATCAGATTTCAGTATTAGAGGTTCCAGTGGTCAGAGAGTTTGGTGATGTGTTCCCCGAGTGCCTCCGGAGAGGCAGGTCAAGTTTAGGATCGACCTAGTGCCACGTGCAGCCCTTATCGCCAAGGCATCATATCGGTTGGCACTACCGGAGATGCATGAGCTATGATCTCAACTGTAGGAAATGCTAGGAAAGCAGTTCATTCGCCCGAGTAGTTCCTCATGGGGAGCATTGATACTCTTCGTCAGGAAGAAGGATGGTTCACACCGGATGTGCATCGACTACCGGGAGTTGAATAAGTTGACGGTGAAGAACCGTTATCTGCTCCCGAGGATAGACAATTTTTTTGATCAATTGTAAGCGCATCTTGGTTTTTCAAGATAGAATTGAGGTCTGGGTATCATCAGGTTCAGGTCAGAGAGGAGGACGTGGCGAAGACCGCGTTCCGAACTCGTTATGGACATTATGAGTTCATGGTGATGTCGTTTGGCCTCACCAACGCGTCAACAATGTTTATGGACCTGATGAATCGGTTCTGCAGACCGATGCTCGATCACTCGGTTATAATATTCATCGACGATATCTTGGTGTATTCCAAGACCCAAGAGCAGCATGAGGAGCATCTGCGGGAGTTATTGGAAGTTCTGAGGTGGGAACGACTTTATGCCAAGTTCTCGAAGTGCGAGTTTTGGTTACGAGAGGTCCAGTTCCTTGAACACCTCATCAACCAAGAGGGGATTTTGGTTGTTTCGGCCAAAATCGAGGCAGTCATGTAGTGGGAGGTTCCGAAATCTCCTTCGGACATCAGATGCTTTTTGGGATTGGCAGGGTACTACCGGAGATTCATAAAGGATTTGTACAAGATTGCAGTACCCCTCACTCGTCTGACGAGGAAGGGGGTGGATTTCCAGTGGGGCCCCGAGCAGTAGAGGGCATTTGAGACCCTCCGAAAGCGTTTATGTGAGGCTCCAGTGTTGACTCTTCCTGATGGAGTCGAGGATTTTGTGGTATACTGTGATGCATCCATCACAGGTCTGGGAGCAGTCCTCATGCATAGAGGATGAGCGATAGCCTATGCATCGCGGCAGTAGAAGCCGCATGAGACGAGATACTCTTCTCATGATCTGGAGCTGGGGGCGGTGGTGTTCTCCCTCAAGATATGGAGGCATTATGTCTATGGGGTCCACTCTACCATCTACACAGATCACAAGAGCCTGAGACACATCATGGATCAGTCGAACCTGAACATGAGGCAGTGCAGGTGGCTAGATGTTGTCAAGGACTACGATTGTGAGATCCTTTACCAGCCAGGTAAAGCGAACGTGGTTGCGGATGCTTTGAGCCTCAAGTCAGCTGGGTCTTCCACTCCAACAATATGTATGAGGATATCAGTGGAATCTCCACTTGTGGGCTTGATCTAGGAAGCCCACGAGGAGTGTGTGTGTCAGGAGAATTGGACGTTGGATAGGATTAAGGGTGAGAACACCCGGTTTGTGCAGGATAACCGGGGATTATTAACCCGATGTGGTTGGGTGTGTGTTCCGATGTCTGGAGGGGTTAGATGGCTGGTTATGGAGGAGGCTCACAAGTCTCATTTTATCTATTCACCCAGGAGCCACCAAGATGTACCGAGATTTGAGTTTGAGCTACTGGTGGTAGTGCATGAAGCGATAAATCGCTTGGTACATTGATATATGCTTGACCTGCAGGATAGTCAAGGCCGAACATCAGAGGCCGCATGGAAAGCTGCAGCCTCTAGAGATTCCCATGTGGAAATGGGAACAGATTACGATGGACTTCATTACCAAGTTGTCGAGGACGGCAATGTGATGTGATGCTATACAGGTGATCGTGGATCAATTGAACAAGAGTGCCCATTTCCTGGCCATACGGGAGAGCTCATCGGCCGAGAAGCTGACCGACATGTATGTCCACGAGATCGTTGCTTGCTACGACATTCTGGTCTCTATTAAGTACGACCGGGATGTTAGATAACCTCTTGTTTCTGGCAGAAGTTCCATAAGGAGTTGGACACTTGGCTGCATTTTAGCACCACATTTCATCCGCAAACCGATGGCTAGTGTGAGTAGACTATACAAACCCTCGAGGACATGTTGAGGACTTGTGTCATTGATTTTAGTGGGAGTTGGGATTCCTACCTACCCCTTGCAGAGTTCACTTACCATAACAACTATCATTCTAGTATTGGTGCCCCACCTTTTGAGTTGTTGTACGGGCGGTGATGTCACACCCCGTACTGTTGGGGGTGAGGTGGGATACATGGTGATGGGTCAGCCCGAGGTAATCTTGCAGACTACCGAGATGATTCAGCAGATTAGACATCGGTTGCAGACCGACTAGAGTGGACAAAAGAGCTACACCGACCAACGCTGATTAGAGTTAGAGTTACAGTGTAACATCTCGAGTCCAGGTATAGTTCGAAAACCATGATCAATTAAGTTATTGTCTAATTTAGCCCGTATTATAAAAATATTAAAAAATGAGTACGCGGGGCATACATGAGGTGCACGCTTAGCGTACTCGTCAGCGTGCTTGTGAAGCAGAGACCACCTAGTACGCTGGGCGTACTAGGCCCATAGTTCAACCCTAATTTGGGGTGAGTCCCCTATATAAGGGATATGATGGCCTCATTTTTGGCCACCATTCCCAGAGAGAAAACCCTAAGAGCGCCTTAACCCTCGTTCTAAAGCTTGTGTGTGTAATTGAGCCTTGAGAGTGTTTGTGTGATTTTGAAGAAAAGAGAAGGTCTTAAAGAAGAAGGAGTTGGAGTCTAAGCTTCTAGATCCGAGCAAATATGAGTGGGAAGCTTCTTATTAAGGCATAAAGCTTCAGACTTTACCTTTCCTTTGTCATGAGCATGTTGTTTGAGTATATTAGGGTTTTGTCCCAAAAGATGGAGACTTTATGAGATAATGAACTCCAAAGACCTTGATCTGCCCCTTTTCAGTGTATTGTGTGTAGTAGAGTCATAAAAATCCAATCTTGGGCGTTAGGAGTGAGCCATGCATGAGTTGTGAGCTACATAAGCAAAGGGAATGGGTGTTTTGAGTGTTTGTGACCTAATCAACCATGCAAAGGCTTAAAGTCACTGACTTTATGGACTAAGAGACATTAAGGAGTCCAGATATGAGATATGAGCCTATGTCTTAACTGGTTAAGACCAAAAATGAGAGGAGTGTGACACTTGGTCGTACGTTGGGCGTAACCCCAGTACGTGCGGCGTAGGGTCGAGTATCCCCAATGTCTGCATGGCAGCCGAGTACGCGCAGCGTAGAGACCGAGTACGTGATTTTGAGAATTATGACATGAGTTTTATTGTGTTTGAAAATGAAAATTTTGTTTGAAAATTTACGTCGTTACATCGAGGTCGGTGACATAGTACTCTTGAAGGTCTTTCCCTGGAATGGTGTGATCCACTTCAGGAAGAGGGGGAAATTGAGCCCCGGATACATTGGGCCATTCAAGATCATTGCTACGGTTGGCAAGGTGGCATATAGACTAGATATTGCTAAGGAGCTCAGTCGGTTCCACAACACGTTTCACGTTTCTAAGTTGCAAAAGTGCATTGTAGATGAGCGAGCGGTGGTATCATTGGATGACATTTAGGTTGATGAGAACCTGAACTACATGGAGAGGTCCCTGGCCATTCTAGAGAGGAAAGTGAAGATTCTGCAGAACAAGAAGATACCTTTGGTCAAGGTACAATGGGAGCACCGTAGAGGGTCTGAGTAGACATGGGAGTCGGAGGCCGAGATGTGGGAGCACTATCTGGAGATTTTCACCGCAGCGAACTTCTAGGACGAAGTCTAGTTCAAGTGGGGGAGAATTGTAACGCCCTGACTCTCAGGTATTGATTTCACTCTTATTCTTTCATATTGAAAAGTCTACTCAACGAGTTGGACGCCTTGAGTCGTCGAGTAGGAATGCGGTTGGAACCCAAACTTAAGTGACCAACTTGGCGAGTCGGAGGATAGACTCAATGAGTTAGATCGGGTATTTGAAAACCCTAATTTTGGGGTTTGCACCGTATTTAAAGGACCTTAAGTTCCTTAATTCAGCCCCCTTATCACTTGTTGATAGCTAAAAGGAAACTCTAATCGATTTAGACCCCATTCTTGAGTGTGTGAGGAACTAAAGGGTGTTTTGGTGCCTTCATTAAGAGAACTCAACGATTTAGAGGCTTGGATTGAAGAAGAGGAAGTGGATCTCCCATCTACAATGTTTTGGGAGCTAGCCTAAGGTAAAAAGCTGGTAACATGACCCTTTCATACTTAGAACTCCTTATGTTAAGATTAGGGCCATTTTAGCTTGTTTGGTGTTTCATTTCGGGCAATGGTCATGATCTGAAGTAGCAACTTTAGAGCTAGAATCATCTTGGTTCTTATGGTCATAAAGTTCCAGAATTTAGCAAGATAATGCCTTATCCTTACTTATAACCTCTTCTCTAGCTTAATTTTGTCCATTTACACCTTGCATGTACGTAAAGTTTGCAACTTTAGATAAGAAGTATGCTCTAGGAACTCAGATCTGCAAAATGGAGCTTTGGGTGGGTTATAAGCATCTGAAATAAGAAGGACTGAAGAGACTCGATGAGTTGCATGGCCAACTCGATGAGTCCGATGAAGATTAGCCTAGAATGTTTCTGCATGGACTCGTTGAGTTAGTAGAGTGACTTGAGGAACCAGTTAGGGTTTCCTTGACATCAGATTACACATAGACTCGATGAGTTAGTGGTAAACTCGACAAGTCTGTGACGGTTTTATGACCTTCTGAACCCTTAAGGAACTAGACGAGTTTCCAGTTGCACTCAACAAGTTGGGTAAACTTGGACTGTTGACTTTGATGTTGATTGTTGACTTTGAATTTGACCGAGGGTTGACCAATTTGACTTCTGGGGTATTTTGGGAAACTGGAAATTTATGTATATGGTTTTGTGGTGAATATAGGTGGTGGGGTTTGTGGAGGTGATCTAAGAGTTTGAGCTTATCACTTCAGCGCGACACTTGTGAGGTGAGTTATACTCATTATACTAACAGGGTCAAAAGCACCAATGCCGACCCTTATTGGATTTGTATCTGGGTTTATTGCATGATATGCTTATAGGATGATGCTATGTTAGTGACCGGATAGGTCTGTATCCTGGTAATAGGATGTTACTATGATTAGTGATATGTTAGATCAGTTTGACTGTTATATATATATATATATATATATATATATATATATATATATATATATATATATATATATATATATATATATGCTAGCGTATGATATGTATGTGCACGTGTTTGTTGATTGGGGGTTGGGTTGAGGCGATCCTGCTTTGTGGTAATGGCCAACATACCCAGGGCGGTCCGGATAAACTGAAGGCCCTGCAAAGGGGTTCAGTTATGCCGAAGGCCCAACAAGTGTTCTGGATAGGATGTAGGCCCTGCGAGGTGGTCCAGACGTGCTGAAGGATCGGAGAGCTGTCCAGATAGGATGAAGGTCTGCGAGGCAGTCCAATAAGGCTGAAGGCTCATTATGCATGCTGTTTTCTTATATATTTATATGATATGGTTATATATGTATGGCGTTGGTATTTTGGGGGTAACTCACTAAGCCTTCAAGCTTACATTTATCGATTATTGTTTCAGGTACTTCTGATGATCGCGGATATTAGAAGGTGTGACCGTACACTTCCTTGATTTTATGTTTATGATTTCTGGGAACTCTGATGTGATACTATTTTGAAAACGAATTGTAATAACTGAATGATTTTTAAATGTTTTAAAAAGTTCAAATTTTGAATGATATTGTAACAGCCGGATTTTTCAGGTATCTTGTATATTGTGTTTTTGGTGATTTGAGAGGGGACTTGGCGAGTTGGAGCTCAGACTCGCCGAGTAGGGACGCGGATCTGGACGCGGGATCGCGCCTGGACTCGGTGAGTCAACGTTGTGTAATGAAACCCTAATTTCTTGGGTTTGAGACCTATTTAAAGGGCCTAATGGCCGTCATTTATGCTCACCAGTCCCTTGAGTGAAACCCTAATCGAGTGTGAGCATTTGGAGCTAAGTAGGAGGCCATTATTGATCTTGGAGGTGTCATTGTTTCAAGGAAGGAGAAGAACTAGCCAAGGGAAAGCAAGTGGAGCCACTTCTGAGGGTTTGGAGTCCAGAGCATCACTATTGTGGTAATAATTTCGAGTTATCTTCTTCCTTGTTGTTGTTATCTAGATTTAGGGTTTGTTGAACCCTTTTGTGGCAAGATCTAGTGTCCTCTTGGTCCCTTATGAGGTTTGAATCATAGATCTGGACCCTTAGAGGTCCAGAGTGTCCCTTTACCCAAGATTTTTGGGAATCAATGGAGGCTTTGGATTGGAATCCTCATGCCTTAGGTCAAAACTCCATTTATGAGCCATGGGGTGTGTTATGGGCACCAAGATAGAAGCTTTACGTGATGAATCAGTCTAGGGAGGCCAGATCTATAGATTGTGGAAGCAGATCTGACCTTAGAAGCATGTTGGAGTGGTTGCATGGCATGGACTCGCCGAGTCTGTTCATCAGACTCGGCGAGTAGTTTGAAGATTGCCTTGGGATTGCTCAGTGAGTGGTCCAATCGAGTTATGGGTAGACTTAGTGAGTCAGGGTGAGTTGGAGAGGGATGACAAGTGGACTGAGTCAAACTGGGACTCACCGAGTTGTTCTTGAGACTCGGCGAGTTGAGTCGGGGTGGCCCTGCTATTCTTCCAGGTGAAACTCGTCGAGTAAGGGGGGGAATACTTGACGTGTAGGTAGGGAATTTCAGAGGGTTGGTGAAAACGTCTAGACTCGCCGAGTCGCCGTAGCACTCGCCGAGTCCGGTCAAAGTTGACCGTTGACCGTTGACCAGAGTTGACCTATGTTGACTTCTTAGGGATGGTCAACCTTAGAGATATAAAGTGTTAATTAGAGACATATAATGTTATAGGAGGATTAGAGCTCGGAGGATCGAGCACGAGGGATTTCCAGGATTCGTGAGATACCGAGATACGCGAGGTGAGTCTTCTCACTATACTTTACCTTGAGTAGGTAACCAGAGTTATGTGATAGAGTATTTGTATGCTATGTATGTTATGTGTTGTACTGCATTATTTCTATGTGATTTATGTGGTGCATGTTTATCAGAGTTAGAACCTGAGGGTTCACAGAGTTTGGGTGCACGGACCCACAGAGTTATAGCCTCGAGTGGCTATTATGTGTTAAACGTGGTATTTTGGGGAACTCACTAAGCTTTGTGCTTACAGTGTTTGATGTTATTGTTTCAGGTACTAGTGACGACCGCGGGAAGGCGCCGGCTTGATCCGTACACACACTCGGAGTTTTTATATAGTGATCTTGGGATTTTGTATTAACCTATATTGGATAATTAATATGGTTGTTTGATGAATATTAATCGAATTATGTTTTATAAGAAAATTGAAAAATTTGTTTTGAAATTTACGGTGTTACATATATTTTAATGGATCTTACAAATTTCCATAATATCCTCATCCTTGTGTTTTATAAGAAAATTGAAAAATTTGTTTGGGCCTTCATAACTTTTCCCACTTCTCAAGGAGATAACACTCATATTGTTCTTTGTACTGTTCTTAGTGTGCCTCGGTAACTTTCCTTTAGATTCCTGCCGACCCACATAAGTGGCAAGTTGAGCCACCTGCTACTCTATAATTTGGATACTGCCTCTGGTTTCCTTTTAGAATGCTTGGGTGCTTGTGGCAAGATTTTTTACAATATCTTCTAAATACACGCTGGAACTACTGGGTTGCTTATTGAAATTCTAGTTATGAAAATTTGGATTCTAAGAATTTTGTTGATGATGATTCTGATAGTTCTATTGAAATCCCGACTGCTGATGATTCCGCTGCTGATGGAATCCGGGTGGCATCTGACATTGTTGTTTCTACTGAAAATTGTCGTTCCAGCCTTGATTATTTTGCTAATAAATTTTTTTCTGTTGATACCCTCCAACAACTTTTACCGTAGCGGTGTCCTCTTGCAATAATGAACATATGTCAGTAGGATGTTCAGTCTTCATGAAAATCTCACACTATTTCTTCGCAACTGCTTTTTCCTTCGTTAATAATAAAACAACTTACATTAATTCTGAAATGCTTTGACTCTATTTCCAGCTTCTGGATCAGCTCCTAGATTTCTGTTAGTGTCATATCATGTAAGAAACCATCACTGGAAGCATTTATCAGATGTCACTCCATGGGTGTCAAACCTTCACAGAAGAATTTGTACAACTAATAATCAATGATCCCAAGTTGTGGGAACCGAACCAACAACGTTTTTGAATCTTTCCCAGTAAGTGTGTAAAGATTTTCTGTTTCCTTGTTTGATACCAAGGATTTCTCTTATGAGATTAGAAACTCGGATTTCTAGAAAATACCTCTTTAAAAACAACTTTGCGAGTTCTATCCAACTCTTGATAGAACCGGATGGGAGTTTGTACGACCATTCTCTCGCGAAATCGTGAACTGAAAAAGGGGAATGCCCTTAACTTCATCTGATATTCCGTGAAAGCATGAAGCTCTATTCCTGAACAAACCAATTGAAATTCCTTGAGGAATTTATGTGGGTCTTCATTTTCTAGACCTCAGAATGTCGGAAGAAGATGTATCAACTCATATTTTAGTTTGAAATTCTGAGCTTCTGGAAAAGTAATGTAGAGAGGCTGCTGATTAACTTCTTGTGTCGCCCACACTCTAAGAGTCTTTTCTACTTCTTCTCCCACGTCACTCATGACTGATTTTTCAGATTCTGAAGGTTCTGCTGTTTCGAAAATTATAAATAGGGTTTCTAAAGAGTTTGTTTGCTTGGATTTAACTGTGGATTGTAGGGAGTACATTTTATAGGTGTTATCAGAAGGTGAAGATGGGGGGTACTTTCTGAAAAAAATGTAAAAGTCAGATCTGGTTCGTCCCACAAGGGATTGCCTTGTGGTGTGGTGATTTCTGAAGGTACTGAAGTCGATGAACCAAAGAAACCAACTGATCGTTTTTTCTTTGCTGCTTCTTTCTTCAGTTTCTGTGTACATCTTTCAATTTATGGATCAAAATCTAGACATGTAATTGAACGAAAATTATTGGCATAAAACTATATGAAACACTGTATCCCCGATAATGACAACAATTTTCTAACATGTTGTCATGGGTGTATTAAGAAAATAATATTTCACTGCAGGTTACACTAATATTATATCACAGGGAATCAGGGTTAAATCCTCAGGGACACAACCTAACGATCAATGTCTTTTTGCATAAGACATATTCTATTCAAAACAGAAAATATAGAACGAGGGATTTTTTTTATTAACTAAAAAAATAAAATTGTAGTGTAAATAAACTAAATAAAACTTAGTAATAAAACGAATTAGGTTCTACTGTGACTTTTCTAATCATGCAATCAGCTTAGATCTGGTTATTCAGAATGTGTTCTATCTAAGTTGGTACTTAGAAAACTAACAAACTCTAGTATAATCTCTTTTACCTAGTTAAATTAACCAAAACAAGCTCTTTATTAACCCTAACTTTTTACTATCTAATTAAACAAGCTCTTAATTAAATTAAAGAAAAGTTGCATTAAGATCTGTGTAAAATTCCTAACAATAGCCAACACTTCTTACAAGCTTGGAAGCATAAAGATATGATTTATACATTTTATATCAGAGTTAAATCCCAAACACGGAACCAATCTGATACTTGTTACTTATTACTAGTTGAAAATAACAATTACAGATTCTATTAACTGATTAACCAGAGTGATAAAAACCCTAGCTAGGTGATCAGACTAAAAAGAATTAAAATCAAACATTCATTAAGTTCAAAACTAAAAAATCTAGATAGAAACACAAAAAGAATACCATATCTGATAATCACATGAAAAATACTAGTCTATGCAGAACTGAAAACTAGGATTTTAGCTAGACATGGCTAAAAACTAATCTAAACTAGTAAAAAGAAGCATTAACCGATTAACCTTCTAAACTAAGTGTGTAAGATGATTCACATCCTTCAGATCTTCAAAAATCGCTGAAAGGCATCAGAAATCACCTTCAGAAGTGTTTTTCGTCTCGTTGAACCATTTAACCTTTGAATCTAATTATGAGGGTCCTATTTATATATGAGCAGGTGCCTTCCGAAAGAATTTATCAGAAAATGCAATCATGGATTTGCGGGAGTTGTGTCACAAAAATGCAATCGCGGATATGAAAATACGATCACAAATTTTGTGATTTTTCATCAGATGACTTACAAATGACTTATTTCGACCCTACAAAACATTGACTCATTTATGCGATTGTAGAAGTCAAAAATATGATCGAATTTTTGGCTTTTTGGCATATTTCAGTCTTGATTCTTTAATTTAAGTAAAGACAAAGGTCGTCCAAAATTTTGTCTAGTTTTCATAACATTTTGATTCACATCAATCGGAGTTACGAATCATGAGATATAGTCAAAATACGGGACATGGGGTCAAAATTGCTAGCAACATCCTTTAGACTTTAGAATGTAGCAATCTATCTTTGTAAAATCAATTCGATCGAATGTTTATTAAGAAAAATAGCTTCTAAGCATTCCTCAGAATCCTTCTTCAGTTCCAACTCAATTTGGCTCCAAATATGCATCCAACTACTCCCAAAGTAGCGCTCCAGTTGAACTATCTAAAAATGACATTAAAATGTTAACAACACGAAAATTATGATATAAAATAAGAGGTGAGCATTATTTAAACTAATGACATGAAAATGTACGAAATATGATGCTAAATGCTAATAAAACTATCCTAAAAGATGAATAAAATGGAATCTATCGTGGAGTGTGTGTGGTTAATTGGCACACTAAAAGGGACGTTAAAGAGAAATGATGGACATTTCGAAAAGTATCATTATTGATGGACCGTGTGTTGTTAATGATTCATCAATGTGAGATGATAAATGACATCAAAGTTGTCAAGAGGGTTTGTATGGTTATTCACATCTTGTTTGTGATCCTTAGAATCCATTTCACAAAGTAAGTGGATAATCCGAGATCAAACATGCCATTGACAATATTCATTGAATCTCAAAAGATTTAGGAGTTTCATAAGATATTGGTAAAAGTCCTTACCTACCTAAAGTAGATTCGAATTTGATTATAACATCTCTCTTCAATGTTCGAATAAAAAATATGGATCCTAGCCTTAATTTAAATTCTGGGTTAATAATTAAAGATTAAAATCAACTAACTTGAATTCTATTTTCTCCTAATTTTCGATGTCTTATGAAGATATAAATGGTCTTCCTCAATCTTATGGATATGGTTTTCCCCAATCATCTAGAGATGGTTTTCCAATTTTAAGTCAAGGTAAAAAAATTTTCTACCTTAGGAAATTATGGAGCTGGACATCATCTCTCTTCAAATCTTCTACCTTTTCCTCCAGTGACTCTCCCAACGTCACATTTTCCTTAACTTGAAAGATACGAACCTACTCGAACCCTGTTGGCATGTAGACATCAAGATGAAAATTTTGTGTATGCACATGTTCTGAAAATGAAATCATGCATCAACACGTTGAATAGAATGGGTGTCGTTTCCCAAGGGACCACTCCGTTGATTTGCTTTTTCTTTCACTTGCAAAGTCGTATGATCAGTTCATTGATAATTTTTAAATAAGGAATATCAACATGACCCTAATTGATCTAACCTAAATGTTGGTTGTTGGTGAAGCAGAAATGCTTAGGTGTTCATCTAAAGCAAAGATGCCTATTGGGTCTAATTCCAAGGTTTCCATGGATATTTACAATGGTGGTCCAGAATAAATTTCTCTTCCTAATAGGAAGGGTTCGTCCAAGATCAAATAGTCTGATCCTATTGGAAAAGGAAAAACCAGTTCTGGGATCATTCCATGTGTTAACCCCAAAGAGTCCAATTGTTCTACTACCATTTGAAGGGACGTTGGGAATGAAGCTACCCAAACTACCTAATAGATCTTAGAGATAGTTAAGTCAAGTCATTTGAATCTAATTTAGGTACATCCATTATCCGACTCCCTTGTTTTATAAGTTCCTATTCATAGACTCGTAATACATGATGTGACGATTACATTTTGATGGTATTAAAGGAGCTAAGAGAAAGAAGAAAGCATGAGCAAAGTAAGCCAAATTTGATCATGAGAAATGCACTTTGGTCACATGGATTGAAGATCAGAACTTAGAGCTATTACTAAGAAGTTAGGATAATTTAATAGATTGTTATTACTCTTCAGAGATGTCTATAACCATAGTTTTCATTTTATCCATTGTAAGGACAAGCTCCAACTTTTCGTTTATTTTCAATAAAAGTGAAATTTTCGTTTATGTGGTTGCCTTATTTTACATTTCCTTGCAATGACATTTATTAAATTGTTGGTCACAATTCTAATATTAGCAATATTAATTATGGATATAATTCTTATGATATCGCTTGTGGTATTGTCATAATTAACCAAGTGAAAAGAATTCTTATCACCAAGCTTCAAACTGGATAGAAACTTGGAGTCATGTCATTGAAATTGTGTGATGTATGAGAATCTTGGTCATTGAAAATTATGACTAATTCATTGATCACAAATTTATGTGAGACAAGTGAGGGACTGATCGATCTAGTACATGTTGATATGGACTATTCAGATCCACCATAGAGGATGATAACTCTATTCTTCATGATTTATTGATGCTTCCATAAAAATGGTTGTGATTGTGAGATTAAGCATAATTCTAATACGTTGAAAGTACTCAAAGAGTAGCAGAACGAATAAGAAGAATCTATTAGGAAGAATGAAAAAAGTTTCTCCAATCTAAAAGGAAATGAGAGTACTTTAGTATCATGTTTTATGATCATCTTAGTGATTGTGGATTTATATCACAAATGATCCTCAAATAACATCTTAGTGCAATTGTATGACTAGAAGAGGAATCGAATATTGTTGGAAATAGTTTGATTATCGATGAGTCATACTTTGTTCCAATCAAGTTTTAGAGTCATACTCTAGTAACTACAAATCATATGTTGAAACTCATTTCATACTAAGATGGTTGATGCACCTCGTAACATGTGAAGTAATAATGTTATCTTACTCTAGCACACTTAAGAATTAGAGTTTTGATATTTTTCGTTAATTGAGATACAACATATAAACTAAGAACCATTCTATGAAGTGTTTTCTTGTTGAGAATCCACAAGAACTTTAGCATATTTGATTTAGATCGTCAAAGGAATGTTCTTTGAGAGATAATTTATATGTCAAGAACTCAATGGGATTCTTATTGATCTTGAGAGTTTCAAAAGTCAACCGACAATAAACCTTATAGTTATAACTAGCATGAAACTTGAGGTTGATAACCTATCATGTTTTGTTGACATATTCTTATTTAAGTCCACTTCTAGTTGAGTTGGCAATGCTTGTTAGTTCTATGTTTTTTTTATTTAAGTACAAAAGCAAAAAAGAGTTGTTCAGTAAAAGTGAATTGATCAATATGGGTGACTAGCTAATAACATGGAAGCAACGGTAGGCCATTGAGCTACCATAGGGCAAACAATTTAGAATAGCAAAGTTCAGGTCCATGAAGGAAAGTTAAATTTGAATTTGGTTTTGTCATAAACCTTGTCTTATGATTGTAGGTTGAAAAAGATAGATTCACATGGATGGGAACGTATACACCATAAAATCTAGATGAAAAAGGTTTCACTCTAGTTCATGAGAATGACTGTGAGAAAATACATTTGCTGATAGATTATAAGATCAGATAAAGATCAATATGGATGTTGGTTGTGTTAACTGCATTCTCAATTTCACAATATGATTACGGCATCCCTCTTCATACTTCGAATTGTATGCATTGTCAAGGAATTGTTTGAACTTTATATATATATATATATATATATATATATATATATATATATATATATATATATATATATTTATAAGTTATGAAAGGGTTCAGACACACACATATGTTATCCAATGAAGGTGTATAAGCTTAATAAGTCTAGTTAGAGACTTATCGAAGCATCGTGCAACAAAAATTTGTAGTTAAGTAATAAAGACAAGACTATTGATTTCTAGAAGTCAAGTTGATTTTTGGATACATGTCAAAGCGAATGGGAGCATAATTTTTATGCTAGTATTACATGTTGGAATTATTGTTTGTAGGGAACAAAGCTTTCAATTTGCAAATTGCAAAGTTTGGGAATTGTTTCACTATTGTAGACTTAAGGGAGAGGGCATTCATACTTCTTTTCGAATATAAAAGTTTAGATTTTATAGTGTAATAGAACGTATTCATATATGAACATCATGTTGAAATGGTTCAACATAGGAAATTCAGTGTATGGAATTATTATAGCAAGAGATTGAATATATATCAAAACCTTATATAGGATATAAAGAATCGAGTCCTATATGCTTCAGATATAGGATCAATTACATATGTTATAATATTCACTTATTCTAATTTTTCAAATGCTTAGAGCATTATGAGAAAAAGGACTAGAATTTTGTGTGACTATATTTGTTAAACAATTGTCAAGAACATTGTAAGGTTATACCAAAATACTGGTTGCTTGTCGACAGTTAGAAGTATGATATTAATTTCGACGGACCATAGTGACATGATTCTAGAATTGAGATGGTTATTGATCATAACTGATGGTCATATAGAAATATGGAAATGTTTCCATAATTAGAGATACTTGAAAAGTCTACATGTGAGTTGGAAACCTTAATGCAAGAGAACTTCTCAAGGAGTGTACCTTGAATTAGAGCGTTGATTACCATGGAATTGTTTCTAGTAACAAATTTCCAACGGGATATTCTGTAATATCAAAGCCTCAGTATTTGAGACTTTTAAATCTTGATATCATCGGAGATTAATACATGTTAAGTTGGAATTCCATCACATCTTAGATAGTGATAAGAATTTGTAATTGTGAAAAGAGCATCATTAAAATAATGTTCGGTTGATCTGTTTACCAAGGAAGGACCATAGAGAGGCATAGTATGCATGTTTATAACATGGCATGACTGATGCTTAATTCAAGTGGTTAGTTAATTACTTGAAACATTATACAATGAATGAATCTGTAATTATTTTGGTGATTAAATTATAGAGATTATTTATATTTAGTAGTTTTGAAACCATAGTTAATTAGTTTATTACTGTGTTTCACTTTGCATGATTTACTTCCTGAATGACTAGATTATTCGAAATTCCACAGTCACTCATACTTTTAGAAGTAAGTAGTGAATTAAGACTATCATGAACTGAATTGTAGATTGTCTATGGAGATTAGAAATTGCAATGGATGCTATGATATTCATGAGTACTTTGAAAAATAGAAGATTTTATGTGACAACCCGAAATTTTTTATTTTTATAAGCTCAGTCAGTCAACTCAACTGAGTGTCAGAATCATTAGTACAAAGTTCTAGCCTAGTTACAGGTCATTCTAAGGAGTTTTGAGCCTAATACAATTAAGGAATAAGTGTTAGAAAGTACCCGCTAGAACCACACTGTAGCAAATCGAATCCTAACCCCATCTAAATGAGTTCACGACCACAAGACCATGAGTTTACAGCCGTAAACTTAAGAGTAGATATAGGGAATTGGGTCATTTCTTCTCATTTCTTCCTTTCTTGGCCAGATTTTCTCCCAAATCCTCTCAACTATCATCCAACCTCTTTCCTTAGATCTTCAAAAGAGTGAGTATTCTATCCCTTGATTATTTAATACATCTTATTAACTAGCTTCTTACATTTATTTCATCCATGAAAATCATGTTTGTTTAGATACTCAAGAAACACCAAGAACACCAAGAACACACACTAGTGGTCTTGGCCAAATCGACTAGTTCAAGCCCATATATCGTAAGCACTCTTCTTCTAACTTGTTTTATACTAGATTAAACATGTCTAGACCTTAGAAACATCAAGAAACGAAGGTTAGAAGAGAGTTTATGGCCAAGGATGTTCTTGGGCCGTAAACTCCCTTTTATGGTGCAAAGATCCCCCGAATTCCTTCCTTAAGCCTAGAGACTAGCCTACCACTTTACCTTTAGGTGTTTAGTACTCAAAACAATCAAAATACCATCACCCATAGGTGATTATGGTGGCAAACACATGCCAAAGTGGTCCATGGGCCGAAAACTCAATTTAAGGATGTATTGATTCCACAAACACTTCCTAAGGATTAGACTTGAAGTTAGGATGCTTCATTATGACTTTTAGGACCCTAAACAACTCTCATAAACATAAATGGTCATGAATTTACGGTTTTAAACTCATTAGGGCCGTGAACACCCTAAAAGCTTTAAAGAAAGTGGTCTTCCTCATCCTAGGGTAGAGCTAAGGTCCCTAAAACATCTATAGCCTTCAAACTTGCACTTATACATGAGTAACCATGAGTTTATGGCTATAAAATCCCTTGGGCCGTAAACCCATGGTAGTAAACTCATGTGAGTGCCATTCTACCTTCCTTTGTTGAATCAAATGTGATTCCAACACTTGGTCAAGGTCTTTCCTAGTCCCAGAAGGTGTTTCCTTTCATATAGTTGTTATAAACACTATATTCATGCCGATATGTGTCATTATATATCATTTAGGACTTATTGTGTCTTGGGACTTCATTCATGGAACTTCTCATCCGTACGCACATACCCGTTTGAATCACCTACATCAGGTGAGTTCATACCCCGTAATGGATCTTTTAACTATTTTAACTGTTTTAAGGGGGGGGGGGGGGAATACAGGTTGAACACAATGATAATTGTGTAAATGTTTGTTGTTAAACATCTTTCAAAATGTTATTTATGTTATTTATAAGTTGTCAAAACATTTCAAAACTCTTTTAAAGTTATGTTACTTTATAGTTATACAAAACTCTGTTTTTAAAGTATAAGTATAACTTAGTAGATAAATGAGTCTTTTCAGTAACAGTCCAGGTAGAATATTAGTAAACTATTATAGGTATAGCTTAGGAGAATGCTATTGATTACTTCTAGTACAATGAAGCACACAAAGAATCAGTACCATAACAGAACAAACAGTAAAGAGAATCAAACAATACCATAACAGAACAAACATTGAAGAAAATCAAACAATACCATAACATAACAAACAGTGAAGAGAATCAAACAATATCAGAACAGATCATAACAAACAAGTTAAGTTGCTATAGCATGAGAACACACAAACAAGATCTAATTATACCAATGAATCACTAATGCATTGGTGATAGTTATATTGGGTATACATGATCATATAACTTTAATGTGAATTACACGGCTTGCAAGAAATTTTGAGGGTCGTGTTTGGTTCCCTTAATCTCTTGATAGAGAGAGCATCTAGTAGGTGTTCTAGCTTTCACATTATGAACGTAATAAAACAAATATGTTTTTAGGTTATTAGTACATCCGCATGTCATTATAAACGACATCTGTGTACTTACTTTTCCCATTACTTTCATAAAGTAACAGTACCACTTGAAAGTTGATCTATTTTCTAGTCAAGATAGTTATAAACTAGGGAGAATCTACTTTTACATTGGACAAAGGAACAGTTGGGTTTAGCACAGAACAGAAGATGCCTTGGTAGAAGGCTACGATTAAAGGATAGGACCATAATGCTAGACTTATGATTACTTAATGTATACATCACAGGATACATATATATCAGTAGGTTCCGACAACTAATAGGATGTGTGCTCTTCTCTTCATGTCCTGTCCTTGTTGGGTTGGGGGCTTGGAACAAGTTCACTCAATCTATTATCTACCTGATCCTATATATATTTATGCTTAGTATACATTAAGTCATCATAAGGGTACTAGGTATGGATCAGGTTATAGGACATAGAGTCGAAGCATAGTTTTTCTAGTACAAAACTTACTTTTCAAAGTCAGTACTTTTGGTATACAAACTAGAGATATCCCAGATAAGGGCTTAATCCATTTTATTAAGTCAGTACAATTCTAAAAGACTTTAGGTGAGTAACTCTATAATACCTTAGTTTATACACCATGTTTATATATAAAACTAATACTCGATAGGTAGTTAAATGTGTGTTTTCTATCTTACCTCCTGTTCCCGTTGGGTTGTGGACTTAGGGCAGATTCACTTAATTAACTTTCTACCCGATATCAGATTATATATAGCAGTATAAACAAAGCAATTATAAAAGTAGTCACTGTGGCCGATATTTTACTATAAGAAATATAGGTTTTCTTAACAGAACTTTTCATTAGTTATAAAGGAACCATTACAAATAACTCCATGAGTAACAAGTGATTACACCAGGGTTATTTATGACAATTATCTAATAACCAATGTAATGTGTGCTATCCGCCTTACTTTCTGTTCCCCGTTGGGTTGTGAGCTTAAGGCAGTTGCGCACAATCGATTGTTTGTTTACTCTAAGTTATAAATAACTTGTAACCACTTAGTACCCATAGAAAGGCTTGTAGTGTTATTTTACTTAACTTTCATTCAAGTAGGAAATATATGATTTTCTAGAGGAACAGGCGAACTTTAGAAAATAGAACTTACAGTACATCACTTTTACGTATACATTTTCCACAACACTTTAGAGCTTACTCACATAACTAAAATCTTATGAACTCACCAGCTTAATTGTTGATCAACTCTTTCAAATAACTTGTATTCTCAGGAGACTATTAGACAGGTGCTCGTGCTGGGGATTCAGAAGATGGAGCATTATAGCTTGAAGTCTTGTTTTGTTATTTGTGTATGAATTCTATGTTTTGTGAACACACACATTGTAAACTCTTTCTTTTTAAATGAAATGGTTGTTCATTACTTGCTTACCGTATACATATCTCGTGATACTAAACATGACATCCTCCACCCCTGAACGTTTCCGCCCTTCCGATTTTGGGGCGTGACATTTTAAGTATTGGATAAACCCACGCTTAGAGATTACTTCATGGATTTTATCACGAGTAATTCTAAGATTATAATATATATTATTCTTAAGCAGAGATATATAGTTTGTAGTTTGAAAATTGTAATGCAATGTTCTGAATCGTTTCCTAATGCGGGGTGGTGACGTAAGAATTAGGTGTCATCATGCTTAGGGCCTTCGAAGAAAAGAGATTTATACCCAACTGGGTGTGGGTAATGTGATTTAGATGATCCGAGAGTCCTGTTTGTGTTTTGCAGCCAAGGGGTATATCGGTAAAGTGTCAGTTCAGGCTTTTATTGAAATTGGATTTTTGTTAACGAGGTTTTAAGGCAAGTATGAATGGATGCAATGGATCAATTTTTTTTAGGTTAAATGCAAGTTTAAATCAATGGATCTCCAACTGTGAGTGATGTATTACGTTTTGGATTGCTTCCACCTATGTAGAGGTTAGGTAAGTGATGTGATTTCGGGATTGTAGCAGTATTGCATTGGATTGTTAGATATGGGTTCATTGTTTCATTCATCACTATAAGGTTTTGATAGAGCGTTGGTATCTAGGAGTGTGGTAAGGAGTGATTTCGAGGATGAAATCTAATTTAAGTGGGGGAGAGTTGTAACGCCCTGTTCCGAATCGTTTCCTAAGGTGGGGTGGTGATCGAAGAATTGGGTGTCATCAGGCTTAGGGCCTTTGAGGAAAAGAGATTGTGACCAATTTGAGTGTGGGTAATGTGATTTAGATGATCTGGGAGTTCGGTTTGTGTTTTGGAGCCAATGGGTATATCAGTAAAGTGTTAGTTTAGGCTTTCATGGAAAATGGATTTTAGTTCAAGAAGTTTTAAGGAAAGTATGAGTTGATAGAAGTGTAGTCTTTCTCGTTACCTTTTCGTAAATATAAGGATCGTCGGAAACAGACTTATAACGAAGAAGTTATGACCTTCAAAAGTTTGGTCATTTTTAGGTTTAATCAAGTACGTGGGGAGTACACATGTGTATGCATAGTGTTACCAGTGAGAAGGCCAGTACATGGGGCATACATTGGCGTACGGGCGTACTAAGTAAATTGATCACGATTGTTTAGGGAGTACACTGGACATTCCAGACCCTATTATTTTCAGCTCCTTAACCCTAATTTAGGGTCTTGGACCCTATTTAAGCTCCTTAACTCACAACCAAAACCTATTCTTGTCAACCTCCAACCTTCTAAACCCTCAAATCGAAACCCTAGCCCCCATTTGGGCAGTTTTTGAGCTTTTGGTGGCATTTCATGCTTTTTGGTGTTGATAGAAAAAGAGAAAACGTCTTGGAGAAGTGTGGGATTGCTTAAAGCTTTTGGATCTAGGATCGTTGCATCTTAATCTACATTTTGAAGGTATAAAGTTTCTACCTTGATGACTCTATGTGTTAGATTTAGTTTAAGGAGTGTTTTTGGGTTCCTTTGGTCCTTAGAGTCATCCTTGTGAGTATGGGCTACTCCAAGAGCTTACAATGTTGGATATTGGCCTTTGGGAGGTCCCTTGTTCGTAAAAATGTAATCTTGATAAGTTATTGTGGTGCATGCATGAGTTTGGGTGATTATTATGGATTGTATTAAGGTTTTGGTCCCATTAAGCCTTGTAATGGAGTAAGGTTACCAACTTTACATGTTGAGACGTCTCATTAGGGTCTTATCCAAGTTTGGAAGTCATTATCTTAACCATTAAGAGCTTATTCTTGATTTTTGGACCCCGGAGGCGTACGTTGGGCGTACGCAAGTGTATGCTCAGTGTAATGTTTATTTTTTTGCATCATGGACTTGTACTCTCTGCTTCGAGGGTGAGTATATTGGGCGTACCATTCTGGTATGCGGGACATACTCCCCAGTTTTCCATTTTGGGGGCTTTAAGACTTGGGCCTTGTTAGGCCATTGGACTTTGGGCCATGGATGGACTTCGGGTTTTCTTGGAAGTATGTCCATGATGGTTTTGGGGCCCAATAGAGTTATATAGCCATAATGGGCTTTTGTTGCTGTTGATTTGGGCTTTGGATTGCCATTTTAGGTTTTTTTTTTTTTTTTTTTTTTTTTTGGGTTGGGCCTTGGTTATGGAATAAGTAAGAAAAGGGTAAAATGGTCTTTTACCCTTTAGGAAGTTGGTTTATGGATTGGGCCTTGGATTTTGGGTTATCAGGTTAATTATTGATTAAGATTGTATTTATTGATGAGTTGGCGCGAGGTTATCCGGTTCAATGGTCCGAGCAGTTATTTGATTATCAGCGTATTGAGTTGAGTCATATCAATATATCCATGTGTTTAGGGCACTAATGCTGACCCATTACTTCTTATGTGGAGTGCTAGTTGTCTCTGTGATGCTTGCATGAAAGACTAGGATCTGACCCCTATAAATTGTATGGAAAACCAAGATCTAACCCCTGATAATTATATGAAAGACCACTATTTGCCCCCTAACAGTTGTATGAAAGATTTGTTGTATGTGATTGTATTCATGAGGTAGTTAGCTGACATTATGGGGAGTTCTTTAGCAACTGATGGCAGGACGAGGTCATAAATCTATGAAAGCCTAGGAAGCATTTCAATAGGTTTAGTTGCGCTTTTTAGCAAGTAACTAGAGCATCAGTTTGAGAAGGTAACTTCGAGGATTTGGGATTATTCTTTAGCAAAGTATGGATAGGTGTGGATGGTAGTATTGGGCCCGTACTATTGAAAGCATGGAATCCATACTCAAATCAAGGAGATTCTTGGAGAATCTAGGAAGCATGTGGGAAGTGGATTATTGGGTATGTTCTGATTATTGGTATAAATGTTTTATCTCGGTGTGCTAATGAGCACACTAAGAGGAGGTTCAAGTTCTGGTTCAGGCTTGGGTGTAGGTACTAAGCTGATTGATGAGCGGACGCAGGAGTTCATCCCGTTAGAGATTACCCGTGATATTTTGTAGCAGACTGTAACACCCGTCTTTCTGGGCTAAGCATTAATGATGGTGTAATAGTCTAGGTCAACCATTGGAACTCGTTTTGAAGTATAATGAGTGAATTATGTGCTTTAAACTTAATTATTATGATTAAAGATAAAAATAAGCGTCAAAAATGAATATTAGATAAAGCCAATATCTATGAAGAAAGTTGTAGTGGTTGAAATAAGGATTCCAGAGATATACGAAAAACCAAAATCCGAGTTATAACGAAGTAGTTATGACTTGTTGAAGTTTCGCAACAGAACTGTCACGACGATGTATGACATTAAAAGTGAATTTACGATAAAGTGCTTTTTAGCCTTAGTGATCTAAACGAAAGTCGTAGTGTTCGTTAAACTGAGAGCCTACATAAAAAGAATGTCCATATCTGACTTTGTATGAGGAAATTATGAATTTTTTAAGATTTGACATAACAATATACAACCCGAAACTTGAATTTTAGATCGAGTGATTTTTAGCCGAAACAACCTAAACAAGAATCGAAGATTTATTGATATTAGTTCAACGGTAAAAAGACAGACAAAAATGAACATTGGATGAAGAGGTTATGAATTTTTAATAGACTCTTCCTATCCCGGCCGTTAAAAATATAACTTTAAAAATAAATCAAAATTAGCCGATGGAATCTAAACGAAAGTTGTAGAGCATAGCCTCACATATGCGTGTATATAAAGAATGTAAAAAACAGAGCTCGTATGCGAAAGTTACAAATTTTTGAAGTTTGAAAATTCGGAGTACGACCAATATATAGGAGTACACCCAGCGTACTCGTGTTCATGGTCCGAGATTGGCACACGTAGCCCTACTCTTTCGCATGATGGAAACGTGTCGTAGCCTTGACACGTCCGATATGATCCCCTCATACGCCCAACGTACTCAATGTATGCCCAACGTAGTGTGTGAAGAAGGAGTACACCTGGCGTACCAAAGAGTTACGCCCAACATAACTCCAGTATTTAGCCCCTATAAATAGATCACGATGCCATCCGATTTTAGGCTACAACTTTCATCCTCTCACCCCTATACTTTCTTCAATATTGAAAAAATTACCCCCAAACCTATTATATCATCCTAGCATCATAAGCAAGCCCCGAAGATCCCGAGAAAAAGAAATTTCTAGTCACAACTTTGCCCACGTGAAGCTTGGTTTTTGGGAAAACATCCCGGTGTCATCGAAGAAGATTATTTTAAGAGACGAGGTGCTACGCAGTTATCGTCTTAACAAGTGAGTGTATAGTTACTTTCATCTTACACATAGATATGAATTATTTTATATAAAATACATGCTATATGTGTGTGTGTGTATATATATATATATATATATATATATAGTTTGTTTATTTGAGATGGATGTTAAATAAATCTTTTATACATGTTTAGAATGATTTAAACTGTATATGTATTTTTATCGACAAATATGTTGGGTATAACATGGGTAGATGAAATATTTGATGTGTGAGGGAATAAAATGATGAGATGTCTCGATGTTAACGATGTTCCAGTCATCTAGCGGAATATAGATGACAACCACGAACTTTTCCAGATAATCCAGTGGAACGTTAACAGGCTTGTAACCTATAGGTGTCTTTGAACTTATGTGTTTACTAGTATTTTGAACTGAGTGTTCACTAGGTGATTGTGTTCATTAGGTATTTTTGAACTGAGTGTTCACTAGGTGTTTTTGAACTAGGTGTTCATTAGATATTTTTGAACTACGTGTTTACCAGATGTTTTAAACTACGTGTTCACCAGTTGAAATTTAAGAACCCTAACAACGATGGACTTTGTGCCTATTCCTTAGTATAATCCTTAGGAATGAATGAATGAAGGACAAATGACTTTAAGATCTTTAAGAATAAATAAGATAATGGGTATGGGTAATTGGGTTGATTGTTTGATGATTCAACTTAATAAATTTATTTATTATGGGTTGAAAACCCTACATGCTCACTAGGCTCCCAAACTTGACTCACTCAGTTTTCTATATTATAGGTAATGGAACAAGAGCATAGTTTGACGATGATGATGTATTTTGGATTATAGGCCAGTAGATGTAAATAATTGGTCTAAGGCCTATATTGTACTGTTTATGCTTTTGGTCTCTATCGGAACATGACATCCCGAGGTTTTGTTATATAATGAAAATACATTTCTTTAAGAAATGCTTTGATAAAATTTTATTGTATTTCGTTTTGGGAACAAATTCCGCAAACACCTTTTGGAAGATTACTCTGATTTTATTTTAAAAGCATAAACTAAATCGGTCTTTTCTGGCCGAGAAATTTGGGGATGTCACACAGACTCATGTGATATTTGGTATGGTCAAGGAGGGGATTTAAGAGAATTTGGATGAGCATCTGGGCACATTTCGTAATTAGATTATGGTTATTTTGGAGCGCACATTTTTTCCTTCCGTGAGTTCTATGCTTGTGGAGATCCTGAGTTCTTTAGGAGAGGGACTCCATTACAAGTATGAGATGGTTAGAAGATATGGCAAATGCGTTTAGGATGAGTTTCTTCCCCCAAGGGGTCGAAGGTCAAATTTTCCTCCTGTGTTCTGAAGGACAGAGCCCAAGATTGGTGGAAGGAGGTAGAATTCTCTTTGCGAGGCAAAGCCCTGGATACGATAACTTGGTTTGAGTTATGACCCAGTTTAGGGCCTGGTTTGAACCAGCTATGGAGGTGAAGCAGTTAGCAAGGGAGTTTCAAAACCTTCGCTAGACGACTGAGATTGTGGCAGAGATCACTTCCAAGTTCCAGTAGAGAGATTTGTTGATTTCGCAATATGATGTGGACGAGGAGACGAACAAAGTGAGATATCATGACATGTTGAGAGATGACATCAGGAAGTTTGTGAGTTTATCAGGGTGCAAGAGCCTGAATGATATGATTTCTAGAGCCCGAGAGTGCAAGATTGATTTGGAGCATCTCGGGAAGCGGAAGCCAGAGCAGACTCAGATTTGAGTGGGATGGGTGAAGAAATCCAGGACTCAGGATTCTTGTTTGGTAAGCTATCAAGGTCGGGGCCATTGTGCCTAGTGTAGGTGGACTCATGAGGGAGGATATTGGGAGACACGTCGAGGATGTTTCAGTTGTGTTCAAATAGGTCATTTAGTCAGGATTGCCCCTGTGGGTAAGATCTGATGTGTTTTCACTAAAATCAGGTAGGGGCACAATAAGTTCGGCTGTTCGATGTTGAGGGGCTGAGTAGTGAGTGCACCTGCTCCGGTTACTTTGAGGATCACTGACGATCGTGAGGATACGATACTAGCCCCGACAGTGAGGAGTCGGGCATTGCGGTGTCAGTCAGGGGAGGCCAGGATTTCATTAGGTGCTATTGTGGTGTTGTAATCTTTGATTTCTTCTTGATTATAATCAATATCTATATTTCTTTGGTATCTTTTATTGGTTTGGGTAAGCATTATCCTTGGTTTAGTTCTCTATTATTACCTGGGTCATATCCTCAAGAATTGTTATATGCTATTTTGCATCCCAAGAGTCATTAGTGGGTCGTATCTTGCTGAGTGGGTTTCAGTTTATTTGGTTGTTGTTCTGATTCTTTTATGGGGTCAATTTAGGGGTATCTTTTGGAAGGTCTATGGTCGAGTTAGTTGGCCAGTTCTCCAATGAAGTAAGAGTTCAGTCATGTTAGCATTTGATCAGATAGGATCGGCAGTCGTCTACGGAGGAACTTTTGGGTTCAATCACTAATGTTGCTAGGGAAGGAGCGGTAACAAGTAGAGGGTGGTAGCATTCACATGAGTCAGTGTGGTTACTATAAGTGCCATGTGAATTTTATCATCGCAAGGGTTTGATGATGGTTAGAATTCAGAGATTCTATTGAGGATGGGAAGTTGGAGTGAAGTTTTCCCATTTAGAGCAAGGGTTATGGTATTTGTCACCAACGTAAAGGAATTATGGATTTGGTGCGGTATCATGGGAGTCGATTAGGGTTATCAGGATTGATGCGATATTAGCAAGTATTCATCTAGATTTCAAGAGATGTGTGATCATTAGGATTGGCTAATAATGGAATGCTAATTCTTGGTAAGCTCAGGTAGTTGACGTTCGAGTTATAAGGGGGTAAGATGGGCTGGGAATCCATCAAATTATGTGGGTTGGAAGAACTTCATTGAATCCAAGTGGGGGGGATCATTCAAATTTCCAGAGCTAAATCATGTATGAATCTAGAGTGAGTTTCACAACCCGATCGGGAGGGAAGATCACTCAAGTGGCTGTTTGGATTGAAGATGGTGTAAGTTGGGAGTTAATGAAACTTCCAACAGTTGGTGGAGTCTTCTTTGTGATGGATAGAAGGCATGTGGATGGAACCATGTTGAGGGCTGTGTTAGAACCTCGCTAACTGTTCTTTTTTGATGAAGGATTTGGGGTTCGATGCGTGACCCAAACACCTGATTGGGATTCAGATGGATACGGGTTTGACTCAGGATGATTGTGGTTGATATGGTAGAGGTGTGGTAAGACCATGGGGGATGGCCATGGTGAGATAGACGTGTTGTAAGACTTTGGGGTGGCCATATCATTCACTAGATTGGCAGTTGGTATGGAAGTGTTGTAAGTCTGTGATGGGACCATAGAGTTCACCAGATTGAGGTAGACCATCATTAGGGTGGTCATGAAAGAAGATCATCTCGTACCTTGGACAAGGCAGACAGTGGGCCAGAGTGCATCTCTCTCTCTCTCTCTCTATTATGGGAAAAGGACCATTATGGTCCGAGGCGAGGTTAGGCCTATGTAGCTCTTCATGGGGTGAGACCCGTAGGCGTGGCCCGTTCATTGGTATAGACTGGGTGAGACCTGTGGGTGAGGCCCATGTGCTTATGGCAATACAGGTGAGACCTGGTAGAGACTGGTTAGGTCAAGGAATTAGATTATCGTTTTAGTAGGATGATTATGTGGTCAGGGAGTGGCGTAGTATGGTGCATAGGCTAGGATAGGCTTACTTGTTGGACTCTCAGGAACCTGGTGGCTAGACTAGGTGTGAGACCGGTAGTCTTAGAAGTGGTTTGGAGATTTTATATCCAAGTCTAGCGAATGGATGCAGTGGATCTGAAAATTTCAGGTGAAATGCAATCGTAAATCTATGGATCTTCGGTTATAAGTGATGTTGAGATTTGGGTTGTGGTCGAGACTCTTGTGATTATGTTTCGGATTGGTTCCACCTATGTGGAGATTAGGTAAGTGATCGGATTTTGGGATTTTAGCAGTATCACGATGGATCGTTAGATATGGGTTCACTGTTTCGTTCAACACTAGAAGGTCTTGATCAGAGCGTTGGTATCCAGGAGGGTGGTAAGGAATGATTTCAAGGATGAAATCTAATTTAAGTGGGAAGAGTTGGAACAACCTATTCCGAATGGTTTCCTAATGTGGGGGTGGTGACCGAAGAATTGGGTGTCATCAGGCTTACGACCTTCTAGGAAAAGAGATTTAGACTCATTTGAGTGTGGGTAATGTGATTTAGATGATCCAGGAGTTCGGTTTGTGTTTTGGAGCAAAGGGGTATATCAGTAAAGTGCCAGTTCAGGCTTTTATGGAAATTAGATTTTAGTTGGAGAGGATTTAAGGCAAGTATGACTTGATAGTAATGTAGATTTTCTCATTACCTTTTCGTAAATATAAGGATTGTTGGAAACAAACTTATAATAAAGAAGTAATGGCCATCAAATGTTTGGTGATTTTTGGGTTTAATCTAGTACACGGGGTGTACACATGTTTACGCATGGCGTACTAGTGTGAAGGCTAGTACACGGCGTGTACATTGGCGTACGCTAGGCGTACTAAGTAAATTGATTGTGGTTCTTGAGGGAGTACGCTGGGCATACCAGAAGTACATTGGATGTACTCCAGTCAGACCCAAATCCTAATTTAGGGTCTTGGACTCTATTTAAGCACCTTAGGGAGCAAGAAAAAGGATCGGGGTTATCTAAGGAAACCTACCTTATCCAAGACTCCTTACTCACCTATATAAATAACTTATAGGGTTCATTAGTCCCGTCCATGATATAACCCTCTCAAGAGCTGAAATTTTAAGCTCTCCCCCCTCTCCTAAAAGTCTTTTAGTTACTAATTTTTTGTTACAAACCATTAGAGGCACGAGATTTCTGGTGATTGCTTTCTGAAGCTGTTCAAGAAGGAATTGTTGATTATTTACTACAATAATAAAAAAGCATGTAAACCCTATAACCCTTTATGAATTTCGAAAATTGTAGGGTATTCCTAGGGTTCTTGATGTTCAATTGTTTGTTGCAATCAACAAGAAAACTTAGATCCAATAGGTTTCATGTGAACATAGGGTTAATTTTTTACGCCACATATTTTTTTGTAACCTATAAAACTTATCAAAGACAACCTTTCTTAATGGGAATCTCAAGAATAAGTTTTTTATCAAGCAACCCTCGGGTTTTGAAAGAGAAGAATTCCCTGATTATGTCAACAAACTAGATAAGGTTGTGTATAGACGGAATTAAGCTCTCATGGCATGGTTTGAGACATTCACTGCATATCTTCTTCAAAATGGTTATAAGCGTGGAGCAATCGACAACACCCTAATCATCAAGAAATCATGGTCGAACCTTATAATCTGATGAGTTAAACACATTTCACCTTGATCATCAGACACCATCTCACACACTGTAAATATATCGTCAGTGCTAACGTGAAGATTTCATAGGCACTATGTTTAGCAGATCTAATATCTTTGTGATTATGATATTATCTTTTATAGTTTTGTTTAAGTCGTTGATTTATAGGAATTTCCATATTTTGTGTATGTCATAGTATATATGTAGTGCTAGGGTTCATTGTAAAAGTTATGGCCCTTTTGAATTCACTCATTGTGACAATTATTAATCTAAATTGGTTTTTGATTGTTCTTGATTTTTATTGCTTGATTTTATCTTTACGATCCATTGTAATTGGTCAATAGCATTTTCCCCGTTTTGACAATTTTAGTCGCTTATCACTAAATGTTATAACTTTAATACTTAACCTTCTTAAAATTTATTTATTATTATGAATTATTTTACTATTTCCCTTTATTAACCCATCAATTTGTTCATTTGTTATTTTAAATTTATTTCAATAACAATTTAAATTACTTAAAAAATTCCCCAAAAACCAAGTGTTACAAATCTAAATAGTTTATCTCAACTACATACTAGAAAAATAGGTAGGTGTTGATTGTAAAGAAGATGACTAAAAAAAGGAAAAAAATGTGTGTGAAATTGTAGATGACATTGCGTAAGTATGAATATCTTGGTCAGATATCTTGTATATCCTAGAGTTGCTCAACATAGTCTGCCACTAACTTTAAAAAAACGATACATCATTTCATCCGAGTGGCCAACATAAACCCATTTGAAACAAACACAGGAGGTCAATAATGGAGCACTAACAATATTCCATGCGTTCTCATATCGCGGAGGCATGCTCCCATCATGGAGGCCAAAATACACCATCGAGCTGTCAAAAAGGGGTGCAACATGAAGACTTCTCAAGGATCACTCGTCTTAGCATTATTATATATCTCCCATGCATGAATAATTGTTGAGTTACTATGGAATGATGTGTATTTGGTTATGTGAACTTATCATTTATAAAAATTCATGTACTATATAATAGTTTGGGTACGGACTCACTGATAGATATTACATACTTTCTTGGTGTCACTTATTGTGCGAGAAATATTGGATTAAGTCCATTTTGTTAAAAGGTGAGATGTGTTCTTCGGTGTAACATCCCATTTTCACAAACAAAATTTTCTTTTTAAATGAAGGTAAAACACTATTTTCATAAAACCCAAGTTAAGAAAACTCATTTGTTCCAAAATACAATTGTTTGAAAATCAGAGTAGTATAACAAATGTGGAATCTACAATGTTGCTGATGAGTGTGTACAACCACGTCTTCGCATTCCCATGAACACCATTAGCACCTGAAAAAATATTTAATCCAAAATTATAAGCCAAAGCTTAGTGATTTCCCCTAAAATATCACACACCACAACACACATACAATGTATGCACGTACGAGCCTTTGGTCTGTCTGGCCCGCCTTTCAAGGCCTATTACATGCCTGGACCGCTCTCTTGGGCATCTAGTGACCGGACCTCCTTGCAAGGCAGACAATACACAAGCTCCATTCTCCCACATCATACAGTTAATCCGTACCTACCTATAGCATACCATCCCCTCCAGAAGAGGGGTATTTTGTCCTACCGTACAAAGTAAGACTGCCTCAACCCATATCCAATATGTCGACAAATATATCAAACAAGCAATCAAACAAGAACATAAACATAGGCAACTATCTACACTAGTCTACTCATTTACATCTCACTACCACACATCGAGCTTCATACAAATACTCTACGTTACCACTGGAAGTTCACCGATGAATGAATAGCTATATGTAATTTGAGGTGATATAGACAGTCGAACAAATGATCCCATTCTAAAGCCACAACCAAACATGGAACACACAAGAAAGCCTAGATCAAGAGTTCTCAAGCTAGCTATCCTACATGACTGCATACAACCCTTAGGGCACTCAAGTAGATGATCATTGACTCCTGGTATTCTAACCATCATACCACTACTCCTATATCCTAACATACAAGGATATATACTGTAACACATAGTATATTGAGGAAACTTGCATGAATTGAAGACCCAAGGAACACATCAACACAATCACTCCTTGCTCTGATCGCTCCCGTGAACCGACTAGCATCAAACAAAGATAAATCCTCAATCAATAACCCAATTCCTTCAAGTTTAACCCAAAGTCAAACTGGTCAAAAGTCAATAGTCAATGGTCAACAAAAGTCAACATCAACTAGCCAACACTCACAACGATGTGGAGACCTCTTTGCCACGTCATGTGCATGCAAGGACAAGATAGCGTGATGCAGAGTATGACCATGTCGTGGCAAGCCCTTTGCTTAATCCTATAAGCCATTGATTCATATTTTCCAGGAGTCTTTCTAACACGCAAATACATCATAAAAGTCATTACTTTGTGGACATGCATGCCCAATGCATGTCATTATTAAACTAGGTCAATAATGAAAAAAATGAGCTCCAAAACTCTTGCTTGAGATCAATGACTTCATAGATCATTAGATCTAGAACATATAAAAATAAAGGGACCTCAAGGATCCATAAAGTTGCCAACTTTATGGAGTCCATCCACTCAAACCACCTTGAATCATGAAGGACAAGCTTATAAGCCTAGATCTAGAAGAATATCACATAAAAGTAGGAACTTGGGGGACTTACAAAGGTTCATATGGTGTGCAAGAAGGTGGTAAGGAGGTTTGCTTGTTGGATCTTGCTTAAAGGGCACATTCTTCTTCTTCAAGTTGTAATCCAAGGCTTAATACTTAAAGAACACCACAACCACACTAAGAACACTCAAATGAGGATAGGGTTTTCGAGATAAGAGGGTGGATGCTGAAGAGAATGGCCTAACCCTAAAGTCAAGGTCCATAAATAAGAAAAAAAAACCCTAAAAATCATGGGCTTGGGCTGCATCAGCTGTCACATCGTGACCTTCCTCTTAACGCCTCGTGGCACTACATTCACCACGTTGTGACACAAGGTTTTTCTCAAAAAATATACTTTTGATCCATCAAGCCATCAACCAATCTATTCTGAAGGGTGTTACATTTGGTCTTCGTATATATTTGAATTTCATATTGTAATTTACTATGCATTCAAAGAAATTATAGTAAAACCATCTCTTATACATTGATTGGAATGGTTTAGAACTTTAAGTTTTCTGAATTGATTGTATACACTCCTCCCTCCAAACCATTATTCAACGATCATATTTTAGTGATTAATTTCTTATTCCTCCAATCTCCATTTGGGACATTCAGTAAACCAAAACAAAGGCACTATGAAAGACAATATACACCCATAAATATCTATCCATTTCGAGCTTGGAAAAGACTTAATAATTATGGTTCAAAATAGGTAAAATCCATCTTTTTTTCAACACGTATATATGTTCGGACTTTAACTACAAAACTTTACCCATTAGTTCCTACAAGTATTGACACTTGTATATATACACATAACAACGAACCCTAAGGACGTTAGATGAATCAATAATATGTTTAACAAATAACTTTAAGACACTCGTAGTTCACACTCAAAAGTTGTTTTGGTATAGGATATTGCAAACATATATTATCTTTGGCCAAAATGAATTTTAGTACACATGCAACATTTTTGGAAGATTGCATATACACACATACCCCCAAAATGAAGGTCGTGTTTCAATTGATCAATAGACTAACAATTTGAATCTAGTCCTATCAAAAAGGATATATAAAGAAAATCTATGATTATGTTCATAGTCATGATGAACATAAAAGAGGCCATGAACCAAGAAAGCAAATATATGATGGTGGCAGATAAGTAATGAGTTATTACAAAATAGTGAGTACTGTATAGAAGCATATTCGTTAAAGAAAGCATGTAGGTTAACTAGAAAGCATTTTTATCAAGAGCTAAACCTGTTTGGTTTTTTCTCATATCATCATGAAGACATGATTCTCTAGCTAGTCTCTTATAAAACAGTCTCTTGGTGTCGATTCAGATTCCATCCCTAGCCGAAGCTCAAGGTCCACTTCTGTTGATGATGATGCTAAAGAAGAAATTTTATCTGAGCTGAGGCAAGAATCACTTGTAGACGATGACTCAATACACAAAGATAGTTGCAGTGCTGCTTTTTTCAAATGAACAGCGTGATCTTTCTTTCTGGAGCTTCCGGGACTATTTGGTTCCGTGAAAGTCCATGGCCTCTTAGGTACGCTGTCACTCTTCTCATCGCTTGACAACAGCGCTTCGCCTTGATTCATGGATTTCATACCCTTTGTGGTTTCTGTCGTAATTAGAGTCTCCTGGATTGATTCTTGTAACCTGGCTCTATCCTTTCTGTGGACATTCATGTGACCACCAAGTGCCTGTGCATTCGAGAAGCCCCGTTTGCAGAAAGCACAAGTGTAAGATCTACTTTCCTGCCCAAATTCGCCATTACTGGTGCATACTAAATCTTGGGTAAATCTTGTAGTTCCAGGGTTTTTTATCTCCATACCAACTTACGTTACAAACGATGAGAGAGAGGGGGGGGGGGGGGGTTCAAATTGTTGAAGAGGGGGATTTATACGTCGTCCATATTCTCTGAATCCAAGTGCTATCTTTTTTTCTTCACAAAAAAAAAGGTGGACTTTTCGTTATAAAAATCCAAGGGACATAGTAGTTACAGATGTCTGCTATCAGGGGCACTTGCATGCGCGAGGTTTCATCACTTCGGTGTGTATTAATATTATAATAACACCCTAAATTCTTTTTAGACAATGGCTCAATATTGTAGAGTGTCTATATCTAAGATAACGATAGATTACGTATTTGTTGTTGCTGGATCGATCCTTTCAACTTGTTGTAAATCATGGCGACGTAAATTTGTATCTTATTTAGACTGTCTAACGATTAATCAGTTGTTGTGATATAAAAGTCATCCGCATGATAAAAACCCGAACTGCCTTGTTTTAAACATGATGCCACCAGAAGCATGAATATATTTTTTATTCCTCCTATTTTTACCCGACGAACGAAAGCTGCCAAGAATTTCTGGGAGGTGATTTTAAAGTCTTACATACACTTGTTAATAATATCTATAACTGTAACTTATGTCGGCTAATTAATTAAGAAACCTAATACACAGATCAAGGGTCACGTTAAAAAGAGTTTTTATATTGATTTCGTAGATCTAGAGTTAGCACTTCTAAATTTCATCATTTTAAAGCGAGGAGAAAATATATTAGAACTAGAGATAAAGCTATGGAGAGACAGAGATCGTACCAATTAATAAAAACTTTTTCGCTTAGAATTAACACCAATTTTACCAAAACAACTTGCTAAAACTTCTTTTTTTTTTTTTTCTTTTGGGGTCGGGGCAGTGCCCCAGGCAGAAGGGATGGGAATTATTTGGTTTGAAACCAAAAATTCCGAAATCCAAATCGTATCGAAATCAAGTTCAGACCAAACCATATTTAAATTCAGTTTTTAGTTTCTTCCGAGACCAAACTGAATTATGAATTTGGTTTTTGTTTCGAGTTTTTGTCTCATGAAGTTTAAACAAACCGAATCGAATACCGAATTTCATAAATTAATTAATTAAAAAATATATTGTATATTTTATATATTATAAATATAAATATTAATTATAAAGTAATTAATTTTAGCCCATTTACTATTTTATCAATGTAGTTTTTTACTTAAATGACTTGATCACTTTTCATAGTTCAATCTCTCACAAAAATCTCAATGTAGTTTTTTACTTAAATGACTTGATCACTTTTCATAGTTCAATCTCTCACAAAAATCCGATCGTCGATACTCGATTCCTCATGTGCAACACTATTTTTTAAGTTAATATTTAGTTTCATCGGTTTTCAAACCGAACCAAACCGAATTAGAACTCGGTTTTCAGTTTGGTCTAAAGAACTTGAATTTGATTTGGTTCGGTTTTCGAATTGGACCAAAAAAATTCAAAACAAGGATAACGATTCGAGGAAACCGAAGAACTTATAAACCGAACATATTCTCACCCCTACCTGGTAGGGAGTTCCAAGGGGTGGCAATCCCTTCTTGGCTCTAAGGCAAAGCTCCCTGGCTGGGGTCGACCCTAGTTTTAGACCTGGATTTGAACCTAAATTTAGACCTGGTTTTTAGAGCAGTTGAACGTAATGCCGAAGCGGAGTACGGAGCACCATCACGACGTGAACATTGCCTCTCTCACCGCCACAAGGTGAAATATAGCCTCATGATCCTCTTTAGTGAAGATAAAATTGGTACAAAACAGAATGAAAGAATAGATTCAAGATCAATAATGCTTTTTGTATATGTACAATAATGAGAAGACTCTAGTTATAGATGCAACATTGTAGGGATAAAAAAGGAATAAGAAGGAAATTAAGCTACATCATTGGGATACTCCTAATATTAGAATTATACAGCTACTTTCCCAAATATTCAACACCCCCCCCTCCACCCCTCAGGAACGAGTATATATCAATCATGTCGAAATTGTCAATTGTGTGGTTGAATATTCATCCATATACGCCCTTCGTAAGTATATTTCCAAGTTGATCTTCAGACTTCACAAATGGAAAACAATATACCCTTTGTCAATATTTTCTCTTATAAAGAATCGGTCAACTTCCACAAGTTTCATGTAATCATGCTGAATTGAGTTATACCCAATCATGATTGTTGCTTTATTGTTACAATGTATATTCATAGTTTTCATGATGTTAAAGTTGAGGTCCTTCAATATGTTTTGTATCAGTAGAAGTTGAAAAACTCTATGTGCCACACCTCGAAATTTAGATTCTACACTTGACCTGTCAACGACCTTTTGCTTTTTTGATCTGAATGTTACGAAATTCCTGTTGTATTAGGTGTCTATGGAAATAACTAAATTGTTATATACTTGAATTAAATACAAAGTTCTTTTAGGTTGCCCTCAAAACTAGTAATTGATTAGAATGATTTTTTTGAGAGAGAGATACTGATTTATTGAGTTATTATATGATTAATAAGTAGCAATAAATAATTTTTTTAATACATTATTACATTAATATATTAAATAAAAATAATATTATTTAATTAATAATTAATCATAAATTAATTGGAATTAATTTTGGGATTAATTTGATTAATTAAAAGTATATAGACTTAAGCTGTAACTGTTCAATACTTGAACAATAGAGGTTCCAGAACCTTCCATGGGTTATGGATGGGTTTTAGGAGTTCTTTAAGGATTTTAGATTAATCCTTAAAGATAAGTAAAGATTTGGATAATTACCAAATTCGAAATAATAGTATTATATTCAAATTTTGGTTTCCAAGGCTCTTTGCATCAACTATAAATAGAACACGTTGGCTCCTCATTTTTGGCCACCACCTCTACCAAAGGAATAATAAAAAATCATATTCCCTCTCCTCTCTCCTCAAGTCTTCTTATTTGCTAGGGTTTAGATACAAACCATCAAAGGCATTATATTTCTAGTGCTTGCATTCTAAGACCTTTTTGAAGAAGGATTTGGTTGATTATTTCCAATAATAATCAAAAGGTATGTAAATCCTAATACCTTGTAATTTTTATTATAGTAGTGAAACGACCCAAAAACACGACCCAAAAATTTTCGTTTTTCCATATAATCAAAGCCATAATATAAGTATCATAACATAAACACATGCGATGTATTCCCAAAACCTAATAAAATATTGTGCGGAAAACTGTATCATACTACATCAACTCAAAATGTCAAGAGACATTCCAGGATAAAAGTCATGCTGCGGTGTGTGCGATGCTGTCACCCCGAGCTCTTCCCTTTGCTTGCGGAAGTACCTGAAACCAAAACTGAAACTGTAAGCACGAAGCTTAGTGAGCTCCCCCAAACTACCACATACCATACAGTAACATATAAACACATATTGGGCCTTGCCCACTGCATCGGGCCGAAGCCCGAAAACTGCATCGGACCGAAGTCCGGAACTGGCTGGGACCTTGTCCCCTGCATCGGACCGAAGTCCGGAACTACTGCATCGGACCGAAGTCCGGAACTGACTGGGACCTTGTCCCCTGCATCGGACCGAAGTCCGGAACTAACTGCATCGGACCGATGTCCGGAACTGACTGGGACCTTGTCCCCTGCATCGGACCGAAGTCCGGAACTGTCTGACTGATCATGGCATGGCATAACACATCAACTAGCATGACACATATACGACATGCTACATCGGGCCGTGGCCCGGAACACATAATACTTAACACATAAAACATAGCACACAAATCCTGTTCGAGCCACGAAGGCATCGAACATACTAACTGCTGCATCAGACCTAAATCCGGAAACTACTGCTAACTGAACGGGCCGGCATTGTGGCCTTAGACCCGTTCCTACTGGAAGGAAACTCACCTCGTAAGCTGGCTGCTGAGTGTGTGGCTCGGAAAGCTAACGGCGGCTGTTCCTGAATCTCCTCGGCTACAAGTCCATAAACACACTCAATCAAATACTAAACACTGCACTTGGGGTAAAATGACTCTTTTACCCTTGGTCAAAGTCAACTCACTCTGGGCTGACTCGCCGAGTCGGGCTACCCAACTCGCCGAGTCCTAGTCTCATCTCTCAGCTCTTCACGCTGCTACTCGTCGAGTGGGGCATCGACTCGACGAGTACCCTCTGGATCCAAGAACTCAGACAATCTTCATCCGACTCGCCGAGTTGTTCTTGATCCCCAAGAAGATTGCCTTGGACTCGCCGAGTTGTATGAACAAACTCGCCGAGTCCCTCCATCACTGAGTCTACTCTCAACTCGCTGAGTCCACTCCCTAACTCATCTCGTCCACTCGACACTGATAAAACTGAAGAACTCGGGACTCGCGACCCGACTCGTCGAGTCGTTCTTCCGACTCGGCGAGTCGCCGCCATGCAACATATTTTTACTTGATTTTGTTTGAATCCAATGCATACAATTGATAGATCTGAGTCCAATAAACTGTTTTACCACGTAAAGTTTCCAACTTTACGTGCACAACCTCATGAATAAGGGAAACAAGGCTAAAAGATGCATAAAATTGGTAGATCTATGGCTAACATGCAATATAACCCCAAAAAGACAGTAGATCTGGGCTCTACAACACCCCAACATTCAGATCCATAGATATATCGACTTAATAAGACGTTCATGCAAGAGTAAGGCTTGAAACAAGCACCAACTAGCTCTTAGGAGAGCCCTAATGGAAGTTAAAAGCATAAAATAAGATGGAACTCCGAAAATACCTCAATAAACTCTGATTTGACCTTGGATCTTTGCACTCCAACCCTTCACCTTGCTTCTTCCTTCTTCTCCTTCTTCACACCTTCACAAAGAGGGCACCAAACACAAATAAGCTCTTCAATGGAGGTTTGGGGCTCTAACACTGTGTTCTCAGGGTGAGGGAGGCGAGAATGGGGCTATACGGTGGTATAAATAGTGGGTAAACCCGGGGATTTAGGGTTTCACCCAGACGGACGGACTCGCCAAGTCCGGGATATGGACTCGCCGAGTCCCCGGCTCCCGCGTGCACAAAATACGCGACCCAACTCGGCGAGTCAGGCTAGAACTCGCCGAGTCCCTCTTGAAAACTTAGACAATTAACAATTAATTAACATACCGGGAACGGATCGTTACAAATCTCCCCCACTTGTCTCAGACTTCGTCCTCAAAGTCTGCTACGGCTGGATCTGCGAATAACTCCGGGTAGTGCGTTCTCATCTCTTCCTCAGCCTCCCACGTCCATTCAGATCCCTTCCGGTGCTGCCACTGCACCTTCACTAGCTGAATGACCTTGTTCCTCAAGGTCTTGATCTTCCGATTCAGAATCGCGACCGGTCTCTCAATATAATTCAGGCTGCTATCAACCTGAATATCCTCTAGGGGAACGACTGCTGACTCATCCACCAAACACTTTCTCAACTGCGACACGTGGAAAGTGTTGTGGATCTGACTAAGCTCCTCAGGAAGATCTAACCGATAAGCAACCCGACCCACCCGGGCTATAACCCTGAAAGGACCAATAAATCTGGGGCCCTGCTTGCCCCTCTTCTGGAACCTGATGACACCTTTCCAAGGTGAGACTTTCAGAAGAACCATATCTCCCACCTGGAACTCCAAGTCCGAACGCCTCCTGTCAGCGTAGCTCTTCTGCCGACTCTGCGCAGTCTGCAGCCTACTACGGACCTGCTGGATCAACTCAGTCGTCTTGAGCACCACTTCAGTGCTCCCGATGACTCGCTGACCGACCTCGCCCCAGCAAATCGGGGTCCTACACTTCCTACCATACAGCATCTCAATAGGAGGTTGATCAATACTCGCATGGTAACTGTTGTTATACGAGAATTCCGCTAACGGAAGATACATATCCCAACTGCCCCTAAAATCTAGAACACATGCCCTAAGCATGTCCTCAAGAGTCTGAATTGTCCTCTCGCTCTGCCCGTCAGTCTGAGGGTGGAAAGCGGTGCTAAAATGAAGACGAGTACCCATCTCGTCGTGGAACCGCTTCCAGAATCTGGAGGTGAAACGAACATCTCGGTCTGACACCACCGATACCGGCACTCCATGATGTGCCACTATCTCTCGCACATAGATATCGGCTAACTTTTCCGCCGATATACTCTCCTGGATCGGGATAAAATGGGCACTCTTCGTCAACCGATCCACCACTACCCATATCGAATCCACTCCACGTGCGGTCCTGGGAAGTTTGTTGATAAAATCCATGGTGATATCCTCCCATTTCCACACGGGAATGTCCAACGGCTGCATCTTGCCGTGAGGTCTCTGGTGCTCCGCCTTGACCTTCCGGCAGGTCAAACATCTCTCCACATACCAAGCGACATCTCGCTTCATGCAGGGCCACCAATAATCAGGTCGAAGATCTCGATACATCTTCGTCGCTCCTGGGTGGATAGAAAATCGAGACTTATGAGCCTCGTCCATCAATACTTGTCGTACCCCACCCCAGTACGGCACCCACACCCTACCATGAAGCGTCAACAAACCCCGACTGTCGTAATCAAACGAAGCTACTCGGCCCACTATCCTCTCGCACTTCTGCCTCTCCTCCTTGAGGCCCTCCATCTGAGCCTCCTTGATCCGCTCCAACAATGGAGTGATCACTGTCATCCTCATACACAGATCTCTGATAGGGGCCGCCGACACCTTACGGCTCAGGGCGTCGGCCACCACGTTGGCCTTCCCTGGATGATAAAGGATCTCACAGTCATAGTCCTTCAGCACGTCTAACCATCTCCTCTGTCTCATGTTCAAACTCGGCTGATCCATAAGATATCGCAAACTCTTGTGATTCGTGTAAATAGTACAGCGGACCCCATAAAGGTAATGTCTCCAAATCTTGAGGGCAAACACAACTGCCCCCAGCTCCAAATCGTGGGTAGGATAATTAGCCCCGTGAGGCTTCAACTGCCTCGAGGCATAGGCTACCACATGGCCTCGCTGCATCAATACTGCTCCCATACCTGTGATCGAAGCATCACAATAGACTACGAAATCCTCTACTCCCTCTGGCAAGGTAAGGATTGGAGCCTCGCACAATCTCTGCGTGAGAGTCTCGAACGCCGCCTGCTGCTCAGGCCCCCAACGAAAAACCACCGACTTCTTGGTTAGCCGGGTGAGCGGCACTGCTATCTAGGAGAAGTCCTGAATAAATCTCCGATAATACCCTGCCAACCCCAGGAAGCTCCGAATCTCAGATGGAGACCTCGGGACCTCCCACTGCATCACGGCCTCAATCTTGGCCGGATCTACCAAAATACCCTTCTGGTTGACGAGATGACCAAGAAACTTCACCTCGCGCAACCAGAACTCACACTTGGAGAACTTTGCGAAAAGTCTCTCCCTCCTCAAAGTCTCCAACACCTCCCGTAGGTGCTCCTCGTGCTGCCCCTGTGTCTTGGAATACACCAAGATGTCATCTATAAACACTATCACCGACCGATCCAGCATCGGTCTGCACACGCGGTTCATGAGATCCATGAACGCGGCTGGGGCATTGGTGAGCCCAAATGGCATCACCACGAACTCATAATGACCATACCGGGTCCTGAAAGCAGTCTTCTGTACATCCTCATCTCTAACCCTCATCTGATGATAACCGGAGCGTAGATTGATCTTGGAGAACCAAGACGCTCCCTGAAGCTGATTAAACAAGTCATCTATCCTCGGAAGTGGGTAACGGTTCTTCACCGTTACTTTATTCAACTCCCGATAATCAATGCACATACGATGCGACCCATCCTTCTTCCTCACAAATAAGATCGGCGCTCCCCAAGGCGAACTACTCGGCCGAATGAAACCCTTGTCTAACAGCTCCTGAAGCTGCGTAGACAACTCCTGCATCTCAGGGGGAGCTAGCCGATATGGTGCTTTGGCTATCGGAGCCGCACCAGGAACTAGATCGATCCTGAACTCAACCTGTCTCTCTGGAGGTATCCCCGGCAAATCCTCGGGAAACACATCCGGGTAGTCACGAACAACAGGAACATCATCAATCGCCGTCTTGTCCTTCTCCCGGGCATCCAAGATGTAAGCTACAAAACCGGCGCAACCCTGCTGAACATAGCGCCTCGCCCTCGCGGCGGAACAAAAGATCGGTCCTCGCTGGGGCCTCTCGCCCTGAATCACTATCTCTCCCCCGCTGGGGGTGCGAACCCTCACTAGCTGTAGCTCACAATCAATCACCGCCCCATTGGGGCTCAGCCAATCCATGCCCACAATAACTTTATTCCCACGCAGGGGAATAGGAACCAGGTCCACTGAAAACTGCTCATCAAATATCTGAAGGGAACACCCTCTATGTACTCTGCCGACCCTCACGGTCCTATCATCTGCTATCTCAACCTCTAGAGGGCAATCCAGCTCCTCGGGAGCTCTGCTAAGTCTCTTGCTAAGCGCAAGTGATACAAATGATCGGGTAGCCCCCGAATCGAACAATACCAAAGCAGGGATGCCGTTCACCGAGAACGACCCTAAATAAAACATATCATCAAGTAATATTCAAGCAATATAATAACAAGAGATGAAGGAAAGATTCATACCCGTCACCACATCAGGAGTCGCTCGCGCCTCCTCTGCTGTCATCTGAAATGCCCTGCTCTTCGCCACCGGCGCATCAGCTCGGCCCTGCCGGCCATCCGTAATCCTCAGGGTGGCAGGGGCAGGTGCAACCACCTTCCCTGCTACAGCTAAACTGGGACACTGGGACATTTTGTGTCCCCTCTGATTGCACTGAAAGCAAGTCAGATCTGATGCTGAAACCGCAGTAGCAGGGGCCGTACAATCCCTACTCATATGCCCAATCCGACCGCACTTGTAGCAGTCGGAACTCCCTGCCTTGCATGCCCCCTCGTGCATCCTCCCACACTTGCCACACCGACCGTGGCTCTGCTGACTCCTGGACCTGTGATCTGAAACCTTGGGCTTTTTGCCCGCACTACCTGAACCCGAAACCGCCTCCGGTTTCCTCTTCCTCTCCATCTCGAGATCAATCTCCCTCTCTCTGGCTCTAGCAATCATGTCGTCCAGCGTTTTACAACTGGACCGGCTCACAAACATGCGGATGTCACTCCGCAGCATCTCATGGTAACGGGCCTTCTTCATCTCCTCATCGGCTGCATACTGAGGAACAAGAAGAGCCCTCTCCCTGAACTTGGTGGTAATCTCCGCCACTGACTCGGTAGTCTGAGTAAGATCCTGGAACTCCCTGGCTAGCTGCTGCACCTCAATGACCGGTGCAAACTCCGCCCTGAACCTGGTAGAGAAATCAGTCCAAGTCATAGCATCCAACGCCGCATCATCCTCGATGGCGTGTCCGACCTCCTCCCACCAATCCCGTGCCCTGTCCTTCAGTAGACAGGACGCCAATCTGACCTTGTCCCCCTCGGGACACCTGCTAGTGCGGAAGGCGTTGGCCACATCTGCCAACCATCTAGTACTCGCTATGGGGTCCCGCGCCCCATGATAGTTTGGAGCTCCGCACGCCCTGAACTCCCTGAATGTAAGAGTGCGCGACCCCATCACGGCCGCCATCTCAGCCCGAAAAGTACTCAATCGCTCATCCATCAGCTCTAAACTACCCTCCTTGATCGAACCGACGATCACAGGAGTCTGCTCTAGTATGATGCGGGTAACCTCAGAAGAAAGGAACTCCCTAGTCTGCTCATCCATCTGTCCGACCTCCGGGTCTGATCCCGATCCTGATCCCCCTCCGGCATCTGAACTGCCGGCTGCTGGCCTCGGACGCAAAACTACCATTCTGAAACATATCATAACAACATCAGAACACTGAAATATTTCAAGGGATCATGATACGACTACTAGCTTCCTGGTCTTGTCTTGGCCTTCCTTGATTCGAGTACGGATCCTCTGCTTTCAGTAGTATGGGCCCCTACTACCTTCCACATCTATCCGTACTTTCCTCAAGAACTGCCTTGACTTCCCCAAGTCACTTCTACTACTGCCATTCTCTGCTATTCTCATCCTAGGCTTGCCCTAGGGAAACTTCAAGCTCGACACAACTGGTCCTCAGCTGCTGAAGGTTTCCTCATAACGCCAATTAGCCATTACCTAAACACCATCACATGTGATGAGGATCAGATAATCCTTCGAGTAAAAGACCCGTCCCTATAACGGTTGGACTCAAACAAGAGCTGCGCAATAGGGCCAGTTTCAGTACTCTGAGATTATTCAAACCTGATCACATGTGGTGTGACGTGTTCACCTAATGGCTAACTCCCACTACTCAGAATCCCACTAAGCACGAAGCAAGCAACATTCGGACACGGGAAACAGACTCAAGCAAAACTATTCTTATAACAAGAAACTGCACTAGCATAGAATGCTAAGCTCGTACTATCAGGCATAACCTAACCAGGCTATCCTACTGCTGTCTACTCAATTCTAGCATGCAATACTCATAAAGCTGTAACACATAAACAGGCACATAAGGCATTCTCCTAGATCCTTAGCCCTATACTAGCATGCTGTTCTACTGAAACTGAAACTGAACAAATAATTTGTATGGGTAATTTGGGAGTACTTACTTGAGCTCGGCTGACCGCATGCACACACCTCTACCTTGTTAAAACAATTCTTTCTTTCTAAGCGTTTTCAAAATTCTGTTTGTAAAACATTTTTATTTTATTAAAATCTTTTATTTCCCTTAGTTTGAGTTCAGATACACCCGAAAGTGTATCCGAATCCCTCAAACCAGGGCTCTGATACCAACTTGAAACGACCCAAAAACACGACCCAAAAATTTTCGTTTTTCCATATAATCAAAGCCATAATATAAGTATCATAACATAAACACATGCGATGTATTCCCAAAACCTAATAAAATATTGTGCGGAAAACTGTATCATACTACATCAACTCAAAATGTCAAGAGACATTCCAGGATAAAAGTCATGCTGCGGTGTGTGCGATGCTGTCACCCCGAGCTCTTCCCTTTGCTTGCGGAAGTACCTGAAACCAAAACTGAAACTGTAAGCACGAAGCTTAGTGTGCTCCCCCAAACTACCACATACCATACAGTAACATATAAACACATATTGGGCCTTGCCCACTGCATCGGGCCGAAGCCCGGAAACTGCATCGGACCGAAGTCCGGAACTGGCTGGGACCTTATCCCCTGCATCGGACCGAAGTCCGGAACTACTGCATCGGACCGAAGTCTGGAACTGACTGCATCGGACCGAAGTCCGGAACTGACTGGGACCTTGTCCCCTGCATCGGACCGAAGTCCGGAACTAACTGCATCGGACCGAAGTCCGGAACTGACTGGGACCTTGTCCCCTGCATCGGACCGAAGTCCGGAACTGTCTGACTGATCATGGCATGGCATAACACATCAACTAGCATGACACATATACGACATGCTACATCGGGCCGTGGCCCGGAACACATAATACTTAACACATAAAACATAGCACACAAATCCTGTTCGAGCCACGAAGGCATCGAACATACTAACTGCTACATCGGACCTAAATCCGGAAACTACTGCTAACTGAACGGGCCGGCATTGTGGACTTAGACCCGTTCCTACTGGAAGGAAATTCACCTCGTAAGCTGGCTGCTGAGTGTGTGGCTCGGAAAGCTAACGGCGGCTGTTCCTGAATCTCCTCGGCTACAAGTCCATAAACACACTCAATCAAATACTAAACACTGCACTTGGGGTAAAATGACTCTTTTACCCTTGGTCAAAGTCAACTCACTCTGGGCTGACTCGCCGAGTCGGGCTACCCAACTCGCCGAGTCCTAGTCTCATCTCTCAGCTCTTCACGCTGCTACTCGTCGAGTGGGGCATCGACTCGACGAGTACCCTCTGGATCCAAGAACTCAGACAATCTTCATCCGACTCGCCGAGTCGTATGAACAGACTCGACGAGTTGTTCTTGATCCCCAAGAAGATTGCCTTGGACTCGCCGAGTTGTATGAACAAACTCACCGAGTCCCTCCATCACTGAGTCTACTCTCAACTCGCTGAGTCCACTCCCTAACTCATCTCGTCCACTCGACACTGATAAAACTGAAGAACTCGGGACTCGCGACCCGACTCGTCGAGTCGTTCTTCCGACTCGGCGAGTCGCCGCCATGCAACATATTTTTACTTGATTTTGTTTGAATCCAATGCATACAATTGATAGATCTGAGTCCAATAAACTGTTTTACCACGTAAAGTTTCCAACTTTACGTGCACAACCTCATGAATAAGGGAAACAAGGCTAAAAGATGCATAAAATTGGTAGATCTATGGCTAACATGCAATATAACCCCAAAAAGACAGTAGATCTGGGCTCTACAACACCCCAACATTCAGATCCATAGATATATCGACTTAATAAGACGTTCATGCAAGAGTAAGGCTTGAAACAAGCACCAACTAGCTCTTAGGAGAGCCCTAATGGAAGTTAAAAGCATAAAATAAGATGGAACTCCGAAAATACCTCAATAAACTCTGATTTGACCTTGGATCTTTGCACTCCAACCCTTCACCTTGCTTCTTCCTTCTTCTCCTTCTTCACACCTTCACAAAGAGGGCACCAAACACAAATAAGCTCTTCAATGGAGGTTTGAGGCTCTAACACTGTGTTCTCAGGGTGAGGGAGGTGAGAATGGGGCTATAGGGTGGTATAAATAGTGGGCAAACCTGGGGATTTAGGGTTTCACCCAGACGGATGGACTCGCCGAGTCCGGGATATGGACTCGCCGAGTCCTCGGCTCCCGCGTGCATAAAATATGCGACCCAACTCGGCGAGTCAGGCTAGAACTCGCCGAGTCCCTCTTGAAAACTTAGACAATTAACAATTAATTAACATACCGGGAACGGGTCGTTACAAGTAGGGTTTTCGTTAGGGATCTTGATGTTAAAGATTGTTGCTATCAATAGAGAAAACTTAGATCCAAATAGGTTGCATGAGATTTTAAAGGGTTACATTTTGCCATCACATGTTTTAATTATAACTTATAAAACCAATCAATGGTATCAGAGCCATAATTTACTATTTAATTGTGCATAATAGTGAACATATCAAAATTAGAGTTTATAGTAAATAACCTGATAAACACAGTCCTAATTTTCAAAAATTAAAATGGTTTGGATTAAAATTAAATTTGAATGATTTTATTAATTGTTTAATAGTAAATAACTATTTAATCCCTAAACGATTTAAATTAATTTAATGAATACTTAAATAAAAGATAAAGATTAAATCATAATTTGTTTAAATTTAATTGAATTAAAAAGTTTAATTTAGATAATTTAAAGTTTAAACCTAGTATTTTGAAATGTTTTAAAATACTCGTTATATATATATATATATATATATATATATATATATATATATATATATATATATATATATATATATATATATATATAAGTTAATTAATATATGTATAAGAAAAGTCAGTCAAATTAATAATAGGTCTCATTCACGAAACCGTGCTATAAAGATGGTATAAGGACGTGGCTTATAAAATGGTCATTGAATTGGTGTCCACTATCACCCACTACTCTCTTGTATGGTGGAGGGTCGTTAGCCGATCAAGTTTGATAGGAAATAATCTCATTAAAAGTATAATGATATAAAAGAAGTAGAACTTCCTAAGCAATTCTCACTCTAGTTACTTTAGAAAAAATGTGAAAAGTAATAAGGAATTTAAAGAGAAATGATGGGCATATCGGAAATTATCATTGTTAATGAAGCGTGTGTGGTTAACTAACACATTAATTAGAGATGATAAATGACATCAAGGTTACCAAGCTTGTTTGCACGGTTATTTATATCTTTTTTGTGATCCTCGGCATCCCAGTCACAAATAGAAGAGCATTATCAGAGATTAATCATGTCAATGATAAGATTCAATAAATCTCAAAAGATCTAGGACTTTCATAGATTGAAATTGATGAATTGTTTTGCCTACCTTCATAAATTCGCAATGACATTACGACATCCCTATTCTTATTTGTGAATTGTTATATTGGATTCTAACCTTGAATATTTATAATGGGTTAAAATATTAAGGAATTTATATCAACTAACTAAAACTTTTTGTATCCTATAGATGTCTACGTCCAATGATGATGCTTCTGGTGCTCAAACTTCAACCAACAACAACTTCACTCTACTATAAATCCTCTCCAAAGAGAAATTAGTTGGTCCAAACTACATGGAATGGATGCGAAATCTCAAGATGACTATTCGATATGAGGGAAAAGAAGATATCCTTGGAATACCTCTTCTTGAAATGGGTAAGGTAACTGCTACTTCTAAAGAGCTTGATACCTATAAGAAACACTATGAAGACGCAACGAAGGTTGCTTGCATCATGGCTGCACCCATGGTACCTGAGTTGCAAAAGTACTACGAGGAATACTAGCCATACGAGATGTGCTTGGATCTTACGGAAAAGTTTCAAAAGAAAGCACAACAAGAAAGGTATGGGATTGTCAAGGCATTGATGGCATGCAAGTTAAAGGAAGGAGACTCTATGTGCACCAATGTGTAGAGCATGCAGAGATATGTGGAGCATTTGGAATAGCTAAATATGTCCTTTAAAAAGGAGTTGGCCATATACATGGTCCTAAACTCCTTGCCTCCCAGTTATGATCAGTTTATTTTAAATTATCATTTGAACAACACAATGACCACATTGACCCAACTCCACAACTAGTTACAGACATTTGAATTAGGGATGAAGAAAAACAGGTCCCTTCATCTACAAGTTCTCTTGTCCTTTCCATTAGGCAAAACAGAGGAAACAAGAGTATGAATAATCCTCAATTGAACTAGAAAAACAAGGCCAATGTTGGATTGTCTAACAATGGGTCCAAGGCAAAGCCCAATTCATATAAACCTGCTGTTAGTGACCCCAAAGAGGCCACTTGATACTATTGCAATGAAAAGGGCCATCGGAAAAGAAGTTGTGCTAAAAATTGTAAGGCATCAAGGATGGCAAGATCAAGCCATCTTTAGTAGGTATATAAATTATTTAATTAAATAACTCACAACTTACTCGTTCTTGGGTCCTTGATATAGGATGTTGTTTTCACATTTGTTATGATTTGCAAGGGCTATGAAAAAGTGAGGAGGTGGAGCGTGTAAGAATAAATTTGATCATGGTGAATAGGCGATCTTCACCTGTTACCAAGATTGGAACTTATGGTTTTATGCTTGGTAGTGATGTTAGAGTATATTTGATTAATTTGTGCTATTCGTTAGCAATGACACAAAACATTATTTCCTTTCATGCATTGTTCAGATAAGGTTTTTGATATTCATTTGATGATGTGAATGGTTTTATTTTAGTCTATAAAAATGGTGTTTTATGTTTAAAGATTTTCCTAGTAATGGTGTGTATGAAACTATGATTTGTGTTGATAGCTTAGGAAATAGTGTATATCATATTGATTCGTCTAATTATATAGATAAAGTGTGCTTGTGGCATTGATGTCTTGGACACATTAACAAGAAGCACATCACATACTCTGAAAGGATAGAGCATTGGAATCATTTGAACCGAGGTCAGATGATGAATGGGAGTCTTGTCTTTTGGGTAAGATAACGAAATCACCTTTCACTGGGTCTTGTGAAAGAGGTTAAGGTTTGTTGGATCTCATACATACATATGTGTCTGGACCCTTCAATTCTACCACAAGGGATGCTAATTAGTTTTATGTGTCGTTTACGGATGATTATACTATATATGGGTATATCTACTTAATCAAACATAAATCAGAATCCTTTAAAACGTGAAAAGAGTTTATAATGAGGTTAAGAATCAATTAGATAGGAAGATAAAGATGCTCTGATTGGACAGAGGCGGAGAGTATCTTAGTATCGAGTTCCTCAACTATCTAAAGGAATGTGGAATAGTTACACATTTGACTCCTCCTAGGACACCATAACTTAATGATGTGGCTGAGAGGTGTAATCGAAGAGAAAGTTCGCTCGCTAGCCCACATCAACGTTTGGGGTTGTGAAGCTTTAGTTAGACGAAAGACTCCTGACAAGCTAGAACCTAGAAGTCAAAGGCGTATTTTCATTGGTAGCCCACATAAGTCTGTTTCATACTTCTTCTACAGACCTAGTAAAAATGTGCTCTTTGTAGCTCGAAGGAGAGTCTTTCGCGAAAGACAAATCATATTCAAAGAGGATAGTGAGAGTGTAATTATCCTTGAAGAGATTCAGGAGTCAACCACTGAAGGAACCTTAGAAGACACTAGCTCTCAACCTTAGGATGTTACTCATGTTGAGCCATTAACAATTCGTTACCTCTTCATCACTCTAGTAGGTTTAGCATGTCACCTACGATCTATGGTTTCCATATAGTGTCATATGGTCACACGTTTATCAGTGATGGTACACTGGTAAATTTGTATGAGCCAGCTCACTACAAGGAAGCGATGGCTAACCTTAAGTCTTCCAAATGGAAATAAGCAAGGGAGAACAAGATTCAATCTTTGTGACAACCAAGTTTAGACTTTGGTTGATCCTGAACATGGCCGAAAGATAGTAGATTGCAAATGGATCTTCAAGAAGAAGACCGACATGGATGGGAAGGTACACACATTCAAATCCCGACTGGTTACAAAGGGTTTTACTCAAACCTTTAGGGTTGACTATGATGAGACATTTTCACTAGTAGCTAAGATAAATTCTATCAAGATAATGGTTGCCATAGCTGCCTTTCATGATTATGAAATATGGCAGATGGATGTCAGAACGACTTTCCGTAATGGGAAGTTGGTTGAGCATGTTTACATGAGCCAACCGGAGGGTTCTGTACATGCAAAGTTTGCTAATAGAGTGTGTAAGCTTAAGAACTCCATTTATAGATTGAAAGAAGCATCTCGTAGCTGTAATCATTGCTTCCATGAGAATGTCAAATAATTTGGTTTCTCTAGGAGCGAGGATAAGTCCTGTGTGTATGTAAAATCTAGTGGGAGTATAGTAACTTTCCTCGCATTTTATGTTGATGACATAATCCTTATAGGAAATGACATTCTGATCTTTCAAGAAGTGAAATCTTGGCTTGGGAAGTGTTTGGTCATGAAGGATCTAAGGGAAACATCATATATTCTTGGGATAAGGATTTTAAGGGATAGAAAGAAAAGACTTATTGGCCTTAGTCACAATACATACTTGGACAAGGTACTAAAATGATTTAGTATAAAAAATTACAAGAAAGGGGAACTTTGAGTGTAATAATAAGTTGAGTAAGACTCAAAGCCTTAGTATATATGAAGAAATAGCTGACATGAGTCGAATCCCATATGCTTTGGCTGTAGGTTTGATAATGTATGCTATGCCATGTATTCTCCCTTGTGTGTCTTATGCTTTGAGCACGATCAGTCACTTTCAGGGAAATCATGGAAGAGTTTATTTGGGCTGCAGTAAAGAAGATTTTTAAGTATTTGCAAAGGACAAAGGAAATGTTTCTAGTCCTTAGTGGCAGTGATACATTGAGAGTGACTGGATATAGTGACACCAACTTTCAAACAGATTGAGACAACTTCTATTCTCAGTCGTGCTGGGTGTTTTATTTAACATGGAGTGGTTACTTGGAATAGTTCCAAACAGGAAACAATAGTTGATTCTATTTGTGAATCAGAGTACATCTAACCGATTGAGTCATCAAAGGATGATGCTTGGTTGAAGAACATCATCCCTTGATCTCATAGTAGTCATGACCATTCAAGAGCCATTGGAACTTTTCTATGATAATGAAGGCACAATTGCTTTGACCAAAGAACCCAAGGATCATGGTAGATCCAAGAATATCAATAGAAAGTACCATTACAATAGACATATGGTTGAACAAGATTATCTACTGGTTAAGAGAGTATCCTCAGAAGTTAATCCTACAGATCTTTTCATGAAGGCTCTGAGTAGGGTTAAGCATAATCAGCATGATAGGAGCATCGACTTAAGAGATTAGATTATTTTTAGTAGTTAGTTGGAAACTTGTAACAAAATAAAGATAATTCATTTTGGTAATAAAAGAATAGAGATTGTTTATGAGTATGGTTATTGCCTTTTCAATTGCTTATTCTTGTGTTTTGTTATGCATGTTTTACTTCCTAAATGATTTGATTATTTGAAACTCCACAGTCGTTCGTAGTTTTTGGAAGTAAGTAGTGAATCAAGTGTTGGATTAGGTATCTGAGACAATAACTAAATTGGTATATACTTGAACTATTACCAATGTCCTTTTGGGTTACCCTCAAACCTAGTAATTGAATAGGATGACTTTTAGAGAAAGAGACTGATTTATTATCATATGATTAATAAATAGCAATAAATGTTTTATTATTATGAGAATAATATATTAAGTAGAAATTGTATTATTTAAATTAAAAATTAATTAGAATTAATTTTAGGATTAATTTGATTAATTAAAAGTGCAAGGACCTAAGTTGTAATTGTTCAATAGTTAAACAAAAAGGATTCCAGAACCTTCCATAGGTGGTGGATGATTTTGGGGAGTACTCTAGGGTTTCTAGAATATCCCTTGAAGATAATTAGGGAATAAGGATAATTACATAATTTGAAGTACTAGTATTATATTCAAATTAGGGTTATCTAGGGTTTTCCTATCAGCTATAAATACGACCCTTAGGCTACCCATTTTCGGCCATCATTTCTTGTAAAAGGATAGCCGAAAATATACATCCCCTCTCTGTTCTCTTCATGCTTCCTAGTTGCTAGGGTTTGGGTGTGAACCATCAGAGGCATGATATTTCTGGTGCTTGCTTCCAAGAGCTAATGAAGAAGGATTTGATTAGTTATTTACAACAACTAAAAAGTATGTAAACCCTAACCTTTTATGTTTTTGAAAAATATCTAGAGTTTCCATAGGGTTCTTTTTGTGTTCATAGTTTATAGCTTTCAATAGTGAAAACATAGATCCAATTAAGTGGCATGTGAACTTAAGGGTTAAGTTATTTTCTGCCACATGATTTTTTTGTAACTTATAAAACCTATTAGTGTTATCAGAGCCAAATGTTTTCACTTGAATATGAATAATAGTTTAATAAATCAAATTAGGCTTTATTAAAATGAAACCCTAAGGGATATACATTTCGACTTGGGTTAAGGCTCTTGAAACCCTAACTTCCTCCCTAAGTTTCAAAAATATGGTAGGGATATTAGGGTTTCTTTATTTGATAATTGTTGTTTTAATTGGTTAAAATAGAATAATTAAAATTGGATAATCCTTATACCCCTTAATTTTCGAAAACCTAGTTGGGTATGGATTATGATTAAATTTAAATTATTTAATCAATAGTTTAATAGTAAATAATTACTGAATCCTTATATGATTCAAATTCATTTAATTAATAGTTAACCAAAAGATAAAGATTAAACCATAAATGTTTTTTTTAGATGAAACTAAAATACACCTTATACTATATATAATTACAAGATTAAAATATTATATGTATACGACAAGTCAGTCAAATCGCCAGTACACCTCATTCACGAAGCCATCCTATAAGGGAAGTTTAAGGGAGCGGCCAATAAAATGACCATCATTGGGTATCCACTCTTACCCACCGCTCTCTTGTATGGTGGATGGTTGTTAGCCAAACGGATTTGATAGGACATAATCTCATTAATAAGTATAATGATATAAATTAACTAAACTATTTTTTTTTTCAATCTCATTCTAAGTTACTTTAGGAAAAATGTGAAAAGTATGCTAATCCCCAAAATTGCACATTATGATTTATATGTAGTTAGTGGAGCATGTGTGGTTAACTGACACAGTAATAGTGACTATAAAGAGTAATATTGGGCATCTCGAAATTATTATTGTTAATGGAGCATGTGTGGTTGACTGACACATTAACTAGAGATGATAAATGACATCGAGATTGCCAAGCATATTTGTATGGTTATTTACATCTTTTTTATGATCCTTGGCATTCCAATCACAAATAGAAGAGAATAATATAAGATTAAAATGCTATTGATAAGATTCAATGAATCTTAAAAGATCTAGGAATTGCATAGTTCGAAATTGGTGAATTTCTTTTACCTGCCTTTCTTAAATTCACTATAAGATTATGGCATCCCTCTTCTTAGTTGTAAATTGGTATACTGGATCCTAGCTTTAAAATGTTAATTATGGGTTAAAACATTAAGGATTATTTCCATCTAACTAAAACTTCATTTTCTCTATACATGTCTACTTATGGTGATGCTTATGCTTCTCAAAACTCCACCCACAACTTCTAGCATCTCTCGATCGTGTCCAATGTGACATTGGATGGCAACAACTACAATGATTGGATGCGTAACATCAAGATGGCTCTTCAATATGAGGGAAAAGATTATGTCCTTGAGAAACAACTCATTGAGATCGATGAAACCACTACTACTCCTAAAGAAATAGCATCCTACAAGAAACATTATGACGACACGACTAAGGTTGCTTGCATCATGGTTGCCACCATGATTCCTGAGTTGAAAAGATTCTATGAGGACTACTAGCCATAGGAGATGAACTTGGATCTTCTGGAAAAGTATCACAAGAGAGATCGTCAAGAAAAGTATGAGCTCGTCGAGGCTCTAATGGATTGCAAGTTGAAGGAAGGAGAGTCAGTTTACAATCACGTGCAAAGGATATAGAGATATGTGGAGCACCTTGAAAAGCTAAATGTGAATTTCGATGAGGAGTTTGCCATACACATGTTCCTTAACTCCTTGAAATCGAGAATCAATTAGGTAGGAAGGTAAAGATGCTCCGATCTAACAGAGGCGAAGGGTATCTTAGTATTGAGTTCCATGACTATCTCAAGGAATGTGGAATTGTTTCACAATTGAATCCTCCTAGGACACCACAACTTAATGGTATTGCTGAGAGGTGCAATCGGACATTTTTATACATGGTTTGTTACCTGATGAGTCGATCTTCTCTTCCAATTTCTTTCCGAGGGTATGCCTTAGAGACAATCGCGCATATCCTCAATCTTGACCCTACCAAGAAGGTTGCAAAAACACCTCACGAGATGTGGACATGGAAAGTTCCCTCGTTAACACATATCAATGAATAAAGTTGTGAAGCTTTCGTTAGATAAGAGACTCGTGAAAAGCTAGAATCTAGAAGTGAGAGGTGTATTTTCATTGGATACTCAAAGACATCTTTTAGATATTTGTTCTATAGACCTAGTAAGAATATGATCTTTATAGAACGAAGAGGAGTCTTTCGTGATAGAGAGAGATCATATTAAAAGAGGATAGTGGTAGTATAATTGCCTTGGAGAGATTCAAGAGCCAACCAATAAAGGAACCTTGGAAGACACTAGCACTCAAGCAGAGGAAGAGACTCTTGTTGAGCCTATTGATAATTCATTACCTCTTAGACATTCTAGTAGAGTTAGCATGCCACCTGAGTTTTATGGTTTCCATATAACTACAGACGGTGACACATTTGTTAGTGATCGTATACGGATAAATATGGATAAGCCAGCTAACGACACAGAAATGATGGCAGGACATGAGGCTGCCAAATGGAAAGAGGCAATGGATAGCGAGATCAAGTCCATGTATGATATCCAAGTTCGGAATTTGGTTGAGCAAGAACCTAGTTGAAAAATAGTAGGTTGCAAACAATTCTTCAAGAAGAATACTGACATGGATGGAAAGTTACACACCTTCAAGGCATGATTGGTTGCGAAGGGATTTACTCAAACCCAAGGGATTGACTATGATGAGATCTTCTCACAAGTGGCCAAGATAAAGTCTATTAGGATTATGTTCACCATAACTACCTTTAATGGTTATGAAATATGGTAGATGGACGTTAAAACTGCCTTCCTTAATGGGAAGTTGGTTGAGGATGTTTACATGAGTCATCAAAAGGGTTTTTCATATGCAAAGTTTCCTAATAGAGTATGTAAGCTTGAGATATCCATTTATTGATTGAAACAAGCATCTTGCAGTTGGAATCTTTGCTTCTATGAGAAAGTCAAAAAAAAATTGGTTTCTCTAGGAGTGAAGATGAGTCTTGTATGTGTATCAAGGTTAGTGGGAGTATAGTAATATTTTATGGTATTGTATGTTGATGACATACGCCTTATAGGAAATGACATTCTGACTTTGCAAGAAAAAAACTCTTTTCTTGTATTGTTTTTTGCTATGAAGGATCTAGCAAAGGTAGGCTATATTCTTGGGATAAGAATCTTAAGGCATAGAAAGAAAATACTAATTGGTCTTAGCTAAAGTACATACTTGACTAAGGTACTAAAACGGTCTAGTATGGAAAACTCCAAGAAAAGGGAGCTACCTATTCAAAGCGATGCCAAGTTGAATAAGACTCAAGTTCCAACTACAGATGGAGATATAGCAGAAATGGTTCGAGTCCTATATGTTTCGGCTGTAGGATCTATCATATACGATATGACATGTACTCACCCTAATGTATCTTTTGCTTTAAGCATGGTTAGTCGCTTTTAGGGAAATCTTGCCAGATCTCATTCGATCGCAGTGAAAAATATTTTCAGGTATCTATGAAGGACAAAGGACCCGATTCTAGTCCTTGGTGGCAGTGATACGTTGAGAGTGAGTGGTAATAGGGATGCCAACTTTCAAACAGATAGAGACAACCTTCGTTCTCAATCTAGTTGGGTGTTCCTATTAAATTAAGGAGTAGTCACTTGGAAAAGTTCCAAGGAGGAAATAGTACCTAATTATACTTGTAAATCAGAGTATATAGAAGCAAGTGAATCATCTGTTAGATAAGGTGTCTAAGTCCATAACTATATTTGGTATGTACTTGACCCGATTTGGCATGGTCCATTTGGGTTGCATGGCATCAGAACAATTTGGATATACTTTTGGTAGAAGAGGATATTTATGGGTTATTACTATATTATAAGTTCTAATATATTAATATGAATTATTTAATTAGTATTGATTAAGAATTAGTTTGGAATTAATTTTGTGATAAAAAGAGACTAATTAAATAAATGGGGATTGATTTGGTAAATCATTCATTCTTATATAGTGGGTTATGATCCATATTTCTCCATGATAGGCTAAATCCATGTGGTTACCCATGGATACTCCATGGAGGTTAAAACCCATGGATCATGAGGAATATAGAAAGGCATGAGTTACATGGTGTAACCCTAATATGACACTATGTAAAGAAGCCTCATGTTAGCAAATTGGCACCTAAGTGATCCTAGTGAGGGCTAGCCGAATTTAGGTGCTTAATATTCTTCTCTCAAGTTATTCCATTTTGTTGGTGGTGTTGTGTGAAGCATTTGAGGAATTACATTTGGGGTGTTAGGCTCACAAGGTCTTAAGGAATCCAAGCTACAAGAAAGGTATGTCATTCTACTAAGTTTTGTAATACATATACGCCATGATATGTTAGTTGGGATGAAAACCTTGAAAAAAAAAAGGTTTGCATGTATAAAAGAGAAAACATAGATCCAAGGTTTCTAGGGTTACATGTACACTATAGGAGTGTTAGAATGCTCAAAACCCATCAGTGGTATCAGAGTTAGGTTTATTTTTAATTATACTTGATGCAAATTGCTTAAAAATCGATATTTATGCTTACTGTTCAGTGAACTCACCGAGTCCATGGGGGGACTCGATGAGTCCATGTGAAAACTCATCCAACTCGTCGGGTTGGTTCATGCACTCGATGAGTCAGAGGCCCTGAGTGCAGAATTTTGAGTTTTATTGCTCGAATTGGACTAGGATCATTACCCTAAACTGTTTTTAGATTGTTAAACTAGTTTTGATGTGGTAATGATTGGGCTTATCCAATGTCAATGATAATTGTCAATGTTTCAAGTTTATATTAAGTTCATATAATACTTGAAAATTGTTGATTTGAATTATGCATGCTTATGAGTTGTTTGATCATAGAAATTATTTGACATGCTTGTTAATGTAATTGTTGATCTAAATGCTTTTTAATGGACTCCATAACTTGTCTTCAAGTTATGGAATTCCAAATTTTTTTCCCATTAAAATCATTAAAACTCATAAGTTATAGAAAATGAAAGGTTTTGAATAGTTTCAAAACTTGCCCTCAAGTTTTGGAATTTGTAAAGTCACTTGGCAAAACTTTAATTCCAAACCCTAGAATTTTAAAAGTTTAAAATTCAACCCTTATACTACTATAGTATTATAAGTTAATATATATATATATATATATATATATATATATAAGATCAAGTCAGTCTTACCGTTAGTAGGCCTCATTCACGAAGCTGGTCTATAAGTGGGGTATAAGGTTATTGCCTATAAAATGGCAGCTTAATGGGTGTCTATTCTCACCTACCGCTTCCTTGATTGGTGGAGGGTCATTAGCCGAACGGGTAGGACAAATACTATAACTCTCATTAAAAGTATAATGATAAACATAAAGTAACTAATCCTTTTATAAATTCCCAATATTTATTAGTTTAGGAAAATGTGAAATTGATGCTAACCCATGAAATTACACTTTGCACCTTGCTAAAGTTGTTAGTGGAGCGTGTGTGGTTAACCGGTACACTAACTTGGAGTTAAAATGGATGGAAAAGGGTGGCTTGATGTTTATTATAGATCGGTGGAGCGTGTATGGTTAACCGGCATATCGATTAGGTGATAAAATTAAGAGTACCAAGTTAACTTGCATGGTTATTCACACCTTGTTTGTGATCCTCGGTATCCCAGTCACAAACTTGAAGGGCATAATCGAGATTTAAACATGCCATTGAATTGTTCAATGAATCTCAAAAGATCTAGGAGTTTCAATCCAATTAAAACCTAATAATCTATTTCGTTTTTCATGGTGAAAACTGGTAAATTGTCATACACCTACCTTTAAATATTTTGTAGCTTGGATTATAGCATCCCTCTTCCAACTTATAAAATATTGTGCTGGGTCCTAGCCTTAATATTTCATTTGGGTGTCTTATTAATGATTCTATATCTAATCTAAACTTGTCTTTCTTCCTTTTCAGATGTCTTCCAATCATGCGGCTTCTGGATCAAACCCTACCGGATCGTTCTCTCTCATGAACCTTTGTGGGAGAGTCATCTTTGATGGAACTAATTTCAATGATTGGATTAGGAACATAAGGATTGTCACTCGTTATAAGGACAAGTAATATGTCCTCGAAAAGGAGCTTAAGGTCATCGATGAGTCGTCTACTTCTCCCGAGGAGATTGCTGAGTACACTAGCCATGAGAAGGATGCTACTAAGGTGTCCTGTATCATTTTGGCTACCATGATAGCAGAACTCCAGAAATCCTATGCAGATTTCTACCCTTATGAGATGCATCAGGACTTAATGGAAAGATATCAGCATGGTGCTCGTCAGGAAAGGTATGAAATCATCACCTCCATGATAACAACATAAATGAAGGATGGAGAGTCTATCACCGGCCACCTGCAGAAAATGCAAAGATTCGTGGACCGTTTGCTGAAGTTAAATGTGAAATTTGATGAAGAGTTAGAAATAGATATCATTCTACACTCCTTACCCTCCTGTTATGATCAATTCCGCATGACCTATCATATAAATAAGGAGGAGTTCACACTTATCAAGCTTCAAGGACTTTTGAGGACTGCTGAAAGTAGTCTCACATGTAAGAATGTTGTTCCCACTCCTACAACTGCCACTGTTCTAGCAATCGGGCAAGGTAAAGGGAAAAAGAGGAAAACCCCTTTGAAGGGTACCAAGGGAAAGTCTCTTGATGGCTCCTCTTCGAGTGGAACCAAAGGTGGTTGAGCCACTCCCTCTTCCAACCCGAAGGATGCACAATGCTTCTATTATTAAGAAAAGGAGCATTGGAATCAAATCTACCCCAAGTACTTGCAGGATGTTAAGGTTGGGAAAGTTAAACCCAGCCATGCAGGTATTTACACTATATTGTCTAATAACTCACAACATACTAATTATTGGGTTCTTGACACAGGGTGAGGAATTCACATTTGTTCTGATTTGCAGGGCCTAAAAAGAAATGAGGATGTGGAGCATGAGAAGATAAACTTGATCATAGGGAGTAGGAAAGCTTCACCTATCACCTTGATTGGAGTTTACTCTTTATTGCTTGGTAGTGGGTTAATATTATATTTGAATAAATGTTGTTACTCATCTAAAATGATGAGAAATATTATTTCTTTTCATGGTTTGTACAAACAATGATTCACTTTTTCATTTGATAATGAATGTAGTGGTATTAATGCTTTTTATAATGGTGTTTTTTGTTTTAAAGCATTACCTTGTGATGGTGTATATGAAACTTTATCGGTTGTAGACAACTTAGTAAATAATGTATTACATATTGATTCTTCCACCAGTTTGGATAAGGCATCCTTGTGGCATTGGCATCTTAGACATGTCAACAAGAAGCGCATAGGCCAACTCCAAAAGGATGGAGTCTTGGATTCATTTGACATAAAGTCAGATGATAGTTCCGAATCTTGTTTACTTAGAAAAATGACTAAGTCACCCTTCACTGGTACTTGTGCTAGGGGTGAAGGTTTGTGGGACCTCACACACGAAGATGTATGTGGAACCTTTAGAACCGCCAGAAGGGATGTTAACTGCTTCAATGTGACTTTTACTGATGTTATAGTAGATATGGTTATGTCTACTTAATCAAGCATAAGTCAAAAACCTTTGAGAAATTCAAAGAGTTCAAAAAAAGAAGTGGAGAATCAGTTGTGCAGTATGATAAAGATGCTCCGATCCGATCGGGGTGATGAGTATCTTAGTATCGAGTTCCTTGACTATCTTAAGGAATATGGAATTGTTTCACAATTGACACTTCCTAGGACACCACGGCTGAATGGTGTGGATGAGAGGCGAAATCGAACCTTGTTAGACGTGGTTCGTTCCGTAATGAGTCGAGCTTTGTTGCCAATTTCATTCTGGGGAATGCCTTAGAGACTGCTGCCCATATCCTTAATCTAGTCCCTACCAAAAAGGTTTCCAAAATACCTCACGAAATGTGGACTGGGAAAGTTCCCACTTTAGACCACATCAAGATTTGGGGTTGTAAGGCTTTCGTGAGGCGCACGACTCATGACAAGCTCGAACCTTGAAGTGAGCGGTGTATTTTCATCGACTACCCACACAAATCCTTTGGTTATCTCTGCTACAGATCGATTGATAATGTTGTCTTCATGGTGAGGAAAGGAGTTTTCCGTGAGAGAGAGAGAGTTCATAAGCGAAGGAAATAATGGGAGGCAAATTGATTTTGAAGAAATTCAAGATTCAAGCGGTGAATGAACCTCAAACACTAGCAATCAACCTGAGGAGGAAGCTCTTGTTGAGCCGATTAATGAGTCTGTACCTCTGAGGCGTTCCACAAGAGTTAGGAACACACCTGATTATTATTATGGTTTCCATATTACTACAGAAAGTGATGCATTTATCAATGATAGTACACTGATAAATATGGATGAACCTAACAACTTTAAGGAAGCCATAGCAGGCCCTGAATCTGCCAAATGGAAAGAGGCTATGGACAACAAGATTCAGTCTACGTATGACAATCAAGTTTGGAGCTTGGTTGACAATGTACCAGGTTGTAAGACAGTCGGGTGCAAGTAGATCTTCAAGAAAAATACCGAAATTGATGGGAATGTGCACACTTATAAAGCGTGATTGGTTTCGAAGGGCTTTACTCAAACTACGAGAGTTGACTATGATGAGAACTTCTCACCAGTAGCGAAGATTAAGTCTATTAGGGTTATGTTGGCCATTGCTACATTTCATGATTATGAAATATGGCAAATGGATGTCAAAACCGATTTCCTTAATGGAAAATTGGATGAGGATGTTTACATGAGTCAGCCTGAGGGTTTTTTTTGATGCAACGTACCCTAGTAGAGTGCTTATGCTTGAGAAATCCATATATGGATTAAAAAAAGCATCTCGTAGATGGAATCTTTGTTTCGATGACATACTACTCATAAGAAATGACATCCCAACCTTGCAGGAGGTGAAGTCCTGGCTTGGGAAGTGTTTCACTATGAAGGACCTTGGAGAAGTTGCTCTATCCTAGGGATAAGGATATTGAGAGACAGGAGTAAGAGACTAATTGGACTTAGTCAAAGTACCTACTTGGATAAGGTGCTAAATAGGTTCAGCATGAAGGATTCTAAGAAAGGTGACTTACCGATCCAGAGTAAATCCAAACTGAGGAAGACTCAGAGCCCAAGTACAAATGCTGAGATAGCTGAGATGAGTTGAATCCCATATGCTTCTGGTGTATATATCAATGGAATCCTGGAAAGACTCACTGGATTACGGTGAAGAACATTCTAAAGCACCTACGGAGGACTAAGGACTGGGTCCTTACCTTGGTAGGAGAGATGACTTGAGAGTAGTGGGGTATAGTGATGCTAGCTTTCAGACATACAGGAATAATTTCTGATCTCAGTCGGGCTAGGTCTTTACCCTAAATGGAGGAGCAATTACTTGGAAGAGTTCCAAGCAGGAGACAGTAGCTGATTCAACTTGAAAATCAGAGTACGTAGCAGCAAGCTAGGCGGGGAAGGAGGCAATATGGCTGGTCAAAACTGAATTGATGTGAATAGTTTTGTTTTGACCCTATTATATTAGACATAGCAATTGTTGTTGCAACATTCATAAGTGCTCATACGTTCTGAGTATTGGAATCAACCTACGCTCACTTGTATTACTTCATGGAAGTTATCTCGAGTGATCATGAAATAGTAATATCATATAAGTCTTCAAACCAAGAAATATGAGTTATTGACTATGAGTTGGTTGTACATTGATAGTATGAAAACGCATCAGTAACTTGATTTCATAAAACGTGTTGTTGTGTACAATTTGATGATTAGATAGTACAAGCATATGATTCGAAGTTTATCTGTTCCTTTTAGTCCTTGGAGGATTAAAAGTGATATCTTGGGCCCCTCGATAGTTATGTTTTGACCTATGTACCAGGCCTGGTCAAAACTGAATTGATGTGTTCGATTAAGTTCTATGTCAAACAAATCCGAAATTGGGACACTAACTGCTGGACAATAAGTATGATGTTGTTCCATGTATTTGTCCAACTAATATCTCGAACAGAGGATTATATGATAACTTATCTAAAATGGGACAACTTAGTTCCGCAAGACTTTGAAAGAGCTACGATTATTGGTCGGATCCTGAAGTCATACTTGCATCTATAGTTATTAGACTTATCCAAGTGGGATACTGTTGGATAAGGTGTCTAAGTCTATAAATATATTTGGTATGTACTTGACCCGATTTGGCATGGTCCATTTGGGTTGCATGGCATCGGAACAATTTGGATAGACTTTTGTGAGAAGAGGATATTTATGGATTATTAATATATTATAAGTTCTAATATATTAATATGAATTATTTAACTAGTATTAATCAAGAATTAGTTTGGAATTAATTTTGTGATCAAAAGAGACTAATTAAATAAATGGGGATTGATTTGGTAAATCATTCATTCTTATATAGTGGGTTTATGATCCATAGTTCTTCATGATGGGCTAAACCCATGTGGTTACCCATGGATACTCCATGGAGGTTAAAACCCATGGATCATGAGGAATGTCAAAAGGCATGAGTTACATGGTGTAACCCTAATATGAACACTATATAAAGAAACCTCTTGTTAGCAAATTGGCACCTAAGTGATCCTAGTTAGGGTTAGCCATATTTGGGTGCTTAATATTCTTCTCTCAAGTTATTCCATTTTGTTGGTGGTGTTGTGTGAAGCATTTGAGGCATCACATTTGGGGTGCTAGGCTCACAAGGTCTTAAGGAATCTAAGCTACTAGAAATGTATGTCATTCTACTAAGTTTTGTAATACATATACCCCATGATATGTTAGTTGGGATGAAAACCTTGGAAAAACAAGGTTTGAATGTATAAAAGAGAAAACATAGATCCAAGGTTTCTAGGGTTGCATGTACACCATAGGAGTGTTAGAATACTCAAAACCCATCATCATCAAAGGAAGCGGCTTGACTAAAGAACCTCATCAGCAATCTCAGAGTAGTTCCAACCATTCAGGAGCCAATGGAACTTTTTTGCGATAATGAAGCAGTGGTTGCTTTGACCAAAGAACCGAGAAATCTTGGTAAATCCTGACATATCGATAAAAAGTAACATTATATTAGACATAGATTTGAATAAGGTCATCTCATAATATAGAGAGTTTCATCAGAAGATAATCCTACAGATCCTTTTGCAAAGGCTCTAAGTAGGGCCAAACATAATCCACATGCTAGGAGCATCGGTTTGAGAGATGAAATTAAGTTTAGTAGTTTGATGATTAGCTTGAAACTTGAAATAGAATAAATGTAATTGATTTTGGTGATTCAATAACAGAGATTACTTACGACTTTGTTTACTGTCTTTGTCAATTATTTATTTTTGTGTTTCGTTTTGCATGTTTTAATTCCTGAATAATTTGATTATTCAAAACTCCACAGTTTCTTGTACTTTAGGAAGTAAGTAATGAACAAAGAACGTACTAAATTGGATTATAGATTGCTAAGAAGATTAGACATAGAAATTGTGTTGCTTCAACGTTCATGAGTACTTAGAAAATGGAGATTTGAGTATCGGATAAACCCACGCTCATAGAACTACTTCATGGATTCTATCACGAGTAATTCTGAGATGACAATATCTTATATTACTAAAAAAGAGATATATGAGTTGTAATTTACAAGTTGGTTGTGAATTGGTGTTATGTAAATGCATCAGTACATGATGTTATAAAACTTAGTGGCATGCATGATTTGTTGAGTAAATGATACAATCATATGAGTAAAATTTATTCATTCCTAATGCCTAGATGGGAAAAGCGATATATTTGGGACCCTCGGTGATTTGGTGTTGACTTATAGTAATGGTCCCAGCTTGGACTAAATTGATGTGTTCAATTAGTAAGTCTTATAAGGTCATTACAAAACGAGAAATCGGGAAACATAATTTTGGAAAATGAGATTGATTCTAATCCGTGTCTCGTGTCTATACGATATCTTGTAGAACGAATGAATATTTGATCACTTAACTTAGCAATGATTTTTTATTAGATCAGATATAGGAGTTGCTCTAGGAAGCATCATTTTTTGTTAGTTTAGAAGTTATACTGGCAATTATAGTTATAGATTTATCCAAGTGGGAGACTGTTGGATTAGATGTCTAAGCGAATAACTAAATTGGTGTGTGCGTGTGTGTGTATATATATATATATATATATGAGCTATTAGCAAAGTCCTTTTGAGTTGCCCTCAACCCTAGTAACTAAATAAGATGTCTTTTACAGAGAGAGACTGATTTATTGATTTATTATATGATTAATAAGTAGCAATAACTGTTTCACGGATATATTATGAGAATAATATATTAATTAGAAATAGTATTACTTAATTAAGAGTTAATCAAAAATTAATTAGAGTTAATTTTTGGATCAATTGGATTAATTAAAAGTGTAAGGACCTAAGCTGTAATTGTTTAATTGTTGAACAAAAGGGATTTCAGAACCTTCCACAAGTGGTGGATGGTTTTGAGGAGTATTCTCGGGTTTCTAGAATGCCCCTTGAAGATAATTAGGGAATAAGGATAATTACCGAACTTGAAATAATAGTAGTATATTTAAACTTGGGTTATCTAGGGTTTTCTTATCAGCTATAAATAAGGCCCTTAGGCTACCCATTTCCGGCCATCACTTCTTGTAAAATGATAGCCGAAAATATACATCCCCTCGTCTCTCTCTTCAAGCTTCCTAGTTGCTATGGTTTAGGTGTGAATCATTAGAGGCACGAGATTTCTGATACTTGCTTCCAAGAGCTATTGAAGAAGGATTTGATTAGTTATTTACAACAATAACTAAAAAGTATGTGAACTTTAACCTTTTTTGTTTTAGAAAATGTCTAGGATTTCCATAGGGGTCTTTTGATGCTCATAATTTATAGTTTTCAATAGGGAAAACATAGATCCAATTAGGTTGCTGATGAACTTAAAGGAAAGTTATTTTCTACCACATGATTTTTTTTGTAACCTATAAAACCTATCATCAAGGATGTCATGAATTGAATTGTAGATTGTCTATAGGAGTTAGATATTGCAATAAGATTTGCTACAATGTTCATGAGTACTTAGAAAATGAGATTTTTAGTATTTGATAAACTCACGCTTAGAGAATTTTTTTCATAGATTATATTACGACTGATTCTGAGACGATAATATATTTATTATTAAAAGAGAGATATGTGAGTAGTAATTTACAAGTCGGTTGCACGGTGCTATGTAAACGCATAAGTAACATGACGTTATAAAACATAACCTCATGCATAATTTGGTGAGTAAAAGATAAAAGTGTGTAAGTCGAAGTTTATTTGTACCTTTCCCCCTAACGGGAAAAGTTATATCCTTGGGGACCTCAGTGATTTGGTGTTGACATTATAGTGATAGGCCCAGCCTGGACTGAATTGATATATTTAATTAGTAGTCTAATTAGGTCTTTACAAATCAAGAAATCTGGAAACAAATTTTTGGACAAGAGATTAATTGTACTCCATGTCTCATGTTAATACAATATCTTGAAGAACGAAGGAATATTTGATCAATTATCTTACGATCGATGTATTATTAGATCAAAGTTTAGTAGTTTCTTTAAAAAGCACACTTTACTGTTTGATTTGGAGTTATACTTGTAATTGTAATTATCAACTCGTCCAAGTAGGAGACTGTTGGATTAGGTGTCTAAGCCAATAAATAAATTGGTATATACTTGAATTAAATTTAAAGTCGTTTTGGGTTGCCCTCAAAACTAGTAATTGACTCGAATGACTTTTGGAGAGAGAGATTGGTTTATTATATGATTAATAAATAAAAATAAATAATTTTGCTAGTATATTATGAGATTAATATATTAATTGGAAATGGTATTATTTAATTAATAATAAATCAGAAGTTAATTGGAATTAATTTTGGGATTAATGGGATTAATTAAACGTTAAAGGACTTAAGTTGTAATTATTCAATACTTGAACAAAAGAGGTTCCAGAACCTTCCATTAGACCTGGTAATTTGAGACACGAATACACAAATCTATGAGAGACACGACACGTCATTAATACATGATACGAATACATCATGAAAATTAAGATAAAGCTTATTTCTCATCGTGTAAAATTCGTGATTGAAAAGTTTTCATGACACGAATACACAAATTGCCAAGTCTACCTTCCATGGGTTATGGATGGTTTTTCGAAGTTTTTTAAGGATTTTAGATTAATCCTTAAATATAAGTAAGGAGTTTGATAATTACCAAATTTGAAATAATAGTATTATATTCAAATTAGGGTTTCAAAGTCTTCTTATTTTCTAGGGTTTGGGTACAAATGATCAAGGGCATTATATTTTTCGTGCTTGCTTTCCAAGAGCTTTTTGAAGAAGGATTTGGTTGATTATTTTCAATAATAATGAAAAGGTATATAAAACCTAATCCCTTGTAATTTTCTATTATAGCAGGGTTTCCTTTATGGTTCTTGATGTTCATAGATTATTGCTATCAATAGAGAAAACTTAGATCCAAATAGGTTGCATGTTAACTTAAGGGTTAAGTTTTTCCGCCACATGTTTTAATTATAACCTATAAAACCCATCAATTCCCACATATAAACATAAAGTAACCTGATTTTGACCTCATGTTCATCTCATTTCCAACCCAATCTCCATATGTATACCCCATTACTTCCATATTATCGCCTTTTTTTAATAATAGATATTTTCCAAGAGATTTCTTTAAGTATCTTAGTATTCGGAAGACAAGCTTCATATGATCTTCACTAGGATTATGCATTAACTAGACCACAAGACTAATAACGTATGAAATGTCTGGTTGAGTATGGGAAAGGAAAATTAATTTTCCCACCAAATGTTGGTACCTTCCTTTGTCACATGGGATTTGATCTGGGGACATAACCAAATGATGGTTTGCTTCAATTGGTGTATCTATTGGTTGGAAATCAAGCATCTCGATTTCCGCAAGGAGATCTAATTTATACTTTCATTAGGACATGGAAATGCCTTGGCTTGATCTTGCAACTTCAATTCCTATGAAGTATTTCAATTGTCCTAAATCCATCATTACAAATTCCTGTGACAAATGATTCTTTAAGGCTTCTATCCCTTTTGTATCATTTCTGGTAACCACCATATCATCAACATAAACAATGAAAGCGGTAAGTTTTCCTACCTTTTGTTTTATAAAAAATGTATGGTCCCACTTACTTTGTCTATATCCAGAAAATTTCATGCTCTTCATGAATTGTCCAAACCCATGCTCGTGGTGATTGTTTTAGTCTATACAATGCCTTTTTTAGCTTGCATACTTTCCATTTTTCAGAATCCATGACTCCAGGTGGAAGTTCCATGTATCGTTCCTCTTCAAGATTTCCATTTAGGAATGCAGTTTTTAAGTCAAACTGATGCAATGGCAACTCTTGATTGGGTGCAAGGAAAATGAGTATACAAATAGTGTTTATCTTTGCAACAGGAGTAAATGTATCTTCATAATCTATCTCGTACATTTATGTATACCGTTAGCGACTCGTTTCCTTTATATCTGTTAATGTTGCCATAAGAATTCATTTTTGTAGTGAAGACACACCGACGTACAACGAGACGATATCCATGTAGTTTATCAACCAACTCCAAGTGGAGTTCATAATCTATCCCGTACGTCCCCCCCCCCCCTCCTCAAACACATGTATTCTTTTCAACTCTTTTTTCTTTTACTTGTCTTTTAGGTTTTTTAAATATCATTAAATCATTTTGTTATTATTATTTAATGCTCTCATGAAATTACAAATATGAATTTTTATTGAAAACAATTATATAGTCATAGAGCTTATGTGGCCTATCTTTTGTTTGGTTTTTGATTAATTCTATTTTTTTTAAAGTTATACCTGGATTTAATTATGTAATAAAGACTTCAGTTTTTTGAAGATGAAAATGATTTAAAAAATCAATTTGTTAATTTACATTAAGTTAATGGCAAAGCTTGTAAATTAGACAATCTGAAAATAAAAAAAGTATAAAATAAGTTTTTTCAAACATGATTAAAAGAATATACAGTGTTAAAGATTATCATGATTTGTTTTATATATTGGAATTTAAATAACATAGACATATCATGTTGTTTGTCGTGGAATGACTTAGAAACCTTTGTGGCATTTTCCATCACATCATTCTCCAAACAACCATTTTTCAACTGTTGTGAATTATGTAACTTATAATTTAAAAACTCAAATATTGAATGTGTGATCAATAAAACTCTAAATGTATAACATAATTTTTCATCTTGAAATCTAAAGAAAGTGAAAGGAAAAAGAATAACATAAACTCAAAAGCCAATAAAGGAATCGAAATAGCCTGCACTCTCTCTAAATCCAAATTAATGATACCAATCTTTAGTTATTTTTGATAAATTTCATTATTCAACTCTTTTTTTTATAGATTGTACAACTATGGTGGCTTGTTTTCTCCACCCACAACCTTGAGATATTGGCTCAATGTATATGTAATAAAATACATATATACACACTTTCCCTTCTTATTTATCCTATCTCTTCTATTAATATTTTTCTATTGAACATGTATGACTATATAAACATTCTTTTCCATTTTCATGTATTCTTGATAACAATAACGAAAATAGAAGAGAGAAAAATATGGATAACAAAAGCATGAAAACAATGTTTTTGTATAGACAAAACATTTCAATTAACCAAACATTTAAGTATGATAAACTAAAGAATTTTAAGAATTTCAAATAAATATGGTTTAAGATAATTGTCTCTCTTAAGATACATTGATTTTAGATGACCTCTTTTAAGATTTATATAAATATAATACGTAAATATAGATTGTTGATATCCCTTATTTGTAAAAGTAACTAAATTGTAGCCTTTTATTATCTATATTTTAAGACTATGTTATATATATATATATATATATATATATATATATATATATATATATATATATATATATATATATTATAGTTTGTAAATCAATAGCAATGTATTAAAACAAATAAACAATATTAAACATTTAAAACTTATCTAGTTTGTATTCTTAATTTTATTTAATTCTCTAAGATAGTTGACATATTTTTTTGTCATATATTCTACATTAGAATAGAAGTATTATATATTATAAGAAAATATTCAGTCATTGTGTAACAACCCAAAAATCAAGGGTAAAATTTTCATTTTTCATTATAGTCAAACACAAATGCTACTTCATCCAATCATTTAAAAACATTTCTTAATTAAAACATTTATCAGAGTTATGGGCCCTTCCTTTCCAAGCTAATGATACCTGGGCACACCCTCCGAGGTCTTATTCCAGGATGCCATGGGGACTCCCACATGGTCTTACACCTATGTGCCATGTACACCCCCTATGGTCTTACTTGGAATGTCATGGGTACCCCCACATGCTCTTATAACCAAGTGTCATGGGCACCCCCATGGTCTTTATCTTGAATGTCATGGGCACCCCCACATGGTCTTATAACCAAGTGTCATGGGCACCCCCATGGTCTTCAATGCAAGTATCATAAAGACAACTAGCATATCACATAACACTAGCATACCACATAACACATAATCAAATAGTATACCACATGTTACTATATCAACTAGTGTACCACATATCATAAAATGGGTCGGCCTCGGTGCCTTCGACCCATTGGTATGGTGAGGAAACTCATCCCGCACTGCTGAAACTCCATGCAAGAAATCCTTAGTTGCTGCCCTGACAACTCCTCGAGCTGTCAATACCAAAATATCGCCCAATTAGCAATTGGGTCCCAAACCATGATCCATAATCCATACTTGGGGTAAATTTACCATTTTACCCCTAGCTCAACAAGATTCATAACTATGTCCCAAGCCAAAAACTCACAAATCCCAAAACTGTAAAATCCATAAAATCCCACTAATGGACCAATTTTCCAGATTGGGCCCAACTCCCCAAGTGGGCCTTCCCTTTAAGCCCAAACATATTCTTAGCCCCAGTCCTTTCATAATGGCCCAAGAGTCTTCCTTTTACTAATGGGCCCGAAATCCATGTCCAAATCTATTAATGGGCTACATGGCCCAATAAGACCCAACCAAAACAATCATGGCCCAAAACATATAAATCGGACCACTAACTCAAAATATGACCAGGCCCAAAGGGCTTACAAGCCCACACGAAGCCCAAAACCCAACTAGAGTGTGTACGACCTGCGTACCACTACAGTACGCACAGCGTACTACCCCTTCAAGCAGTACGCATTGCGTATAGGAATTTACGCACGACGTACAAGCAAGATGCGTACAATTGACTATTAAGTGCTTAATACTTGGGATTTCAACATCCAACTTTAGATCTGAGTCCATTAAGACGTCCTAAGGCATAAAGCTTGCAATTTTATGCCTTTGCATGCTCCATATGATCCTAACAACCCTTAACATCACATTAAGACCTTTCCAAGGGTCTTAACTCATGCATGAGGTCAAAAGACCCATCAAGACTACATTTTTATGGTACTAATGAACCAAAGGACTTCATATCTACTCTTCCTAAACTCTGGAGTTGCTCAAACTCCCAAGAGTTGATTCATGAACACAAAATGCAACAACATAGCAAACATTAACTCAATCTAATGAGTAAGATGGCAAGGTTAAGGCTTAATACCTCCAGACGCTCCTCAAGATGATCTAGATGCAGGATCTTGAAGCTCAATGCCACACCAAGCTTGCTCACTATCTTCTCATTCTTGGATAATCTCTACAATGGCCACCAATACACTTACTAAGCTTAAGAATCACTCTCACAAGTAAATCTAAGGTTACGAGACGAAATGGAGCTGTAGAGGCTTCCTAGGATTTAGCCTCAATGACTTAATGCTTATATAGGGTACAACCCTTGAAATTAATGTTTTGAATCTGACCCTCGTACACCCAACCTACCTTCTTGTACGCCCTACGTACGAGGCCGCGAACCCCAACACAAACCTCGCACCTACGTTGCACGTAATCAACACTAAGCCTTGCGTAACTGGTTTCGCATCAGTACGCCTTGCGTACCTCTCTAGTATGCCCCGCGTACTAGGTTTTTTCACAAACCTAATTCTTCTTAAAGCCATAACTCACTCGATACAATTCCTATTCCGATGATCCTTATACTAATATAAAGGTACCGAGACGCTCGACATCATTAATAACTCATACCAGACATAAGATATTATGGACAAACATTGACTTTTCATAAAAATCCAAACTAACAATTTACCAAAATACCCTTTGGTCCAAAAACTCCAACTGAATACCCGAGCAACCAAAATACATTATCTAACAATAACCGGGTCCAAAACCCAACCTCTCAAGGATCCATAGCTTGATAGTACTCTATCCTTTGATCAATAATTCAAAATAGGGAACATTTCGAAAAACGGTGTTACATATTTGCTCGTTGGTCTTTCTCTACAATATATTATTCATTGTGTTCTGTTTTATTTAACAGCAACAGTAGAAATATATTATTAAATTGTGTTTGTTTTTAGTTTATTGTTAAACTTATTGTTATGTTATTTTTATAAAATATTAGAATAAAACTTCAAAAATAACATTTCTAACGTTTATCAATATACTTGACTTATTATTAAAATAATATATTATATATATCAAACTGTGACCACTTAACTGGTCAATCTAGTTACCTGTTGACATGGCATGATGACGAGTCAGTTTTTGAAAACATGCCATGCTGCCATGACATGCAGACATGTCAAAATGAAGTTTATTTTCTCACAAAAGTCACTAAGTTTTCATTTTTTTTCGATTTTGACACTAAGGGGTCGTTTGATAGTTGCTGACTGAGTTAGAACTAACTGGGTTAGAAGTTGACTGGGTTAGAAATTCTGATTGAGTTAACTTCTGACTGAAACTTTTTGTTTGATTTTACTTCTGACTGACCAAACAAAATGACAATATTACCCTTAAACAATATTTTTTTATAATAATACATTTATGCAATAATCTCAAACAACAATATATTATTAATTAACTCCATTTATACAATAATCTAAAAAACATGAAGATCAAAAGAAAAAATTAACATATCTCTTGATTGTCTTCACTTCTTCTTACCAATTGAAAAAAAAAACTTATCATAAGTGGTTACTGCTTATCAATATTGTTTCAACAAACACATGAATAAAATATGAAATACAATGATCCTTGTTATAATTTATAAAACAAATCATAAAACTACAAAAGAAAAAAGCTTGAACTCAGGGAAAGGGGTCGTCACACTTCTTTAATTGATGGTAAACATTGATCAGTAACCCACCTGTTTAAAAATTTGTTTAGGATAACAAGATAACAAACCTATGGTGTTTGTTTAGGATAAAAAGATAACAACCATCTAGTGTAACAGGGTAAAGAAACAATCCAAATACAAAACCATAATCAAGAAATCAAAATACAAGTCGTCTACAGATCTTGTAGGCATCATCAGTATAACTCCAAGTTTAAAATAGCATAATAACAAGATAAATTTGCAGTTTTTGATCTGATAATTGTTGGATTAGTGTCTAAGGTTGTAACTATGTTTGGTAAGTACTTGACCCGATTATGCATGGTCCTTTTGGGTTGCCTTCACCATAGCAACTTGATAGGGTGATTTATATAGAGAGAAGAAATATTATTGTTAATATATTATGAGAATAATATATTAAAGGAATAATAATATTAATTTGATTAATATAATTCATAAATTAATTAGGAATTAATTTGGTGACTTAAAGATATTAATTGAAGAAAGGGGTATAAACTATCAAATGTGTGATAGTTGTATTTTGAACTAAGAATCCTTATGGATAATGGGTTGAATGATTTTAGGGATGTGGATCACCTAGAAATCATCCAAGGCCTTATCTAGAAGAGGATTTGTATTGTTTTCAGTCTAAGTTATCCAATTAGGGTTTTAGGGTGAAACCCTAGGAGCTCACAGTATAAATAGACCCATAGGGTTGAGGAAATCGGCCACTCGTGTGATTGGAGTAACCCTAAGGCTGATTTCTCTCTTCCTCACCTCTCTCAAATCATCTTCTTGCTAGTTGGTGTTTGTAAACCATTAGAGGAGTTACATTTGTGACTCTAAGCTCCAAGAAGAAGAAGGTTTCAAGCAAGTAACTCAAGGTATTATTCTAGATCTATTTTCATATGTTTTAATTGTTAGATTACATTAGATCTAGCCATGAAAGTCTTGGATATATTACATGTTCAATTAGTGAAACCTAGATACGAGCTATAGGGTTATATGTGCACATAGGGAAAGTTCTTATGTCCAAAACCCATCATTAATCACAGCACATCTCAAGGATCACTTATCAGTTACTTGAATTTTATCCATTAGTATATGCCCGTTCTACCCCTAGCTTTAAAAAAAAACTCAATCTCAAACTATCTACAAAGAAACTCCACAGTAATTCAAGCACCAAGCTTAAGCGAATCAGACGCCAGAGTTCAAGAACCCACAGTCAATTATTGAGCTTCTGATTTCATCACATCAACTACCTATTTCCGGGCTAAAAAGAAATCATTATGATAAGAAATCCTTTTTTTGTAAAATCAGAAGGAATCAACAAGTAATTGATTGCAATTGAAAAGAAATAGACCCAGTTAAGATGGATTAACGTCATATTCTTTCCAAGTCAACATACCCATAATGCCAAATCATGTTCCACAGCATAATCGATACAAATTGAAAAACATCTTCAAGCATGAAAACGAAAAAAATGAAAAGAAAAAAGAAATATCTTATTGGTGGTGGAAAAGGAAGACGATGAACGAACGATGGGGATGTAGGTAGGTACGACAATGCTTCAGGGGGTTGGGAGTTCGACATTGAAGGAGGTAGCCGGTGGTGAAGAGGATGGTGGCGGAGGAGGTTTCCAGTGAGGCTGAAGAGGATAGATAGAAGCAATGGAGAGGACGAGTGATGTTCGTTGAAGGAAAAGCTGCTTTGAGCGAAGGAGATGGTGAGCCATGGGTAAGGGTAAACGACGTCCATTTTCCAGTCAGCCTTTTATGTTTAGCGGACCGAATCAGAGCAATAAGGACTGACTGTGGACCGAGTAAGCTAAGAAATAGAGAGTATCACACACATTGACTGGACTGGGTCAGTCAAAATGTTTGACCGGACTGAGTCAGTAAGAAATTAAACAGCCCCCAAGTTTATTTTTTTTTCTTTCAAATTTGACACTCTTCATTTTTTTCAATTTTTTTCATTGTTGACCATTTTCAATTTGAAACCATATAAATATTTTTTAAATACATTTTAAACCGTATAAATACATTTTTTTCATTTAAAAACCGTATTTTTATATAAATACAATGTTTTTTTGTTACATTCAAACCATAATTTAGTGAATCAATATGTATTATTTATATAAAAACAATATTTATATTAAATACGGAACTTAAAAATGAGTTTGGAGGTTTAGAGGCATATAGTCGATCAAAGCCCAGAGGTCAGTTTAGCAACCCGTGAAATTTTACATCTTAGTCGAAGCTCATGGTTAGTTTGGTTCTCATGATATAACTAATGCATATTTATGCATGACATTATGCTTTAAATGTAATAAAATAAAATAAAATAAAATAAAATAAAATAAACCTTGTATTTATATAAAAATATGGTTTTTAAACAAAAAAATATATTTATACAGTTTAAAATGTAATAAAAAAAATATATTTATTATTTATACGGTTTCAAATGGAAAATTATCAATATTGAAGAAAATTGAAAAAAATGACGTTCGATTTCGAACAAATAAATGAAGTGTCAAATTTGAAAGAAAAAGTTAAACTTAGTGTCAAAATCAAAAATAAATAAATAAATAAATAAATAAGAGTAAAAACTCAATGTCTTTTGTGGGAAATAGTTCTATTTTGTCACGCCAGTATGTCACATCATCAAAATTGACACGCCATCATGCCACGTCAGTATGTAATCTGGTTGACCGGTCAACTGGTTAGAATTGTAAAAAATTGAAAAACACAGTATCAAATTTAAGATAAAAAATAACGGACCAAATTAGAATGTTTATGTAAACTTAGTGTGTTTAGTGTTATTCACATAAAATAGAATAAAATATGTAATATGAACATTATGATATAACAACTGAATGAAATATCTGGATAATAATGCTATAAAAAATAAAAAGTTCAACATCATTTATTTCAATTCGTTATGCCATTACATATTAAAATTAATAAATAAAAATAGATAATAAGATGCTAGCATTTAATTACTATAAATGGAAAGTTTGTAAAACATCTTATGTGGTATTGAGTCAGTCGACTAGAGTTTGAGGACTAATTAGTTTACATGAAGATTAATTGGTGAGCTTAAACTACAAAAGACTTAATGAATCAGTAATGATATCTACTGAAAACAATATACTAGAAACTATTGATTATGCAAAGTCGTACAACTTTGTTTTCAAGAATGTTATGAAAGTCTCTTGATTCATGTAGCTATATAAAATTATCAGTAGAAAAATTATATTTAGTGGTCCATTTCTTAGTCTTCATACTAGGCCCTAAAATCAAAGAACCGGCCCAAGATGATTATAATATAGGTTTAAAAAATGAACGAATGATTAAACAAGAAAATGATATGATATCAACCTGTCATAAAATATAAAAGGTGAATGAAAAATATAACAAGTATGGAGGCTAGATATGGTATCATTTTTTTTAAATAGTTTAGAAGGATAGTCATAAATGGTAGAATATAGGCAGCTCCTCTCATTTGTAGTTTTACAAAAATAGAATAGTATTGCTCTCCATTCCCATGGTAGTTTACATTTTTAGGGATAATGACTTGGAAGGATAATGAACTTTCAGGTTTGTTCAACTTTGTTCACATTTAGTCACTAATTTTTTTCGTGATTAATTTACTCATGAATTATTTGAAATTGTTCACATTTTACCTTTGTGACCGTTTGTAGATCATCATAAGGGTAAATGTGAACAATTTCAAATTATTCATGGGTAATCAATCACAAAAAAGATTTCAGTAGCCAAATGTGAATGAGGTTGGGAGACAAATTTATGCTTATGATATCAATTTGGAAAAAATTAATTAGCTTTGGGGTTTAAGGTCATAAATCACATGTACTCGTGGAATTTCACTTAAACGCATATGAACACACACAACCTAAACGAATGTATGACTTTTCACTATTAATAGCAACATACTTTATGAAACAAAACTAAATTCCTATGATAATCGAAATCATGAGCAGAAAACCATACATTTGCTTAAATTGGATTAAGCTAATGAACCTCTTGAAATATCCTTGGAATACCTAACTCCAAATTTGTGGTGGCCTCTAATGCGACATACCCAAAACCCTAGGAAACCCTAGGATCAAATATAGGAGAGAGGGAGGGGAGAAACTAATTTCTTGAGGTATGAAAGTTCTAGGCCAATTTTGTCTAGGGTACTCCCTTATTTATACTTTCTAGGTAACCTAGAAACCCTAAATTTGTATAGTAAAATAATACTATTTTATTCCTATTTACATTATGTTTCCTTATCTGACTAGGAGGCTTCCAGAAACCTTAAAATAGCTACTTAAAACCATCCACCCCTTGGCAGGTTTTGGATACTCGCTTTTTCACATTTATTGCACAACCGTAGTCCAACCCATTTACCTCTAACTAATTCTAATTAATCCATAATTAATTCCAAATTAATTATGATTAATTCTTCTTTAATTATTTTTTTTAATTATTATATTAATCATATAATATATTTATAAATCATTTATCTCTCTCTTATAATCGATCCATGTTATTTCCTTGTTTTGAGAGCAACCCAAAAAAGACTTTACTTTTAATCATCAAGATTATACCAATTTTGTTATGACCTTCCACACTTAATCCAACAGTCTTCCACTTGCATAATTCGCTAACTATAATTGCAAGTATAACTCCGAGTAACCAATAAAGTATGTTTTGCAAAGAAACAACTATACTCTAATCAGATCAGATGTCAACCCTTAGATAAGTGATCAGCTATCCCTTCGTTCTTTCTGATATTGTATGGACATGAGTCATGGATTAGAATCAATCGTATGGTCCAAAATTACGTTTCTTGATTTCCTGGTTTGTGATGACATCATCAGACTAATAACATCAAATCACCAAGGGGACCAAATATATCGCTTTTCCTTAATAGGCAAAAGGAATTAACAAACTTTGACTATGTAATCATACATTTTACCAATCTAGTCACACATGGAAATACACTTTATAACATCCAATCATGGATGCATTGATGCAAACCAATGCACAACATATTTGTAAACTATGACTTATATATCTCTGTTTTTAAGATTAGAAGATATCATTATCTTATAATTACTCGTGAGTAAATCCATGAAGTAATCTCTAAGGATGGGTTTAACCAATACTCAAAATCCCCATTTCTAAGTAATCATGAAGATTGAAGCAATCCATATGCAATGTCCAATCCCTATAGACAATCTACAAACAATTCATGACAATCTTAAATCAATACATACTCCTAATATATGGTCGACTGTGGCATTTTGAAAAAATTAATATTCAAGAAGTAAAACATGCAAAGTGAAACAAAATAATAAATTAATTGACCAAAGGTATCACACACTTTGAACATAAATAAATCTCTATAATTTAATCACCATTAAATTAAAATTTATTATTGCTACATTGGTTCAAAACTATCAACTAACTACTACAATCTAGAATCTAATATCATCTCTCATCCCCATGCTCCTAGCATGCTTGAAGTGCTTGATCTTCATTAAACCCTTTGTGAGAGGATCAACAAAATTATTTGCTGATGATACACGATTCACCACGAGTTCGCCTTCTTCAAACTTATGTTTAATATAATGGTATTTCCTTTCGATGCGCCTCGATCTACCATGATCCTTTTGTTCATTGGTCAAAAAAACAACACCCACTTTGTCATAGGATATCTCCATAGGCTCTTGGATTTATGCAAAAACTACAATCTCTCGAGTGAAATTCTCTAACCATGCTGCTTTCTTTTTCATCTCGTTTGCTGCGATGTATTCTGATTTACATGTAGAATCATCCATCATCTGTTGCTTGGAACTCTCCAAGTTACCACTCCGCAATTCAATAAAAATACCTACCCACATTACGAATATCTATTATCTCGATCTGTTTGAGAGATGATGTCACAATTACCACTCACCTTAAATTCATATTTTCCAAAAAAAACCTATGATCATATCTTTTGTTTTTTGCAAATACGTAAGAGTATTTCACTATTGTCCAATGAGTCATGCCAGGGTTTCCTTGATATTTGCTAACCATGCTCAAAGCATAAGTCACATCATGTCGAGTACAAGTTATAGCATACATGATCGATCCTATAGCCGAAGCATATGGGACTCGACTCATAACATCTATTTCCATATCACTACAGGGATATTAAGTCTTGCTTAATTGTATAGTATGATGTATGGGTAAATCCACTTTCTTGGAATTCTCCATATTAAACCGTTTAAATAATTTATCCATGTACTATGGGCAATCCCAATCAAACATCTTTTCCTATCTTTATATATCCTTATTCCAAGAATGTATATAGCCTCTCCTATATCCTTCATAGTGAAACATTTACCAAGCCAAGATTTCAATGTTGCAAAGTTGGAATAGTGTTTCCTATAAGGAGTATGTGATAAACATACAAAACTAGAAAAGTAACAACACTCCCACTAGCTTTGACATACACACAAGACTCATCATCACAATTAGAAAATTGATACTCTTGGACCTTTTCATGGAAGCAAAGATTCCAGCAACGAGAAGCTTCTTTAAGTCCATAAATAGACTTTTCAAGCTTACACCCCTTATTAGGGAATTTGGCATGTTCAAAACCTTCTGATTGAGCCATGTATACATCTTTAATCAATTTTCCATTAAGGAAAGCATTTTTAACATCTATTTGTTATACTTCATAGTCATGTTATGAAGCTATGGCGAGCATTACCCTAATTAACTTAATCTTGACAACTGGTGAAAAAGTCTCATCATAGCGAACCCCTTGGGTTTGAGTAAAACCATCTCAAACCAACCTTGCCTTAAATGTATGCACATTACCATCCATTTCACTAATCTTTGTGAAGATCCATTTTCACCCTACTATCTTTCGACCAGGTGTGTGATCAACGAAAGTCCACACTTGGTTGTCATATATGGAATAGATCTTGCTATCCATTGCCTCTTTCCATTTTGCATCTTCTGGGCATGCCATCGCTTCCTTATAGTTAGTTGGTTGATCCAAATTTACCAATATACTATCACTGATAAACATGTCCCCATATTTCTTTATATAAAACCATAAAACTCATGTGGCATACTACTTATACTGGATCAACAAAGATGTAATGAATTGTCAATGGGGTCAATAGATTCAGCCTCAAGTTGAGAGCTAGTGTCATCAAAGGTTCCTTCAATGGATATCCCTTGAAATTATTCAGTATCAATTATTCTCGTACTATCCTTTTGGATATGAGCTCTCTCTCACGAAAGACTCCCCTTCGAGATACAAAGACAAAGCTCTAACTAGGTCTGTAGAACAAGTATCTAAAAGATTTCTCTAGATATAACTAATAAAAATACATTTCTCAACTTTGGGTTCCAGTTTATCTTGGGTCTCGAACTTAATAAGAGACTCATAACCCCAAACCATGAAATGTCCAATCGAGGGAGGTTTCCATATCCAAATCTCATGAGGTGTTTTGGCAACCTTCTTGGTAGTACCAAGATTGGGGATATCAGCAGCTGTTTCTAAGGCACACATGTAAAACTATAGAAGAAGATAAGCTCAACTCATCATGGAACAAACCATGTCCAACAAGGTTCGTTTACTGTATCAATTGCGACTTTTGGCGCCGAACATTATTTACAAAAAGTGACAAATTTCAAGTATAATAGGTTTAATATATAATGTGCATCACTATATGATAGAAATATAAGTTTCATATTAAGATAGATAGGAAAAATCAAACGTATGGTCCATAAATCGTAAAAATTAGTGCATTGAAACATACCTGGATGTTATAAATGATAGGTTTTGAGCATTCTAACACTTCCTAAGTGTACATGCAACCCTATTAACCTTGGACATATGTTTGTCTAATTATCATGCAAAGTTGATTTCCAAGGTTATGATCCTATCTAGCATACATGGGGAACAATTTTAACTTGAATAAAAGATAGAACTACATACCTTGTTGTTGATTTTGATCCTTGAAACCTTGTGAGCCTAGCACCCCAAGTGTGATGCCTCAAATGCTTCACACAACACCAAATGCTATGGAGTAAACTTGGAGAGAATGTATAACACTCTAAAAATCAGCTCTAGCCCTCAAGTATGCATGCATAGCCGATTTTAGGAGAAACATGACCTTTATATAGTGTTGACACATCTAGGGTTACACTATGTAAACCCTAATGTGTCATGACTCTTCATTTCCATGACCCATGGGTTTGTAACTCCGATGGAGCCTCCATGGAGCATCCACTGGGTTTAACCCAACTTGATTATCCATGGAGCCTCTTAGCCCACTATACAAGATATGGATGATTTACATAATCAACCCATATGGGTTTAACCCAACTTGATTATCCATGGAGCCTCTTAGCCCACTATATAAGATATGGATGATTTACATAATCAACCCATATGTTTAATTAGTTATCTTTTGATCACTTAATTAATTCATGATCAAACTAATTAAATAATATTATTAATATATTATAACTTATAATATATTAATAACCACAAGTGTTATTTCTCTCATTTAGTCTATCCAATTGCATGGTGCCATCCAACCCAGATGGACCATTCCGGGTCGGGTGAAGTACATACCAGAAATAGTTATAGACTTAGACACCTTATCCAATAGTCTCCCACTTGGATAAGTCTAATAACTATAACTGCAATATTTCAGGAACCGATCAGTAATCGTAGCTCTTTTCAAGGTTTCTCGGAACTGAGAAGATGATGGTACGCCATTTTAGATAAGGTATCATATAATCCTCTGTTCTAGATATTAGCTGGACAAATACATGCAACAATGTATTAATTATTATCCAACAGTTTGTTTACCGATTTCCGATTTGTTTTACAAAGAACTTAATTGAACACATCAACTTAGTTCTGACCAGGCCCGGTACATAGGTCAAAACAAAATCATCGAGGGGCCCAGATATCAGCTTCTAATCCAAGAAGGAACATATAAACTTCGACTCATATGCTTGTTCTACTACTTGTTAAATTACACACAAACGCACATTTTATAACATCGAGTTACCAATGCGGTTTCGCATGCTCAATGCATAACTAACTCATAGTTAACAAGTCATATCTCTAGGTTTGTAGACTTATATGATATTACCGTCTCGCAATCACTCGAAATAAATTCCATGAAGTGATACTAGCGAGCATGGGTTGAATCCAATACTTAGAACTTATGAGCACTCATGAGTGTTGAGGCCATGTCCAACATCTTAGAACTCTACAACCAACTCATGATAGTCTTACTTCATATCTACTTCCAACATATGACTGAATGTGGATAATTTGAATAAAACATAAATATTCTGGAAGTCAAAACATGCAAAAGAAATAATAGTAAACGATTGATAAGGGATAGCAACACTTTACTCATAAATAAACACACCTTTTATTCATCATCAAATGTCAATTACATTTTACAAATTTCAAAATTGTCTAACTACTAAGACTAATATCATTCTTCAGCCCTATGCTCCTAGCATGGTGGAGATGCTTAACCCTACCCGGTCCCTTCGTGAGGGGATCTGTCGGGTTCTCATTCGATGATACCCTCTTTGCCACGAGGAGTCCTTATTCTATACGATGTCTAATGAAATGATATTTTCTATCAATGTGTCTGGATCTCCCATGATATTTTCTGTCAATATGTCTGATGAAATGATATTTGCCTTCGATATAGCTGGTACAACTCCAAGGTCTCCAATGAAGTTGTTTAGCCACATAGCCTCTTTTGCCGCCTCGCTTGCCGCTATATACTCTGATTCGCAAGTTGAATTAGCCACTATCTCCTGCGTGGAACTTTTCCAAGAGATTGTTCCTCCGTTTAAGGTAAATACCCAGCCCGACTGAGAGCGGAAATTATACCTATCAGTCTGGAAGCTAGCATCACTATACCCTATAACTCTCAAGTCATCATCCCCACCAAGGGTAAGGACCCAATCCTTAGTCCTCCGCAGGTACTTGAGAATGTTCTTTACCGTTGTCCAGTGAGCCTTACCAGGATTCCCCTGATACCTGCTAACCATGCTTCAAGCAAAGGCTACATCAGGACGAGTACAGGTCATAGCATACATGATCGAGCCTACTGCCGAAGCATAAGGTACCCGAATCATTTCTACTATTTCATCCTCAATACTCGGGCTCTGATTCTTACTCAGTTTAGTGTTACTCTGGATGGGTAACTCTCCTTTCTTGGAATCTTGCATGCTGAATCTCTTCAGCACCTTATCCAAGTAGGTACTCTGACTAAGTCCAATTAGTCTTTTACTCCGGTCTCTCAAGATCCTTATTCCTAGAATATAGGAAGCTTCTCCTAGGTCCTTTATAGCAAAACACTTCCCAAGCCAAGACTTAACTTCCTACAGGGTTGGGATATCATTTCCTATGAGTAGTATGTCATCCACATACAAAAAGCTAACTATACTCCCACTAGCCTTGACATATACACAAGATTCATCTTCACTCCTAGAAAAGCCAAACTCTTTGACCTTCTCATCAAAGAAATGATTCCATCTGTGAGGTGCTTGCTTTAATCCATAGATGGATTTCTCAAGCTTACACACTCTATTAGGGTACTCTGTGCTGACAAAACCCTCTGGCTGACTCATAAAAACATCCTTAGCCAACTTTCCATTAAGGAAAGTGGTTTTGACATCCATTTACCATATTTCATAGTCATGAAATGCAGCTATGGCTAACATTAACCTATTAGACTTAATCTTGGCTACCGGTGAAAAGGTCTCATCATAATCAACTCCTGGAGTTTGAGAAAAGCCCATTGCAACCAGTCTTGCCTTATAAGTGTGTACATTACCATCCATGTCGGTCTTCTTCTTGAAGATCCATTTGCACCCAACTGTCTTATGATCTGGCACATTGTCAACCAAGTCCTAGACGTGATTGTCATACATGGATTGTATCTTTAGCAGACTCGGGGCCTACCATAGCTTCTGCATAGCTGTTAGGTTCATCCAGACTTACCAGTGTCTCATCACTGATAAGTGTCTCACCTTCTGCAGTAATATGGAAACCATAGTAATGCTCAGGTTCATTCCTAACCCTTGTGGAACGCCTCAGAGGTACAATTGGAGGTATAATTGGATCAACAGGAGGTTCCTCCTCAAGTTGACTGCTAGGGTTTGAGGTTCCTTCACCACTTGACTCTTGAAGTTCTTCAAGGTCAATTAGCCTCCCACTGTCTCCTTAGCTTATGAAATCTCTTTCTCGAAAGACAGCCCTCCTTGCTACAGAGACCACATTCTCACTAGGTCTGTACAAGAGGTAACCAAAGGATTTTTGTGGGTAGCCAATGAAAATACACCTCTCACTTCGAGGTTTGAGCTTGTCATGAGTCTCGAGTCTCACAAAAGCCTCGCAACCCCAAACCTTGATGTGGGCTAGACTAGGAACTTTTCCAGTCCGCATCTCGTGAGGTGTTTCGGCAACCTTCTTTGTAGGGACCAGATTAAGGATATGGGTGGCAGTCTCTAAGGCATACCCCCAAAATGAGATTGGTAGCGTAGCTCGACTCATCATGGAACGAACCATGTCCAACAAGGTTCGATTACGCCTATCAGCTACACCATTAAACTGTGGTGTCTTGGGAGGTGTCAATTGTGACACAATCCCACATTCCCTTAGATAGTCAAGGAACTCAGTACTAAGATACTCACCACCATGATCGGATCAAAGCATCTTAATGTTCCTGCCCAATTGATTCTCGACTTCCTGTTTAAACTCTTTAAACCTTTCAAAAGTCTCTGACTTATGCTTGATTAAGTAGACATTTTCATATCTACTATAATCATCTGTAAAAGCCGCATAATAACGATTAACATCCCTTCTTGCAGTTTTGAAGGGTCCATATACATCTGTGAGTACAAGATACAACAAACCTTCACCCATCTCATAAGAACCACTGAAGGGTGATTTTTTCATTTTTCCAAGTAAGCATGATTCACAACTATCATCTGACTTTAGGTCAAATGATTCCAAAACTCCATCCTTTTGGAGTTGGCCTATGCGTTTCTCGCTTATATGTCCAAGACGACAATGCCATAATGATGCTTTATCCAAGTTATTATCATTAATAGAATCAATACACAACACATTATTTCCTAAATTATCTACAACAAACATAGCTTCATACACACCATCACAAGGTAATGCTTTAAAATAAAACACATTATTAAAGAAAGCATTTATTCCACCAATTTCATTATCAAAGGAAAAGGTAAGGCCTTGTTTATACAAAGCATGAAAGGAAATAACATTTCTTGCCATTTCTGGTAAATAACAACATTTATTATAATCTAAACTAAATCCACTACTAAGCAACAAAGTATAAACTCCAATCTTGGTGACAGGTGAAACTTTCCTATTCCCCATGATCAAGTTTATCTTTCCATGCTCCACATTCCCACTTCTTCTTAGTCCCTACAATTCAAAACAAATATGAATACCGCAAGCGGTATCAAGGACCCAAGAGTTAGAATAGAGTGAATTATTAGATGAGATAGTGTAAATACCAGCATGGTTGGGTTTAACTTTCCCATCCTTGAAATCTTGCTGGTACTTTGGACACTTACGCTTCTAGTGCGTTTTTTCGTGGCAGTAGAAGCATTCAACCTCTTTGGGATCAAAAGAAGGTGTAACGAAACCTTTCTTGGTTCCGCTAGAAGAGGAGCCATCAAGTGTCTTACCCTTGGTACCCTTTAAAGGGTTCTTTCTCTTCTTCCCTCTACCTTTCCTAATTGCCAGGACAGGTGTTGAGTTTGGAGTAGAAGTAGGAGTTGTCACAACCGACTTACCTTTAAGACCTGATTCTGCGGTCTTTAGGAGTCCCTGAAGTTTGCTAAGTGTAACTTCCTCCTTATTCATGTGATATGTCATGCGGAATTGATCATAACACGAAGGTAAGGAGTGCAAAATAATATCTATTGCTAACTCCTCAGGGTAGTTCACATTCAACTTCATCAAACGATCCACATACCTTTGCATTTTCTGCATGTGGCTTGTGATGGGTTCACCATCTTTCATTCGGGTTATGATCATATAGGAGATGATTTCATATCGCTCTTGACGAGCACTCTGATGGTAGCAGTCCATCAAATCCTAGTGCATCTCAAAAGGATAGTAGTCCTCATAGGACTTTTGGAGCTCGTCTGTCATGGTGGCCATCATGATGCATGCCACTTTGGTAGCATCTCTTTCATGAACCTCATATTCAGCAAGCTCCTCAGGAGTAGCAGTTGGCTCAGGCACCTTGAGCTCCTTGTCAAGAACATATTCCTTGTTCTCGTAATGAGTGGCCATCCTGATGTTTCTGATCCAATCAGTAAAGTTGGATCCATCAAATATGACTCTCCCACAAAGGTTCATAAAAGAGAAGGAGCCAGTAGTAGCATTGTTGGAAGACATCTAAAAGGAAGAAAGTAAGTTTACTTTAGATATAGGGATAGTCCTTAATAAAACACCCAAATGTAATATTAAGGCTAGGATCCAATCACAATATATTATAACCTAGAAGAGGGATGCCGTAATCCAAGTTATAACATATTTGAAAGGTAGGTGAATGACAATTCACCAATTTTGTAACGCCCATAGATTTGGGCAAGTCAATTTAGAGGCAATATGGGTCAAAAACGACTTTTCGGCAAAAGATTATTTAGAATAAATAATTTTAACCAAGTTATAGTATATTTCACAAGGTTTCCGTACATATAAAGAACGCCGAAATCTGAGTTATAACGAAGAAGTTATGGCCCGTCGAAGTTTTACGGCAAAACCGGCACGGCACCGGGAAGCGTAAAAAGTGAATTTATGATAGAAGACTTTTTAGACTTATTTATCCAAACCAAAGTCTTAGAGTATGTTAAAATGAGAAAATCCGTAAAAAGAATGCCCAAATCTGACTTCGTATGAGGAAGTTATGATTTTTCTAAGATTTAGCATAGCAGTGCACAGCCCGAAATCTGAATTTTAGATCGGTCGATTTTTAGCCGACGGGATCTAAATGAATGTTGTAGTACTCGTAAATACCAACGCATAGATATAAAGAACGTCGAAAACGGAGATAGTATGAGATAGATATAGACGAAGCTTAGTCGCTACTTTTCGAGCGCGGCGAATTTGATATAGTTTTGTAAATCCGAAATAGAATGAGAATTAGCCAACGAGGTCTAAATGAGAGTTGAAGATCTCATTAATAGGAACTCAACGGTAAAAATACAAACAAAAATGGAGCTCGTATGCGAAAGTTATGGACGAAGCTTAGTCCCTACTTTTCGAGCGCGGCGAATTCGATACAGTTTTGTAAATCCGAGATAGAATGAGAATTAGCTAACGAGGTCTAAACGAAAGTTGAAGATCTCATTAATAGGATCTCAACGGTAAAAAGACAGACAAAAACGGAGCTCGTATGCAAAAGTTACGGACGAAGCTTAGAGGCTACTTTACTATAAAACTCCTATAAATACAAGGATGAACTCATATTTTCTTCACACCATAAGCCTCTCTTTCTCTCTCTAACTTCTCTCTAGCCTCCCTAAACCCCTCCCAAGTCTACGGAACCTCCCTAGCACGAGAAGAAAGCCCCGGAGCGCCCCACGGCTCCGAGAAGAAAAGCTTTCGGCTTGGAAACGCTGCTCCAGCGAAACCCGGTTTTTAATAAAAACTCGCTCTAAGTGAGCTACGCCTATACTATATTTAATATAGATTTCATTTAATTATAGTAACATTATTAGGACCTTAAAATAATTATTTGGGCTATTATTATGAGTTATATTGAGTGTTATTTAACGCTTATATAATAGTAATAATAGCTAGACTATTAATTAGTCGTGGTTAACGTTAAAAACTAAACCCTAGTGGTATTGATACTAGGTTTTGTCGAGGAAAATTGTTTTGAGATAACGAAGTGCTGTCTGAGTTCGGAATCACCACCTAATCAGGTGAGTGCATAGTCCCTTTCATCTTACACATAGATATGAAGTATTTAATATAAACTACGTGCTATGTGTGCATATTATCTGAATACTTGCTGTCTATGTTGGATGAACGTTTTATACATGTTTTAAAGGATTTAAACTGTATACGTATTTTATATATACGAATATGTGGGGTATGATGATGGGTAGATAGATGATGAGAGATAGAAGATGACGTGAGTATACATTGGCAGCTATAGACTTAGTGCCTATGGGACAAACACCGGTAGCTATGGGCTTAGTACATGTCAGACGTTGGTAGCTATGGATTTAGTACCTGTTAGAAATTGGTAGCTATGGACTTAGTACCTATTAGTTAGACGCTGGTAGCTATGGATTTAGTACCTGTAGGAATTGGTAGCTATGGACTTAGTACATGTTGAACGCTGGTAGCTATGGATTTAGTACCCGATGAGTAGGATATAGCAGCTATGGAATTAGTGCTTTACGAACTAACATCGGCAGCTATGGATTTAGTGCCAGTCCTATAACCCTGGAAGTAAGGGACTTCGGAATAAACAAATGCAGGATAGACGACTCTTAGGTTAAATCCTTAAGAGTAAAGAAGATAACGGGGATGGGTAATGGGGTTAATTGTTTGATGATTAAACATAACAATTATATTATTGTGGGTTGAAAACCCTATGTACTCACCAGGTTTCCCAACCTGACCCACTCAGTTTATGTATATCACAGGTGTTGATATGAAGTCACTTTACACTGAGAGATTTAAAGAGATGTAGATCACTAGTGTAAATAAATGTAAGTTCTGTTTATGCTTATGTTTCTGTATTAACGATGACATCCCAAACGTTTTAAGATGAATAAAAATACGTTTCTTCGAAAATGTTTTAATAACGTATTTATCGTGTTTTTCTGGGAACAAATTCCGCAACCTTTTTATAAGATGAAGTACTCTGATTTTTATAAAGCATAAACAAAATCGGTCTTTTCTGGCCGTGATTTTGGGGATGTCACAAATTTCCACCATGAAAATGAAACATAAATTATTAGATTTTCTGACTGGGATACCGAGGATCACAAAACAAGGTGTGAAGTAACCATGCAAAGTACTTGGTACCCTTAACGTTTTTCACTTAATCGTAGTGCCGGTAAACCACACGCGCTCCTTCCGACCTCATGAAAAACCTTAAGTCACTCTTTGCCTTCCTTGTTAAGTCCAAGTTAGTGTGCCGGTAAACCACACATGATCCACCAACAACTTAAACAAGGTGCAAAGTGTAATTTCATGGATTAGCACCTTATTCACATTTTCCTAAAGTAACTAAGATTGAGAATTTATAAAATATTTAGTTACTTTGATAATAATCATTATACTTTTAATGAGAATTTTTTAAGTCATTGTCCTACCCGTTCGGCTAACGACCCTCCACCAGTAAAGCAAGCGATGGGTGAGAGTGGACACCCATTAAGTTGCCATTTTATAGGCAACAACCTTATACCCACCTTATAGATTGGCTTCATGAATGAGGCGTACTAGCGGTAAGACGACTTTGATCTTATATATATATATATATATATATATATATATATATATATATATATATATATATATATATATATATATATTATTAACTTATAATATTATAAGTATAAGGGTTGAATTTTAACTTTTAAAATTCTAAGGGTTGGAACTAAAGTTTTAATCAAGATTTTACTCGTTCCAAAACTTGAGGGCAAGTTTTGTAAACTTTCAAAACTTTTCATTTCTTGTAACTTATGAGTTAATAGAGTATTAAAAATGAATACTCTTCATTTTTATAACTCAGGTGTAATTTTAATGGTTTTTTAACAAAGTGACTTTTGGTTTTCCATAACTTGAGGACAAGTTATGGACTCCATTAAAACACATAATGATCATGAATTAATCTACCACATAGGTTAAAAACAATTCCTATGATCATCTAAACATCATAAGAACAAGAACATGGATATGAACACTTTCATGAATCAAAAATTACACTTAAAACTTGTAATTTTGATAATTGTCGTTGTAAATGGTTAGCATAAACATTACACCATCTAAAATATGTTTACAAAAACCAAAACAATTTAGGGTAATGTTTCTAGTCCATTTCTAGCAACTAAAATCGAAATTCTGAAAACTGCAGCTTCTACTCATCGAGTGCAAGAACAAACTCGACGAGTAGCTTGAATTTGGTCATGGACTCGTCGATTCCCCCCATGGACTCAGCAAGTTCATACGAGCAGAAAACAGAAAAAACGATTTTTTTCAACAGTTTGCACATATAATCAACAAACAACCCCATGCTCTGATACCACTGATGGGTTTTGAGCATTCTAACACTTCCCAAGTGTACATGCAACCCTAATAACCATGGATCTATGTTTGTCTAATTATCATGCAAAGTTGATTTCCAAGGTTATGATCCTATCTAGCATACATGGGGAACAATTTTAACTTGAATAAAAGATAGAACTATATACCTTGTTGTTGATTTTGATCCTTGAAACCTTGTGAGCCTAGCACCCCAAGTGTGATGCCTCAAATGCTTCACACAACACCAAATGCTATGGAGTAAACTTGGAGAGAAAGTATAACACTCAAAAAATCGGCTCTAGCCCTCAAGTATGCATGCATAGCCGATTTTGGGAGAAACATGACCTTTATGTGTCATGACTCTTCATTTCCATGGCCCATGGGTTTGTAACTCCCATGGATAGAACTACATACCTTGTTTTTTATTTTGATCCTTGAAACCTTGTGAGCCTAGCACCCCAAGTGTGATGCCTCAAATGCTTCACACAACACCAAATGCTATGGAGTAAACTTGGAGAGAAAGTATAACACTCAAAAAATCGACTCTAGCCCTCAAGTATGCATGCATAGCTGATTTTGGGAGAAACATGACCTTTATGTGTGATGACTCTTCATTTCCATGGCCCATGGGTTTGTAACTCACATGGAGCCTCCATGGAGCATCCAATGGGTTTAACCCAACTTGATTATCTATGGAGCCTCTTAGCCCACTATACAAGATATAGATGATTTACATAATCAACTCATATGTTTAATTAGTTATCTTTTGATCACTTAATTAATTCTAAATTAATTCATGATCAAACTAATTAAATAATATTATTAATATATTAGAACTTATAATATATTAATAACAATAAGTGTTATTTCTCTCATTTAGTCTATCCAATTGCATGGTACCAAGCAACCCAAATAGACCATGCCAGATCGGGTCAAGTACATACCAGAAATAGTTATGGACTTAGACACCTTATCCAACAATAAACAGATATAATTATCTTGTATACACACACACACACACACACATATATATATATATATATATATATATATATATTGAGTATAGATAGTCATAGTTATGGAAGGAAACGTCAGGATAGGCAATGTACTTAACTATTGCATAACCTATCAAATAGAATCTATCTATATATATATATATATATATATATATATATATATATATATATATATATATATATATATATATATATATATATATATATATATATACTAGTCGTTTACCCGCGCCAAGCAACGGGTGTGACAATGGTGGTTGAATGCTGAAAGATGAATTCAACCCTAGAAATGGAAACGTTAGCGATATATATCCAAGATTTGTGAACAGAAATTGTGAGATTTGGGGAAATATGGAGATAAGGAATGAACCGGATCAAAATAGCCTAAGAATAGGGGATAAGAGATTTGACATTTTCAACTGTTGACCATATGTACTCTACTCTTTTTGTAATGCACAAATTGTTTGTACAAATGAATTGTATGTTTGTACGACTTAAAATTTAGCATTTAACCAAAAATGCTTTATAAGGTAATTAAGATATATATATATATATATATATATATATATATATATATATATATATATATATATATATATATATATATATATATATATATATATATATATATATATATAGGGTTAAGCTTATATAGTGATAATTATGGAAAAGAATTTATATCAACGGAAAGTATATTACGTCGACCCTCCTTGCGAATATTGGTTAGACATTTTGTCGTCATTCCGACAGTTTGGCTTTATTAAATATGTCTATTTAATAAAATTAAATAGTAAGTCAATTAATAAAGCAAAATGGTTATGTAGTAATACCAGGATCCTTCCAAAATTTTGAAAATTAGATATCATTTTATGGATGATAATGAAGGGTGAAGGTGTCCTTGTAGTAATACCAGGATCCTTCCAAAATTATGAAAATTAAGAAACCTTTCAGCTATGATAGACACTCTAAAGTCTCAACAACTACTTGACTGACGGATCACTGTCACTCTAAAACTATTAGTAAATACTTGATTGAGGGGTCACCCTCACTCTAAAGTCTCAGTCAGTACATGACTAAGGGATTGCTCTCATTCTAAAGTCTTAGTAAGTACTTGACTAAGGGATCTCTCCCCCTCTAAACATCAGTAAGTAAATGACTGATAGGTTATTAATCACGACTATCTTAATGATAGCTGATTTTTTATAAAATAAAATATTAATCATGACTATCTTAAAGATAGGTGATTGTTAAATAATGTATTATTTGTGACTATCTTAAAAGATATGTGATTGACAAATAAAATACTAATCATAAGTACGTTAAAGATAGGTGATTGTTAAATAAAGTATTAATCGCGACTATATTAAAAGATATTTGATTGTCAAATTTTCGTGACATGCTTTTCAGGGAAAAGGAAATGTTGGATGATTGATTGGACCTCGATGTTTTCCTGAGAACACAACACAGAAAGATCATTAAAGGATGTCTGGGTATTCTTCCGGGACGTCCTTCCGATGATCAAGTTAGTTTTCTTGAGATAGTGTTTTAAGGTAAATTTTGTGAGGAAGAAGATGGATCCCTTCCTTCAGCTAGAAGAGATCCTTTTATAGCTTTTTACTAATGGATCTTGGGGACCTTGTCCAGTGCGTGTCAGACGTGACCTCCTCTTACTGGGCGTATTATGCCCATGCTAACTAACTGCTAGGTGATGTCAGTTCTGGGCGTCAACTTGTCTTTTTGTCATGCCATGATTGGTCGTAAGTGAACGAGAAGATCACGGGGAATATTCTTTCTTCATGAGGGAAAGTGATTTGTCACCCCGGTGCCGGCTCACTAAGACCAAGGTTGGGTCATGGCCAAGGTTCTGGCGTGATAACGTCTTTGCTTTGCTTACTGTTATATTTAACATCGTTGTACAAGGTAACGTTAACAAGTCCCTTAGGCCAGTAGGATTCTACGTTAATGACGTAACAGAGTCGTTCTGGTCTACTCACAGACACGTGGCGGGCTGTTACTGATAGATCATGCAGTTGTCAGAATGAAATCGTCGTTCTTTGGCAGGTTCATCATGAAAGTAGTTCGCTGCCCCTTTAGTGGCATTTAAGCTACTATCCTTCCTTATGTTCCCTCCTTACCTTCTGCCTTTCTTTCTTTGTCTTCTTGCCCCCAAAGAATCCTTTCAACCTTTTCTTTGCACTCTCCAATGGCTACTACACGTTCCTTGGGAAGAGATCTTACTGTCGAGGAGTGGGAATCTTTCCAGTTCCAATTTGGGTTCATCCCCGAACATGGAGTGCAAATCCCCATTTTTTATATATCGCTTTACATCCCTCCCGAGGGAAAAGTCGGTATTCTGATCGCCCTATTTGAAGTGGGTTTGCGTTTTCCTACTACAGACTTCTTCAATCTGATTATTTGAGAGTATGGATTTGCCGTGAGAGAGATGACCCCTATTGCTATAGACAACATAGTGGATTTTCAACTCCTTTGTCGTGCCCTATGGAGCCTACCAACTATTCTAACATTCAAGTACTTCTTCAATGCTTCCACTCAGTCGGGGACTTGAACCCTTTCTCGCCAGTGGTGATACCCTACCCTTATCCATGACAAAAAGTCCAAGAAGATCTGGCAGGAGAAGTTTATGTGGGTGAACGAAGACCTTGTGGTGCTTAGCTACCCAAGGACTAAGGTGTATGTGCACCGAGCTCCAATGTTTTTCGGTGTTGATAAGGAATTGGTTGATGCCCTGGAGAAAATCAGCATCAACGACGAGGACTGGCTCAACTGCTTCTTGGCCGTTAGGGGAATGAGTGTCACTTGGAGGGCTTGGGGGAAAATGCCTAAGTTTTTTGTCGAGAAAGAAGGTACAATGCTTATCCTTTTTTTCTCTTGTCCTTCCCTTCCCCCTTTTTTATTCTTTTGACTTGGTGTAACCCTTGAGAATGGGTAATCTTTACTAATTGTTTGTTGTATTTGCTCTGTTACCAGGCGTGGAGGAGGTTATATCCTTGGAGAAAGCTCTTCAAGGTCTACTCAATGGTGAACTTCAATTTCACGACGTTGAACTTATAGAGACTCTTCCACCTCCTTTTTCGGTCAAGGAATCAGGGCAACCGTCAGATCAAAAGGTGCAACCGACACCGGCGAGGATTCAGACCTGCAGGATGTTGTCGTTACTGGTGCTTCTTAGAAGGATCCTGCTCCTTTCAATTCCCCAAGGAGTCTCCACCATGTCAAGTGGCGCTTTGCTTTTCTGGAAGCCTCTTCCGGTGATTGTGTCGAGACGGTTAACGTCGAGCCCCCTCCCTGCCAGAAACGTAATCTGAGTTTCTTGCTAGGGGTTCCAAGAGTTCCACCCATGCCCCCGATGAAAGTCCTACAAAACTGCTAGAGGGGGCACACAACAGGGAAACTGGATCGCCTAGTCATTCAGAGGAAGGAAACATCAACATGACCAGCCCCGATCCTTCTATCGGAGGGGCCGAGGGGAAGAACTGGTCTTCGGCTTCCTAAGGTCTCGTATCAACTATTGTTGGGAAGGCATAAACTATTCCTCCTTCTGCAGGGGCTCATTCAGGTGCTTATAAACCAACTTGGAGCATAACCCCTAGAGACCTGGTATCCAACCATGACATCGCTCTTGAGTGGTGTCGACATGCCTTTTCCCCCGCTACAACTGAGTCTTTATTTGTTTTGAAGGACGAGCACATGGCGGATGGTCTCTACTATGCTGTTGCCCAAGTGTCATCCTACTAGGTTTCCACTGTTGATCGCATCTATGAGATTGAGAATATCAAAGCCCATACCGATAAGGTGGGGGTTGAATGTATAGAGCTGAAAACCTAGGTGACAAAGATGGAAGCTGAGAAACGCAGCTGGGAGACCGAGCGGGAGTTGGCGTTGCTCGAGAAGATAAGCTTGAAAAAGCAAGTAGGAAAGCTAGAGGAAGAAGTGAGGTGCTTAAGTGATCACTTTGGAGTCCTAACTTTGGAGAATGTCGACCTTAGTGAGCAAATGACAAAGCTGGAGGTCGATATGATCAGGGAGAATGCCGCAAAAGGAGTGTTGGAGAAGGATATTTCATGGATCCTTAGCGACGTGGTCAACCGAGTGGTGGATAGGGTGATTAAGAGCCCTTAGTTTCTTCAGGTTTTAGTTCATGTGCAGGTAGCTTGTGTGGCGGAAGGTGTGGAGCACAGGAAAAAAGTTGTTGGGGAGTTGGTGATCATCGGGGAGTCTGATCCAGAGGGCAAGGTGGACGTGGCCACCAAGACCCAAGAGATGGAAGATGCCATGCCGACTTTTATTGAAACAGATTTTTATGGCTATCTTCGCATGGGTAGTCTAGACATATCCGGGCGCCGAGACCTTTTCCAAGATGCTCAAAGCGATGGATCGAGCCCTAGCCCAGGCTCTTCCCCTGGTGATGGTAACACCCCTTCCTATAAGTAGTGCTACTTGCCTGATTTGTTTTATTGTAATCTCTGTGAACAATATTTTCTATGTCTTTTCCTAGTGTTTTGTCTTTGCTACCCTTGGTGGCAGCCTTAAAGTCTGGGAGTCCGACAATCTGAAAAAGTTTACTTTTGACTATTGTATATGAATGTTTCTTAGTACCGCATATATTCTATTATTTGGTTGCTTTGTGTATGGCATATGTTAAACATCACATAGTATTTATGCAGGGTTTACTGATATCCCTAGTTTGAATTCTTTTCTTTGTGAACTCCTGGTGCTTTTCTAATGTTGGTCTTTGAGACATTTGTTATAATTTACTGCTTAAAGACCCTAGGTGTAGTCAAGATCGTCATTTTGAAGCTCACCCGATTTTGCTTTTCTCATTAGCGGAAGGATATGACTCTTTTACACTCATGTCACATGTTATTTATATGTTTGCTATAATGTGATTGATGAACATGTTTTGGGGGAAAGTTTTTGAACCTTTTTATACAAACCCCCTAGCTGCCTCCTTATACTTGTTTAGCTCGTGTGACATTGGATGATCAGTCCTTGTTGTCACACGGCAAACGTACACAGCCTCTTTATTGTATTTTTCAAGCTTGAAAATAACGAGCATCTGAATTGCCCTTTCTGTTTTTTCTAGCATTGTTGTTGGAGTGCTATAAGACTGAAGGTAGGAAAGTAATTTCTACTAATGACATTTACATGTCAAGACTACTATATAATGCTTTTGCTAGCGTTGAATCTATCTTTAACACTCATTTTAAGAATAAAAATGACGCAGGCTCTACGCATTCCAATTTCTTGGAATGCCACGCCCGTCTTGAGCTTCTAAGACATAAGCACCATTCTTATGGGCTCCCAGAATTTTGTATGGTCCTTCCCAGGTAACACTGAGTTTCCCCAATGGCTCGGCATGACTGGAATCATTTTTCCTTAACACCCACTCTCCAACTTTGAAATTCTTGAACCGGACTTGTCGGTTGTAATAGTTCTCGGTGCGTGATTTATACAGTGCTTGGCGCATCTGTGCAACCTCACATTTTTCTTCGAGCATGTCCAGGTACTGGCGTCGTCCTTCTTCATTGGCCGCTTCCTCGAAACTTTTTGTTCGTAGGGAGCCTGTGACGTCCCCAATTTCACGCCCAGAAAAGACCGATTTGTTTATGCTTTGTTTTTAAAATCAGAGTAATCTTTTACAGAAAACAGTTGCGGAATTTGTTCCCAAAATAAAATATGATAAAATAAATTTATCAAAGCATTTCTTAAAGAGACTATACTTTTTATTAATTATAAAACCTCGGGATGTCATGTTCCGATACAGACCAAAAGCATAAACAATATAAAATAGACCTTACAACAGTTATTTATAACTACTGATCTATAATCCAAAATCTCTCGTCAAGTCCACCAACTTATACCCTTGTGCCATTACCTGTAATGCAAAGAAAACTGAGTGGATCAGGCTTGGGAGCTTGGTGATCATATAGGGTTTTCAACACACAATAATACATTTATTATATTCAATTATCAAACAATCAACCCAAATGCCCATCCACATTATCCTCTTCATTTCTTAAGGGTTTATCCTAAGAATCAACTATCCTTTATCCATTCGTTCCTAATGATTTACATAAGGAATCGGCACGAAGTCCATTGCTGCCAAAGTTTATCTATCAGGTAGTAAATCCATAGCTATCAGGCTCTAACTCCATAGTCACCAAGGTTTATACGATAGGTGCTAACTCCATAGTCACCAAAGTTTATACAATAGGCTCTAACTCCATAGTCACCAAGGTTTATACGATAGGCGCTAACTCCATAGTCACCAAGGTTTATAGAATAGGAACTACGTCTCATAGTTGCCACTATTTCATCTACCCATGCTCTACCCAACATATTTTGTAGATATAAAATACATATATAGTTTGAATCATTTGACACCCATATAAAAACATCAATTCCAAGCCCATCTCAAATAGAAAAATAATACATAACACATAGCATGTATTTCATAGCTAATACTTTATATTTATGTGTTAGAACAAAGTAACCACACACTCACCCAAAACATATACTTAATACATTCAAACAATACTTATATTAAAATCGTGTTTATGAAAGGGACTATACACTCACTTGATTAGACGACGCTCGGACAGCACTACGGATTGTAAAAGTAGTATTCTTTGGTAGATCTGGAAGATCTTCACAAAAACCGGGCTTCTCGTGGGCAGAGCTTCAGCTCGGGAATTTCACTTCTCGGGATCTCCGGGGCCTCAGGACTTGCTTCGGGTCTCGGGATGTTATCGGGGCTTCGGGGGATTAAAATAGGGCCTAGAGAGTGTATCGGAAGTGGGAGAAAAGGGATGGACCAACCATAATCGGCTGGCCCTTCAAATCTATTTATAGGGCAAAATTTGCCCTTGCCACGTCGTGGCACCTTTTTCCACATCGTGGGCTTGGTCGTCACTGCATGCGTCATCGCAAGTTGCGTCTGTTAGGCTCCAAAATGTGTCAGAAGTCATGCCATGTCGTGGCCACTGTTTCCACGTCGTGGTCTCTAACACAGCTTTGGGGTTTGCGCCTCAAACTTCAAAAATTCATAATTTTCGCATACGAACTCCGTTTTCGATGTTATTTATATTGATGCGTAGGTGAGATTATGATCCGCAACTCCCATTTAGACTCCGTTGGCTAATTTTGACTTTATTTTTAATATATTACAAATATATTACTTATAGTAGGCCGGGACAGGAAAACTCCATTATAAACTCATAACTCCTTCGTCTGACGTCCGTTTTCGTCTGTCTTTATGTCGTTGCACTATTATTGATGAGATCTTAAATTCTCATTTAGATTGTTTTGGCTAAATATTGCTCTAACATAAATTCATTATTTACGTCGCGCTGTGTCGTGCTGGTTCTTTCGCGAAACTTCGATAGGTCATAACTTCTTCGTTATAACTCGGATTTTGGCATTCTTTATATGTACGGAATCCTTATAACATATACTATAACTTAGTTAAGATTAATCCTTCTAAATAATCTACCATCAAAAGCCATTTTTGATGCTTATCGTCTCTAAATTTACTAGCCCGGATCTATGAGCGTTACAATGATCTCCCCCATAGGATGATTACGTCCCGGAATCATCAACAAAATAGGACTTGTATAATGATTCCATACGCTATCTCTTCATCCTAGGTAATAACAGTAACTTCTATGTTTCTTCGAAAGAGTATCTAACTCTAGGGCTTCTTGACTGCAGACGATGCTCAATCTTCCATCTGCTTTTCGTAGTATGTTGGACTTTCAATCATAACCTTCAATTTACAAAATAAGTCCTCATTTTGGACTCCTTCTTCTTAGGATAAATAGTTCAATTTATCTATTGTAACAGACGTATGGGTCATTTTCTAATGACCTCTCATCGTATGATGCAACGCTTAGACTCATGTCTCTTAGAGTCAAATTCCATAATGGATTATTCCTTCCTTCATATTCTAATGTGATATAATCACATTTTAGCATGTAGCATTTCTAGCTACTAACTTCTTTAACAACGAGTGCGATGCTATCGATCGCATTGATTTCAATCTTTTGACTTAAGTCAGATGCTACATCAAACTCGGTTCTCAGAACCACGTAACAAACTCATTGCAGTCGGACTCAATTTTTCATGATCGCTAGGGTCAGAATAACAACCATCTTACTAGTCATTACTGAAACAATGGTAATGACATACATGAATAAAACGGAATCAATTACTAGTTTCTTGGTAACCTTGTGACTTTCCCTGATCCAAGCGTGAGTCCTGTGCTTCTAGTAGTACAGATCTCTACTACTATTCACACATACTCATACTCGTCCTAAGTATTATCTCGCAGTCCCCAAGTCCTAAAATCACCAAACAATTTAACACATACGAATGTGTCCAATTAATCATAAAAATTTTCCTAGACTCTACTAGGACTTCTTCCATGCGTATCTTCTATCATCAATCATACTTCAACTCGATTGGTGATGGAAATTCTAGATTATTGGACAACTTCAAGAATTACATCAATCATTCCATCATCCTGCCAATTGAAGGTGTATTTCAGACGTACCGTACTCCTCTAAACGTTCCGTTATTTTATCAAACATAAACTAAAGGCAACACACCACTCTTACGATATCTTCCGATAGGTGTCATTCACTATCATAAGCCTTTCATTTCCTCCATTTACTCAATTCTCTATGAGTCTTCACCATAACGTTTTGTACACCCAAGCTGATGTTCGGTGTACTGGGCAAGAATTTAAGATAAGAAAGCTTTATTTACGATAGACGTATAAATCTCCTTATCACTCCAAAACATTTACATGCGAGTTCAAATATCGTATACATATGCCTAGAATCTTAAACACATAAGTTTTCCAGATCCGGTTGGCAACAAACCATAGATCCAAACAAATAATAGCATATAAGGCAAACATATAGCATTTAACATATAAAAGCATTTTAGGCATCTTTCCTAAAATATACTAGTGCTCGTGTCTAAAATCTGTTAGACACTCATCTTACAATCATCGCTTAGCATTCTAAGTTTAAGTCTCAAAATCCTACAAATTCCTAGTTTGCTTAAACTAATGCTCTGATACCAACTGTGACATCACCAATTTCACGGCCAGAAAAGATTGATTTGTTTATGCTTTGTTTTAAAATCAGAGTAATCTTTTACAAAAAACATTTGCGGAATTTATTCCCAAAATAAAATATGATAAAATAAAATTTATCAAAGCATTTCTTAAAGAGACTGTACTTTTCATTAATTATAAAACCTCGGGATGTCATGTTCCGATACAGACCAAAAGCATAAACAATATAAAATAGACCTTACAACAATTATTTAAAACTACTGGTCTATAATCCAAAATTTCTCGTCAAGTCTACCAACTTATACCATTGTGCCATTAACCGTAACGTAAAGAAAACTGAGTGGGTCAGGCTTGGGAGCTTGTTGAGCATATAGGGTTTTCAACCCACAATAATACATTTATTATATTCAACTATCAAACAATCAACCCAAATACCCATCCCCATTATCCTCTTTATTTCTTAAGGTTTTACCCTAAGAATCAACTATCCTTTATCCATTCGTTCTTAAGGATTTACCTAAGGAATCAGCACGAAGTCCATTGCTGCCAATGTTTATCTATCACGTACTAAATCCATAGCTATCAGGCGCTACTCCATAGTCATCAAGGTTTATACGATAGACGTTAACTCCATAGTCACCAAGGTTTATACAATACACGCTAACTCCATAGTCACCAAGGTTTATATGAGAGACGCTAACTCCATAGTCACCAAGGTTTATACGATAGGCGCTAAATCCATAGTCAACAAGGTTTATACGATAGGCACTAACTCCATAGTCACCAAGGTTTATACAATAGGCACTATGTCTCATAGTTGCCACTATTTCATATACTCATGTTCTACCCAACATATTTTGTAGATATAAAATACATATATAGTTTGAATCATTTAAAATCCATATAAAAACATCAATTCCAAGCCCATCTCAAATAGACAAATAATACATAACACGTAGCACCTATTTCATAGTTAATACTTTATATTTATGTGTTAGAAGAAAGTAACCACACACTCACCAAAAACATATACTTAATACATTCAAACAATACTTGTATTAAAATCGTGTTTATGAAAGGTACTATACACTCACTAGATTAGACGATGCTCGGACAGCACTACGTTGTTTAAAAGTAGTATTCTTCGATATATCTGGAAGATCTTCACAAAAACTAGGCTTCTCGCGGGCAGAGCTTCGGCTTGGGAATTTCACTTCTCGGGATCTTCGGGGCCTCAGGACTTGCTTCGGGTCTTGGGATGTTATCGGGGCTTCGTGGGGTTAAAATAGGGCTTAGAGGGTGTATCGGGAGTGGGAGAGAAGGGATGGAGCTACCATAATCGGCTGGCCCTTCAAATCTATTTATAGGGCAAATTTTGCCCTTGCCATGTCGTGGCACCTTTTTCCACGTCGTTGGCTTGGTCTTCACTGCATGCGTCATCGCAAGTTGCATCTATCAGGCTCCAGAACGCGTCAGAAGTCATGCCACGTCGTGCCCACTGTTGCCACATCGTGGTGTCTGACACAGCTTTGGGGTTTACGCCCCGAACTTCAGAAATTCATAAATTTGGCATACGAACTCCATTTTCGATGTTCTTTATATCGACGCGTAGGTGAGATTATGATCTACAACTCTTGTTTTGACTCTGCTGGCTAATTTTGACTTTATTTTTAATATATAATAAATATATTACTTATAGTAGGCCGGGACAGGAAAACTCCGTTATAAACTCATAACTCCTTCGTTTGACGTCCGTTTTTGTTTATCTTTCTGTCGTTGCACTATTATCGATGAGATCTTCAATTCTCATTTAGATTGTTTTGGCTAAATATCGCTCTAATGTAAATTCACTATTTAGGTCGCGTTGTGTCGTGCCGGTTCTTTCGCGAAACTTCGATAGGTCATAACTTGTTCGTTATAACTCGGATTTTGGCGTTCTTTATATGTACGGAATCCTTGTAACATATACTATCACTTTGTTAAGATTAATTATTCTAAATAATCTTCCATCAAAAAGTCATTTTTGATGGTTATCGTCTCTAAATTGACTAGCCCGGATCTACGGGCGTTACAGAGCCTTCCACTATTTCCAAGGAGAGGATTCTTTATGTCCCATAAGTTAGACTAAATGGGGTTTCTCCTGTGCTTGACCTTGTTGTGGTACGATATGACCACAGCACGGTCGGGAGCTCATCTACCCAGGCAGACTTTCATCTAAGTAGCCTTTTCTTCAAACCATCCATTTAAAATAGTTTTGTTTGATATCTTAGTTTTTCTGTTGTCTTAAGGGTGCGCTACTGATGTGAACCGGTGATGGATTTTCTTGTCTTCACACCACTCCTTGAGGGGACTTCCTTCAAATTGTGTACCATTAACACTTATGAGGATTCTAGGAGTGCCAAAACTAGCCATGATTTTTTGTTCATGAACTTTATCATTTGCTTGCTAGTAATGGTGGCCAACGGTTCTTCCTCTATCCATTTGGTAAAATAATCCACGACCACCAACAAAAACTTCATGCCCCCCGACACTGGTAGGAATGGTCCCATTATGTCGATCCCCCATTGATGGAAGGGCCATGGGATAGTGATGCTAGTAAATGGCATGGCCAGTTGGTTTTGGAAAGGAGCAAATATCTGACATTCTTTTCATTTCTTGGTTAAGCTTGCGGCGTCGTTGTACACGTCTGGCCAATATACCCCTAGGCGGAGTATTTTGCTTGTGAGCGCACGAGTGCCTTCGTGTGCTTTCTTGTCCCCATAATGACTTTCTTTTAGGAACGTTTGTCCCTTTTTTTAGAGATGCACTTAATCCATGGACTTAAGTACCCTCTTCAGTATAGTTGGCTTTCCCTGATCGCAAAATGCGACACTGTGATTCTGACTTTTCTCGACTCCTCTGGGTCATCCGGGAGTACGCCATGGCTTAAGTAATCGACATAGGGTTTATTTCATTATGGATTAGTCGATATTTTATTAACCCTTTAGTTATTGATATTTCTCTCCGAGAGTACTTCAACCAACACTTTCTTTGTTAAGTGGTCATATGAAGTGCAGGCTAGCTTGCTGAGAGCGTGTGCCCTTGCATTCTTTCCCCGGGAGATTTTTTTCATTGAAAAACTTTTGATTGTGATGGTTAAGCTACGGGCTGCATCTAGGTATTTCTAGATCCTAGGTTCCCTTGCCTCATTTGTTCCATTTATATGGTTTGTGAAAAGTAATGAATCACTGAGATCCACTAGTTGTTTTGCACCAACCTCATTGGCTAGCCTCAGACCCGCTAGGAGTGCTTCATACTCAGCGTCGTTGTTTGATACTTGGAAGTCGAATCGCAACACATAAGTGATCTCTTCACCCTTGGGGATTTGTAGGATTAGGCCTACATCTGAGCCTTCCTTACTTCCTGTGCCATTTGTGTATAACTTCCAAAGTTCCTTTTCGACTTCAGGCTCTAAGGGATCAATAGAGATTGTCATCGGCACTCTAATAATAGTATTTGGAATCACAACCTGGAAGTCTGAAAGGGCGAGGTCCTTGATGCTGGTCCTGGGGTGGTAATGGATATCATGTTCACTGAGTTCGATGGCTTATTTAGCCATGCGTCCAGGCTTTTCCGACCTTAGCAGAACTTGCTTTATTTGTTAACTAGCCAAAACATCCACCTTGTGAGCTTGAAAGTACCTCCACAGACATCTGACAGCGTATACCAAGGCGAGGACCAACTTTTCTAAGGTTGGGTAATTGACCTCCGGTCCTACAAGGCCCCACTAACAAAATGGATGGGGACCTGCTTTTTTTCCCTCTCCACTGCTAACACAGAGGAGATAGATTCTTCGGAGGCTACTAAATACATCTGTAATGTCTCCCCTGGTAATGGGCAGGGGAGAGCCGGTAGTTGGTGTAAGGCATCTTTCATGTTGTTGCAATGTCGCATCCACTTTTTATGTCCATTGGAACTGCTTTTTGTCTAGGAACCCTTTGAGTGTTTTGTATAGAGGAAGCGCTTTTTTTGTAGATTTTGCAATGAATCTTCCCAATTTTGTCAACCTACCGTTGATCTCTTGTATACCCTTGAGATTGTGGGGAGTTTTTGACTCAAGGAACTCCTGGATTTTGGTGGGGTTCGGCAGAATCCACTCAGATATTTGATACCCAATGAATTTCCATTCATTTCGCCCAAAAGTACACTTAGCTGGGTTTAATTTCATTCGTGCTTTGGCTAGCGTTTTGAAAGTTTCTTCCACATCGTGGAGCAATGTCTCTTCATTACGGTTTTAACTACCATGTCGTCAACGTAGACTCTAATGTTTCTACCGATTTGATCGATGAATATCTTGTCCATTAGCCTTTGATAGGTAGCACCCACATTTTTTAGCCCAAACGGATTTTTTTGGTAGCAGAAAGTGCCCTTCTCGATGTGGAAGGTAGTTTTTGCCTCATCTTCTCGTTTCATCCGTACCTGATGGTAAGCCTTGTACGCATCAAGGAAACATTTGAGCTGAAAACCTTCAAGCGGTTGGACTTTCTAATCAATCTCCAGGAGAGGATAACAATCCTTTAGACATGAATTATTAAGGTCTAAGTAATCAATGTAGATTCTCCGTGACCCGTTAGCTTTCTTTACCATGACAGGATTTGCTATCCATGTCGGGAACATTACTTCCCTGATTATGCAAGCATTCACCAGGTTAGCCACTTATATATTTATAGCCCTGTTCCGGTCTGCTTCCTAGCCCCTCTTCTTTTGATTAATAGGATTGCTTCTAGGCATGATATTAAGGTTGTGTTCTATAACTTGTCGATCAACGTCTATCAGATCTTTTGGTTTCTGGGCGAAGACAGTGGAGTATTACTTCAGGAGTGCTATCATTCGTACCTTGGTCTCGTCTAATAGAAGATATCCAATTTGCAAGAGTTGTTAAGGGTATTCCATGAATATTTGGTGTGCTAGGTGGAACATCTCTCCTTCAACTTTTGGTGCTCACACCAGCTCGAGAATGGCTATGATCTGGTGGCAATGTTGTGCCCTGGTGTTTGTGGTGAGGATTGTCGCAGATCCTTGGCGCGTACTAAATTTAACTATGTCATGGATTCTCGATGGTATGAAGTGTAGCAAAGATATTGTCGACTGTCCAAGAAGAATATTGTGTTCTGTTGGATACTGAATCACAGAGAACTCAATTATTCTTGTGATTTGGTCCCTCTCATTGTGACTGGCCAACGTTAGGGCCAATCGAATAGTGCCTAATGGCCACAAGCTATGACCGGTGAATCCTACCAATGGCCCACCAGTTGGAAGCAGTAGCCCCTCCTTCCACGCATCTGGTAGTTGTTGGAAAAAAATGATCGTAGATTATATCGGAGCAACTACCATTATCAATGTATATATGATGGACTTTCATGTTACGAATGAATCCAGATATGAAGAGTGGATTTCGTGGATCCCAGTTTAGTGGTTTGGGATCACTACTCGAAAAACTAATATTGAGTAGATTTCTTGAGAGTACCTTTATCTCATCCTATGCTTGGTGAGTTTTGTTTCTCTTACGAGACTTAGAGATAATGAGTACCTCTGTGTCGTTATACGGAGTTTCTGAAACAGATCGGGATGCAACATCTCCGTCTGAGGCAGTGAACCATCCGAAGTTAGTTGCCGAAGACTACTCTGGAGTATTGACACTATTATTTCTGCCATAGGCGGTGGGATCTATACATTAGCACTTGGATTGGAGCCTATGTTCCATACTCGTTGTGACGGTCATTGCTTATCGGTATCGATATTCTAAATATATCTCCCACTGCGGTCGCAGATGCGGTTGGATTTAGATCCCCTTTTTTCAAAGGACCAACATCGTTTGTTTGCTGTATCACTCTGAGGATACGTCCAGATGGTGCCAAATGTTGTGACATGCTCTTCAGGAAAAAGGAAATGATGGATGATTGATCGGACCCTGATGTTTTCCTGAGAACACAACACAGAACATAGTTAAAGGACGTCTAGGTGTTCTCACGGGACGTCGCTCCGATGATCAAGTTATTTTTCTTGAGAGAGATTTTTAGGGTAATATTTGAGAGAAAGAAGATGGATCCATTCCTTTAGCTAGAAGATATCCTCTTATACCTATTTACTAACGGATTATGGGGACCTTGTCCAGTAAGTGTCAGATGTAGCCTCCTCTTATTGGGAGTATTATGCCCATGCTAACTAACTGCTAGGTGACGTCAATTCTAGGTGTCACCTAGTCTTTTTGTCATGCCCTGATTGGTCGTGAGTGAATGAGAAGATCACAGGGAATATTCTCACCTTATGAGGGAAAGTGATTTGTCAACCCAGTGATGGCTCACTAAGGCCAAGGTCGGGTCTTGGCCAAGGTTTTGGCATGATAATGTCTCTGGTATCCTTTCCGTTATATTTAACATGGTTGTACAAGGTAACGTTAACACAAAAAAATATATTAATCACAACTATCTTAAAGATAGGTGATTGTTAAATAAAGTATTAACCGCGACTATCTTAAAAGATATGTGATTGTCAAATAAAATATTAATCGCAACTATTTTAAAGATAGGTGGTTGTTAAATAAATTATTAATAACGACTATCTTAAATATATGTGATTGTCAAACAAAATATTAATCTTGACTAATTTGAAGATAGGTGATTATTAAATAAATTATTAATCGTGAATATCTTAAAAGATATTTGATTGTCAAATAAAATATTAATAACGACTATCTTAATGATAGGTGATTGTTTATTAGATAAAATTTTAATCATGACTATCTTAAGGGAAAAGACTTAATGATAAGTGTTGGGTTATTATTGTGTTGCGTAATTCGGCTTTTTTTTTTAGTCCTTTGTGTATCCGAGTTAGGCATGTCCACCCGTGATTAATGATTAGGGTTTTACTATTTAAGGTGCCTGTATGCATTGTGTATTAACTAATTGTGTCATTGTAAACCCTACACAACCTCTATAGTAGCAGTTATTCATCGAGCTCTTCTAAGGCTTTGACTTTTAATCATTCGACACATTCTTGATTCATATTCTGTGTTTGATTGGTTTTATTTGTTTCGAATCTATTTGTTATATAGAGATTAAATCTCATCAGTTGGTATCAGAGCATGAGACTATGTAATCTATGCACATCTCTTCTGTTAAAAGAGTTCTTAAGGTTTCCGCTATTATTGGATCTGGTTTAGCCGTCATCACTGTTGTTGACGTTATCCTTTGATCTTCATACTAACCTAAAACTATTTTTAGTTTACACGTCTGATGCATACAGGTTTTTCTCGATCTATAAATATGTCAGAAGATTCTCACATTAACTCTATAAATATTTCTAGCAGCATTGGATCGACTACCAGGATCCCTATTCTTTTCCCCAGCGATTATGAAGTGTGGGTGCTACACTTTTAGGACTATGTCCTAGGGCTTAAAGACAATGTTTATTTGATATGGGAAGCCATAACTGTTTAGACGTTTGCTCATACAGGAACAAGAAGAGTAATTAAAACTCAAGTCGACTATAACAAACTTCTTGATGTAAAAGATGTATCACAAGATGAAAAGGACAGGATGATAAGCAAAGTTAAAGTAATAAGAATCATTAGGTTTGCTTTGCCACCAAACACTTTTCGTTTGGTTGGTTCATACGACACAAAAAAAGCCATTCGGTATAGGCTTAAAGAATTGTATTCAACTGATGCTGATCTTGAGCATTCCACTCATATTCCACGGCTTTCAGAGTTTGGAGCGTTTATACAAAAGCCAGAAGAGGGTCTGGAGCAAAATTTCCATCATTATAATCATCTTCTCAATGGGATGATGAAGCACAAGATTGGACGTGAACTAATTGAGTAAAAGGTCACATTCATGAACGGGCTGACATCTGAATGGAAGGTTGTCATTTCGACTGTAAAAGCGCATGATCAGTTAAAAAACTATATGTTGGCGAAGCTAGTTGGAATATTGAGGTGACATGAAGATGAAGTGACGAAAGAAAGGAAGATAGCTTCTAGGATGGGATCACTGGACATTGTTGCAAAGGGTAAGAAGGCTGTAGATGATGATGGTTCGGAATCTGATCTCTCCGATTGTGAACTTTCTAAGGAAGAGTTTGCACTGATGGTGTCTAACCCCAATAGATTTGCAAAGAAGAACTTCGGTCGTAACAAGAACCGAAACCGGCAGGGTAGTTATAGCTCTGAAAAGGTAAAGGAAGAGAGTGTGAATAACTCTCAGAAAAAAGAAGCGAAGAAGGATAAAAAGCTTATGGGGGACTCTGGCTATGATTGTTATTACTATCATGGAAAAAACCATTTGGCCAAGGAATGCATGTTGAGAAGATTGAAAGAGAAGAAAGAGGGAGAGGATGACGAGGCATCATTCTGGCTAACAACTCCAAGTTCTACTTTGTTGGCTCAATTCTTGAAGCCATGTTTCACGATGTGCCTACAGCAAGCAAGATCCTCGAAGCATATAGAAAAATTCCAATTTCAGGCTCTCATCTATTAACTGATGAGATGCGATCGATCATCCAACGAAGCCGACAAACCAAAGAAAGGAGGACAGAAATGAGTTGCGAAAGTAGGTCCCTCCGAACCAGCCCAAACACCAAAATTAAAAAATATCCAGAAGGTTGATCGCAAGCTAAAGTCGCCTACACCGAGTGCAAATGAGGGTTCGCACTCCAACACCATTTCTGAACTTCATACCATTGAGAAAGTTCTCACCAACCAAGATGATGTTGTTGAGCCTTCGTAACCACTTCCAATTTCAGAACCACCAACAATGAACCCTGAGGTTCATTTTTCTATGCCAACATTTGTTCCGATAACAGATGATTTTTTCCAAGGCCTCACTCCACCTCACTAACCAATTACCACTACTACTCTAATCTCCATTGCACTATGTCCTACCGTGGGGGTCTCTCAACCTTAAACCTCTGTTGCCCAATGCACCCCATTATTCACCGAATCCACTGTTACCACCACTACTACCACTAGTGAACCTCCAGTAACTGTCAATGCATCTGATGCGGGGGCAGGAGCTTCAGGTGTAACTCTTGGTCACTCCACCCCACCCATATCACCTATTCGTCAGGATGATGATGATACCATTTTCGGAGGTGATGAAGAAGACTTTGCCACTTTCCCATTTAGCCCATTCTCTATTTAGGAAGATAGCAACATTGCAGCCCCTGTCACTCAAGGGCAATTAAAAGAGATCAACGAGAAGCTAGATTCGATGCTTGAGGCCTCTAAAGCTTCCGCCAGTGATATTTATTCTAAGGCAGTAATTGAAGCATTTTTCCAGACCATGACGAAGGAGCATAATGAGAATCTAGAAAAGGCGAATAAAGTAGTTACTGATTGTGCTGCTATGTGCAAGGATTTGATCGAAAAAGTCAATAAACTAATTACCGAGGCTCAGACTTTTTATGTTGAAATTTCAAACTTCCATCGAGACCAATACTGCGAAGGAGAATGCAATTATTGCTAATATTGGATCATCTATCAAAATTAGAAGGAAGCTCTTGGGAATATTCGCACTGGCCTTCAAAAGGATAACTCTGCTTTCCAATCCACAATCTCTTCGCAGATTGAAAAGTTACATGCAGACTTGGCTATGGAGAATAAGATCATGGACGAACTAGCTGCCAAGACAGAGAAAGTGAAGGTTCTATCTGTCATGCTTAATCAAGCGAACAAGAAAATCGATGAGCTTAAGTATGAGAAGGCGGTCGTGCAAAGCTGTGTAGCCGATATCAACTCCTTACTATCCAACATCGTGGAGAATCGCGATCCACTGATTCCTATCACTATCAAGAGGCATATGACAGACAAGATACGCCCTGCTTTCGCCATGTTAAATATGCTAGAAGGTGTTTCGGAGTTCATGGCACTTCCGAAACAAGGGCGAGAAGCAATGAAAGTTCAAATAAAAGTTCAAACTACAACCTCGAAGTTCACCGTTGATACTTCCTTCAAAACTAAAATGCCCAAAACATCAAATGAACTGAAGGTTAATGAAGCTTCAGATTCGAAAGGGAAAGGGAAGATGGTTTAAAGTGATGAAGAAGAAGAAGAAAATGAAGCCAACAAGATGAAACGAAAGGCTTGTGATCAAATTTTGGATGAAAATGCTCGCATGTCGAGAGAGGCTAAAGAGAAAGAACGAGCTGAACACGAAGCTCGGGTCACACTAGAAAGCAGAAAAACTTTATTTCCTTTTGGACCTTTGAGCGGATATTGAATGAAGTTGTAGACAACCCTAGCATTCACTGGCTGGTACCATTCACTTCCTTTGATGTAGAGAATACTCTAGATTCATAAATAGACTTGCCGATCACTCCAAAGACGTTTTTGTTTCGCTGCTTTGCGATAGTTGTGAACTCTCTTGATTCCTATGTGAATTTTGACAAGATGTTGATGGAGTTTTACCTGAAGCATGACAAGCCATAGTACCAAATATGGAGTGCTCAGAAGATAATGGTTGTGAAGGTCATAGGGTCGGTTCAAACTAAAAATTTCTTTAATGCAAAGTTCAAGATTACTCGAGGCTCGGAGAGTGCAATTTTCGAATTCTCACTCGTAGATCTTCCATGCCTCAACCCCTACAGTTGGATCACACTGATGCAACTCTTGTTGAAAGAAGAGAAAAAGTACGAGCCAACTGTTCTTCCCCAAGGCAAGGTGAAAGACATAAACCAAATGAATATGGGGAAGATTAAAAAAGATAACTGGACCATAATGTTTCATCGTGGTTCAGAGACTCGTGGTGATTTCCAAAAATGTCTCTTCGCACTTCCTGACAAACACTTGTTCTCCACGACTTGTTTGGAATTTATTTTGGAGGTAACAAGTCAGTGCAAGCTCAATGATGATGCTGCAAAGAAGAACTTTTCATACATGATTCGCTGGTATATAGCATTTCGCAGCACACTTCTCAGCCTAATTCCCAAGCTCTTCAAGACTAAGAAGAAGACACAAAAGTGAAGAGCCTCCCACCTCAATTGATGCAAAGGGGTGGGGGGGATTGTTGGGTTATTATTGTGTTACGTCATTGGGCTTTTTATTTAGTCATTTGTGTATCTGGGTTGGGTCTGTCCACTCATGATTAATGATTAGGGTTTTACTATTTAAGGTGCATGCATGCATTGTGTATTAACTAACCGTGTCATTGTAAACCCTACACAACCTCTACAGTAGCAGTTCTTCATCAGGCTCTTCTGAGGCTGTGACTTTTAATCATTCGACACATTCTTGATTCATATTATGTGTTTGATTGGTTTTATCTGTTTTGAATCTATTCAATCTATAGAGATTAAATCTCATCAATAAGTGATTGTAAAAAGGAAGTATTAATCATTACCATCAATTCTGAACCTTAGAGAGTCAATTTACTCTCGGTAGAACTAAATTATAAGGATGATTAATAGTAATTAAAAGTATACTCTCAATATTCTCCCAATAGTGCATCCGCATCAGGCACTCCTAGTTGAATTTCAGGGACGAAATCCTTAAACAAAAGAGAATGTAACAACTATGACTTTTGACAACAATCGTTATTTACGAAAAGTGACAAATTTCGAGTATAATATACTGAATATGTAATGTGCATCAATATATGATAGAAATAAAAGTTTTGTATTTAGAAATATAGGAAAAATCAAATGTATCATCCGTAAATCGTAAAAATTAGTGTGTCGAAACACACATACGCACACACAGACACAGACACACACTCGCGCACACACACAAACACACACACACACACACACACATATATATATATATAGTCTTAGGCCGTGGATCAAATTATCCATGGATCAAATTGTAGCTGGTATATGACCCGTGGATCAAATTATCCATTGACACCACCATTTGATAATCCATAGTCAGTGTTCCATAAAAAGAATGGAAAATACATAGGAGAATAAAGCAAGAAGCCGGTAAACGAAACAAAGTTTTAAAGCTTTGAGAAGACTCCTAACAAAAATGAAGTTGGTTACGATCCCGAAACAGAATCAGAAAAAGGAAGTTAACCAGAAAGCGAGCCCAAAAACAACATGGCGAACATTATCGACATGGCAATGGAGGATTACAAGAGACGGATGTGTGATGACACCCAAAAACAACATTAGCTATATTACTACATTTGTACTCGTATTATCAATAAAAACAAGAAGGCGGGTGATCATTATCACCTCCCAAGGTTTTATGTTGAAGATCCTATAAAGGATCAAGGGTTTTCCTTGTAACTCACTTGTCTCGCTTCAGTCAATATTCGACACTTACACTATCTTAAACACCACAACCTCTCATACAATTTGGTTGAATATTACCTGATCAATTTTTGACCAAAGCATAAATCATATGTACTCTTAGAACTTCACATAAACACTTATGGGCACAGGCAACCTAAAAGGATCTATGGCTTTTCACTCTTAATATCAGCAAACTTTATGAAACAAAACCAACATACTTTATGAGTAGGAAACCATGGATTTGCTTAAATCGAATTAAACTAATCATCCCCTTGAGGTATCCTTGGAAAACCTAGCTCTAATTGTGTGATAACTTCTAATGCGTCACACCTAAAACCCTAAGAAACCCTAGGATTGAATATATCAGAGAAGGGATAGGAGAAATCTGATTTCTTGATGTATGAAATGTGTAGGCCGATTTTGGCTAGGGTACTCCCATATTTATACTTTCCAAGTAACCTAATAACCCTAAATTTGAATAACAAAACAATACTATTTTATTCATATTCAAATTTTGTTTCCTTATCTATGTAGGAGACTTCTATAAACTAAGAGCTTGTTAAAATCATCCATCTCTTTGAAGGTTCTGTATCCTCTCTTTTGCTCTACTATTGAACAATCGCAGTTGAGCCTTTATATCTCTAATTATTTCTAATTAGCCCATAATTAATTTAAAGTTAATTCTGATTAATTCTTAATTAATTATTACTATTTCTAACTAATATATTAATAATATAATATATTAATAAATTATTTCTCTCTTATAATCAATCAAAGTTATTTATGATTATGAATGCAACCTAAAAATGACTTCACTTTTATTCATCAAGGTTATACCAATTTATTTAAGACTTAGACATTTAATCCAATCTATCGACAAAGGCACTGTTTAACCGTACAAGCAATTTGTCTTAATCAACAACCTAGCCACATTTAAACAAGAAATATCATGAATCTGGTATTATCTAATACTTCATCCATCCCAAACTAATCATCAACTTTTGACTTTTGAAGTAATTTTTCTACAACTTTGACCTTAAATATTTTTATTTGTGTTGTATATTATTTGATGAAACTTATAACAATGAAAAAACATTTAATATACATTCTATTTATATATTTTGCATCGAGTATTATCTATCAAAAAGAAAAAATATTTAAGATCAAAGCTGGAGAATAAATACTTCAAAAGTCAAATATGAACAATTAATTTGGGATGGAGGTACTAATAATAACATCGATTTCTATTATTTTTAAGGAATAATGACTTGAAACAGTAACGAACTTTCAACTTTGTTATGACTTAACTTTTTTCGTGTTTGATTACCTACAAATTATTTGAAACTATTCATATTTTACCCATATGACCAGTTATAGATGATTATAAGAGTAAAACATAATCAATTTCAAATAACTCATGAGTAATTAAATCACAAAAATAAATAAATAAAAAGACTAAATATAAATACAATTGAAAGTTTGTTATCCTTTCAACTCATTATCCAAAGTTTGTTATCCTTTAAAGTAATTATCCATTTTTTTTTATTTGCTTGTGCCCTGTTATAATTAGTTTCTTGCTAGGTGGTTTAATAAAATTTTATAGTAAATATATAATTTATTTTGAACACATATCATTTTAAGGTTAAGTTTGTCGGATTTAGTCATATGTAACTCCATTTTAAAGTGTTAAATATGACCTAAACCCTATTTATTATCCTCTAATAACTTTCGAATCGTTAATAGTTGAACTAACATTTGGTATCCTTTATTCTTTTCCTCTATCATGTTCCCATCTTAAGATGATGAGTAATTTCTGCCAATTTAGTTCAAAATTAAGAAAATTGATATAAGTCCTCTAAGTTTTTACTTTTTTTAATATGTTCATAAACACTACATATGTTTTATAGTGATACCTGACCCATGAACTTTCAATTGAGAAAGTCATTCTTTTACCGTTAAGCCAAATACCATTTCAATTAAAAAAGTCATTCATTTACCGTTAAGCCTACCATTTCGTATATACACCTAAATAAAATGAAAATATTTATTAATCAAGTATCTAAATGAAACCATATATGAATGAAATCACGTTTAAATCTATTTAGTCAAAAGATTACCACAGCTCATGAGTTATGAGTCAATCTATCTTATGTTTTATCCTTTTCCTTAAGAATATAATCATATACCTGTATTATATGAAACTTTGTTTTTTGAACGGCAAACCTAGTATTATATGAAACTTATATCTGTAAAATAGGTCAAACCACTTCCATATTTCAGTCACCAAAGGTCAAAAGCCGACTTTCATTCTTGCTCTATGGATCGAGTCTTACACTCAAGCTCATAGGTTATGTTATAATTAAGATGTAGCTAAGCTAACCAACACATAGCGTGGCAATATGTGATGCATCTAAATAAAGACTTGGCATGATGAAATGACGTCACCAAGTTCCACGCACTTAACGACAATTAATGACTTGATTAACAGTTTTTCTTAATAGTTTATTAAAAGCATGCATTTGCAACACATGCGTGCTTCACCGTCCAAATGAAATATCAGCACAACGAATGGTAATAATTTATCCATTTATGCGTTATTCATGATAAAAAGTCAATTTATCGTAATATAATAGATATCGATAGCCTTTTGAACTACTTAGGAGAAAATAAATTAAATGACTCGAGGACAAGGCTCAACTATATTTTTTGGAGGTGTTCATTAAATCATGCAAATCGCCCACACCACACCGCATAATAAAATTTATAAGTTTTATGGTCAGGTTTGAGGTTTGTAATTTTGTTAAACCCTACTATTCGGTGGGGTATTTGGTTTTTAATTATTAAACTGTAGTTCAACCTGATGAGTTTTTAGCACTACATCAATCATATGGTGTACATGCAAACCCTAAAGCTTTGGATCTAGTTTGTCTAATGAACATGCAATAATCATCCAAACTTATAAACCCTAGATTTAGCATATAATAATCGAATTAACATATAAATTAGGGTTTAGATCTTACTTTGATTGTTATGTAGCAATAACAATCTCAATTCCCTCTTGATCTTAACTTCTGAAAGCTTAGTGCCTCAAATGTTGCACCTCTAATAGAGTCACAAACACCATGAGCAACAAGATGACTAAGGAGAAGGAGGAAGAGGCACCAAAAATGTCTAAGGTTCTCTTAGAAGTGTTAGCCACCTTTTTGGGAACCTTAGGGGTCTTTATATACTTGTGAGGGCTGCTAGGGTTTCTGGTGAAACCCTAATTCTCTGCTTAGGCCTTAAGCAACCCATGGAGTCCCTCTAGAAAGCCCTTGGATGAAAATCATATGGACTTCTCATAAATTTCGTCCAATCCCCTTTCCATTAGGAATCCATAGCTCAATTGCAACTATCATATAATTGCAATATCAGTCCCCTTTATTTCATTAATCTCTTTCGGTCAAAAAACTAATTCTTAATTAACTCTTGACTAATATTAATTAAACAATATGATATCTGTTTAATATATTAATAAATCATAATTAATCTTCTTTCTCGTTAATTCATCCTATCAGTTGCTATGGTGAAGGCAACCCAAAAGGACCATGCTCATAATTGAGTCAAGTACATACCAAAATAGTTATGGGCTTAGACACCTAATCCAACAGTCTCCCACTTGGATAAGTCTAATAACTATTTTGCATATGACTTCAGAACCTGATCAACAATCGTGGCTTTCAAAAGCCGTTGTCAACTCTGATCTTATCAGTAACGCATCCTTTAGCTAAGGGATCATATATTCCTCCATTCTAGATATTGTATGAACCGAGACATGGATTTTAATAATACTTTCTATTCATGTGTTGTTTCCCGATTTCCGATTTATGACGACTGACAACAGACTACAATTTAACACATCAACTTAGTCGTGGCTAGGCCAAACGCTTAGGATGTCATCACTAAATCATCGAGGGGCCCACAAATATTACTTTTATCCCACTTTGGGTAATAGGAACGGATAAACATTGACTCAAATGCTCGCTTGTACCTACTCATCAAATCACACACAACAATATGTTTTATAACACCAAGTTACTGGTGTGTTTACATATTATCATTGTGCAACCGACTTGCAGAATACAATTCGCACGTCTCGATTTCAAGAATATAAGATATTATCATCTCACCAATCACTCGTGATAAAATCCATGAAGCGATCCAAGTGAGCATGGGTTTAATCCAATACTCTAATCTTATAGGAGCACTCATGAACTCTGCAGCAAACTTGTGCTATATCTAAACACTTTAGAAAATCTACAGGCAGATTCATGACAGTCTAGCATCAATACCTACTTCCAAAGTATTAATCGACTGTGGATGGTTTGAATAATCTTATTATTCGGGAGTTCAAAACATGCAAAATGAAACACAAGAATAATACTTAATCCTCTATGGCCCCAAACTTTTGAGTATAAATAAGACACCTTTATTTAATCACCATATTGATGACTCATTATTCATTGTATAATGTTTCAAGTAATCAACTTATTACTTGAATTATAACAACAGTTGTCCCATGCTCCAAGCATGCACACTATGTTTACCTATAGTCCTCACTTTGTGAAATACATCATTTGAACACATTTCCAATGATACGCATTTCACAACTCCTAATCCTTATCGTTAGTGTAAGAATACAAGATTCTTTCCACTGTTAGAATATGTTAGATTATAATATTTTATGCAACGATTCTTTCGTAATGTCACAGCACCAAAGCCACCAAGACTTTGCCAATAATATTACAAAGTGCTCTATTGGAGACTGTTACAAGGCAATTCCTTAGATGTGAAGTCTCACATTCAAAGTACATTCCTTTGAACATCCTTCTTGCATAATAGTTTCTTATCTAGACATAGATTCTTAACGTCCAACTCCCAATATGGAAATATTTACATATTTTCCATATGACAACTCATTTTAAATAGAGTCTTATCTATTCATAATAATGTCAATATGGTCCGTTCGTTACTATACTTCCAACTGCCCACAAGTGACCATCCTTGGCGAACCTTAGATCGTCCTTGACAGTTGTTTAATTATTTTGGTCAAATCCGATTCTAGTCCTCTTTCCCTCTTAATGCCCTAGGCATTTGAAAATTTAGAACGTTCGAATATTACAGCATATGCAATCGGTCCAATACCAGAAGCGTGTGGGACACGATTTATAATGAAAAATGTGATACTTTACTAGTTTCTTGTTGTAATATTTCCATATATAGAATTCCTTTATGTTGAATCTTTTCAACATAACATCCATATATGTCCTTTGACTAAATTTGATTAAAATTTCTCGAACCAAGCTTTTAGATTTTGAAACAAAGTATAATATTGTCTCCCTTAATTATAGCAAAACAAGTTTTCAACCCCTACAACTTTGCAAAGTGAAACTTTTGTTTTCTATACTTAATATTGCTAACTTGCAACACTTCAAATAATAACTATGCTCCCACTAACATGATGATTGTATCCATAACAACATAACATTTATGCTCCCACCAGCATTGACACATATTCAGAAAACAGTTGGACTTCTAGAAAGCAATACTTATTGACTTCAGAAGCTCATATTTATAATACTATATGCTTCGATAATCCTTTATCTAAGCTTCTCAAAATCATACACCTTTCCTTAGATAGATCATATGTGTGTCTAAACAATTTCATCACTTATAGTAATAAGTCTTAAATGTTTAAACTAATTGCCAAATCTCACAACTCAAACTATGAAGAGGGATGTCGTATTCATAATTGAATTTGATAATGCGAAGTGTTTCCTCACAATCATTTTCATGAAACAGAGAGAAACCTTATGACACTTACATTTTATGTTGTATGTGCTCTTATCCTTGTAAATATTTCATAACCATAATCATAAGATAATGTTTGTGACAAATCCAAACGTTTGTGGACAGAACTTGTTCATTCTTAATTTCTTGACATCAGGGGTCCCACTATTGCTTCCAAGTCATTGAGCAGCTCACCCCTACCTATCATTGTACTTTCCATTGATTAGGGTGACTTGCCTCTATGCAACCAATTAAGAACTCATAGAACTCACATGCATAGTTGACCAAAACGGAATGGCACAGAAACAAGAACATGTTAACACGATAGGTTACAAACCTCAAGTCGTGTGCTAGTATCTAATAGGTTTACTCTTGATTAGTTCCTGAACCTTTTCAAGATCATTTAGACTCCAACTAACCTCTTGACATATAATATTCTCTTGTCAAGAAACATTTCTTGACAAACAAATATTCAGGAGTTGGTGAGGATTCTCATCAAGACAAACACTACGCACAATTGGTCTTAGTTGGTCTTTGTCTTATCCAAGACATCATAACTAACCAATTTCAAATGTGCAAGAGTAAGAAAAAAAAATTTCTACTCCACATTTGATCAGTGTGTTAAAAACTTCTCAATATGTGTCACTCAAGTCACAATCTTGGAGTATGACTCTAAGACTTGATTTTGGAACGAAGTATAACTCATCCATTTTGATTTAACGATTTCAACAATTTCTGATTTCTCTTCTTAGCCATAGTAGTGCACTAAGGTGTCCTCAGAGGATTAATTGTGACATGGTTTTATAATCAACAAGACGATCATAAAACACAATACTAAAGTACTCTCCCATATTTTCAAATTGGAGAAACTTTTATCTTTCTGCCTATTTGATTCTTCTTATTCGTTCTGCCATTCATTGAAACTTTTCAATGATTTAGAATTATACTTATTCTTGTAAGCATAACCACATTTACTAAACTTTTAGTAAATCATGACGAATAATCTTATTGTTCTTTGTGGTGGACTTGACTAATGCACAACATTGTGTACCAGTTCTCCTAGTCCTTCACTTGACTCTTTGTCAAGGAATTAGTCTAAATTTTTATCAAATATGAAGGTTCTCATTCATCATACAATACAAGTTGTATGATTCCAAGTTTCCATCCAGTTGAAACTCAGGCAACAAGAATCTTTTCTTATTGGGTAAGTTCTCGGCATTACCACAAATAACATAACTAAGAATCAAATCCATTTCAACATTGCTAAAAAAAATAGAAATACATAAACATTAATTTTCACACATGCCATTGCAAGGAAATATATAAATAAGACAAAAACCAAAATTTATTTTATTTATAAAAGGTGGGAAAAAACTTGTCCTTACAATGCAATTCAAATGAAAAACTATGTTATAACATATTCCTAAGCAATCTATCATAATTCTAAGTAGCAGCTCAAAAATCCAATCATCGAATCATGCGATCGAAATCCATTTCTTCGCGATCACACTCAGCACGCTTCTTCCTTTAAGCTTCCTTTCTTTTCTTTGATCCTACAAAACATCTAAATGCAATCTTATTACATCATTTATCAAGAATCTACGAATAGGAACTTAATAGAGTTAGATAGTGGATTTTACCTGAAGCAGAGTCATACATCTTGACTCTCCCATCTCTTAGATCTCTCAGGTAGTTAGGACAACTTCGTAACCAATGCCCCTTCTTTTGGTAGTAGAAACATATGGATTCTTCTGGAATGGTACACAGGACTATCTCAGCCTTTCTCTTACGTAGATAAAACTTTTTTGGACTTCCAATGTTGCTATTGCACATAGAAGGTCGGGATATTGATTTACCAGACAAATTTGCTCGACTAGTGCGCCAAATCCTTGTTGATTCGGTAGCAATAAGGAAATAAGTCAAATCAATGAGGGTTGCGTCGTGGTCCATCATATAATACTCTCAAACGAACTTACCATATGATTCGGGAAGTAACTGAAGAACCCAATCAATAGACAACTTCCTTGAGACATCGACACCCAACATTCCCAATCTATCAATATGAAACTTCATATCCAAGACATGAGCGCATACTGACTTACCATCTTCGTCTCTTTTTGCCAGTAGGGCTTGAGTGACCTTGAACTTTTCAAGTCTTCGAACACGTGGGTTAGTGAGAATTATTGGAGGAGGTAGAGAAAGTGAAGAATGATTTCCATTTTCACAATCCAATTGTGGAACACCATCTTCATGTGGAAAACTTTTTCCAACGGATTCTGGAAGACGATAGTTGTTAGACTTTGACATCTACAAAATGGGAGAAAATTCAAGATAGTTGATTGAGTCCTTAATAAAACTCCCAAATGAGATATTAAGGCTAGGACCCAACACAATATTCTACAATTTGGAACAGGGATTCCATAATCCAAATTGCAGAACATTTGAAGGTAGGTAAATGACGATTTACCATTTTCTACCATGAAAACCGAAAAGGAAATTTAAGTTTTAAATGAATTGAAACTCCTAGATCTTTTGAGATTCATTAAACTTTTCAATGACATATTTAAATCTCGATTGTGCCCTTCATATGTGACTGGGATGCTGAGGATCACCAACAAGGTGTGGATAACCATGCAAATTAGCTTGGTAATCTCGATGTTACAAATCACCTAATCAATGTGTTCGTAAACCAAACACGCTCCATTGATCTATGATAAACATCAAACTACCCATTTCCATCCTTCATTGGTTCCATCTTAGTGTGTCGGTTAACCACGCACGCTCCACTAACGACCAATAAATATGCAATGTGTAATTTCGTGGATTAGCACCAATTCCACATTTTTCCTAAAGTAACTAATATTTGGGAATTTATAAAATTGTTTAGTTACTTCGTATTTCATTATATTTATAATGGAAGGTTGTGTCCTATCCTACCCATTTGGCTAACGACCTTCCACTAGTCAAGAGTGCGGTGGGTAAGAGTGGATACCCATTCAATCGTCATTTTATAGGCAATTTTCTTAGACACCCCTTAGAGACCAGCTTCGTGAATGAGGCCTACTAATCATAAGACTGACTTTTTACTCATACATATATAATATTAGACTTTTAATTTTATATATAGTATAAGGGTGTGTTTTACACTTTTAAAATACTAGGTGGTTTAATTTAATAAATTATACTTTTTAATTTAATTAAATATAAACCATATCATTATGGATTTATTAACTCTCTTTTAATTATACATTTAATTAACTTAATAAAACCATAAGGGTGTAATTTGAACTTTTCAAAAACTAGGGTTTCAGAATTTAGTTTTCAAAATTAAACTTTTAATCAAAATTTTAAATTCCAAAACTTGAGGACATATTTTTGAAAATTTCCAACATATTAGGGTTCAACTATTTAAATTTCAAAACTAAAACTTTTTAAGTTCAAATTTAAACTATAAAACCTAAAGTGTGTAAATTGAAACTTTTCAAACTTACTAGGTTAAATATTTGACAAATAATAATCCTATATTATCCATATTTAACCAAATCCATCAATTTTGATGAGGATAACCATTCCAAACGTAAAAATTTGATTTTAGGCAAGAAAAACGAGTTTTGGAAGCAATCGTCAACAAAATCTGGCAGCAAAATCGAAAAATTCGGCACCAGAGCCCTGGACTCGTTGTGTCCACAATGGAACTCGGCGAGTAGGACCTGCTCGTCGAGTCGGCCAGTCAGAAGCAAAAAAATTCGAAATTAAGCAAGCAATGAACAATTAAGCATCAAAGGCATCAAACAAACAGCCTAGGCTCTTATACCACTGATGGGTTTTGAGCACTACATCAATCCTATGGTGTACATGAAAACACTAAAGCTTTGGATCTAGTTTGTCTAATGAACATGCAATAATCATCCAAAGCTTATAAACCTTAGATCTAGCATACAATAATTGAATTAACATGTGAATTAGGGTTTAGATCTTACATTGATTGTTATGTAGCAATAACAATCTCAATTCCTTATTGATCTTGACTTCTGAAAGCTTAGTGCCTCAAATGTTGCACCTCTAATGGAGTCACAAACACCATGAGCAACAAGATGACTTAAGAGAAGGAGTAGGAGGCACCAAAAATGTCTAGGGTTCTCTTAGAAGTGTTAGCCACCTTTTTGGGATCCTTAGGGGTCTTTATATACTTGTGAGGGTTGCTAGGGTTTCAGGTGAAACCCTAATTCTTTGCTTAGGCCTTAAGCAACCCATGGAGTCCCTCTAGTAAGACCTTGGATGAAAATCATATGGTCTTCCCAAATATTTCATCCAATCCCCTTTCCATTAGGAATGCATAGCCCAATTGCAACTATCATATAAATGCAATATTAGTCCCCTTTATTTAATTAATCCTTTTTAGTCACAAAACTAATTATTGATTAATTCTTGACTAATATTAATTAAACAATATGATTTCTCTTTTAATATATTATTCTTAATAAGATATTAATAAATCATAATTAATCCTCTTTCTCCTTAATTCATCCTATCAGTTGCTATGGTGAAGGCAACACAAAAGGATCATCTCATAATCGGGTCAAGTACATACCAAAATAGTGATGCGCTTAGACATCTAATCCAATACAAACTGCATTGAATACCTTTGTACACCAATGTATCTTATTATGGTTATGCAAAAAACTAGTGAACTTCAAAGATAAAACCATTAAATAAAGGGAAATAGATATTACAAGACACGTCGACCACGATAGAGTATTTCAATCATAATTTGACTTCTCATAACTCTGAATAAAGTTATTCAAATTGATCTGGAAAGAATATACAACTACATACAACTTTTTATTTTTGTGTTTTGCAAAATGTTTGGTTATATAAGTCGTAATTAGCATGGAAGTTGGAAGTAGTGTGTTAATGGCAGGAAATCCAAACTTGATTTTTTTTTTTTTTGTTATCATTGCATATAAGAGGCTTAATTTATCCATCTAAATAGGTTAGGGTTTTAAAATTTATATGGTAACATGTTTTCTAAACAACATGACACCACACCCTTCTTCAAATCATGGTTTGGAAATTTCATAGTATGTTATAACTGATTTTATAGTACAACTCGTCATGACTTTTACTGAGATCAAAATCTGAGTCATAACTTTATTTTTATTCGTAAATTTCTTTTTAGATTATCAATTTTTGATTTATGTTTGTTTTTTTTATCATTTTCTAACTTTTAAATTTTTATAGTTTAGTTTGGTTTTTAAAAAAATTACATTTTGTGTATAACTTAACATTTTTTTTGTGTCTTAGGTATATTGTGTCGTATGATTTATTTTGCAGGGATCAGATATATGTTATTGTTTTCTGGTTTAGCTTAGACACGTAGATCTTTTGATCTACATATCTATTCTTGAATCGGTGTATTTATTCATGAAGGAACTCATTTTTTTCTTGTAACTCACGTATTCACTTTCAAATACTCTAAATACTCTCTCTATAATTAGTGTTTTACAGTTTGTCTGTTCTAAGGTTTTGTACAAGTATGTGTAATCATTTGCGGGTTGGGTGATCTTCAAATGAGTTTTTCCCTTGTAAAAGTTGTGTATAACGTTCTACTTCATTAATAATATGAGTTGTTCAAATTGGAAAAATATTCTTGTGATTTTTTCATGGTATGTTTCTTGTGAAGACGTGATACAAAGGTTAGCTAATCATGTGCTCCTCTTGTTTCCACTTTTTATCTTCGTTCTTTCTGTATATATACGGTTTTCAGTGTTTGTTTCAAAACCTATCTATATCTGACAATCATCGTGTCAAATCTAGGGTTTCAATACTAAGCCTAGTTAGTTTTGTGTTTTCTTCTATTTAAAATTCCCCACTACTGCGATTTGTTTGGTGGATTTGCAGATCTTGTGGAGAATTGTGTCGATCCTCTAGGATCTGTGATTAGCTTGTAAGCGTTGTATGATCATCCAATTCTGCTTCTATTGTATATGTCGTTCAATCTCTTATTAGGATTTGAAAGTACTCATTAAAGAATGCACCAGATCTGAAATAACTCGTTCATGAGAATGGATATGTGATCTGAAATAACTTTATCTGAGAACGAAACCTAAGAGAAACGACATACTTCTTCAATCTTATCTTGTGTTGCTTTAGATCGTTGTGACCCTTTCTTGTTCCTTTCTACTCTCATTATAGATTTAGTTGTGGGAGATCTTAGTGTTTAGTGTACACTAGTTATTTGTTTGCATCATTTGTGTGCTTCTTGTCTTGTTAATCCTTGTTGTCTTGACTATGTATTGGTTGTCTTGGGCCACAACATACTGTGGTTACCATCTAGACGTTTGACCAATATAGGTGTCTTTTTTGTTGCTTTTTTGGTCTTATATGTATTGGTACTACTTGTAACTTGTTTGTTGTCTCATTATGACCGGTACTAGTGAGATTCTTGGTGGCAATGGTACATCTGATAATCCTATTCAATTTGATGATCCTCTATATATTTACCCGTCTAATAACTATGTGACGGAAATTATAACTATAAAACTAATGGGAAATGAAAGTTTTCATTTGTGAAGAAGTTCCATGTCTAGTATTAAACTAGGGATTGTCAATGGAACTCTTATAAAAGAAACTATTGAACCAACTAAGTCATTAAAGTGGGAAAGTTCCAATGTTGTTATGTGTTCTTGGATTCTTTCTTCTATATTTGATTTCATTAATGTTAGTTATCCTTACTCTGAAGTAGCAGAAGACATCTGGAAAGATTGATTTGAAACTTACAATAAAGTTGATGGTTCAGTGATTTATAATGTACATCACCAGATAAATTATTTAAAACAAAATGGAATGTATTTATCTGACCACTTCAATAAGCTTTATGCTTTGTGGAAAGAGTTTGATGATCTTACTAGTCTTGCTAAGTGTACTTGTGAGGCTTCTATTAAACTAAATGATCATTCTAAACTAATGAAACTTATGTAGTTCCTATGTGGATTTGTAGACTTTTACAGTCAAGTTAAGTCATATTCTTCTTACGGATCCCTTACCCAATGTGAAATCTACTTTTTCTATAATCTCTCATGAGGAATCTCATCAAAGATATGGATCTCTATCCAATTCTCAACCATCATCTAAGTCTCAACTTATTGCATATATTAGTAAGTTTAACATGTTTGGCTTATTAGTATTGTGTTAAATATGTTTTGTATATGTTTATTTATCCGAGATGGGCCTGTCCATTCTCGTGTTTACGCTTATAGTTTATCCTATAAATATTTCATGCATGTATCGATTAGGGTTAACGTTTGGTCACTCTATTTAGCTCTTACATAGAATTTCTCATTGAAATCTTCTAGAGTTATTGTAATCAAAGAATTCAGTACTATTTTGATCATTGTTCTTGTCATTCAATTCACATTATTTACTATAGAATCTATCGATCATATTTATTGTTTTCTACAATTGGTATCAGAGCAGGAGATAGTGTAACTCGTTCGCTACTCTTATGTCAGGGTTTATTAGCGTTTTGTGTTTTTCTTTGATCTGTTCTTGTGGTCTCGATTGTTTTTATCGATTGTAGACTTCAAATCTATATCTTTGGTTTTTACCCCAAAATCGATTCACTTATCACACATCTGATTCTATATCTGTTTTAGTGAAATCTTGACGTCATGCAAAACAAAGATCCTCTTTCACTATCTTTCAATCTTTCTAGTAGTATTGGATCCATTATAATGATTCCAATCCTCTTCCCCTAGTATTATGAAGTCTAGGTGTTACACTTCGAAGACTATGTTTTGGGTATTGAAGAACATGGTTCATCTATATGGCAAGTGATGACACATGAGACATGTTCACATACGGCAACCCGGAGAGTAACTTAGACTTAGTCTGAGTACAATGCTCTTCTTGTTGAACATACAAATGTTCCTCAAGATGAAAAAGATAATCTAATGGGCAACATCAAGGTGATGAGAATTATACGGTTTGCTCTTCCTTCAGACACTTTTTCGCCTCGTAAGTGCATGTACAACTGCTAAGGAAATATGGGATAGGCTAAAGGAACTTTATTCGGGTGATGCTGATTTAGAACACTCCATGCAAACATTAATTTTATCTAAGTTTGGAGCGTTTGCACAAAAGTCTGATGAAAACTTAGATCAAATGTTCAATTGATTAAATCATCTGTTAAGCAAAATGCTTAAACACAATCTCAGGCGTGAAGTTATTGAGCAAAAAGTCAGGTTCATGAACGGACTAAGATTCGAGTGGAAAGCTATTGTGTCTATTGTGAAGGCACAAGAACAGTTTAAGAGCTACTCATTGGCAAAACTTGTGGGAATTTTGAGATCCCACGAAGATGAAGTTACGAAGGAGGTGAAGATTGTTTCAGGCATGGGATCCCTATCATTAGTTGCGAAAGGAAAGAAGGTAACTGAAGACGATTCGAAATCTGATCTCTTAGACAGTGAAATCTCCACTGAAGACAAAGCACTATTGGTTTCCAACCCTAAGAAGTTATATGATAAAAACATCTCTCATTATAGGAACAAATACAGGCAGGGTGGTAATTCTAGTTCCGAAAACACTAGAGATGAGAGTTTCAGGAACTCTAAAAATGATGAAGAGAAAAAAAAAGAAAAAAATTTGGGTGATTTTGGCTACGAATGCAAGTATTATCATGGAAAGAATCATTTTGCCAAGGGATGCATGCTTAAGGGAAGAATGAGAAGAAAGAATCTAAGAAGGATGAAGTCTACTATCTTCAGACGATAGAGGAACTCAAAAAGAAGAGTACAAAGCTGGCATTGATCGTGCAAGAAGGAAGCGATGAAGATGGAAAAGAGGCAAGATGTAGTCGCTAAATGTGATGAGGTTTCTTAGGTAAAATAGATATATTTCAATCTTTTCTTTTAGTGTAAAGTCTGATGATGATGTGTGGCCACCATACTCTGAAGATGATAAGGCCAGGAAACCCACACATGGTGGGTTGTCACACCCCCATACCAGGATGGCGGAAACGCCCGGGGTGGATGACTTTCATTTATTGTATCATAACATAATGAATAATAGTGATCAAGCAAAAAAACCATCATAAATATAATTGAAAATTTTACATTGTAGTAAGAGTTACATGTTTCAAAATCAATTACAATATGATGATAAAAAATTTCTCTGACACCTTAGTGTTCCATCCTCAAAAGCTTGTAGTTACCTGTTTTAGCGATTTCCTCATAATACAAGTAGTTTTGAAAAAAAGTGTCAACAATTAAGTTGGTCAGTTCATAAGAGTTTGTATGAAGAATTGTAAGCCTTTCCTTGTAAAATGATAGTGTTCGTTTCCAGAAAAATATAATATTTTCTTTAAAATGAGTTGTAGTCTTAGAAACCCTAAGACTGAAATGTACAAGAATTCACATACTTAAAATAGTACTATGCAGTTTTAATTTATATAAAACTGTTTGAATGTATTTTTCCCCGTAAAGTAAATGTATCGTTGTTTCCCCATGTGAGTTATTATAACGGTGCTAAAGACATAGATAACCTGTTACAACATTCTTCAGGCGTCGAAATGTTAGACATTTGTCACCCCAGACCTGCCGGTCTAGCTATTCCAAGCAGCTTAGGTGCGGGATTGTCAGTCTCGTATAGATCTATACACAAGTATCATGCTCTCTTACGGGAGATTCTTGTGACAACCCGAAATTTTGTATCCTGTTCAGTCAAACACTTTATTGAAAGTCAAACTCATTCCTGCTATCATTTAGCACAATTTGGAGTCTGTTTGAGCATTCTGAGCCTTGTACACTTAAGGGATAAGTGTTAGGGGTTATCTGCTGAAGCTATAGTACAAAGAACAAGCCTAAAACACATTGACCATGAGTTCACGACCACCATAATGGAGTTTACAGCTGTAAACTCCATGTAATACGTAAACTCACCTTATATGATGAAGTGTTGGCCATTTGTTTCATTCCTCTCCTTCCTTGGCTGATTTTCCTTCAAATCCTCTCAACTATCATCCCAATCTTCACCTTAGATCTTCAAAAATAGTAAGTATTCTTCCCTAACTTGTTGATATACCTCTTAATCTAGTATCATTACATGATTTCATCCATGAAAATCATGTTTTCATAGATCTTCAAGTTTCACCAAGAACACACACTAGTGTTCTTGGCTAAAACAGACCATTCAAGCTCCCATATCGTAAGTACTCTTGTTCTAACTTGTTATGTACTAGGATTAATATGTTTAGGCCTTAGAAACATCAAGAATAATGTCACACCCCAAAACCGAGAATGGTGGAAACATTTTGGGGTGGAGGACGTCATGTATAGTATCACAACAGAGTAATAGTAAACAAGTAAAAAAACATCATCCATTGCATTAAATATATAATTTTAATACATTTGTGTTCTTTGTAATTTAATAGACACCAAAAATGAATGATCAAAGACGATTCTTGTCTGTGCTCCGTCTTCTCAAAAACTTGTCACCGGTACCTGTCTACTGATGACCTGAGAATACAAGTTATTTTGAAAGCATAGATCATCATTTAAGCTGGTGAATTCATAAGTATTTTAATGTATTTGATTTGTAAAACCATAAGGAAAAGAGTTGTAAATGTTTGATGATATAGTTCGTATAAGTGTGAAAACCCTAGGAAATCCTATATTTCCTACTAGTGTAAAATGTAGTCTTCTACCAAGACCCGACTATTTTGTATGTTTGTTTCTTGTAAAAGTATGTAATTTTACCATGTCTAACTATTATTATTATCAAAATATAGTCTACTTCATCGTTTATGTGAATGTGTCACAAAGTAAAAGTAAAAGGGAACATTAGCTAAACATGTAAGTACTATCCTTTGGTACTAGGACAAACACGACAGAGTAACTTACCGAATAGTATTAACCGTAGACATCCTTCGATGTGAATTTTCCCTCTGTAGCTAACAATTGAGTGTAGAATGGTTAGTCTCGTACTTATATAACAGTATCTACTCATATAAAATGAAATAGTAACTCATCATATAGTATGTAATCGTATCTCTTCCTATAGTATGTAATTGTATGTCTTCATATAGTATGTAATTGTATGTTTTCATATAGTATGTAATACAATTGCATAGACTCATGAAAGAACTGACTCTTGTATGTTCCATTTGTACTAGGAATAGTAGGTAGTATTTCCCAAACTATGCCTATTATAGTTTGCTAGTAATGTAGTTTGAAGTGTCCATGTAAGTTTATACACCTTTGCTATACAAGGTGTTGGAGCTAAAATCACATGGATAAGTAGATCTGTGATTCTATTTGCTAGTGGGAACCTCGCGTTGTCAGAATTTAAGTAATCAGTTGAGAGACAAGTAAATTGGGTGCAGTGATAATGATTTCATTATGGGTAATTTATCATGGATTCAGACCATCTCGAGACATTAGAATCCAAAGGGAGTAGACAAGATCTTGTTGCGAGGAATTCGTTCACCTGCTGATTTTAGGGCTTTACGAGGATTGGTCATGGCTACCCTGGGGAGGCTAGGGTGTGCCCAGGTTGGTAACCATGCTACTAGAGTGGTTAGGCGAGTAAGCAATGGTAAGAAATGATTTCGAGGACGAAATCCAATTTAAGTGGGGAAGAGTTATAATGCCCTATTTATTTATTAAATAAATAAACAAATTAATGAACGAATAGAAGCCCTAAAATAAATAATTATATATCAAATGATGGTCTCGTAGAGCTAATTGTCACACTCTAAGAGATTGGGGGTTAAAAGTGTAAAATATGGACTTAATTTGTAAGTTTTATGGAAGGCAGGGACTAAATGGAAATTATTAGGACTTCATTGAAGAGATTTTGGAGGCCTAGGGGCTGTTTGGTAAATCAGGTATCAAATTTGAAATGGATTTCCGAAGCTGGGGTAGAAAAGGTAAAATTTGGGCTTAGTTTGAAAAATATATCATGGAGAGGGACCATTTTTGACATTATGGTAAATTAGCTTAGGGTCTCGGGTATTTAGTCATTGCCTAACCCTAACCCTAGAGGGTATCACCAGCCGCCACCCTCCTTATGCCTTCCCTTTCCCAACCGCTGCATTCCCTTCTCCTATATTCCGGCGTCGCCACCACTGTATCAAGGTCGCTAGCTGCCAAGCCAAGTGAAACCGTCACATTTTTGTTGCGAATGAAGATGAAGACCAGCGGAGGTGTTGTGCAGTCAGTCGTGGAGAGGGTCGAGTCACAGCCGTCATGCCGATGTGGTTGCTGTTGTTGGATTATGCGCTCACCGTTGGTCACCGTGACCTTTCTTGCCGGGGAAACGAGCCATGGAGGAGCCGTTGCCCTCGGTTGACATCGTTGCCACCATTCCTTTTTCTTCATCCTTTTCCGTCATTGGTCACAACCACACGCGACTATTGTCGGTGCTGTTCCAATCACCGCCGTTAACTGATGCCGCTGTTGCTGCTTTTCTAGCGCTGCCGCCGCCTCCCCGGAGGTTCCGTCGCCGCCAACGCCACCAGTGGGTGGCTATGCGTTGATTTTGGGCAAAGATTTTAGTGTATGTGGTTGTGTTATTTTGTTTGAGTGTCTTGTCACTGGAAAAAGATCAAGATCAGCCACCGCCACCACCATGAGGTGGTGGCTGCCGCCAAGCACCACTGTCGGCCACCATGGTGTGGCTCTATGTGTGTGTGTTAGTTAGTGTGTGTGGTTTTATGTTTGGATTAAACATTGTAATTGTAGTTAGCTTTGGTTAATATTAAAAATAATGATAACCACCACCGTAAGGTGGTGGCCGCCGTCGTGAGCCGCCATTGACCACCACTACCCGAGGTGGTAGTGGGTGGTGCCCCACTAGCAAACCCTAATGGGCTTAGAGATTGGTTTGTGGGACTATTGGGCGATGTTTGGGTGGAAAACCCTAATTATGAGTATTGGACCTTAGACTTATTAGGCCCACTTGTGGGCCATTGGGATTGGATTGTGAATTAAGCCCAAATTATTCCATGCCATTTATCTAGTAGAGTAAAGGAATTAATGGATCAAGTCCTTAATGAGCTAATTGAGAAAATCCTAATATTTGAGAATTTATCAGGACACACACAAGAATTATTTAATAAGTGAAATATTAAATAATAATCATTGGTAGAAATTAATCTAAGCAATAATGGACTTAATGGATTAAGTCCTTAGTGGGTTAAGCCCTTAATGGGTTAAGTGAGAAACACTTAACCCTAATTATCATTTTATGTGAAACCCTAATTTAACTTGGGCTTTGTGTTGGGCCATCCAAGAATAATCAAATGGACTAGAGTAATTAGTTAGGCTCTAGGGTAAGGCCTATATGAAGGATTGGGCCCAATTTGGAAAATTGGGCCATAGATGGGCCATGGTTTGGGCCTAGTTGGTTGTATGATATTGGGCCCTTAGAATGAGATATGTTGGACCGGACTGAGCAATTGGGCCTTAAGGGAAGTCCATGTAGAGGTTTGGGCCCAATTTGGAAATTTGGGCCATATGTTGGCCTTTGATCCCTAATTGACTTTGGGCCTATGGATTGGGCATTGGGCTTGGGTAAGCCAAGCTAGGGGTAATGTAGTAATTACCTAAAGTATGTATTTATAGTTATGTGTTAGAACCCAATTATTAATTGGGTGTTATTTTGGTGTTGACGGTTCGGGAATCTGTCATCCAACAGCTAAGGTTGAGTCTACGAGACTTCAGCAGTATAAGATTGTGTCTATGGGACTTCAGCAGTGTGAGGTGAGTTTCCTTCCAATAGGAACGGGTCTACGGCCACAATGTCGGTCTGTTTAGTTAGCAGTAGTTCCGTACCTCGGTCCAATGCAGTAGTTAGATTGCTTGATGTCTTTGTGATTCAATCATGTTTTGTGTTATGTGTTCCGGACCCTGGTCCAATGCAGTATGTAGTATATGTGTTCATGCTAGTTGATATGTTTATGCTATGTTATGTTCAGTTAGTTCCGGACTGCGGTCCGATGCAGTTTCCGGACTTCGGTCTGATGTAGGGGATAAGGTCCCAGTCAGTTCCGGACTTTGGTCCCATGCAGTCAGTTCTGGACTTCGGTCCGATGCAGTTAATTCCATACTTCGTTCCAATGCAGTTTCCGGACTTCGGTCTGATGCAGAGGGCAATGCCCTGGTTAGTTCCAGACTTCAGTCCGATGCAGTTTTCGGATTCCGGTCTGATGCAGTGGGCAAGGCCCAATATGTGTTTTATATGTTATTGTATGGTATGTGGTAGTTTGGGGGAGCTCACTAGGCTTTGTGCTTATAGTTTTCAGTTTTTGGTTTTAGGTACTTAGTTTTCAAAAGAGGAGCTCAGGAAGATTGCAGTGCATACACCATTTGTTCAGCCTGGGATGTTTATATTCTGATATACTTGACAGATGCTATAATATTTTAAGATACATTGCTTATGATTTTTATATGAGGTTTATCTACTATGGTTTTTATTATTTAATTAAACGAAATTTTCAGACTGTGTTTTTGGAATGTTTCATTTATAGCACCCATTTTCAATGTAGAATCCCGAACAATGAACTCTTTGTCGGAATATGAAAGAATTCTTGTACTTTTCAAGTGAATTTATCTTCAAGGTCATGGTTGTGATTTTCTTGAAACTTGTCAAACCTATACTCATCTGTTCCTTTGACACATTTCACAATAATTTTAGATTTTATTGTTTGTCGCCCTATAGATTATATTACGTTTCGTTGAATTCATTTTTGGTTTACCCATCCTGTTGCAAACCATATACCTATGCTTTATTATATCACCCTTTTTCCTTAATATGTTCATACGAACATCAAAACCAACATTCTCTGCATATCTTTTATAAAAATTAACTCCTTCACCAACATCTTTGAACCTCATTGACTTAGTAGGTTTAAAATCTTCAGGAACATCTGGTCTGGTATCACGCAGAGGCTCTGACATATAAAAATCTGATACACAACTTGTACTCATCGTACTGCTTGAATTTGCATCATTGGAAGAAGTACAACATTCACTTGTAGATTCAATGAATAATCACATGTGATTTAAATGACTTCGTTATATAATCATATGTGATTATAACAGATAATTTAACATAGATAAACTGACAATCACATATGATTAACAATATAATAAACCAACAATTATATATGATTAACACTATAATAAACAAATTTAATAAAGAACTACCGAATAATCACATAACAAAAAAATTAAATATACATCAATGTATGAAATGTAAAATCAGATGTGATTAAGGATAGATTTATTAACAAAATAAAACGACTAATCACATGTGATTAATAATGAATTCCTTGTATAATCATATATGATTATAATAAAAATTGAACATAGATAAAATAAACAGGTTTAAATATATATTAAAATATGCAAAAATGAATAATCACATATGATTAACAAAATATTAATCACATTTAGTAAAAAAATTACTGAATTTTCACGTAATATTATAAAAACATATTTAATTCTAAATACATCAATAACTAAAATTCACCTAAAAAAACTACAGATTTTGTTTTGATGACTTGATTGTTTAACATCTTTATCAACAACTTCAACACTCGAACAAAAGTACTAATTTGATCTTCATTTGTAAATAAATTCACATTATGGATTTGAAAAGACATTGTTAAACAAAAGAACTTGTCATTAACAACATAAATATTTATTATTAAATCATATATTAATAATATAGGATTTAAGACACTATAATATAAAATGTAAATGTTCATAACATATATCAATCACATATGAATTTAACACATATGAATCAAACATCCATGATTATAACTTATATTATTCATATATGATTTACAACATTGTATTATAGTTTATAACATATATCAATCACATATGATTATCTGAATGTTAATAAAACAATTATAGCTTATAACAGATATCATCGATATCAATCACAAGTGATTTTCTCAATGCTTTAAATCATATATGATTTAAAGCATTATATTATAGTTTATAACATATATCAATCACATATTTCTTTAAGAGCTAATCATAAATTGTTAATAAAAATATCTTATTCACATGTGATTGAAAGAATATAAATTTTAGCATATACTAATCACATGCTTTTTTAATGTTTTAGGTTTTTCTGCATGTATAAATCACTATTATTAGCTCATATTCAATAATTTCGTTTTACACTACATAAATGCAGCAACAATGCAAGAATCGACGTTTAATGATCAACATAAGTTCTTTAAATTGAAATTTTTTATTTTTTAAATAAATATATTAAACCAAACTCCTTTGGAACTCAAAACTTTCGATTGTACTTCATAAATCCAGTTACAATGCAATAATAGACAATCAATGATCAAAATAATTTCTGCAAATTGATGATTTTTACTTTTTCAATGAACAAGATGTTAATCATAACTCATTTCGAATCAAAAATCACAATTATTAGCTTCATATTCAATAATTTTGATTTAAACTACATAAATGCAACAACAACGCAAAAATCGACATTTAATGATCAAAACTTAACTCCTTTCGAACTCAAAACTTTTGATATATACTTCATAAATCTAGTTAAAATGCGAGAATCGACACTCAATAATCAAAATAATTTCTGGAAAAGTGACGATTTTAACTTTTTCGATGAACAATATGTTAAACTTAACTACTTTCGAATCAAAATGTTAAATATCTGAATCGATTACTAAAATACATGAAATAAATACAAATGTAATAGTTTAATCATCAAAAAAGGTTATACAAAGTGAATATTTTGTACATTTTGATGGAACAAACTGTTACACCTAACTTCTTCGACGACGACACAATTACTTCTTTACAAGAATCGAAGAAGAAAACACAACGAATTTTGTAACAAGAATATTAGAAATCGCTGAGATTTAGAAGCAATTCCATAAAATTCAGTGATAATCACTTAGTTCTCAATGCTTACTCTCGACCAAACTTTCGTCAAAAACGGAAACAAAAGCAGATGAGAATACGGTCATAAGAGCAAAGTTACCAAAATACCACTTAAAGCAATTAGAAAAACAAAGACGCGTGTTTTTTGAACTCATAGGCTAAAAATTGTTCTCAAATGTTCTCAATCTCAAAAATGTTCTCATTTAAGCATATATATATATATATATATATATATATATATATATATATATATATATATATATATATATATATATATATATATATATATATATTCAGGTTAATTTGAGACCATGCATATTTTATGAGACCGTGAGACGCAATCAAAAAATAATTTTAAAATGCAAAACAAAAGCAAAAATCCAAAAATTCTTTTTTAGTTATTATTTTCATCATTTTATTCACCTAAAAAATAAAATAAATAAATAAATAATAAAGTTTTTTTTTTGAAAAATACGTGAAATATTTTAATAGAATATTACACTGTAAATATTCTAATGTGAATTTTAAAATGTTAAAATATTCTAGTATTCTACTAGATTTTTCAAATATATAAAATATTCTAATATTCTAATAGAATATTCTAATATTCTACTAGAATATTTAAAAAAAATGGTAATTTTTTTAAAATTTTTTTTGGAAAATATAAATGACGAAAATAATACTTAAAAAAATCTAAAATTTTCATTATTTTGCATTTGAAATATATTTTTTATCTACAAAATTAGGGGCTATGATTGCGTCTCACGGTTTTTACAAAATTAGGTTGTCTCACATTAAGCTAACCCTATATATATATATATATATATATATATATATATATATATATATATATATATATATGGTGACGTTCAATAAAGAACAATAATTAACAAATAACCAATCGTGAGTATCGGAAATCATAATAATCAACGGTCAAGGAAATAGATGTACACATATACATTGGACGCACACACACTGGATTATACCAAAAAATTCACCTCCTTACCAAAAAAACTCATCTCTTTTTTTCATTTAAAATTTTTTTTAGGCCACATTCTTTATCGGAAAAAAAAAAAAAAAAAACGGATATACCATTGTTCTCGATTTTTCGTCCTCTTTCCATATAGATTCTTGTTGATAGATAAAAATACGATTTTTTTTTCAAAAAAAAAAAAGACCTACTTTATTTTGTTAGTATTTTCAATATTTAAGTTTATTTTTATAAAAAAAAGAAACTAATTATACCGAAAATATTAATTTTTTGTACTCTATTAATAAATATCAACACCGACTAAAAAAACATCGATCGGCTTAGATTCACACTGTGAATCTAAACTGTAAATATTTCAATTTTTCACGTTCACATTGTGAAAAAGGTCGATCAGTTCCGATTCATATTGTAAATCTGATTTACTATTATACACACTGTAAATCTGAGAAGATATACAATGTGAATTTAAACAGATTCACTATATGAATCTGAACCGCTTTACAATGTGAATCTGAACTGAAATATCGTTTTTTTAACATTAATACGAACCTATGTTTAAAAGGTATCAAAAAGTATAAATTTTGATATATTTATTAGTTTTTATTCTATAAAAAAATAGTCATCAACTTTTCAACAAAGAAAATGAAGTAGGTTTTTTCGAAAAAAAAATTTATTTTTATATATCATCATCGATCTCTATGGAAAGAATACGAAAAATCGTGAACAACGGTAAATTCTTTTTTTTTCGATAAAAAACATGGCCTAAAAAAAATTTAAAACGAAAAAAAAAATGAAGTGAGTTTTCTTATAATCCGGTGCATGTGCGTCTATTGTAAAGTCTACAACACTTCCTTTGTCGTTGATCGTTTTAAATTTCGACGTTTTGGATTGGTTTCTTGGTTCATTGATTAATAATGGTTTTTTATTGAACATTTATATATATATATATATATATATATATATATATATATATATATATATATATATATATATATATATATAGGGTGAGTTTCAATAGAAAACCATAATTAACAAATAACCAAGGAACCAATTGTGAGCGTCGGAGATCATAATGATCAACGACAAAGAAAATAGATATACATTTTTATATTGGACGCACACACACCACATTATACCAAAAAATCTACCTCTTTACCAAAAAACTCACCTCTTTTTTTCGTTTAAAAAAACCCGAATATACCGTTGTTCTTGATTTTTCATTCTCTTTCCATAGAGATCTATGTTGATATATAAAAAACAAAAATTTTTTCGAAAAAAAAACCATTTTATTTTGTTAGTTTTTCAACATTTAAGTTTATTTTTTTCAAATAAAACCTAATTATATAAAAAAATATTAATTTTTTGTACTCTATTAATGAAAATCAACATAGACTAAAAAAAGAACTTCGAATAGTGTAGATTCACACTGTGAATCTAAATTGTAAATATTTTAATTTTCAATATTCATAATGTGAAAAAACTCGATTAGTTAAGATTCAGATGTGAATATGACTTACTATTATACACATTGTGAACTAAAGAAAGTTAAAAAAAATTAACAAAAAAAAAAAAAAAAAAAAAAAACCTTAATCAGTGTAGATTCACATTGTGAATCTAAACTGTAAATATTTCAATTTTCAACATTCACAATATGAAAAAGCTCGATCATATCAAATTCACACTGTGAATCTTACTATTATACACACTGTGAATTTGAGAATGTTCACAATGTGAATCTGAACAGATTCACAATGTAAATCTAAATAGGTTCACAATATGAATCTGAACAGGTTCACAATGTGAATCTAAACTTAAATAACGTTTTTTTTTTTCAAAATATGAATCTGAACAGGTTCCTTGGTTAATAATGATTCTCTATTGAACTTATATATATATATATATATATATATATATATATATATATATATATATATATATATATATATATATATATATATATATATATATATATATATCTTTACTATCTTATAAAAGAAATCTCACTATTTCTAAAAATAGATTGAATATAATAATATTATTTTTTAAGACGTTCAAATCATTAAGCTAATAGTACAAGTAGTAATCAATAAAATAATATTAAATTTTAACCTGTGTTTTGAATCCTTATATTTTTCAACAAATTCTATCTCCTTCACTGAATTTCGGAAAATTCAAAATTTGAAACCATCAGAAAATTCATGTTGATTCAAATATCCCTCCTGCAGATGGCTATTTCTTAACAGGTTTTTATTTTAATCGTTACTGGTAATTGATTTCATCATTTTTAACTTTTTTGTATTTTTATCTTATAAATATATTGGGTGAAGGCTTCATTATATCAGATTTGTTCCTAAAAAGGTTTTTACTATGTTTCTTTAATGTGTTGTCTTTGCAGGTTCAAAAAACTCAACCAAGAGGGCAAGTTAGAGCATTGTATTATCATTAGTTTGTATATTTTGGCATCTTACTTTTACAATAAAAAACGGTTAAACACAATATTTGACATGATTAAGGTAGTTTGTATATTTTTCATCTTGTTTAGTCTAAAAATGAAACATTTTTCATCATTGGTCCTTATAATATCAAGTTTCATCAAATAAACTTCCTGATTACGGTGATTATTGTCCTTATTATAAAGTTCTATATAGATTTTGTTCAATATTTTAAGGTTTTGAGAACCTAAATCAATATGAATCCTTGAATTACATACCATCGTTGAAAATGTTTTAATTTATGACCAAACTTGGTTTCAAATCATAATGAACAAGTTGATACCTGAGTATTTTGGCGTTCTCAAAGGCCTATTTATCGACTTTTGAATCACAACACCTGATATTCTAAAGGTTTATTTTTATAAACTATTATTTATATATTTTAGCATTTTACTTAGTAGAACATTAAATTAATAAAGGAATTAAGGAAAACGAAAAAAAAAAAAAAAAAAGAACGATAAACAATACAAGTGGTTTGGGTATGTATAAATGGAAGTAATAACCATTTAGGGGGTGTTTGGCAAAAAAGCTTATTGCTTATTAGTTTATTAGCTTATAAGTTAATAAGTGTAGGGTAACTTATGAAAAAATGACGTATTTGAGGTTCCCCACCGGAATAAGTTATTTTAATCCAAACATTTTTTTAACTTATAGTGATGTGGAACCTAATAAGTTGTTAAAAAAAAGCTTAGCCAAACACCCCCTTAATATGGTATGGTATTTTTTTTTTTTTTGGAAAGGGATCTTCCCTAACGAGGGTTTCCGGGCCAGCTTTCGCGCACCGACTAATCCCCCGCTGCAAACATAAAGCTTTGCTTCATGCCCTGGAGTCACTGCAGGCGAACCTCCATGGCCACAAGGGCTGAGTGGTGCCAGGATTTGAACATGGGTCAATAGGTTATCCACCATATCTTCCACATGTCTTACCAAGTCACCACAACCCAAGTGGTTAATATGGTATGGTAATGCTCTTGAAAAATAGATGTCATTTAATATTCATTTCTCGAAGTGAACGCAAAATGGTTTTAACTCTAAAGAGATCAAATTATTCGCCGCCAGCCGCTTTGCGCGGGTAGACGGCTAGTATATATATATATATATATATATATATATATATATATATATATATATATATATATATATATATATATATATATATAACCCGTGGAAATCATAGTTACAAAATTAATTAAACATGTATAGTATAAACCCAAAAAATTAGTAGTCAATTATTTTAAATAAATTATTAATTACAAAATATTTTTTTAATTTATATAAAATTATAAACGTTGATCTAAATAAATACGTGGCATTATAATTTGTAACTATTTTATTTTAATTTTTTTAATATTATTAATTTAATATAGTTAGAGTGAGAAATTTTAAATTTGAAATTGATAATTAATAGATTAACAAATCCCCTATCCTAATAAATAAGTAAAATTCTGCCACGTGTCAATGTCCAAAACCCCCAATATCAAGTTTTCCCGCTCATTTTATTCATCTCTATTTAAGTAAATGTCATTCACTCCAAATGAAATCAAACAGATGCAATAAATCCGGAAAAATCCGGATACACCTGCATTTAAAATATGCAACCAATAAATTTTAATGAATAAAAGCTATCGAAAGAATTTGAAAAAATATGTTATTCAAATTTCAGATTCGAAATTCCCGATTTAATTTGGAAGTTTGTTAATTTTGATTGCAAAATAAATAATTTGCTGTAATAAATCCTAAAAAAATCTGCAGTAATTTATCAAATACCGAAATATATACAACACAATCCAATACAATTATACCATGTATACGGTTCTTTTGTGTTGACCATTGTGCTTCATAGAAATCTTTGCAAACATTATTCTTCTTCATTGTTCTTGATTCTGCAATGCTTCAATAATCAAATATCATGTTAGTGTTTTCAAATATTAGGCTTCTTTAATTATGTTATGATCGGCTTTTTTTTTGGAATTAACAACCACAAATAAAAATTACCGATGTTTCTATTCTCTTCATGATATGATTTATCAGTTTCTGTCATGTTGTCATTATATTAGTGATCTTTTTTTTTATTCTTCTTAATCATCTTCTTCTTCTACCTATTCAGTTAACAACACGAAAAACCTAATGAACATTAGAACTTTATTTTGTTAAAAAAAAAAAAAAAAAAAAAAAAAAAAAAAAAAAAAAAAAGATCCAAAGCTTTAACCGTTACAGCATGTTTTGTTTATTTTGTTGTTACATTTATTTTGTTTTGCTGTTACTGATACAGTATGTTATGTAATTATAAGTTGCAGGGGCAACTTCGGTATATATGTTGTGTTTCATGTTAACTTTATGTTTACAAATATCTACCCACTAGGAACATATATACTAATATAATTACGTGAAAAAATAGTCATTTTGTTGTTACATTTCTCGCATAAATTCACATATGAAGTTGCAGGGGCATTTTCAGTATAAAAGAATCAGAGCATTTTATATTTCGAAGTTGCAGTGTCATTTTCGGTATAATTGTTGTTTTATGTATAAAATTATAAAATTAGTAATATATTTATAAAATACAACTCTTTAGTCTATGTATATATTTATAAAATATATACGTCCAAAAACTGGTATCAAATTATATTTTTGTTTCCTCGGTTTAGTTGAATTTTTGGACATTCGTTTTTAACAGGTAGATATTATTTTCCTGATTATTTGTATTCCATTTTATAATAAAATTTTATATTGAATCTGAAAAATTATTTGTATTTTCTATGTACATTGCTTTAATTATGAATTTATTGGTTTTTTTCATGTGGTGATTCATATTTTCTCTGTGTTAGTCGTTAGTTAGGATGTTCTTTACAATCACAAAGGTTACTATTTTTGCTTACAATTCTATATGGTTTAAATTTTCTTGCAGAAAATGAATATAGGGAATAAAGTTTACCTAAATAACATTGACCAGAAAGATGAAAAATCACATATCAAGGTTCGGGTGCTTAAAATTTGGAACTTTGTCAAAAATAATAAAGTTTGTTCAATTGAAATGATCCTGGTGGACAAGGAGGTTTGTTGTATTTCATATATTTTTATACCTCATTCAATATTACATATGTTTCAACAAAATAATAATTCTTATTTATTTTTTTTACCAGGGTACACAATACCATGCTTGTGTTTTCAATCAGAATTTCTTTCGATTTCGTCATCTTTTAAAGGAAAATGAAAGTTATATAATTATAAAACTCAATATGGCTGTTGTTACTAATGGTTTTAGTTATACAGGTCATAAACAAACCTTAACTTTGGATTGGAAAAGTATCCTAAAAAAATGTGATGATTTTTCGGGTCCGATGAATGGATTTATGTTTGTTGATTTTAATTCTATCATAAAACAAACATGCCCAAGAGACACATTCTTTGGTTAGTTATTAAATTTTATTCAAATCATTTTTTATCACTTGTGTTCTTGATTATACATTTTATTATTTAAATATTATAATATTAATGCAATAGTTTATCTTGTGTTATCTCTTGTGTAGATGTTATTGTACAGATCGTGTCATTTAGGCCTCTTGAAACTTCAAATCCTGTAGCATCCAAGCATTATATAAAACTCACTCTTAGCAACCTAGGGTGAGATTATATTTTCTAATTTCTTTATTATCTTTAATTTATCACAATTTAATATTAATAACTAATTTCTTTGTTTATTTAGTTCTGTACATCTGAATGTTACTATTTTTGGAAGTCAAGCATATCAAATGTTAGAATACCTAAAAAATAACCCGACGGTTAATTGTGTTATAGTGATGCAGTTTTTGAAGCTAAACATTTGGAATGGTTTGTATTCACTCTTTATATATACATGTTTATAATTATTGTTTTTGTAAACTTTTTATTAATTTGCTATACTTTTTGTACAGGAGACGTTGGAGACGTTGTAAACAAATACCCAAATTTCAGATTTTCTGTGAAACCAATTGGGTTTTAGGCTTACAGATACGAAAACAAAAACACAGAGAGAGAAAGATAGATAGAGTGAGTGATGATGAAGACGTCAGTACAAAGAGAGTTGTTGAGAGAGTATTGTGAGGTGTCGATATCGAATCTTATTTGGATCCGACTCCAATCCATATCTACATTTGGATCTAACTCCGAACCATGTTAACTTTAATATTTTTAATTAATTTCTCTTTTACACAATATAAACAAATACAAAATTTCTATTTTATATTATTTAAAATTTTAAAGATTTCAATTGACTGATTTTTTAAAAAATATTATAAATGAGTAAATTAATATTAGCAAATTTTGTTACACATTGTAATAAAGGAATTAACAAAGTTAACTTTATAAATACATTTACATTATTATTATTATTTATTTATTTTTAACTAACTTCAATTCTATTATATACACATATTATTTACCTAATTTCACATTTCATATCCTATCCTATGTCTTCTGATGCAGAAAACAACAGGAACATGTACCACATGCAGGCCAGAGAGAAAAGAAGACAAAGAAAAATATATTTGGAAAATAAAAGATCGAAGAAAATGAAAACATCGAACGTTCTAAGTACATCATTACAACATCTCTTAAAAAATATCTTTAACTGTAACCGTATTATTATTATATATTATATGTTTTACTGTTACATAGTTGTATACATATATTTACAAGTTTTATAAATTGTTGCTATTTGCAGATCAATTAACCAACGTTGTTCGTCAAACTCAAAATGTCAATTCATTTACAACACCTGCAATGCATAATACGACCATACAATACTCTCATTCATTTACAGATGTTAGAACTCTGTTTTCTAATATTACAAATGTTATAAATCCGTTATCTAACATTAGAAATGGTAATTATTTATTGTTTTTAAAATATACTATTATCCATTTTGTATATAATCGGGATATATATATATATATATATATATATATATATATATATATATATATATATATATATATATATACATACTTATTTTATTTTTTGGTTTAACGTCAATTTCGATAAACATGCCACTTCCATGTTACCAAACAAAAGACAGTACTATGTACTTTCAAATGAGATGACATCAAAAAATGCATCTACAGTAACCAATTCTTCATCATCAATCAAGTTAAATCCAGGATGTTATAAATTAAAAACGAAGACGTGAAATTTATCCCCTGTCCCATTGATTGATTTGACAGAAGATGTAGAAAATATACATCAAGTTAACAATGAAAATCTTATTGTTGGTATCTCAAATGGTAATAAAAAATAATATCAATTTTACATTTCAAATACTATGTTGTATATACTTTTAAAATTCATTGATATTTTCTTCTACGCTTTTATTTTACAGAATATTTGGATCATGGTGATCAACATGTTGTATGTCAAACATGTCATGCAAAGTTATGGATAAATGAATCCATTAGAGGTAAAGAAAAGGGGAACACAGATTATTCATTATGTTGTGCTTACGGCAAAGTTCAACTTCCAAATTTAAAAAAAGCACCCTCAACTTATGAAAAAATGTTCCGAAATATGGATTCTAAAAGTAAACACTTCATGAAAAACATTCGACGTTACAGTTCAATGTTTTATTTTACGTCGATGGGTGGTAAAATTGATTCTTCAATCAATAAAGGAAACACTCCATACATTTTCAGATTGGGTGGTCAAAATTATCATATTATTAGAAGTTTTTTACCAGCAAAAGGATCAGAACTAAAATTCTCTCAGTTATACATTTATGATACTGAGAACGAAATTGCAAATAGACAAAGATGTTTTTGGTATTTATTCAAACTTCTTATTCATAATTTATTATTATTATTATTATTATTATTATTATTATTATTATTATTATTATATATATATATTACTAATATTTTGTATAAATTTATTTATTTTAGTGGGGAAAAGGATCAATCAACTTCAATTGATAATGATGTTATTGAAGATATTAAGGTGATGTTGGATTCAAATATTGTCTTGGTTAGATCTTATAGGATGGTGAGAGATACTTTTCTGAAAAATCCAGAAGTTGATATGAAATTACGACTTATCAGGAGAAGGGAGCAGGATGAAAGAACATATAACCTACCTACTGCTTTTGAGGTTGCTGCTTTAATTATTGGTGGCATTTATGATTCAATTGAAAAGAGGGATATCATCGTTCAAACAAAAAATGGCTCTCTAAAACGTATTAGTGAGTTGCATCCTTCCTACCTTCCTCTCCAATATCCATTACTATTTCCATATGGGGATGATGGTTACAGTGTTGACATTCTTGATAGAGGTGTGCCATTTACGACCAACACCAAGCGTGCGTAATGTACAACGAGAGAATATTTCGCATATAGGATTCAAGATAGAGATCATTCGTTCTCTCTCATTCTTAATTCAAAAAGGTTGTTTCAACAGTTTCTGGTATATGCCTATACTATGATGGAAACGGAGAGAGTGTACTACATACGTAGGCAACAACATGTTCTTAGATGTGATTCTTATGAAAATTTACGTAACCAAAAAGCTTAAGGAACGACTCATATCTCCAATGTCGGCCAACGTGTCATATTACCTTCGTCCTTTACTGGTGGAGCACGCTATATGCTGCAAAACTATTTGGATGCTATGTCACTATGTAAATGGTTTGAATATCCTGATTTTTTCATAACTTTTACGTGTAATCCCAAATGGCCTGAGATTAAAAGGTTTCTTAAGGATACTTCACTTCAACCAGAAGACAGGCCTGATATATTATGTAGGTTGTTCAAGATCAAGCATGATGCATTCATTAAAGACTTAAGGGAGAATCAAATTTTCGGCAAAGTTCAACCATGTAATTAAAACTATATTTTTTAATTATGTATAAAACATTACTCTTATTATTATATTTTTTATATGTTGTTATAATCTAATCACATTTTTTCCCAATTCTTTTACAGATGTTTATACCATTGAATTTCAAAAAAGAGGTTTGCCGTATAGCCATATATGTTTATTCATGCATTCTGACAACAAGCTACCAACTGTTGAACTTATCGATCCGATAATTTCAGCCGAGATACAAGATATAGTTGAAGATCCTCAATTGTATTCACTTGTGAATGAGTTTATGATTCATGGTCCATGTGGAGCTGAAAATATGAATTGTCCATGCATGGTGGACAAAAAGTGCTCTAAAAACTTTCCAAAACAATTCTGTAATCATTCGTCTATTGATCAAAATGGTTTTCCGTTATATAGGCGGAGAAACGATGGTCATTTTGTAGAAAAATCAGGTGTAAGGTTGGATAATAGAAATGTTGTTCCATACAACAAATATCTATTGAAAAGATACCAGGCACATATTTATATTAAATGGTGCAATTAGGGATCTTCTATAAAGTATTTGTTTAAATACATAAATAAGGGTCCTGACAGAGTTACAGTTGTTGTTGTACCAGCCAACAATGAATGTGAAAATAATGATGTGGTTTATGAAATAACTGAATATTACGATTGTAGATATTTATCATGTGAAGCATCATGGAGAATTTTTAAATATGATGTTCATTGCAGATATCCTTCTGTTGTCAAACTACCTTTTCATCTACCTAATCAACAACAGATTGTATATGGTGAAGATGATGATATTGATGATGTTCTTGACAAACCTTCTGTTGCGACTTCAAAGTTCACATCTTGGATGGAGTGTAATGCAATCGACAGTGAAGCACGAAAACTTACATATGTTGAATTTCCTACAATGTTTGTTTGGATATTAAATGGTCGGTTTTGGAAGCGAAGGAAAGTAAGAAAATCCATCGGTAGAATTCATTTGGTTTCACCTAAACTAGGTTAAGCATATTTCTTAAGGATTCTTTTAAATAAAGTAAAAGGTCCGACATCATTTGATGAAATTCTCACAGTAAATGGTCAAAGACATTCTTCTTTTAGAGATGCTTGTTATGCACTTGGGCTATTAGATGATGACAAGGAATACATTAATGCAATTAAAGAAGCAAGTCATTCTAGATCTGGTTTTTATCTACGCTTCTTATTTGCTACATTATTGATGTGTAATAGTATGTCTAAACCAGAGGTCGTTTGGGAAAATACATGGGAATATTTGGCAGATGGAATTTTATATAACCAACGACAAAGATTTAAGTCTGCACGTATTTTTTTTCTTATTTTTTACTTTATTTAATTTCTTTTTTTATTCAACACCCATTGTATAATTACTAATAAAATTATTAAATATCGACCACATATTTTCTAAATTATTTAATATTTTCGTGCAGAATTGTCACTCGGAGTAGATGAACTTAAAAACTTAACTTTGTTCGAAATAGAACAAATTTTACTTCAAAACAACTCTACTCTCAAAAACTTCAAAAATATGACATACCCAGATGTTGAATTCGTTTCTTCTTCAAACAATCGACTAATCATCGAGGAGCTAGATTACGACATTCCCGTTTTAAAGAATGATTATGATCATATGCTTCCTGCATTAACAAATGAGAAACGTAACATTTTCCTAAACATCATGAGTGTTATTCAAGAAAATAAAGGATGTGTCTTCTTCATTTACGGTTACGGTGGAACGGGTAAAACTTTTTTATGGAATACAATATCAGTAACAATTAGATCTGATGGTAATATTGTCTTAAATGTTGCTTCAAGCGGTACTGCTTCCTTATTATTGTCCGGTGGTAGAACAACACACTCTCGATTTATAATTCCATTTGAACTTACAGAGGATTCTTTTTGTAAAATAAATCCAGGTGGTGAGTTGGCTAGCTTAACAAGAAAAACCTCTTTAATAATTTGGGATGAAGCACCTATGGTCCATAAGCATGCATTTGAAGCTTTAGATCGAACTTTGAAGGATTTATTAAGGTGTGGAAATTCAACCATCTCAAATATTCCATTTGGGAGGAAAGTTATTGTGTTTGGAGGAGATTTTAGACAAATTCTACCTGTTGTTCCGGGTGGCAGTAGACAGAACATTATAAATGCTTCTTTGAGTTCTTCATAGTTATGGCAACATTGCAAAGTCCATAGATTAAAAAAAAAACATGAGGCTAACTGTTGGAAGAGATCCATCTGATATACGAAAAATAAGAGATTTTGCAAATTGGTTATTGGATATAGGAGAAGACAAACTTGGTGGCCCGAATGATGGGGAAACGATTATTGATATTCCTGATGGTATCCTCATTAATGATTCACATGATCCTATATGTTCCTTAATTGACTTTGTATATCCGTCAATTTTGGAGAACTTCAGTAACACAAATTATTTCCAAGAAAGAGCGATACTTGCTCCAAAAAATGAAGTAGTTCAGGAAATCAACGATCGTTTGCTTAACAAGTTTCCAAGAGATGAAGTTGAATATTCAAGTTCAGACAGCATATGTGAATCTGAATTTGTCCATGATCAGTTTGATTCAAATTTATACTCTCTTGATGTATTAAATGGTCTCAAAGTATCCAGTTTACCAAATCATAAGTTAGTTTTAAAAATTGGTGTTCCAATAATGTTACTGAGAAATATTGATAAAAAACGGCTTATGTAATGGCACAAGACTACAGGTGTTATTATTGGGCAAACGTGTTGTCGAGACGCGTATAATAACTGGAACTAATATTGGAAACCGGACTTTTATTCCAAGAATGTCTTTAACTCCATCAGAAAAAAAGATTCCCTTCAAATTCACAAGAAGACAGTTTTACTTGGCCATATGTTTTGCAATGACTATTAATAAAAGTCAAGGACAATCGTTATCAAATGTTGGTTTATTTCTCAAAGATCCATTTTTTTCACATAGACAATTGTATGTTGCCTTATCTAGAGTTCGAAGTAGAGAATGATTAAAATTATTAATTTTAGATAAAGATGGCAAAGTCACAAATAAAACTTCCAATGTTGTTTATAAGGAAGTTTTTCAAAATTTGTAGCCAACTTTTTTATAGTATATTTTATTCATTTTTAGCAAATCACACTTAATCCATCATATTACTTTATTTATTTATAATTACGTATTGTTTATTTTATGTTAATTTCATTACACACACCAATAAAGCATCATCTGTGTATGTCCAACAAGAATCATGCACCAAAAATAAGGGTTTTCAAAAAACTTCATTTCTAATTAAATACTTATGATTTAGTTTGTAATTAAATACTTACAAATTAAAAAGTTTTTGAAAAATTCAATATTATAATTCATAAATTGTCAAAATTAATAGAAATTTTATTTTATTATTTAATTAATTTTAAAATTCATATGTAGTTAAATACTTATCATTTATTGTGTAATTAAATACTTATAAATCAAAAACTTATTCAAAAAAATACAATATAAGTTTTCTAACTTAATGATATATTACTTATTACATAACTAAAGTTTAAATTATATTTAACATTAACACTCGTGGGTTCCACTGGTTTTCACCTTGTTATATGACATAACTAGAAGGCTTATTATGATAATATATCACAAAAGAAAAATAAACATATATTATATTATTAGCATAATAAGAAAAGGAGATTTAACATTATTAGCATGGTACTTAAAAAAAATTAATAGAATTTCAAATTAAATTACCAGATAATTAATATAACAAGCAACGGAGATGGTACGTAGCCATCAGTTATGAAGCCGACCAGCCATTCACGCCATCATCACTTTCGTTGACAATAATTTAATATAAATAACGCCTAATCTATGAAAGAGTCAAACCGTGAATTTCTGTACGATATGTTTAGATTCTTATAACATTACTAAAAAAACATTTTAAGAATTAAGTGGTGGTATGTTTTTAATTTTTATACAGAAAATTCAAGCATGATATCTTAAAGCCAATTGAGTTATATTAACTTTTTGCCCTTCAACAAATTTTTAAACATATATATATATATATATATATATATATATATATATATATATATATATATATATATATATATATATATATATATATATATGTGTGTGTGTGTGTGTGTGTGTGTGTGTGTATGTGTGACGGTTCACTCGAGATTAAAAAAACAAAATAGAGATCTTAAGATTCAACTTCAACCATATATTTTTCATTTGTCATTATAATGCTCTAGTGTACCGGCAACAACGAGGTATGCCTAATCATAAATGATTATATAACAGAGATGTATAATCATATAGGATTATACATGTTTATACGCATATGTCTAATCTTAAATTATTATACATATATGTATGTTCACAAATTGAGTAATCATTGGTGACAGTGGTGGGGTCGGTTGGTGTCAGAGGTGGTGGTAGTGGAGGTGGCTGTGGCGGTTATGGTGGTGGGGATGGTGGCGAATGAGAAAAGAATGGACAGCGTTGTATAATCATTTATGATTATTCCACGCATGTCGTGCTGGTACGCCGGAGGGTTCGAACGGCAAATGCAAAATACGTGGCTGAGGTTGCATCTCAAGATCTCTATTTTATTTTTAATCTTAACAGAACCTATTTCTCTTTCTCTCTCTCTCTCTCTCTCTCTCTCTCTCTCTCTCTCTATATATATATATATATATATATATATATATATATATATATATATATATATATATATATATATATATATATATATATATGCACACACACACATTTATTTTGACGCAAAAAAGTTATCGGTGGAATAGGTAATTAATATACATGTGTTTTCCAGCCAAACATATTTTCTTAAAATATGCTATTTATTAACTTAATATACACAAAACATGTTTTTTTTTTTTTTTTTTTTTTTTGTCTTTTTGAGTTTTAGAATGTTACTTTTATCGGAAATTTATTTTAATTATATCAAAATTCATAATTTTTTATTCTCTATAAATAGACATCAATGTTGATATAGTTTTAAGATAAAATAAAAAAAATTAGAGTTTCAGCTATCGTTATTAATAAGTAAATAAAAACGCATCAGGTTTTTATTACAGTATATTCGTAATTCACTTATGAATAAAACGTATGCTTAATTTTTTTATAGTTTAAGTATTGTTTATATATGAATATAACACGTTGTAAAGTTTTCTTACCTAAAATATTTTTTTTTACATCATCTTTCGTCACATGTTATATTTATATATAAATAAAACGGATATTAGTTGTCGTCATATGTTATACTCATATATTAGTAAAACATTTATAAGGTTTTTATTACAGTTCATTTGTTATTCATATATAAATAAGTAGTATGTTAATAAAAAGATGAAGTGTTTTGAAAATTTTAACTACTTATTCATATTAGAATAACAAATGAGCTCTAACAAAATTATGATAAATATGTTCTTCGTATATTAATACTAGTTGTGAGGAAAGTCAATATACAGTTTATTCATATGTGAATATAACATGTGACGATATTATACAAGTAGTAAAAAGTTTATTATATGTTATATTTATATATGAATGATACGTAATCTGTAAAAAAAAAATTAATCATACTTTTATTCATAAGTGAATAACGAATGTATTATATTAAAAATCTGATTCATTTTTATTCATTTATGAATAACGATAGCTGGAAAAAAAAAAACTATTTTTCTTAAAATCATATCAATATGGATGTCTATTTGTAGAGAATAAAAAATCATGAATTTTGGTATATTTAAAATCATTTTTCGATAAAAATAGCTTTTTAAAAGTTATAAAAAATAAAATAAAATAAAACTATGTTTTTGTATATATTAAGGTAATGATTAACATAGTTTAAGAAAACATGTTTTGTTGGGAAATACATGTGTATTCCTTTTCCATTTCCGCTGGTACGACGGAGACTTTTGCGACAAAATAAATGAGTGGCTAGGAATAATTCCCTTATTTTCAACCTTTTTTTTGCTCAATTAAACTTAACTCTCTCTCTCTCTCTCTCTCTCTCTCTATATATATATATATATATATATATATATATATATATATATATATATATATATATATATATATATATATGCTTTGGTTATTTTGTTTTTACTAAGGTCCCGTTTGATAGTTGTAGTCTAGGAAAGTATAGTATGGGAAAGTGCTATCTAGGAAAGTTTCTTGACTGAGAAAGAAATCATACTGTTTGATTGTACATCTGACTAACTGTGCCGAATGATGAAAAATGACCATATTACCCTGCTGTTCTATTATATGATGGATGAAGTTGCTGAATAATTATAAAAACATACAAACTATCATACAAAATCAAAACTCAATAATCATTTAAAAATCCAAATACAAATTGTCTTACAAAGTAATTAAACATAAATCAATTAAAATCCAAATAGAAACATATTGAAATTGATAATAACATACTAATTTGCATATAGCTCTAAAGTAAACCGGGTGAAAGTAGTTGATTAGCAATTTGCTCACGCAATGTAGCAATGTATTCAATGGCTTCTGAACCCCATTATATACCTTGTGTGTTTTCACCCTCAATCCCTCCACCGTGCACATCAGGATTAACCATAATGTTCTCTTCAAAATTTGCAAATAACTCATCTTGGATATTGTATTTCCTTATAAAATTATGGACCGCGACACAAGCAATGACTATGTCTCTTTGTATCAGAAAAGGATAAGGAGTCATATGTTTTAAGATTGGGAATCTCACCTTCAATACACCATAATCACGTTCAATAACATTTCTAAGTTGTGCATGTGCAAGATTGAACCTTTCTTCTTTAGTTAAAGGTCGGCATCTTTGAAAATCGGCTAACCAATACTTAGTGCCACGGTACGGAGCCATGAACCCGCGACTGTTCATATATGCGGTGTCACAAAGGTAATACTTATCTATAGGTGAGTGACATTTATTATATAAAGAATAAAGATAATAAAACCTATATAAAGAATATAGATAAACTGATATAAATATTAGAAACCCGGTAGAGGAAATGGAAATCCGGAAGTCGGATTGAATGCAACTTCTTTCAAAACTATTGAATCATGTGTTATTCCCTCCCATCCAACCCATACAAAGGTGATATCATATCAAAATCACAAATTCCTAATACATTTTGATAACATTCACTTTTTTCTCTTCCCCTATATCGCGTTTGTTGATCAACAGACACAACTGCGTGTACAAGAGTTCCATCTAGTGCACCTACTGCTCCGGAAAATATAGCTTTTAACTGTATTTGTCGTTTTGAGGCATATCTTGTTGTATTAGGAGTTGTTGATACTATAGTTTCTTTTGCAAAACACATCATTGCAGTTAGGACCTCGTGAAAACTTTGATGAATGGTTTGTGTGGAGTGATGAAATCTTCCTTTAACCACTCAAAAACGTTCATTAGGTCCTATAACATGTAAAAACATAACCATCTTCTCTTCAATGCTTATTGTCCTACTAGCTTGCAACCAACTTCTTTGCGTAAAATGATTGCATAATAATACAAATGCCTCTTGTGTAAGATGCATCATATCGTAACATTTTGTAGGGTCCCCGTGTATCAAATCTTGCGTATACGCATACCCGCTCGAATCGTTATCTCTTATTCTATGATTTTTTTAGCTTTGGCCGGTTAACCTCGAAAATTACAAGACAAGTGAAAAAAAACTAAAGCTTCACCATTAGAAAACATACTTAACCTGTAAAAAACAATTATATATAACATGTCAAATATAAAATAAATAACAACAAAAATATTTATAACATGTCAAATATAAAGTAAATAACAAGCAAAATATTTATCTAATAACAAAAGTCTTGCACCAAAAATTATCCATTAACAAAAGTCATGCATATAAAAGTCATCAAACGTAACATAACAAAAGTCATACAAAAAGTCATCAAACCTAACTTCCAAAAGTCATGCAACAAAGAACTAGTAAAAGTAATCAAATGTAACATCTAAAAAGTCATTAAAGGTAATTAAATTTCATTCCTACATTCCTCACCCATGAGTCACAAGTGGTAGGCGTAAGTCATAACCAAGCTTTCCTAACATCGGCAGTTTCAGCAAATAGCAAAAGAGTGGTCTTGTGTCTTTCATATTCTTCTCCTCATCCCATGTTTGCCAATTTTTTTCCATACATGCATCTATGTCCTTATCCATTTCACTTCTTTGGTTTTGTTCCACAAGTGATGATTTCCTCCTCAACTTCTAGTGCCCTTGTGTTTCTCTTGTTTCCTTCAGCTCTTTGTTTCCAACTACTCTCTTATTTTTCGAATGTCCGGAGGATTCTTCACTTGCAGCTCCGTGTTGGGTTGATTCGGGGTTTCCGTTTGGGTGCATTGAACCTCATCAAATTCATGCTCAGTGTCTTCAGGAGTAGGTCGAGGGAGTGTAGAAGATGTCCCCCAACTATCAAAGTCGGTAGAGGTTGACCCGTCAAATAGTTAGGTACATAGATCAGGGAAAAGGAGGGGCATGGTTTTCAAAGCTCCTATAATCTTGTTCAACTATTTAAAATTGTGAAATTATCAAACCATTAAAACATAATAATCAGGGAAAAGGAGGGGCATGGTTTTTGAATGTCCGGATGATTTCCTCCTCAACTTCTAGTGCCCTTGTGTTTCTCTTGTTTCCTTCAGTTCTTTGTTTCCAACTACTCTCTTATTTTTCGAATGTCCGGAGGATTCTTCACTTGCAGCTCCGTGTTGGGTTGAGTTGGGGTGTCCGTTTGGGTGCATTGAACCTCATCAAATTCATGCTCAGTGTCTTCAGGAGTAGGTCGAGGGAGTGTAGAAGATGTCCCCCAACTATCAAAGTCAGTAGAGGTTGACCCATCAAATAGTTAGGTACATAGATCAGGGAAAAGGAGGGGCATGTTTTTCAAAGCTCCTATAATCTTGTTCAACTATTTAAAATTGTGAAATTATCAAACCATTAAAACATAATAATCATATTTCTACTATTTGTTTTAAAATCATACGAGTATATATTACCTTCGTCTTCGTCTCCCATTCTTCATCAGTCAAATTAAATTTATTTGTTAAAGGGTCATATATATTTCCGGTTTTGCTTTTAAGTTTCACCTAAGCTTGATACTTTCCTTTGTAGTAGTCGTAGTGGTTTCTCATTTGTTTTTGGTCAACAACTAAATCGTGTTCCTTTAACAATTTTTCGACTGCAACCTTCCATGAGTTTGGTTTGAGGGCACTACCCTCACGACCGTTAGTGGTTACTTCATGGATACATGCATCAAGAAAAGTTTTATCCAAACTTTGGTCCCAAATGATTCTAGATTTCCTTTGTGACATGTCTATAATAAATAACAACATATATATTGAAAATTCAGCACATATATTCATCAATTCAACATCTTTGTACAAAAAACAACATATATATTGAAAATTCAGCATTTATGTTCACAAATTCAACATCTTTGTACAAAAAACAACATATGTATTGAAATTTCAGCATGTATGTTCATAAATTCAGCATCATTGTAAAAAAACAACATATATGTTGAAAATTCAGCATCTATGTTCTTAAATTTAGCATCTTTGTAAAAAAAACAACATATATATATATTTCTCGGTTTTTGAGCCAAAATCTTCTAAAATCCATAACTTTCGCATACGAGCTCTGTTTTTGACATTCTTTATATGCACGCGTAGCTAAGATTTTGCTCTACAACTTTCGTTTAGACATCGTCGGCTAATTTTGACTTTATTTTTAATATTATTATTTTTAACAGACCGGGATAGGAAAATCCGTTAAAAATTCATAACTTCTTCATCCGATATACGTTTTCGTCAGACTTTTTACCGTTGTACTACAAATGATGAGACCTTCAATTCTTCTTTAGGTTGTGTCTGCTAAAAATCACTCGATCTAAAATTCGAGTTTTTAGTTGTGTACTGCTAAGCTGAAACTTCGAAAAATCATAACTTCTTCATACGAAGTCAGATTTTAGCGTTCTTTTTATCGAACTTCTCGGTTTAACGAATACTACGACTTTCATTTAGATTACTAAGGCTAAAAATTAGTTTATTAAAAACTCACTTTTTACATCATTCGGCGCCGTGCCGGTTTTGTCACGGATCTTCGAATGGTCATAACTTCTTCATTATAACTCGGATTTCAACGAGGTTTTTGCCTAAACATTCCTAACGAGATTATTTACAACTTTCAATAATAAAATTTTACTTATTTAAAATTTTATATTTTCGTTAAATTTCACTATTTCACTTTTAATTAGAATCTCATTAGACTTCCAATATTTTCTGAGAGATTCTAAACACAATTTTACTTCATTATTAGTAAAAACTATTTGTTAGAACTCAACACTCAATTTCACATAATATTATTCTCTTATATATTTTACAATACACGATAACTGAACGTGTATGTTACACACACACACACACACTCTCTCTCTCTCTTTCTCTCTCTCTCTCTATATATATATATATATATATATATATATATATATATATATATATATATATATATATAGAGAGAGAGAGAGAGAGAGAGAGAAAGAAAGAGAAATAAAAAGAGAGAGAGAGAGAGAGAGAGAGAGAGAGAGCGGTTTAAATGAGAACCCAAAAAGATTAAGAACCCTAAGAACCATTTTTTAAATGTTTTCACTCAAGGTATTTTCGACAAATCAAACATTAATATTATATTTAGCAAAACATTTCATTCTCTAGTTTACATCTAGTTGTCACTTGTTGTTGGACAACGGTTCGACCACCATCAGACCGTCATCCCACCACCGGTGGACTTACACTAAATACAATGGTATATTGTAGTTGTATTCACAATTTAATAGAACAAACATTATAGCTCTCATATCTTTGCTAATACTTTTTAATACACACAATCTTATTTTTGGAGCAAAATATACAAAGTTTTAATAAAAAAAAAAATTGACTTATGCCATGACAAATGCATTTTTTTTTTCTAAATTGTTGTTTTCTATAAATATATATATATATATATATATATATATATATATATATATATATATATATATATATATATATCGTGAATAAGACATATTCATAGTTTAAAATACCATATTTATAGTTTAATAAATATATTAATTCACTAATTCACTAATTTTTTATTTTCATGGACACATTAATCCATATCCTAACACTAAATTTATTTCAAATACACAACTTAATATAGACTATTCTCAGTTTAATACATAAAATTTACAGCTTAATACAATAAATGATATATCATTCGTATATTTAGATAAATCAAACTCAAACTCTACCACCAATACCAACTACCATACGGCGCCACCAACCATATATGTCATCATAGCAACCATCTTTCTTTCCAAATCATATGTGTATATATAAAATCATGGATTCACAACTTAACAGTTCAATAAACCAATTAATTCACTAATTCAGAGTTTAATGCAAAATAATTATAAAAACTAATATATTCTTACATATTTATAGAACATAGAAAAAAATATTCACATGAAAACTAATAGAAACATTCATATATAAATCATTCATATTTTAACACAAAATTCATTAAAAGTGTTTAACTTAATACAATCAATTCACAACTTAATACAGTCAATATATAGTTTAGTTCATAAAATTCACAACTTAATATAAAAAATTTATTTTTTAATGTACAAAAAATATATATATTCACAAACAAATGCTCAAATGAAAACTTACATTTATACATTCAGTTCTATAGACTATTGCTTCTTTCAAATTTTATTTACCCAAACATTCACAATTTAAATTTTACATAATTTATTCAAAATTAGATAAAATCATATTTTTATATAATGCTTCATTAATCTCATATTTCTGAAGCAAACAAATAATTAATAAAAACAGTTCACAACTGGATACAATCAGTTCACAACTTAATACAATAAATTTACAGTTTAATACAATCAATTCACAACTTAAAATAATTAATTCACAATTTAATACACAAAATTCCTAGCTTAATATAATAACTTCAAAGTTTAATACACACCATCATTTAGCTATTGCAATTCTTTTTCTGATAGCGGGTCACATGTATAGGACCAACTGGGGCATTGGTCATGGTCTAAAAGATATTTTAGAAGCTCATAAAGGTACATTTACGGGCCAGGGCCATAAAGGCCTATATGAGATCCTAACAACGTCATGACATGCTCAATTATCTCTTAACCTAGCTAAAAATTAAACATTCATGACCATATTCTCAACTTAAAACTCTCATTTCAAGACTTTAATTTATAGTTTAATAAATGAGTTTAGACTCTCATTCATTTTATTTACCACTTAAAAACATACTTGATATTGTTGAAGCATTTTATCAAATACCTTGTGCACCATACAAATTCACAATTTAGCAGATTATTTTAGGATTCTCATTCACAATTTATTAAAATAGTTTAGGACTCCCAAATATAATATTCACCACTTAAAAACATATTAATTCACTCATTCATAGTTAAGACTAACATTAACAGAACTAAAAAATAATTGGAAAATTAAAACATCACCATTCACAACTTGGAAAAATGTAAATTCAAATTATTTTAGAAAAACCTAACAAAATAACACAAACTCTAAATTCAATTCACAATATAACAACCATAAAACATAAACTTTGAATATCATTTTTATGAAAACATTATAACAAATAATACAAGAAACTTGGATTCACAGTAAAAACTAAAATTAACAAAAACAAACAATAAATAAGATATTAAAACATTAAATTCATACATTAACAAAAGGAAAAACGATCATAACAAAACTAATTTTTTTTATTAAAGACAAAGCAAGACTTTTAGAATAAAAAGGCTTATATTATAATATAATAATATATTCTTAAAAAATCAAACTCAAAACATGTACAATTAATTGTATAAAATTTATATAATTATGAAATAGCTAAATTCATAATTATCAGACAAATCATAAAAAAATAAAGCTATAAAAATAATAGTCAAAATTAAATATAGAATAAGGTGGAATATGATATTCTATTAAAAAAGATAATTAATAATAAGTTAATATGCACTAGACTCTTAGGTTGTAACAAATGAAAACAAAAAGAACTAGGAAGTTTATGGAGCAAAGTAATGATTTCCTAGTAGCTAGAGAATAGCAACACTACATAAGCCAACATGAACCACCTCTCTCTCCTCCAACATAAAAGCTGTGAATCAGCTTTTTCTCTGGTGACTAGTGATGGCGAGGGCTACTGACAGGTCTAAGGTCGGTTTTGTATTTTTGTAGTTATAGTCTCAGGTCGACTATATTCAACACAACACTGGTGGTAGAGTAGTGGCAAGGGTGGTGGTCGGAGACGAAGTAAATCTGGAAAAGGCGATTACGGTGGATCATCATTGTTAGAGCTCGTAAATCAGGCGTTTCCACTCACTTGAGATGGTAGATCTGGACACTCCGCTCACCGGTGCTTATGAATCTGGCATCACCGCTCGTCAGAGTCTTAGATCTAGACTCGTATGTCGACGTTGGTGGTGGTTACCAATAGAATTCATAGATGCCGAGATGTATGAGGACGACACTATCAGTGGATCCGGTGCATATAGAGAGTAAAATTTATAGATCTACATGGTGGTGTCTGTGCCGACATAGATTACAGCGAGCCGATGGGCGAACATGGTGACCATAGTGACTCAAGGAAGATGTCAATAGTAGAAGGAGGTAAAGAAGATAGAGAGCTTGATGTTTTGAGAATTATGAGAGAATGAATCAGATTTAGTTTATATCTAGCTTTTGATAGCTAATAATTTGTTTGTAAAACTAGGTTAAGATTTGTTGTTATTTACAATCATGTCATTTTTAAAAAATAACAAATATATTATTAATTATAAGTTAAAAAATGGTTCTTAATTTTTTTTTTTTAATTTTGTTCTCGTTTGATCTTTTACACACACACACATACACACACACACACACACACACACACACATATATATATATATATATATATATATATATATATATATATATATACATGGTTAGGTTATAATGTGGATGGACAACTATTGTCTAGACATGTAGACAATGATATTCTTTGAGAATTACTAAGAGAATAGGCTGGTTGCTAATGTGAATATGTTCAACTTTATACAATTATCGTTATTTTCATGCATTCTCACTAATTATTATTTATTATTGTTCTCACACATCGTTTTTTACTCATCTTCATTCTTATAGAATATGACTCAATAAAAATTCTAACAAAATGAGAATAAAAAAATTATAATAACCTTATAGGTCATTTAATTAGTGAGAATGCATGTTAATGACAATAGTTATGTAAGATTGAACGTATTTACATTACCAAACAACATATTTTTAATCCATTGTCCACACGTCTGCACAATAAATGTCAATCCACATATATATATATATATATATATATATATATATATATATATATATATATATATATATATATATACACACACACACACACACACACTGAGGTTCACTAGAGAACCATTCTTAACCATATAACCAACGAACCAACCTTTTTTTTCATATGTTAGAACTTTTTTTATAAAAAAAAAACTAAAAATATATAAATTCATAACTTTTTATCCTTTTTCCAATGATATCAAATTCGATAAAAAAAATTAACTTTTTTTTCCATCAAATTCTTAGTGTGAATCTCTGCAGATTCACAATGTGAATTCGAATTCACATGGTGAATCCGAAAAATATACAAGCATTCACAATGTGAAATTATGAATTTAGATATTTTTTTAGTTTTTTCTCGATAAAGAATAAGCTCTAAAACTTAATTATTTGGTTCTTTTGGAGAACCATTGATAATGGTTTTTTATTGAACTTTTTCATATATATATATATATATATATATATATATATATATATATATATATATATATATATATATATATATATATATATATATATATATATATATTAGCCAATATTTATTATAATTACCTTTTGAGTAAATAGTTTTTCAAGTTTCCTATTTATCAAACTTAGTTGTATCTGTATCTTGCATATATACGATACCATAAATGAAAAGAATTATTCAAGGGAAAATATTTCTTACATGGTATCAGCCAGGATCCTTAAACGCTAGTCATACCCCTCTCCTCTTCTTCACGTCTCTTGCTCTTATGGCTTCTTCCTTCTCTGAACTTCCCCTTAACACCATTCTTCACCTTCTAACCATCAAACTATTATACTTAAATTTTTTTCTCTAGAAAAATCAAATTCTTCTCCTTGTCTCCTATCAAAACCTACTGGGACATGTTGATGGCTCTTCTTTCGCTCCACCCACAACCACAGAAGTTGAAGGCAAATCGACACCAAATCCAGAGTATCATACATGGTATCAAAATGATCAAAAGACTCTTCTTATTATTCAATCATCATTAACGGAAGAAGCTATGACTAAAACTCTCGGTCTTAACAATGCCCATGCAATTTGACATGCATTTGAGGATACCTATAGCCGTGATTTGTGAGAACGATTACAGAGTCTACGTAACTCCCTTTACCAACTACAAAAATGATCCTCTCCTGTCACTGAATTTGGTCGAAAATTCAAAGCCATTTGTGACCAATTATCTGCAATTGTTCACCCTGATGATGACTTGGACAAGGCTCGTTGGTTCTTATGTGGAGTTGGGTCAGCCTTTGAATCATTATCCACAACTCACCGTACGGTCGCCCCTTATCCTCCATTCCAGACTATCATATCTCATGCAGAAAGTCATGAACTATTTCTTAGTTCCATTCACAGCCATGTCACCATTCCTGCAACTTTTACTACTCAATCTCAACGAACCTCACCAATAACCTCTACGTCATGGAGGTATCTACAACTGTGGGCGAGGCATGAACAATTTTCCTGGTGGTAGAGGGCGTGGAAAACGACCTCCCCATTTTCAGTTATGCAGGAAAAACGGTCACTATGCGTCTTCATGTCCAGAAATTGCTACTTTATAACAAGGCTCTTTTATTAATGAAAACTTGGCGCATGCATTTCACAATCAATGTAACTTAAATCATTCAACTTCAAATTGGTATGTTGACTCTAGAGCTTCTACTCACATGACAAACTCTGCATCCAATCTTGATTCTTCTTCCTCTTATAATAGGAAAAATCAAGTGGTTTTTGGAAATGGTATCGTTTCAAACATATCTCACATTGGTAAATATTCAGTTTCGAGAAAACTGACATTATTGGATGTCTAGTTGTCCCTAATCTTACAAAGAACCTTCTGCCTTTAGCAAGCTCACTAATGATTCACCGGTTGATATTCTTTTTTCTAATAAATTTTTAGCTATTCAGAATTGCAACACCAAGGAGGTAATCACAAAGGGTAGAGCTTAGGCAGGTCTTTACTTATTGGAGTAAGGAAATAAACCTTTCATAGCTAGTTTAAGAAATAAAAGCACTCCTGCTTCTTTTGAAATTTGACACAATAGATTAAGACATGTACCGTTTGACATTTTTTATTTATTGCAAAACTTGGGTTGTTTATCTCTCACTTCTGTTTTACCAAAACCAGACATATTTTACTCTTTTCAAATCTAAAAAAGTAAATGTTTACCTTTGATGAGAATTACAAACAAGCTACACACATACTTGATCTAATATATTCTGGTTTATGGGGATCAACACATATACCATCCACGGATGGTTATTGTTACCATATCATATATGTGGACGATGATTCGAGATTCACATTGTTCTATCCACTCAAGCTCAAATATGATTTTGCACATACTCTTGCAAATTTCTTAACATTTGTTCAAACTTAGTTTTTATGCAAGGATAAAACCTTTTAAAGTGATGGAGGCACAAAATTTATAAATCAAAAAGTTCAATAAACCTTTCTTGCAAATGGTACACATCATCGAATATCATGTCCCTACATCCCACAACAAAATGGAAGAGTAGAAAGAAAACATCGACACATAACATAAACTTGTATTGCCATGTTATTTAATGCACATGCACCCGCCTCTTTTTGGGTTGATGCCTTCACTTTAGCAGTTTATATTATCAACCAGTTTCCTACCAAAAATCATTGATCACAAATCCCCTTTGAGGTATTGTTCAACATCATTCTTAATTATTACATCTTTAGGTTCTTTAGATGTAGGGTGTATCTATATTTTCTTGATTATACAGGTCATAAATTAGCCCCTCATAGTTTACCTTGTATCTTCATTGGGTATAGCACAAACTACAAGGTCTATCGATGCTTGGATCCAAAAACCAACATAATTTACATCACCAGGCATTCTAATCTTGATGAGAAGTTTTTTCCATTTGCGAATCAAGTTTCATCATCTGATCCCTCTATATTGCTATTTACAACATTTGATGAACCTGGTACATCTAATGGGAACACCATGCATTCGAGTTCAATCAACACCATGTATCAGCCTTCTGCTATATCACATGATCACTCACCCTATAACGCTCTCTTCCAAATTGATTCCTAGTCTGAGGCTATGGCTTAAAGATCGGTCATCATAAGTATTAGGGCTTTTAAAAATGTAAGATCTAGGCCCTTATGGGTGCGGGTGATATATTAGAAGTGATCCGGATGTTCGGTTCATGTTTTGGAGCATAAGGGTATTTCGTTAAAGTGTTAGTTTAGGATTTTGTGGAAAATGGACTTTTGTTCGGAAGGTATTAAGGAAGGTATGAGTTTATAGAAGTGTATGGCTTCTCGTCACTTTTCCATGGATATAAGGATCGTCGGAATCGGGATTATAACAAAGAAATTATGGCCTTCGGAAGTTTTGTGATTTTCAGGCTTAACCAAGTACATACACGGGGCGTACACAAAGAGTACGTGGGGCGTACTAGTGAAGAAGGTAGTACATGGGGCATAACATAGAGTACGTTGGGCGTACTGACCAATATGGTCGTGAATGTTCTTTGGAGTACGCTGAGCGTACCATATTTACATTAGTCGTACGCCAGTCTGAGCAGAACCCTATTTTAGGGTCTTGGACCCTATTTAAACTCTTTATCTCATAACCTAACCCTAATATCTTCAACCTCCATCCCTCTAAACCCTAGAAATCGACCCTTAGCTTTTATTTGAGTGATTTTGGCGCTTAGATGGCCATTAGAGAAGTATTTTGGTGCTTTTGAAGAAGGTGTTCATTCCTGAAGACTTATTGAAGAAGATAGAGCTTTTTAGATTCAGAACTACACCAGCTTTTGGCTCTCATTTGAGGTATAAATTCTTAAACTTGGTGGTCATTTCCTTATATCTCTTATGTTGAGTTTTTGGACCTTTTGGTCTCAAGGATGAAGCTTTATGGTTAAAATTTGATTCTTATGCTTAGGGTTGCCACCCTTGGTGCTATTTGAGTCCCTAAGACAGAAAGTTGCCATCTTGAAGGTCTTAATAGGTTCATGCAAGAGTTAAGACTATTTTAATGGAAGTAGAATGTTATTTGGTCTTTTTTAAGCATGCAAAGGCATAAAGTTGCCAACTTTATGCCTTAGGACTCATCAAACAACCTAGATCTGAGCTTGGGACGTAAAGTCTTCAAGTATTAAGCACTTAATGGATTTTTTGCATAAGCTGGTTGTACGTTGGGCGTACTATGTAATACGCTACGCGTACAGCCTTTCGCCCAGTACGCTAAGCGTACAGAAGAGGTACGATGGGCGTATGCTCTCGGGAGGACTTGGACCTTAGTGGACTTCGGACCTTTAGGCCTTAATGATTTTGGGCCTGGAATTGCTGATAGTTGGGCCTGAATGTATCTTTGGGCCAATTTTTGAATAGTTGGGACTATTAGGCCTTGTGGCCCAATATAGAAATGGACTTCTCATTTATGGGCCTCAGCTTGGGCTAATTATTGAACTGGGTTGTTGTGGGCCTTCGTAGGCTAATTGGAAACATGATTATGGACTAAGGAAAATATTGGGCTTTAGGATAAGGCCCATTGGAAAGGTTTGGACCCAATTTGTAAAATTAGGCCATTGATGGATTTATAGACATTATAGTGTTAGGCTTTTGTTTTGGGTTTGGGACTTAGTTTTGGATAACACTCGGCTAGAGGTAGAATGGTCATTTTAACCCATGCATTGATTAAGGATTATGGTTGGGGACCCAATTGCTAATTGGGTATATTGATCGGTATTGATAGCTCAGGAAGTGGACAGGGCAGCAGCTAAGGATTTCTTTCAGGAAGCTTCTGCATTCGAGGTGAGTCTCTTCACCATACTATGTGGTATACTAGTTGTTTATGTAGTATTTATAAGACCATGTGGGAGTTCCCATGGCATTCTAGGTAAAGACCATGGGGGTACCCATGGCACATAGGTGTAAGACCATGTGGGGGTGGCCATGACATCCTGCAGTAAGAACCTGGAGGGTGTCCAGGGCATCCTTATATGTTTATATGTATGGATTATGTAGCTTATATGGCTTATGTGATTGGTATGGTTTATATGATTAAGTGGGGTATGCTCTGAGGAACTCACTAAGCTTGATGCTTATAGTTTTGTTTATGGTTTCAAGTATCATCGGTTTAGAAAGGAAGGGTCCGACTTGATCGCAACGCACACACCCGTGTTTCCGCAATATATGATTTTGGGACGAACTCTGATGAATTTTTTTTAATTAACCATGTTTTTGGAATGTTTGGATTTAGAAGATATTTGTGTTTTGACTATAATAAAAATAAAATTTTTACCTTTGATTTTTGGGTCGTTACACACCCACATTATATCCCATCTGCCCAATGATCGATTCATAATACTTGTTAACTACCAACACACCTTTGTTGCATGAACATCACGTCAATTCACCATCGACTCTTCCATCCTCGTTAGCTCAATAGTCACCAGCTCGACTATTAACTTTTTCACCGTTGTCCATATCTTCTTCCGCTTCCACGCCCGAACTATGCATCCCATGGTCACTCAATTCAAAGTCGGCGTCTTCAAACCCAAGTATCGAGCTAACTTTGCATCTCTTGGCTCCATTTGTCTTCATCAAGCTCTTTTAACGACCATCATCCCTAAGGATTTTAAATTTGCCTCAAAATATCCACATTGGCAAATGGTTATGCATGATCAAATGGCTGCGCTACGAGAAAAGAATACATGGGAATTAGTTCCTAGACCATTTACTTTCAATGTCGTTGGATCCAAATGGATCTTTCGTACCAAGTTTAACTTTGTTGGCACAATTGAAAGATAGAAAGCTCGTCTGGTTGCAGAGGGACTCACTCAAGTCTATGGCCTTGACTACTCACATACCTTTAGTCATGTTATTAAGGCATCTATAGTTCATATTGTTCTATCCTTGGTACTGATACAAAACTAGACTTTACACCGATTGGATGTCAAGGATTCCTTCCTAAATGGGAGGCTCACTGACATAGTCTTCATGGAGCAACCTTCAGGTTGTATTGATGAGTAGTTCCCCTTAGACGTTTGTCGTTTGAAGAAAGCCATATATGACCTTAAACAGGCACCATGTGCTTGGTTTCAATGACTTAATGATTTTCTTTCCACACTTGGTTTTATTTATAACTGTGCTGATACTTCTATTTTTGTTCTACAACCTTCATATAAATTATTTATCAAAAACAACATTTTAATTATAAATTTTATTTATCAATATTTGTTAAGTTTATAATTGTATTTTATACAAATATTATATCACCATAATTTTTATCCATATAACATGTACATAGTAATCATATACAAATAACATTTTATAAACACATAACATGTAAGAAAATTCTTATTTATTTACTTATAATAAAATTTACATAAATTACTAACGTAAATAGAGATCTATCGACGACATGTCTAATGAAAACCGCAAGTGTTACATTAAGTCTATGACGATTGATGATAAGAGGAAATAGAGTGTGTCCTATAAAAAATGGTAGGATAATATGATGCTTGATTTGAATGGGTTTGTTCATTCCAAGGACATGACATCAGATATGGGGTGTGGAGGAGAAACATCCAGGTTTATAGATAGTGATTCCCCATTATGTAACATCACGTTTCGCATCGTTATGTGATTTAAGGCTCGTGGGCCATAATCCGGGTATGAGAAGGTATTGAGACTATAAAGGAGAAAGGTTTAGGCCCTTTTTGGATATGGATAAGGTAGGTTGTGTGATAAAAGATTTTGGGTTGTGCTTTAGAGCCCAAGAGTGTCGGTAAAGGCGTTGGATCAGTTTTTTAAGGACTTTGGGTTTTGTGCAGGAAGTTTTAAGGATATCGTGTGTCATTAGAAGTGTGGGGATTCTCGTCACCTTTTCGTGGATATGAGGTTCATTGGAAATAGATCTAAGACAAGGAAGTTATGGCAATTTGAAATAATTGGCAGATTTAGTCCTTAATGGAAAAAGTTGGCGAATCAATCCCATCCGTGCATGGGAAGTGGCACATGCCTGAGTGCGTACACCCAACATAAGTTGAAGGTACGCCCATTGTAATGAGCAGAGTTCCAAACCCTAATGTTTAGGTTTGGGCACTATTTAAACATCTTTATGAGCTCAAGGCTCTTTCATTCTCAGCCTCCAATGTCCTTGAGACCCATTCTCGAAAACCCTAACCCTCCCAAGAGTGTCATGAGCTTATTTTGTGCTTTTGGGTGCATTTTTGTGCATGTTCTTGAAGAAGGTGATTTGTGCAAGTTTTGAGTTCAAGGGAAGGCTTTTAGATCCAGACTCTCTACTCTATTCTCAACTCATTTGAGGTATAAATATTTGAACTTGCTCTTTAGAAGTCTAGATATATGATTATGTAAGAATTGTGCTCTTTTGGATCTCATGGGTGGGATCTAGTGGTAATTATCAATTCAAGAGCTTTGATTTGCCACTCTTGGCATTTCTGAGATTCAAGATCCTTAAAGTTGGCATCTTTAGGGTTAGCAGTCATCCATGCATGTGTTAAGGTGCTTAATATGAGTCTTAATAGTTGTTTTTGGAAATTCGGTCCCATTAAGGCATGCAAATTGATAAATTCGCCAACCTATCAATTAAGGGCTTGTAATGAAGCTTCCCCGAGGATTGGATGCAATGGGCTGAAGTGATTAAGTCAATATTTGAGTTTTGGTCCTGAGCACTTACACCCCACATAATGTGTGAAGGGTTTTAAGAATTCTAACACACCTAAGGTGAAACGATCCAAAAATCACGACCAAAAAATTTCTTTAAAAGCATTACTAGAATCATATTTATAAAAACTGTATCATAAGTCATAACATAAATTCTCGAGTATTAATTCAAAACATAATATCATTATCAGAGTCAAACATTCCCAGGCTAACTGACTATGGTGTGTGCACTGCAATCTCCCCGAGCTCCTCTTTTGAAAACTGAGTACCTGAAACCAAAACTGAAAACCGTAAGCACGAAGCTTAGTGAGCTCCCCCAATCTAACACATACCATACAACAACATATAAAGCACATACTGGGCCTTGCCCACTGCATCGGACCAATATCCGGACTAACTGGGGCCTTGCCCCCTACATCGGACCGAAGTCCGGAAACTGACTGGGACCTTGTCCCCTGCATCGGACCGAAGTCCGGACTAACTAGGGCCTTGCCCCCTGCATCGGACCGAAGTCCGGAAACTGACTGGGACCTTGTCCCCTGCATCGGACCGAAGTCCGGACTAACTAGGGCCTTGCCCCCTGCATCGGACCGAAGTCCAGAAACTGACTGGGACCTTGTCCCCTGCATCGGACCGAAGTCCGGGCTAACTGGGGCCTTGCCCCCTGCATCAGACCGAAGTCCGGAAACTGACTGGGACCTTGTCCCCTGCATCGGACCGAAGTCCAGGCTAACTGACTGAACATAGCATAGCATAACATATCAACTAGCATGAACACATATACTGCATACTACATCGGGCCGTAGCCCGGAACACATAACACATAAAACATAGCACATAAATCCTGTCTGAGCCACGAAGGCATCAAACATACTAACTACTGCATCGGACCAAAGTCCGGAAACTACTGCTAACTGAACGGGCCGGCATTGTGGCCTTAGACCCGTCCCTACTGGAAGGAAACTCACCTGAGACTGCTGAACTGATGCTGCTAATCCTCTTGACTGCTACTTGACCTTTGACTCCGAACTGCTGCTCCACTAACTCTTCGAGCTTCAAAAGCCAATAAAACACTTAGTCCAACTGACCTCCAAAGGTCACTAGGTCAACTCTGGTCAAGGTCAAAACCCTCGTCAATGTCAACCTTCCAGGTTAACCCTACTCGCCGAGTTTACCTACTGACTCGCCGAGTTCCTACGCTCAGGGTCTTTCTTATTCGCGACTCGACTCGCCGAGTCAGTCTATGACTCGCCGAGTCCAACTAGTTCCAAGTCCTGTTCTGTCCAACTCGCTGAGTCACCACCCGACTCACTGATTCGAATCTCAACACGAAGGGTTTAGGGTTTCGCGATCTGACTCGCCGAGTCCAAGAACAGACTCGCCGAGTCCTAGACAATCTTCAACCAACTCGTCGGGTTGTTCATCCAACTCGCCGAGTCCATGCCTAACTTCATCCGACTCGACGAGTTGTTCATCCTACTCGTCGAGTTCCTCCTCATCTTCAAGCTACTCGCCGAGTCCACTCAAAGGACTCGCCGAGTCTATCCAGTCCTCAATCCATGCAGTGGCTTTTCGAGCCAAACAGAGTTTCCAACTCATAGATCCATACTTCTAGGGACTATTCCCCACATAAAGTGGCAAACTTTACGTGTAGATTAAGAGATCTAGGCTCAAAACACCCTAAACTCGGGTTTATGGCAAACATACTTCTTCAACATACCAAGGGCTGATACTTTAGGGGATTCAAGACCAAAACAAACATGGATCTGAGGTAGCAACCTCAGATCTGAACCTCCAACTCGAATTGGTTACATATCATACTAAAAATGACCAAAACTCACATATAAGAATAGATCTAGGTGCAAAGGGAGTCCAAGCAACAACTTATTACCTCCAACTGGTCTGAAATGTCTTCTCAATCTCGGATCTACAGTCCCTTCTTGCACCTCCAAGGCTTTTCTTCCTTCTCCAAGCTTTAGTGCACTCTACAAGGCAAGATCTAGCTCAAAAACGGATATGGCGGCTAGGGTTTGGTGTTCTGGGGTAGAGAGGCAGTAAAGGAACCCTAGGAAGGAGAATGAGACGCTTAAATAGGCTCCAAGTTCCCGGATTTACGGTTTTCCTCGTTCAGACCCAACTCGTCGAGTCTCCTTGGCCGACTCGCCGAGTCGGTTGCTTTCACCACAACCCGGATCCTGCTCGGACTCGCCGAGACTCCCCTAAACTTGAGGTTTTCTTTCTTTTCTTGGCTCTCCAAACTTTGGGGTGTTACATAAGGTGTGCATGCAACCCTAAATACCTTGGATCTTTGTTTTCTTTATTATACATGTAAACTTGAACTTTCCAAGGTATTAGCCTAACAAGCATGCTAAACAATGATACTTGGGTAATAAAAAAGTTAGACGACATACCTTTTTGTTGTAGTTAGAAGCCTTAGACCTTTAAGAACTTAGTGCCCCAAGTGTTACACCTCAAATGGAATCACACAACACCACCAACAATGTAGGAAATTGAGAGGAGGTCACTTGACTCATAAAATCAGCTAGCCCTCTTGTGTTTCCACTAGTCACTCCTTACTGCTCACTTTTGTGCCAATTTCATGAACTAGAGGGTTTCTTATATAGTGTGGCACACTAGGTTTACACCATGCAAACCCTAATGACTTTCCATATCCCTCATACTCCATGGGTTAAAACCTCCATGGAGTATCCATGGGTTACCACATGGGTTTAGCCCAACATGAAGAACAATGGATCATAAGCTCACTTTATAAGAATGAATGATTTACCGAATCAACCCCTTATATTTAATTAGTCTCTTTTGATCACCAAATTAATTATTGATCAATACTAATTAAATAATATGATTTCATATTAATATATTAGAACTTATAATATATTAATAAACCATAACAACCTCTTCTCAATTATCCATCTTTCAGATTGTCCCAGTGCCATGCAACCCAAATCGACCATGCTACTCTCGAGTCAAGTACATACCAATTATACTTATGGACTTAGACACTAATCCAACAGTCTCCCACTTGGATAAGTCTAATAACTATTACTGCAAGTATGACTCTACAACCCGACTAGCAATCGTAGCTCTTCAAAGTCGTTGTCGAACTCTGACCTAGTCAATGATGTGTCCATTAGATAAGGGATCATATATTCCTCCATTCTAGATATCATATGTACTAAGACATGGATTATAATTATTCTCTCTGTCCATCTGTTGTTTCCCGATTTCCGATTTATAACGACCGACTAATTGAACAAATCAAAATCAGTCCAGGCCTGGTGTCATCACTAAATCATTGAGGGGACCACATATATCACTTTTATCCACATGGGGTAAAAGGAACGGATAAACTTCGACTCAAATGCTTGCTTGTACTTACTCATCAAATTACATACAACAATATGTTCTATAACATCCAAGTTACTGGTGCATTTACATATGTCAATGTGCAACCGACTCATAACTACAACTCACATGTCTCCGTTTGAAGAATATAAGATATTATTGTCTCATGATCACTCGTGATAAAATCCATGAAGTGATTCAAATAAGCGTGGGTTGAATCCAATACTCGAATCTTATTCCAGGAGTACTCATGAATACTCCAGCCACTTTGTCCTAGACAAACTACAGAACAATTAATGACAGTCTTGTCGTAATACCTACTTCCAAAGTATGATCGATTGTGGATGGTTTGAATAACCTAGTTATTCAGGAAGTCAAAACAGCAAAGTGAAACACAAGAATAATACTAATCCTATATGGCCCTAAAACTTTTAAGCCATATTGATTATTCATCATTCATTGTATAATGTTTCGAATAATCAACTAAATACTTTAATTAAAACAATAGTTACACCATGCTCCAAGCATGCACAATAGGTTTATCTAAACAATAGTTACTACATTCCCCAAGCATATACACTATGTTTGTATATGGTCCTTACTTTGTGAAATGGATCAATTGAAAAACATTTCAATGATGCTCACTTCAAAATTCCAAATCCTTATTGCAAGTGTAAGAATTCCAAATTCTTGTCACTGCTAGAAAGTGTTAGATTCTAAACTATCATGCAATGATTCTTTTGTATTGTCTAGGTGCCAAAAGTCACAGAGACTTGACCAATGATATTACAAAATATTCATTTGGAGATTGTTACAAGACAATTCCATGGAGATGAGGTCTCAAATTCAAAGTACATTCCTTTGAACATCCTTCTTGCATAAAAGTTTCTAACTTTTCCATCTATTCTTCAACTCCTAATATGGCAACATTCCATATTTACCATATGAAAACTCATTATTAATAGACACCTGTCTATTCATAATAATGTCAATATGACCCTTCCATTACTATACTTCCAACTGTCCTTAAGCGACCAATCGTTGGCGAACCTTAGATTGTCCTTAACAGTTGTTTAACCATTTAGTCATATCTGGTTCTATTCCTTTTTCCCTCTTAATGCCCTAGGCATTTGGAAAATTTAGAACACGAGAATATTATAGCATATGCAATCGATCCTATACCCGAAGCATATGGGATAAGATTCATAATGTCTAACATAAAGACATGATACTTTATCATTCTTTTGCTATAATGTTTCTATTTGTCATGTTCTCAAAATTTAGATTATGAAGAGGGATGCCATAATCATAACCAAATTTTTTTTCAGAACGCAATTAACATTCCATATGTAGAATTTCTTTATGTTGAACCATTCGAACATAACATTCATATATATATATATATATATATATATATATATATATATATATATATATATATATATATATATATATATATATATTTGACTAAAATAGATTAAAATCTCAATCTGGGTTTTAGATTTGAAATGAAGTATGAATTCCTCTCCCATAATTATAGAAAAACAAATTTTCAAACCCTGCATCTTTGCAAATTGAAACTTTTATTTTCTATAATTAACATTGCTAACTTGCAACACTTTCCATAATAATTATACTCCCACTAGCATTATAATTATTATCTTACTAGCATAACAAATATGCTCCCACTAGCTTTGACATGTACTCAGGAATCAGTTGAACTTCTAAAAATCAATACTTATTGACTTTCTTACAAAAGTTTAGATTTCTGATACAATATGCTTCGATAAGACCTTATCTAGGCTTCTCAAAATCATTCACCTTTCCTTGGATAGCTCACATGTGTGTCTAAACAATTTTAGAATTTACAACCATAAATCTGTAATGTTTAGACCCTTTGCCATTTTTCACAATTTAAATTATGAAAAGGGAAGCCTTAATCATAATTGAATTTGAGAATGCAATTATCAAAATTGCTATCTCATTAAAATTTACTTAGTGAAAGCGTTTCCTCACCATCATTTTCATGAATCAGAGAGAAACCTTATGACAATTAGATTTTATGGTGTATGTGTTCCTATCCATGTGAATTTTTCAAAACCATAACCACAAGACAAGGTTAGTGACAAATCCAAACTCATATGGACTGAACTTGTTTAATCTCACTTTCTTACCACCTGGCAGTACAAGGGCCTACCATTGCCTCCAAGTTGTTATGCATACAATTTAGAACTCATAGAACTCACATACATAGTCAACTTTAACTGGAATGGGCACAAAAATAACAATATGTCAACATGATAGGTTACAAACCTCAAGTCGGGTGCTAGTGATAAACAATACGTTTTATATTCTTGATTAGATCTTGAAACTTTCAAGACCTTTAAGACTCCCACTAACCTCTTGACATATAAGACTCTCTTTTTCAATGAACATTACTTGAGACTCTCTTTGTCAATGAACATTACTTGACAAACAAATATTCAAAAGTAAGTGTGGATTCTTATCAAGACAAACACTTCACACCATTGGTCTTAGTTGGTCTTTGTTTTATCCAAAACATCACAACTTACCAATTTCAAATGTACAAGAGTAGAAAACATTTTACTCTGCATTTGAGAAGTGTTATAAACATTTCTTAATTTAATGTCACTCAAGGCTTAATCTTGGAGTATGACTCTAAGACTTGATTTGGAACGAAGTATGACTCATCTTCTTGATTTAACCATTTCAACAATTCGTGATTCTTCTTCTTAGCCATAAGAATGCACTAAGATGTCCTTAGAGGATCAATTGTGAGATAGTTTTCCATAAACATTAAGATGTTCATAAAACACGATTCTAAAGTACTCTCTCTTCTTTTCAGATTGAAGAAACTTTTATCTTTTTCCCTAATTTGATTCTTCTCATTCGTTCTGCCAAACATTGAACCTTTTCTAATGTTTTAGAAGTTTACTTAAACTTGTAAGCATAACAATGTTTACTAAACTTTAGTAAATCACGACGAATAGTTTTATCGATCTTTATGGTAGACCTGACCAGTGCACACCCAGTGTACCCCGATCCATAGTCCTTCACTTGACTCACATATACATATGAACAAGGAATTAGTCTTAATTTCCCAAAGATGAAAATTCTCATTCATCATACAATACAACTTGTATGATTCCAAGTTTCTGTCCAATTGAAACTTGGGTGATGAGAATCTTTCCTTATTTGGAAAATGTTGACTCTACCACAAACGAAAGAATCAAATCCATATTGCTAACATAGAAACATACAAACATCAATTTTCACTAATGCCATTGCAAGGAGATATAATAAAAATAAAAATAAAATTATTTATTTATAAAATGCAGAAAAACGTTTCATTACAATGCAATTACAAATGAAAACTATGTTATTACATATTTCCTATAAATCTATCATAACTCCTAAGCAGCAGCTCAAAAATCCAATCTTCAAACCATGCGATTGAAATCCATCTTCGCGATCAAATTCAGCATACTCTTCCTTTAAGCTTCCTTCCCTTGGCATGATCCTAAAAAACATCAAAACGCAACCTTGTGACATCATGTATTAAGAACCAACAATTAGGAACTTAATAGAGTTAGATAGTAGACTTACTGGAAGCAGAGTCAAACTTTTCCATTCTACCTTTTCTCAAATCTTTCAGGTAGTCAGGGCAGCTTCGCAACCAATGCCCATTCTCTTGGCAATATAAACATATAGAATCTTTGGGAATGGTACACGAGACTTTCTTTAACTTATGGACTTCCAATGTTTCCATTGTCAATGTCCATGGAAGTTTGGAGAGTAGATCTTCCAATCAAATTTTCTTTTCCAGTGCGCCAAATCATTGTTGATTCAGCAGCAACAAGCAAATAGGTGACATCAATAAGGGACATAGTAGTCCGTAATGAACTCACTATATGACTCAGGAAGTGATTGAAAAACCCAGTCAACCACTAACTTCCTCGATACAATGACATCCAATGCTCTCAACCTGTCAATATGTGACTTCATCTCCAAGACGTGAGTACACACATGCCTTCCATCTTGATGTTTCATTGCAAGTAGGGCTTGAGTGACCTTGAATTTTTCAAGTCTTTGAACTTGTGGTTTAGGGAGAATTATTGGAGGAGGTGGAGGAAGTGAAGTATGACTTCCACGATCCAACCGTGGGGCATAATCTTCAAGAGGAAAGCTTGTTCCAAAGGATTTGGGAAGACCACAGTTGTTTGAACTAGACATCTACAATGGGAGAAAATCAAGTTAGTTGATTTAGTCCTTAATATAACACCCAAATGAAATATTAAGGCTAAGACCCAACACAATATTAGAAAATTTAAAAGAGGGATGCCGTAATCCAAACTTCAAAATATTTGAAGGTATGTAAATGACGATTTACCAATTTCCACCACAAAAAAACAAAAAAGAATTTTAGGTTTTAAGTGAATTGAAACTCCTAGATCCTTTGAGATTCATTGAACAATTCAATGACATGTTTAAATCTCGAGTGTGCCCTTTAAGTTTATGACCGGGATGCCAAGGATCACAAAAAATGTGTGAATAACCATGCAAATTAGCTTGGCACACCCAATGTTACAACCACCTAATCAATGTGCCGGTTAAACACACACGCTCCATTGATCTATGATTAACATCAAGCTACCATTTTCCATGCATTGTCAGTCCAGATTAGTGTGTAGGTTAACCACACATGCTCCACTAACGACTTAACAAGGTGCAAAGTGCAGTTTCATGGGTTAGCACCATATTCACATTTTTCTAAAGTAACTAAAATTGGGAATTTATAAGTGTTTAGTTACTTTATATTTATCATTATACTTTTAATGAATGGAGAATTAGAATCCTATCCTACCCGTTCGACTAACAACCCTCCACCAGTCAAGGAAGCGGTGGGTGAGATTGGACACCCATTAAACTGTCATTTTATAGGCAGAAACCTTATACCCTCCTTATAGAACGGCTTCGTAAATGAGGCCTACTAATGGTAAGACTAACTTTACTCTTATACATATATATATATATATATATATATATATATATATATATATATATATATATATATATATAAATATTAAACCTATAATATTATAACAATATAAGGATTGAATTTTAAACTTTTAAAATCCTAGCGTTTGGAACTCAATGTTTCAAAAGTTGGACTTTTACAATTACAAATTCCAAAACTTGAGAGCAAGTTTTGTAACTTTCAAAACTTTTGGAATCCATAACTTATGAGTTTAATAAAGATTTTATGAAAAGACTCTTGACTTTCCATAAATTGAAGACAAGTTATGGAGTTCATAAAAAACCATTTATGAGAAAAAAAAGACTCTTCAAGTTCATAACCCTATGACTTTAATGATTTATTTAAAAGAAAATTTTTCATTTTCCATAACTTGAGGACAAGTTATGGAATTCATCAAAATCATTTAGATCAAAATTATAACAAGAAAATCAAACAATTTGTCTACGATCTAAATCAAACTCATAAGAAAAAGACAATTCAAATCAAACAAATTTCATGTAATTAGCCTAACCATATAAACTAATATAAAACATGAAACTTTCAAAATTATCTTTTCAATTGGATAATCATGATCATTACCACATCAAAAATAGGTTTATAAGTCAAAAAACAGTTTAGGGTAATGATGTTAGTCCAATTCCAGCCAAAAAAACTCGAAAAACTGCATTCTGGGGCACCAACTCGTCGAGTGCAAGAACAAACTCGGCGACTTGGTCAGGATTGTGCTTGGACTCAGCAAGTCCCCCAGTGGACTTGGCGAGTCCACTGTCCAGAATAGTAGAAAATTGATTTTTCAAGCTTAAACAACAAGTAGCATCAAGTATAATTGAAAACAAACCTATGCTCTAATACCACTGAAGGGTTTTGAGAATTCTAACACTCCTAAGGTGTGCATGCAACCCTAAATACCTTGGTTCTATGTTTTCTCTATTATACATGCAAACTTGAACTTTCCAAGGTATTACCCTAACTAGGATACTAAACTTTGATACTTGGGTAATAAAACAAGTTAGATGTCATACCTTTTTGTTGTAGTTGGAAGCCTTGGACCTTTAAGAACTTTGTACCCCAAGTGTTGCACCTCAAATGGAATCATACAACACAACCAACAATGGAGGAACTTGAGAGGAGGTCACCCACACTCATAAAATCGGCTAGCCCTCTTGTGTTTCCACTAGTCACTCTTTAGTGCTCACTTTTGTAAAAATTTCATGAGCTAGAGGGTTTCTTATATAGTGTGGCAAACTAGGGTTATAACATGTAAACCTTAATGACTTTCCATATCCCTCATGCTTACCACATGGGTTTAGCCCAACATGAAGAATAATTAATCATAAGCCCACTTTATAAGAATGAATAATTTACTGAATCAACCCCTTATATTTAATTAGTCTCTTTTGATCACCAAATTAATTCCAAATTAATTCTTGATCAATATTAATTAAATAATATGATTTCATATTAATATATTCGAATTTAAAATATATTAATAAACCATAAATAACCTCTTCTCAATTATCCATCCTTCAGATTGTTCTGATGCCATGCAACCAAAATTGACCATGCTACTCTCGGGTCAAGTACATACCAACTATAGTTATGGACTTGGACACTAATCCAACAAGGTCTAATACGCCACTCGTACTGATTAAGTTCCCCGATCATGATTTACATGTACGCTGAGCGTACCAATGGAGGTACGCCCGCGTAATCTCGTTGTGAGCTTATTGGGCTAGATCTCATTTTAGGCCTTAAATGTTTGGAGTCTTGGTTTTGGGCTTGCTGTAATGGGGATTTTTGGTCAGAGGAATATATAATTCTTGGACCCTCGTGTTGGGCTTGCCATTCTGGACCTATGTTTAAGATTGGGCCTTGGTGGGCTGTCACACCCCCAAACCAAAACGGCGGACACGTCTAGGGGTGGATTGAATTCATGTATAGTATCATAACAAATGAATAATAATGATCAAATCCAAACAATCATTGCATTGATAATTAAGTAGTTTACATTGTACATAAAACATGTTTACTTGATGTTAAATACGTAAGTCAAAACAAAATAGTATGGCGCGGCGATGCCTCATCATCAAAACCCTTTATGGTTACCTGTTTACTGATTTCTTGAGAATACAAGCGGTTTTGAAAAAGTGTCAACAATTAAGTTGGTGAGTTCATAAGAATTTTGTATATGAAAAATTGGTAGTTTTTCCTTGTATGAATGATAGAGTGTACTTTAAGAAAATCCAATATTTTCTTGTAAAATGAGTTGTAAGTATTAAATCCAAAGGCCAAAAATGTATGTAGTTTAGTACTAGTGAATAGTATTATAAAGTATTATCTTTATATAAAACTACTTGTATGTATGTTAACCCCGTAAACCAAATGTTTTGTTAATACCTCATGTGAGTTATCATAACCATGCCAGTGACTAGTAGCCTATTACGGTGTTCTTCAGGAGTCAGAATGTTATGACATTTGTCACCCCATACCTGCCGGTCTAACTGTAGCTAACAGTTTAGGTGCGGGATTATCAGTCCCATATAGATCTATACGCAAGTGCCATGCTCTCCCTACAAGAGAGTGTGGTTATAATAAAGGACTATAGTGTGTACTCTGGTAGGTATGGTGAAGCCAAATGTCTCACAAAATTATATTAACAGGTTTATGTCTAGTTTAATGAAAATCCTTTTTGTATGTGGAAGTATTATCCTTCCATAATAGTTACGTAGTGTAAAATAATTATGCATTTAAATCATTATTTTTGCGTTGTATTCCGAATTCGCAAAATAGTTTAAATGACCCATAAACTATACCTATTATAGTTTATAATGTATATTCCATTGAAATGAAAACCTTTGTATTTTTAGCAAACTTAGTATGTAAAAATTCGTAAGCTCGGTAGTAATGTCATTTCATGTATTTAGTATTTTTACATAAAATGTAAGAAAACATATGTAACGATTTGTATATTAACACAAGTTCTCTTGTTTTTAACTTGTACTCTCCCCTTAAAAACATGAAAATCTCAAAAAATTTAAGGGTATGAACTCACATTGAATGTGTTTGTAGTTGTATAGAGAGGTGATGACGAGATCTTAAAGCTTAGAGCACTTGAGGGTAGTTGTATCTTATGAGTTTTTAGCACATAACATTATGTGTGAATGAGAAGGATTGTCATGAAAGTGTTTGTAAAAACACTAGATTAATAAGGAACTTACCACAATCCTAAGAACCAAACTTGAAGAATAACTCTCAGGGAAAGCTTGAACTCGTTACTTGAAAGGAAATGTGACATCCCCAATTTCATGGCCGGAAAAGACCGATTTGTTTATGCTTTGTTTTTAAAATCTGAGTAATCATTTAAACAAAACTTTTGCATAATTTGTTCCCAAAACAAAATATGTTTATCAAAATGTTTCTCAAAGAGAATGTATTTACATTAAATAATAAAACCTCGGGATGTCATGTTTCAATACAGACCAAAAGCATAAATAGAACAATACAGACCTTACAACAGTTATTTATAACTACTGGTCTATAATCCACAATCTCTCGTCAAGTCAACCACCCTATACTCTTGTGCCATTACCTGTAATTCAAAGAAAACTGAGTGGGTCAGGCTTGAGAGCCTGGTGAGCATATAGGGTTTTCAACCCACAATAATATAATTATAATATCTAATCATCAAACAATCAACCCAATTACCCATCCCCATTATCTTCGTTTAATTTTCCCTAAAGATATTATCCTAAGGGTCATCTCCTATATTATATTTACCTCTCATCTCCTTACATATTATTTCCTTATATGTTTGTTCCTAAGAACTTTTCCTAAGGATCATCGCCTACATCGCATAGACAATACTAATTCGGGGATCACTCCCTCAATATGTGTCTAGTAAGGGTTAGGGTATCATCGCATGATTACGCAGCCACAACATCGCCTAGACTCGTAAATCATAATAAGGGTTAGACTATCATCGCATGAATACACAGCCACAACATCACCTGGACTTGTAATTCATAATAAGGGTTAGACTATCATCGCATGAATACACAGCCACAACATCGCCTAGACTCGTAATTCGTTACCTATCTATCATCACCTAATTACCATCACCATTATATCCTCACCTATCTCTTATCACATTATTTCATCACACACCAACTATTTCATTTACCCATGCTCTACCTAACATATTTATAGATATAAATTACATATACAGTTTAAAACTATTTAAAAACCTGTATAAAATATTCATTCAACATCCATCTAAAATAAACAACAATATATAAACACATAACACGTATTTCATAACAAATACATCATATCTATGTGTTAGAAGAAAGTAACTACACACTCACTCCAAACATATACTTAATACATTCAAACAATACTTGTATTAAAATCGTGTTTATGAAAGGGACTATACACTCACTTGATCAGACAATTATCGGACAGCACTACGGCTCTATAAGTAGTAACTCTTCGGTGAAACTGGGATATCTTCACACACCCGACTTCTCGTGGGCAGAGCTTCTGATCGAAAACTCTTTTCTTCTCGGGATCTTCAGGCTTTGGGACTTGCTTCGGGTCTCGGGATGATATCGGGGCTTTGGGGATACTTCTTTGCACGTAAATCGCGGTAATATGGGTAAGAGAAGAGTGGATTCGCAACTATGGTCGGCTGCCCCTTCAATTCTATGTATAGGGCCATTTTCTGTACTCACGTCATGAGTTTTAAGTGCTCACGTCGTGAGGACAGTAGGTCACTACGTTCATTATTTTTCCACTTACTCTGGTGGCTCCAAAAGGTGTCAGACGTCAGTTCACGTCGTGAACACTGTTTTCACGTCATGAACCCTGACAGTTTTGGGGTTTTGCGCCCTGAACTTCAGAAATTCATAACTTTCGCATACGAACTCGGTTTTCGACGTTCTTTATATCCACACGTGGGTAAAAATAAGATCTACAACTTTAGTTTAGACTTCGTCGGCTAATTTTGAATTTAATTTTTATTATATTATTTTTAGTAGGTCGGGATAGGAAAACTCAGTTATAAAGTCATAACTTCTTCATCCGACGTCCGTTTCCGTCTGTCTTTTTACCGTTGAACTACTATCGATGAGATCTTCGATTCTCATTTAGATAGTTTCGGCTAGAAATTCGTCGATCTCATATTCGAACTTCGGGCTGCATACTGGTAAACTGAAACTTAGAAAAATCATAACTTCCTCATACAAAGTCATATTTGGACATTCTTTTTATGCACGCTCTTGGTTTTACGTATTCTACGAATTTCATTTAGGTCTCTAAGGTCAAATATCACTCTAACATAAATTCACTATTTATGTTGCGCTGTGTCATGCCGGTTCTGTCGCGAAACTTCGACAGGTCATAACTTATTCGTTATAACTCGGATTTCGGCATTTTATATGCACGGAAACCTTGTGACATATACTAAAACTTGGTTATGATTATTTATTCTAAACACTCTTCTATTAAAAAGTTATTTTTGACGCTTATCGTCTCTAAATTGACTAGCCCGGATCTATAGGCGTTACATGAAAATAGGAGAGTTTGAAGTTGTAAATAAGGATCTTTGAATTGTTCTTTCCTAATATGTATGTGTGTGTGTGTGTGTGTATATATATATATATATATATATATACGAAGGGGGTGAGGGTGGGGTGAAGTGATATATGTCTTGAAGTGTGTAATTTATAATGTTAGGAAAAGGATCCATTTATCAAGTGGCATAAACCACCAAAATCACATGTGATTTCGGCCTACCACCAACCGAAATCACTATGGTTATTTCGGAAATGGTCCAACCAAGTTGACAATGGTGATTTCGGCCATGGTCCAACCAAAAGCACCTAGTGATTTCGGTCTAGGTGCCTAACGGAAATCCCAATGCTTTGGGGTTCTAATCAATTGACCTTTGTTGACATGTTTGATTTTTGTTGACTTGTTGACTGTTTTTGACTTTGCTTGACCAATATTGACGGTTGTCACATCATTCCCCCATTAGAAAGAATTTTGTCCAGAAATTAGCATTTTGAGTGGGATTTCAAGGGTTGGGGAAAAGATGTGGGTATTTTTGATTCATCTGGTCCTCATGTTCCCAAGTAAATTTCGGTCCTCTCTTAGCGTTCCACCGAACCTTCACTATGGGTATACAACTTTGCTTTGTTCTCTTGATTTTCCTGTCCATGATTTCCACTGGTTCTTCGATGAAGTTGTGACTCTTGTTGACTTTGATTTCGTCAAGTGGAATGACAAGATTCTCATCGGATAAGCACTTCTTCAAATTAGACACATGAAAGGTGCGATGCACGTTACTGAGTTTCTGTGGTAGTCGAAGTTTATAAGCTACTGGTCCGATTCTAGCAAGGATCTCTAATGGCCCGACATACCTTGGATTCAGTTTCCCACGGTTTTTCAAAACATATCATTCCCTTCATGGGTGATACCTTTAATAGTATGTGGTCACCAACTTGGAATTCCAAGGGTTTGCATTGCTTATCTGCATAGCTCTTTTGTCGATCCCTAGATGCTTTCACTCATTCCCAAATTTGGACGATCTTCTCTATTTTCTCCCTTATGATCTCAAAGCCGGTGATAGTGTTGTTAGGAACTTGCCCCCTTACCAGTTGCGGTCACCCACCTCAACCCAACATAAGGGTTATTTGCACTTGCTCCTATAGAGAGCTTTGAACGGCGCGACTTTGATGCTAGTGTGGCGGTTGTTATTGTAGAAAATTCGATGAGTAGTAAATGAGTATCCCAGGCTTTACCAAAGTCTATCACACAAGCTCTCAACATGTCTTACAGGGTTTGCATGGTTCTCTTGCTTTGCTCTTCAGTTTGGGGATGGTACGTTGTACTTATGTCGAGTTTGGTTCCCATAGACTTTTGTAGTGATTGCCAAAACTGTGAGGTAAATCTACTATCTCTATAGGAGATAATGGATATTGGAACACCATGTAATTGTACGATCTCTCTAATGTATGTCTTGGTTAGCTTCTCCATCTTGTCGGTCTCTTTTATTGGTAGGAAGTGCGCGGATTTGGTCGACCTATCAACAATCACCCAAATGGTGTTAAGACCACCCATCATCTTGGGCAACTTGGTTATCAAATCCATGGTTATCCACTCCCACTTCCACTCGGGTATATCCGGTTGTTGTCGTAAACCCAAGGGCTTTTGGTATTCTATATTGACCTTGGCTCAAGTCAGGCACTTGCCCACATAGGTAGTGATTTCTACCTTCATGTTTGGCCACCAATAATGTTTCTTGAGGTCCAGGTACATCTTGTCTGAACCGGAATGAACAGAGTATCTGGTCTTGTGAGCCTCGTTTATGACAATGTCTATGTACCCGCCGAATCTCGGTGTCCAGATTCGATCTATAAGGTAACGAGCTCCGTCATCCTTGACTTCCAGGTTTTTTTCCATTCCCCGCAAGGCCTCACCTTTGATGTTCTTGGGTTTCAAGGCTTCTAGCTACGCCTACTTAATTTGTGGTGTGGACAGGTGTGAATGGATGGTCATGGTCAATGATTTTACTCGACAGCCCGAGTATTCTTTTCGACTTAGGGCATCTGCTACTACATTAACCTTACCTGAATGATAATGAATTTTGCATTTGTAGTCATTATCAGTTCCACCCATCGTCGTTGTCTCATGTTGAGCTCCTTTAGATTGAGAATGTGTTGAAGACTCTTATGATCAGTGAAGATGGTGCATTTTGTGTCGTAAAGGTAGTGTTTCCAGATCTTCAGGGCAAACAACATTTCTACTAATTCTAGTTCGTTTGTGGTGTAATTGACCTCATGAGTCTTTGGTTGTCTTGAGGCATAGGCAATGACCTTCCCTCTTTTCATATGCACGCATCCTAGGCCCTGAATGGACGCATCACAGTAGACTACAAAGTCTTTTGTCCCTTCTGGAGAGATAAGATTAGAGCACTGAAAAGGGCTTGTTTAAGCATTTGGAAGCCAGTTTCTTGTTTATCCTCCTAGCTAAAAGTCACTCCCTTCTGATTCAAGGTAGTGAGCGCCTTTGCGATTTTGAAGAAATTTTGTATAAACCTTCGGTAGTAACCAGCTAGGCCCAAAAACTAGCGTATCTCCATTGGTGTTCTGGGTGCTGCTTAATTTTCAATCACCTTGAATTTAGGAGGGTCCATGTGTATCCCTTCTTTGCTGACCATGTGTCCCAAGAAATCCACTCTTCGAATCCAAAATTCGTATTTTGAAAATTTTGCATACAGCTTCTCGGCTCTTAACATTTTTAAGACTTGTCGAAGATATTGACTATGTTATTCTTTACTTCGTGAATAGATCAGTATGTCATCGATAAATACTATCACAAATTTATCCAGGTATGCTTAGTACACACGGTTCATTAGGTCCATGAAGATTGTGGGTGCATTAGTCAGTCTGAAAGGCATCACCACAAACTCGTCGTGACCGTAGTGGGTTCTAAAAATCATTTTATGAATATCTCCCTCTTGGACTCGCAGTTGATGGTAACCTGATTTAGGTCGATCTTTAAGAAGTAGCTCGATCCTTGAAGTTAGTCAAAAAGGTCGTCGATTCGGGGTAGGGGATAACGGTTCTTGATAGTGAGTTTGTTCAGTTCTCGATAGTCTATGCACATGCGGAAAGATCTGTCCTTCTTTTTCATGAACAAGACTGGTACTCCCCAAGGTGAGAAGATCGTTCTGATAAATCCCTTCCTCAACAGTTCATGTAGTTGGCTGGATAACTCTTGCATCTCTGTCAGTGCTAAACAGTATGGGGATTTGGCTACGAGGGTGGCTCCGAGGATCAAATCGATTCTGAACTTGACCTGCTGTACGGGTGGTATTCTCGAAAGGTCTTTTGGAAACACATCAGGAAAGTTACAAACTTCTAGAATTTTCTTGATGTCTTTTACCTCCTGTTTCCCATCAACAACATGGGCTAAGAAGGCATGGTATTCCTTGTGTAGGTACTTTTGAGCCTTGATTCAAGAGATGATTTGTAGATTTATGCCAGGATGGTCACCATAGATGACGAGAGTTTCGCTACTTGGTAGGTTAAGGCGAACAACCTTTTCGTAACACTGGATATTGGCATGGTGAGGACTTAACCAATCCATGCTAATGATAACATCGAATCTTCTTAGTGTGACCGACATTAGGTTGATTTAGAAGGAATGGTTGTTTAGAGTTAAAGCGCATCCTACATATATATCTTTAGTGCTTTCTATTTTAGCATTTTCCATTTCTATGGTGAATGTTTCATTTAGCGATTGGGGTTTCTGTTTCAGTAAGTGTTTAAAATGGTGGCTCACGAAACTTTTCTCCGCACCGTTATCGAAGAGTATGCACTCGTATGAGTTATCGAGGAGAAACATACCAGTAATCACGGTGAGATCCCTCATGGATTCCTCATTCCCCATTGCTAAAGCCCATCCCTATAGTGACAAAAGAACATGGTTTGGCATGCGGAATTAAAGTTTGCACAATGAACATGGTGATTTGGGTGCTAAAAGATATATTCGATCATAGTAAATGAGTACAAAAAGGGATTTAGTCTAGAATTTGATAAATATCTCACTCACTAATCACTATGACTACATCTCTCAAGCACACCTCTACAAGTGGTATGAACCCACCTTATATAGAGGTGTTTACATATCTCTCTCTCACTCTCTAATACTCATTAGTCATAAGGCTAATGCACCACATGCAAGTGGGTCTACAAAAGTCAAACCATCTACAAAGTCATACATGAAGAACTTTGCACCCCAACATTCTCCCCCTCAAAGTTAGGAATGGATGACCCACTTTAAATCTTCCAAAATCAAGCAACTACGCGGTTCGAGCCTCAAAGGCGACACATGTTGAAACAAACTTCAATCTTCAATTCTTCCATTATTCTTTAATTTGGGCTCTAGGATGTGATACCATACAATCCGAGCATCAACGAATGATCACGAGCTTCTCAAACTCTAAATCGATCACCCTAAAGTTAAGCATAAAAGCACACCCCAAAAATCATCAATAATTCCAAACCCATTTCAAAAATAAATCATTTCCGAACATCTAATTGCATCATTATGTAAGCTTCAAAACTTCAAGATCACTTCGGTCTTCAAATCCGCGTAATATGAAAAATTCAAGTTCGAATTTCCATATAAACTTCTCCCCCTTTTTATAATCGAAATGTGATTATAAAACCTTCAAGGAAAAAGAACGTGCTCTATTCGGAATTTTTCGTGTCAAAACTCCCACTTAACATGTGGCATAAACTTTATGCTTCAATCTGGAAAATCCAAAAAAATATTCAATTTTTAGCTTCGTTCACAGATCGTCTTTGACAAAATTTCTCAAAATGGGTATAAATTATCAATTTCAAAATTCTGTAGTGACCCGTTGCGCCCAAAATAGCAAAATATGCAAAACTCTCCCCCTTTTCCAAAGCTGGGTAGATAACGTCAATTTGCACAAACTGTAGGGACTTGAAATGCACTTTCTTCAATTTTCAGCAAAAACAGTCCTTTTTCGAATTTCAGTACGAATTGCCAAACATTCGAAACATCAGGGACTATTTTTGATAATTCTGCTTTTTATTCCCAAATCATATGAAGCATACCCCAAACATACGAAGCTTCAAATATTTTTCGAAATTAGGTGAAAAGTGTCAAACATTCAAAACTTCAATTAATGTTTGAAGTGTCAAATATTCGAAGGTTCAGGGGCCGAATTCGAAACTTTTTGCCATTTGATCAAATCATACGAAATGTTGACTAATCATATGAAGGGTTTGTTCCAATCATTCGAAAATGTTAAACGTTCGTAAGATTAGGGACCAGTTTCGTAACTTTTCACTTGTATTCCATTCATACGAAATTTCATCCATTCATATAAATACCAAATACCCCTTCGTTAATAACAACCCAAATACACCCTTCGAATCTAAATCACCAAAACACCCTTCGTTAGGTTTGACCACCCCTTCGTTAGATTCAATCATTTGCCCTTCGTACAAATCTTCATCTCTCTTCGATAGATTTCAATCAAACATTCTTTATTTTGATTTCATGAATTCGACTTTCTTAAACTTATTCAAACTACCTGTTAGTTAATCGATCGTCGACTATTATTCCAAAAACCTTCGAAATTAAGATCTCGTCTCTTATTCTTAACTCAATTCAATAACCCAGATTTCTTCAAAATCCTTTTATCATCAACCCTAAATTAAATTTGATTCCAGTTTTTTATCATACGCAAACCAAATCTTTCCTAGTTTGTTCTTCATATACCATCAACAAGTCTCAAAATTAACACTTCACCAATTTATTTTGACTTTTTTAGTTGAACCCGACGAACAACAAAACATTCAATCGATTCTTGTTTTGATGAAATCTGTTTTGGATTTTATTTCAATATGCTCAATCATCAACCATCGCATTTGACAACAACAATTAGAACTTGATTTTGAGTTTTAATCTAATCAAAAATCAACATCTTGACCATAATTGATTTTAGAAATAAATGGATTTAAAGAAAATCGATTCACAAGATATAAAAAATCAGATATTACTAGTCGATTTTGAGAAACAAATTAAGAAACGAAATCGGAACTCAAGAAGACCGATTACGACGAAAGACATGAATCATGACAATCGATTCAATCATCTACCGATTTCAAGAACTGAGATAGCAAGGTTGAAGAATCAAGAGCCATCTTTCAATAGATGAGTTGAATGTATGAGTGATATATACGTATGTAAAGTTAAATTGACGGACAAGATTTTTTAAGCGAATCATTCACATATATCGGATTACTTAAATGAATAATTGGGCTCAAGGTAAACTGTCTATGAATAGTATTGGATCCACTCATTTGGTTCAAATATTTAAATCAAATTCAATAACATTTTTGGGCTTCGAATAAATCGGATGAAAAGTAATCAGGTCACGATAATATGGGTTTAAATCAATTATGAACAGAGTACCGAATTCAAAATGGATTTGGGCTAGTCTGAATTAAAATGTACCATTTCAAATTTAGAATCACATCAAACAAACGATCTGGAATTGGATCGGGCTTTGATCAATAAAAAATTTACTGGATCACAACAAGTGGGTTTTTCAAAGAAAATTTGATCCAATGAATCAAACAATCAAAAATCAAGAGAGAGACTCACCAAAAATTGCTCAAATTGCGACAAAAGTTGCCAAACCGAGAATCGTTCTTCAAAAATCACCTTGATCTTGAAGACCCGCTCTGATACCAATTGTAGTGACAAAAGAACATGGTTTGGCATGCAGAATTAAAGTTTGCACAATGAAAATAGTGATTTGGGTGCTAAAAGATATATTCGATCATATTAAATGAGTATAAAAAGGGATCTAGTCTAGAACTTCATAAATATCTCACTCACTAATCACTATGACTACATCTCTCAAGCACACCTCTACAAGTGGTATGAACCCACCTTAGATAGAGGTGTTTATATGTCTCTCTCTCACTCTCTAATACTTATTAGTAATAAGGCTAATGCACCACATGCAAGTGGGTCTACAAAAGTCAAACCATCTACAAAGTCATGCATGAAGAATTTTGCACCCCAACACTTCCCACGCCCCCGCCATTTCTGTTATGTGCCTTTGGGCAGTCCTTCTTGAAATTCCGTATTTCACCGCATCCCTAGCATGCCCGACTCACCCCATCATTAGCGGCTTAGGTGGGTTGTTGTGCTGGCGTTTTACAGAAACGGGCGGTATGCCCCTTCTTTTTGCAATTGTTGCATTACAGCTCTCGACAGGCTCCATGGTGACGGCAGTTGCATTTATTGCATTTCGGAAGAGTCCCAACATATTTTTTTGGATAGTGTAGGGGTGGTAATGGCATGGACGGATACTATTTGTTGTTTATTGAACGGATCTTGAGCGTGTTGGTCCCTCTTCTTATTCCCTAACTTCTGTTTGTTATCTCTCCTCCTTGGTTGTTCAGGCGTGGGGGTTATAATACCTTGACAAACTCCTTGGTCAACAAGAGTTTGTGTCAGATGCTTAGCACTGTCAAAGGTGCTCGAGTTGGTGGATATGACCATTCCCTGAATTTGAGGGGATTGTCCCCAAATGTAATGCTCTACTTTCTTGGCCTCTGGGGTTTCCATTCCAGGGCACATAGTTGTCAGTTCGCTAAATCGGGCAGTATAGGTGGCAATATCGGAGCCCTTCATTGTGTGATCCCATAGTTCTTGTTCTAATTTATGCACCTCGCTCCATAGGTAGTATTCCTCGAGCATCATGACTTTCAGGTCCTCCCAACTCATGGCATTGGCCACAACTAGGGTTAGATTTTTAACGTGGCCGTTCCACCATGTGAAGGCCGAATTCGTGAATGTGCATGCTGCGTATTTGAATTTGTATTCGTCTGGGCATGCACAGATTTCAAATATGGACTCGGTTTTCTCAAACCATCTTATCAAAGTGATGACACCGTCATCACCATGATAGGTTCTGGGTTTGCAGTTCATGAATTCTTTGTAAGAGCACATTCGTGGGTGCCCTTGGTTTTCTCCCGGATTGAAATTGCTAGTCCCGTTTTCACTTCTATTGCCATTTCCATTCGTACTGTTACTGATGATTTGTGCCACGGCGGCTATCACCGTAGCTTGTAAAATGGCAATGTCCATCCGTGGAGGCGGTGTCGGTGGTGGAGTTGTTGGTGTGTAGTTTTTGCACCTTTTTGACTTCCTTGGTGGCATCTTTCTACCACAAAGTTAAAAGATGAACGATGATAAGTCTTTGATAAGGGTTATGAGTTGAGCATTACTGTAATGTAATGTCTCGGTTGTATGTGTATTAAGTCTTGTTTGTCATTGTAATTTACAAGTAATTCACAAATGAAAATTTTACTATAATGGGTAAAAAGTCGCAGAGCATATAGTAACACTAAATGAAATTAAATGCATACCAATTTCATTGATAATATAGTATTAGTACATACTTTTGTGAAAATTGACCTCTAAGGAGGTCTACATATAGGGAAGAGTATCACCAATGCTTACCAGCACACCTAATCTATAACAAATTGGGAGTAGTATAGGCCCTAATTGTGGCGTGTGGTGTCCTTGAATCCTCGTAGATCGGCCATGTGTCCTTGAATAGTCCTAGTCTCTGCTCCGGCTTCTGCCATTTGGCATTGTTCCTCGATTACACGTCTCTCCATTTCCTCCTGACGTTCCCGAAATTCCCGAATCTCAGCTTGGGTTGTGGTAAATTCCTACTGAAGGGTCTCGGTATGATCTCGGGTCCGATCATGATCTTTTTCTAGTCAACAAAGACGGACTGTGGTGACTTCCATGGTAGGTCCTACCTCCAATATCCGACTTGTCGATCCCCTGGTCTGATCTCCGAGGTGTGTGACCCGCTGAACCATGGCAGGGAGGGCCCTGTCTGCCGGACCTCCGTGACTAAGGTTATAGAAACCTCGCTCCATGCCGTATGGGGAATGATGTCATTGTTGTCTGCTCCACCTTTCCAGGTCCTCCGCCCAATGGGGAGTAGGTCCCTGGTAACCTTGATGATGTGCGGGAACCCACGAAATATAGGGAGGATTAATGACCTCGGACTCTGCGTCCGAGTCCTCATCTTCTTCTTCATCTGGATCCTCTTCAGGATCTTCTTTAGGGTCTTCCTCCATTAACACTTCAGGATCCCTTATGGGATCCTCTTCGATCTAACCATCATTTCCTTGGTTAGGGAAATAGGGGTCCCCGGGCTTGTGGAATCCTGCCATGACGTCTGTGCAATAATAGAGATATGAGAAATATAAGAAAGGTTTAAGTGTATTTCTCGGTAGTATTCTAAAATACTCCTATAGTATTTTAAATTTTATGTTCGATTTTTTTAGAGTTTTTGGGTAAGTTTTAGATTCGTTGTGCACCACAACCATTCCTAAACACATGTTAGCCATATCTCTCATAAATATAGTTGACCAGTCTATATTTATTCAAGATATGATTACATAACTATCTAGGCTTAATCGTAGTGTCCAACTTATCTTGATACTTTTTATATTGTTCTTATTATGACATTGTCCTAGTATGTATGCATGTACGTATACTTTATAAAAATATTATTATATTTTAAAAGTATACTTCTTAGTCAGAGTGTTTTAGCCCCATTATATTTATAGTTGTATATCTTACATGTTTGATATATGTAGTTCACTATAAACAATGCTCTAATACCAATCTACCACACCCCGAAACCAAAATGGTAGAAACGTATGGGGGTGGATTGACTTCATATACAGTATCATAACAAATGAATAATAGTGATCAAAACCATACAACCATTGCATTGATAATTAAGTAGTTTACATTGTACAAAAAACATGTTTACTTGATGTTAAATACATAAGTCAAAACAAAATAGCGTGACGCGGCGACGCCTCATCATCAAAACCCTTTCTAGTTACATGTTTACTGATTTCCTAAGAATACAAGTGGTTTTGAAAAAGTGTCAACAATTAAGTTGGTGAGTTCATAAGAATTTTGTATATGAAAAATCGGTAGTTTTTCCTTGTATGAATGATAGAGTGTACTAGTGAATAGTATTATGAAGTATTATCTTTATATAAAACTACTTCTATGTATGTTAACCCCGTAAACCAAATGTTTTGTTAATACCTCATGTGAGTTATCATAACCATGCCAGTGACTAGTGGCCTATTACGGTGTTCTTTAAGAGTCAGAATGTTATGACATTTGTCACCCCATACCTGTCGGTCTAACTATAGCTAACAGTTTAGGTGCGGGATTGTCAGTCCCATATAGATCTATACGCCAGTGTCATGCTCTCCCTACAAGAGACTATGGTTATAATACAGGACTATAGTGTGTACTCTGGTAGGTATGGTGAAGCCAAATGTCTCACAAAATTATATTAATAGGTTTATGTCTAGTTTAATGAAAATCCTTTTTGTATGTGGAAGTATTATCCTTCCATAATAGTTACATAGTGTAAAATAATTATTCCTTTAAATAATTATTTTTGTGTTGTATTTTGAATTCGCAAAATAGTGTAAATGACCCATAAACTATACCTATTAAAGTTTATAATGTATGTTCCATTGAAATGAAAACCTCTGTATTTTTAGCAAACTTTGCATGTAAAAATCCGTAAGCTCGGTAGTAATGTCATTTCATGTGTCTAGTATTTTTACATAAAATGTAAGAAAACAAATGTAACGATTTGTATATTAACACAAGTTCTCTTGTGTTTAACTTGTATTCTCCCCCTTAGAAACATGAAAATATCGAAAAATTTAGCAGTATGAACTTACATTGAATGTGTTTGTGGTTGTATAGAGAGGTGATGGCGAAGATCTTCAAGCTTAGAGCAGTTGAGGGTGGTTGTTTCCTATGAGTTTTTAGCACATAATATTATGTGTGAATGAGATGGATTATCATGAAAGTATTTGTAAAAACACTAGATTAATAAGGAACTTACCACAATCCTAAGAACCAAACTTGAAGAATAACTCTCTGGGAAAGCTTGAACTCGTTACTTGAGAGGAAAGTATGAGAGTTTGAAGATGTAAACGAGGATCTTTGAAGTGTTCTGGCCTAATATGTATATATATATATATATACGAAGGTGGTGAGGGTGGGGTGAAGTGAAAATTGTCTTGAAGTGTGTAATTTATCATGTTGGGAAAAGGATCCATTTATTAAGTCGCATAAACCACCGAAATCACATGTGATTTCCGCCTACCACTAACCAAAATCACTATGGTGATTTCGGCCATGGTCCAACCGTGATCACAATGGTGATTTCGGACATGGTTCGGCCGAAATCACCTAGTGATTTCGGTCCAGGTTCCTAACCGAAATTCCATTGCTTTGAGGTTCAAATCAGTTGACCTGTAACAACGCAAATTTTCAAACAAATTTTTCATTTCAAACAAAATAAAGTATTTTTATTCAAACTAAATATAATTATTCCAAGTGTTATGTCGAAATACAAATCATAGAATTCTCAAGATCTCAAAACATCAATCAGTGTGTACGCATCATGTCGGCGTCTTCCCACGGTCCTCGCTAGTACCTGAAACACATACATAGCAACTGTAAGCATAAATGCTTAGTGAGTTCCCCAATATACAACTTACACATATACGCCTTTCCAGGCCCTGACCTTCCGGTCCACAACACAACGCCTTCCGGCCCATAACATAATCGCCTTCCGGCCCATAACTTATTGCCTTCCGGCCCATAACATATTGCCTTCCAGCCCATATAAACATACACAGCACACATAACAATTAACTTACCACATATAGCACATATATCACATATCATATCCGACCTTCCGGTCACACAGTCAACCCTTACGGGTACAGTATACTGAGAAGACTCACCTCGTGAATATCGAAAGCTAGCAAATCCCGAAATCACTCGTGCTCGATCCGCCGAGCTACAATCTCCCTGTAACATCATATATCTCTTATTAACACTTTTATCTCTAAGTTTGACTATCCCTAAGAAGTCCGACATAGGTCAACTCTGGTCAACGGTCAACGGTCAACGGTCAACTTGACCGGACTCGGCGAGTACTATGGCGACTCGGCGAGTCTAGACGTCCTCCAATCCTCTAAGATTCCCTTCTACTCGTCGAGTATCCTCCATGACCCGACGAGTTACTCCTGGAAGAATCGCGGGGCCACCCCGACTCCACTCGCCGAGTCTGAAGAACAGCTCGACGAGTCCCAGTTATTCTCCAAGCTACTCGCCGAGTCTGTTCATTGAACTCGGCGAGTCCATGCCATGCAGTTGATCAAACTGCTTCCCAAGGTCAGAATTGTTCCGACCATTCATAGGTCTGGTCCTCTTAGACTGGTCCATCACGTAAGGTCTTCGTTTAGGCGTTCATGCTACACCCCAAGACTTATAAATTACATGTTGACCTAAGGCATAAGGATTTCAATCCAAAACCTTCATCAATTCCCGGAATGCACAGTCATGGGACATTCTGGACCTCCAAAGGTCCCAACACTGGGTTACAATCGTTTGGGGGACTAGGGTAACATTCAATCTATCCACAAAAGGGTTCCATAAACTCTAATCCTCTAAACACATCACCATAGCAGAGCATACTCGAATTCTTACCTGGATGATGTACTCTCTGTGTCCCCAATCCTCATAACGTGATTCCCCTGCTGTTCCTTTAGCCAAGCCCTTCTCTTCCTTGCACAATAATTCCTTCAAAATCACTAATGGCCTTTAACCTTGTTCTAGATGCACACAATCGATTTAGGGTTCTTCTCAGAAGGCTAAAACGAACAATGATGGCCAATAAGTCCCTTTTATACATCCCAAATCTGAACGGATAGGGTTTTCGCTAAACAGCGCAGACTCGCCGAGTCCATATCTGGACTCGTCGAGTCCAGTCGCGAACCCGCGACCAGGTCTACGATCCTACTCGGCGAGTCTGGCTCCAACTCGCCGAGTCCCCTCTTAAAACACCCCAAAACCACAATTTAACAATACCTGAGATTCCGGGCTATTACATGACCTTTGTTGATTCGTTTGATTTTTGCTAACTTGTTGACTTTGTTTGACTTTGCTTGACCAAAATTGACGGTTGTCACATTGGCCCATTTGGTATTGGGCCTTGGTGGGACCAATAGGCTTGGGCCATTTTTTTATATTAGGTGTCAAAGTCCATAACTATTTTTAGTATGTATTGATTTGATTATAAGCATGGTCATTTTGGGTTGCCTTCACTCATGCAACTTGATAGGATGACAAGAGGAAAGAGAGAGTAGGATTTATTATATGAATACTAAATTGGTACTCAAAATGGTTTTATTACTATATTATAAGATTAATATATTATTTGGAAATCATATTATTAATTAGTAATTAATCTATTATTAATTTTGGGATTAAAGGAACTTATTAATAAATGAGGGACTGGTTTTGAAAATTATTGATAGTTTTAAAATTGGGCTGATGGACTCCATAGGGTGGAGTGGAAAAAATCCTATAGGGGAAGCCTTTGAATTTCGTCCATGTGCTCTAAGGAAGGAGTTCATGGGCTGCTTGCTGCCAAAGTAAGGAATTGGGATTTCCACCTGAAAACCCTAGCAGGTCTCAGCTATATAAACCCCTCTAGTCTAACGAATTCGGCCCTATGCTTCTTGGAGTTGCCCTAGATGAATTCTTCCCTCTCCTAAGTCATTTTACTTGCATTGGGTGTTTGTGACTCCATTAGAGGTGCAACACTTGGGGCACTAGGCTTTCAGAAGTCTAGATCAAGAAGGATTAAACTTGTTATTGCTACATAACAAGAGAGGTAAAGATTCTAACCCTAATCATATGTGATTTTCGATATATGTATACCTAGATCCAAAACCATTAGGGTTGCATGTACATCATTGGAATGGTGTTATGCTCAAAACCCATCAATGGTATCAGAGCCTAGGTCGTTTTTTAATTGAATAGATACAAAAGTGAACTGCCAAAGGATCAAAAAGTCAAGAATTTTGCTATCTGATAGGTCTACTCAACGAGTCCATGTATAGACTCGACGAGTTCCATACGAGTTCCATAGTGGACTCAGCGAGTCCAGTGATCTATTGCCGAAATTTTTGATTTTTTGGCCAGTTTTTGATTTGGATAACTACCATAACTCGTTTTTAATGCCTAAAATTGATTTTTATGATTGGTATGAGATATCCTTATCAAAATTGGTGGATTTGCATAATATAGAATTATTTTAATTACACCCTTTTGGTTTTATTGTTTTAAATTTGAAATTAAAAGTTTTAGTTTTGAAAATTTAAATAGTTAAACCAAAATATTTTGAAAATTTTCAAAATTTGTCCTCATGTTTTGGAATTTTAAAATTTGATTAAAAAAAGTTTTAATTTTGAAATCTTAAATTCTAAGACTCTAGTACTTTGAAAAGTTCAAATTATATGATTATGGTTTTATTAAATTAATTAATTTTTTAATTAAAAAGAGAGAATTAACAAATCCATGATAATATGGTTTAAGTTTAATTAAATTAAAAGTCTAGTTTATTAATAAATTAAACCACTTAGTTTTTAAGTGTATAAAATACACCCTTATGCTATATAAAATTATAAGTCTAAGATATTATATATGTATAAGTAAAAAGTCAATATTACTGAAACATCCCAAAATAGAACTCAAAATTTTTTTTTATATATAATAAAATCATATGCTGAACGTCATATCATAAATCCATACGTCAAATATCTCAAACCATAATAAAATGTCGTGATAGAATTGTATCAAATCAAACTAAGTATCAAAACAATCTCCCAGGACAAAAACTGAAGTCGTGGTGTGTGTGATGCCATCAACCCGAGCTCCTCCCTTTGCTTGCGGAAGTACCTGAAACCAAAACTAAAACTGTAAGCACGACGCTTAGTGAGCTCCCCCCAAATTATCACATACCATACAAACATAAAACAACTATTGGGCCTTGCCCACTGCATCGGACCGAAGTCCAGAAACTGCATCGGACCAAAGTCCGGAACTAACCAGGGCCTTGCCCTCTGCATCGGACCGAAGTCCGGAACTACTGAGGCCTTGCCTCCTGCATCGGACAGAAATCCGGAACTAACTGCATCGGACCGAAGTCCGGAACTGACTGCATCGGACCGAAGTCCGGAACTGACTACATCAGACAGAAGTCCGGAACTACTGCACATAGCATAGCATAAACATATCAACTAACACAACAACACATAGCATGCAAACCTGTCTGAGCCACGAAGGCGTCAAACATACTAACTACTGCATCGGACCGAGGTCCGGAAACTACTGCTACCTAAACGGGACGGCATTGTGGCCTTAGACCCGTTCCTATTGGAAGGAAACTTACCTCATGAACTGGTTGCTGAGTGTATGGCTCTGGAAGCTATCTGTTGCTGCTCTGGTATCTCCCCGGCTACAATTCCACAAACACACTCAGTCAAATACTAATAACTGCATTGGGGTAAAATGACTCTTTTACCCCTGGCTAAAGTCAACTCTCCCGGTCAAAGTCAACTTAGAGTTGACCTGACTCGCTGAGTTGGGCCGCCAACTCGCCAAGTCCCTACTCTCACTTCTCAACCCTGTTCGCTGCTACTCGTCGAGTATGGCATCAACTCGACGAGTTCCCTTTCGATTCTAGAACTTAGGCTATCTGCATCCGACTCGCCAAGTTGTATGAACAACTCGACGAGTTGTTCTTGAATCTATGAAGATTTCCTTAGACCATCCGAGTTGTATGAACAACTCGTCGAGTCCCTCCATTACTGAGTCTGACCTCCGGATCACTGAGTCCAATCTACTACTCACTGTTCCCCACTCGGAATCACTCAAAAGGGGAAGAATCGGGGACTCAAGGCTCGACTCGCCGAGTCCGAAGAACGACTCGCCGAGTCGCATGCATGCAATTACTAAAAACTCGATTATGCTTGAATCCAGCACATATAACTTGTAGATCTGGGCTTCTTATAGTCGATTAAGACGTAAAGATTCTATCTTTACGTGTCCATAAGCATCCATGAAGATTAAAAGGCTCAAAAGACATAACAAAGGCTAGATCTAGGGTTCTCATGCAAGGCAACTCGAAAAAGGAAATAGATCAGGGCTCTAAAGCTCCTAAATGAACAGATCTAGGGATATCTCGATCCAACAAGGCATCCATACAACTAAAAAGCTTGGAAAATACATTAAACTAGCCTTAGAGGTGTTCTAATGGAGGTTTTAAGCACAAAACAAAATAATTCCGAGATATACCTCTATGAACTCTGACTTTAGCCTTGGATCTTTGCTCTACACTTCCTCTTTTTGATCCTTTCTTCTTCTTCTTCTTCAATCCTTAAAAAATTCACACAAAAACACTTTAATCAAACAAGGAATGGTTTAGGGTTTCTCACAAGCTCTTTGAGGGTGAAGGAGGCGAGTTGGGGGCACAAAACATTGCTTAAATAGTGAGCAAACCCAGGGATTTAGGGCTTCTTCCTGGCAGGCGGACTCGCCGAGTCCCGAATATGGACTAATCGAGTCGCCAACCTACAAGTGCACGAAATCCCGTCTCTACTCGACGAGTCGGGCTATAGACTCGCCGAGTCCCTCTTGAAAACTTCTAAATAAATAACATGGAAACAACATACCAGAGATGGGTCGTTACAATTACCGTTAGTAGGCCTCATTCACGAAGTTGGTCTATAAGGGGTATTTAAGGAAGCGGCTTGTAAAATGACCGCCATTGGGTATCCACTCTTACCCACCACACCCTTGACTAGTGGAGGGTCGTTAGCCGAATGGGTAGGATAGGACACAAACTCTCATTAATAAGTATAATGAAATATGAAGTAACTAAATGCTTTTATGAATTCCCAAATCTTAGTTACTTTAGGAAAAATGTGAATTTGATGCTAATCCAAGAAATTGCACATTGCACCTTGTTGGTCGTTAGTGGAGTGTGTGTGAATAACCGGGACGCTAACATAGGACTAATAAAGGATGGCAATGGGTAGCTCGTAGATTATCATAGATCAATGGAGCGTTTGTGGTTAACCAGCACATTGATTAAGTGATAAACATCTTCGAGAGTACCAAGCTAATTTGCATGGTTATTCACACCTTGTTTGTGATCCTCGGTATCCTAGTCACAAACTTGAAGGGAATAATTGAGATTAAACATGCCATTAAAAAGTTCAATGAATCTCAAATGATCTAGGAATTTCAATTCATTTAAAACCTAATATTTTTTTTCATGGTAGAAATTGGTAAATCGTCATTTACCTACCTTCAAATATTTTACAACTGGATTACGACATCCCTCTTCTGAGTTGTAAAATATTATGTTGGGTCCTAGCTATAATATTTCATTTGGGTGTTATATTAAGGATTGAATCAACTAACTTGAATTTCTCCCTTTTGTAGATGTCAAATTCTAACAACTATGGTCTTCTTGAATCCTTTGGAAAAAGCTTTCCACGTGAAGAAGATGTTCCACGATTGGATCGTGGAAATGGAAATCATGCTTCACTTCCTCCACCTCCTCCAATTATTCTCCCTGACCCACATGTTCGAAGACTTGAAAAGTTCAAGGTCACTCAAGCCCTGTTGGCAAGCAAACATGAAGATGGAAGGTTTGTGTGTACACACGTCTAGGAGATGAAGTCACACATTGACAAGATGGGAATGTTAGGTGTCATTGTCTCAAGGAAGTTAGTTGTTGACTTGGTTCTTCAATCACTTCCTGACTCATATAGTGAGTTCATTAATGATTACTATATTATGGGCCACGACGTGACCCTCATTGATCTACCTTATTTTTTTATTGTTGCTGAATCAGCAATGATATGGCGCACTGGTAAAGCAAATTTGATTGGTAGATCAACCTCCTAAACTTTCATGGACATTGATAATGGCAGCATTGGAAGTACATAAAAGTTTTCTCTTCCCAATGGAAAGGAATTGACCAAGGTCAAATCGTTTGACCGGATGGTAAAGAGAAAGGTTGGATCTGAGATTGTCCCATGTGCTATTACAAAAGAGTCTACTTGTTTCCACTGCCAAGAGAAGGGGCATTGGTTGCGAAGCTGTGGTATTTAGCTAAGGGATCGCAAGGATATGAGAGTCAAGATGTATGCCTCTGCTTCAGGTGCAATCCACTATCTAACTCTATTAAGTTCCTATTTGTAGATTCTTAATGCATGATGTGATAAGATTGCATTTTGATGTTTTGTTGGACCAAAGAAAAGAAATGAAGCTTAAAGGAAGAGTGAGTTGCGTCTGATCGCGAAGAGATGGATTTTGATCGCATGGTTCGATGATCGGATTTTTGAGCTGCTGCTTAAAGAGTTATGATAAATTGCTTAGGAATACTTAGTAACATAGTTTTAATTTGTAATTGCATTGTAAGGACAAGTTTTGCTGTGTTTTTATAAATAAAATAAATTTTGCTTTTTGTATTATTTTATTTCCTTGCAATGGCATTTGTGAAAATTGATGTTTGTATGTTTCTATTGTTAGCAATATTGAAAAATGGATGTGATTCTTAGTTATGTTATTTGTGGTAGTATCGAAAATTTACCTAATAAAGGAAGATTCTCATCACCCAAGTTTCAATTGGACAAAAACTTGGAATCATGCAACTGGTATTGTATGATGAATAAGAACCTTCGTATTTGGGAAATTAAGACCAATTCCTTGTTCACGTATAGATGAGAGTCAAGTAAAGGACTAGGGGATCTATTACACATTGTTGTGCACAAGTCAAGTCTGCCACAAAGAATGATAAGACTATTCGTCATGATTTACTAAAAGCTAAGTAAACATGGTTATACTTAAAAGATTAAGTGTAATTATGAATCATTGGAAAAGTTTCAATGTATAGCAGAATGAATAAGAAGAATTAATTAGGCAGAAAGATAAAAGTTTCTTCAGTTTGAAAAGAAAGGATAGTACTTAAGTATCATGTTTTATGATCATTATAATGAGTATAGAACCATATCACAATTGATCCTCTAAGGAAACCTTAGTGCATTAGCATGGCTAAGAAGAGGAATTGTAAATTGCTGAAACGGTTAAATCAAAAGGATGAGTCATACTTTGTTCCAGAATCGAGTCTTAGAGTTGTACTCAAAGATTGTGTGTTGAGTGACTCATCTGTAGTAGGTTTATAACAATCATCAAATGTGGAGTAGGAATTTTTCTTGGTCCTGCACATTTGAAACTGGTAAGTTGTGATGTCTTAGATAAGACAAAGATCAACTAAAACCAATTGTGTGTAAGAATCCACACTAACTCTTGAATATTTTTTTGTCAAGGAATGTTTCTTGACAAGAGAATATTATATTTCAAGAGGTCAGTAGGAGTCTAAATGATCTTCAAAAGTTTCTAGAACTAATCATGAGTAAACCTATTGTTAATCACTAGCACACGACTTGAGGTTTAATAACCTACCGTATTGACATATTTTTGTTTCTAGGCCATTCCAGTTTTAAGTTTGACTATGCATGTGAGTTATGTGAGTCCTCACTTGACTGCATAAAGGCAAAACATCTTGATCAATGAAAGTACATTGATCTGTATGGATGAGCTGTTGAACAACTTGGAAATAATGGTAGGCCCTTGTGCTACTAGATGACAAGAAATTAAGATTAAACAAGTTTTATCCATATGAGTTGGATTTATCACAAACCTTGTCTTATGATTATTATTATGACAAATTCACATGGATAGGAACATATACAGCATAAAATCTAAGGGACAAGGTTTCTCTCCATTTCATGAAAATGATTGTGAGAAAATGCTTTCACTAAGAAGATTTTAAGGAGATAGCGATTGTGTAAATTGCATTCTCAAATTCGATTATGATTACGGAATCCCTCTTCATTGTTCGAATTGTGATAACTGGCAATTAATCCGAACATTTGGGACTTATTGATATAAGTTTTGAAATAGTTTAGACATACATATGAGCTTTATAATAAAAGGTGTATGAGCTTAGATAAAGTCTTATCATAGCATTACGTATCAGAAATAGGAACCTTGATAATGAAAGTCAATAAGTATTGATTCCTAGAAGTCTAGTTGATTTATGAGTACATGTTAAAGCTAGTGGGATCATAAGTGTTATGATGGTAATGATATAACTATCATGTTAGTGAGAGCATGATTATTGTGTTGCAAGTTAGCAATATTAATTATAGAAAGCAAAAGTTTCAATTCGTAAAGTGGCAGAGATTGAGAAGTTGTTTTGCTATAATTAAGGGAGAGAAATTTATACTTCATTTTCAAATCTAAAAGATTAGATCGAGACAATTTAATTAAATTTAGTCAAAGGACATATATAAATGTTATGTTGAAAAGGTTTAACATAAGGGAATTCTATATATAACAATATTATAGCAAGAGACTAGTAAAGTATCATGTCTTTATGTAAGACATTATGAATTGTATCCCATACGCTTCGAGTGTAGGATTGATTGCATATGTTGTAATATTCAACCGTTCTGTCTATTCCAAATATCTAGGGCATTAAGAGGGAAAAAGGAACCAGAACCGGTTATGACTAAAGTAAGTTAAACAACTGTCAATGACGATCTAAGGTTCGCCAAAGATTGGTCACTTGTGGGCAGTTGGAAGTATAATATTAGATGGACCATATTGACATTATTATGAATAGATATGATTATATTAAGAATGAGTTGTTATATGAAAAAATATGGAAATGTTTCCATAATGGGAGTTGGATATTAAGGATCTATGTAGATTAGAAACGTTTATGCAAGAAGAATGTTCAAAGGAAAGTACTACTTTGAATGTGAGACTTTACATCTATGTAGTTGTCTTGTGAAAATCTCTAATAGAGAACTTTGTAATATAATTGGCAAAGTCTTGGTGACTTTGGTACTATAACATTATAAAAGGATCATTGCGTAAAATTTTAGAATCTAACAAGCTCTAGTAGTGGGAAGAACTTAGTGTTCTTACACTTGTAATGAAGATTAGGAATTGTGAAATGAGCATCATTAGGAATGTGTTCAATTCATCTATTTCACAAAGTAAGGACCATAGGCAAACATAATGTGCATGCTTGGAGCATGGGACAACTATTGTTATAATTCAAGTATTAAGTTGATTAACCGAAACATTATATAATGAATAATGTGTAATAAATATGGTGATTAAATAATAAGTGTTTTATTTATACTCAAAAGTTTTGAGACCATATTGGATTCGATTATTCTTGTGTTTCACTTCGCATGTTTTGACTTCCTGAATAATCGGGTTATTCAAACATCCACAATCAATCATACTTTGGAAGTAGGAAATGACGTAAGACTGTCATGAATTCGAATGTAGATTGTCTAAAGCGTTTAGACATAGCAAAAGTATGCTGCAGTGTTCATGAGTACTCTTGAAATAAGATTTGAGTATTGGATTAAACTCACGCTTACATGAATCACTTGATGAATTTTATCACGAGTGATCGTGAGATTATAACATCTTATATTCTTGAAACAGAGAGATATCAATTGTTGTTTACAAGTCGGTTTCACATTGATAATACGTAAACGCATCAGTAACTTGATGTTATAAAACATATTATTGTGTGTGATTTGAGGAGTAAATAGTGCAAGCATATGAGTCTAAGTTTATATGTTCCTTTTACCCAAAGTGGGATAAAAGTGATATATGTGGGCCCCTCGATGATTTAGTGATGACACCCCTAAGCGCTTGGCCAAGCCTGGACTGATTTGATATGTTCAATTACTTAGTCGTCATAAATCGGAAATTGGGAAACAACATATGAACAGAGAGAATGATTACAATCCATGTCTCAGTTCATACGATATCTAGAGTGGAGGAATATATTATCCATTATCTAAAGGACGCGTTACTTATAAGATCAGAGTTTGAGAACGGCTTTTGAAAGCTACGATTACAAATCAGATTCGGAAGGCGAACTTATAGTAATAGTTATTAGACTTATCCAAGTGGGAGACTGATGGATTAGCTGTCTAAGCCCATAACTATTTTTAGTATGTACTTGATTTAATTATGAACATGGTCCTTTTGGGTTGCCTTCACTCATGCAACTTGATAGGATGACAAGAGGAGAGAGAGACAAAGAGAGAGAGAGAGAGAGAGAGTAGGATTTATTATATGAATAATAAATTATTACTCAAAATGGTTTTATTAATATATTACAAGATTTATATATTATTTGGAAATCATATTATTAATTAGTAATTAATCAGAAATTAATCTAGTATTAATTTTGGAATTAAAGGACCTGATTAATAATTGAGGGACTGGTTTTGAAAATAATTGATAGTTGTAAAATTGGTTTGATGGAATCCATAGGGTGGAGTGGACGAAATCCAATAGGGGAAGCCTTTGAATTTCATCCATGTGCTCTAAGGAAGGAGTTCATTGGTTGCTTGCTGCCTAAGTAAGGAATTAGGGTTTCCACCTGAAAACCCTAGCAACTCTTAGCTATATAAACCCCTCTAGTCTAAGGAATTCGGCCCTATGCTTCTTGGAGTTGCACTAGCTGAATTCTTCCCTCTCCTAAGTCATTCTTCATACAATGGGTGTTTGTGACTCCATTAGAGGTACAACACTTGGGGCACCAAGCTTTCAGAATTGAAGATCAAGAAGGATTAAACTTGTTATTGCTACATAACAAGAGAGGTAAAGATTCTAACCCTAACCATATGTGATTTTCGATATATGTATGCTAGTCATAAGGTTAGTTCTTTGGTATTCATAGTTGTATGTTCAAATTAGAAAAACCTAGATCCAAAACAATTAGGGTTGCATGCACACCATATGAATGATGTTATGCTCAAAACCCATCACATTAATGGGCCAGATTAGTGGAGCGTATTTAGACCTAATGTGTGGGGGATTGATCTTAGATCCTAATTGATTTTAGTTGTAGGTTTTGCTCAGTGTTAGGGGTCAGTGTGTAGCAGCAACAGTTGTAGGATCTGTTCATCATTCAGGGTGAATCTTCTCATTATACTTACCTGTGTGGTAATTTATGTGTGACCGGAGGGTCTATTACATGTTATTGATCGGAGGGTCTTATTTGCTTATGTTGATCTATGTGTTATTATGCATTATGTCTTTGTAGCTGATGATGTTATATTATTCAATGTATATATTGAGTTATGACCTAAGGTTCCATACCGAGACGTGTGACCAGAGGGTCTTCACTGAGACACATGACTGGAGGGTCCTTATCGAGATATAGCCATAATAGGCTAATTATTTGTGTATGTGGTATTTTGGGGAACTCACTAAGCCTCGTGCTTACACTACAGTGTTGGATAGTATGTGTTTCAGGTACTTTTGTAGATTCCGGGAAGGCGGAGGCATGATTGTACACATTTATCATCTTATAAGATCTTGTGGGTTTTGGGATACTCTAATATTGTTTTGATAATAACTTACGATTTATGTGATAACTTGAATTTATGAGTAGTGTTTGGTGAATTAAAAATGAAAATTTTGTCATGAAATTTGAGGTGTTACACATTATATCTATATATTTTTGTTTTCTGATCTTTATTATTGATACTTGTTTCTTGCTCATATCATAGTATTCTGATTATTCTTGTATTATTTCCCTATCTTGTTGACTTACCCCTCCTGTTTGACCTTTTTATACGAATCTAAATGCTTCTTTTTGATGTATCCATGTATATATCTTCTGCTAACTTTGATTTGTTTTCCTTTTGTTTGTTTCATTTACATAAGACTGTTTTGTAGTTTTCGGATATCATCTTTGTGTTGCAATCATTTTTCTCTATATAAAAACACGATTGTTGACTTGTACCTTCCTACCTTATTTTAATATGGTTCTTAGGGTTTGTTCCTATTTAAATCATAATATTTACATATTAGACCATCCAACATTTTAGTTTTTGGATATGTAGGAAGGAAGCATGCATATGTGGATCTAACATGAGTTTCCCTTCTTGTAGGCTTAGGGAGTGAGGTTTTCACTGTGAGATAAACTTCTTTAAAAGATGTCTCATGCAAAAGTGACCAAACATGAAAAAACATGTATGAAAAATCAATACACGTTTCTGCCTTTTGCATTTAATACTTTTGATTCCATTGCATCAGATGTTATGGGGCTTCTCAATATGATCCAATAGGTCATGCATAGTAATGTTATGAGCCAAGATCTATGGATGTAGTTTTTAAAAAAAATTAGTTTCATCATCAAAAAAAAAAAAGTTAACAATGCAACTTGTTACCCGTTTACCTACAGAATCAAAATGCAATGAATGAAAAGTTGTACATTAAAAAAAAAGTTTGGAACTAGGATAATTATTTTTAAAGTATCCATAATACTTGATTATTTATCCGATTTATAGTTTTTTTATTTTGAAAAATCAAATTTCTACTTTTTGGCAAAAACTTACTATCATAAATATTAATTAAATATTGATCAATTTTAAGCATTACTTTTTAATTAATAAACATTTTTTTTGTGAAATATTTTATATAACCTCTTAATTTTTTTCTTTTGTTTTAAATCATATGTAATATTTTTAAAGTAAATAATATTTAACAAAATTAAATAAATCAAATATGTAATAATAGATATGGAGGATACTAAAAAAATAAAAAGAAAATATTACATAGCAAATAAGAAAAACTATATAATGTAAATGTTTTAAAATTATTATAATTTTTTTATACTTTTTAATTAGAATTTTATAAACTTTTTTATTTTTTAATACAACATTCTAGATTATTATTTAATGTATGTATTTAAACATGTTATAAAAAAATTAGAAAATTGTCATACAAAATCTTCGAAGCACTTTTAAAATGTTGTAAAAAAAAGTTTAAAAATATTTGTATGAAAGTTATAAATAAATTGTATGAAAACGTATAAAAAAAACTTGTAAGAAAGATTTAAATATTTAGAAAACATTTGATTTAGCATCATATGAAAATTATATGAAAATATAAAAAAAAATAACAAAATTATAAGCAAAATTTAGAACATTATATTAGAAAAACCTATATGAAAAATATTATAAGAAATTATAAAAAAATCTTAAAAAATTTATAAAAAAAAATTATTTATATTTAAACATTTATTTTAAAATTAACAAGTTAAATGTGTTTACATGTTAACAAGTTAAATTGTCAATTATATATAATTTTTTTACCTAAACATAAATAAAAGAGAAAATGATAAAAATAGTCATTTACACTAATTACATTACAAAAATAGACAAAAAAATCGAAATTACAAAAATAACCCATAATTTCGCAGATAGAAATCCCCCATCTGCGAAATCAGCATCCCATCTGCGAATGTACAAGCAGCTAAAGCACAGTTGTGCTTTAGCTGCTTGTACATTCGTAGATGGAATGGTCCATCTGCGAAATCATGAAGCCATCTGCGAAATCCCTTTACTTTTCACTATATAAACGTTTTTTTTTCTCCATTTTTCACCCTTCTCTACACAAAAACTCTCTCTATCTTTGGGCTTCTCTCGGGATTTTGGCTAGTTTTTGAAGAAAATGGAAGATTATGTCAACAATCCCGCAAATATGGTTAGATTTTAATTCTTTTAATGTTTAAATTTTTTTTGTTTTATCATTTATTGTATTATTTAGTGTTAAAAAAGGGTAATTTTGTTGTGTTTGATAGTTTTAATATTTATTTAGTATACTTGAAGTTTAAATGTTATTTTGTTAGTGGTTGTTTGAATGTACAAGTAGAGACTGCGTAGATAATATTTACAATTTGTTATTTTTGTTGCTTGTTTAGTTGTTGTAAAACCTGAAAACTTGTATATTCTTATCGTATAATTGTTTATATAAAGTGAAAAATAGTTAAATTACAGTATGTGCAAAATAGTCGTTTGTATCTATATTTGTCGTACAAGTATAATATTTGTATAAGTTGAAATTTGTCGTATATATATTGTTAGAAATTGTTTGTGTTTGTCGTGTAAGTTGAAAATTTGTATAAAGTTGTCGTATAACTTGCAAAATTGTTAATTTGGTTGTCGTTTTATTTGAAAAATTGTTTGTTTATATGGTTATAAAATGTTAGTTTATATAATTAGAAAGATAAAAATTGTTTATATATTTGTCGTTTAAGTTGAAAATTTGTTTAATAAAATGTTTATATAATTATGTATGATATTATTTTTTATCGTAAATATATTTATTGTATAAGTTGGAAAATTGTTTATATATGTGTATGTTATTGTTTTTTATCGTAAATATATAAATTATTAATTAAGAATTTGTATTTGCATTACTAATTGTTTATGTACTTATTGCAGTTCGTAATCATATATTTTAAAAATAAAATATTTTTTAGTTCTCTAATTTATTTTTGTGTTTTTTTTGCAGCATGATTTTAGTTTTATCAATATGAAAGCAATTGTGAACTTAAAAGGCTCGGGCGGTAACATATGGGAAGTATTTGAAGTTTTAAATGATGACAGACGTGCCATTTTCAGAGATACCGTATTTGGTTATTTTATTGATGTCCCTCGTTTACAAGGAGACGCATTGTTGTTCCATAAAATGTTCTTTCATCAGATCCGGCCGGACCCTGTTTTATCTCCGGATGGAATAAAACGATTATATTTTCGAGTAGGCAATACGAAAATGGTTTATGGACCGGAAGAGTTTTGTTTGATAACCAGCTTCAATTTTGGGGAGTATCCAAAAAACATTGGGAAAAAAGGGTCGGAAAAATTATTAAGTAGTAAAAAAAGATGTTTATTGCGTGAGCGGCTATTTCTGGACCATACCAACAGTTCGGTGAAAATTGGCGACATGAAACGTTTAATTTTAAATCGAACATTCCTAGAACTTGATGACGTTGATGCAGTTAGAGTATGTTTGATATACATTTTGTGTGAAGGTTTTTTGGGAAAAGAAGTTAATGATCGGGTGCCACAAGATTGGTTTTTTTTTACTGAGAATTTGGATCTCTGGAACAGGTATATTTTGTTTACGTTAAAAGTTGTGTTTTATTAAAGTTATAATTTATATAAAAACCAATTTTGTTTTTTTGTTTTGTTAGTTTCTCTTGGGGTAACTATCTTTGGGATTTTACTTATGTTGACCTTGAGGATACATGGAACAAAATAGATAATTATTTATCACTTTCTGAGCGTCGTCAAACTTTAAAGTACCCCGTCTCAGGATTTGCGGCTCCAATAAGGGTATAAAAATTTGCTTATATTTAAATTGTTTTATGGTTATGTTTTTTATTTTAATTTTAACTTTTATTACTGTAATTGTAAAAAATTGTAGATAGGGATATATGAGATGATTCCGGCTGTTCGTGCATGTGGATTTGTATTGAGAAAAAATAAAGACATGCCTCGGATGAAACAATGGAGTGGAACAAAAAAATTGAAATGGGTTGACGTGAACAAGATATGGTCAAAGATACAGGTTTATAAATTTTTCGTTTATTATTAATAAACTTGATTATTATACTTTTATATGCATTTTTAATATGTTTAATTTTTTAGGAGGGGTAACCACCAAGACAAAAGATGTTATCGGGTGATGGTGAGATGACATCTTGTTATTATATGTCATTTCAAGAGTATGTATATGGTGAAGGGAAAGCAGTTCCATCCCCAGTACGGGACCATTTTAGGAGACAAGACGAATCTTCGTCTAGTATGTCGTCCAATGGTCGCTCTCATGGTAGAGGTATGGGCAGTGGAAACACAACCTAGACGAGGTGTTGAAACGGCTACATGCATTGGAGCAGCATGTGTTTATGAACCGACAACCTACAGAGGTTTTTGTTCAAGAAGTGAATACTGAACAATTTTGGAACGACATTACTTTTGATGATCCGATAGTGTCACAAAGAAAATATGATGAACAGGTTAGTTACACGCTACATTATTTTTCAAATTTTATTAACATATATGAATACTTGTGTTCATATTTTATATTTGAAAATATAGGTTGTGCAAGATGAAGTGATGAATAAAAACAATACAACTGAAAATGTTTTTGGTGATATTCAAGACGACAAGGTTGTTATAGATATTACCTTTACGATTTTAATAATTACTTTTTAATGTGTCTTTCGTTATTAAGTAAAAAGTTTTATTTTTAATGTAGGTGTTGGAGGAGAGGAATGACTATGCGGGGAACAAATTTGATGATGATGTGTTTGATGTAAATGATTATAGTGAAGTTAAAGAGGTTCTTATACTTACATTAATTTATATTTTTTTTAGTAGATTGAATCATTTATTTAATTAGATATTATTGCTTATTAAATTATGTGTATTTCGTTATTAAGTATAAAGTTTTATTTTTAATGTAGGAGTCGGAGGAGAGGAATGACAATGCGGGGAACAAATTTGATGAAGATGTGTTTGACATAAATGATTATAATGAAGCTAAAGAGGTTCTTATACTTACATTAATTTATATTTTGTTTTTAGTATATTGAAACATTTTTTTAATTAGAGATTATTGCTTATTAAATTAGGTGTCGGACGAAGATGAAATAATAATTACGGGAATTGTATATTATTTTGATGAGTATGATGGCAAAGAAGTTAGACCCGATAAACCGAGGACTCGAAAACCATCACAATATTTGTGCCCTCCTTACACCGAGGTATTCGTTTTATTTATAAACTCATGATTTTATGTTTATGTGAATTATCTGTAAGATAGAGATTTAAACATTTGAATGTTGTTTTTAGTTGCACACGAAATCGAAGCAAAAAAGAAGGTTGATATCAAATCAACAAGCCCCGTTCCTCCTCCAGTTTTTGGTGTTGCTCACGACTTCTCCATGTTGCGCCTGCAACCTTACGTAGCAGGCGGTGAGGTTGTCATCCAAAATTATTTATTTCATTCATATGATGTCCAGCATCGTTTGTTTAATTTCGTGTTAGATAGAGATTTTTGGAGCTCATTGTTTGGGCATACACACGACGGATGGTTGGAGTCATCGGTAAATTAATTGTTAATTTATTATTTTAAAAGTTAATTGTTTTTTAGTCAATAACAAAAGTATCATGTGTGCAGCATATAACCATTTGGTACCGACTATTGATGGAGAGACGGTTTGAGGGCGACCGACATACAATAATACCTCCAAATTTTTTTGTTTCTCATGCTTTGGAAGAAGGGCAGGACTGGAGGGCGTTTATGGCTGGTATTGCTACGTACCCCAACTTCATGGTTGCTTGGTGGGATGTTGATACGATAAACTTAATTGTTTATATTGAAAATAATATCGTTATTTTTGTTATGTTTTTGTATTGTGATGTAAAGAAACATAATTTTATTTTCTGATCCTTATACAGGTCTTATTGCCGATTCATTCATCCCCTAATCATTGGCTATTTGGGGAACTACGATTAGCGTCAATGGAAGTGCATATTTATGACAGTCTTGGTAGAGGGGCTTATGAAAAATTCAAATCTGAAGGAATCTTTTCCAAATTTTGAACGTCGGGTGGCAAATTATTTGGACAAGATTAAGTATTGGGCCGGAGGAACATCCCAAGGATTCCATTGAATATGCAATTCATTTATGAAGAAAATGTTCCCCAACAAAGTAGTCATTTGGGAGATTACGGTGTTTTTGTTTGTATGTTTATGGAGCAATTCGTTTCAGGTCAACCAATACGTGTTCTTATTCACCCAAAGAACGCAGCTTTAGAGTTCCGTCAACGGATGGCAAAAAATTTTTGGGGGTCTAGTCTTGGTCCTATGTAGTTGGATTATATAATTGTATATCTAAATTAATGTTGGATTTGATTATTAGTTTATTTTTACAGTTTCGTCAACGGATGGCAAAAAATTTAACGTTACGACAATTACAACAAATTAATGACCTACTAATAACTTATCAGTACATACAACATAAGAAAGACTACAACATTTGTTTTAACGTTACAAGTACACTGTTCTAAACGTAAGTACAAATACAACAATTTATTGACCTAACAACTTCAAAACCATAAAAACAATATTAAAAAGCTTACAACTTGTAAACAAGAACTGCCAAGAACAACACCCAACTACAAACCAACGCTATCTTTAACTTCTTATTTTCTGATTGAAAGAACTTATTAGAGTTAGCTACTTTAGCTATTACCATAGATGATTGGTCCTTCTCTTCATCAACCCAACTGATAAACCCGCATTTTGGTCCCTGTTAAATTTAACATTGACAGTAAGAAAATAAATTTTTGTCATGTAAACACGAGGGTTTAAATTTGAATGACGTTAACAACATGATACCAAATATGGGCAAGCGTAAAACAATCTTCCTGGGTTTTTAGTTGTTCCCGAAATCCTAACGATACGTTCTCCTCCGCAATTGCAGTATGCCATTAGCCTTGTTTTTCTTTTAAATAGGAGTTACTTTCTCAGTTAAATTTTTCATACTGAGTAACACCCATTTATAGAAGAAATCATATTACAGAAAATTCTTTTTGACTATGAAATGAACTGGTTTGACTATGAATTCAAAATTTTGAACTACGAAATCCAGACAAGTACATTCTGTAGTATTGTCATGCCGGTCAGTGAAATTTGACTATGAAATGAACTGGTTTGACTATGAATTCAAAAAGTTGAACTACGAAATCCAGACAAGTACATTCTGTAGTATTGTCATGTCGGTCAGTGACATTTGACTATGAAATGAACTGGTTTGACTATGAATTCAAAAAGTTGAACTACGAAATCCAGACAAGTACATTCTGTAGTATTGTCATGTTGGTCAGTGAAATTTGACTATGAAATGAACTGGTTTGACTATGAATTCAAAAATTTGAACTACGAAATCCAGACAAGTACATTCTGTAGTATTGTCATGTCGGTCAGTGAAATTTGACTATGAAATGAACTGGTTTGACTATGAATTTAAAAGGTTAAACTATGAATTTTGAACAGTAGAGATACAATATTTTCTATTTACAATTGCATTTGTGTGATGATTGTAGAGCACTTTCATCGGTTTTGAAAATGAGTACTTACAACGAAAGAAGCTTTTCTCAACTACCAATTTTCTTGCATAACCTTCAAAGAACAAATCCTAATACCTTCACAGCCATTAAGAAAACCGATACCAACCACTTTCAATTATGTTTTGTGGCTTTAGGTTGCGTGGTATAACATACTTCTTTTATTAAATTATATAATATTTCATGGTAATGTATCTCGATTAGTTTTTACTTATCACTAATATGTGTTCGTTTTTATGTAGATTCGTACCTTCCTTAGGTGCATGATACCGCTGATATATGTGGGTTATTTACCCCTTCTTGGGAGCTATCTGACAACAATGTACTTCGCAGTGGCTTTAGATGGAAATCATGAACCACTACTCTTAGCAATTGGTTTGGGAACCTTAGAGTGTGAAGAATCATGGGGATGGTTCATGATGAGGTTAAAAGATTGTTTAGGTGAGGACATAGAGGTTGGTTTCATAAGCAACCTGTGTGATAAAATAGACTTTGGTGTTCAGAGTGCCTACCCGGATTCCTATCATGGATATTGTCCTAAAGATATAGCTCGAAAGATACGTGAGTCTGTCAGACATAACAATACGGAAGTCGAATCGTTGTTTTGGAAGTCATGCAATGCATATAGCGTTGATGATTTTTACTTGTGTTTGGAAAGGTTGCAAAGTGCATGTAGGAAACCACCTTTCTGCACCTTGCTTAGGAGTCTAATTTACTGGCTTGACGATATACCGATTTCAAAATGGACACGAGCATTTTTCCCAAAAATACGTTACAATGTTAAATCGATTGACGTCCTTGAAATTTTGCAAATTATATCCACACGTGAGTTTCTTATAACAACGATAATTGAGTTAATCACCACGTCGATACAATCAAAGTATGGTGAATGGGCCGAAATGGCGGGTAAGGGAGATTGTTATATTTAGTTTTTTTAGTGTGCTACTATTTTTATTAAAATATCAAATTTTACAGGGAGGTTGTCTAGTGGGTTGACCCCTTACGTTGAGAGTAAGGTTCAAAAATGTCTCAACAAGTCTTATAATTGGAATGCAAGACGTCTGTATGGGGATACATTTGAAGTCGATGACAATTTTGCCACCAGCAACGTACAACTTGAACGAAGGGTATGTAGTTGTGGTAAATGGCAAAAAAGCGGTATACCATGTGGCCACGCTATAGCATGTCTAAGAACCCGTACATCTGAATCCATTCACAGAATAATTGATTACAAGTTCACTAATTATGTGTACCGACTTGCATATGGATCTGCGTTGGTGAATACTATACCATCACATGTGCATTGGGAAATACCAAATGAAACGGTGGTCTTGTTACCTCCCTCAATGCAGTAGTTATTCATGTAGCACCTTTATATTTTATGTAGTATTATGTATTAGTTTTTTATGTACCCCATTTTTATTTTAGTGTCGTGTTACGTATTAGTTATCCATGTACCCTGTTTATATTTTATGTCGTATTATGTATTAGTTATTTATTTTATGTCGTATTATGTATTGGCTATTGAGGAAACAACATACATTAAAAGAAATGGACGTTTATTAAATAGTAACGACTACACACATACAACAATAAGCAACTTAAATAACGAAAAACAATTAACTTAACCAACATGGATATTAAAAATAAGGGACATTCTTTAAAAGATTCCATGCATCTAAGTGGGTAAACTCGCTACCATCATATTCAAAACGGTATAGTTCCAAAGCCACCTGCCGTAGAATGTCTTCATCCGTATTTGCATGTTCGTTATCCAACTCGTTATAAATACGTTGAAATTGTTTCACCTTTATTTTCAAATCCAGAAACTTCGCTTTGACATCTCTTCTTCTTCGATATTGAGTACGCCTCATTAAATGGTGAAACAAATGACAGACACGAGACCAAAATGATCCAGCACGAACTTGTGGGGGACCCGGTGGAAAATCCTCCTCTACAGTTATAATCCAAGCTTGAACCAAAGCGACCTCCTCTGCGTTCCTCCATATATGTGGTGAGTCCATAATTTCAAGGAGGGGAGTAATACGATACAATTACAACGGATATTAAAATCTATTTATAACGACTCCTTACTTTCCTGGTGCAATGGCTTGTCAATTCAAGCAGTAATGTGTTGTGTTGTCATTCGACCAGGGATGACTTTTCAACTCGAACAGTGATCTGTTGTGTTATAAGTATAGTACACTGCATTCGTCAGTTAATTTTGACTATGAATTGAAGACATATTAGAAGATTGGACTGCGATTTTGTGTAGAAACTACTATAAATTGACCTTAAGTTACATAAATAGTTTATTAAATAAACCAATACAGCTGTTCAAATATTGTTTTTTAGATTCTACTCTCTTTGTTTCAATCAAAATGAGTTCTATATCATGGAGCAATGAAGAGTTCCTGGTTCTTACACATGCTTATATTCATGTGTACGAGACAAGCAAGTTGAACGATCCAATGTTTTGGAGCCGTTTAACCAATATTTTCAATGCTGAAAACCAAATGGCTACAACAAACGATCGTGATGAACTAGACATCTTAGCAAGATGGTATGAAATGAAAACTGAAGTTCTATTATTCAACGATCTTTATACCAAAATTGACGACATCCGTTTAAATGCTACTGAGGAGGTCATCTTGGAAGCTGCTAAGGAGGAATACAAGTCATTAAGTAACGGGTTGGAATTCCAGTTTGAAGCCCCTTGGAATATTTTGAAATATATCCTGCTTGTTTAAAATCTATTTTAGTTTATTATGTGAGTACTAGGTTATTCATGTACTAGGTTATTTTCATGTATTTCGTATGTATTTCGTTTGTTTAAAATCTATTTTAGTTTATTATGTGAGCAACTCGTATGATTAAGTTGAATTAATAAATGCCCATTGCATTAGTTTTCACAATACATTAGAATACATTTCTAACTAGGATTCCATGAACCATTACAAACATTACAACAATTACATGAAAAACAACGACATAATACGAACAAAGCATTAACGTAAAACACAAGTCCATGGGTTATTCTTAATAGAAATTAGAGCAGTCTACATGAAATACTGTTTATTTTTAACAACCTTCCAAACTTCCTCATATTCGAAGTCTCTGCTGTCATGCTCACAGATGTAAAAATCTGTAACAACTTCCAAGAACTCTTCTTCATCCCGATAACGAACATTGTTACGTTTCGCATAATTACATGCTCGATTGAACCATGTCACTTCTTCCTTTACATCCATCCACTTAGTAACAACATCTTATTTTTCTCCTTTTTATCCTTCTCCCATCTCATGGTTAAACAAAGATGTTATGCGAGTCCATTCATCACCAATTAGGCAATGCGGGGGAGCAAGTAACGATACACCATCCTTAACACTTAGCCAGCAACGTGTTAGAACTAACACCTCGTTTGTCGTCCATGGCCTTTCAGAATTGGAACCAGGTACTTCATTCGAAGAACTTGCTGCATTCGACGACATTTCTAATAATGGGAGTTCGTTTCGTTTAGGTGATTTGGATGTTTGGTTTTTAGATCTTAAACATCTATTTATATAAATAAATAGACTATGAATTAAAACTTTGACTATGAAATGGTTACATTTGGACTACGATTTTCAGCTTTATGCAGTGATTTATCATGTCAAACTGTCATTTATGTCTTGTCACTTAAGGGTTCCACTACGATATGCAGGTTACTACAGTGACTTGTCATTACTATCTAGTCATTTCAAAGTTGGACTTGTCATTACTGTCTAGTATGTATAAATACCACTTATAGATCAAGTTTATTACAATGTCGACTTTATTATGAGTTCCTCACAAAAATTTGAAGTTTGCTCATGCAACGAAGTAGATTGTTACTACTGTGATTCGGTAGACCCTTATTTTACACCCTCTTCGGCCGGGCCATATATGTCACATGAAAATTTTGAAGAATTAAAGAAGGCTGAAGAACAACAAGAAGAGGACAAAGAGTCATCCCGACTTCTCACTCAACTTGCTAATGAATCGGAATGCAAACAAGCTCAAGAATGGATAGACCTCAATAAAAACAAAATCAAAGAGCATAAAGATTGGATAAAAAAGAGTAAGAATGCAATCAAAACGACTGAAAGACGGCTTGCTGAGAAGGATGAGCAGTTGATACACATTATGGTAAAAAAGGATCGTTTGGAAGACAAAATGAGAATTAGGGATGACTATATAACAATGGAGAAAGAGAAGTACCCATTGCAGTTCCCTGAGTTTAAAAACTAGTTACGAAATTGTTTTAATATTATCATGATACAGATTAGGTTGCAAAAGGATCGTTTGTTGTTTTTTTAAATAACAAGTTGTAATTGTTAAAAAAATTCTGCAAACTATATTTTATAAAATAAAGGCTTCATTAATTGTTATAATCAACAAACTAAACAAAAATATGAAAGCATAGCAATGTCTTGTAAGATTTAATAAAAATATTACAATACATAATAAGTTAAAAACTCGTCATTAGTTTTCATTTCAAGGTTGTTTTATATCAAAATCAGCGTTATAGGTTTGTGAGCAACTCGCTGAACCACCAATATTAAATGCCATTTCTGCAGTAGAAATTATGTGACGTGCTCCGCTACCGGACGCCCTTCCAATACAATTATTTCTTGTGTGTCCTATTTGACCACATGTAGAATACTCTTTTATAATTGGACCTTCGCCTTGGGATGGAATGCGGTCTGTGTTTCTTGGCCTGCCTGATTGACGTTTATCCATTATTGGTGGCTTAACAATCATCAAATCATCGGGGATCGATCTCCCATTCGGATGGCTTTGGCAGAGCGTTTATTGATTCCTTATATGTTTTCCTCAGTGTTTCGGTAAAGTAAGCATTTAATGCATACCCCGAGCAGTCTTGGTAATTGTTCACTGTTAAACATCTTATGACATGACCACAAGGTATCCCATCAAGTTGGCAATGCCTACATGTACATGTCATATGTTTGAAATCAACAATTACATTTTGTGCCCCCTTTTTGACCTCGCATTTCATATTTGAGATCATGCGAACATCTCATTTGGTAAAAGTTTTCTTGTTTTCTTTTACAATTTCATCCGCCCAAGGGGTAAGTATTGTTGTTGCTTCCACTAAAAAAAGAGCCAAAATGAAGAAGTTAAGATCAATAACATTAAAATTAATAAAACATTAATATTAAAAATTTACTTAATACCTGCAAAGTTACGTCTTTGAAACCACCATTGGTGCATTGTAGCACGAAAAAAATCGATCAACATAAGTATTGGCACCTTACGTGCGTGTCTAGATAATGCATTTATAGACTCTGCACTGTTGGACGACATAAGATTGTATTGGTTCCCTTTAAAATGTGCTCTTGACCAAGTTTCTGGATTTATACTTTTTAAGTACTCCCATAGTGGTTCTTTTGTCTTTTTCATAACATCCATGGCAGCATCAAAAGCATCAACTGTGTACGCCCTACACGCCTCCCAAAAAATTCCTTTAACCGTCTTACTCTTGCCGAATCTAGATACTATGTTGAAATACAAATGAACACCACATATTCCATGATGAGCGTGAGGAAAAATGTTGGCAACGGATGTTGCTATAGATGGAGACCTATCAAATATAATTGTAAGCTCCTACATATTTCCTATGCAATCACGTAGTTTTTGAAAAAACCATGTCCAAGAATCGGTACACTCATTTTTGCATATACCATATGCAACCGGTAATATTTGGTTTTGTCCGTCCTTAGTAATTGCAAGTAACATGGTACCTTTGAACTCTCCCTTTAGGTGAGCTCCATCTACTACTAGGGTAATTTACAAAAATTGACAAAAGCGCGTACCTACAATATATTGTATATCTATTCAAATACACCAAAATAAATATTAAAAAATTAATATAATATGATAATACTAACCGAGCAACCGAGTGCGACGTACAAAAACTCAAAACGATCATCAGCATCTGTTTTAATATGTGTGACAGTACCCGGATTATGTTTGGCCAAGTTGTGACAATACGCCGGAAGTTTGGTAAAAGAATTCTCTTTCGTACCCCTTAACGACAATAATGCATATTGTTTCGCACGCCATGCCTAATGGTATGAGATATTGATATTCAATTGAGCATTCATATCATTAACAATTTCTTTTCCCCGATAAACTCTACTATAGTCTTCAGCCAAAACATCAGCAACATATTCACCCAAAACATATTTGTTTGCTTGTCGATGATTAGGTTGTAACAATGTTGAAGAACATGTGTGTACATCAACAAATTTATTCACTTGCAAAAGTCCATCAAAATTTTTAATTGCGTTTGCTTTTAGTAACCAAGAACAATTTTTTGAAACACACACAACTTCATACCTTGATTTGGTGGATCTACTTGTCCTCGTCTGGAAACCTTCTCGAAGACATTTTTTACCAATACACCTCTTTAAAAGTTCTTTGTTCTTAAATATACTCTCACATTGAATCTTTTGAAGATTCATGTCTACCATATGTGTTGAGATATCTTCATTAATATCAACTGGGCATGCTGGTACAAGGGGCATACCGTGAAAAAGGTTATCGGGAAACTTAGCTTTAACTTCATCACCCAACTCATCTCTATCAGAATTGCTTTATAGCTCGGTTATATCTAAACATACATCACCAACATCAACATAATGCCCGTAAACATGATTTTTTTCATTTTTTTGACTTGAATTTTTTTTCTTTTTAGTTTTATCTACCACACGCCTATTCATAACTTTAACTTCTTGTTCGGCAATATCATCACATGATTAAGATATGTACCAACATCATCATCACCAACAGACTTGTAATTCTCAGGATCCACATAGCGAATAGGTGAATAACTAACATTAACATTTTCAGCAACACCGTGAAACTGAGGTACACTAGGAGTATTGAAAGTACCTATCGGATCGTTGCTCCCTTTATAACTGCATAAATTACCAACAAGCTGGTTTCCAATTTCACCACCCCCATTAACCTCCTCAACTTCATCAACCACCACAAACACTTTCACAGCCCTTCCTCCACTACATTTTATTACGTTTATCAACATTCTAACATCCATGTCTTTAACTATAGTTATATAATAATTTAATTCAGGATGGTGGAAACGAAGACTAATTCTATATTTGTCTAACAAACCAATTTTGCTTCTTACCAAAGATACAAAATCAGTATAACTAATATACTCAGAAAATATCAAAGCAAGTTCAGAAATACCTCCCTGTGGACATATGTATTCCAGATTAGTTCCATTAACTTGTCATCTCCCCCCAGTTACAAGACAAACCAAATATTCAATCAATTTTTGAGCAAATTTTAGAGAAAGTTCCTAAACAAATAACAACCAAAATGATAATTTTCTACAAAACTTTTTATATAGCAACATGATTTCGTAGTCAAACCAATTCATTTGATAGTCAAACTAAAAAAAACAAAAAACAAAAAAAAAACAAAAAAACAAAAAACAAAACAAAAAACAAAAAAAACCACAAATTCGCAGATAGAATGAGAGTAAATCGTAGATGGACCTATTCCATCTGCAATTTTACCCCTATATATAGAGAAAAAAAAAATAAAAGCACCTGCGAATGTACAAGCACCTAAAACACAGTTGTGCTTTAGGTGCTTGTACATACGCAGATGAAATGGTCATTTCGCAGATGGGGCATTTCCATCGGCGAAATTGTAGGTTATTTTTGTAACTTCGATTTTTTTTTTTTTGCTATTTTTGTAATGTAATTAGTATAAATGGTTATTTTTTTCATTTTCTCATTAATAAAACCAAAAAACAAAAAAGATAATTACATTTTCCTTGATGAAAATACATTATTCTTTTTTAACATTAGTCACCATGTAAAAAAAAACGAGAGAAATGTTATTTTGAATCTTTCAGTTACATGATAAGGAAAACCCTATCGGAAACAGAAACCATGACCCAAATCGTTAAACCCTAACTACCACCAGTCATGGCGATTCTTCAAATCCTTCCTTCACCACCATCCTTCCGCTCCACTCCCTGCTTCCGTTCCTTACCCACAATTCTCATACCCCGAGCATCCATTAATGGCGACCACACTGTCTCCACCGCGCCACAACCCGCTCGCCGTGGCAGGAAAAAATCCACCTCTACAACGACAACTACTCCCACTAAAAGCTCCAGTCGCATGAAGAAATCAGAAACAGAAGTAAACAGAATTGAAAAAGAAGAAGATTTACAGGATTTTGATGACGGGATTGATTTCCCTTACGAAGACCCTCCTCTGATATGCTGCTTCGGAGCTGCACAGAAGCAATTTGTTCCAACGGTTAGGGTATCGGATCAGCAAATGCACCCGGACATGTACTCCGAGTGGAAAATGCTGCAGTGGGACCCGCCGGAGTTTGCAAGAGCGCCTGGCGGACCTCCTTCTAATGTGGCTATAGCTCACGTAAGACTTGGGGGCAGGGCAGCGTTCATAGGGAAGGTAGGGGATGATGATTTAGGTCAGCAGCTTGTTTTGATGATGAATAAGGAAAAAGTGCAAACTAGAGGTGTAAAAATCGATCCAAAAGAGAAAACTGGTTGTGCTTATATGAAGCTTACGTTTGATGGGAAGGGCAAGATGAAAGCCGAGAAGGTTAAAGATGCAGCTGAGGACTCTTTCATGAGTTCCGAATTGAACCTTTCAGTGCTCAAAGAGGTACTGTTCCCTTGACATCCACTCATGATTTCCTTATTCTTGATGCTTTCCTAAATTGTTCTGATTGTAAGTATGATTTAAAACCAAATTCAAAGATTACATTGAGTTTAGAATAGTTGATTGTTGAACACCAATTGACAAATCTTGATTTGTTGATTAGATGCTTAATTCAATAATTACTGTTAATCATTGATGTCCATATGATGTTAGATTGTTAGGGTCTCATGTTGTTTCTAATTTTACGCAGGCGAGAATGTTCCACTTCAATTCCGAAGTCCTTTTATCCGAGTCAATGAAATCCGCCTTATTCAAAGCAATCTCATGGTCAAAAAAATTCGGAAGCCTAATATTCTTCGACATGAATCTCCCATTACCACTATGGAAATCCCGACACGAAACCCGGAAAGTAATCAAGGATTCCTGGGAACAAGCTGACATCATCGAAGTCAGCAAACAAGAACTTGAATTCCTCCTAGACGAACACTACCACGAACAAAGAAGAAACTACCAACCTCAATACTACGCGGAATCCCACCAAGAAACAAAAGATAACACGAAAGATTTTTACCACTACACAAAAGACGAAATCGCCCCTCTATGGCACGATAAACTAAAATTCTTGTTTGTGACGGATGGAACGCTTCGGCTTCATTATTACGCCCCGGATTTTGATGGGGTTGTGGTGGGGACGGAGGACGTGTTGATTACACCGTTTACTTGTGATAGAACGGGGTCCGGCGATGCGGTTGTTGCGGGTATTTTGAGAAAGTTGACGAGCATTCCGGAGATGTATTGGAATCAAGATGTGTTGGAAAGGCAACTCCGGTTTGCGATTGCGGCCGGAATCATATCGCAGTGGACGATTGGGGATGTGAGAGGTTTTCCGACGGAAAGTGCTACTCAAAATTTGAAAGAACAGGTTTATGTGCCTTCAATGTGGTAGTAAGATAAGACTTTTGTGGATTCTGATAATGATGAGTGTGTTGGTTGATTTGGGGTTAGTTTAGGTTTTGTATGATAATTTGTTGTAATTGATTCCAACATTGAAATGGGAATGGAAAAATGAAATTGTCAGAAACTTCTCAATATTTTCGGAAAAGTTTTATTTTAGTCTTAAATTTTTTTTTAACATAAAAGTTTTGATTATTTTATTTTGGTTCAAATTAACAAAAAAAACTTTTTTTTTCTTTTAACAGGAAAAGACATTATCGTATAAAATCAAATAATTATGATTTTTCTGTTCAAAAAATAAAATTTGAGACTAAAATGAAACTTTTCCGAAAATTCAATTTCAAGATATGACAATTTTGTGTGCTTTCGAATGTCTGTCATTCAAAGTGCTTCACCAATGGCGAGTAACACATGATTTTGATTTTTGAAGATTTAAGGTGTGTTTGGTTTTGGAAAATTTTCCAGTTTTCTAGGAAAATTTTCCGAGAAAAACGGAAATTTTGAAAACGCGTTTGGTTCATTCAGTTTTCCAAAGTTTTCTAAGAAAATGAAAATTTTCAGTTTTCCAAATTCTATGTAATTAGAAAAGTGATTTTTACAGTTTTCCAAAGTTTTCCAAATTTCTAAGATGGAAAATGAAAACTCCACCCGTTTCAACCAAACACGTTTTCATTGAAAATTGAAAATGGAAACTCAACCCTATTTTCTGAAAACATTTTCATAGATAATAAAAACAGTTTTCCACAACCAAACGCACCTTTATATTCTCTAAAAGAAAACCTTGAATAGTTCCTTTAGAACTCCACGTATGCCTCTATTCCTGTATGTCCAATCGTTTTCTAGGTAATATTTGATAGATATATGGAACACGACATAATGGAATATGGTCGAACTGATATGACATAACTGGACACATTGTTAGAAAGGTGATAGAACACAACACATTGATACCTGATTATCATTTGTATAAAATAAGAAAATAAAAAATAAAATCGATTTTTTAAATAAATTTTAGTAGCTATGGCAATGGTTAATACCTTACACTATAAGTATATAACAAGGCATTTGTGCAGAAAAGATTAATAATTATCATACATTATTATCATTCTTTTGTGTACATTGTACACGTAAGCTCATCACAATGCATAATTGCTTTTGAGGAATTGGATCATGGTACAATGTTATTTTCGTTTTGTTCTCGAGTTTTTTTTAGGGGGGAAAGGGATTAGAATGAGAGGGAAAGAAAAAAATATTTTCCTTCCTTCTCCTTCCCCTTTCTTTCCTTCACCCTCATTCCCAATCCATTTCCCTCACAATCCTCCCAAAAGTGGGAGGAAAGAAAACTTAAAAACTAAGGTTTGTCTTCTCCTCCTAATCATTCGATTTCCATTTCCTTTATTTTCCTTTCTTAACGCCTAAGTTTTAGCAAAGAAATTAATTTTTTTGCAAAGAAAGTAATGAAAGGAAAAACAAAATTGTATTTTGTGTTTCCAAGTTGGAAAAAAATGAAAGAAAATTTTAAAAATTTGTTCCTTCCAAATTGGAAGAAAAGTTAAGAGAGAAAATGATCATTCCATTTCTTAACATCAATTTCTTTTATTTTCTTCTCCTTTTCACTCATTTATTTTTCTTTCCCTCGTTAAATTAAACTCGGGAACAAGGTGTAAATGAAACTAGAGAACACCCTTTTCCTCTCGTTTCCTTCCCTTTCCCTTTTTAAATGAAACTCAAGAACATCCCTTTCTTCTCATTTTCTTCGCTTTCCCTCCTTAAAAAAACTCAAGAAACCCGTATCCTTTCATTTCATCCACTTTCCTCTCATTTCCTTCAATAAAAAAACTCGAGAAGAGGGCATTAAAGAAAATAACGATTAAAAAAAGTTAATTTTTCATTTGACTAGCAGTTTTAATATCTTCTAACTATATTCTTGTTGAAGTGAGATGGGATGGATGTTGGAGCGACAAAATGGATAAACAATGGACTTACGTCAAGCGAAAGAGATATAATTGTACTTTTATCATTCTATTTTCTGTTTGAGTTGTTCTACCCATAGGAATGAAACTAAAATCGAAAGAATTAGTCTTGTTTGATTAGATTGTTAACCTTTTTTTAGTTGTCTTTGTAATTTTTTGTTGGCTTCTTGCTAGTTTTTTCATATATATATATATATATATATATATATATATATATATATATATATATATATATATATATATATATATATATACACACACACACGAAAAAACTAGCAAGAAGCCAACAAAAAATTACAAAGACATATATATGCAACTGTTCTAAAAAAATCAGTCTCATTAGACTTAGTCTTTGTCTTATCCTATCTTACATATCAAAGGTTACCCCTAGAAACAAACTTGTGAATATGTCGATTTCAAGTTTTTGTAGCTTTTGTTGTTTTTCACCATGTCATAATATGATTTTGACTCCCTACTTCTTTTTTGTATCTTTAGGGTGTTTTCGCAATACCTTACTATAATTATTGATGGAGATAACATAATGGGCGTTTTCCTACGATTATTATGCTTAGCAGTTAACCCAACAACATCTAGACAATTAGTTGGACTGTACGTCTCCATTTTGAAATTTCCACTCTCATCTTCTAGATTCAGAGAAGTAATCCTTCCAAAATCTTGATGAATTTCTATATTGAACTTTACTAAGCCTTTATGTAGCCAACATTTAATCGTTTACAACTTACCAAGTAGGAAGAGTACAATGCACAACCCGTCACAAAGGTACCTCATATCTATCACAATATAATAGGTTAGAAGACAAACCTTGCTCATTGTACGGATCGTATGAATATCACCCACAAAAAATACCTCGTTAAGTTATCAACACCCATTCGTTTGTAACATGCCAAAATCACGATAAAAATTTGCATTTTTCAAATCAGAAGAAACCATTTTTTTAAAACACAACCCATAACAAAATCAAGTATAAAGTATAAAGAGTAAATTACTCAAATCGTCCGTATGGTTTGGTCAAAATTACACGTTTGATCCCTAACTTCTTTTTTGCACTCAGATCGTCCCTGTGGTTTGATTTTGTTGCATTTTTCATCCTTATGGTTTTGTTAAAATTGCAAGTTTGGTTCCTAACTTTATGTATATAAGGGACGAAAAACACAACAAAATCAAACCACATGGACGATTCAAGTGCATAAAAACGTTAGGGACCAAACGTGTAATTTTGACCAAACCATAGGGACGATTACAGTAATTTACTCAAGTATAAATACCCCAAGATCAGTGTATCATAAATCTCCAAGAACATGCCATAGAAGGATGTGTACGATCACACATTCGCTTTGTTACGGTCATCTGAAGTATCTAAAACATGAAACTGAAAACCATAAGCTAAAGCATAATGAGTTCCCCCAAAATACCACTACACAAACATATAACATCATGCATATTGGGTCTACATCTAACATACTGGATTACCCCTGAGTCCATAACATGAGTCTAGCTTGCCTTCCGGCCCACAACTCATGTATAGCTTACTCCTGAGCCCACAACATAATTGTGGATTGTCTCTCGAGCCCACAACTTATGTCTGGCTTGCTCCCCGGTTTGTTCGCTTCCGCACAAAGCAATATCGCCTCAACCCAACCAAACAATATTGACATATACATATTAAATAACATATATCCAGTAAACAGATAATCATATAACCAATCAAAAGACTAACCGACGTATTTACAAATCACTATCACATAACAATATCCTATATACGAGGACACAGTTCTAACAGATCAATACAACATATCAACATCCTCAAAACCAGGATACATAACCCAATGGGCCGGAATTGGTGCCTTCGACCCATGAGTAAAGTGAGGAAAACTCACATCTCAATCCGGAAATATAGCTGAACAGGACACATCTCCAAATATCAGCTCTACAAGTCACCAATACATCAAATAGTGACCAATCTCAACTATAACTCAAAATACCCAAAATACCCTTAGGTCAAGTTCCTGGTCAAAGTCAAAAGTCAAAGAAGTCAATCTGAGTCAACTTAGCTGAGTACCCCCAACATACTCAGTTGGTACGTGCGGCGTACTAGAGGCTTGACCAAAAAAATGGGTTGTTGACCACGTATGTGCAACGTACTCCAATATACGCCCATCGTACATGCCATCCAACTTCTCCTTCTATTAAGGGCTTAATCCCTAAGCCCTTTCGTCCAAAATCCAGATCTAGTCCCAAAATAACCTCTTAAGTCATAAAGTTTCCGACTTTATGACTTTGCATGGCTAGGAAGTGCTCAATACTAAAAACCCTAACTTCTTAACTCATTAAGACATTATAACCCTTGCATGGAAGAAAACTAATGACCAAGATTGCACTTTTATGACCTTAGACACTCCAAAACATCTGGAAGGACAATCCATTTGGTTCAGGAGCATGTCATACTTAAGAATATCACCAATTGGGGACAAAAGCACATAATAACATCATACAAGCTAGATCTAACCAAATAAGCATCAAGGTATAAACTTTATACCTTCTGGAGATGTAGGAGGGTGCAAAACTTCCAGATAAAAATTTGATCCAAGCTTCCAAGATATTCTCCTTTCCTTCTCCTTCCTCTATGAACACCAAAACACACATTAATGGCTCAATGGTGCTAAAAATGGATTAGGTTAGCTAGGGTCAAATATAGATGTGGATGTTGAAGAATGAAGAGGTTTTAAAGAGTTAAGGATGCTTAAATAGGGTCTAAACACTAAAAATTAGGGTTTGACCCCTGACCACGTATTCCCAACGTATGCAACATACGCTCAAGGTATGCATGTAGCCTCCATTTTTCATTAAAATGCCTTTTCGGACCAAATTTGCAAAAAATTATCATATCAAGGGTCAAAATACAAAATACTTGGAAATTAAGATGTTACAATTCTCCCTACTTGATTTAAACTTCATCCTCGAAGTCCGCTGCTATGAAAAACTCAGGGTAATGCTCCCATATCTTAGCCTCAGGTTCCCAAGTCCATTCGAAACCCTTCCGATGTTGCCACTGGACCTTGACCAAAGATACCACCTTGTTGCGCAAGGCCTTTGTCTTCCAATCCAAGCCCACCACTGGTCTCACAACATAATTCAGGTGATCATTAACTTGAATATCATCTATAGGAATAATCATTGAATCATCAGCCACAAACTTTCGAATCTAAGAAATGTGGAAGGTGTTGTGAATCTGATTTAGCTCCTCAGGAAAATCTAACCGGTAAGCTACCGTACTGACCCTGATAATCACTCGAAATAGCCCAATATACCGGGGCCCCAATTTTACCCTCTTCTTGAAGCTTATTACACCCTTCCAGGGTGATACATTCAGTAGAACCATATCGTTGACCTGGAACTCCAACTCCGATCAACGTATATCAGCATAACTCTTATGCCGACTCTAAGCTATCTACAACCTATGTCTGGTCTATTGAATAAGATTTATTGTCTAAAGGACTACCTTACTCCTTCTTAAAACTTTGTGACCGACCTCCCCCTAAAAAATTGGAGTATGGAACTTCCTCTTATAGAGAAACTCGAATGGCTCAAATAGGCTCTCAACATGTCCTTGAGTATCTAGATGATCCGCTCATTATGACTGTCAGTCTGTGGATGATAAGTAGTGCTAAAATGCAACCTCGTACTCACTTCCTTGTGGAACCTCTGCCAAAACCGCAAGGTGAACCAAACATCCCGATTTGAAACAATAGAAACCAGAACACCAAGACGTGTGATGATCTTATCTACACACACATTAGCTAATTTCTCGGATGGGGAACTCTCTAAAATATTTAATAAGTGGGCGCTCTTGGTCAGACGGTCCAATTGATGGGTTTTTGGTCATAAGACATCCTATGTGCTCATACAAACCCTAATGCTTGGATCTAGGTTTCTTTATTGTACATGCTTTGAATCCAAGACTATAAACCCTAATTCTAGCATATGAAATCGATATTAACATATGAATGGGTTTAAGAACATACCTTGATTGTTATATAGCAATAACAATCCTAATTCCACCTTGAATTGACTTTGGAATGCTTAGAGTCACAAGTGTCACTCCTTTAATGGCTTACAAACACCAAGAGCAAATTGAGAAGGTATAAAGAGAGAGGAGAGAGGTTTAGAATTCGTCCTTAGGACTTCTTGGGAAGGGATACACGAATTCATGAGCCTTGGGGTCTTTATATAGGTGTAGAGATAGGGTTTCAGTCATTATCCTTATCTAGTTGCTTATCCACAAAGCAACCCATAAGATAATCCTTGAATCCTTATCATGGTCGAATTCTAAGGCCTTATCACCTCAAAATTCGTTCACCCTATACTTAAGATAATCCTTACCTTATTTTGTAACTATCACATCATTACAAATCAACCCCTCTAGTTTAATTAATTACACTTGATCACAAAATTAATTCCTAATTAATTATTGACCAATATTAATTAAACAAATATGATTTCTCCTTTAATATATTATTCTTATAACATATTAATAAATCATAATAACCTCTCTCTCTCTCTCTATTTATTTCTCCAATCAAGTTGCTTTGGTGAAGGCAACCCAAAAGGACCATGCACCATCGGGTCAAGTACATACCAAAATAGTTATGGACTTAGACACTAATCCAACAGTCTCCCACTTGGATAAGTCTAATAACTATTCTGCATATGACTTCAGATCCTGATCTGCAATCGTAGCTTTCCAAAGCCGCTGTTAACTCTGATCCTATCAGATACGCGTGTCCTTAGATAAGGGATCATATATTCCTCCATTCTAGATATCATATGAGATATGATTTCAAATCATTCTCTTTGTACTACTTCTCGATTTCCGATTTATGACGACAGACTAATTGAACAAATCAAATTAGCCCTAGCCCGGCCGAGCATTTACGTCTGTCATCACTAAACCATCGAGGGTCCCAAAGATATCGCTTTTATCCTTCTTTGGATAAAAGGAACGGATAAACTTTGATACAATGCTCGCTTGCACTCACTAACCAAATTACACACAATAATATGTTTTATAACACCAAGTTACTAGTGCGTTTACATATTATCAATGTGCAACCGATTAGCAAGATACAACTCACACATCTCGGTTTCAAGAATATAAGATGTTATCGTCTCACCAATCACTCGTGATACAATTCACGGAGTGATCCAAGTGAGTGTGGGTTTAATCCAATGCTCAAATTCATATTCATAAGCACTCATGAATGTTGCAGCAAACATTTGCTTATGTCTAATACTCTTTTAGACAATCCACACACCAATTCACAACAGTCTTCATTCATATTTACTTCCAACATATGAACGACTGTGGCCCGTTTGAATAATTCGATTATTCTTAATAAACTCAATTATTCTGGAAGTCAAAACATGCAAAGTGAAACACAAGAATAATACTAATCCCATATAGCCTCAACCCTTTGAGCATAAATAAAACACCTTTTATTTATCACCATATCGATTACTCATTATTTGTCGTTTCGGGTAATCAATTTCTTACTTGAATTATTACACTTGTCCCATGCTCCTAGCATGCACACAATGTTTACCTATGGTTCTTACTTTTGTGAAATAGACAAATTGAACACATTTCCAATCATTCTCATTTTACAACTCCAAATCCATTTTCTTAAGTGTAAGAATATCAAATTCTTGTTACTTATAGAATATACTAGATTCTAACACTTTATGCAACGATCCTTTTGTAATGTCACTGCACCAAAGTCTCAAAGACTATTGCCAATGATATTACAAAGTCCTCTAACGTAGATTGTTAGAAGACAATTCCTTAGATATGATGTCTCTCACTCAAAGTACATTCCTTTGAACATCCTTTTGCATAAAAGTTTCTAATCTAGACATAGATTTTCAATATTCAATTCCTAATATGGACACACTTCCATATTTTCCATATGACAACTCATTCTTAATAGAATATTTTCTATTCATAATAATGTCGATATCGTCCATTCAATACCATGCTTCCAACTACTCACAAGCAACCAATCCTCATCGAACTTTGGATTGTCCTTTGATAGTTGTTTAATTATTTTAGTCAAAACCGATCCTCGTCCTTTTTCCCTCTAAATGCGCTAGACATTTGGAAAATTTTAGAATGGTCAAACATTAAAGCATTTGCAATCGATCCTATACCCGAAGCGTATGGGACATGACGCACAATGTTTTATTTGCTATGTTCTCAAAATTCGAATTGTGAAGAGGAATGTCGTAATCATAATCGAAATTTTAAGAACACACTATGTACCTTTGACTAAATTTATTAACATATCTCAACCTAAGCCTTTAGATTTGAAATGAAGCATAATATTCTCTCTCTTAATTATAGCAAAACAACTTTACAACCCTTACGACTTTGCAAGGTATAACTCTTGTTTTCTATAATTAATATTGTCAACTTGCAATACGTGCCTTAATAATCATACAATCATAACATTTATGCTCCCACTATCATGATGATTATTATAAAACATAACACTTATGCTCCCACTAGCTACGACATGTATTTATAAACATCTTAACTTTCAGAAAAACAATACTTATTGAATTTCTTAAGTTCATGTTTCTAGTACTTAGTACTTTGATAATCTTTTATCAATGCTTCTTGAACTTGTACACCTTTGCCTTCGATAGTTCATATGTGTGTCTAAACAATTAAGACTAATTGCCAAACCTCACAATTCAAATTATGGAAAGGGATACCGTAACCATGATCGAATTCGAGAATGCAATTTTACAATTACTATCTTCTTAAAATCTTTCTTAGTGAAAGCATTTCCTCACAATCATTTTCATGAAGGAGGAAATCTTATGACACTTAGATTTAAAGCGGTGTATTTGTTCCTATCCATGTGAATTTGTTAAAACCAAAGTTTACGACAAATTCAAACTCATATGGATCGAACTTTCTTAATCTTGATTTCTTGCCTTATGGTAGCACAGCTGCCTACCACGTCTTCCAAGTAGTTAAGCATCTCACCTTTTTCCTATCAATGTACCTTTCATTGATCAAGTTGTCTTGCCTTTTATGCATTCAAAATGAGAACTCAAAGAACTCACATGCATAATTAACTTAATTGGAATAGCACAGAAATAAAATAATGTCATCACGATAGGTTGTAAACCTTAACTCGTGTGCTAGTGATGATCAATAAGGTTTATTTGATTTGTTCTTGAAACCTTTCAAGACCATTAAGACTCCCACTGACTCTTTGACATATAAGATTCTCTTGTCAATAACCATTCCTTGACAAAAGCAAATATTCAAGAGTTAGTGTTGCTTTTATCAAAACACTTCATAAATTGGTCCTAGTTGGTCTTTGTCTTATTCAAGACATCACAACTTTCCACATTTGATGAATGTTATAAACCTTTAACACTTTTTACTCATTGTCACAATCTTAACTTTAAGACTTGTTATTGGAACGAATTATGATTGACTTTTGATTTAACCATTTCTTTAATTCTTGATTCCTCTACTTAGACATGCAATTGTACTAAGACTCACTTAGAGGATCAATTAAGATATGGTTCTTAATCATAAAGACCCATCATAAAGCATAAAAGATACTCTCCCTTCTTCTTAGAATGGAGAAACTTTTATCTTTCTGCCTACTTGATTCTTCTTATTCGTTTTGCTATTGATTTAAACCTTTTTAATCAATTCCTAATTACACTTAAACTTGTAAGTATAATCATATTTACTAAACCTTTAGTAAATCATGACGAATATCTTTGTAACTATTATGATAAACTTGATCAACACACAACTTTGTGTACTCAATCTCCTAGTCCTTCACTTGACACTTTGTCAACGAATTAGTCTAATTATCAAATATGAAATTTCTCATTCATCATGCAACCAAGTTGCGTGATTCCAAATTTCTGTCCAATTGAAACTTTGGGCGATGAGAAACTCTCCCTATTTGGTAAATTCTCGACATTTCCATAAATAACATAACTAAGAATCATATCCATTCGTTGTAGAAATATGCAAACATCAATTTTCATAACGATTTCATTGCAAGGAAGTAAACAAATAAATAAATAAGTCAAACAAAATTTATTTCATTTATAAAAGTAGCGGAAAAACATTTGTCCTTACAATGCAAAATCTATTGAAAACTATGTAAAAGGAAAATTTCTAACAACTCTATCATAACTATCTAAGCTCAAAATCCAATCTTCAAGTCCATGCGATCGAGATCCATCTCTTGTGATTAGATTCACCTTCCTCTCTTATCAAGCTTCCTTTCTTTTCACCGATCCTGCAAAATATTCAAATGCAATCTTATCACATCATGTATTAAGAATCAATGAATAGGAATTTAACGGAGTTAGATAGTGGATTTTACCTGAAGCGTAGTCATACTTTTGACTCTCCCATCTCTTAGATCTCTTAGGTAAATAGGGCAACTTCGTCTCCAATGCCCCTTCTCTTGGCAATAAAAGCAAATTGACTCTTTTGGAACAACACATGGAACTACTTCAGACATCGCCTTTCTCTTATGATCAAACTTTTTCGATCATTGCATGTCTTTCATTGCCATTGTCTATATCCATAGAGGTCTTGAAGGCAGATTCACCAATCAACTTTGCTTTTCTATTGCGCCAAACCATTGTTGATTCAGCAGCAATAAGCATATAGGTGAGATCAATAAGGGTTACGTCGTGGTTCATCATATAGTACTCTCTTACGAACTCACTATATGAGTTGGGAAGTGATTGAAGAACCCAATCAACAGCCATTTCTTCACAGACAACGGATCCCAACATTCTTAACCTATCAATGTGACTTTATCCCTAGGACGTGTGCACACACGGACTTTCCTTCTTTATGTTTACTTGCCAAAAGGGCTTGAGTGATCTTGAACTTTTCAAGCCTTTGAACTTGTGGGTTAGGGAGAATAATTGGAGGAGGAGGAGGAAGCGAAGCATGATTTCTTGTTCCTCGATCGAATCGTGGAACATCATCTTCATGTGGAATGCTTGTTCCACGGGATTTGGGAAGACCATAGTTGTCGAACTTTGACATCTACAAAACGGGAGAAACAAATTCAAGTTATTTGATTGATTGATTGAGTCCTTAGTAAATCACCCAAATGAAATACTAAGGCTAGGACCCAACACAATACGCTACAACCTAGAAAAGGGATACTGTAATCTAGTTGCAGAATATTTGAAGGTAAGTGAATGATGATTCACTAATTTCCACCATGAAAAACGAAAAAGAAATTTAAGTTTTAAATCTATGAAAACTCCTAGATCCTTTGAGATTCATTGAACTTTCAATGGCATGTTTAAATCTCGATATGCCCCTCTTGTTTGTGACTGGGATGCCGAGGATCACAAAGCGGGTGTGAATAACCATGAAAACTTACATGGTGCCCTCACATGTTACAATCACCCATTCGATGTGCCGATAAACCACACACGCTCCACCGAACTATGACAAACATTGAGTCACCCTTTGCAACCTTTGCTTAGAACCATTTAGTGTGCCGGTAAACCACACACGCTCCACTAACGTCTTCGCAAGGGCACAAAGTGTAATTTCATGGAATTGCATCAATTCACTATTGCCTAAGTAACTAATATTGGGAATTAGAAAAACATTTAGTTACTTTGTATTTCATTATACTTATAATGGAAGGTTTCGTCCTATCCTACCCGTTCGGCTAACGACCCTCCACTAGTTAAGAGTGCGGTGGGTAAGAGTGGATACCCATTCAATCGCCATTTTATAGGTAATTTCCTTAAACACCCCTTATAGACCAGCTTCGTGAATGAGGCCTACTAACGGTAAGACTGACTTTTACTCATACATATATATAATGTTAGACTTTTAATGTTATATATAATATAGGGTGCATTTCATACTTTTAAAATACTATGTGGTCAAATTTAATAATTATACCTTTAATTCAATTAAATTGCAAACCAAAACTTTTATGGATTTATTAAATATCTTTTAATTATACACCTTAATTAATTAATAAAACCATAAGGGTGTGATTTGAACTTTTCAAAACAATACTAGGGTTTTAGAATTTAACACTCCTAATTAAACCTTTTTAATCAACTTTTAAATTCCAAAACTTGAGGGTAAGTTTTGAAACATTTCAAAACAATTTAGTTTTAATCTATCTTAAAATTTCGAATTTATGACATTTAAATTAAAATTTTAAATATTAAAACTCTTGATTTAATAATTATCTTGAATTAGACTATTAATTTAATTATTAAATCATAAGGGATTATCTAAATAATAATGATAATTACCATTTAGACATTTAAGTTATCCTAATCCCTTAAATATCTATATAGATTTCGAAAATATGGATGGATAATGCAAGATCTTGAATTACCATATATAACAATTAGAGGATAATTACAAGATATGGGATAATCCAAATCCCTAAAAATTAGGATCTTATCTTGGGGAGGAGGCAAATTTCGAAAATCAAGGGATTATTACAAACCCTAGATTTCGAAATTTAAGGGTTTAAGGAAAGGATTTGAAGATCTTATTCAAACTCTTGCAAATTAGGGTTTGCAAACCCTAATCTCAAAAAACCCTAGCCTCTTAGGGTTTATTGGCAATAAACCCTAATATATCAAGTTCATACAATTGAAACCAAACCAATGGCTCTGATACCACTGATGGGTTTTTGGTCATAAGACATCCTATGTGCTCATACAAGCCCTAATGCTTGGATCTAGGTTTCTCTATTGTACATGCTTTGAATCCAAGACTATAAACCCTAATTCTAGCATATGAAATCGATATTAACATATGAATGGGTTTAAGAACATACCTTGATTGTTATATAGCAATAACAATCCTAATTCCACCTTGAATTGACTTTGGAATGCTTAGAGTCACAAGTGTCACTCCTCTAATGGCTTACAAAAACCAAGAGCAAATGGAGAAGGTATAAAGAGAGAGGAGAGAGGTTAGAATTCATCCTTAGGACTTCTTGGGAAGGGATACACGAATTCATGAGCCTTGGGGTCTTTATATAGGTGTAGAGATAGGGTTTCAGTCATTATCCTTATCTAGTTGCTTATCCACAAAGCAACCCATAAGATAATCCTTGAATCCTTGTCATGGTCGAATTCTAAGGCCTTATCACCTCAAAATTCGTTCACCCTATACTTAAGATAATCCTTACCTTATTTTGTAACTATCACATAATTACAAATCAGCCCCTCTAGTTTAATTAATTACACTTGATCACAAAATTAATTCCTAATTAATTATTGACCAATATTAATTAAACAAATATGATTTCTCCTTTAATATATTATTCTTATAACATATTAATAAATCATAATAACCTCTCTCTCTATTTATTTCTCCAATCAAGTTGCTTTGGTGAAGGCAACCCAAAAGGACCATGCACCATTGGGTCAAGTACATACCAAAATAGTTATGGACTTAGACACTAAAATGCTAAAATGCAGCCTCGTACTCACTTCCTTGTGGAACCTCTGCCAAAACCGCGAGGTGAACCAAACATCCCGATTTGAAACAATAGAAACCAGAACACCAAGACGTGCGATGATCTTATCTACATACACATTGGCTAATTTCTCGGATGGGGAACTCTCTCGAATATCTAATAAGTGGGCACTCTTGGTCAGACGATCCAATATTACCCAAATTGCATCGAACTCCTTAGCCATCTAAGGTAGCTTGGTGATGAAATCCATGTTGATCTGTTCCCATTTCCACATGGGAATCTCCAAAGGCTGAAGCTTGCCATGCGGCTTCTGGTGCTCAGCCTTAACCATCCGACATGTCAACAACCTCTCACAATACCAAGCTATCTCCCTCTTCATGGCCACCAGTAGCTAATTCGCAAATCCCGATACATCTTGGTGGCTCCAGGATGTAATGGTGTATCGAAAATCTGGACTTGTGTGCCTCCTCCAACATAGTCTGTTTGATCCCACCAAAATCTAGTATCCAAACATGACCACACTGGGCCAACAATCCATGACTTTCATGTGACATCCCCAAATTCACGGTCATTTTAAAATTTATTTATGCTTATTTAAAAATCAGAGTATCAATTTTAAAGAATAATATAGTGGATTTTGTTCCCAGAAAATATGATAAAGATTTGATCAAAGCATTTTTGAAGAGATATATTTAAAGCATTGAGTGTCATCGTCAATACAGAAACATAAGCATAAACAAACCTTACATTCATTTACACTGTCACAACCAGCAAGTTAGGGCTAAGATTTTTATCTTGTACAAGATAATTTCTTTGTGTAACCTTGTAACACTATGTTTAGTATAAATCAAACTTCAATACTATAAGTTTATACAACTAAGAATTCAAATCGAAACCACCTCATGTAGCCCAAAAACCTAACCCAATAAACTAAGTCCACTCAACTTTGGGTCTTAGCCCAAGCTTTCTCGGCCCAAGCCCCTATTTGGGCCAAGACCCTCTTATTGGGCCCTAATGGGCTGAACCTCTCAAATTGGTCCTTTTGGGCCATAATGGGTCGAAAACTTTTATTTAACATGGTTTTTGGGTCGTAGTACCCTTATTGGGACTTATTGGGTCGTGAAATTTATTCTCAGACTATATTGGGTCGAAACCTCCCCTAACGGACCAAAAATCTCTAATGGACCATCTAGTAGGCCGAAAACCCCCTAATGGGCCCTTCTGGGCCGAAAGCTTTCACATAAGAATCTCATTGGTCCGAAGACCATTCTTTGGGCCCTAATGGGTTGAAAATCTCTATTGGATCCTCTCACTAAACCGAAAATATATATTAGGCCAAATCCATTTCCTTTGGGCCTACTATTAGACCGAAACCTTCTTTGGGCCAAAACAAAGCCTAAAAACCACTCACTCTCTCCCTAAACCGAAACCTTTATTGGGCCCAAGGTGTTCTCGGTCACACATGAAAACTAAAACCCTCCTTCCTCCCTCTTGTTCGGTTATAAAAAAAAAAGAAAAAGAAAAAAAGGTGATGGACAAAAGGGTTGCCACCACAACATTGACTCCCATGTTTCCAAGCATTTGACCATCATACTTCAATGTAAGGCATGTTTGTCCAGCATACACCCAATCCCCTCTTCTCTCTCCCCTCTCCTCTTAGTTCGGCCGAATACATCCCCCTCCCCACATATCATTTCAAATTTCACTCTCACTTCTCATTTCCTCTCAAACCCTCAACTTTTCTCCCATCTTTTTCTCTAAAAGTCGTGAGTGTGTGTGTGTGTGTGTATTTCAAGGAAGCCTTCTTCAATAATAATAAACTTGGCAGTCTATACTTAAATTAGGTGTTTTTGCTTCATGATTATACATCCTTTCTTTACTTACAACTTGAAAAACTCCCAATGTGAGCTTCATACCCCATGTTTTCGAGCTTACATTCTTTTAGGGGAGAATACAAGTCAAAATCTTGTTTAAATCCTTGAATATTTGCTTGCATGTGTATGTTTTATATGTTATGTGTGTTGAAATGTTGTGATCCCATGCTAACAATCCATGAACTCGAGATTTGTACAAGTCTCAAGTTGTTGGAAACAAAGTTATCTTATGTGGCTTTAAATGTTTTGTTGTTATGTTAAGAATGTTTTCTTTAATGTGTGATAAAATCACCATGATGTCAAGGAAAATAAACATATTTGGACATGAAAGTTTGAAAAATGGTAAAATATGAAATTTTACACTCAAAATGGTAAACTATTGAATATATCTATATATATATATATATATATACCATAAACACTTGTAAAAATGGGTCATTTATGACCATTTCGATAAAAATGGGTCATTTATGACCATTTCAGTAAAAATAGGCTATTATTGACAACTATGGTAAAAATGGGCTATTTTTGACCACTATAGTAAAAATGGGCTATTTTTGACAATTATGGTAAAACTAGACTATTTTTGAAAATTATGGTAAAAATGGACTATTTGAGACAAAATGTAAGTCCCTAATTTGTCCGTGTATCAGTCAGATCCGTTTGATGGTGCGGAATCCCAATCAAACGGATGATGTCAGATCAAATAGAAGAGAAGAAGAAGAAGAAGAATATGAATCTTTGTATGTATTAATATGAATGAAGATCCGGATACAAAAGATTCACACACACATGAAAGCTTCTGTCTCTCTGGCCGTAAACTCTCTAGGGTTCATCAATCTATTCCTCACACCCTAATACCTAGATTTATACTAAGGGAACATGGGCCGGAAACAAATAGGCCGTAAATGAGTTTACGGCCGTAAGGTGTTTACGGCCGTAAAATCAACCGTAAACATGGCCATAAACTCATAAATATTATAGAAAAATACAATTGCCTAGAAAAGTAAAGTATAAACCATATTTCGACCCAACACAAAAGTAGTAAAAGTGGGACAAATTCACTTTTCCACAAAAATTTGTGTGTCATAAGTTGTTTGTCAATAATAGTTTTTAAACACTCCTAGTAAACTGTGTAAATTAAGACATGAATTATTGTGTCATAAACTGCAGTCGTAAATATACACAAGTAATATTATTTATAATGTTAAATAATGGGATTCAATATTTGCGTAAATTCTATTAAGGCTCTTGTGAGACACTCCTTCTTCGTACCTATTTAGTGTACCCGTAAGACCTGTAGATATAACCAGAGTCTCCTGGAGGGAGAGCGGGATATTATGTGTAGATCTATACACGATTGACACCCTCACACCTGAGTTGTTCGCTACAGCTTGTTCACTACAGCTAGACATGCCAGTCTATGGTGACAGTTATCTTTAGAAACGGACGCCTGAAGAATGTCAAGACAGACGCTCTAGTCACATTAGTATGGTTGTAATGACTCACATAGAGAATAACAATATTATTTTTAAAATTTGCGCAAAAACTTACACTCTACTCATTGTAGAAAGTACAAAACTACGTCTCGTCTATTTTGCAACTAATTTCACCACTCTGGTCTTAGGTTTTAAGACCACAACTTTTCGTATAACAAAAAATATAGGATTTTCTGGAAACACTCTTTATATAATTCAAACAAGGTAAACAAAGAATACACCTGCAATTATACATAATTTGGAACAAGGCTCACAAACTATTTGTACAGAAAATATTGGTTTTTCTGGAGTCTACAAACTATTACAAAGTTTTTCTTACAAATATGCTTATGAACTCACCAACATTCTATGTTGATGCTTTTCAAAACGAATTGTATTCTCAGGAACACAGCAAGCAGGTTTTTGCAGCTATGGATTTTGGGAATTGTTGTATTTTTGAATTATCATACATTGTGTTATTTTTGGTTGTATTTTCAAGAACAAATTCAAAGTTGTAAACAATACATGTTGGTATCTTTAATTTATGATGATGTTTGCTATGTTTCATTCATATTCAATTGTTATGATATTACAAGATGAAGTCATCCGCCCCCAGATGTTTACGCCGTCCCGATTCGGGGGTGTGACATACACTAATGATTTACATATCCGTTAATCTCTCAATGTAATGTAGCTTCGTATCGACACTTGTGATACAAATAAACTGAGTGGGTCAGGTTAGGAAACCTGGTGAGTACATATGGATTTTAATCCTACAATGTTATATATATATATATATATATATATATATATATATATATATATATATACACACACACACACACACACACACACAAATATATATTAGAACTCATTATATATAAAATTTCACCTCATATAAGCCATTTTACCCCCACCTCATCGATCCTCACAACAACACGATCCATACTCTCAGATCTAAAATTAACAAATTTACCTAATCCATAATCCGAGATTAGGTATGTCTAATCCATGTTCTCAGATCAATGATAAAGAACTATGCCCACTGCATTCTCTCGGAATGACTATGTCTAATCCATGCTCTCAGATTCATGACAAATGACTATGGCCTCTACATAGTCTCGAACTAATGACGAATGACTATGTCTAATCCATGCTCTCGGATTAATGACAAATTTTAAAGTTCTACCCTCTGTGTATATCTCACTCGTACTCATAAGAAGATACTACCCAATATTCCTCTTAATTAATTTAGGTTTACTCTGTTTCCTAAATCACCATGTATCGTTAGATATGCTCTTAACAAGTATTTCAGCCAATATAAAATATTTCACACATAAACATATATTTAATACTTGTATTAAAATCATGTTTATAAAAGGGACTATGCACTCACCTGTTAAAGTGATGACTCGAAATTCGAGCAGTGTTTCGCTTCTATCAATCATCTTCTCCTTTGACGAAACCAAGTATTATTATCAATAGACTTTAGTCTATTATTTATTGCAAGTAATTATTAGTATAGATTTATCATTAATGCAAGATCTACGTCATGATCTATCAAGTAAGGATCAGTCAGGCAGGACAGTTGGGAGGCATGCCCATTTCAGCATATAGCTTTTCTGAAATCCAATACCCAAGCCCAACGTGACCATACACCTCTCATGTAAGTAGTTCAATCAGTATAACAACTTTGAATCATTATTGTTGGGTCATATTTAAGTGATTTATGTTGGGCTTATAAAGCTATTATTGTATTAAGGCTTAGAATCACATATTTTTAGTGGACTATTGATGTTCTCGGTTATGGGGATAGAAATCTCAATGGTGATATCGGCCAGCTTTAGGCTTGGGTCCTTAATGTTTTGTGCTTGGTATATATATATTTGTGTTCAACCATATAGTAAGTAGTGGTTCCATTCATTGTATTTCCGACTGTTAAGAGAGAGTTCATATGTACCGGACGATAAATCAATATATCGTATGCATTTGAAGCTATTTTCGTGTGTTCTTGAATCGCTATTTGGTTTACATTACGCATTCACTAAATAGATTAATTGATATCGTATAAGATCCATAGTTTTGGGCTTACAATTGGTATCAGAGCATTAAAGGATATTAATCGATTAAAGGACCTTGGGATCGATATTTTTCTGTTTTGGATTTTTTATTTAATCGAAATGTTTGGTTAAATTGATAAATCTTTTCTTTTCTAAGTGGAACTGTTATTGAGTGTTCTCGTGTTCACCGTGAATTTTGGGCATATTCTTCTGATTTATCGGGATTAGATTTGGATTATTATCATTTAAATCACAAAATCTAAGGGATTTCAATATCTTTTTAATAACAAATCAAGGTTTTCGGTGGCAACATCCTAAAGGGTTTTTGGTGGTTATCTGGTCAAAGTTTGAGTTTTCAGTCAATGCTTAGACCGAAATCTATTCAAGAAATAAACACTTTTCGGTTTTGGTTCTAGGCTGAAATCGTCTGTTATCGGTCAACAATTCTTGGAGTTTTCGGTCAACTCATCTGTTGACTTTCCTAGTTTTCGGTCAAACTTTGATTTTTGGACGTTCTCAGATATGCTAATTTAAAATGGAGTCTCAGTACAACAATTCAATGCATCAAGAATTGGACTCTATTATAGGGACTACCACTCGTATTCCTCGACTTTTGTCTGATGATGGTTTTCCAGAATGGAAATTTAGAATTGAGAAGTACATTATAATGAAGGATGCCAAGATATGGATGTCACAACTAGCGAATTAGGGTTGAGATTTCTATCTTGTACGAGATAATTTCTTTGTGCAAACTTGTAACCATACATCTAGTATAAGTCAAACTTCAATACTATATCAATTATACACCCAAAAAATTTGATTCAAGTCGAAACTTCCTCGTATAGACCAAAAACTTAACCCAATAAGCTAAGTCCACTCGCAAGGCCTTAGCCCAAGCCTTCTCGACCCAACCCCTTATTTGGGCCAAGACTCTCTTATTAGGCCTAATGGGCTGATAACCTCTCACCTTGGTCCTTTTGGGCCGAAAACAATATTTGGGCCATAGTTGGGCTGAAAATCCTTATTTAACATAGTGTTGGGCTGTAAGACCCTTATTGGGCCGTGAAGAATTAATTAAAAGCTTGATGGGCCAAATACCTCCATTAGGAATAATTTTAGGCCAAAAACTCTTTCACTTAGGGGTTGTTTGGTAGGATATGAATTTCTAAGAGGGTCTGAAACTTTAAGAGTTGAATGTTTAACATGCTGTTAGGTTGGGACCTCTGAATTGTTGTGCTGAATTATTAAAATTACCATTTTACCCTTCTGTTTTATTTTTTATTGAATTGAACTGTTTGTTTAGAAAATAACCTAATAAATTTCTTAAATATGTATTAAAAAAATATATAAACACCATATAAAATCGAAATTTAGCATAAATCAAAATTAAACACAAATGCAAATCAAACATAAATATTTTTAAATCCACAAAATCATACTAAAATCCAAATAAAATCCTACAAATTTAATTTGACCCCATTTGATTTGCAATCTCGTCACGCAAATTATCCATGTATTCATTGCCTTGTGAACCCCATTCCATATCGTGTACATTTTGGCCATCATTCTCTCCCCCTTGTGCTTGAGTATTATTCTCGAACGCCATAAATAACTCATCATGAATATCGCATTTCCTTATGAAATTGTGGACTGCAAAACAAGCAACGACTATATCTCTTTGCACTGGAAAAGGAAAAGGAGCCATTCGCTTTAGGATTGGGAATCCCGCCTTCAAAAAACACTGTAAGCACGTTCAATAACATTTATGAGTTACATGTACATGATTGAATTTTTCTTCCTTAGTTAACACACGTCGTTGTCGATAATCGGCTAACCAATACCTCATGTTACGGTAAAGAGTCATAAATCCACGAGTGTTGATATATGCAGCATCGTAAAGGTAATATTTATCAATACACATGAGTGAAGGAAGTATTATACATAGAAATTTAAAATTGTAATTTAGAATAAATTTAAAAAGAATTACAAACCTGGAGGAGGGAACGGAAAGCTTGAATTTAGGTTACATGCAACTTCTTTTAAAACTCGTGAATCATGTGTTATACCCTCCCCAACCGGACCATATGAATGTGAATATCATATCAAAATCACAAATTCCGAAAACATTTTGAAAGTATTCACCTTTTCCTCTTCCCATGTAGCGAGATTGTTGATCAACAGACACGATTGCCTGTACAAGAGTTCCATCTAAACCACATATTGCTGCATGAAAGATTTATTTTAGCCTATGATGACTCTCTGAGGAATTCACGGTTGCATTAGAATTCGTTGGCACTATAACTTCTTTTGCAAAAACATCATTGCATTTAGCACCTCATGAAAGCATCTATGAACTCATTGTGTGAAGCGTTGAAACCTTCGTTCGATAATCCTGAACTGTTTATTATGTGCTATAGTTATCAAGAACATAGCTATCGTTTCTTCAACGCTTATATGCCTAATACTTTGCAACCAATTGTTTCGTCTAAAATGATTGCATAAAAGTACATACGCTTTATGTGAAAGACGTATCAGCTCATGAAATTGTGTAGAAGTTTGATGTAACAATTCTTGTGTATGTTGATGGCCGCTCATTTCCGAATCATTATCAATAGCCCTTCCAATTCTATTAGATTTTAGATTCAACCAATAGCAACGTAGTAAAATGAAAAATGCGATTTCTTCATCCGAATCCATAAGCAGTCTGTTATTTTGAAAATACATAACACTTATATTAAAAACATATAACATAAAAATACATCCAAAACATAAAGTCATTCATGTCATATAAAAATCTAGTAACCCAAAATATCAAGTCATTCATGTCATACAAAAATCTAGTAATACAAAACATCAAGTAATCCAAAACATAAAGTCATTCTTGTCATATAAAAATCTAGTTCAAACCAAAGATCAAGTAATCCAAAAAAACCATCTAGTTCAAACCGAACATCAAGTAATCTAAAAAAAACATCTTGTTCAAACCAAACATCTAGTTATCCAAAAAAACCATCAAAACATCTACTTAGCGAAACATTCCATAATGTGTTCCAACAGTCTTGACCCAATTCTCACAAATAGTTGGATCAATGGTTTACCACGCGTGCCTGTTATCCGCACCTTCACCAAAAAGAGCAATAAAAGTAGTGTATCTTCGATCAAATATTCCCCATTCTAACTTCTCCAACTTTTCCATACACACACCCAAATTTGAAGAAGCATGCTTTTCCACAAATATTTTAGCAACTGTGGCAATATCTTCCCTGATTTCAAGCAATCTTGAATTCGATGCATTTTTACCCTTATCTTTACTTTTATTTTGACTCTTTTCTGTATATGTAGTCTTTTTTTATTTTATTTTATTGACAGGATGACTCATCACTGAGACCTACAGTTTCTTTTTGAGTGCAATCGATGTCATCAAAGTCATGCAAACTATAGTGGCTTGACTCTTGAGTAGGAGGGGAAGGGTAAACGTTGGTCCCCAACTATGAATGTCTGTCACAGTCACACCTTCAAACAATTGTGTGCAAAGGTCGGGTACGGTAGTGACGTGCGTCTCAAAGAATCCACATGTTTGTTTGACTGTTTGGAAAAAATATTTTATTATTTAAACATGATAATCTATTTTTTATAAATTAACAAAATACCTTTGATTCTAGTTCCCATTCTTCTTTGGAAAGATTGAAGGTGTTGGTTGTTGAATTGTACACATTGTTGGTTTTGTTTTTTAACTTCAAAAAAGCACCAAATTTTTACTTTAGGCAGTCATAGCGGTTCTTCATTTGTATTTGGTCGGCAATAAAGTTATGTTCAATTTTTAGTGTTTTAGCTACATTCCTCCAAGATAGTGCTTTCAAACTACTCCCTTCCCGTCCATTGACCATAACTTCACGTAAACAAGCTTCTAGAAACGTTTTATCTACACCTTCAACCTTCCAACCAATTCTATCCTTCGTTTCTCCCATTTATTTGATCAATTCAACAAAAAATGCATGTTTTAGCAACAAGTTATGCATTGCAAATACACATTTTTAGCAACAAGTTATGCATTGCAAATGCACATTTTCAACAACTACATCAACAAAAAAATGCACAATTCAAAAAAAAAACTAATGCATATTTCATAATAATAGCAACATATCTGATTTCACTACAACATAAAACACAAATATGATTTCGACAACAACATTTTAGCATAATAATTGAACATTAAAACATCAAACATAAAAAAATTGAGTATAAAAAATCAAACATAACATCAAAAATTCAACATCAACATTTCATCATATCCATTGAACACAATCAGATTCGTTCATAAAACATCAAAATCGAGCATATCAAATCAACATTGAACAAATCAGGAACTCATAGCAAGGAAATCTATTTTTGATTTCGATTTTTGAACAAATCAAGAACAAATAACATTAAGCTGATTTTGATATTTGATTTTCAAGTATGGGGGCAAAGAAGGAAAAAACAAAAGAACGGCAAGGAAATCGATTTTCAGAAAAAGGAAGAAACAGAAGAATAGCAAAGAAATTGATTTTTTAGAAGAAGAAAAACATACCTGATTGGCAGATTCTGAAAACACATTGGAGCCGGGAGGATGTGTGGCGGCGGCATTGTAGGGTGCAACGTTGTCGACTGGGAAGGGTGGAGGCCTCATCGGATCCTTGCCGGTGAAGAGAACCAGACGCAATGGAACAAATGTAAAGGGAAGAAAAGACGGAAGAAAACTAGTTGATCATTATCTAGGGCAAAATAGGTACGCGTCTTTCTTTTTTAGACCTTGTTCTGAAAAAATAAGAGGCACTTATAATTTTAAGAGGTAAGATGCAAACAAACGATCCGAATCTGAATTTTTAAGACATTGCCTCTTAGTTCTGCAATTAAGAGGTAAACAAACGGGCCCTTAATCTTTTGGGCCAAAAACCCATATATGGGCCTTAATAGGTCAAAAATTCTTATTGGCCCATGTATTCTCGAAATTGACTTCAAGCTCAAGAATATTTTTACCTCCTTAGGGCCGATCGGTATTTTAAAACAGAAAAAAAGGAAAAGATTGCATGGGACAAGATGATGCCACCTTAATATTTCATGGTAGATAACCATTCATTACACCCCATACAACTAGGTAAATCTCATATCACAAATGCTAGAAGTCAAACCCTATGATCCTTCCCTCCCGTCCCCCCCCCCTATCGGCTGAAAATCCCACTTAACCCCTCTTCACTTCTCGTTTCAAACTCACCCACATTTACCTCATCCTCTTTCTAAAACTCAAAGAAGAAAAACTCTCTCTTTCTCTTTTAAAAAATCGTGTGAAGTGGGTATGTGTTCAAGAGTTCCTCTTCAAAGATCATTAACTTTGTAAGTTTATAATCACACTCAAGTTGTTTTATTCCATCTTATACTAAGATTATCCCTCAAACTACTATATTTTCGTGCATATGCTTCTCTAGAACGCCTCAACTTCGAAAATCTTCCTAAGGAAGCACTCTAAGCCGAAAACCTCCTACACTTTCCTCTTCAAACCGAAAAAGTCCCCAAGGCGAGCTTTATACCCCTTGTTTTCGAGTTTTGCTTCTTAAGGGGGGATGCAAGTCAAAGTCTTGTGTAAATCTTTGTATATTTGCTTGTATGTGCATGTGTTGTATGATATGTGTGTTAAATATTGTGAAATTCATGCTAAGAGTCCATGAACTTGAGGTTTTTGGTTGAATCTCAAGTTGTTGGACTGAGTTAACTTGATATATAGTTAAAAATGAAAACTAGCTTCTAAAAGAAAATTTGCTTCACTTGACGCATGGTAAATACTACAAGGATTAGTCCAAGAATACGTTTAAACAAACTTTTGGCATGAAAACATGAAAAATGGACTATTTTCGGCCATAAAGGTAAGAATAGGCCATTTTTGAACATTTTGATAAACTTGGGCCTTTATTGACAATTTTAGTAAAAATGGGCTGAAAATGGACTTTTTATTAAACATGGGCAATTTTTGACAATTTTAGTATAAATGGACCGAAAATGGACTTTTTAGTAAACATGGGCCATTTTTGACAATTTTAGTATAAATGGGCCAAAAATGGACTTTTTTGTAATCATGGGTCATTTTTGAACATTTTAGTAAAAATGGTCTGAAAATGAAACTTTTTAATAAACTTGGGCCATGAAGTGATCTCCTTTTCCTTTTACCTTGTGTATGTAGGGCTACCCCTTCAATTAAGTGATTACACTACTCGACAGGGTTGTTATGTTGTTTGACTTTTATCCTGATGTACTGTAGGCCTTATAAAGGCCAAATTTCCGCATGAAATATACTAAACTTTTATCAGTAATGAAACAAGTTTGTGTTTTATTTATGATGTTGTTATCTGCTATGTTTTCTATTCTCATTATTTCTTGACATTGTATGATTTCACTTATAAGCACAAATCAAATCAATGCAACCGGTAGACTATAATGGAATCCGGAATAAAACAAAACTATTATGTACTCATCATCCTTCTGTTCCATGACAGAAGATGCCTCAAAGGTACGTTTGCAGAAACAACAACACGACAACACCGACACCACCGACACCACCGCCGCCTCCACCGGAGATAAACTCTGTTGCATTCCAGGCAGCAGTATCAGTTGCAGTTACTGCAACATTGACTCACATCCACAACGGTAACAACGAGGGTGGCAATGTTCAGGGAACGGGAAGTTCTAATCATGGAGTCAATCAAGGACGTACAAGAACACGCACCTATAAAGATTATACCAATGCGAAACCCAGAACTTTCAACGGAACCGGTGGAGTGATAGCTTTAACACACTGGTTTGAGAAGACTGAATCTATCTTTGAAATTTGTGATTGTCCGGAAGAAAACAAGGTGAGGTTTGCAGCATGTACGTTTGCTGATCGAGCTTTATCATGGTGGAATGGCCATGTCAAGGCCTTAACTCATCCAGTTGCAAATGCTATGTCTTGGGAGGATCTCAAGACAATCATGTTGGCTAAATACTGTCCTCTTGGGGATGTACAAAAGCTTGAACAAGAACTCTGGAATTTTACTGTGCAAAACTACGATGTTGAAGCCTATATCACTAGGATCAGTGAGCTGGCACTCTTATGCCCAGGGATGATAACCTCTTAAAGCAAGAAAATCGAACGCTTTATTTGGGGGTTAATTCCTCCAATTCAGGAAAATGTCATTGTTATGCAGGAGCTATCTAGTCAATTGAGCGAGCTGCTAGACATAGGATTCATAAGACCGAGCTTCTCTACTTAGGGAGCTCGGGTTCTATTTGTCAAAAAGAAAGATGGTTCCTTCTGCATGTGTATCGACTACACGGAACTCAACAAAATCACAGTAAAAAATCGATACCCTCTTCCTCTGGATTGATGATCTATTTGACCAGCTTCAAGGAGCCAGTTACTTTTCCAAGATAGATCTAAGTTTCGGATATCACCTTCTACGGGTCTGAGAAGAAGATGTACCCAAGACAACTTTCTGAACCAGCTACAAACATTTCAAGTTCGTGGTAATGCCCTTCGGTCTAAAGAATGCACCCACAACGTTTATGGACCTAATGAATCGATTCTGCCAACCGTTCCTAGACCACTTTGTAATTATCTTCATCAATAATATACTCGTTTATTCTCGAAGTAAAGAGGAACACAACAAACATCTAAGGCGGTTCTTGAGAACTCTGGGGCGGAAAAGGTATATGAAAAATTCTCCAAGTGCGAATTCTGGATACGTAAGGTGGATTTTCTGGGATACATGGTTAGTAAAGTGGGAATTTATGTGGATCCATCTTAGGTTAAGGCCATTGAGGGCTAGGCAACTTCAAAAATACCCACTGAGTTAAGACAATTTTTGGGCCTCGCTGGATATTACCAGAGGTTCATTTAAAACTTCTCAAAAATCGCCAAAACTCTCACCACTCTAACTCTAAAGGGGATACCTATCACTTGGGAAAAGAAGCAAGATACATCCTTTCAAACCTTAAAGCAGGCCCTCTGCAGTGCTCCGGTCTTATCACTTCCGGAGGGAACGGAGGATTTTGTAGTATATTGCGATGCTTCCAACCAAGGTTTGGGTTGTGTACTAATGAATCGTGGGAAGTTGATTGCTTACGCGTCTATGCAACTGAAAAACCACGAGGTAAATTATACTACCCATGATCTCGAGCTAGGAGCGGTGGTCTTTGCTTTGAAATTTTAGAGGCACTATCTCTATGGGACAAAGTGCACAATTTACACATGCCATAAAAGCCTCCAACACATTCTAAATCAAAAAGAATTGAACATGAGGCAGCGAAGATGGGTCAAGCTGCTCAATGACTACGAATGTGAAATCAGGTACCATCTGGGGAAAAGCTAACGTGGTAGCTGATGCCTTAAGCCGGAAGGAGTACTCAGGTCGCCGAGTGCGAACACTATCGATAACCCTCCATTCCCAATTGTCTTTACAAATTAAGGAGGCTCAGCAAGAAGCCTTGAAACTCGAAAACGTAGCAAATGAAGCATTACGTGGGATGGAAAAGAACTTAACCATCAAAGAGGACGGAGCCTATTATCTTATGGACCGCATATAGACGCCGAAGTTCAGTGGATTCCGGGACGTGGTTATGAATGAGGCGCACAAAAAAAGATATTCCGTCCATCCTGGCTCAGATAAGATGTACCTGGATTTAAAACAACGCTATTAGTGGCCTAATATGAAAGCGGAGATTGCAACTTACATGGGAAAATGCCTCACTTGTGCCAAAGTTAAGGTGGAATATCAAAAGCCCTCGGGTCTACTACAACAACCAGTCATACCCGAGTGGAAATGGGAGAGGATTACAATGGATTTCATAACCAAATTACCTAAGATGACAGACAAATTGGATGCAATCTAGGTAATTGTTGATCGCTTGACCAAATCCACCCATTTCCTGCCAATAAAGGAAACGTATAAGATGGAAAGATTGACGCGAACCTACATAAAGGAGGTGGTGGGACTACATGGAGTACCAATATCTATTATATCTTATCGGGATAGTAGAGTCACCTCTCGATATTGGCAGTCGCTCCAGAAACGTTGGGAACCCAGTTGGATATGAGTACTGCCTACCACCCCCAGACTGACGGCCAAAGTGAGCGAACCATATAAACACTAGTCCATATGCTCCAAGCTTGCGTGATAGATTTTGGCAAGGCATAGGATACCCACCTTCCATTAATTGAATTCTCATACAACAACAGCTACCACACAAGCATTAAGATCGCTCCCTTCGAGGCCTTATATGGATGGAAATGCATATCACTTCTTTACTGGGCGGAAGTAGGAGACACACAATTAGCAAGAGGGCTGGTACCAAATAGCACTCTCACAGGACCTGAAATCATCTGGGAAACAACTGAGAAAATCGTCCAGATCAGGACACGGCTCCAAGCATCTCGAGACCGACAAAAGAGCTACGCAGACAAAAGACAAAAGACGTTGGAGTTCCAAGTGGGAGACCACGTGCTGCTAAAATTCTCTCCTTAGAAAAGTATGGTATGGCTCGGAAGGCGGGGAAAGTTAAATCCACGATACGTCGGACCATTCGAGATCCTTGCTAGGATTGGTCTGGTGGCCTACAAGCTGCAACTACCATCGGAGCTCAGAAACGTACACCCTGTATTCCATGTGTCAAACCTGAAGAAAAACCTATCGTATGAAACCCTCATTGTTCCACTCGACGAGATTGAGGTGAACGAGAATCTCCTGTTCATTGAAGAATCAGTTGAAATCATGGACAGAGAAGTGAAACGTACTAAACAAAGCCGCATTCCTATTGTAAAGGTTCGATGGAGTGCAAAACAGGGACCTGAGTTCACATAGGAACTCGAGGATTAGATGATGAAGAAATACCCCCATCTCTTCTCTAACTCTTAAGGATTACTCTCTAAAGAATTTCGGGATGAAATTCCCTCTAATAGGGGGATGATGTCACAACTAGCGGATTAGGGTTGAGGTTTCTATCTTGTACGAGATAAGTTCTTTGTGCAAACTTGTGACCCTACATTTGGTATAAATCAAACTTCAATACTATATCAGTTGTACATCCAAAATTTTTGATTCAAGTCGAAACTTCATTTTATAGCCCAATAAGCTAAGTCCACTTGCAAAGCCTTAACCCAAGCCTTCTCGGCCCAAGCCCTTATTTGGTCCAAGACTCTCTGATTGGGCCTAATGGGCCGATAACCTCTCAACTTGGTCCTTTTGGGCCTAAAACAATATTTAGGCCATAGTTGGGCCAAAAGATCTTATTTGACATAGTTTTGGGTCGTAAGAACCTTATTGGGCCTTATTGGATCGTGAAGAATTATTTAAAAGCTTAATGGGCCAAATACCTCCATTAGGAATAATTTTGAGCCGAAAACTCTTTCACTTAATCTTTTTGGACCAAAAACCCATATATGGGCCTTAATGGGTCAAAAAATTTTATTGGGTCTATGTATTCTCGAAATTGCCTTCAAGCCTAAGAATCTTTTTCCCTCCTTAGGGTCGATCGGTATTTAAAAAAAGGGAAAAGATTGCATGGGACAAGATGATGCCAACTCAATATTACATGGTAGATAACCAAGCATTACACCCTATACAACTAGGCAAATCTCACATCACAAATACTAGAAGTCAAACCCTATGATCCTTCCCTCCCCTCCCCCTCATCGGCCGAACACCCCCTAACCCCTCTCCACTTCTCATTTCAAACTCACCCACATTTTCCTCATCCTCTCTCTAAAACTCAAAGAAGAAAAGCTCTCTCTTTCTCTCTTCAAAAATCGTGTGAAGTGGGTGTGTGTTCCAGAGTTCCTCTTCAAAGATCATTAACTTGGTAAGTTTATATTCACACTCAAGTTGTTTTATTCCATCTTATACTAATATTATCCCTCAAACTACTCTATTATCGTACATATGCTTCTCTAGAGACCCTCAACTTCAAAAATCTTCCCAAGGAAGCACTCTATGGCGAAAACCTCCTTCACTTTCCTCTTTAAATCGAAAAAGTCCCAAAGGCGAGCTTTATACCCCTTGTTTTTGAGTTTTACCTTCTTGGAGGGGGGGGGGGATACAAGTCAAAGTCTTATGTAAATCTTTGTATAATTGTTTTCATGTGCATGTGTTTTATGATATGTGTGTTAAATTTTGTGAAATTCATGTTAAGAGTCCATGAACTTGAGATTTTTGGTTGAATCTCAAGTTGTTGGACTTAGTTAACTTGATATATTGTTAAAAATGAAAACTGGCTTCTAAAAGAAAATTTGTTTCACTTGATGCATGGTAAATATCACAATGTTTAGTCCAAGAATATGTTTAAACAAACTTTTGGCATGAAAACATGAAAAATGGACTATATTCGACCATAAAGGTAATAATGGGCTATTTTTGAATATTTTGATAAAGTTGGGCCTTTATTGACAATTTTAGTAAAAATGGGCTGAAAATTGACTTTTTAGTAAACATGGGCCATTTTTGACAATTTTAGTATAAATGGGCCGAAAATGGACTTTTTAGTGAACATGGGCCATTTTTGATAATTTTAGTGTAAATGGGCCGAAAATGGACTTTTTAGTAATCATGGGTCATTTTTGAACATTTTAGTAAAAATGGGTCGGAAATGAAACTTTTTAGTAAACTTGGTCCATCTATAAATATTTTAGTAAAATGAGCCTCTTATGACAATTTTATTTTAATTGGGTATTTATGGATAATTTTGGTGAAAATGGGCCTTATATGACCATTTTAGTAAAAATTGGGCCCTTTTATGACAAGTTTGATAAAAACGTGCTATTTTTGACATCGATGATAAAAACGTGCTATTTCGACACCTATGGTAAAAATGGGTTTTTTTACCACTTATAAATTTGCAGTCGAAGATATACACTATTAACATTATTTATAACGTTAAATAATGAAACCTAATGTTTCCGTAAATTTCTTTACGGCTCTTGTGAGACACTCATTCACTCGTACCCACTTAGTGTACACCGTAAGTCACGTAGTAATAACCAGAGTCTCCTGGAGGGAGAGCGGGAGTTTGTGTATAGATTTATATGGGGTTGACACCCCACACCTAAGCTGCTCGCTACAGCTAGACAAGCCAGTCTAGGGTGACAAATATCTTCTCAGAACCGATGCCGGAAGAACGTCAAGACAGTCACTCTGTCATATTAGTATGGTTGTAATGACTCACATAGAGAATAACAATGTTATTATAAGATTTACACTGAATACACACTCCACTCATTTTTACAAACTACAAACATTGTGTCGACTATTTTGTAATTAGTCACATCACTCCAGCCTTCGGGTTTAAGGCCACAATTTTTCATAAAATAGAAAATACATGATTTTCTGGAACACTCTTTATACAATTTCAGACAAGGCAAAACAAAGAACACACTCGCAACTATACATGGTTTAAAACAAGACTCACAAACTATTTCTATAGAAAATATTGGATTTTCTGGGGTTTCAACTATTACAAAGTTTTCATATAAAAATGCTTATGAACTCACCAACATTCTATGTTGATGCTTTTCAAAATAACTTGTATTCTCAGGAACACAGTGAGCCGATTCTTTATAGCTATGGATTTGAATGAATGTGTATTTTGATTTCATCATACATTTGTTATTTTGGGATGTAATTTTTATGAACAAACACAATGTTGTAAACCATGTATGTTGTTATCTTGAATGTATGATGATGATGGTGGCTATGTTTCATTTATATACATTTGTTATGATATTACAAGATGAAGTCACTCGCCCCTGAACGTTTCCGCCGTCCCGGTTCGAGGGTGTGATAGATTGGTATCAGAGCATTGTTTATAGTGAACTAGCATATCTAATCATACAAGATATGCAACTATAAATACAATGGAACTAAAATACTCTGAACAAAATAATAAAATAAAATCCATACATTTGTGTATTAGGAATATTGTTATAACAAGAAACATCTAAGAATCTTTAGAGAAGTTGAACGTCGTGGTTAAACTCAGGCAGTTATGTAATCATATTGGGGATACATATAGCCTGATCAACTATATTTATTCAAAATACGACCAACTTGTGCTTGGGAGTGACTGTGGTGGGAGACGAATCTAAGATTTACCAATTTTGTGTCCAAAAGTATCAAGGAACCAAACCTAAACAATTAAAATATTATAGGAGTATTTTTAGCATGCTATCTGTTTTCTTATACTTATACATTCTCGTACAGAAACGATGGCAGGCTTTCACCCAGGCCCGTACATTCCCAATCAGGGAAATGTTGGATGGCTGGAGGCTGAACCAAAGGAATTAGAAGTGGAGCCTAAGGCACCTGATGTAGACTTTAAGGAGGAAGAGCTTGATATTAGCGATGAGGAGGACCTATATGTGAATACCTTTTTTCCACATCATCTATGTCTTCATCGACAATATATTGTTTCAGAAATCTTTTTGATACGTGGGGTCCTTATTACAATGAGGGAGCTTTACGGGGGAATGAAATTGAAGAGGTAGAAGAGGAAAGAGGGTGTGTTGAGATGTCTTAGGACATTCAAATAACTTCTTTAAAAAATTTGCAGATATAACTTCTAGAGGTAATACTTCTGCTTCTTTTTTCTTCTTTTCACTTTCTAATGCAATAACATTATACCCATAAACATGTACATAATTTTATAGTAAACTAACCATCTTTTAAAATCTCTTACTCTATGTTGTTCATGGAATTGGTTTCACACCTGGTGAAATGAAGACTAGCCATCAGGTGTTTGACAAAATGTCATAAAGAAACATAACTTTTATTAATATATAACTTCATAATGAAACCTTTAATCATGTGTTTATGCAGTTAAGAGAACTAATTCATGTCAAGATACTTACATGAAATCAACTGAAATAACTATGGTTAATGATTCAGTTGCTGACAAAAAAGGGTGAAGATTCAATAAATGTCAAAGTGATGGAATTCACAAGGATAAAGAAGGAAGAAACAGCAAATTTTCTACCATGATGGTAGAAATTAAAATCCCTTCTTTTGTAAACTTTGTACATTTTCGTTTATTTTACCATTTTTGTTGTTTCTGATCCGCAACAAACACATAGGTGGATATCATTGTTACATCCTCTTAAGTGGTTATTAAAATAGATTTTTTTTAATGTTTTGTTGACTTATATAATAAGTAAATAATTATGTGTATAACATTGTGATTTAGTTGATTCAAATTTTTTCTATTTGTAAGTTATTATGGTTCTATAAAATGGAAGTTAGGTTAATACCTAAATTCATTTTTATGTCTTACATGTTCAACCAAAAAAAAAAAAAATTGGTATTGAATCTACATATTACACATGTGAAGATGACAACATGTCATCTTTTTATAGTTTTTGTGGTCAGAATATTTAATAAAAAACAATTTCACAATATACATTGATCTCATTGTAAAACTACTAATCAACTTTTAAAAATGGTGAAAATATGATCATGTTACTAAATGAGAACAACCATTTTGGTCAATTTTGTGATTATTCCTATAAATATGGATGTCCTAATTATTATTGTGCATATCTATTGTCCTTATTTAATTGGAACTCTTTAAATTTAGTTTCAAGAAGTTTAATATATTTTGGATTCAATTATTTATTGTTCAATATTCAGTGACAGGTGAGAGACTATAAACGTAATGAAATATGATTCTGACAAAAAAACAAAAAAAACAAAAAGGAATTAGAGTGACCAAGAAATATGGGCAGTCCTCTTGATGTAATAGGTCCATAGCTACAAATTTCAGCCCCACTAGGGAAAAAGAGAGGCTTGAAGCAGACCTACAACTTAGGAGATATTCAAATGAAGCAATGTGAAGCATCTAGGATAATTCCATAGCTTCTTGCTTATGTCTTTAACTTTTGTAAGTTTTTTGATTCACGAAGTAAGATAAATGGTGATTGCTTAACTTATGGTGATCTACATGGTCAACATGACTTGTGGTCAAACATGGTCAATGTTTATTTAGGGGAATTTTTGGATTTTATTAATCCATGGGGCTTGGTAGATATCTATGCTGTCAATCATATTGTTGGAGTAGCATTAATAAATTACCATCATCTTACCCTTAGTAAAGTTAATTATCTGATGATGATAGGGGTTGTACCACATAATTTATATGTTTCCTTTTAAAGTGAATTAAAATACTATCCCCATGCTTTTTGATTTTTACGTATTTTGTCCAAAATTGAAACTTTTTTCAGTTTTAGTCTATTTTACAAGGTTTGGTATACATCTTGGTCCATATGTTGATAACTTTGAAAACCTTTTTATTAAATTATTGTTATCATATTCCCATCACTATTATTATTTAAAATTAAATCATATAATTAATTATTACAACCCAATTCTTTGGATTTTTTTGTCTTGATTCGTTTGTATTAATTTTGAAATTTTATTTTAAAAAATGTTTAATATTTGCAATTTGATATATATATATATATATATATATATATATATATATATATATATATATATATATGGTTATGTTATTTTGTTTTTACTAACTATTATGTGCCAGAATGCACAAATCTGGACCAACGGATGGAATTCATCAGTGGACATGATTTGAGAGTGTATAATATTACAATGGGATAACATGTATCATATAATCATACAAATTTTAGCAAAATAGTATTTTGGACAATTAACTACAATTATAAAAAGATTTCGGATATTTATGGATAATTAATTCTCCTAATTTTAAAAATATGATTTTTTTAATTAATTCAATTTTAATTCTAACATAATTTGTAAACATAACCGATTTTATTCTGTGAGAATATTTTTTTTATTTAGAATGATGCTCTTTCAGAATTTTATTCTATTAGAATATTATTGAAGAATAACAAAGTTCTTTGAATCCGAGGTTGAAAAATAACAACATTCTAATATATTCTTATACATCCAAACTTAAATACAAATTCATACATATTCTTACAAACTAAAAGTCTTATATATTTTAATATAATTATACATATTTTAAAAGAATATTAACAAAAATGAATAAATTTTTTAAAAAATAACAACATTATTAAAATGTGAGTATGATCAAACTTTATTCATTCTTCAAGTTATTCTTATTAGGTCTTCAACACATTCTTCTAGCCATTTCTATCACAAATACAACAAAAACTAATAATGGTTAAAAACACGTTGCTTGCAATTAACTATCACTTTATATATTCTGATAGAATACATAGAATACCTAGAATACATTAAAAATGATAGATTATATATTCTAGCAGAATATATTCTGACAGAATATCTAGAATATATTCTTACAGAATACCTAAAATACATTAAAAAGAATCGTATTTACTGCTAATATAATTTTAGATTCCAAATACACAATAACAAAGGGAGAGTAGAAATTGGAATTCAAAATCACAAATTGAACCAAATAATACACAAACAAATTACTTACCTTTTTAAACAATTTTCTAGAACAAGATGAGTAGCTTTCACCAATCTATATTGGCATACGATATTAAGCATTTACTATGTTGATATATGAAATCAAACAAAATTAATTCAATTGTTTATCCATGTGCAATGATGATCCTAAACAAAATTTAAAGAATGAGAAGATAACATGATGAAAAAAAATATTTGACTTTTTAGGTCAAACCATAGATTATGTTATTATGATTTCAATCTTTCATACCCACCATTTTTAAGACACACCTTCGGCAAACTCGACAATGGTGTGCTCTTGGAGGCTTGTATGTAGGACATTTGTCACATCTTTTTTTAAGTGCTTCCTGAAATATGCATCGTATTTATCAAGAAAAATATATAAGTGATTTTAAGTGTAAACAATATGAAATCGATATGAAGTATTTATTTGGTTGAATTCCTTGTGATTTTGATTAGATAGAAAGTATTCTAACAAGTATTCTACAACAATAAAACTAATTGGGATATTTCAATGTATTCATATATGACTCGTTATCTTGAACAAAGTTTTTAACCTTGATCATCACCCGTTGGATCAATTTAAACACAAATAATCACCAAATTCAATTAACATAAGTTGTTCTAAAGAGAAAACCAATATGGGTCTGATCAAAATATGTATGAAAAATTCGAAGTGATATGAATAAAATGTGAATCTTACAACGTCTCTTGATTCTTGATCTGAGCCATCAATGTCCTCAATATCAGGGAAATACCCAGATGGGACACCACCAGGATCAGTGAGAACGGAGACGAAAAACGAGAAAAGAGTGAACGATGCCAACGAAGTGAATATCACGGCGTTTATCCAACTTGTTGGGCTCTGTAACCCTAACCAATCATCAAGAAATACGAAAATCGTACCATAATAGACCATTTCCATTAGTACCAAAACTGCTAGAATAGGGAACGATACAGATCTTCGCCATTTTCATCTCGCTTGATTGCTTGATTTTGGGGAAGATTAGAGGGTTGAGTCGGAATGGGTTTTCGATCGAAGGCCAAGGAAAGTGAGTGACGCGAATTCCGTTTCCAGTCAAGATTCCCTTTGCATGTTGAAATGAAAGAAGAAATTTTGTAATCGGGTAGTTGAGGAGGAAGATAGATGCGCCGATTGAAATCAATTTAGGGCAAATGTTCTATATTTATCTTTGCTTCTTGCGTGATATAAGGAATTGTTGTTAATCTACATAATTAACTATACAAAGATTACTATAATACCCTTAAATGATTTATTTTTTCCAAATTTCCTATTGGTGCATTCATGCACACAATAGTTGCTAAAAACATTTGAACGTAACTCTCTCTCTCTCTCTCTATATATATATATATATATACACACACACACACACACACTAACACTTAAAAATATTTTATACATTATATATAAATTTTGATGAAATCTATAAAAAATACCTATTATTTTGAAAATATTAACAATTTAGTCTCATAATCCGCTGAACCGGTCAAAAATAACTAAAGTGAATAAATTAACTAGTTTTTTTTTTTTTTGGTTTTTTCTATTAAAAAAACTAAATAATGAAACTTTTTGTTTTAAAAAAAATAATTTAAAACTTTATTATTTTTTTTTTCAAAATATTAAAACTTTTTAAAGATTTTCTCTAAAAAAATATAAAGGAACCTCGTATATTGATATTTTTGTTCTATAAATAAACAATATTGAATAAACCTATCTATCTAATTATTATCCGTTCTTACCACTACACGGGCACTTCGATATCGTACGCCCACCTCCTCCCCCACCCCTGAAGTGCAAAGAGGAGCAAAATCGCTGGCTGGCTGGCTGATTTCTTAGATTAGACTTCATCAAACATTTCTCCCCCAACTCACTCGCTCACACTCTCTCTGTCAACTGAACATAGTGGAGGTAATCTCTCGATTCTTAGATCTTCTTGTCTTCCACCTCAAATCTGGGTTTAAAAAGAACGTCTCCATGTTTTCTTTTCCATTTCCTTTTGTGTATTAACACTACAGATCACCTCCTCGCAGTTTATTCCAGATCTTGCTATGTTAGATATTGTGTTGCTAATCTTTACTTTTGCGTTTATATATGTTAATTTGTTAGTTCCTGTCTAGGGTTTTAACCTTTTCTAGGGTTTTTTTTTCTTCATGTATCGTTAGGTTAAATTTCTTTACCTCACCAAAACCTAGATTCTAATCGTTCTCTAAACCTGAATGTCTCCTTGCATGTTTCAGGAGGAGAGTTTGCAACTGAAATTTGTGGTCTGAGTTTGCACCTTTTTGGGATAAAAATGGTGGCGTCGTGGGTGTAAGGGTTTAATTTCGGTCTTTTTCGAATGTCTTCTCTTTCTATGGTTTGATAGCTGTGGTTTTGTTTGGGAGATTTCCAAATTTGAAAAAAGGAGCGTCTGTGTGATTGAGATTGATGGAAGACAGTTTAGGTTCAGATTCAGTTCCTTCTGGTCCCATTGACAAAAACAAGGTTTTCTCCATTAAGCCATTAAGATGTCTTGTTCCAATTTTCCCATCACAAGGGGGTTCTGGTCCATCTTCAACTCAACAATCTCCATTTGCATTCGTTTCTCCAACTGGTCCATTCCCCCCTGGAGCTGCACAATTTTTCCCCTTCGTTTCTCCAACTCCAAATGATTCTCCTAATCAGAGACAAACATCCAGTGTACCTGATAATGGTAAATCCTACGCAATCCCATCTCCAGTTCCTCTAAATTCCTTCAGGACACCCATCTCAGCACCACCTCCTGACAATGGTGCCAAAGGCACAACAACAACAACAACAACAATGACAACAACAGCACCAACAGCAACAAGAAGAAGCTCCAAGAATGTCATCCCATATGATGAAGGATACACTCAAAGCGATGGATATGAAAACGGGTTCACAATCGATACAGAAGACAGCGGTGATGCCATTAAAAGAAAGCGAAAAATCCGGAAAACCGTGAAAGGAGCACAAGCAGTAGCTGTATCTAGTTCTGAAGTCGACATCGACCCATTAGTTAATCATATTTTGAAATCTTTTCGCCTTGTTGAAATCGATACAATTCTTCAAGCTGATAGTAATCATGAATTAGTCCAACGTGTGGTTTTGGTTTACAATCTACTAAGGAGAAAAATCACACAGCTCGATGATGCAAAAGGGGTAATCCCAGGGATTTCAAGACGGGCAGATTTACGGTCAGGTACAATCTTGATGAACAAAGGTGCCCGGGTGAATACAAAAAGACGGGTCGGACCCGTACCCGGTGTCGATATTGGTGATGTTTTCTTTTTCAGAATGGAGCTCTGTTTGGTGGGGTTACATGCTCCAATCATGGCAGGGATAGATTACTTAAGTTTTAAAGTCAGTGGTGATGAAGAACCGATTGCAGTAAGTATCGTTTCAGCAGGAGGATATGAAGATGAAGAAGACGATGGAGAGGTGATAATCTACAGTGGTCAAGGTGGTGTTCAAAGAAGCGATAAATTACTCATGGATCAAAAACTCGAAAGGGGTAATCTTGCTTTAGAAAAAAGCTTACATAGAGGTAATGAAGTAAGAGTTGTTAGAGGTCTTAAAGATGGAACAAGTGCAACTGGAAAAGTATATGTTTATGATGGGTTATACAAAATCCACGAATCTTGGATCGAAAAAGGAAAATCCGGTTGCAATGTTTTCAAGTATAAACTCATTCGGGTTTCCGGGCAGCCCGAGGGGTTTATGTTATGGAAATCAATTCAACAATGGAGAGACGGGGTGACTGCCCGAGTCGGGGTTATCCTGCCCGATCTTACTTCCGGTGCGGAAAATTTACCCATTTGTTTAGTTAACGATGTGGATAGCGAAAAGGGCCCCGCGTATTTTACGTATCTGCCCTCTTTGAAATACGCGAAACCATACGGAACTTCAAAATCTTTAAGCTGTAGATGCTCAAACGGATGTCAACCCGCGTCTCCTTGCCCTTGTGTGGAAAAAAACAACGGGTATCTTCCGTATTCATCAACGGGTATTTTATTAAGTCATAACTTAATTGTTCATGAATGTGGGCCTTCGTGTTTATGTCCTCCAAGTTGTAGAAACCGGGTGTCACAAACGGGGTTGAAACTCCGTTTAGAGGTTTTCAGGACAAAAAATAAAGGTTGGGGACTTAGGTCGTGGGACCCGATACGGGCTGGAGCTTTTATTTGTGAGTATGCGGGAGAAGTGATTAATGAAAGTGGGATTGATAGTGATGATAATTATGTATTTGATGCGGGTCGGGTTTTTGACCCGTTGGAGCTTGTGCCTACTGATGAGCCTGTTAAGATTCCGTTTCCGTTGGTTGTTAGTGCGAAAAATAAGGGGAATGTGGGTCGGTTTATGAACCATAGTTGTTCGCCTAATGTTTATTGGCAACCGATTATGAGGGAAAATGAAGAGGAGTCGTATTTACATGTTGGGTTATATGCGATTAAGCATATTGGACCTTTGCAGGAGTTAACGTTTAATTATGGGGTCCCACGGGTTGAGAAAAAAGGGATTGTGAAAAAAAAGTGTTTGTGTGGATCTTCGAACTGCAAAGGCTTTTTTTACTAGTGATGGAGAGGGAGTGAAGATGAAGATGAATCATGAATATGAATGTTGTCTCTCTTGTAAAAGGTTAGTTGTCTTTTTTTATTTTTTTTTATTTTTACTGGGTGTAGTTTAGTAAGTTGTTTTAGTGGGGGATGGATGTTTTTGTGTTGTTTATGTTTTTCGTGTTGTAATTGTAGGTTGGTTTATTTGAATTTGAAACATAATGTGATTGGTAACTAGTTATGGTTCTTTTTTCATTTCTAGAGTTGAAATCATCAGATTTGTCTTTAATGCTTGGGATTTGTAAAGATCCACCTCTGAAGTCTGAATGGAGTGGGGCCGTTTTTGGATATGTTTTTTGGTTTTATTAACTGAAGAATGGGTTATTTACTGATGCCTCATTTTTTATGAGTTCGCATTAAATTGTAGGGTCGTTTGACCACATTTACTATCGAGTATGGACACAAATGGCACAGGAGAAGAGAGCTTGCACCAATTGGCCCTGCACTTAATGTGCTGAAAAGTAATAATTGTTTATACTTTGTCATATGTGCATGTGGATGGATTTCAATTTTAAAAAAGTTACAAAATATTTATAACTTTTTCTCATGGGATCTAATGATGAGATCTATGAAAGCAAGTGCCAATGCTGGTGCACGCCGATTAATTTTCGACTCAAAATTATATATATATATATATATATATATATATATATATATATATATATATATATATATATATGGCACAGGAGAAGAGAGCTTGCACCAATCGTCAAGTTGACCGATTACTCGGCTGAGTAATCCGTACTCGTTTCCTTACTGGGTGAGTTACAGAATTCGAGTACTCCCTGAATGGTCCTAACTAAAGGGAGGATTATTGTATTGTAACTTGGCCTAATTGATGATTAATATGTATAATATGTTTAATGATTTATTATTTAACACACATGTGATTATATATATATATATATATATATATATATATATATATATATATATATATATATATATATATAGTTGTTGTATGACTCGTCGAGTTGACCGATTACTCGGCTGAGTAATCCGTACTCGTTCCCTTACTGGGTGAGTTACAGAATTCGAGTAGTCCCTGAATGGCCCTAACTAAAGGGAGGATTATTGTATTGTAACTTGGCCTAATTGATGATTAATATGTATAATATGTTTAATGATTTATTATTTAACACACATGTGATTATATATATATATATATATATATATATATATATATATATATATATATATATATATATATATATTAAATTTTCAGTAATTATTCACGAAGTGAGATGATTGTGCGTTTTTCAGTTTTTGTGTATTTATATGTATTTAATTTTGTTATATATTTTAATCAACTTATGGTTTTAACTTATGATTTTGATATATATAATTTCCGTAAAAATATTTATACATGAATTATCGAATCCGAGTATTCGCTATTCGGTAGTCTGACGAACAAGTACTGAGCAGCAAGTTCTACGATCATTATATATATATATATATATATATATATATATATATATATATATATATATATATATATATATATATATATATATATATATATATATATATATATATGTTCGGTTCATTTGAGACCATTATAATTTTATGAGATCGTGAGACCAAATCTAAAAATAATTTTAAAATGCAAAATAAATGAAAAAAATCCAAAAATTCTTTTTTCAAATATTATTTTCGGAACTTGAATTAACTAAAAAAAATAGAAAAAAAATAAAACAAGTTTCTATTTTTTTTTTGAAAAATACGTGAAATATTCTAATAGAATATTACACTGTACATGTTCTAAAAAATAATTTTAAAATGCAAAATAAATGGAAAAATCCAAAAAAAAATTTTAAATATTATTTTCGGAATTTCAATTAATTAAAAAAATAAATAAAAAAATAAAAAAGATAAAAAAATACATCTCACGATCTCACAAAATTAGGCCGTCTCACATGAACCTAACTATATATATATATATATATATATATATATATATATATATATATATATATATATATATATATATATATATATATATATATATATAAAAGTTCATTTGATACAAACATAATTTTGTGAGACCATGCAATCAATGTTTTCTAGTGAAATATTTTGTTTTATTTGGGGAAAAGAGGGCAACGCCTCAAGTAAGTGCATTAAAAGAAATAAAATGCAGTACATGTTAGAATGGGTTAACCAATTAACAGAAAGTCAGACCATTTACTCGACCCCAAATGATAACATAAGTGAGAAAATTACACAAAAAAAATACTAATACTCATAAAGTCTACAAGCCATAAAACCAGATAGCCGAAGATACACCACGACCCGTAAACAATATTAAGCAACGTGACCATTATTGTTGATTGGAGGCCATTTTGCTAGGCCTTGAGATTTTCCATCTTTTGTACAATTCTTCCACAGGGACTGACCATTTGAGGGGAACTCCACATATTTGAGCTTTCAAAGTGTTGAAAACTACAATCGCAAGTTTAGTGTGGGGGATGGTGTTACCATTGTGATGACGTGAGTTCCTCTCTTTCAAGATAAAATAGACCGTGGCTGCCAGAGCAAGTCTCTCTATGTCTCTTTGGATGTGATTACTATGTAGGTGTGAATTTTGATACTCGATTATTTGTTTCAACTTAAAATCAAGGATTTCGATGTTAAACATATCACACACTTTAGTCCAAATCTAGGGCGAATACCGGCACTCAAAAAATAAATGGCGCGTTAGGCACTATCTTGCATAATAAACACTGGAGGTTCGTCGAGTTTTGCCATATAAGAATTCGTTCCTAAGTCATTAATTTGTCATGTATGGCTAGTCAAAAAATAAAACCATGGATTGGTATGTTGAGCTTAAACCAAACAACCTTATACGATGAAACAACCAGGCTAGCTATCCTAATATTCTTCTAAACTTGAGTAGGAGAGAACTCAACATTCTTTCCTTCCATGTCCCGCCAATAAACCCCATCATCTTTGTTGACTTGAAGACTAGGGAGACCCTGAAGTTGGAGATGAGGAAAACGAAAGCCTTATCCCCAAGGCCACCATGAGCTATGATTACTGCAAAACTGGTTCAAGGTGAGGTCACTAGATAGCCCATGTATACTCTTCTCATCTTCCAGTATAATATTGACCAAGGGGCCACTTGAATGCTAGTTGTCATACCATAAATTAATACCAGTTCCATCACCGGGTATTCTCCATATGTGTTTCCAGATCTTATCTCGCAAAGAAAGCTTATTAAACTAAGAGAAACCTTCTAGATCGTTGCTTTTAACCTCCCATAAAGTTTGTTTACTAAGATGGTGGATTTTTACACAATCAACCCATAGAGAGTCTTTTGCAGTAAAAAGTCTCCAAATCCGTCGAGATAAAAGAGCTTCATTCCAAGTTTGCAAATTGTGAATTCCCAATCCTCCTTCTTCTTTAGGTCTACACTCCATTTTCCAAGAAATCTTAGCACTGCCTTTCTTCAAGTCACCACCACTCCATAAGAAACCCTTGGACTTTTTCAATATCTTTAATGGTTGCTTTGGGGAGGAGCAAAACCGAGCACCAATAAACCTGGAGGGAATGGAGCACATAATTAATGAGTTGTAGTCTTCACTCAAATGACAGAGCTTTATGCTTCCAATTCTGAACCTGCGCTTTCACTTGCTCCACCATTTTGTTGCAATCCTTGACAAGCATTCTAGTACCAATCAAAGAAATACCGAGATAGCGAACATGGAGCTTTTCTTCCACGAAACCCTTAATATTCAAAATTTGGGATTTTAAAGCATCATTGATATTGCCATAAAAAAATGAACTTTTCAGAGGATTAGGAATCAAACCCGACACTGCATGGAACTCCTGCAAAGAGTCTTTGACCACCTGGACCGCCAGAATACTCTCAAGGTTAAAAATTAACACATCTGCAATACAAAGATGAGTTAGTTTTGCTTCCCGCACCTCCAGTGATACATGTGTTTTGGATTCTGTTGTATACTCCTTTTGATCATAAGGTTAAAAACCTCCATGATTAACATAAAGAGATAAGGCGACATTGGATCTCCCTGTCTAGCCCCCCTTTGCCCCATGAAATACCCTTTATTTTCTCCATTTGTGACAACCGTCAAATTCTGGTCAATTCAAGGTCAAATAAAGTCAACAAGTCAAACCGGTCAACTCAACTAACCCTTGTGTACTAAGGCTTATGTTAGGTAAATACTATACCACTCGCTATTCTAATGAGAGATCATAAATCGAAAAGTACGTACATCTAGACTTCCTTAACCTAAAATTATGGTAAGTAACAAACCAAACCGATAAAACAATGTTGCATACTCATCGGGAGTGTGTAAGATCCTTAAACAAGGCTTAACAGGGTTTATGGACCTTGCATTGCGAAGCCGGACACTCACATTTGTCACACACGAAACCTCTCTCAATCGTTTTCACTCTATCTCACTTTAATTGAGAATCTCTCCCAAATCTCTCCAAGCATGTCAAATCTCTCCCAAATCTCTCCTTGTATGAGAAATCTCTCCAAGAATGTGAAATCTCTCCCAAATCTCTCTTTGTATGAGAAACCCCTCTAAGTATGTGAAATCTCTCCCAAATTTCTCCTTGTATGAGAAATCTCTCCAAGAATGTGAAATCTCTCCCAAATCTCTCCTTGTATGAGAAATCTCTCCAAGAATGTGAAATCTCTCCCAAATCTCTCTTTGTATGAGAAACCCCTCTAAGTATGTGAAATCTCTCCTAAATCTCTCCTTGTATGAGAAATCTCTCCAAGAATGTGAAATCTCTCCCAAATCTCTCTCAAGAGTTCCTTAAACTTTTTTTAGTCTTTCGGTCCATCCCGACCCTTAACCGGGTCAAAAACGGCTTAAAACGGGGTAAAAATGAGTAAAATAGGCTTAAGGACCCGAAACCCCTCTCAAGGAGCCGAACCCTCTTAAGGACCCGAAACCCTCTTATTAGGGCCGAAGCCTCTTAGGACCCGAAAGTCCTCTTAGGGACCGAAACCAAGAGGACCGAAGATCTGCTGAACCGAAAGTCTTCTCAGAACCGAACCCGAAGGGTCCTCTCATGACCGAACCTCGCACACACACCCGAACCCGAAGGCTCCTGGAACCGAACCCGAAGGTACTGTTCGCTGCGGTCCATTTCGGTTCAGATGCCTTTGGACCGAGCCCTTCGCTTCCTGCTTACCTTCACTTCCTTTCGCTTTCGGCTCAGCATCAGAGGGGACTGAACTGTCACACCCCGAAAACCAGAGGCGGAAACGTCTCCGGGGTTGACTACCACGTTGTGTATCAAATCCAATGTACATAGTATTCACAGTAAACAAACATTACATTACATATATATGAAAGTTTACATGTGTTTCAAAAGTAAAGTTATACAAATATACATATGCATCATATTAACAAAAGCTGAGACGAGTCTTCTACGCACTCCGTCATCGCCAAAAGAGATCACCGGGTACCTGTCTAACTTGGACCTGAGAATACAAGCGGTTTGAAAATCAGCATAAAGCTGGTGAGTTCATAAGCGGTTTTGTTTTGTGAAAATGTATCGGTTTCCTTTAGTTTCCGAAAAGATTTGTTATCCAAGATATTTTCTTATGTGAAGTTGGTTAAGTTATCGTTTATTACCAATTCGATTATGTATTGTATTTACCCCAGGAAAATCCCATATTTTCCTAATTGTAAGATCAATAGTATATCACAAAGTATAGTTTAGCACACAAAACTATATAATGAAAATCTTGGGATCACTATCCCGAAAGACATATAAGTTAGTTTGAGATATTCGAAAGTACGGTTCAAGATCATGGGACTATCATCCCGAACTAACACGAGATAAGTTAATGTATGTATGTAAATATAGATTTGAAACCATGGGATCACTATCCCGAATAAGATACAGATTTAGAAACCATGGGATCACTATCCCGTATAAGATACAGATTTAGAAAACCTTGGGATCACTATCCCGAATAGTTCACAGATTTAGAAATCATGGGATCACTATCCCGTATATAGATTTAGAAAACCTTGGGATCACTATCCCGTATATAGATTTAGAAAACCTTGGGATCACTATCCCGTATATAGATTTAGAAAACCATGGGATTACTATCCCGTATAAGTTATCGATATGAAACCTTGGGATCACTATCCCGTATAAGATATAGTTAAAGATCATGGGGAAAGACACCCCGTACAGATAGTAGATATAAAACCATGGGATCACTATCCCGAACTAGATACCAAATAGTTTAGTTAATACCATGGGATCACTATCCCGAAAGAGATATAAGAATAAACCATGGGATCACTATCCCGTATAGGACATAGATATAGAATAGTTTGATAATACCATGGGATCACTATCCCGAAAGAGACATAGAAACAATACCATGGGATTACAATCCCGAAAGAGACATAGAATATAGATACAAAACCATGGGATCACTATCCCGAACGAAATAAAGATCCTGAACCCAAACTGTGAATAAGTTGGTATTAATACATATTGTGAGTCGGGTAACCATACTGATACGACAACGTGACCTCCTTGACGTTTGTCAGACGTCGAACGATATCCAGAAATTTGTCACCCTAGGCGTGCCCGCCTAACTGTAGCTAGCAGTTAAGGTGTGGGATTGTCAGTCCCGAATAGATCTATTCACAAATTCCGCGCTCTCCCTCCAGGAGACTCTGGTTACACTTCCAGAGAGGATTTACTGATCATCCATAAAGGGTAGTGACTATCTCACAAGCTAGTACTAAACTATTCACATGGTTCTTATAAGATATTGACATATAGAAAGTTATGAAACAAAGTACAGTAAAGTGTAGATACATACATGAAATCATCAGTTAACATATTCAAATGATACGGAGATAAACTGGACAGACATAGTTTATCTAATAATTTAGTATAGATATCAGTATACGATAGAAAGCACAGTAAAGACCCCCAAATTATTCCCATAATAATTTGATTAGTTTGATTGTTTCTTAACTAAAATCCATTTAGTTGAAATCGAGTAGTCATTCCTTATGCTCAGCATAATACATAAGGAGTAAAAGAGTTTATAGATTTGTCAGATAATGTTTGAAACACATCAATGTTGTGATTGGAAAACAGTTATAGTTTGCTTGTATTCCCCCCCTGAAAACATTGAAAACAGTGAAAAAGCCGTAGGGGTATGAACTCACCGAACGAGGTACGAGACGGTTTGGATGCTAAGAGTTGAGCTGGGACTTGTAAACGCACGAGGTTCCTAATTATGAAGTAAAGATACACATTTGTATCTAATTAGGACTTAGATTGATTGTCGGATAGGGACAATTGCTTCAGGTCGCGATAACACTCCGATACAAGTGTTTGGTGGGACCCGGGTGGCGTTTAGGGACATGAATGGCACAAGGGACTTGGGAAATGAGTTGGGACATCAAAGGAACACCCCCCTTAAGGGAGTTTACGGCCAAAACACCCTTCCCCATGAGTTTACGGCCGTAAACTCATGATGGGTGTTTTATGGTGCCTTTTGGACTTCCAACACTTAGGGAATGATTTCTAGACTTGGTTTAAGGACTTGGAATGATTCAAAACATCAATTTGACCCCCTTTAAGGGAGTTTACGGCCTAGCATGGCTCCAAGGCCGTAAACCCTTATTTGTCCAAGAAAATGATGTTTAATGATGCTAGAACAAATCACATGTGATTGGTAAAATTAATCCAAGGCCTAACATGAGTTTGCATGTGATTTTTGAGGTGTTTGTGGAGTTTACGGCCAATGAAACCCCCTTCATGGCCGTAAACTCTAGTGTGTGATGCTACAAGGTGTTTCAAGGTCTAGAACATGCATGAATGGACTTCTAAAATTCATCTAAGGGCCTTAGGGGTGTGTAGTTTGCATTCTAACACCAAAAATTTTGGAGTTTACGGCCCAAGAACATGTCTTGGCCGTAAACCCTTAGAAACCTCACAAATGTTGTGTTTTTGGCCCTCAAAGTATTTTTGGTTGGTCCCTTGATTTATTCCAAGGCTTTTGGTGGTGTTGGATGGCTTTCTAACACTTTAGAATGGGATTTATGTCAAGTTTTGGGGAGTTTACGGCCCAAGAACTCTCCTTGGCCGTAAACTCATCTAAGTCCCCCAAAGTTAATGTTTCAAGTGTCCAAATGCAAGAATCAAAGTCCCATAATTCATATCTAAGCTATAGGGGTGATTTGGAAGGGTTTAAGGGCATAAAAACCCTCATTATATGAGTTTACGGCCCAAGAATATTCCTTGGCCGTAAACTCCTCTAAACATCACAAAATGCAAGTTTTACATGTTTAGATTACATATTTTAAAGTCTCATAGCCATATCCAAGGTCCAAACTAGTCAAGGAAGGGTTTAAAGGCTCAAAACCCACCATTTTGGGTGTTCACGGCCTAAGCACCTTCTTAGGCCGTAAACTCATGCATTTTGTCCAATTTCATGTTTAAGTGTCTAATTTGGAAGCTAAACATGCTATAGATTAAGGCTAGGAAGGTACCTTAAGGATTTGAAGCCTTAAAATTGAGTTTTGGACACTAAATCTTTGGATTTTGGAGAGAGGTTAGAGAGAGAGTAGTGAGAGAAGGAAAAGGCTTCAAATGAAAGCTGAAACTCATTTATATAGTCCCTAAAATTTGCACGCCGTGGAATTCTACCCGATACCGACGCTAACCGCGGCTTTTGGTCGCACCCGATTGAGTTTCCGTCACCCGACGGGAACATTTTTAAAACTTATAAAATAATGATTTTGGGCGAATTACATAAGTCCCTGAGTGCTTTAGACACTCATTAGGATAAAATAAACATAGAAGTTTATACAAATAAATTTTCAAGGAGAAATCGGAACAAATCCGATAACGGCGACTTTCCGGGTAGAACGGTTCTTGGCGACGAACAAATTTCGGGTTGTTACATGAACCTCAGCGAGGTCTCGCTGGGAAGCTTCTTTTCTCCCGGTTTTCGTCTAGTTTTGCGTTTTAGGCCCGTTTTTAATTGTTTTAACACAGGATTTTCACCCAAAACTTTATTTTAACATATAAGACCCCTAAATTAATGATAATCACATTTTTAAGGATAAACCTTATCCAAGAAGAGTGGGTGAAGTACAAAGGTTGAGTGTTGACTTTGCTTTACCTTATGACACAAGTAACCACCCCCACACCCACTCTATGACTAGCCACACCTCCCCACCTTACCTAGGTCACTTTAATGTCCTTTCCACTCAATTATCAGCCTTCCCCACATTCTTAGAGCTGGAACAACTCATCCTCTCTCATCACTTCTCACATTTGCTCTCATTTCACCAAGGATCCAACTCCACTTTTCTCTCAAACTTTCTCTATCAAATTCGAGATTCAAGGCTGATTATCAAGCTTTCTCACACTCTTGGTAAGTATAATTCATCCTCTCTATGATTATTTCACTTCCTTCTACTCAAATCGTAGATTGCTTACACAAATATCATCATATTTGTTGTTAGCTCCTCAAATCTTCAAGCATCTCCCAAGTGTTCTTAAGTTGAACACTTCTTTTCTCCATCATCCATCTACTGAAATCACTCAAGGTGAGTTCATACCCCAAAATTTTAATGTTTTCTCAAGTTTTTAGGGGGGGGGGGGGGGGATACAAGTTAAAACACCAAGAACATAACTAAACTTTTCTAACAGCCTTCATCAGAAAAGTTAAACTCCATTCACGGACTGTTTTGGGCAACTTAAACATTTTTGTTTTCAAAACTGTACAAGGTGCAAGTAGTTCAAGTTCTTATTTAAAATTACTACTTGCACATCTCCATACGATTTTTCTACAATTTATGGTGATTTTTACAAAACTGCCTATCATTTCAAACACCAATCCGGACCGGTCTGTGATTATGGACTTTTTCACCCAAGTTGGAGGTCATTAAAAATTATGAGTAAACTTGACACATTTTGGGAACTCTCAGAATTTACAGATTTAGTTTTTGACTTCGTATGATTTTTCTATGACATTTCTAAAACAGCGCAGAAAGGTTAGAGTTAGTTAACAACTTATAACTTTCAAAACACTTTGTAATATGTTGAGCAAAGTGTTAAATCTTTGATAACTTCATATATTACAAGTATTTCTTGTAGTGGTACAATTATATAATAGAAAAACACTCACTGAAATTATAAGAATCCTCCATCATAACCATTCGTACCAAACAAAGCAAGATAAACATAGCTATATTGTACTCTACATTTGACTTACATAGAAAGGGTTCTTAAACACCACAAATAAACATACTAAACTATAATAAGTATAGTTAGGTTGCATATACATTCCAAACATTTTGATAATCTATAATAGGTATAGTTTATGATCATTTACTTACAAAGTACCGAGATTATATACAGAAAGGGATACAAATACAAAGTGTCGGGTTTTTATACAAAAAGGGGTACAAATACAAAGTGTCGGGTTTATATACAAAAGGGGTACAAATACAAAGTGTCGGGTTTTTATACTAAAAGGGGTACAAATACAAAGTGTCGGGTTTTTATACAAAAAGGGGTACAAATACAAAGTGTCGGGTTTAGATACAAAAAGATGTACAAATACAAAGTGCCGGGTTTTTATACAAAAGGGGTACAAATACAAAGTGCCGGGTTTTTATACAAAAAGGGGTACAAATACAAAGTGTCAGGTTTTTATACAAAAAGGGGCACAGATACAAAGTACCAGGTTCACATAAAATAGTTATTATGATATTAAAACTATATCTCATCAAGAATTGTTAGACTTCAAGTATAATCGTTGAGCGTATATGCTTGAGTCATATAAGAATTTAGTCTCGATTGGCTTAGAATTGGTGGGGCCCGCCTCATCTCCTGTTCCTCGTTGGGTTGTGGACCTAGGGCAGACCCACTATATTCAACGTTTTATCTAACTTAAATCTTATATAACTTATATACGCTGGACGATTATAGGAGAAATCTACGGGTCATTCTAGGGTTCATTAATACATCATATAGGAATATTCTGTTCACACTTAACTAAGAAAATATTGGATTTTCTGGAAATCAAACTCTATCGATTTTACAAGGAAACGTTTTCTACTTCAAACAAAACTCTTATGAACTCACCAACTTAATTGTTGACACTTTTTCAAAACTACTTGTATTCTCAGGAAATCAGTGAAATAGGAAAACTTCAGCGCTTTGAGGATGGGACGTTAAACCGTCAACAATTTATTTTTGTCATCATAATGTAATTGATTTTGAAACATGTAAACATATACTTTGGTGTAACTTTTTCAATTATATTTATGATGGTTGTATTTACTTTGAGCACTATTATACACGTTGTTGTGATACTGTACATGAAGTCCTCCACCCCCGGACGTTTCTACCATCATTGGTTTGGGTGTGTGACACCATTAATGCTAATAGAGAAAGAAGTGGTCGAAACACACTTCATTATCCATTGAATCATTATATGGTGGAAGCCGAAACCCCATAGAATTTGTTCCAAAAAACTACAATTCACTGCATCATACGCTTTTTGGATGTTAACTTTTAGAGCATATCTGGGGCTCTGATGCTTACGAGTGTAACCAATCATCAGTTCGTGTGAAAAAGGATGTTATCAGTGATAGCTCTACCCGGAATGAAGGTGGATTGGTTCATATCAACCAGATTGTGTAGATAAGGGGTCATCCTGCTCACGATGATCGTTGTAATGCATTTATAGATGACAATGCAACAAGATATAGGGCAAAAGTTCTTCATAGTATTAGGGACTTCCACCATTGGGAACACGACCAAGATCGTATGATTGACAACTTTAAAAGCTATCCATTAAGAAAGAATTATTTGACTGCTTTGCACACTTCTTTCCACACTATGTGCCATGCCTTTTTAAAGAAAGTAGAAGTGAAACCATCAGGTCCTGGTGCTTTATCATTCCCGATATCAAACATGGCTTGTTTGATTTCCTCATCTTCAATTGGTCTAACCATCCGGTTTGCCTCCTCAGTATGTCGTTTGGAGAGACTAGAGCATCAATGTCACACTCCCAAACCACAACGACAGAAACGTTTGGGGTAGATGACTTTCATGTACAATATCATAACAATTGAATAATAGAGATCAACGCATTATGTAACAACCCGAAATTTGTTCGTCGCCAAAACCCGTTCTACCCGGAAAAAGTCGCCGTTATCGGATTCGTTCCGATTTCTCTTTGGAATTTATTTGTATAAATTATATGTTTATTTTATCCTAATGAGTGTCTAAATCACTCAGGAACTTATGTTAGTTGCCCAAAAACAATTATTTCATAAGTTTTAAAAATGTTCCCGTCGGGTGACGGAAACTCAATCGGGTGCGACCAAAAGCCGCGGTTAGCGTCGGTATCGGGTAGAATTCCACCGTGTGCAAATTTTGGGAACTATATAAACATGTTTCAGCCTTCATTTGAAGCTTTTCCTTCTCTCACTACTCTCTCTCTAACCTCTCTCCAAAATCCAAAGATTAAGTGTCCAAAACTCAATTTTAAGGTTTCAAATCCTTAAGGTACCTTCCTAGCCTTAATCTATAGCATGTTTAGCTTCCAAATTAGACACTTAAACATGAAATTGGACAAAATGCATGAGTTTACGGCCTAAGAGGGTGCTTAGGCCGTGAACACCCAAGATGGTGGGTTTTGAGCCTTTAAACCCTTCCTTGACTAGTTTGGACCTTGGATATGGCTATGAGACTTTAAAAAATGTAATCTAAACATGTAAAAACTTGCATTTTGTGATGTTTGGAGGAGTTTACGGCCAAGGAATATTCTTGGGCCGTAAACTCATATAATGAGGGTTTTTATGCCCTTAAACCCTTCCAAATCACCCCTATAGCTTAGATATGAATTATAGGACTTTGATTCTTGCATTTGGACACTTGAAACATTAATTTTGAAGGACTTAGATGAGTTTACGGCCAAGGAGAGTTCTTGGGCCGTAAACTCCACTAAACTTGGCATAAATCCCATTTTAAGGTGTTAGAAAGCCATCCAACACCACCAAAAGCCTTGGAATAAATCAAGGGACCAACCAAAAATACTTTGAGAGCCTAAAACACAACATTTGTGAGGTTTCTAAGGGTTTACGGCCAAGACATGTTCTTGGGCCGTAAACTCCAAAATGTTTGGTGTTAGAATGCAAACTACACACCCCTAAGGCCCTTAGATGAATTTTAGAAGTCCTTTCATGCATGTTCTAGACCTTGAAACACCCTGGAACACCACACACTAGAGTTTACGGCCATGAAGGGGGTTTCATGGGCCGTAAACTCCACAAACACCTCAAAAATCACATGCAAACTCATGTTAGGCCTTGGATTATTTCTACCAATCACATGTGATTTGTTCTAGCAACAATAAACATCATTTTCTTGGACAAACAAGGGTTTACGGCCATGGAGCTTGATAGGCCGTAAACTCCCATCAAAGAGGGTCAAATTGATGTTTTGAATCATTCCAAGTCCTTAAACCAAGTCTAGAAATTATCCCCTAAGTGTTGGAAGTCCAAAAGGCACCATAAATCACCCATCATGAGTTTACGGCCGTAAACTCATGGGGAAGGGTGTTTTGGCCGTAAACTCCCTTAATGGGAGTGTTCCTTTGATGTCCCAACTCATTCCCCAAGTCCCTTGTGTCATTCATGTCCCTAAACACCACCCGGGTCCCACCAAACACTTGTATCGGAGTCTTATCGCGACCTGAAGCAATTGTCCCTATTCGACAATCAATCTAAGTCCTAATTAGATACAAATGTGTATCTTTACTTCATAATTAGGAACCTCGTGCGTTTACAAGTCCCAGCTCAACTCTTAGCATCCAAACCGTCTCGTACCTCGTTCGGTGAGTTCATACCCCTACGGCTTTTTCACTGTTTTCAATGTTTTCAGGGGGGGAATACAAGCAAACTATAACTGTTTTCCAATCACAACATTGATGTGTTTCAAACATTATCTGACAAATCTATAAACTCTTTTACTCCTTATGTATTATGCTGAGCATAAGGAATGACTACTCGATTTCAACTAAATGGATTTTAGTTAAGAAACAATCAAACTAATCAAATTATTATGGGAATAATTTGGGGGTCTTTACTGTGCTTTCTATCGTATACTGATATCTATACTAAATTATTAGATAAACTATATCTGTCCAGTTTATCTCCGTATCATTTGAATATGTTAACTGATGATTTCATGTATGTATCTACACTTTACTGTACTTTGTTTCATAACTTTCTATATGTCAATATCTTATAAGAACCCTGTGAATAGTTTAGTACTAGCTTGTGAGATAGTCACTACCCTTTATGGATGATCAGTAAATCCTCTCTGGAAGTGTAACCAGAGTCTCCTGGAGGGAGAGCGCGGAATTTGTGAATAGATCTATTCGGGACTGACAATCCCACACCTTAACTGCTAGCTACAGTTAGGCGGGCACGCCTAGGGTGACAAATTTCTGGATATCGTTCGACGTCTGACAAACGTCAAGGAGGTTACGTTGTCGTATCAGTATGGTTACCCGACTCACAATATGTATTAATACCAGCTTATTCACAGTTTGGGTTCAGGATCTTTATTTCGTTCGGGATAGTGATCCCATGGTTTTGTATTTATATTCTATGTCTCTTTCGGGATTGTGATCCCATGGTATTGTTTCTATGTCTCTTTCGGGATAGTGATCCCATGGTATTATCAAACTATTCTATATCTATGTCCTATACGGGATAGTGATCCCATGGTTTATTCTTATATCTCTTTCGGGATAGTGATCCCATGGTATTAACTAAACTATTTGGTATCTAGTTCGGGATAGTGATCCCATGGTTTTATATCTACTATCTGTACGGGGTGTCTTTCCCCATGATCTTTAACTATATCTTATACGGGATAGTGATCCCAAGGTTTCATATCGATTACTTATACGGGATAGTGATCCCATGGTTTTCTAAATCTATATACGGGATAGTGATCCCAAGGTTTTCTAAATCTATATACGGGATAGTGATCCCAAGGTTTTCTAAATCTATATCTTATACGGGATAGTGATCCCACGAGTTCTAAATTTGTATCTTATTCGGGATAGTGATCCCATGGTTTCAAATCTATATTTACATACATACATTAACTTATCTCGTGTTAATTCGGGATGATAGTCCCATGATCTTGAATAGTACTTTCGAATATCTCAACCTAACTTATATGTCTTTCGGGATAGTGATCCCAAGATTTTCATTATATAGTTTTGTGTGCTAAACTATACCTTGTGATATACTATTGATCTTACAATTAGGAAAATATGGGATTTTCCTGGGGTAAATACAATACATAATCGAATTGGTAACAAACGATAACTTAACCAACTTCACATTAGAAAATATGGGATTTTCTTGGATAACAAATCTTTTCGGAAACTAAAGGAAACCGATACATTTTCACAAAACAAAACCGCTTATGAACTCACCAGCTTTATGCTGATTTTCAAACCGCTTGTATTCTCAGGTCCAAGTTAGACAGGTACCCGGTGATCTCTTTTGGCGAAGACGGAGTGCGTAGAAGACTCGTCTCAACTTTTGTTAATATGATGCATATGTATATTTGTATAACTTTACTTTTGAAACACATGTAAACTTTCATATATATGTAATGTAATGTTTGTTTACTGTGAATACTATGTACATTGGATTTGATACACAACGTGGTAGTCAACCCCGGAGACGTTTCCGCCTCTGGTTTTCGGGGTGTGACACATTACAACCATCATATTGAAAAATTATAAGTTTACATCGTACTTAAACATTGTTTGCTTGATATCAAATATGTATAACAAAAATAAATAACGTGACGCGACGATGCACCATCCTCCAAAAACTCTTTGATTACCTGTTTACTGATTTACTGAGAATACAAGTGATTCTGAAAGTGTCAATAATTAAGTTGGTGAGTTCATAAGCGTTTTGTATTGGAAAGATTTGTAACTTTTTAGTGTAAAAATGATAGTGTATACTTTCTAGAAAATCCAATATTTTCCTTAAAAATGAGTTGTAAGTCTTAAATCCAAAGACTAAAAATGTAAGTAATGTTGTATTGGCAAATAGTATTATGTAGTTTTATCTTTTTATAAAACTATTTTAACCCCGTAAAACAAATGTTTTGTTAATACCCCATGTGAGTTATCATAACCATGCTAATGACTAGTTGGCTTGCTACGACGTTCTTCAGGCGTCAGAATGTTATGACATTTGTCACCCTAGACTAGCCGATCTAACTGTAGCTAACAGCTTAGGTACGGGGTTGTCAATCCCATATAGATCTATACACAAGTGTCACACTCTCCTTACAAGAGACTCTAGTTACAATTCAGGACTTAGTGTGTACTCTGGTAGGTACGGTGAAGCCAAATGTCTCACAAAATTGTATTAACCGGTTCACGTATAGTGTACTGAAACCCCTTTATCTTGTAAATGAAAGAATTATTCATCCATGGTGGTTACATAACGTAAAAATAATTACACCTTTAAATAATTATATGTTTCTTTCAAAATAATAGTGTAGTGTTTGTAACTCCCATACTATACCAATTATAGTTTACTATGTTTATTTGTTAAGACTATTTATATAATCATTTATATAAGTACACAGTAGTTTTCTTGTCTAGTTCCAAAAAGGATGGTCAAATCATCAAAATGGTGAAATAACTAGAATGTAACCCTTTTGGTTAGAAAAACTACATGTTGATAAAAAGCCTCAAAATCCTTGTAGTTTTGTTATGATAATTTTTCTTATGATTATATAACATAGTTTATGTTTTGTTTTTGTTAGTTTTGCGTCTCAAAACTAATATATCACAAATAATTGTCTAAAAACTAGTGAAAACCATATTTCATGCAAATAATGTTTTATATTTAACATAGAGATGAATCATGCAAGTATTTGCGTGATAAACTAAACTTTACTTGTATTCCCCCCCCCCCCCCCCCTAAAACATGAAAAACTCGAAAATGTGGGGGTATGAACTCACCTTGAGTGTGGTTGTGGTTGGATAAAGAGATGATTGTGAAGATCTCCAAGCCTAGAACACTTGAATGTGGTTGATGAACTCTTTGAAGATGATATTATCCTAAGAGTTTTAACACATTATAATGTGTGTAAATGAGATAGAAGTAACATGAAAGTATGTAAAAACACTCGATTAGTAAGAACTACTTACGAAAATTTTAGGAATCAAATTAGAGAACTAACCCTTGGAAGTTTGGATTTGATCCTTGAGAGAATATGGAGTCAACATAAAAGAATATGGAAATGGTGGGGGGTTTGTGGGGTGTTCTAGGTCATAGTTAAAGAAGGAAAGGTGAGGTGACATTTGCAATGTTATTTGCTGGATAAATGCTTTGATACATGCTGGGTAAAGCTTTGTGTTGGAAAGGATGAGACATCATGTCATGAAGTCAACCCTTTTTTCTCTTCTTTCCCACCAAAATCCATCCTAAAACCACCGGAATAACATGTGATTTCGGCCTAGAACTAACCGAGATCACCTAGTGATTTCGGTCCATGTGCCAACTGGGATCACATGGTGATTTCGGCTCATGTGTCAACTGAATGGTGATTTATATCCATGAACTAACCGAAATCCCAAATATTTTGATTCCTAAGTTGTTGACTTGTTGACTTTACTTGACTCTTGTTGGTTTGTTTGACTTCTGTTGGATCCAAAATTGGTAGTTGTCACATCATCCCCCCGTTAGAGGGAATTTCATCCCGAAATTTGCTATGGATTGGGTACTCATGGGCTAGTGAAAATATGTGGGTACTTCTGTTTCATTTGATATTCTTGTTCAAGGTGAATTTAGGACCTCGCTTGGTATTCCAACGTACCTTATCTATGAGTATGCGACTTTGTTTCGTCCTTTTGGCCTCCCTGTCCATGATTTCCACAGGTTCCTCTATGAAGTGTAGACTATTGTTTACCCCAATTTCATCGAGTGGTACTTAAAGAGTCTCGTCGGATAGACACTTATTCAGGTTGGATACGTGGAAGGAGGGGTGTACGTTACTGGGTTCCTGCGGTAGTCGAAGTTTATAAGCCACCATCGATTCTAGCAAGGATCTCGAATGACCCGATATACCTTGGATTCAACTTCCCACGCTTTCCAAATCATATCGTTCCTTTATAGGGTGAGCCCTTCAACAGTACACGGTCACTAACCCGGAACTCCAGAGGTTTTTTCCACTTATCTGAATAACTCTTTTGCCGATCCCGGGATGCATTTAATCGTGCATGGATTTGAATGATCTTCTTCATGGTTTCTCGTATGATTTTTGGGCCAGTGAGAGCACTATTAGGCACTTGTGCTCTTGCTTGCTGCATGTTACCCACTTCAGCCCATCACATAGGTGATCTGAACTTGCGCCCATAGAGGGCTTTGAATGGCGCGACTTTGATGCTATTGTAGTAGCTGTCATTGTAGGAGAATTTGATGAGTGGTAAGTGCGTATCCCAGGCTTTACAAAAGTCTATCACACATTCTCATAACATGTCTTCCAGTGTTTGTATGGTTCTCTCGCTTTGCCAGTCAGTTGGAGGGTGATAAGCTGTACTCATGTCGAGTTTGGTCCCCAAGGACTTCTATACGGATGGCCAAAACTGTGAGGTGAACCTACTATCTCTGTCGGAGATGATGGATATTGGCACCCCATGTAGTCGTACAATTTCTTTAATGTACGTCCTTGTTAGCTTCTCTATCTTGTCAGTCTCTTTTATTGGTAGGAAGTGTGCGGATTTGGTTAACATGTCAACGATCACCCAGATGGTGTCAATTCCACCCGTTGTCTTGGGCAGCTTGGTTATGAAGTCCATGGTTATCCGCTCCCACTTCCACTTGGGTATGTACGGTTGCTGGGGAAAACCCGAGGGCTTTTGGTATTCCACCTTGACCTTGGCACAAGTCAGGCACTTGCTCACATAGGTAGTGATTTCTGCCTTCATGTTTGGCCACCAATAAAGTTTCCTGAGGTCCAGATACATCTTGTCTGAATTGGGTTGAATGAATATTTTATTTTGTGAGCCTCGTTCATGACAATGTCTCTGTACCCACCAAATTTCGGTGTCCAAATTCGGTCCATGAGGTAACGAGCTGCGTCGTCCTTGAATTTAAGGTTTTTATCCATTCCCCATAAAGCCTCACTTGCGATGCTCTTGGATTTTAGAGCTTCTAACTGCGCCTCCCTGGTTTGTGTGGACATGTATGAATGGATGGTCATGGTTAATGATTTTACTCGGTGGCCTGAGTATTCATTTCGACTTAGGGCGTCTGCTACTATGTTGGCCTTGCCTGGATGATAATGAATTTCGTATTCATAGTCATTTAGCAGTTCAAACCATCGTAGTTGTCTCATGTTGAGCTCCTTTTGATTGAGGATGTGCTATAACTCTTATGATCTGTGAAGATGGTGCACTTTTTTCCGTAAAGGTAGTGTCTCCAGATCTTCAGGGTGAACAACACTACTCCTAGTTCAAGGTCGTGCATGGTGTAATTGACCTCATGAGTCTTGAGTTATCTTGAGGCATAGGCAATGACCTTTCCTCATTGCATGAGCACACATCCTAGGCTCTGCTTGGATGCATCATAGTAGACCACAAATTCTTCAGTCCCTTCTGGGAGGGATAATATTGGAGCATTGCTTAGGGCTTGTTTAAGTGTTTGGAAGGCAGTTTCTTGTTTATCCTCCTAGCTGAAAGTCACTCCCTTCTGAGTCCATGTAGTGAGAAGATTTGTGATCTTCGAGAAGTTTCATATGAATCTTTGGTAGTAGCCAGCAAGGCCCAAAAACTGGCGTATCTCTGTCGGTGTTCTTGGTGTTGACCGGTTTTCAATCGGCTTGACTTTGGAAGGATCCACATGTATTCCTTCCTTGCTGACAAGGTGTCCCAAGAAGTATACCCTTTGAATCCAGAATTCACATTTCGAGAATTTTGCATACAGTTTCTCTTCCCTTAACGTCTCCAAGACTTGTCTTAGGTGCTGACTGTGTTCCTACTCACTTCGTGAATATATTAGTATGTCATCGATGAATACTATCACAGATTTGTTTAGGTAAGGTCGACAAAAATGGCTCATTAGGTTTATGAATACCGCTGGCGCATTAATTAGACCGAAGGGCATTACTGCAAACTCGTAGTGACCATAGCGTGTTCTGAATGTCGTTTTAGGAGTATCTCCCTCTTGGATTCGCAGTTCATGGTACCCCGACCTTTGAGAAGTAACTTGATCATTGCAGTTAATCAAATAGGTCGTCGATTCGAGGTACGGGATAACGGTTTTTGATAGTGAGTTTGTTCAGTTCTCGATAGTCTATGCACATGTGGAATGATCCATCATTTTTCTTCACGAACAAGACCGACGCTACCCAAGGTGAGAAGCTCGGTCTGATGAATCATTTGTTTAAAAGTTCGTTCAATTTACTAGACAATTCCTTTATTTCAGCTGGTGCCAAATGGTATGGGGATTTGGCTACGGGGGTGGCTCCAGTGATCAAATCGATTCTGAACTCGACCTGGTGTACGGGGGGGGGGGGGGGGGGGGGTATTCCCAGAAGGTCTTCTGGAAATACATCGTGAAAGTTACAGACTTTGGGATTATCCTTGATGTCTTTTACCTTTTGTTGCTCATCCACCATGTGGGTTAAGAAGTCGTGATATTCCTTGCGTAGATACTTCTGAGCCATGATGCTAGAGATGATTTGTAAATTTGTGCCGGGTTTGTCGCCATAAATGACAAGGGTTTCGCTACTTGGCAGGTTAAGGCGCATGACCTTCTTGTAACACAGGATATCATCATGGTGGGGACTTATCCAGTCCATACCAATGAAAACGTCAAAACTACTTATTGCGACCGACATTAGGTTGATTTGGAAGAAATGATTGTTTAGAGTTAGAGTTCATCCTATGTATATATCCTTAGTTCTTTCTATATTTCCATTGGACATTTCTACGGTGAATGTTTCATTTAACGATTGAGATTTTTGTTTGAGTAAGTGTTTAAACTAGTGGTCACGAAACTTTTCTCTGCATTACTATTGAAAAGCATGCATGCGTATGAGTTACTTAGGAGGAACGTACCATTAACCACGGTGGGATCCCTCACGGCCTCCTCATGCCCCACTGCTAGAACCCTTCCCATTCTTCTGCTATTTATGTTCTGTGCCTTCGGGCACTCTTTCTTGAAATGCCCCGTCTCACCGCATCCATAGCATGCGCGACGCACTCCAGCGCTAGCGGCTTGGGTGGTTTGTTGTGTCGGTGCTTTGCAGAAATGGGAGATATGCCACTTCCTATTACAATTATTACATTGCATTTCTCGATAGGCTCCATGGTGATGGTAGTTGCACTTGTTGCATTTCGGAAGAGTCCCAACATATTGCTTGGCTGGTGCAGGCGCGGTAAGGGCAGTGATGGCATGGACGATCACAGTTTGTTGTTTCTTGGCCGGGTCTTGAGTAGGTTGTCCCTTCTTCTTATTCCCAAGCTTCCGCTTGTTGTTTCCTTGCTTTGGTTGTTCGTGCCGGGGGGGGGGGGGGGGGGGGGTTATAAGGCATTGCCGAACTCCCTAGTCGACTAGTGTTTGTGCCAAACTATTGGCACTGTCGAAGGTGCCCAGGTTGGTGGATATGACCATTCCCTGGATCTGATGGATAGTCCTAATGTAAAGTTTCAATTTATTGGCCTTTGGGATGACCATTCCTGGGCACAGAGTTGCCAGCTCATTAAATCGGGCAGTGTAGGTGGCAATATCGGAGCCCTTCATGGAGTGTTCCTACAATTCTTGTTCCAGTTCTGCATCTCTCTCCTCAGACAATACTCTTCCGGCATCATAACTTTAAGGTCCTCCCAACTCATGGCGTTGGCCACAACTAGAGTCGGAGTTTTAACGTGGCCGTTCCACCACGACAAAGCCAAGTCGGCGAATGTACACGCTGCATATTTAACTTTGAATTCCTCTCGGCATGCATAGTTTTGAAGATGGACTCGGTTTTCTCAAACCATCTTGTCAAAGTAACAAACCCAACATCTCCATGATAGGTCTTGGGCTTGAAGTTCATAAATTCTTTGTAGGAGCATATTTGCTGGTGCCTTTGGTTTTCGACTTGATTGGAACAATTAGTCCCGTTTCTGCTTCCATTGCTGTTACTGTTGATTTGGGCCATGGCGGTAGCCACAACGGATGTTACTATTGCCTAGAACACTGCGGGGTCCATCTGTGGAGGTAGTGGTGGTGGTGGGGTTGTTGGTGTGTTGTTCTTGCACCTGTTTGACTTCTTTGGTGGCATACTTCTGCCATAAAGTTTAAAGGTGGAATGACGATAAGTTTTTGATAAGAGTTATGAATCGGGTATTACCGTAATGGAATGCCTTCTTTGTATACATATAAAGTTTAGTTGTTATTGAAAGTTGCATGTAATTTATAAATGAAATTTACTATACTAAGCAAAAAAATGCATAGCAGATAGCAACACCCAATGAAATAAAATACATGCCCACTTCATTGATAATATAGTACTAGTACATAGTTTTGTGAAAATTGACCTTTAAAAAGGTCTACATGAAAGAGTAACACGAACGCTTACTCATAAATATAATCGACAAAAACGTGAGTAGTATAAGCCCTACTCACAACGGGTGGTCTCTTGTAGGCCGTGGGATGGAGTAATGGAGGCCCCTATCTCCGCTATCCGATGCTTAGTTGCAATCACCCTCTCCTCGAGGGACGAGTGCCTCTCTTGGTACTCCGTCATTTCCGCTCGAGTAGTGGTGAGGTCCTCCTAGAGGTGGTTGATGACACTGCAGGTCTGAGGGTAGTCCCTCTCAAGCCATCGGGCTCGTGCATCAGTGACCTCCTCGACAGCCCCCAGTTCCAAGATCCGATTTACTGATGCCTTGGTCTGATCCCCGAGATGTGCGATCCGCTGAACCATGACAAGAAGAGCCCTGTCTTCTGGACCCCCGTGATTGAGGTTATAGAAACCTCGCTCCGTTCCGTAAAGATAATGTTGTAGCTATTGTTGGCTCCATCTCTCTAAATCTTCCGCCTAACAGGGCGTAGGCCCCTAGTATCCTAGTCGATGTATGGGAACCCTGGCGACATAAAGAGGATTAATGACCTCCATCTTTGCGTCCGAGTCCTCCTCTGACTCCTCCTCATCTTCTTCCTCCTTTGGATCCTTTTCGGGATCTTCCGCTTACCCCACTAACTCCTCATGATCCTCTTCGGGATCCTCCTCAATCCACCCACCATTCCCTTGGTCAGGGACATAGGGGTATCCAGGCATATGGAATCCTGCCATGATGTTTGTGCAAGAATAAAGATGTAAGAAATACATAAGGGTTTAAGTGTTTGATTTTGTAGTATTCTAAAATACTCCTATAGTATTTTAAACGTTGCGTTTGATTCTAGAGTTTCTTGGTATATAGGGTTGGTAAGTTTTAGATTCTTTGTTCATCACGATCATTCCTAAACACATGTTGGTCATATCTCACATAAATATAGTTGATCAATCTATATTTATCCCATATATGATTACATAACTATTTAGGTTGAACCGTAGTGTCCAACTCATGTTAATACTTTTATATGGTTCTTATTATGACACTATTCTAGTATGTATGCATGTATGTATACTTTTATAAAATACTTATTATATTTTTAGAGTATACTTCTTATTCAGAGTATTTTAGCCCCATTGTATTTGTAGTTGTATATCCTATGTGGTTTGATATACTTAGTTCACTATAAACAATGGTCTGATAACAATCTGTCACACCCCAAAACCAGAACGGCGGAAATGCCTGGGAGTGGATCACCTTCATGTATAGTACCATAACAATTGAAAAATAGATATCAAAGTATTACAACCATCACATTGATAAATTATAAGTTTACATCGTACTCAAAACATTGTTTGCTTGATATCAAATATGTATAGCAAAAATAAATAAAGTGACGCGGCGATGCCCCATCCTCCAAAAACTCTTTGATTACCTGTTTACTGATTTACTGAGAACACAATTGATTCTGAAAAGTGTCAACAACTAAGTTGGTGAGTTCATAGGAGTTTTGTATGGGAAAGATTTGTAACTTTCTAGTGTAAAAATGATAGTGTATACTTTCAGAAAATCCAATATTTTCCTTAAAAATGAGCTATAAGTCTTATATCTAAAGACTAAAAATGTAAGTAAAGCTGTACTGGGAAATAATATTATGTAGTTTTATCTTTTTATAAAACTATTTGAGTGTATGTTAACCTCGCAAACCAAATGTTTTGTTAATACCCCATGTGAGTTATCATAACCATGCTAATGACCAGTTGGCCTGCTACGACGTGCTTCAGGCGTCAGAATGTTATAAAATTTTCACCCTAGACTGGCCGATCTAACTGTAGCTAACACCTCAAGTGCGGGGTTGTCAATCCCGTATAAGAGACTCTAATTACAGTTCAAGACTTAGTGTGTACTCTGGTAGGTACGGTGAAGCCAAATGTCTCACAAAATTGGATTAACTGGTTTACATATAGTGTATTGAAAACCCCTTTTTCTTGTAAATGAATGAATTACTCTTCCATGGTGGTTACATAATGTAAAAATAATTATACCTTTAAATAATTATATGTTTCTTTCGAAATGATAGTGTAGTGTTTGTAACTCCCAAATTATAACAATTATAGTTTATTATGTTTGTTTGTTAAGACTATTTATATAATCATTTATATAAATACACAGTAGTTATCTTGTCTAGTTCCAAAATGGATGGTCAAATCATCATATTTTTGAGTTGCATCCTACAAAATGGTGAATAACTAGAATGTACCCCGTTTTATTAGAAAAGCTATATCTTGATAAAAAGCCTCAAAATCCTTGTAGTTTTGTTATGATAATTTTTCTTATGATTATATAACATAGTTTATGTTTTGTTTTTGTTAGTTTTGCGTCTCAAAACTAATATATCACAAATAATTGTCTAAAAACTAGTGAATATCATATTTCATGCAAATAATGTTTTATATTTAACATAGAGATGAAACATGCAAGTATTTGTGTGATAAACCAAAAACAACATGAAAAACTCAAAAATGTGTGTGTGTGTGGGGGGGGGGGGGGTATGAACTCACCTTGAGTGTGGTTATGGTTGGATAAAGAGATGATTGTGAAGAACTCCAAGCCTAGAACACTTGAATGTGGTTGATGAACTCTTTGAAGATGATATTATCCTAAGAGTTTTAACACATTATAATGTGTGTAACTGAGATAGAAGTAACATGAAAGTGTGTAAAAACACTAGATTAGTAAGAGATACTTACAAAAAACTTTAGGAATCATCTTGGAGAACTAACCCTTGGAAGTTTGGACTTGATCCTTGAGAGGATATGGAGTCAATAGAAAAGAATATGGAAATGGTGGGGGGTTTGTGGGGTATTCTTGGTCATAGTTAAAGAGGGAAAGGTGAGGTGACATTTGCAATGTTATTTGTTGGATAAATGCTTTGATACATCCTGGGTAAACTTTGTGTTGGAAAGGATGAAACATCAAGTCACGAAGTCAACCCTGTTTTCTCTTCTTTCCCATCGAAACCATTGAAATCACATATGATTTCGGCCTAGCACCAACCGAGATCACCTAGTGATTTCGGTCCATGTGCCAACCGAGATCACATGGTGATTTCAGCTCATGTGTTAACCGAAATTCCATGGTAAGTTTGGTCCAAGCACTAACTGGAATCCCAAATGTTTTGAGTCCTAAGCCGTTGACTTGTTGACTTTACCTGAGTCTTGTTGGTTTGTTTGACTTCAGTTGTATCCAAAATTGGTAGTTGTCACAATCAAGATCTCTAGCCTTCCCAAGGAAGTCAGAGAAATGAGCAACGACAATATCAACAACCTTATCGGCTCCATGCACCACACCATCCCCATTAGTGATGGAGTTAATTTTATTTCTGCTTTGTCTTTCTTTAATTACATTATGGTAATATTTAGTGTTCCTATCTCCTTCATTAAGACAATTAAGTTTTGATTTTTATCTTAGGAGGAATTCTTCTTCACATAAGGCTTTGGTGAATTCTTCCAGGTACACCACATGCTCACCATTAATCTATATCTAATTGTCATTGGGCTCTTTCAAGTTCGATTCTTAAAGCTTCCACATTATGTGATGGGTCTCCCATTTGTTGTCCCAACTTACGTATGGGGGGTTTAAGTTTCTTTAGTTTTTGAAAAAACGAGAACATGGAGTGACCTTTAGCCCTATTGTCCCAACTCAATTGTATTATATCATGAAAATAGGGATGATTGGTAATATTATTAACAAACTTGAAGTCATAAGACTTTTTCGGTTTGCCAATAAGAAAATTTATAAGAGCAGGAGAGTGGTTCGAAATGCCATAAGGTTTGTACGTAACATGAAATCTGGGAAACATAGATAGGATACTAGTGTTACCCATAGTTTTATCAAGTTTCTTTAGGAGCCCACCAATCCCACGAGGTTTCTGGTTCCAAGTGTAGTAAAGACCTGTGGAATTTATATCAACTATATTAATATCATCAATACATCTATAAAAATCAACCATAAAACTATCAAAGGAGCTTGATCTAGTGGATTCACTTGGCTTAAGAACTTGATTAAAGTCACCCACGATTAACCATGGTTTATCTTTGACTAAGGAGTGATGACTACGCAAATAGTCCCATAGTTTTCATCTATTTATGTAGTCATTGTCGGCATAAACCAAAAGACATGAATAAGGTGTGATTAGAGCTTTTAAAAAAAACTCTACAATGCACGACTTGATCATAGTTATGTATGACAAAAACATCCCAAGCTCCTAGATCCCAACCAATAGCCATTCTAGTACCTCTACTACACAAGCTAGCATTCGAGTACCATTGCCAACTTCCTTTTATACCCTTACAAACTTTGTCTATACGATAAATATGTATTCTTGTTTCCAAGAGAGCACAAATCTAGACACCATTTCTATCCAACATCGACATAACTTCTTTTTGAGTAGAGGAGTTGCACAATCCTCTAACATTCCACACCATTGATTTTATCATTGGGAAACTGGATTAGTTTTGGCAACATAAAAATATAATATGTATAATATTCTAAAATTATATGCTTTTAGAATATTTCAATGTAAAAATGTGTTAGAAAGATTGTTTTAGAATATCAGAATATTACATATATTATATTTTTTTTTGAATAACAAAATATTAGATTTTTTTATTAAAAAAAGTGGTCTCATGGTCTCACAAAATTAAATCCGTCTCAAATGAATATATATATATATATATATATATATATATATATATATATATATATATATATATATTCAAATGACAACCTAAATAATGCTGAAAACCTATTTTTTTTTTCTAAATATAATTTTTCAAAAAAAAGCAACACAAACATGAGCATATGCTAGCTTTTAGAGGATTCACTTGCACGTCTTCTCAACTTCCAACTAATTCCAGGTTTATTTGTCTGTTATCGAGGATTTGTTGTTTCTAATGGTAGAAAGATTTCAAATATATATATATATATATATATATATATATATATATATATATATATATATATATATATATATATATATATATATATATATATATATATGTTACATCTCATGAGATTGGAGATGGAGTAGTATTAGTTTGTTGGTTGTATGTGAAGTTAATGGAATCAGACATTATTTGGTAATTTGGATTTGGAATTAACAGCAAGTGTAAGATGAGTGAGTTTGGGTAAGCCAAAAAACATGTTGATATTTTGAGAGAGATGTTAAGTTTCAATTTAAAAGTAAAGTGTAAGATGAGTGAGTTTGGGTAAGCCAAAAAACATGTTGATATTTTGAGAGAGATGTTAAGTTTCAATTTAAAAGTAACTAGTATTTGAGTTATTCTGCGTGTTGCGACGAAGAACTTGTTTGAAGAATTTGTTTGAAGTTAATAAAAACGAAAACTATAAAAATAAATTATATAATAGACCAAAAGGTAACTTTAATACATGGGGTAGATCATTTGCAATAAGTATGTAGAATTTAATTTAAAAATGTCAACAATTCACATATAACATAATTTCGATTATACCATATCAAGTGGACAAAAAATGTATTAAAATAAAGTTTCAATTGAAACAATTATGTATAAAGTAGTCGGACAAAAATAATCCCAGAAAATGTCTTCTAAAAAATAATTAAACGAAACCTATAAAAATAAATTATATATGGGACGGAAATATAGGTTTAATGTGCGAAAGTAACTCATATGGAATTCATATATAGAATATGATTTATAAATGTTTACAATTTATATATAGTATAGTGAAGGTGAACAAAAATAAATATTGAAAATATATCTTAAGGAAATCAACAAAAACGAAAACTATAAAAAGAAAATTATATAAAGGACCAACAATATAACTTCAAAATAAAGTAAGTGATAAACATAGTTACTTAGAAAATACCAATAATTTAATTTTAAAATTATGAAAGATGAAAACTATTTTATAAAAAGTTCTTAAAGGAAAAAATATAAATATGAAATTATGTTATCTCACAGAAAGTACATTTGAAATGTTGTATCATATGCTTTAATAGTTGTAATTTGTTATGGATTTAATAACTTTCATTTTGGAAATAGTAAACCAAATGAAAAATAATTCTTACTTAAAAATTATATATATATATATATATATATATATATATATATATATATATATATATATATATATATATATAAAAGATCAAATAAGACCCATTAAAGGTCAAGAACCATTTTTGTTAAAGTATAACATAAGAATCCATTTTTATCTTTTGTTAAATCAGATCTACACATACTATATATATTCTCACATGATTATCTTCTCTCTTATCTCATACTTGAAGAACACACAAACATGACCACTAGTTAGCCACCAGCCACCACCATTGACTGTCGCTGTCTCCAACCGCTGACGAACCACCGCCACCAGATCCACATGCTCCGGTTGGTTCCAGATCTACAATTTCAGATTCACATCTACAATTTTCCTCTATAGATCTACAATTTTCCTATTCAGATCTATGATTTTCCTTTTCATATATATTATTTTCGACTTCAGATCTTCGATTTTCCCTTCCAGATTATAAGCTCCGACAAGCGGTGATAATCACCTCCTTCCTCTATCACTGTTGATCGCCACTTGGTCTTAGATTTGGAGTCAAGAAGTTGTTTCAGCTTCACTTTCTCTCTCTAAAATGCAAAACATATCAGATCTGGTGCAATTTAGTAAAATCTGATAGTCGACCTTATCACCACCGACCACTGCCTAACATCAGCTACTGTGTTTCGTCGGACACCAAAAAACATCACACTCTACTCCGAAGTCCAGATCTAGTTTGTCTCCAAATCTTCGACGTCTAAATCTGATGGAATATAAGAAAACTTCTCTGATTTGCTTCATCGAAACAATGGATCTGATGAAAATCACCGCCAACAGATCAGCCATCCAGATCTGATGCTACTGCCATTGATGTGACTCCAACTCTACCACAACCGACTTCGCACCACCGTTGTTGATGCATCGGTGATTTTGGATCTAAAGCAAGGGAACAATCTCAAATTTGGACATAAGATGCATTGAAAGTGTTTGATGAAATGTCTCACTGAAGACAAGGTATGTTTTTAAACTTTGAATAATATGAATTAGGTGTTGTTTGTTTTTTGGAAAAAAAAACCTCTTCAAACCTCTTATTGCTGCGTGGCGCAGCACACGCGCAACACTTTTCATCTCACAATTGTTTGTTTTTTAGAAGTCTTCTGAGTCAAAAACCTCTGCATGTGCTTTGTTTGGCGCAACACTTGTATTGCCTCTTCCAACCTCTTCTTCTTCTTTTTTCATTGCTGAAATTTTGATTATATGTTGTTAAAATTTTATTTCACATTTTTTTTTTCATTTTTTTCGTTTATTCTTATTGAATTTATTTTTCGTTTTTTTATATTCAATAATTATAATTTGTTGATGAAATATCATTATTTTTTACTAAAATATCTTTATTTTTTTTTGTTGAAATATCATTCTTTTTTTACTGAAATATCATTAATTTTTACCTAAATGTTATACATTATTAAATTTTACGTATTAAAAAGCTATTTTCGGTTTATAAAATTAGTTTATTTTAATTTTTTAATATCTGTAGTAGTATGCAGATGTTAAAAAAACAAACACGCTTCTTATTAAAGTCTGCAGCCTTTTGGTCCACCTCTTCTACTGTAGAGAGTTGCAGAGGTCGTTCGCAGACTTTATGAATTTTTACTTCAGAAAATCAAACAAACAACACCTTAGTTTCCGAACTATTTTATTAAGCTATGAGTGAAAGTCTAGACTAGTATTTTTAGCTGTGAAAAAGTGTTTTTTTATTTATAATAATTATTAAGTTATTAATGCACATATTTTATACATATATGATTGTTTTAAGCTATGAATACATGATTTTTATAAGTATTAAGTTGTGAATGCATGATTTATTTTTATTTTTATTTTTATTATTTTTTTGTAAGTATTAAGTTCTGTATACATGATTATTTTCATAAGTTTTAGTTGTGATTAAATGAATTTTTATATCATTTAAGTAGTATATGTATAAATTTTTATAAGTTTTAATGTGAATTTAAACGTGTTTTTTTTTATTATTTTACTGTTTTCTTAAATACTAGGGTTTTTAAGTTGTGACTTGTGATATGTGTGTGGACTGCTATCTAATACAACCTCCAAGGCTCCAAACATCAACATATGTAATTTTTTACTAGTAAATATATTTTATTAACATGTGAATTTATGTATTAAATGTATTAAGCTGTGAATTGAGCATATTAAGTTTTTAGATTTTTTACGAAATTTATGTTTTCTTCTAAAATATGAGATGAAAGAAGTATTATACATAGATTTTATTTTCTCTAAGTTGGAATAAAATATGTAAAATTTAAATTGTGAATCATATGTAAATTAAAATATGAAAGAAACACTATCTGAAGGTATAAATATAAGTTTTAAGTAAAAAATATAAAAGTGGATGTATAGTTTTTGTGTATTAAACTGTGGATTTAATATATCAAGCTGTGAATTTTGTGCACTAAATTGTAAATTGACTGTATTAAGCTTTGAATTTACTATATTAAGATGTGAATTGATTATATTAAGTTGTGATTTTTTAATGAATTTTATGATAAAATATGAATATGCGTATTAATTTTCTTGTGAGTATTTTGTTGTGGAGTAAATATAGAAGAATATATTAGTTTTTATAATTATTGTGTTAAACTCTAAATTAGGGAAATAATATGTTTACTACACAGTGAAGATAGTATTTAAGCTGACAATGCATGATTTTATATACAAATTTGGTTTGAATGGAATGATGATTGCGACATTGACATAGATGGTTAGTGCTGACGGTGGTAGTTGGTGGTGCTGACGGTGGTAGTTGGTGGTGCTGGTAGATTTTGACTTTGGCTCCCGTAAATAAGTAAAATAGTCATATTATGATTTTATTTAAATTTTGAATTTTGTACACTAAACTATGAATGGGCTGCAATAAATTTTGTATTTTATATAACTTTTGTGTTAAAATATGAATTCATGTATGAATGAAAATATTAGACTCTATAAATTACAATTTTACCCTTTTTGTACCAAAAAGACAAAAAAATCAGGATTATAGCATGTTTAATAAGTATTGTGTACATACATACTCATAAAATAGGGTTCTTACGATTGCTAATCTTTTGTGGTTCTCTAACAAGTTTTTTTCAATCAGACCATCCATATGGTTTGATTTTATTGTGCGTCCCGAGTCGACATAGAAAGATAGTTATACCCTTTTGATTTTATTTTTACTTTTATTTTTGTTGTTTTTTATTTTTATGATACAATATAATGTAAATAGGGCCCATCCTACCCTTGTATTTCTTCCCACTCTTCTTTTATTACCAGATTTTCTGTCCTCTTACCCTTCCGGGGGAAACATGCCGAAAACAAACTTTATTTTATAATCACTTATAAGGGTTCCAAACCATAAACAACTTCTCAGGCAACAGATCTGATATATATATATATATATACATATATATATATATACATATATATATATATATATATATATATATATATATATAAATGTAAAACATATATAATAGTAATATCAAAAGTCAAAACTCAAAAGTGTCAATGATTGAAACATAATCTTATGTAAGCCATAGAATCTTCCACCAAGTCCACATCAACCAAGGCATCCAATTATTTTATCAATATCTTCCAAAAAACTCTAATATCATCTTTATCAGTTAAGAATTAAGTGTTGGATTAGATATCTAAGCCCATAACTATTTTGATATGTACTTGACCCAATTATGAGCATGATACTTTTTTGTGTTGCCTTCACCATAACAACTGATAGGATGAGCTAAGGAGAAAGAGGATTAATTATGATTTATTAATATATTATGTGAATAATATATTAAAATAAAAATCATATTGTTTAATTAATATTAGTTATGAATTAATTAATAATTAAATTTTGTGGAAAAAGAGATTAATTAAATAAAGGGGACTGATATTGTAATTATAAGATAGTTGTGTAAATGGGCTAATGGACTCCATAGAAGTTGGAGTGGACGAAATCTATAGGAAAACCCATAAGAATTCGTCCAAGGCCTTTAAGGAGGGAGTTTATGGGCTGCTTAGAGCTTAAGTAGTTAAATTAGGGTTTCCTTGTTTGATAACCCTAATAGCCTAACTATATAAGGAACCCTTAAAGGCACCCAAAACGTGGCTAAGTGATCCCTAAGGGTTCTTGGATGTTTTTGCGCCTTCTCCTACTTCTCGATGCTCATCTTGTTGCTTATGGTGTTTGTGACTCCATTAGTGGTGCAACATTTGAGGCACTAAGCTTTCAGAAGTCAATATATTGCTACATAAAAATCAAAGTAAGATCTAAACCCTAATTCTTATGTTAATTCGATTATTGTATGCTAGATCTAGGGTTTATGAGCTTTGGATGATTATTACATGTTCATTAGACAAACTAGATCCAAAGCTTTAGGGTTTGCATGCACACCATATGATTGATGTTTTGCTCAAAACCCATCAGTGGTATCAGAGCCTAGGCTGTTTGTTTAATGTACTTGATGCTTTACATGATCATTCAAGCTGAAAATCGCGAAAAACTGAATTCTGGATGCTGGACTCGCCAAGTCCACTGGTAAACTCGCCAAGTTCATGCCTACTCAACGAGTTCAGTGCTGACTCGACGAGTCAGAGGGTCTGGTAGAGGGTTTTTCGGGATTTTGACCTATTTTTGTTTTGGATAATTACCAAAAACGTTTTTGATTGATAAAATCCGAATTTTATTGATATTATGTGAGTATCCTTGCCAAAATAGAAGATAATTATTATTTAATTGGATAATCATTACCTTATATGATAAACTTGATTTATTTGAGTTATTTGATTTGAATTATCTTGCAAGAAATTGAATTAGGTCAAAAGTTAGATAATCACCAATTATTTAATTAATTGAATTATTTGTAATTTGATCTAGTACGTTTTGAAAAGTTTCGAAACTTACCCTCAAGTTTTAGAATTTAAAATTTAATTAAACGGTTTTAATTTTGAAATATTAAATTCTAAAACCCTAGTATTTTGAAAAGTTCAAATTACACCCTTATGGTTTTATTAAATTAATTAAGTGTGTAATTAAAAGAGAGTTAATAAATCTATAATGCAATGGTTTACATTTAACAAAATTAAAGATATAATTTATTAAGTTAAACCACCTAGTATTTTAAAAGTGTAAAATACACCCTTATACTATATAAAATTAAAAGTCTAACATTATATATGTATGAGTAAAAAGTTAGTCTTACCGTTAGTATGCCTCATTTACGAAGCTGGTCTCTAAGGGGTGTTTAAGGAAATTGCCTATAAAATGGTGATTGAATGGGTATCCACTCTTACCCACCGCACTCTTGACTAGTGGAGGGTTGTTAGCCGAATGGGTAGGATAGGACACAACCTTCCATTATAAGTATAATGAAATACAAAGTAATTAAACACTTTTATAAATTCCCAAATCTTAATTACTTTAGGAAAAATGTGGAGTTGGTGATAATCCATGAAAATTGCACTTTGCACCTTGTTGGTCGTTAGTGGAGTGTGTGTGGTTAACCAACACACTAATATGGGACCAATGAAGGATGGAAATGGGTAGCTTGATGTTTATCATAGATCAATGGATCCTGTGTGGTTAACTGGCACATTGATTAGGTGATTTGAAACATCGAGAGTACCAAGCTAGTTTGCATGGTTATCCACACCTTGTTTGTGATCCTCGGCATCCCAGTCACAAACTTGAAGGGCACAATCGAGATTAAACATGTCATTGAGAAGTTCAATGAATCTCAAAAGATCTAGGAGTATCAATTCATTTAAAATTTAAATTCCTTTTTCATTCATGGTGGAAATTGGTAAATCGTCGTTTACCTACCTTCAAATGTTCTTCGATTTAGATTACGACATCCCTCTTCCAAATTGTAGAATATTGTGTTGGATCCTAGCCTCAATATTTCATTTGAGTGCTATATTGAGTATTTTATCAACTAAGTTGAATTTCTCCCATTTTGTAGATGTCAGTATCTAAAAACTATGGTCTTCCTGAATCCATTGGAAAAAGTTTTCCGCTTGAAGATGATGTTCCACGATTGGATTGTGGAAATGGAATTCATTCTTCACTTCCTCCACCTCCTCCAATAATTCTCCCTGACCCACATGTTCGAAGAATTGAAAAGTTCAAAGTCACTCAAGCCCTATTGGCAAAAAGACACGATGATGGAAAGTATATATGTGCTTATGTCGTGGATATAAAGTTGCATATTGATAGATTAGGAATGTTGGGAGTTGATGTCTCAAGGAAGTTGGCTTTTGACTTGGTTCTTCAGTCACTTCCCAAATCATATGGTGAGTTTATTAGAGAGTACTATATGATAGACCACGAAGTAACTCTCACTGATTTGACTTATTTGCATATTGTTGCTGAATCAAAAATGATTTGGCGCACTGGTCGAGAAAATTTTTCTGGTAAATCAATATCCCAACCTTCTATGGGCAATGGCAACATTCGAAGTCTAGAAATTTTTTCTCTACGCAAGAGAAAGGCTGAGTCTGAGATAATCCTGTGTACCATTCTAGAAGAATCCATATGTTTCTACTGCCAAAAGAGGGGGGCATTGGTTACGAAGCTGCCCTGACTACCTGAGAGATCTAAGAGATGGGAGAGTCAAGATGTATGACTCTGCTTCAGGTAAAATTCACTATCTAACTCTATTAAGTTTTCTATTTTAGATTCTTAATACATGATGTGATAAGATTACATTTTGATGTTTTGTAGGATCGAAGAAAAGAAAGGAAGCTTAAAGGAAGAAGTGAGCTGAGTCTGATCACGGAGAAATGGATTTCGATCGCATGATTCGATGATCGGATTTTTGAGCTTCTGCTTAGAGTTATGATAGATTGCTTAGGAATATATGATAGCATAGTTTTCATTTGAATTTGCATTGTAAGGATAAGTTTTCCGCACCTTTTATAAATAAAATAAAATTTGAGTTTTGTCTTATTTATATCTCCTTACAATGTCATTTGTGAAAATTGATGTTTGTGTGTTTTTAATATTAAATGGATATGATTCTTAGTTATGTTATTTATGGTAGTGTCATAATTTTCTATGTAAGGAAAGATTCCCATCGCCTAAGTTTCAATTGGACAGAAGCCTAGAACCATATGATATGAGTAATGTGATGTATGGAAATCTTAGTAATTAGAAAATTAAGATTAATTCTTTGTTCGCATAAGTATGTAAGCCAAGTGAAAGACTAGGAGATATGGTATGCAATGTTGTGCACTGGTCAAGTCCACCACAAATAACAATAAGATTATTCGTCATGATTTACTAAAAGTATAGTAAATGTGGTTATGCTTACAAGATTAAGTGTAATTCTGAATCATTGAAAAGTTTCAATGAGTGACAGAACGAATAAGAATAATCAATTAGGCAGAAAGATAAAAGTTTCTCCAATCTGAAAAGATAAGAGAGTACTTTAGTATCATGTTTTATGATCGTCTTACTGATTATGAAACCATATCACAATTGTTCCTCTAAGGACACCTTAGTGCGCTAGTATGGCTAAGAAGAAGAATCAGAAATTGTTGAAATGGTTAAATCAAAAGGATGAGTCATACTTCGTTCCAAAATCAAGTGTTAGAATCATACTCCAAGATTGTGATTTGAGTGACACATCTTAAGAAGTTTTAACACACTCATCAAATGTGAAGTAGAAAAAATGTTTTTCTTACTCTTGCACATTTGAAATTGGTAAATTGTAATGTTTTGGATAAGATAAAGACCAACTAATACCAATTGTGTGTAGTGTTTGTCTTGATAAGAAACCGCACTAACTCTTGAATATATGTTTGTCAAGAAATGATTCTTGACAAGACAATATTATATGTCAAGAGGTCAGTGGGAGTCTAAATGATCTTGAATAGGTTCAAAAACTAATCAAGAGTAAACCTATTAGATACTAGCACACGAATTGATGTTTATAACATATCGTGTTGACATATTCTTGTATATGTGCCATTCTAGTTTAGTGTACTATGCATGTGAGTTATATGAGTTCTCAATGAGTTACATAGGCGCAAGGCACCCTGATCAATGGAAAGTACATTGATAGATAGCGGTGAGCTGCTCATTAATTTGGAAGCAATGGTGGGACCCTTGATGGCATGAAATTAAGAATGAACAAGTTCTGTCCATAAGAGTTTGGATTTGTCTTAAACCTTGTCTTACGATTATGGTTATGACAAATTCACATGGGTAGAAACACATACACCATAAAATCTAAGTATCATAAGGTTTCTCTACTTCATGAAAATGATTGTGAGGAAACACTTTCACTAAGAGATATTTTAAGGAGATAACACTTGGGATATTTGCATTCTCAAATTCGATTATGATTATGACATCCCTCTTCATAGTTCGAATTGTGAGATTTGGCAATTAGGTTGAACATTTAGACTAATTGCTATAAGTTCTAAAATGGTTTAGACACACATATGAGCTATCTAAGGAAATGTGTATGAGTTTGAGAAGCTTAGATAAAGGATTATCGAAGCATATCGTATTAGAAATATTAACTTTAGAAGTCAATAAGTATTGCTTTCTAGAAGTCCAACTATTTTCTTAATACATGTTAAAGCTAGTGGGAGCATAAATGTTATGTTGGTATCGAAATAATCATCATGTTAGTGGGAGCATGATTATTATTTTAAGTGTTGCAAGTTAGCAATATTAATTATAGAAAACAAAAGGTTTCATTTTGCAAAGTTGTAGGGGTTGAAAAATTCTTTTTCTATAATTAAGGGAGAGAATATTATACTTCGTTTCAAAATCTTAAAGCTTGGATTGAGAAATTTTAATCAAATTTAGTCAAAGGACATATATGGATGTTATGTTGAAAAGATTCAACATAAAGGAATTCTATATATGACAATATTATCGCAAGAAACTGGTAAAGTATCACGTTTTTTTTTCATTATGAATCGTGTCCCATACACTTTGGTATATGATCGATTGCATATGTTATAATATTTGAACGTTCTAAATTTTCCAAATGCCTAGGGCATTAAGAGGGAAAAAGGACTAGAACCAGATTTGACTAAATTAGTTAAACAACTGTCAAGGACAATCTAAGGTTCGCTAATGATTCGTCACTTGCGGGCAGTTGGAATCAAGGTTGCAGAAAACGTTAGACGTTAGCTAGTCGGTGGACTGGGGTCTAGGGATTAATCAGTTAGGCGGGGATTAATTGGGGACCACTAATTGTTAAGAAAATATGTAAAATATTATAAATCTAACTTTAATTGTAAGAATATAAATAAATAAGCATATAAGTTTAATAATACGTTTCAAAAACACAACAATTTATCATCCAATTAATAAGAAAAGTTATTCAAATTTTAATATATGTTAAGGAAAGAAGTAAATTTTGGTATTTGTATATTTGAAAACATAGAAATTTTGAAAATTTTGGAGAAAAACTTTAAAATTTATTATTTTTTTAAATCTTTATATGTTAGTTGAACATTGAAATACTATGAGCTTTTGAAATTTTGAAAATTTTGGTTTAATATTTAAAATGTGAAAATTTGAAAATTTTGGCCGATTAGGCCGCCTACGACCGATTAGGACCGCCTAGGACCGATTAGATCCGTCTAGCTCCGACTTTGACCCCCTTTGATCAAAACCGATTAAGCCAACCGATTAGCATTAATCCTATTCGGTTGAAGACCGCCTAACGATTAATCCCCGATTAATCGGCCGCCTAGACCAATTTTTACAACACTGGTTGGAAGTATAGTAACGAGTGATCATTATGATTAGATATGACTCTATTAATAACGAGTTGTCATATGGAAAATATGGAAATATTTCCATATTGGGAGTTGGATATCGAGAATCTATGTTTAGATTCGAAAGTTTTATGTAAGAAAGGTGTTCAAAGGGATGTACCTTGAATGTGATACTTAATATCTATGGAATTGCCTTGTAGCAATCTCCAATTGAAAATTTTGTAATTTCATTGGCAAAGTCTTGATGACTTTGGCTCTATGACATTGCGAAAGTATCGTTGCATAAAACGTTAGAATCTAGAATATTCTAATGAGTGATAAGATTTTGATATTCCTACACTGGCGATAAGGATTACGAAGTATGAAATGAGCATCATTGGAAATGCTTTTAATTGATCTATTTCACAAAGTAAGGACCATAGGTAAACATAGTGTGCATGCTTGGAGCATAGGACAACTGTTGTTATAAATCAAGTAATAAGTTGATTATCCGAAACATTATACAATGAATAATAAGTAATCAATATGGTGATTAAATAAATGTGTTTTATTTATACTCAAAAGTTTGGGACCATATATGATTAGTATTATTCTTGTGTTTCACTTTGCATGTTTTAACTTTCCGAATTATAAGATTATTCAAACCATCCACAATCGATCATACTTTGGAAGTAGGTATGAAAGAAGACTGTCATGAATCCGACTGTAGATTGTCTAAAGCGTTTTAGACATATCAAAAGTCTGCTGCAGTGTTCATGAGTGCTCTTGAAATAAGATTTGAGTATTGGATTAAACCCGCACTCACTTGGATCGCTTCATGGATTTTATCATGAGTGATTGGTGAGACGATAATATCTTATATTCTTGAAACGGAGAGGTGTGAGTTGTAGTTTGCAAGTCGGTTGCATATTGATAATATGTAAACGTACCAGTAACTTGGTGTTATAAAACATATTGTTGTGTGTGATTTGATGAGTAAGTACAAGCGAGCATTTGAGTCGAAGTTTATCCGTTCCTTTTATCCAAAGTGGGATAAAAACGATATCTGTGGGCCCCTCGATAATTTAGTGATGACATCCTAAGCGCTTGGCCAAGCCGGGACTAAGTTGATGTGTTCAATTGTAGTCTGTTGTCAGTCGTCATAAATCGGAAATCGGGAAACAACACATGAATAGAAAGAATGACTATAATCCATATCTCAGTTCATACAATATCTAGAATGGAGGAATATATGATCCATTATCTAAAGGACACGTTACTAATAAGATTAGAGTTGGCAACGACTTTTGAAAGCTACGATTGCTAATCTGGTTTTGAAGTCATATGCAAAATAGTTATTAGACTTATCCAAGTGGGAGACTGTTGGATTAGGTGTATAAGCCCATAACTATTTTGGTATGTACTTGACCCGATTATGAGCATAATCATTTTGGGTTGCCTTCACCATAGCAACTGATAGAATGAACTAAGGAGAAAGAGGATTAATTATGATTTATTAATATATTATGTGAATGCTATATTAAAAGAGAAATCATATTGTTTAATTAATATTAGTCTAGAATTAACTGATAAATAATTTTTGTGGCTAAAAGAGATTAATTAAATGAAGGGGACTGATATTGTAATTATAAGATAGTTGCGTAAATGGGCTAATGGACTCCATAGAAGTTGGAGTGGACGAAATCTATGGGGAAGCCCATAAGAATTCGCCTAAGGCCTCTAACGAGGGAGTCTATGGGCTACTTAGAGCTTAAGTTGTCAAATTAGGGTTTCCTTGTTTGATAACCCTAATAGTCTAACTATACAAGGAACCCCTAAGGCCTCAAAAACGTGGCTAAGTGATCCCTAAGGGTTCTTGGATGTTTTTGTGCCTTCTCCTACTTCTCCGTGCTCATCTTGTTGCTTATGGTGTTTGTGACTGCATTAAAGGTGCACAATTTGAGGCACTAAGCTTTCAGAAGTCAAGATATTGCTACATAAAAATCAAGGTAAGATCTAAACCCTAATTCTTATGTTAGTTCGATTATTGTATGCTAGATCTAGGGTTTATGAGCTTTGGATGATTATTGCATGTTTATTAGACAAACTAGATCCAAAACGCACACCATAGGATTGATGTTCTGCTCAAAACTCATCAGTGGTATCAGAGCTTAGGCTGTTTGTTTAATGTACTTGATGCTTTACATGATCGTTCAAACTGAAAATTGCGAAAAACTAAATTATGGATGTTGGACTCGCCGAGTCTGATAATTGTGAATTTAGTGTAAATTCATCGGTTTAGTAACGATTTTGTGACAGAAACTTCCTTCGAGAACATGTTTTTTTTAATTATTATTATTATTATTATTATTATTATTATTATTATTATTATTATTATTATTAATTCCTAGAGTGCAACCAACCCCTAAAAATTTGTACAACCCATGATTTTTTCATTCTGGATCGATATCGTCTCACAAACTGTATTCACCTCATTTATTTCGTTTCAAAAAACTATGACTATTTAAAATAAAGATATGCAGGCGCTACAATTGGATAAGGTCATAAAACGCTACAAAAACAAAAGTGCATAAGGAAGTTCGCAAGATGACACAAAATGAAAGTGACATAAAAAAGCCAAAGAGCTGAAGACAAATTTACGAACCGAATAATTTAAGCAAAGGAAAAGATTGTGATTGATTATGATATTTATTTAAATAAATAGAAAATAGTTTTATTAATTATTTCTGAAACAACTATGTTAATTAAATAATGAAATTAATTTACATAAAAATAAGAAAAGGAGGAGAATCAATTGAAAGGAGTATTGTGGATTCTCTTTGGATCCACCATGTGAGTATGTTATGGCCCCTTAAAAAAAACACAAAAAAACTCCCTCGACCCTTCCTGAAAAAATATTAAAGCTGAACTAATCCCAAACAAATACCTAATTATAAAAAATCGTTTTGAGAAAAGAAGGGGCCTTGAGAGTTGAGATCGGTCCCCAAAAAGATGGGATCGTTCCAAGACTCATGTGAGACTGGTCCAAGCAATATTATCCAACTTCATTTCTTATTTTATTAAATTAGTGTATCATTTTCATTAAATCTTAGGGGAAAATGATATTAAAGCTTTAAGTTTGGCAGAAATATATAGATTTTACCCTTTTGTGTATTTATTATTTTATTAAAGTTGAAGGCTTGTAATTTTTATTCTCAATTTGACAATTTTTGTGGGTTTTAAGTAAAAACGAATATTTCAGTTAAACCTAAGAAAAAAAGATAAAACCAAACATTTCATCCCAAACGTATACGCTTTAATGAACCAGAATTACACAAAAGGATAAAATTGAAAAAAATATAAATTTAAATCTTTGGCTTTGATGAATCTAAAATATGTAAAAAAGTAAATCATATATTTCAATCAATCTTAAGGCTTTTATACTTTGGTGTTAATCACACATTTTTTAGCAGGAAAACTCAAAACTGAAATAAAAAAAGATGCAAACAAGGACACGAGACAAGACCGAAAAATACCGAAACCATCCAACATCAGTTCGACAAAAGACCTTTTAGTTTCGAGTCCGGTCGTAAAAGAACCAGACCATTTCGAATCGAGAATAATGAGAGCCGATATGCATCTCTATATTTAAGCAACAAGGGATCTCATTTATTGAATCATAAATCTCTAAGGGAATTTTAATTATTGGGCCGAGCAGCTCCATCCAAACAACCCAAACTAGAGCTTTTTAATTTTGCATGCTTTGCCACTTTGATTAGACTACTAGGTACTAAGTGTGGGCAACATGTTATTACATGTTATCACACTTAAATTGTCAACATCATCATCCTAATCACAATTTGGTGTTATAACACCAATAGTGGAAATGAGCAACACCAAATAACATGGGATAACACATATTATATATATATATATATATATATATATATATATATATATATATAATATGTGTTATCCCATGTTATTTGGTGTTGCTCATTTCCACTATTGGTGTTATAACACCAAATTGTGATTAGGATGATGATGTTGACAATTTAAGTGTGATAACATGTAATAACATGTTGCCCACACTTAGTACCTAGTAGTCTAATCAAAGTGGCAAAGCATGCAAAATTAAAAAGCTCTAGTTTGGGTTGTTTGGATGGAGCTGCTCGGCCCAATAATTAAAATTCCCTTAGAGATTTATGATTCAATAAATGAGATCCCTTGTTGCTTAAATATAGAGATGCATATCGGCTCTCATTATTCTCGATTCGAAATGGTCTGGTTCTTTTACGACCGGACTCGAAACTAAAAGGTCTTTTGTCGAACTGATGTTGGATGGTTTCGGTATTTTTCGGTCTTGTCTCGTGTCCTTGTTTGCATCTTTTTTTATTTCAGTTTTGAGTTTTCCTGCTAAAAAATGTGTGATTAACACCAAAGTATAAAAGTATATATATATATATATATTTGGATGTTTTTAATTTCTTTTATTCTAATTTGTTTTATTTTTTTTATTTACTTCATATATTTTTAATTTGTTTTTTTAATATATCTCATATTTATAAAAAAACATATAAATTAATAAAACATAATTTCATTAACTAGAAAACTAAAAATACCATACAACCTTAAAAAAAACATTGAAAAAAAACACACGATAGTCATAATAATTAAAAACAAACACCGACAAACTATTTTTCGCCCAAGTATTTTCTCTCTATCTGTGCCTTCATCCTCCGTATCACTTCAGCTCGTCTCAGTGGCAAATTATCTTCGTTTGTCGTAAGAATTGTCAAATCCTTCGATATGCGATCTTCTTAGGCTTCTTGACGAAGGAATTCCAAATGCTCCCGTTGCAATTCGTATATTTTATTTGCGATTTCCATGTGCGCGTCGATTTTTTTTTCATGTCCTCGTTGTCTCGAAGCCGACTTTCATTCTCCTCCGCATGTCGTTGAGCTCGCTTCGCTTTGTCGCGCCCCACCGGTCCGTGGCAGAGAGATTTCCTCGATGTCGTCAAACTCGTTCGGGATCTTATCGGTGTCCGCATTGAGGTCGATGTTCGTGTGTCCGTCGGAAACTTAACCGAACCCGAACCACGAGACCTCTTCGATTGTTGTTCCGATGATGTTGGCGTTTCCATCCATTTTGGATCTTTCCTCACTATCTCCCATACTTTTCCATACTCAAATGCGTGCCCCATTTGCAAGTGATATTCCTCCATCGCGGCTCTAAACACATCGAAATCATTGGCACCACTTTGACGTTGTGAAGAAAGTTTGTTATATATGAAATTGAATTTGGTGCACTTCCGGCTAATTTGAGTCTATTTTCCACTAAGCATATCATTATTGCGATATGTGTCACCCTTGTTCAAAATCGTGCGGAATTTGACGATTACGGCATCCCAAAAAGCAACTCTCTTCATATCGTTACCCATGGTTGGTTGTTTTGAAGTACCGCACAAAGTCACTGTCAACGCATGCTCTTCATCCGGTGTCCACCATGTTGGAGGTGCTTCTGTTTCATCCGTCCCAACAACGACCTCTTTCCCTTTCCTTTTTGGTCTCCCTTTTTTCCCAATGCTCTCTAACTACCGCCAACTTGCGTCTCGACAACGGGTTCTTGCGTGGGTGTGGGTTGCGTGACTATTTGGCGCATGGAACCGAATGTATGAAAAAGGTTTTGTTGTATGTTTGCATTTTGTTGCATAAATGGTGAGGTAGTGAATTGTATTGGGGGGAGACGGTATTGAAAAAAATTGTCGGAATATGGAATTTGTGGTGAGTTTTGGGAGTTTAGAAGGTTCATGTATCCCTCGTATCCCGCAAAACCCAATGGAGTGGATGTGTTTGTCTTCGGAGGAGGGGTATTTGGATTTTGATCCTTAGAGGGTAATTTTGTTTTGAATGAAATAGAGATAGAAATAGATAAATAGAGATAGAGAGGTAAAATGATATATATATATATATATATATATATATATATATATATATATATATATATATATATATATATATATATATATATATATATATATAAAGTAAATTGAAGAGGTTTTTTTTTTTTTTTTTTAATTACAATTCCACCATATACAACGGTATTATTATTGTTTTTCAACGGGAAAGAAATTGAAACGGTCGAAAATTACACGTTGTGGCTCGTTATTGTGGTAACATCGAATGGCGTAACGCACCTTAACACGTGCCCGGGGCGGTGTTCCCCATGATGGCGGCGTTAAGGGCGTATGCCACGTAAGATAACACGGCTAATGCGTTGCCCACACCCGTTCGTCTTATATTCACCACCTCTCCGATATTTAAGTGATCTCAAAACTGGACCTTTCCGATTTTGGTTTGAGGTCTACGATTTTTGACCCGAGCACTCCGGTTTTATTTAAAGAAAAAAGATTGTTTTCAATTTTCCAATCCTTTTCGAAAACTAACGTTTTTCAACCCTCTATTTCTCCTATAATTATACATTCTTACTAACGAAAGTTAAATCCTCTACACCTTAGAAGGAATATTTTCTTCGGTTTTAATGGTGCAATCACTCAAGAATCGTTTGAAGTCAATACGGCTACCGCATTTTCGAAAATCATTATGTTGGTGTGTTTCTTCATCGAGATGAAAGGCTTAATCATTCAAGATTACTTTGGTAAGGTTGTATGGTATTCAGATGAACACACTTTGATTATTATCTTTATTCCAAACAATTTGTTATTATTAATCATTCGACTAATAGTACTTGCTTTTGTGTTTCGCTTCGTGTTTGCTATTTTAAGTAAGATATCATATTGCCAATTTAGTGTGGAATTAAGATGATTAGTTGAATCAACATAAAATATTTCTAAATTTTAATACTGAATGCATAATAATATAGTGCTTTAATTGTAAGACACGATATTTCCAAGCTACTACTTATGCCTAATCCACTAGATGTAGGGATTAAGACAATTAGTTACATCAATACATTGTGTGCCAAATATTATATCTTTGTGTGTTATTTAACCTTAATCTTGTCTATGTAATTAAGTTGCAACTTGCAATCCACGGGAATACAAGTGTCCTAGTTTTAATCATCTAAACAACCGAACCAAAAGTGATATTGTTTGCTCTAATCATTTAAATCTCATTTTAGTATTCCTATAATGTTTGTTACAAGTACAAAGTTTTGAACTATTTCTTAAATTTATTTTACAATCGTTTAGTGACATATTTTAAACTTGTAATTTAGTTTTTTGATTTTTTAAACTCATAGTTTAACCATGAACTCTTTATGAATTCGGTCTGACTTACTCTACTACATAGTTTAAGCTGGTTTATTTTTTTTTATAGTATCAATGACAATGGATTATAAAGAAATTAAACATCGATGTATATATCTTGACATCTTATTAACATGAATATGGTGAAAGAAAGTTGAAAAAAATGTAAGATATATGTGTAGTCATTGGTTTACTTTTCAAAAGAGCCCTTATGAAGAGAATGTCATATCAATATGGGATACATTAATACCCCTAAAAATGGAGGCTTGATGAGGATAAACAAGGGATGTGTCAAACCATGGGGTATAATAACCAACTCTGATACGATACCGTGCTAGATACATGTGGAATCTCATATTAACTCTCCAAAAAAGCCATTATGGATAGATGATAGACTATAACATATATAAAGACATAATAGATCGTGTTATCCCGATGTGAGATATTGTAACACTCCCTCTCATCAATAGAGGCTCTATGAGGTAGGCAGTGTTGTGCTAAGCTACGGGGGAGGGGGTGCAAGATACCAAGTGTCTATATGTGTTGAAGTCCCCCTTTCTTCATAAGAGATATTTTGGAGGGTAAAACAATGATCATGTTGCATCGATGTGAGATACACTGACATCCCTCCTTAGAGATGGATGCTCGATGATGATGATAGACAAGGTATGTGTTAATCCACAAGAGTGTGGACACCATATTTGATACCGTAACGCCTGTGGATCCGGGCTAGTCAATTTAGAGATAATAGGGGTCAAAAACGAATTTTTGACAAAAGATTATTTAGAATAAATAATCTTAACCAAATTGTAGAATACGTCTCAAGGGTTTCGTACATATAAAGAACGTTGAAATCCGAGTTATAACGAAGAAGTTATGGTCCGTCGAAGTTTTACGGCAAAACCGGCACGATACCAGAAGACGTAAATAGTGAATTTACGATAAAAGACTTTTTAGTCTTAGTAATCTAAACAAAAGTCGTAGAATATGTTAAACTAAGAGCGTCCATAAAAAGAACGCCCAAAACTGACTTCGTATGAGGAAGTTATGAATTTTTTAACATTTAGCATATCAGTGCACGACCCGAAACTTGAATTTTAGTTCGAGCGGTTTTTGGCCCACGCGACCTAAATGATAGTTGAAGATCTCATTAATAGGAACTCAGCGGTAAAAAGACAGACAAAAACGGAGTCCGTATGTAGAAGTTATGAATTTTACGCAGATATTTAACAATATAATCTCCTCGTACTGTTAAATTTAAGATCAGTCAAGAATTAGTCGACGGAGTCAAAATGAAAATTGTAGATCTTATTTTTATCTACGTGTGGATATAAAGAACGTCAAAAACGGAGGTTGTATAACAGATTTTAGAATTCGGGAATGTGCTGTGCAAAAATGGGTGATGTGGCACAATCTTGGCCATTGCTTTTTCCCCAAGTCTTGCCACTAGATGGTGACATGTGACACCAAGTTCATCTATTTTTCAACCTATAAATAGAACCTCTTTCACCCTCATTTTCTTCACACATTTCTCATTCTTTCTTTCATTTACTCTCTCTAGAACCTATCTCTAGCCCCGAAACCCCCCGAAAGCCTAGGGAACCTCCCTAGCATGAGGCGGAAGCCCCGAAGTGCTCGACGGCTCCGAGAAGAAGAGCTTTTTAGCTCGGGAACGCTGCTCCAAGAAAAGCCCGATTTTATATAAAACCCCCTGTAAGTGAGCTACACCTACGCTATTTTTAATATAGCTTTTATTTAATTATAGTAACGTTATCAGAAACATATAATAAGTACTTTGGCTATTATTATGGGTTATATAAGTATTGTTTAACGCTTATATAATAGTAATAATAGCTAGACTATTAATTAGTCTCGATGAATAATATACTAAACTCTAGTGGTAATAATAGTAGGTTTTGTCGAATGAAATTATTTTTAAGAAGCAAAACGTTGTCTGAGTTCGGAATCACCACATTTTCAAGTGAGTGCATGGTCCCTTTCATCTTACACATAAATATGAAGTATTTAATATAAATTACGTGCAGTGTGTGGATATTGTCTGAATACTTGTTGTCTATGCTCGGTGAAATATTTTTATACACGTTTTAAATGATTTAAATTGTATATGTATTTTATATCTACAAAACGTGTTGGGTAAAACATGGGTAGGTGTAATAGTTGTTGTGTGACTAAATAAAATAATAAGAGGCCTCGTTATAGATGTTAGCGGAGTATAGATGACGACCACAAATTATTCTAGACAGTCTAGTGAAACGCTAGCTTGCTTACAACCTGTAGGTGTTTATTTGAACTGTGTGCTCACCAGCAGTACTCCATCCCCCACATGGTTGCCTTATTTGACATGAATTGTTGAGGAACCTGAAGCATGTGTTGTCACACCGATGAAAGTCCCTTAGACTAGGTCTCTTGTGTTAGATGTTTTAGGGACGTAAAGTGAGGATAACGGGAATGGGTAATCGGGTTTGTTTGGTTTGATAAAGTTAATAAACTTATTTATTGTGGGTTGAAAACTCTATGTACTCACCAGGTTTCCCAACCTGACCCACTTAGTTTATTTATATCACAAGTGTTGATATGAAGTCACATTACACTGAGAGATTAAGGAGATATAAATCACTAGTGATAAATGTTTCTGTATTGATGATAACATCCCAAATGTTTTAAAATGAATAAAAATATTTTTTTTCGAAAATGCTTTGATAACGTATTTATCATGTTTTACTGGGAACACAACATTTTTATTAAAAGAGGTACTCTGATTTTTATAAAATTATCGTATCATCGGGATGTTGCAACTCTCCCCCACTTAATCTAGATTTCGACCTTGAAGTCGACTGCGATGAATAACTCATCATAATGCTCCTGCATATTAGCCTCCGACTCCCAGGTCCACTCAGAGCCTCTTGGATGCTACCACTGTACCTTTAATAAAGGTATATCCTCGTTGCACAGGACCTTCATCTTCCATTCCATAATAGACAGTGGTCTCTCAACATAATTCAGATGCTCATAGACCTAAATATCATCCAGCAAAACCACTACCTTGCTGTCCAACACACACTTCTGCAACTGAGAGACACGGAAAGTGTTGTGGATCCGACTGAGCTCGCTCGACAAATCCAACCTATAAGCTACCTTGCCAACCCTGGAAATCACCCGAAAAAGGTCTGATATACAAGGAACCCAAATTCTCCCTCTTCTTGAAGCGTACCAAACCATTCCAGGGCAAGACCTTCAAGAGCACCATATCGTCGACCTAAAATTCCAACTCTGATCGGCATCGGTCGGTATAACTCTTCTACCAAATTTGAGTAGTCTGTAGTCTCTGCTTGATCTGGTGAATAAAGCTCTATGGTCTGAAGGACTACTTCGGTCCTTCCCATGACCCTATAACCATCCTCTCCCTAATAAACTGGGGTATGACGTATCCGACCATACAAGAGCTCAAATGGCGGGGAACCAATGATGGAGTGATAATTGTTATTGTAGGAGAACTCTGCAAGAGGTAGGTAGGTATCCCAACTCCCACTAAAATCAATAACACATGCCCACAACATATCCTCAAGGTTCCGTATAGTCCGCTCACTATGGCTATCGGTCAACGGATTATATGCAGTGCTGAAATGTAACTTTGTGCCCAATTCCTCGTGGAATTTTTGCCAAAAACGGGAATTGAATCTAACATCTCGGTCTGATACAATAGAGATTGGAACCGCATGATAAACAACAATCTCTCGGTCATACACATCGGCCAACTTTTTGGACAAAGAGCTCTCCCGGATGGCTAAAAAGTGGGCACTCTTGGTCAATCGATCGACGAACCACCACTACCACCACCAACCACCACCACCACCATAACCACCACTACCCACCTCCACCACCCATCATCCACCATCCACTACTAGTATCTGTCACCACCACCCACCACCCATCACCACCACCATCAGCTGCATCCACTTCTCGCCACCACCCACCCATCACCACCACCAACCACTACCAACACCTAATACCACAACCACCAACCCACCACCACCACCACCTACCACCATCACCATTATCAACTACGACGAACACCACCCACTACATGCAACCACCACCGTACATCAACACCACCACAACCAACCCAACCATCGCCTTTCATCCCCACCACCCTTCACCACCACCACCACCACCACCTACAACTACACTATACTAACCATCACCCATGAGCCCCATTATTCACCACCCGCGACCACCATGACCACCACTCATCACCACCACCCCCACCACCTATCTTCACCATACCAACACCACCTATTACCTGCAACTAAATGTGATTGAATGCATATAATCACATAAATCATGTTTGACTCTATGTATTTAATCAAATAAATCACATATGATTAAATTCATATAATCATATGTGATTATATATATATCTAATCACATATGATTTATATAAAAAATATTCGTTTTCACATCTTCCATTCAATAATTTTTCTCATGTATTAAATCATATTAGATTATATGTATTTAATAACATATGATTAATGTGGATAAATATTTGTTTTCATGTTTTTTATTTCATGGTTGTTCTCTTGTATATAATTAAATGTGACTATATTTATCTAATCACATATGATTTTTATGAACAAGATTCATTATCGCGTTATCGATTCAATTCATTTTCAAATTTAATCATATGTTATTAAATACATCTTATCACATGTGATTATATGTGTCTATTCACATATGATTTATATTGACAAAAAATAATCTTGTCTATATAAATCATATATGATTAGATACATATAATCACATGTGATTATATACACGAAAAAAACAATTTGTATCAAACGCAAAACAAATCTTTGTCCACAATAATCATATTAATGTTTTTTTAAAAAAACTTTTTTTTAAATTAATAAATCTTAGTTATCATCGTACAACAAACAAGAAGGAAAACAGGAAACAAGTTGCATCGCTAAACCCTTTTGTACGATAAAGACAATTCTTTTGAAGACTACATTCATAAATTATTGAATGAAAACATGAAAACGAATATTTTCTATATAAATCATATGTTATTAGATACATTAAATGTATTTAATCACATATGATTTATGTGGACAATAATTGTTTTCACGTCCTTGATTGAATAGTTCTCGTGTATATAATCACATGTGATTATACGTTGTGGAGAAGATTCGTTTCATGTTCTTGATTTAATTTAATCACATGTGAATATATATATATATATATATATATATATATAATATAATATAATATAATATAATATAATATAATATAATATAATATAATATAATATAATATAATCACATAAATGACATTTGATTAAATACATATAATCACATGTGATTACATGTATTTTGTGACACCCTATTCTAAATCGTTTCCTATTTCGGGGTGGTGACCAAAGATCTAGAATTATCAGGATTATGACCATTGAGGAAATGAGATTTGGACTTTTTTGGATGATTTGGGGTTCCAGTTTGTGTTTTGGAGCCAAGGGGTCTTTTGGTAAAGTGTCAGTTCGGTCTTTGATGGAAGTTGGATTTTTATTCGGGAAATTTTATGGCAATTATGAGTCGATAAAAGCATAGAGCTTCTTGTTACCTTTTCATGGATATAAGGATCTTCAGAATTAGATGTATAATGAAGAATTTATGCCTTTGGGAGAATTTAGGGTTTTGGGGAAAAACCCTAGTATGTGGGGTGTACACGGGGAGTAAGCAAGGCATACTTGTGCGAGGACCCTTACGGGTGGCATACCTTAGTGTACGATGAGCATAATCAACAGTTAGATCCTGAAGCTTCAGCTTCGTACGCTGCGCATACGAGGAGTTCATGAAACCGTAATTTAAGTGGGTTGTACCCTATTTAAACATCTTAAGACCCTAGGGCTGGCCTCTTCCCCCAAACCTTCTGAAACCCTAAATCGTTCCTTAAGCTTCCTTGGTGGTGTTCTTAATCCCTTGAAAGCATTTTAGTCGTTGTTTTACTCATTGTGAAACAAGCTTTGAAGATTTAAGGTGATTTGGTTGGAAGGAAGGTCAGAGATCCAGAATCATCTCACTTGTTGCAATCTTTTGAGGTATCAAGTTCATACCTTGTCTTGTAGATGTTTAGATCTCCTTATGGTTTATTTTGATATGATTTTGTTCCTATTTTGGGTTGATTGAAGAGTTAAGACGTTTTAAGGGTTTGTTCTTTTAGATATGAGCTTTTAGTTGACTCATTAAGCATAAAGGTGCAAGCTTTATGGGATTTTTGGTCACATGCATGCATTAAGTCACTTGTTAAGTCCTCTTTAAGCTTAAGACCTTCATGTAGCCATGCATGAACGTATAATTAGCAACTTTACGTGATAATCCATATCAAGGAAATCATATATATGTTTTAAAGCTATATCTTAAGGGATTAAGTGTTGAAATCAAGTTTTGGGCTATTAGGGTAAGGCCTATGTAGGGGTTTGGGCCCAATTTGAAAAAATGAGCCATTTTTGGGCCTTGGGTGTTTAATTGGACTGTGGACCTAGGTTTGGGTCTTGCTGTGTAAAGGGTAAAAAGGTCTTTTACCTTAGTTTGGGCAATTAGTGTGGAACAGATCTGATTATTGATGGATGATTATTTAAATAATTTGTAGCGTGAAAATTTTAGCAAGACAGCGGCCAAAGATTCTTTCTGTGAGATTCGGCAGTGCAAGGTGAATTTTCCTCACTGTACTTATGGGTTGAAGGCACCAAGGCTGGCCCTTTGGATTGTTATCTTTGTTTATCGTATGATTATGTACTGTAGTGATCTGTTCAATATGTATCATGGTATATGGGATGTTGCTATGATATTATGATCTGTTATATCTGTATCCTGGATTCCTGGTAGATATGATGTTGCTATGCTATAGTGATCAGTTAGATCTTTATGTTTGCCAATATATGATAGCTATGGTTGATTATGTTGCATGTTTATATGTGATGGTGTGTTGGGTTGAGGCAGTCCTACTTTGTATTAAAGACAAGACACCCAGGGAGGACCGAATAGACTATACGCCCAACGAGGTGGTTTAGTTGGGACGAAGGCCCGGAGGACGGTCCAGGTATCCTGAAGGCCCGATTTTGTGGTCCAGTCATGCTGAAGTTTTTGTGAGCGATACAAATAGGATGAAGGCCTTTAAGGCGGTCCAGTCAGGATGAAGGCTCTGTGTGCATGTTGTTTGTTATTGTTATATGTATTTGTGTGTTGGTACTTTATGGGGAAAGCTCACTAAATGTTGGCTTACAGTTTTGGGTTATGTTTCAGGTACTTCAAAGGATCGCAAGAAGGTGAAGGTGTGACCTTACACATCATCTTGTTTTGGAATTATGATTTCGGAAAAACTCTGATATGGAACATGTTTTGAAAACTATGTTGTTAACGATTTATGTTTTGGGGGTTGGTTTAAAAGTTTAAATTTTTCATGAATTTTATGGATGTTACATATTTAATCACAAGTATAATAACATATGATTAAAAGGTATAATAACTAAATCGTACGTGATTATATGTATTCAATCACATAAATAACATATGATTAAATACATATAATCACATGTTTTTATATGTATTTAATCACATATGATTTATATAGACATTATTCATTTTCATACATTCAATTCAATAATTATTATTTTGTATTTAATCACATGTGATTATATATATATATATATATATATATATATATATATATATATATATATATATATATATATATATATATTAGAACAATATGATTAATGTGGACAAAGAACAACCACTGAATCGAGAACGCGAAAATAAATCTTGAGCACTTGAATCATATGTAATTAAATAAATATAATCACATTGATTAAATAAATGAGAGCAACTATTAAATCGAAAAATGTGAAAATGAATATTGTCTATATAAATCATATGTCATTAAAATACATATAATCACTTGTGTTTAAATACACAAGAAAAAATATTCAATCGAGAAGGGGGAAATGATTTGTGTCGATATAAATCATATGTGATTAAGTATATATAATCACATATGATTAAACAAATGAGAACAACCATTGAATCGTGAATGTGAAATTGAATCTTTTCCACGAAAATCATATATGATTAAATACACATAATCACATAAGATTATATGTACCTACTCACATATGCTTTATGCAGACAAGATTCATTCTTTTGATTATAAAAAACCTATAAAAACGAAAAAGTGACCAAATGAGTGCAAACCCAAAAGTTAGGTGACCAGAAAAATGTTTCATGACCATTTTGATTAAAATTTACAAGTTTGATGACTTTTAAAACTTAAAATGAGCTAAATGACCAAATAAGCACAAAACCAAAAGTTAACTGACTAAAATGACATTAACCCTTGATTATATGTATTTAAACACAAATAATTTATAAGGTCAAGATTCGTTTTCATGTTTCCATTCAATAATTATTTTTGTGTATTTAATATATGAACAATTATTAAAAAAATAATCATCAAAATATTTTAATTACTAAAAAAAATAAAGAATATATATAATATACACCAAGAAATGTTTGTAAAATACTCCGTTTGGTGAGCGAACCCTGATTTTTTAAACCTCTCTTTATGGGTCATTGGAAAAATTATAGCCTAACTAGATATTGTTTCTATCACATATAAAAAAACAAAGAAAAAGGGTATTGTATATCAAAAAAACATACTCCTTTTAGGTGTCCACTGTACACTTGAAGTTATTGTATATGAAAAGCTTGCCTGTTTTTCAAGGCCTCTAATATCATTATAAATAGCTCACTAGAAATACTGAGAAAGATTGATGAAAGGTGATGAAATAAAGTATATGGATGATGTATTAAAGTTACCTAACGAGTGAGTGATTTAGGACAACACATTTTCCCTTCCTTTGTGAGTCAATATCAATATTTGCACCATCTTCCTCAGCTTCACCCTATGGGTTCATTTTAAAAGAATCTGATGTAAAATATATGAAATTAGTATAAAATGGCATATTACACACTATGAACATAAAAATCTGATGAAACATCCCAAACATACGGTCTAAAAATTTAATTTTTAATTTATAAATAATACCATAGTAACCCAAATCATCTCATAAAAATATAAGTGATAGTATCTCAAACATAATATGAAAACACTATATCAAAATCACATGTCTAAATATCATAATATAAACATCTCAGGCTAAACAAATAGTATGCGCACTGCAATCATCCCGAGTTCTTCCCCTTGCTACCGGAAGTACCTGAAACCAAAACGGAAAACTCTAAGCATGAAGCTTAGCGAGTCTCCCCAAACTACCACATATCATACACATAATCACATACTAACATACATTGGGACTTGCCTATTACATCGGGCCCCGCCCGACATTAAATGAATACGATATCGGGCCCCTCCCGATATCGGACCCCGCCCGATATCGGACCGAAGTCCGGCATCGGGCACATCGAACCGAAGTCCGGTATACATATAACATATCAACAGGCATATATATTAAACACATAACATATACATATAAACAATCCTCGGGCTTGCCCCGACATCGGTCCGAAGCCCGAAGCATATAAGACATACCATATAAGCTAAATATTCCTCAGGCTCGCCTCGGCATCATATCGAAGCCATAAACATATAAACATATACATGCAAGAATCACGAAGACATCAAGCATACAAACATTCCTCGGGCTTTCCCCGACATTAGACCGAAGTCTGGAAACATATAAACTACATCGGGCTAACCCCAGCATCGAAAGTAAGTCTGGAATATGATAACATACATAAACGGGCTGACATTGGTGCCTTCGACCCGTTCCTACTGGAGGAAAAACTCACCTCACAAAGTTGGATGCCGAATCTCTCGGTAAGGAAATCTCTATCGGTTGCTTCCGCGACTCCGCAACTAACATCATCATAATAACACTTAGTCAAAATCTAATAATCCTTCTTAGGGTAAAATGACCACTTTACCCTTAGTCAAAGTCAACATTCTGGTCGAAGTCAACGTTCTGGGTTGACCCAACTCGCCGAGTTGACCCATCAACTCGTCGATTTCTATAAATCAGGAAACCCTAAAATCGCAATCCAACTCGTTGAATCATCCCCCTGACTCACCGAGTTCCCTTGCTACTCGTAGTTGTGATAAAGCGAGTCAACTCACCGAGTCCCTCCTCGGACTCATCGAGTTCTACTTGGTACAGAATCGGGACAAATCGACTCAAATCATCGAGTTCCTCCATGGACTCGACGAGTTCCTCAGTCTGTTTGGGCCTTCTTAATGGACTAAGACCCTACTCTTCAGATCTAAGCTTCATATTTCTCGTATACACTGAAAATGTCATTTTAAGGGTAAAGTTTCCAACTTTGCCTGTTAATATCTTTACTTAATGGGTTTAACCTAAACCCTAACTCTTTAGGACCTAGATCTTGGTCCACAAGCCATACATACTCCAAACTAAAGCATAAAAATAGTGATCTAGACTCTAAACACTCCATGAACACGTAAAGTTTCCACCTTTCACTCCATGCATGGCCTTTTGGAGCTTAAAAGGCCAAAATGACATCCTATAGCTTGCATGGGGTCTCAATGGTCGTAAAGTTTGCACCTTTATGACATGAAAGCCCTCCATGATTCCATATTTTGTGATTCACTCACTTGGGATGTCCAAACCCCAAAGGTCAAGCTTCTTGGACTAAAAACCCAATAAGATGATGATAAAGAGATCTTACAAGCTATTAGGCAAGTTTGAGACTTACTTCCCAGAAAATGGTGAGGAAGAAATGAAGTCTCTAGATCTATTATCTTCTTCTTGAATCCCCAATCTTCTCCTTCCTTTACAAGCTTCAAAACACACAAAGTTTCACTCACAAATGGCTCACAAGCTCACAATTGCATTAGGGTTTCTGAATCTAGGGTTTGGGACTTGGAGGCTGGAAATGAGGCCACCATGTGGGGATTAGATGCTTAAATAGAGTGCAAAACCCTGAAATTAGGGTTTCATCTTGGCAGCCCTACTCGTCGAATTAGGGGCTCTCAAGTCGTCTAGTAGGTTACTTAAAATCTTGTGTTCCTTTTGATCTCTACTCGACAAGTTCGGGGCTCCCAACTCGTCCAGTTTCTCTACAAAAATGAATAATTTATATTTTAAATCCATACCAGGAACCAAACGTTACATCTGATATGTAATTTCATGAATATTTTGATTTACAGAATATCAATTTCTGAAGAAAAAATCAATTTCTAAAGAAGGAACACTTTAGTTTGATGGATGAATTTGATGCTTAAAATCTTGCCATTTTTATTCTCTTGGGTCTAGATGCTTAGAAAGAATGCACTCCGTGTTGAGGGAAAATTTGGAAAGTCTTGAAGATACAAACTGCACCAAGCATTCAAGAAGATTAAGCACTATTTTCAACACCCACACATGAAGCTTCCTAATAGGAAGTTGTATATATCAGATCCCAATAAAGTATCATACCATACATTCAACTCACTACCACCATCACTACACGATGAAATAGCAAACAATACTAAATTAATCACATCCACAAGATTAAATTTCACTCCCCCTTTTGAATTTCTAGAATCCTAATATGTAGCCTAACACATCAAAAAAAGCATCAATAAATCAGAGGGAAGTAGATACTCATTTATCTTACAATCACCATAAATGGACTCGATTTGCAATCCTCTTATGGCTCATGATTTCGTAATTGCCGACCCAAATACCCTCAATAGATTGTTTAGACTACTCCCACTGATGACTAAAAGGCTGGTTGGTTGTCCATTATAATTAAAAAGAAATTGAAAAACCACAAAAACCCACCAACCCGTTTGATCCACCAAACATGTAGTTGACCTTTCTCTCTCTGCCACTTGTTTATTTCTCAAATTTTCTTTTAATTTAGTTTTTTTAATATATTTACTTTATCAATATTTAAATGATGTATTTGTAAAATAAATAAATAAAATATACTAAAATATATAGAAAACAATTATCTACAAAATGATATCACTATTGATATATTTTTTGATAATTTTTTATATATTTTTTATATAAAATGTTAGATTGGGTTTGGTTGGATAAAATTGCTAATGGGAGTAAAAATTTAAGGTTAGTTGGTTGTATAGGTGGAAGATAGAGAAATTAATATTTTAATAAATAGTTGGGTTGGGTTCAGTTGTGAATGGGGATACTCTTAATGAATCTGACGTCGCCATCCTTCCACAACATTTCTTGTAGCCATTCAAGAAAGTGATCCAGTTTCGACCGTTTTCTTCAGTTGAGATGATTTAGTAATCCAAGAAATTTTTCTGGTTTGAATGTCACTTCACAACTTTGGTAATAAATAGATAATTCAAATCATTCTTGTGAACAACAAAACATCTATTAGTTTATACCAATATTTATGTTCAATCTTTAATTGTTAATTGTTGGATACTCATTGGATAATGTTAGTACGTGTAAAATTGAGGAATTGGAAATAAAGAACCTAGGGTTTGAGAATAAAATTACATGTAGAGAACTAATGGGAATGGTTTGAGTTTGAGGATTTGAGAGATTATAAAACGTTTTCTCCTATACAATTAGAGCCTCGGTGGATGCAACTAATGATTTTGACTCACGTCAATCTGGTGAAACCCGCTTTGTCGAAGACGATGCACCCATTTGCTGATCAATTTATGAAGAATGGAAACTTGAGCTTGATCAATGAACTCATTGATGCTTGTATGTGAAGGTAAGGCCATTGGTTCTAGGTTTCAGGTTGCCTACCTTCACGAACACCGACTTCCACTTCACTAATCCTCTTACTTCCTATTCTTGTTGATTTTCTATCTTCACCGTCGTTAGTGAATCACCATCTACGCCTATGAAATGAAGAAATCGAGTTCAGTTGGTCAGTGATTTGGTACCCCCAAATTGATAAAACCTAACCAAATCCTAAGGATAAGATTGCCACTAGAACCAGATCGAGAAACATACTCATCGGGGAGAAGAGAAGGAAAAACATTGTTTCCGAGTGTGGAAGGAGTACATGCGGATGGAGTTGGCGCACAACCTGGAGAAAATGGAGAGGCAATGATCAATTATTCTGACGACTATCTAATAACTCCTATGGCATTTTGGTGACTGTGGTGACGTTCGACTGGTCTCAGGTGTTCCATCTTCAAACGAGAGAAAAGGGACTTCCAGTAGAAAGGGTGGGTGGAAGGGTGGGGGTGGGGTACAGTCGGGTAGGATGGGAGTGGGCCTTTTTATATGTTTTAAGGTTTAAATTGTTCTCAAATTAAGAAATGTTCTCATTTGAGCGCGCGCGCGCGCACACACACACACACACACATATATATATATATATATATATATATATATATATATATATATATATATATATATATATATATATATATATATATGCTTTGTTATCATTGTGAGAATGATAAAGTAATGTTTTTTTAAGACGATACAAAATTATAGGCGTTTTAAATAATCTCAGTACTCTATTATTTTTACAATTATAAGCTAAACCGTTATTTAATAAAAGTGTTATTTGAATAGAATTTATTTTTAAAAGCCAATTATATATTTGAATTTTCTGCTATTTTTGTAACTATGGTTTTGACATATGGATTTTATATGTTTAAATAATCTCATTAACCTATCATTTTTATAAATATAAGCTAAATAGCTATTTAATAACTATGAAATTGAATAAAATATACTTTTAAAATCCAAATGTATTTTCAAAGCTCTAATGTCTATTTAACATGCATTATATGAAACATCATAAATTTATTACAAATAGAAACATATGGAGACCTATTGTATATAAATCTGAAAACTTTTTAAAAGCTAAATTTGAAAACTTCTTTTTTAAGAGTTAAGTGTTTATACATTGGGCTTAAGTTGATATATGAAAATAAGTAAATAGGCGTAGGCCATCTTTAAATGGACTGATAGTTCGTGTGCTATATAATTTGGATAATTCTATTCAATTTCAGTACTTATATTTTAGAGTTTAAACCCAAATCTATTTTTTTTATTTAATTTGTTAAATATTATTTTGTAGTTATTGTGAATTAATTTTTTTCACATGTTATTTATAAGTTTTTTTATATTTTTAAATTCCATATAATATTTTAATATAATAATTACAATAAATATAGTAATAATAATAAACTGATATCAATATTATTAATAAACTTACCTTTTTAATTTTAAAATTCTCAAAATTAAAGCTTATTATTTATTTATTAATTTTTTTTTAAAGTTTAAAAGAAAAAAAATATTTTAATTATAATAATTCATTATTTTTCTTATTTTCTTATAAATTAAAAGCTTTCAAATATTTAGACCTTTATATTAATATTTTTTTTAAATTAACCCATGTAATACTCAGGTCTCACAACTACTGCCACTATTTGTTGCTTCTTGGAGGGTTCCTGCGAAGACTTGCCCTTGCGCTTATTCCAAAACTTTTTCTTTCCACCGCTCTCCTTGGGTTGTTCGTGGGCAGGTGACACATGATCTTGGTGACCTCCATGATCAATCAACATATGCGCCAATCTTTTGGTGCTATCAAACGTCAACGATCTTGCAGCCAGGACATTCCCCTGAGTTAGGGGTGTTAATCCCTAAATATATCTTTCTAATTTCTTGCTCTCCGGGGTGACCATTTCCAGGCAGAGAAGAGCAAGATCATTGAAGCTCTCAGTGTAAGAAGCAATGTTAGAGCCTTTCATCTTTAAATTCTAGAGCTCCTCCTCCAGCTTCTACATCTCGCCTCGTGGGCAATACTCAGCGAGGATCAGATCTTTCAGATCCTCCCAACCCATGACATTAGCTATCGGAAGAGTTAGGGATTCGACTTAGCCATTTCACCAAGTTAGTGCTTTATCGGTGAAGGTGCACGCTGCAAACGCCACCTTTCTGGATTTGGGGCAAGCACATATCTCAAAGATTGACTCTGTCTTCTCGAACCATGAAGTCAGGGAAATGACACCTCCAGTGCCATCGAAAGACCACGACTTAGCATTCGAAAAATCTTTGTATGTACATTCCCTGGTGTGACCATGGCTGTCACCGAGATTGGATGTTGGGGAACTGTGACATCCCCAAAATCTCGGCCAGAAAAGACAGATTTTCATTTATGCTTTTAAAATAAATTCAGAGTAAATCCTTTTGATTTGAAAGAGTTGCGGAATTTGTTCCCAAAAACAAAATATGATAAAACAATGTTTACCAAAGCATTTCATAAAAGAAATGTATTTTTGATTATATAATCAAAACTCGGGGTGTCATGTTCCGATACAGACCATTAAGCATAAACAATAACATTACAAGTCATTCAACAAATATATACATATACAGACTTGTAAACAAAACAACTTGATGGTTCATCCATCTTACACCCTTGCGCCACTTCCTGTAATACAAATAAAACTGAGTGGGTCAGGCTTGGGAGCCTGGTGAGCATATAGGGTTTTCAACCCACAATAAATAAATTATATTTAATTTCACCAACCAATCACTATCCCGATTACCCATTCCCGTTATCCTCACTTTATGTCCCTAAAACAACATCTATCTCAAGGGACCTAATCTAGGATTTTCATCGGGACGGACATTACTGCTAAGGGGTTTCCTCAACAATAGATATCCTAAAGGCAACCATGAGGGGGATAGAGTACACCGGTGAACACACCGTTCACAACACCTACAGGTTATGAACCTGCTAGCGTTCCACGAGACTGTCTAGAAGGAGTCTGTGGTCGTTATCCATACTCCGCTAAATAACTAGGTCAACATCAACAACAACATCGAGGCCTCTCATCTGTTTATTACACACCAACTATCTACCCATGTTCTACCCAACATATTAGTAGATAAAAATATATATTTTTATACATAGTTTAAAACCTGTATATCATTTTCGTTCAATACATATTTCACATAACAGATGAGACATACCCACATAACACGTATTTCATAGAAAACAAATCAAATCTATGAGATTAAAGAGAGTGAATATACATTCACGCACATAACAACAAAATTATACACATAACACGTATTTCGTATAAAATACTTCATAATTTTGCGTTTAGAAGAAAGTAACTACACACTCACTCGTATAAACAACAATATACATAATACACTCAAACCATACTTGTATTATTATTGCGTTTATGAAAGGTAGTATACACTCACCTGATCAGAAGATGATCGGACATCACTACGGCTTGCAGAAGTCGTAATCCTCAGCAGATCTGGAAGATCTCTACAAAAATCGAACTTCTCGCGGGCAGAGCTTCAGCTCGGAAACCGCACTTCTCGGGATCTTCGGGATCTCGGGACTCGGGAATATTACCGGGGCTTCGGGGGTAAAAACGCAGAGCTTCGGCACAAAAACGAGAGCAAATTAGCAAATAAACCTGGAACCCTCGCATCCTATTTATAGGAGGCTGGAGCCTCGGAGTACGCGGAGCGTATGCGTCCGAATTCGTCACTGCATGCGTCATCCGAAGCCGCTTGCTGCGAATGTCGACACCTTCGGAGTACGCGGGACGTACTCGAGTATGCGGGGCGTACTTCGGATCGGATTGCTGACTCCCCTTCGGATAATGCCGGATTTAAAGATTTAATTTAAATACAAAATATTTAATAAACTTCGGAAATTCATATCTTCTTCATACGAACTCCATTTTCGACGTTCTTTATATCCACGCGAAGGTGAGACTACGCTCTACAACTTTCGTTTAGACTCCGTCGGCTAATTTTGACTTTATTTTTATTATTTATTTTTAATAGGCCGGGACAGAAAATTTTGTTATAAATTCATAAGTTCTTCGATTGACGCCCGTTCCCGCCTAACCTTTTATCGCTTTGATACTAACAATGAGATCTTCGATTCTCGTTTAGATCACTAATGTTAAATATCGCTCTAACGTAAATTTCACTTTTTACGTTAATCAACGTTGCCGGTTCTATCGCGAAACTTCGACAGGTCATAACTTCCTCGTTATAACTCGGATTTCGGCATACTTTATATCTTCGGAAATCTTGTTTCGACTAATACAACATTATCTAAAGATATCGAGTTTATTTTACACTTAAATTTTGACGCTTATTTTTATTCTTAATTAATCAAACCACATAATTAAGCAATTAAGCAGAAAACACATAATACTCAAATAATACACTTCTATTATTTCAAAACGGGTTACAAAGGTTAACCTAGACTATCACATTGCTAAAAATGGCAAGCCCAGAAACACAGGCATTACAATTCTCCCCACCTTAGAATGATTCCGTCCCCGGAATCACACCTCAACAAACAAATGCGGATAGCGACCCATCATGTCACTCTCCGTCTCCCATGTGAGATTCGGCCCATTCGTGTGTTTCCATCGGACAAGCACTAACTCGACCATCTTGCGTCGCAACTTCTTAGTCTTTCGGTCAACAATTGCCTCTGGTTCTTCAATCAACCTTTTGTTCTCATCGATTCTCAACTCCGAAAGTGGAATCATGTCGGGAACTTCCCCCGAGAACTTTCGTAAATAACACACATGAAAAGTGTTATGAATTCCATTAAGTTCTTCTGGTAGTTCGAGCTTGTAAGCTTGGTTCCCAATCTTCTGAAGAACTTTAAACGGTCCAATAAACCTTGGACTCAACTTTCCCCTTTTACAAAATCTTATAAGTCCCTTCCACGACGAGACTTTAAGCAAAACCGAATCCCTAACTTCAAAAGTCATCGGTCTTCGCTTTTTGTCAGCGTAGCTCTTTTGACGATCCAAAGCCACTAACATTCTTTCCCTAATTATTTTCAACTTTTCAGCAGTTTGATGAACCATCTCCGGTCCCATAAACTGCTTTTCCCCAGCCTTAGGCCAACAAGACGGCGTACGACACTTTTGTCCATACAAAGCTTGGTAAGGTACCATCTTAATGCTCGAGTGAAAACTATTGTTATAGGAAAATTCTACCAATGGTAATTGTTCATCCCAATTACCTAGGAATTCCAAGGTACATGCTCTCAGCATATCTTCAAGTGTTTGTATCATTCTTTCACTCTGGCCATCAGTCTGCAGATGGTAAGTTGTACTTAAAAATAACTTGGTACCCATTTCCTCTTGTAGACATTTCCAAAACCTTGAGGTAAAACGACTATCACGATCCGACACAATGGTTTGCGGAACACCGTGAAGTCTCACAATTTCCTTCACATAAGAATTCGCAAGCTTTTCCATAGACCATTTCTCCCTGGCTGCTATGAAATGCGCACTCTTAGTGAATCGATCGACGACCACCCAAATCATGTCGTGACCATTCTTTGTTCTGGGCAGTTTAGTGACAAAATCCATAGCAATGTCTTCCCACTTACCCATAGGCACAGGTAAAGGTTCTAAACTCCCATATGGTTTTTGATGTTGTGTCTTGACTCTCGCACAAGTCACACACTTAGCCACATACTTTGCAACATCAAGCTTCATCGTCGGCCACCAGTAATAGGGTTTCAGGTCCCTATACATTTTAGTGCTACCGGGATGAATCGAGTACATGGTCTTGTGAGCTTCTTCCATCAGAAGATCTCTGACTCCTCCTGTCTTAGGTATCCAAATCCGATCCTAGAATACCTTCAGTCCATGACTGTTTACACCGAACACCAACGTTTTGCCCAAACGTTCCTCCTTTCGGTCATTCTTTTCAGAAGCTTCCCCTTGAGCTTTCATTATACTTTCCACAATGGTCGAGACAACTTCAATTCTCAACGCTCTTGGCCTTTTTCTCTCAACATTGACTTTTCGACTGAGAGCATCAGCAACAACATTTGCTTTACCGGGATGGTAAAGTATCTCACAGTCGTAGTCCTTGAGTAACTCTATCCAGCGTCGTTGCCTCATGTTCAATTCCTTCTAATTAAAGAGATATTGGAGACTCTTATGATCAGTGAAAATTTTGCACTTTGTGCCATAGAGGTAATGCCTCCATATCTTCAGAGCGAAAACTACCGCTGCCAACTCCAAATCATGAGTCGGGTAGTTCTTTTCATGCTCCTTCAGCTGTCGAGACGCATATGCTATCACCTTTTCTCTTTGGGTTAAAACACAACCCAATCCAACACCAGATGTATCGCTATAAATAGTGAAGTCTTCAACTCCATCGGGTAGAGAAAGTATCGGTGCCTCGCATAGCTTCTTCTTTAGCTTCTCGAATGCTTCTTTATGCTTATCATTCCAAGCATAAGTAGCTCCTTTGTGGGTCAAAGCTGTCAATGGAGTAGCAATCGAAGAAAAGCCATGGATAAACCTTCGGTAATATCCGGCTCATCCTAAAAAGCTTCGGATCTCCGTGGGACTTTTCGGTTGTTCCCACTTCATCACAGCTTCGATCTTCACTGGATCAACCATTATCCCTTCTTGGTTGACCACGTGACCCAATAATTGGACTTCACGAATCCAAAAATCACATTTGGAGAACTTAGCATACAATTTCTCCTTCTTCAAGACTTCTAACACTTCTCGCAAGTGTCTGCCATGCTCCTCCTGGCTTTTTGAGTAAATCAGAATGTCGTCTATGAACACTATCACGGATTTATCAAGGAACGGATTACAAACCCTATTCATTAAATCCATGAATGCTGCCGGAGCATTGGTTAGTCCAAACGACATAACCAAGAACTCGTAGTGTCCATATCTAGTTCTGAACGCAGTCTTCTCTATATCCTGCTCTCTTACCTTCAGCTGATGATATCCTGACCTAAGAGCGATCTTCAAGAAATAGCTCGAACCTTGCAATTGATCAAACAAGTCATCAATCCTTGGCAATGGATATCTATTCTTTATTGTTGCCTTGTTCAGCTCTCGGTAATCAATGCACATCCTCATGCTTCCATCTTTCTTCTTCACGAATAACACCGGAGCTCCCCAGGGTGATGAACTAGGTCTAATGAAACCTTTGTCTAATAACTCCTGAAGTTGCATCATTATCTCCTTCATCTCCGCCGGTGCTAATCGATAAGGTGCTTTTGCAATTGGCGTTGTTCCTGGTAACAAGTCAATACGGAATTCCACTTGTCGATCAGGCGGTAATCCAGGAAGATCTTCGGGAAATACTTCTGGATAATCACACACCACAGGAATACTCTGCATCACCTTCTTCTCCTTCTTAGCATCAATCACGAATGCTAAATATGATGTACATCCCTTGGTCAAACACTTTCTGGCCTTCATTAGGGAAATGTTTCCAGAATTCACTCGGCGTTTGTCCCCATACACCATAAACGATTCTTCCCTGACGGTTTTACCTTCACTATCTTCTTCTTGCACAATATCTCGACATCATTGGCACAAAGCCAATCCATTCCCAACACGATGTCGAAACCATTAAGTTCGATAGGCAATAATTCCTCGTGAAACTTATTCCCATTAAGGTCGATTAAGATGTTTTTCATACGATGGCTAACAGGTACAAACTTGCCACTAGCAACTTCGACTAATAAAGCATTATCTAGTCTATCAACAGGCAAAGCTAGTTTTCTACCAAATTCATGCGATATAAAGGAGTAGTTGGCTCCATAATCAAATAAAATTTGGCCAGGCAATTTGTTTACGAGAAAGGTACCTGAAGCGACATCAGCTTCATCTTTAGCGGCTTTCAGTGTCATCTGGAATGCTCTCGCCTTTGGCTTTGGCGGAATGTTGGGTCTAGCTGCCTCCTTCTTCTTCGGGCAGTCCCTCGACATGTGTCCCTCGTCACCACAACCATAACAAACTTTCTTAGTGAGGGTACATTCATTGGCATAGTGACCTGGCTTTCCACACTTGTAGCATGTGGTCACTACCTCACGTTTTCCATGATGCTTTTTCTTACATTTGTCGCACCACTTCGCTTCGCCTCCACTTCCCCTCGAACCAGACTTCGAGAACTTGTTTTTCTTATTGGACCCTGAAGTTCCATCGAACTTCCTCTTTTCACCAACTTCTATCCTTTCCAGACCCTTTTCCTTCTGCTGGGCCTCCACATTCTTAGCTGCACGAACAACTGTTTTCAGATTAGTTGCCATCTTGACTGTCGGGCCAAAGTCTGCAGGCAGTCCATTAGCAAACCTCTCGATCTTGGAGAGGTCCGTTGGTACTAGGTACGGAAATAACTTCATTTTCTCAGTGAATGCCATAGCATAGTCGTCTACGCTCATCCTCCCCTTCTTTAAGTTTTGGAACTCATTGTTCAGATCAATCAGATCTATCTCTGAAAAATATTGCACCCTTAACTGTTCCAAGAACTCTTCCCATGACATTTTCAGGGCTTTCCCTTGTGGCATAGTATCTGCCAACAACTTCCACCAACTTAATACTCCAGTCTTCAGTTGTCTGACTACAAAGACAGTATTCTGTTTGTTGCTACAGTCGCAACTTTCAAATACCATCTCCATTTCGGAGATCCAATCCATTATTTCAACAGGCTTTGGGCTCCCAGAAAGACTTGGCAGTTTGGCACCCAAGAAATTCTTGTACATTTGCCCATCGTTGTTGTTTCTCCTTTCCGGATAGTCCCTTCGTTCTTCTTAAGTCCCAACTTGACTTATAATGCGACTATTGTTCCCTTCCTCCGATTGCTCGGGAATCAATTCAGGTTCCTCAATAGGTATGATAGGTTCATCCCTATTATTATGCAACATTTGTCGCATCTCCTCCCTTTGTTCGGCTAACATAGCCCGAATCATGGCTTGCACTCCAGCCATGGTGATCTGTTCTGGTGCTGCTGCTACAACATGTATTTGCTCAATAACTGGCGGTTGATTCCTGTTTTCATCCGCGTTTCCAACGCCACTCCTTGTTCTCACCATTTTTGATCTACACACCGAATAAGGTGAAATTTAGATCTTCGCTAATGATAGATTTCAAATCATCCTTATTACTCTGAAACGATTACATGCTAGTTCTAATATCGTACATATATGCTTAGAATCCTAAACATATAAACCTTCAGATCCGGTTGGCAACAAACCGTAGATCCGAACAAATAATATCATATATGGAAACATATAACATTTAGCACATAAAAACATTTTAGGCAATGTTCCTAAAATAAACTAGTGCTTGTGTCTAAAATCCAACAGACACACATCTCAAATTCCACTTAGCATTCTAAGTTTAAGTTTAGAAATCCTACAAATTCCTAGTTCGCTTAAACTAATGCTCTGATACCAACTGTGACATCCCCAAAATCTCGGCCAGAAAAGACCGATTTTCATTTATGCTTTTAAAATAAATTCAAAGTAAATCCTTTTGATTTGAAAGAGTTGCGGAATTTGTTCCCAAAAACAAAACATGATAAAACAATGTTTACCAAAGCATTTCATAAAAGAAATGTATTTTTGATTATATAATCAAAACTCGGGGTGTCATTTTCCGATACAGACCATTAAGCATAAACAATAACATTACAAGTCATTCAACAAATATATACATATACAGACTTGTAAACATAACAACTTGATGGTTCATCCATCTTACGCCCTTGCACCACTTCCTGTAATACAAATAAAACTGAGTGGGTCAGGCTTGGGAGCCTGGTGAGCATATAGGGTTTTCAATTATATTTAATTTCACCAACCAATCACTATCCCGATTACCCATTCCTGTTATATATCCTCACTTTACGTCCCTAAAACAACATCTATCTCAAGGGACCTAATCTAGGATTTTTATCGGGACGGACATTACTGCTAAGGGGTTTCCTCAACAATAGATATCCTAAAGGCAACCATGAGGGGGATAGAGTACACCGGTGAACACATCGTTCACAATACCTACAGGTTATGAACCTGCTAGCCTTCCACGAGACTGTCTAGAAGGAGTCGGTGGTCGTTATCCATACTCCGCTGAATAAATAGGTCAACATCAACAAAAACATCGAGGCCTCTCATCTGTTTATTACACACCAACTATCTACCCATGTTCTACCCAACATATTAGTAGATAAAAATATATATTTTTATACATAGTTTAAAACCTGTATAGCATTTTTGTTCAATACATATTTCACATAACAGATGAGGCATACCCACATAACACGTATTTCATAGAAAACAAATCAGATCTATGAGATTAAAGAGAGTGAATATACATTCACGCACATAACAACAAAATTATACACATAACACGTATTTCGTATAAAATACTTCATAATTTTGTGTTTAGAAGAAAGTAACTACACACTCACTCGTATAAACAACAATATACTTAATACACTCAAACCATACTTGTATTAGTATTGCGTTTATGAAAGGTAGTATACACTCACCTAATCAGAAGATGATCGGATAACACTACGGCTTGCAGAAATCGTAATCCTCAACAGATCTGGAAGATCTCTACAAAAATCGAACTTCTCACGGGCAGAGCTTCGGCTCGGAAACCGCACTTCTCGGGATCTTCGGGATCTCGGGACTTGCTTCGGGACTCGGGAATATTACCGGGGCTTCGGGGGTAAAAATGCAGAGCTTCGGCAAAAAAACGAGAGAAAATTAGCAAATAAACCCGGAACCCTCGCATCCTATTTATAGGAGGCTGGAGCCTCGGAGTACGCGGGGCGTACGCGTCCGAATTCATCACTGCATGCATCATCCGAAGCCACTTGCTGCGAATGTCGACACCTTCGGAGTACGCGGGGCGTACTTCGGATCGGATTGCTGACTCCCCTTCGGATAATGCCGGATTTAAAGATTTAATTTAAATACAAAATATTTAATAAACTTTGGAAATTCATATCTTCTTCATACGAACTCCGTTTTCGACGTTCTTTGTATCCACGCGAAGGTGAGACTACGCTCTACAACTTTCGTTTAGACTCCGTCGGCTAATTTTGACTTTATTTTTATTATTTATTTTTAATAGGCCGGGACAGAAAATTTCGTTATAAATTCATAACTTCTTCGATTGACGTCCGTTCTCGCCTAACTTTTTATCGCTTTGTTACTAACAACGAGATCTTCGATTCTCATTTAGATCACTAAGGCTAAATATCGCTCTAACGTAAATTTCACTTTTTACGTTAATCAGCGTTGCCGGTTCTGTCGCGAAACTTCGACAGGTCATAACTTCCTCGTTATAACTCGGATTTCGGCATTCTTTATATCTTCGGAAATCTTGTTTCAACTACTACAACATTATCTAAAGATATCGAGTTTATTTTACACTTAAATTTTGAAGCTTATTTTTATTCTTAATTAATCAAACCACATAATTAAGCAATTAAGCACAAAACACATAATACTCAAATAATACACTTCTATTATTTCAAAACGGGTTACAAAGGTTAACCTAGACTATCACATTGCTAAAAATGGCAAGCCCAGAAACACAGGCATTACAGGAACCACTACCCGCCCCACTTGTACCGTTAGCATTGATCTGGGACATTATAGTAGCCACGATGACTGTCACAGCTGCTTGGAAGACAGTTGGGTCGTACTGAGGAGGTGGCGGCATCGGACCTGTAGGGGGATTGTTGTTCTTTCTGTTGAGTATCTTCCTCGAAGGCATCTTATTCTAAAAGAATCAAGAAGAAAAGGATGGAAAGTCCCCTAGAATCAAGTGATATGGACCAAGACATATCTCAATCTGATAGATAAAGTGTGTCACACCCCCAAACCAAGGATGGCGGAAACGTCCGAGGGTGGAGGACTTCATGTAGATTATCACAACAATGAGTATAATAGTGCTCAAAGTAAATACAACCAACACAAATATAATTGAAAACGTTACATCAAAGCACATGTTTACATGATTCACATCAATTACATTATGATACAAAATGAACTGTTTGACGATTTATCGTCCCATCCTCAAAAGGTTGTTGATTTCCTGTTTTCACTGAATTCCTGAGAATACAAGTAGTTTTGAAAAGTGTCAACACAAACGTTGGTGAGTTCATAAGAGGTTTCGTTAGAAAAGTAAATCATTTTCCTTGTAAAAGCGTTAGAATATGTATCCAGAAAATCCGATATTTTCTTTAAAATCTGTGTAATGTAGTCTTATGACTGAAGACCAAAATGTATAAGTAACCTTTCTTATTAATAGAAAATGTTATGTACTTAAATGGACATGGACGTGTTTGAATTAAATGAAATTTCTGTATGTTCTCATGTTTGTTAATACTTTATATATGTAGTCCTAAATTAGAGGACCGAGCAATAACAAGTATTGACCATACTTAAAGGTATAAATGTGGTTTCAAATGATGTATAGTCGTAACTACCAAAACCAAAAGTGTACAGTAATATCTGTACTCATTGAAATAAAAAGTGATTTTAAATCGACATAAAACTCATTTAGGTTTTAAAAATAAAATCCCGTAAACTTATGGATTGTTATATCCCTATGTGAGTCGCTATAATCATACTATGACTATGTGAACCTGCCACGACGTTCTCAGGCGTCGCGAAAACTGAAATGACATTTGTCACCCGTAGACGTGCAGGTCCCACTATAGCTAGCAGCAAGGTGTGGGGTGTCAAACCCAATATAGATCTATATACAAGTATCACGTTCTCCCTCAAGGAGATTCTGATTATAACTACCAGGAATTATATCCCGCACTCGGACGTACGGGGAGAGAGAGAGAGTCTCACAATATAGGTTAACAAGTTTACGTGAAATGTGTGTGAATATAAATCTTTTCTGTATGAATGTACCCTTTCTGTACGAGTGTGTTGAGTGATGTATCATAAACTATACCTATTATAGTTTATCTAAAATGTATGTAATATGTATGAACTCTTTTATGGAAATGTATTAGTGTTATGAATTTATCAAACTATACTCTTTATAGTTTATTATACTTGTTCTAAAATGAATGCATAATATTTATTACGAATGACTTAGTTTCAGTTCATGATGATAAACTAACAAAGAAACACATTCAATAATTAGAACTTATGATTATACACTTTGCTCAACGTAATACAAAGTGTTACGATATTTACATGCTGTTGGCTAACTTTAGCCATTCTGCCATGTTTTGGAAAAATCATAGAAAAATCATACGAAGTCGAAAACTATATCCGTAAATTCTGAGAGTTCACAAAATTTGTCTAGTTTACTCATAATTTTTATCACGATTTTTAATGACCTCCAACTTGGGTGAATAAGTCCAAAATCACAGACTGGTCCGGAGTGTTGTTTGAAATGATAGGCAGTTTTGTAAAAATCACCATAAATTGTAGAAAAATCGTATGGAGATGTGCAAGTAGTCATTTTAAAGATAAAAACTTGAGCTATTTTCACCTTTTACAGTTTTGAAAACAAAAATGTTTACGATGCCCAAAACAGTCCGTGAATGGAGTTGAACTTTTCTGATGAAGGCTGTTAGAAAATTTTAGTTATGTTCTTGGTGTTTTAACTTGTATTCCCCCCCCTGAAAACTTGAGAAAACATGAAAATGTAGGGGTATGAACTCACTTTGAGTGATTTCAGTAGATAAGTGTTGAAGAAGAGAAGTGTTCAACCCAAGAACACTTGAAGATTCACTTGAAGATTCGAAGCTCTAACACAAATATAATGGAGTTTGTGTAAGATATCCATGATTTGAGTGGAAATAAGTGAGATAATCATAAAGAGAATGGATTATGCTTACCAAATGTGGAGGAAAAACTCAAGATCAGCCCTTGAATCTCGAATTTCTAGAGAGAGAAAGTGAGAGAGGAAAGAGTTTGATCTTCTTGTGAAATGAGAGCAAATGAGAGAAGTGAGGAGAGAGGATGAATATTCAGCTCTAAAAAACGTGGGAAAGAGTGATAATTGAGTGGAAAGGACATTGATGTGACCTAGGTAAGGTAGGAAGGTGTGGCTGGTCATAGAGTGGGTGTGGGAGTGGTTGCTTGTGTCATAAGGTAAAGCAAAATCAACACTCCACCTCTTTGTACTTTACCCACTTGCTTTTATTATTTAAATAAAGATTTTTATGAAAATATGATTATATTGTGAATATTTAGGGTTTATTATGTTAAAATATGATTTTGGGTGAAAATCCCGCGTTAAAATAATTAAAAACGGGCCTTAAACGCAAAACTACGCGAAAACCGGGAGAAAATGAGTTCCCAGCGAGACCTCTCGGTCCTAGGCCGAGGTTCGGTCCCTAGGCCGAGACTCGGTCCTTGTTGAGGATTGTAGCTGGAAACGAACAAAGGGAAACGAAGGGGCGAGGAGGCGAGGAAGCGAGAGGCGAAGGCGAAGGCGAGAGTTCGGTCCGGATATAAGAGGCGAATGTCAGACCCGAAATGAACCGAATGAACAGTGTCTTCGGGTTCGGTTCTTACTTTTAAGCGAGGTTTGGTTCCTCCTGGCTCGGGTTCGGTTCCTTGCTCTCGGGTTCGGTTCCTTGCTCTCGGGTTCGGTTCCATGCTCTCGGGTTCGGCCCTCTTGCTCTCGGGTTCGGCCCTCTTGCTCTCCGTCCCTAAGAGGACCTTCGGGTCCTAAGAAGCTTCTCTCTCTTCTCGAGAGGTTTCGGTTCCTAATGTCCATTTTTCTCGTTTTTACCCCGTTTTAAGCCGTTTTTGACCCGGTTAAGGGTCGGAATGATCCGAATGATTCCAAAAAGTTACGGGAAACTTTGGAGAGAGATTTGGGAGAGATTTCACGTACTTGGAGAGATTTGGGAGAGATTTGGCATTCTTGGAGAGATTTCTCATACAAAGAGATATTTGAGAGATATTTCACATACTTAGAGAGATTTGGGAGAGATTTGACATTCTTGGAGAGATATCTCATACAGAGAGATATTTGAGAGAGATTTCACATACTTGGAGAGATTTGGGAGAGATTTCACATACTTAGAGAGATTTGGGAGAGATTTCACATACTTAGAGAGATTTCTCATACAAAGAGAGTTTTGGGAGAGATTTCACATACTTAGAGAGATTTGGGAGAGATTTCACATACTTAGAGAGATTTGGGAGAGATTTCACATACTTAGAGAGATTTGGGAGAGATTTCACATACATAGAGAGGTTTCTCATACAAAGAGAGTTTTAGGAGAGGTTTTCTCATACCTAGAGAGATTTGGGAGAGATTTCACATACTTATAGAGATTTAGGAGAGATTTCACATACTTAGAGAGATTTCTCATACAAAGAGAGTTTTGGGAGAGGTTTCACATACCTAGAGAGATTTCAAATAGAGAGAGATAGAGTGAAAATGATTGAGAGAGGTTTCGAGTGTGGCATTTGTGAGTGTCCGGCTTCGCAATGCAAGGTCCGTAAACAATGTTAAGCCTTGTTTAAGGATCTTACACACTCCCGATGAGTATGCAACATTGTTTTATCGGTTTGGCTAGCCACATACCACAGTTTTTGGTTAAGGAGATCTAGATGTTCGCACTTTTGATTTATGATCTCTCATTAGAATAGAGAGTTGTGTAGAAATTTCATAATGTAAATTCTAGTACCCAAGGGAAAATTGAGTCAAACGGTTTGACTTGTTGACTTTAGTTGACTTTGACTTGACCGAAATTTGACAGTTGTCACAAAGTGTTCCACTAAGCCATATTCAAAGAAAAGCTACCAATACAAGTAAACTATCGCTAGCAAAGAAATAAGTAGCAACACTTGGAATGAATCTCTATACCGAGTTCGACTCTAGCTAAAATACCCTTATAGTATTTTAAAGTTGTATGTTCTATTCAATCGATCTCTTGTTGTATAGAGCTTGGTAAGTTTTAGGCCTGTTGTAACACAACCGTCACTCCTAAACACATGTTGGTCGTGTCTCAAATAAATATAGTTGAACATGTTATATTTATTCAAGACATGATTACATATCTATCCAGGTTTAACTGCAGTGTCCAACATCTAAATACTTTTGTTTTGTTCTACTTGCGATACTGTTTCTGGTATATATGTATACTTCATATAAGATACTTATATTTTAAAAGGTATACTTTTAGTTCAAAGCACTTCGGCCCCTTAGTGTTTATAGTTGTATACTATGTAAGGTTCGATATACTTAGTTCACTATAAAAAATAGCTCTGATACCAATTTGTCACACCCCTAAACCGAAACGGCGGAAACGTTCGGGGGTGGAGGACGTCATGTACAGTATCACAACAATTGCATAATAGTAATCAAAGTAAACACAACCATTACATTGAAATATATGTATTTAAAAGACGTGACTCTATACGCTCCGTCTTCTCAAAAGCATGTCGGAGTACCTGTCTACTGATTTTCTGAGAATACAAGCGATTTTGAAAGAGTATCAATATTAAGCTGGTGAGTTCATAAAATCTTTTTGTAATGTAAACCTGCCATTGAATTTGTAAAAATATTTGTATTCTTTCCAAGGAAATCCAATATTTTCTAACATATATGTTTGTTACTGAGTTCTATAGTAGTGTATAATGTATTAGTTTGTATGCTTGGTTACCACCAGCTATATTCTATATCGTTGTTTTGAAAGAAAACCCTTTGTATGAAAACCCTGGCTATCACCAGTAATGTATAGAATGTTCTGTTTGAAAACACTAGTTACCACAAGTATGTATGGAATGTTCTGTTTGAAAACCCTGGTTACCAACAGTATGTACAGTAGTTTTATTACTTAAAATAAAACCATGTATTGTATCCCTGGAATCCTCCAGTAATGTATAGTAGTTCTAACAATTACAATAAAACTAATGAAGAATGAAATCTCATAAACAAAGGTTAGTTTATACTATTGTGAGTCGTATAAACATGCTTGATATGATTGATGACCTCTGCGACGTTCTTCAAGCGTCGGACGATATGATATTTGTCACCCAGGCATGCCTGCCTAACTGTAGCTAGCAATTTAGGTGTGAGATTGTCAGTCCCGAATAGATCTATTCATAAATCTTATGCTCTCCCTCCAGGAGACTCTAGTTATACTAAATGATAGGATTTATTCTGTACCCCGATGGGTACAATTGAAGAGATGTCTCACAATCATGTATTAACTAGTTTACGTGTGGTTTTGTATTGTTCTCTTGTATTTGAATCCGTTTGTATACTTTGAAGAGTAATAATAATTATACTTAAATCATTATTATAATGTTGTACTCTTGAAATCTGAAAATAGTAATGTATATCATAAACTAAGTCTGCCATAGTTTATAAGTTTGTTAATGTATAAGCTCTGAATTTGTAAAACTGTGTATTGAAATCCCAAACTATACCTATTATAGTTTGCATGTATGTTATGTACTCGGTTCATGTATTGATCTGAAAATTATGTAATTATGACTGTAAGTTGAAAACGTCTCTTATGCTCAACACGCTACAAAAGGGATAAAGTGTCTAAATATTTTATAAAATATGGAAATATTTTGATTGTATTAATTGCATTAGCTTTAAACTTGTTGAAATTCTTTTGTATAAGTTCACAAAATCATTTGTGTTTGGATTGTATTCCCTGTTGAAAACGTTGAAAATAGCAAAAGCATAGGGGTATGAACTCATTGTTGGTTGCGTGAAGGTGTCAGATTGTGAAACAGAAATGAGGACCCTCGAATTGATGTACGTGGAATTAAGAGAATCTTAATAATAATTAAACACATATAAACAAATTATTAGCGAAACCATTAATTATAGTGTTGGAAGACACTTTATTTTGGTTAAGGAATGTTACTGAGACTGTTGAAGTGAATGGAGGGTTTTTGGTTTCCAAAGTGTTCACTGCTGGAAAGTGTTCATGGTTGTACACGGTTCACGGCCGTGAACGGTTCTTGGTGAAAATATGAAGGGTTCACGGTCCTTGAATGGTTTGTGGCCGTGAGCATATTTCGTCCCTTGAAGATTTGAAGGGTTCACGGCCGTACACCCTTCAATAGAGGTTTGCTGATTCGGTGAAAAACGCGTTTTAAAGGCTCCACAACAACACCCAAAGGTGATTTTGATGATTTTCGGAAGAAAAAGGCGGGGGGGGGGGGGGTAATCTTGAGTTTGCGGTTGGAAGGTTAGAGAGAGAATATATGAGTTTTCGACCAGGAAAGTGTAAATGAGGGGTAAGAACACACACACACACACACACACACACACACATATATATATATATATATATATATATATATATATATATATATATATATAGGCTGAGTTCATGGTTGGTGGTGAGGTCCACTCAGCCGTGAACGGTTGTGAACACCCATCAGAACGATTTTGTTGATTTTCGAAGAGACTCAATTTTTTTCGCGTGATTTTGGTTTTGACTCTTATATAAAATTTCATTATATAACTTCAATGATTTTCCAATCCATAAGAATTTTACAAAACTAAAATAAAAATAAAAAATTTATTTAACGGAATCGAGCTAACGTAACAGAAAAAGGTTCGTATGAAATTTATTTAAAAAATTTCACAATATTGTCCGCTTTGGGCCACTCGGCACGAGGACTTCCCAGGGGGTCACCCATCCTGGTACTACTCCCGCCCGAGCACGCTTAACTGCAGAGTTCTTATGGGATCTGCTGCCCTCACGGTTTTAAAACGCGTTGTGACAAGGAAGGTATCCACACCCCTTATAAGTAGATGTTTCGTTCTCCTTCCAAGCCGATGTAGGATCAGGTGCAACCCACCTTAAAGTGGGTTAGATCTGATCCCACATCGGCTGGGAAGGAGAACTAAGCATTCGTTATAAGAGGTGTGGATACCTTCCCTATCACAACGCGTTTTAAAGCCGTGAGGGCAGCAGATCCCATAAGAACTCTGCAATTAAGCGTGCTCGGGCGGGAGTAGTACCGGGATGGGTGACCCCCTGGGAAGTTCTCGTGCCGAGTGGCCCAAAGCGGACAATATTGTGATACGTGCCATAGGGGGTGTTACAAATGGTATCAGAGCTAGGACACGGGTCGATGTGTTCGACGAGGACGTCGAACCCTATAATGGGGGGTGAAAGTGGGTTAGATCTGATCCCACATCGGCTGGGAAGGAGAACTAAGCATTCCTTATAAGGGGTGTGGATACCTTCCCTATCACAACACGTTTTAAAGCCGTGAGGGCAGCAGATCCCATAAGAACTCTGCAGTTAAGCGTGCTCGGGCGGGAGTAGTACCGGGATGGGTGACCCCCTGGGAAGTCCTCGTGCCGAGTGGCCCAAAGCGGACAATATTGTGATACGTGCCATAGGGGGTGTTACAAAAAGCTAACAATCGACTGAGAAAAAAAATAGAAAAACAACGACCATACAAAAAAAATTATCATCACAAGTAGAAGAAAAAAAGATAAAATTAGTCATCAAAATTCCAAAAAGAAAGAATTAAAAGGAAGGATAAAAAAATAATGTTATAAACATCTGATTAGATTTAAGACCTACATAACGCCTTTGAGTCAAATACGTTGTTATAAGATTTACTTTTTAATGTTTTATTTTATAAGTAGAAAAATAATAAGTTATACTAAACTAATTAGCAGAGTAACAATTTTCAATAAACCAAATACGAATAATACTTGATATATACATTATTTTGAAAGAATATTTGAAAACTAATATATATATATATATATATATATATATATATATATATATATATATATATATATATATATATTCAAATGTGAACACTTTTTATTTTGAGAACAAAATTTTCTCAAAGGTGGCAATTAATTTTGTGAATAACTGAAAATAGAGATTCGAAGATGATGTTTTAAAAAACACACAGAGGTTTTATAGTAAACTACCCACTTAACCCCCACCCATTCTACCTGTGTCGTTTATGCCGTCTAATTTTCACGTCGGACCACTATCGAGGTTTCAAATTTCACCCCAACGACAAGGAGCTCATCGTTCGGTATATCTACCATAAGTCCCAATCAACAACATAATTTGTTGGCCTCCTTTAGAGCACACGAGAATCTTTAAATCATCACGAGTTTGCTATCGCTTCATCTAGATCAGAGTACAAAGATCGATTGAACAAGGTATCTTTATTACTTGATGAAATGGTTTTATTTTGTTCGAATTAAGAATAAAACTATAATGAGTTGGTTTGATTTATTCATATTGCGGAAATTAATGTCAGTGATTTTTTTTTCTTAAGTGATTCTTGTTGTTATTGTTGCTTCATTACTCTTTCATTTGGGGTAATTAACTTTATCTTGTTTCATCTAATCTCATAGACATTGTGACGGCTTATAGATTTTTTATGAACACCAAATACCTCAATGAAAAACCTCTACAAATAAATCAAGAACATGGTGGTGTATTTAATGTTGCAGTTTGTAGGTACTTGTTGACTTTTTTTTTCCTGAAATAGCATCATTTTTATGTCTCTGTTTAATTTGCCCTATTTTTTTTACTCGACTTTATTTTCCCAAACGTATTCAACAACTTGAATGTTTGGTTGTTGAGATAATAAGCTGGATTTTATATTCATGCATAGTTTCTCCAAACATATTTTGATGTCTTTGTTTAATTTGCCTATGTGTAAGACTCGTTTTCCTTCCAAGAGGTGACTTAAAAAGCTTAATGGGTTAAGTTGACAACTTAACCCTAATAAGTGTAATAGTGACATTTTATGTGAAAGTCCTTAACTTTGAATGCTCATTAAGCCAAGCATTAAGGACATTAGGTTAAATTAGATTTCACATCTCAATAGCCTAATAAGTAGCCAACAATCATATAAAAAGTGATAAACTTAAGTCTTAACCATTAATTCCTTAATAGAAAACTAAAAGTGATTTGAAACCTATTATGATCAATTTTCCCAAATTTCGTGCAAGTTAATAAGAACATCAAAAAATCATGAGACTTAGTTTTCTAGAAATCTTAGTATGTCTAGTTTCTTCAAAATTTGAATAACATTTCTAAATTCCAAATCCTTGAGGTGTAAAATTGACAATCTTCTCAGGATGGTCCATGCTGTAAGAAATTTCATGCATTGTTTTAAAAAAATCATAATAAATTCATTAGAACTCCAAATGTTAGAATTCAAAATCCTATAGTTAGATATGGATGTATAGTTTCCCATATATAAAAGGGACTGATGTAATTCTTAGTAGATTGATACAATTTATTCCCATATATTAAATACATTTAATCAGATGTGATTATATGTTTCTAATCACATATGATTTTATTTGGAAAAGACAAATATGGTCTATATAAATCATATATGATTAGATACATACAATCACATATGATTATATACACGATAACAAATGTTGAACCAAAAACACGAAAATGAATCTTTATCCAAGTTTATCATATGTGATTAAATACATCTAATCATATCTGATTATATGAATCTAATCATATATGATTTATATGGACACAGTTCATTTTTGCTTTGTCGATTCAATAGTTGTTCTCATGTATTTTATCACATGTGATATATATATATATATATATATATATATATATATATATATATATATATATATATATATATATATGATTAAGATCGTGACCACAACTATTGAATCGAGAAGACAAAAATGAATCTTGTCCACCTCAAATCATATGTGATTATATACATATAATCATATGTGATTAAATACACAAAAACAATTATTCAATCGAAACCGCAAAATATTGTCTACATAAACCATATCTGATTAAATATATATAATTACATGTGATTATATGTATCCAATCATATATGATTTATGTGGAAAAGATTCATTGTCACATTTTCGATTCAGTAATTATTCTTTGTTAACTATAATCACATGTTATTAAATACATATAATCACATGTGATTATATGTACCTAATCACATATGATTTATATGGATAAAAAATAATGATGTCTATATAAATCATATATGATTATATATAAAAAATCAAATATGATTACATACACGAGAGCAACCATTGAATTGAGAATACAAATATAAATATTGCCTACATATACCATATGGTATTAATCGTGTAATTTACATAAATAATAGTTATAATTAATAATAAAATATTATGTGCCTATAAGCTTGAGATATTAATATTAATTTTATAATTTAAAGATCATGTTTAAAAAAAAGCTCATTAATTTAATTTTGTTTCTTCTTTAATTTTGTTTCTTCTTGTTATTAATAGATACAAATATCATTATTATTTTTACTTTCTCAAAAAAAAAATGTATTGCATTCTTTTAGACATGTTAAACAAAATCAATAATTTGAATTCTTAAAGTTCATTTTTTTAATGTAACTAAAATTAATAAAACCATAAATTATTCTATATCTCTAAAAACCGGTTTTTTTTATCATGAATCAAATATCAATAGATTGAATTATCGGAATATTCATTTAAATTTTGATCAAATTCATATATAAATATTGGTTTGTATTTTTTTATTCATAAATGATAAATGTTATACTCGTAAATAAATAAATCAGTTGTGTATCAAAATATAGTTGTAAAATTGTAATCTTAAATTAACATAAACAAGTTAGAGATAAAACATCAACTAAAACTTTAATAATAAATAAACAAAACACATTTACAATCATATATGAATATAATTATAATCACAAATGAAAATCACAATATCTTGATATACTATAATCATAAATGAATAGAATACATTTCTACTCCTTCCAAGTTGTTGAAGATGTTCATTCATCATTCATCATTACAATTATTTAGGCCATCAGTTTTAATTTTTTTTTTTTTGTATTATTGTAAACAAAGTGCTCAACTCATTAACCAAATACACTTTCAACCAGAAATTAATAAAGAACGACTATAATCATTGATAATAAATAAATCTATATTAAAAACAAACAAAAAAGCAGAAATATACACAACTGAATAAATCACCTTCTAAACACCTCTTATAGACTCAAAAAGTAAACCTCATTAACGATTAAAACTCAAAAAATATTGCGTTCTTTTAGTCGGTAATGATTATAACTTCAAAAAAAAAAAAAAAAAAAATCAGAATTTGCTCTCTTTTTCACAAAAAAATACAATAGTGTTGCATTTAGATGACATAACAACCTTAAAGAAATACTTACCGAAAGCTATAATTAAGAAAAACCAATTCAAATACAAATAATCAAAAAGTAAAGTTCAAAAATCATTAAACAGGGCTAACATTACCATTCGTTCATATCAGATTAGCAAAAAAAAAAAAAAATCAGAATATTCAATTTGGTTTTTGAGAATTAGAAATCAAACTTTAGTTTTCAAATTGAAGAAATCGGAGCTTGAAAACTTCATAATAGTAGCAAGGTCCGATGATGATAATAGTAGCATAGTGGCGTAGGTATCAGCCGGTGAGATGATGAATGTGTCGATTGTATGCTCTATGAGATTAGGTTATTGAAATAGAGAGGCAAAGAGTAATTATAGGAGTTTACAAAATTAGGGTAATGCTTATTTACCTTATTACCCTTTATAGTTTTCTTTAATCTAAAATTTAAATATATTAATAATTAGAAAAATAACAATTAATTATAGCCACACATCTTAAAAATTGGATGATTCAGATCTGTTCTCACGTGTTCTTAAGCTCTTAGGTGTTCTCATTTGATCCTAGTCACATACACACACAATATATATATATATATATATATATATATATATATATATATATATATATATATATATATATATATATATATATATAGTAAATAAAAAAATATAAGATTTTGTTTATAGATATTATCGTATTTTAACAGGTTATATTATTTGGTATAAAGAATCTACATATCTTCATAAACGAAACCTAAAATATCATATCTTCATTTTCTAATATTCCTCTTTGGCATGTGACATTTTTCTATGATTTATATAATTTTCTGTTTTTTTTGTACCAAATCAACTTGAATTCAATATTTGAAAATACAAAATCCTATCTTAATAACCTTTTTTCGAAATATATAGTATTTGTCTTTTAAAATCATATTAAATCTTTCAGATTTTAATGTATTCCAAAAAAATCATGGATACATTATCATAATTTTCCTTTTTGCCTGAGCCTCCATTTAAAGTTCATATGAAATCCACGATAAACCCTTGTCTTCAATTCATAATATCTTTTTTCTTTATATAATAAATTTTAACATATTGCCCGTGGTTTCCATGGGTTATAATATAATACCAAAATAATTATAAAACCCAGTCATATCACATGATATAATGTAATTATAAAATATATGTGGAGTCACATATTAGCTCTCCAAAAAAAGTCATTGTCAAGATAAATGAAACTCCAACCCGAGACATAGTTAATATAGGGCAAGGGTGAGCCTTGATCCATAAACACAAAATTAAGGTTATATATATATATATATATATATATATATATATATATATATATATATATATATATATATATATATATATATATATATATTAAATAAAAGAAATTAGGGTTGCGATATGACCTATTATATTCAAAACTTGAAATTAGTAGAAGAGAATACATTATTGTCTATGTCGATTAGATTCAAATTTAGATTATTTTGATGATATAAGACAACATCATGTGCAACTTAAAACAAACAATTTAGTTAAAAATGCATTTATACTTATATTTTGTTATGGTTTGAACAATGTTGTCACTCGTTTATATTTTGTTTACTATTTGGCATACCTTAAAATAAAATCATAGCTATACGACTAACTCCAACATATATAGATCTAGACATAAAGGACCGCTTCACACAATATTAAATACACTAACACTCATTTTCAGAGACAGTGACTCGATTAGGTCAAAGAAGGATATATATATAAGCAAGAACGTGCAAATATCGACTCTGATACCATATAAGATACATGTGAAATCACATATTAAAAGTTGTAGAAAGAAAAAAAGACTCAAAAATATATATAAAAAATAAGTGACCAAAAGAAAAAAAAAAAGACTTAAAACATTAAAAAATAAGTGACTACTTCGCGCACCGTGTGATAGACAAACAATAATTTTTTCATTTTTTCGGACTAGCTCCAAGGGTGTAGCAAAATGTATTCAAGGTAGGTCCTAAGACCTACCTAAATTCTAACATCTTATAGAAATTATATATAAATTTATATTAGAAATTACATTATCTTGTTGAAAAATATAAAGAACCTAAACCATATAACTTTTTGTTTTAAATTCGTCACAGTCTCAACTTGATAAAACTCAGTTGGTTGTTCAACAAAAATAAATGGTTTTTCAACAAAAATAAAAATGCTCATTTCCACATAATCTCATATTTAGCCCTCAGTTTCTACATAACTACCTGATTTACTCTTTCATTCTCTCTAAATCCTTTGTACATATTTACAACTTACGAATGCTAATAGTAGAAAACGTTGGAATTATTGAGTTCTTAAAACAAATTTGTTCCAACCTTAACCGGCAACCCAACATTTTGATAAACCTTGATCTCACCACCCACTCCCGCAGTCACAATCACCAACCCCCACGCTGTAGACTGTGCAGTATTGTTATTACCACCGTCTAACCGCGACGAAGTATCACCGGAATCGCTAACCCCGATACTTGACTCATTACGAGAAGGTTGTTCTGAGTTGTCTACAGTGGAATTTGTACCTTTTTCTGTACTGTTTTTAGGAACTGGTGGCAACTGTGATGATTTCTTAGCTTGTACGTTATCCTCTGACTTTTGAGGATCTGGACCCAATCTTTTGGAGTGTCGAGTGGATTGTGGTTCATTGTCTAACCTTTGAAGTTTGCTGCTTCCAGACCATGGTACTACGACAGTAACTTCTGTACATGGGAAGTGTTCATAAGAAGTAGTGGTCACGTATTTGGATTTAGCACCACCACTACTTTTTGGTTTTTCATGCTTCCAAATGAATACTTGTGAGTCTTCACTAGCACAAATTATGTACTTCCCATCTGAACTATATTGAGCTAAAAACTGGCTACTAGTATTTCTGTAACCTGTAAATGAAACAATGCCTTTTTATCTATTTCGAAAAGAGGGTTTTTGTGAAAAAAATGAAAAGGAGGGAAAGGTGTACCTATGAGTTTATTCACGACATGTGACCCTTCTAGAATTCTAATACGGGAGTCCGCAGATGTAACCAATACTTCAGATTGGTTTGATGGAGAAAACTGCATGTCACAAGATTAATTAATTAGATGGCTTAAAGCATGTATATAACAAAAAAAAATGTTTTACTTATGATAAGAACAAAGTGATTATTGTTACCTGAAAACCGGTTATCTTCTTTGGGTCGGCTTTTGCTTTGGTATGCAACTCAATTTGATCCTTTTGCTCGAGTTTGCAATCTAAAACATAATATTAGGGTAAACTCGTGTAGAACAAAAAATTGAATTTTTTTGGTATTTTATACAGGGAATATGACTTATCAAGGTAATTAACTTTTCGGTATGTTCATATCTGGGTAACTATCTTTTTTTTGTACATATGTAGGTAACAAACTTTTTGGAAGTGTTCACATATGACCATTATGACCTGCTATAGCAGGTTAAATCCTAGATGTGAACGCTTTCAACAAGTTTGTTACCTAGATGTGTACAAAAAAAATAGTTACCCAAATATGAACAAAACGAAAATTAAAAATTAAATTACATGAATGGTCCCTGTGGTTTGGGGGAATTTGTGGTTTTGGTCTCTAATTTATATTTTTAACTTAAATGGTCCCTACTGTTTATTTTTGTTGCGCGTTTGGTCCCCGTCTTACCTAAAAATACTATTGTGCCCTTATTAATTTATTTTTTAAATTAATTTTATTATCTATGTATTTATTTTTTACATATTTAAAAAAAATTAATAGACCACACATATTTGTATCTCCTCGGATGATCTCTACTGTTTATTTTTAATTAATTTTTTTTTAACTCGGATGGTCCATACTATTTAATTTTGTTACGAACTTGGTCTCTGTCTTACTTAAAAAGACTATTGTCCCCTTATTAATTTTTTTTAATTAGTTTTCTTGTTTATGTACTTATGCTTTATATGTTTAAGAAAAATTAGTAGACCTCACATATCTGTATCTCCTCACCATTCCATCTTTCATCATTCTCAACTTCTATTTATTTTTCATCTTTAGTGATATCGACGTCTTCATCATCACTTCTTTTTTCGGTCCTTCAACTCCGTTGAATCAACATCACAACCCACTAAAGATGAAGAGACAGTAGGTTATGGTGTTGGTTCGTCAGAGTTGAAGTACCAAAAAAAAAAAAAGACGGTGAAGGCGTCGATGTTACTAAAGATGGAAAAGAAATAGAAGATTGGGAGGATCAGAGATGAGATGGTGAATGGTAAGACTCAAATTAAATTTTGTCAAATGTGGTTTCAGGTTTACGGTGATGAGATACATATATGTGGGGTATATTAATTTTTTTTTATAAAAAATAAATACATAAATAAGAAAATTAATTAAAAAAATTAATAAGGGAAAAATACTATTTTTAGATAACACATAGATCAAACGCGTAACAAAAATAACAGTAAGGATCATCCGAGTTAAAAAAAATTTAATTAAAAATAAACAGTAGAGATCATCCGAGGAGATACAAATATGTGTGGTCTATTAATTTTTTTTTAAATATGTAAAAAATAAATACATAGATAATAAAATTAATTTAAAAAATAAATTAATAAGGGCACAATAGTATTTTTAGGTAAGATGGGGACCAAACGCGCAACAAAAATAAACAGTAGGGACCATTTAAGTTAAAAATATAAATTAGAGACCAAAACCACAAATTCCCCCAAACCACAGGGACCATTCATGTAATTTAATTTTTAATTTTCGTTTTGTTCATATTTGGGTAACTATTTTTTTTGTACACATCTAGGTAACAAACTTTTTGAAAGCGTTCACATCTAGGATTTAACCTGCTATAGCAGGTCATAATGGTCATATGTGAACACTTCCAAAAAGTTTGTTACTTAGATATATACAAAAAAAAAAAAAGATAGTTACCCAGATGTGAACATAACGAAAAGTTAATTACCTTGATAAATCATCCATACCAGCAGTACAATATGCCTTGCAATCCCCATTGTGTAATCCAACAACGGCGCCCTTTAATTGAACATAACAAGATTCATTATATTCAAGTTAAAGATTTAACCATGACGAAATTATGTATGAGATCTTAAGGATCAATATCAATATCAATATCAATACCATAACTATTTTGTAAACCAATTAGCATAGGTTGTACCTGCCCATCAGGATAATAGCATACAGCAGTTATCATGTCATGAACATCACTCCAATCTACGACTTTTCGACTGGGTATGCTCCACATTCTAACCTTTGTATCTAATGAACCACTTATGAAGTAATTGTCATCAGCTGGATTGAAGTGTATGCAGGTTACTACAACAAAAAAGCTCCCTCATGAGATACATGGGACACTTTCTTGAAAATGCAATCATAAACTAAAAATTGTTTAGAATTTATTTGGGTACCATAATCGCTATGGGTAAATTGTTTCAGACACTTCTTGGTTGCCATATCCCAAAGTCTTACAGTTTTGTCCATGGAAGATGAAAGCAACAACTGCCAATTAATGATCACAAAATCTTGATTTTATATCGAGATAAATATACATAGCCATAGGAAAATTAACAGAAATGGAAAACTGATCATCACCTGAGATTTTGACCAAGATAGATCCAAGACATCATCTTTGTGGCCTTCTAACGTACAAATGGGTATATCTGATAGCCCAAACATAGTTTCGGGGACCTTTGCGTAATCAGGAACCCCTTTCTTTTTACTGTTCTTGGATTTCTTTTTCTTATCTGCGGGCATGGGTGAACTATCTGGTAATGGTGGCCTGTTATCAGGAGTAATTGAACCCTTGTCGACGTCTTCTAATCGCATTGACATAACATCGCATTCTTGCACTTCCCAAATATTGATAACTGTATCTTCCCCAGCGGTGGCTAGATATTGACCATCAGAACTGAATCTCATCGTCCAAATCGAACCATCATGAGCCAGCTGGATTTCTTGACATAGATGCAATGCTGAGAATTCCTTCACGGGTTTACCATGAGCTCTAGCTTTCACCCATTCTGAATTGGAATTCTTGTCAGTTGACGCTTTCTGCTCTACACAAGTACACTTCTTCTGTCCTCCCACGGTTTTCTGTTCTCCGCTAGGTTTCGGCTGTCCTCCGCCTGTTTTCTCATGTTCTACGGTGGCTTTCTGCTGTTGATCTCCGCTTGTTTTCTGCAGCTCTCCACTGGTTTTCTGTTGTTCTCTGCTGGTTTTTAGTTCTCCACTAGTTTTCTGTTGTTCTCCGCTGGGTTTTAGTTCTCCACTGGTTTTTGGCTGGCCACTGGTTTTTTGTTCTCCGCTTGTCTTAGAGGAAGATGAAGAAGTGTTATTTGTGGTGGTGGTGGTTGTCTTAGTTGCTACGTTATCATCCTTTTCTTTCTCTACCTTCGATCCTTTCACCGAACTTTTTATGGTCTTCAATATTGCAGCTCCTTTCTTCTTGCTATTTCTAAAGCTCTTGCTAATTAAAGAATTGGTGGAAGCCAATTTTCCGGTGACGTTGCCGTTTTTCTTGCGGCTTGTTCTCCGCATTAATTCCTTCACCATAGGTGAATGCCCGACGGTTTTCTCAAACTCGTCCATTGTGAGTTGCTTCCCCGTTTGAAGATCACTCACCTTATTCCAGCCCTCCTCATTGGTTTCTTTAACTACAAATTCTTTCCCTGTATCCAGATTCTTGATCAAGAAGAAAGAATCCAATTGTGTGTTAGTGGTAGCATTGTTAGTGTTGTCCTTGTTCTTGGCTTTAGCAACCGAAGACTTTTTTGTTCGTCCTGGTGTGAAAACTCTAACAACGTTGGCATACTGACATGGTAATCCGACAGATGGTGTGACCAATTCAGATGATGTTCTTGTAAGGCGTTGCTTAGAAATTGATCCAATCAGTTCCTCTTTCCGTTGTTTCGTGTTGAAGGAACTTGTATCTATGTCACCATCGGATCTAGAACGGATTAACAGTACAGGAAAATTTGAAGCTTGAACTTGGGTCTGAACATGAGCCTGAGGCGCCGGCCGAGGTTGTGGTGGTTGTGGTTCAGGTTGAGACTGGGGATGGTGGGCCTGTGAATGAAGTTTAGCCGGAGCTTGAGACTGAGGTGGGGGTTGAGGTTGAGTCTCAGCCGACGGGAGAGACTCATGCTGCTTTTGTTCAACATGTTTAGATTCTTCTAAAGGTGTTGAAGATTTTTTTACGTCTGAAACAACATTTGGTTTTTCGTCTGCTATTTTTGTGTCTAGCGAAGTGATAACAGGTTTTGTCGAAACCAATCTTTTCGTATATGCTTTGTTGAGTTTGTTGGTGGTTAACCGAGTAAAATCTTTGTCGTTGTTCAACCCCATATCCTCAAGAAGCCGCCTTCGTCGGTCGGTGATTGACCCAGGTGCAACCATCCACATGTCATATTGAGAATTAATCATAAAGTTTTGATTTCCCTTGACTGAGTTGATCGATGAAAGTTTGTTGAAAGAAACGTTACTACCATCAAAATCTTGGTCGTTTTCATCATAATCGAATTCTGATAAAGGCATGTCAAGAGGGACAACCGCCGAGAGACGATTCGTGCTTTCAAAGAATTCATCGTCTTCATCAATGAAGTCATCTAACTGATCCCACTTAATCGTCACCGTTCTCCGCTGCATTTTAACACATGAAGAACAACACAACAGGGTTTCTTCTCGTACCGATTTGAATTTCCAAAGTTGTTTTTCTTTTGTTTTCAGGGAAAAAAATTATGTTTTGTTCTTGAGAAATGAGAGGTTACGAGAGAGGGGCGAAGAGAAGTGGAAGAGAGAAAAGTAAGGGGGAGGGTCCGAGGGGGGTGACGATCGTGGTTTTATTTTAATGGATAACATACCCATATTTGGGATTTATGGGGAAAACTAGTATATATGATAATATTCATGGTAAATTTTTTTTTCCCAATATAATGCAAAATGCAAACATAATAGCATTCATATTCTAACTGAATTTTATACTATTTAATTGATATATCATCAATTAAATTGAATACATCAATTAAATAGCTATTCAATTTTATTTTTAGCACTATCAATCTATGAAATATCTATTCATCATAATCATCATTTTTTTTTTAGTAAATTACACGAATGTCCCTATGGTTTAGAGTAATTTGCGTGTTTGGTCCATAACTTATTTTTTTTTAACTCGGAAGGTCCATGCTGTTTGTTTTTGTAAACGCGTTTGGTCTCTGTCTTAGCTAAAAATACTATTTTGCCATTGATTTTTTAATTTATTTAGATAAATACACTCCAACCCCACCCTCTTCATCTTCATCTTACCTTACCTACCCAACAATTTTTTTTATTTAAATAATAATATTTTTAGGTAAGATAGGGACCAAGTGCGTAACAAAAAAAACAGTAGGGATTAAACACGTAATAAAAGCAAACAATAGGGACCTTCCAAGTTAAAAAAATAAGTAAAGGACCAAACGTGCAAATTACCCCAAATCATAGGGATCATTCGTGTAATTTACTCTTTTTTTTCTACCAACCCTGTAAACTAAGGTGAATGGTGCTCACTTAGCTAGATGTTGGAAGAGAGGTAGAAGAGAAGGGATATACTTTCAATGTTGAAGAGTTAATGATCATTCAATCATTTCATCCTTTAAATTTTATTAAATTTTACCGAGTAGTTAATTTTTTTGCAATTTTTCTATATGTCAATAGTACCTTTGAAAAAAAAAATAGGCTACCCTTAAAAAAAATTGAGTTTTTCCTAACTTATAAGCCAAAACATAAAGTAGCCTAAAGTTTTTAGGTAGTCTAAATTTATTAACCCAAATTTAATGAAATAAAAAGCTAGAAGGCCATTCTATTTTGATGCTCCAAATGGGAAACAAGATCTTCTTTTGCAATTATGAAGGAAAGATTTATTGGAGTTGTCCACATGATTGATATATCTTTTTTAACTCTTAAAGCCGCCATCCACTTTGTATTTACAGACAACAACTTGAGTGTGACTAAGGTAAGAAATTATAAACTCTTTATTTCTTTATTACGATATTGAATCCTTTTTTTTGATGTCTTAATCTTTTGTCAATTATTTGAAAAAAATAGGTGAGGGGGGGCAAGGTTACGATGGAGTAGGAGTGACAATTGGTAACATGATACGACAAAAATACACGACATGAAACAAAATTAGGATGAAACTGAAATTTGAATTTGTGTTTGTGTCGTGTTCGTATCAAGTGTAAAAAAATCCAATGTCGTGTTCATGTTTAAAATTCGACACGATTTAACATTTATTTGTCGTGTTTTTCGGTTATGTATGATTAAAAATTAAATAAATAAACTAGCTGTTATTTTATGTTATCTTTGGCGTGTCATGTCATTTCTGTTGTTTTTTAATTGGTTTGTTTTCATGTTAGTTAAAAAAACATGACATCTTGTTGTGTCGTGTCAGACTAAAACACAACACGATAACATGATTTTCCACCCCTACGATGGAGCTAGTAATATGAGCGGTATATTTCCTCTAGGTATCTTTGGAAGACAGGGAGTGTGACAAAGTACACGCTTCCCGTTACTCCATACCATAGGGCCTTTTCATCAGTTGTAGGGTTTGGTGGCCTGAAATTGGCTTGGTTTCACTAGAAGGCCTCATCTCTAAAAGCTCATCTCACAAGTTGTCCTTTTCATAGTAGAGTTCCAAAGCTCGTTGGTTTGAAATCTTTGATATTAAAAGATAATAGTTCCGTACATTATGTACATTGTTTACCACACCAACTTCAGTTAGTGGTTGTGACACTAGCAAATAATCATGATGGTGCTCATGAATTCTTTAAGCAACTAGATTTGGTGGTTAATGTGGTTTGTGGTTCTTGTAAAAGAAAATATATAATAAGAGAGATGTAGAAAGAAAGTGTTGAAGCCAAAATTGCTATTAATGTGTAACACATGTATCTGCAGGCTTAATTCGTAAAGTTTAATTTTGCCATTTATGCATTTTGGGTGTCATATGTTGGGTGTAGGTAAAAGATTCCATGTGTAGGTTTAATGCCCTACGTTGGGCATAGACAAAATAACGTTGATCGTATGGGCACATCATCTAAACCCTACTTGAGGGGTTGTGACCCATATCTAAAGGCCCTAACTCCTTGCAGGCATTCCCATGCTCAACCTCCACCTTATATTCAGTGACCTCGAAACTATAGCCATATTGTGAGAGTTTTGAAGCCTTGGTGTGGCTTTGTGTGCATTTTTTGAAGAAGGAGTCCATTGAAGAAGCATTTGTGAGCTACAAGCTTTATAGATCTAGATTTTTCACTTCATCATCCACCTCTAAGAGGTATAAAGATTGCATCTTGATGTTATTTTATGATAGATCTAGTTGGCATATGAGTTTTTATGCTTTTTGTCCCATAACCCTGGTCTTAATGTGTTTGATCTACCCATACCTTATGAGTATCATTTCTAGACGATTCTGAGATTGGAGAGTCATAAAAATGGGAGCTTAGTCGCTCCAATCGATCCATGTATGAGCTCTTGAGCATTAGAATGTTTTATAGAATTAGGGTTTGGCCTTGTGTTCTTTTTAGCCATGCAAAGGCATAAAGTCAAATACTTTACCGCTTAGGACTTTCATTAAATCCAGATATGAGGATTGGATGGTTGGTCTTTATGTATTAAGAGCTTATTAGAAAGTCGGTAAATCAACATGTTATGTTGGGCGTAATCCGAGCTACGCTTAGCTTACCCTGGAAGTTCACCACTTTCCATTAGAGGTTCTACGCTGAGCGTAAAGCATGGTGTTACGTTGGGCGTAGCACCAGAAGGTTGACTTTTGGACAAAATGGAAATTAGGTTAAGTGGAGTGGCTTATAGTATTGAAAGGGTTAAATGGTCTTTTTGTAGGGTTTTGAGCATTCTAACACTCCTATGGTGTACATGCAACCCTAGAAATCCTGGATCTATGTTTTACTAAGATAAATGCAAATTTGCTTTTCTAAGGTTCTTAACCTAACTAGCATGACATGGAGAGCTTTGAAACATAGTAAGCTAGTAAAGTTACATACCTTTTAGTAGTTGTTGGTTGCTTGGAGTTTGAGAGCATGATTCTAATAATGTGGATGCCTCAAATGGAAGTCACAAATCACCACAAACCTTGGAAACTTGAGAGAATAGAGAAAACTTCTTGAAATCAGCCCTCCGTAGTTCTCACACAAAACTAGTTCCATTTCAAGTGCTAAGGACTCCTTTATATAGTGTGGTGGATTAGGGTTACATCCATGTAAACCCTAATACCCATGACATTTTATTTCCATGAGATCCATGAGTTAAAGCTCCATGGACTATCCATGGACTTACCATGCAAGCCTAGCCCACTCTAAATAAGCATTAGCCCACACTATATAAATACAAGAGTCCATATTCACACTTTTAATCACTAAATTAATTCTAAATTAATTTTAGATCAATACTAATTAAATAATATGATTTCATATTAATATATTAGAAATTATAATATATTAATAAATCATAACTTATACTATTCTCAAAAGATTATCCATATAAATTGTTCGGGTGAACTGCAACCAAAATGGACCATGCCGGGTCGGGTCAAGTACATCTCAAATATAGTTATGGACTTAGACACCTTATCCAACACTTTTACCCCAAGTAGAGCAACTAAGAACCAAGACCCTTGAGTATGGATTATTACCTTAATTTCTAATTAGAATCTTATTGTGTATATGATTAGTATGAAGAGTTCCAGTATCAGCAACTCGAGTGTGAGATTTGTCTGTCTTCAAATTAAGGTGAGTTTTCTCACTATACTGTGTATGATGCTAGTTGTATTTGAGACTCTTGCATTGATATGTTGCGCTGGGCCCGTTTCTTATGTTGGGATAGGCCCATTTTGTATGCTGGGTTGGGCCCATTTTGTATGTTGGGCAGGGCTGGTTTGTAAGTTGGGCGGGGCCTGATATGATGGGTAGGGCCCAATATGATGGATGGGGCTTGATATGAATGGAGGGGCCCAATATTATGTATGTTATGTGGTATTTTGGAGAACTTACTAAGCTTTGTGCTTACGGTTTCGTGGTCTAACACTTTCAGGTACTTTCAGTTCTAAAGGGAAGGGCTTGACTTGACTGCACATCGTATCCCCTATGATTTTCTGCATTGACGAATTTTGTTATACTCTTATATTTGAGGTACATTTATATCATGTTTGATTTTGGAACACATGATGGATTAAAAAAAAAATTATCGATATTTTGGGATGTTACAAGTTGGTATCAGAGCCTTGGTTTGAGGGATTCAGGCACACTCTCTGGTATGTCTGGACTCAAATTGAGGAATTGATAATATTTTAAAAAGAAAATAAGTTTTATAAAAAGGATTTTACAAATAAAGGGGTGTGACGCGTGTAATCAGCCAAGCTCATGTAAGTTGTTCCCAAAATACCATACATAAGTATTATGTTAGTATGCTAATATGTGAATTGCATGCTAGAGTATGGCTAAGGATACCTTCAGGAATCGAATTCTAGAATTTCTTGATTTGTGTGATGCCTTGTAGCCTAGGGGGATTGGATGCTATGTGTTAGATGGGATTTATATTGACATGGTTAATTGATAAGTATATGCTTTAAAACTATATACGATTAGAATCATATAGCCATAGAATGAATGGTTTAGCCTTATTTCCTGTTCCTTGTCTGGCTATGGGCTTAGGGTAGAACCATTTATTCGACAGTCTTTGTGATCCCATTTTGTGTATAATTTGCATGCATAAGGCAACCAACAGTGTTGGTAGATGTTCGTTGTAGTGTAGGAGTAGGTGAGATGAGGATTTCTAGTAAAGCCTAGGGAGTGTGGTAGCAAGTTAATTATGATGTTTAATATAAGGGTTATGAGCATTACCATGGTTAACTTAAAGGATTCGAGATGGTTCTTGAGGAAAGTATAGATATGCGTGGAAGGTAGTATTAGGCCCGTACTACTAAAAGTACATGATCCGTACTTGAATCAAGAAAAGTCACAGAGAATCTAATGATCTTGCAGTGTGATAGTTACCTCGAGTATATTCTGATCATTTATATGTTTGTATTTCAGTATGGTTGTGACTACTTGAGGTGGACGTTCTAGATCAGGTTGTGGCTTTGGTGCATAACCGATTGATGAGAGGATGCGTGAGTTCATCACTTTTGAGATCACTCGAGATATTATGGAGGTCACCCCTGTGATGTTCGGTACCATCAAGGAGGGGATCATAAAGCTTTTGGATGAGCATCTCGGTCATTTTCGGGCTGAGATTACGGCGGGACAGTTGGGGGTTCCAACTCTCTCTTTTTGGGAGTTCAAGGCTTGTAGAGTCCCATAGTTCTTTGGGGGGGAGGACCCTATTACTAGTCGACTGTAACACCACGTTCTTAAAATGTTTAGCTATGAGTCCCTGTGATTTAAGAGGAAGGGTAATTCTGGTCCTTTTTCGGGAAATGGGTTTCATCAGAGAAGGTTTTGGACTGGTGCATGTTGTTAGAAGCATTGGGCTTCTCGTCACCCTCGTATGAATGTAAAGTTATTTGGGAGCGGGTTTAGAGTAGAGGAGTTGCGGCGTTTTGAAGATGATCATTGTTATAGCTCTTTGTGAAATAAGTGGGAAAGGTCCCATGCATGCATGGCATGCATGCATAAGTTTTAGGTTTTGGCTGGGTACGCCCAACGTAAGCTGGACGTACGCCCAGCGTAATGGCGAGAAAGATGCGGGTTGGCTAAGTGAGTACGCCCAACGTACTCTCAAAAACCCCAAACCCTAATTTAGGGCCAGCCACTATATAAGGAACATGTTGGTTCATACCGTAGCCTCCATAAGCTCATCCTTAACCTCAGAAACCCTAGAAACTCGTATTCCCTCCATTGTTGGGTGTGTTTGACCTTGGAAAGCTCATTTTGAAAAAAGAAAGGCTAGAATGAGAAAGGAGAAGTTGTCAAGGAAGAAGAGAAACGATTGGAGCTTGTAGATCTGAAGAGATACCATCCTTTGGTGCTTGTTTGAGGTATAAAGCTTCTTGCTTGCCATCTATTTTGCATAGATCTAAGTGTTGTGGAGTTTTTAGCATCTTTCTTGTCCCAAAGTTCTCATCTTGATTCATGCTTTGTGTTGGCCGAGATTATCTGTCCTTTCAGACCTTTGGAGAGGTCTTGAGTGAGAAAAATAAGGTCCCAAGGCTGTAGTTGTTCCATATGTGAGAAACATAGGTCTTAATGGATTAACACCTTGGATTAAGAGCTTTATGGAGGTCCCAAGTGATAAAGTTTGAGACTTTATGAATCTTAGGCATATTTGGCCTAAGGATCTGAAGTTTGGGCTTAAGAGCTTAAGCCATTAAGAAGTTATAAGAACTTAATGAATAGCACAGTTACGCCCCGCATAGCGGGCCAGAGCCCCGATCCCCTTTTGCGAATCATTGCAGTACGCCCAACGTACTCCCCCTGATTGGATCTTAATATTGGGCCTTTGAGTTTGGGCCGTTTGTGGGTAGTTGGTTATTAGGCCAAGTCTGGGAATTTATGGATAGAGTAATGGACATTGGATCTAGGCCCATTTGGTGAGGTGGGCCCAATTTGGTAAATTGGGCCAATATTGGACCTTGTATAAGATTTGGACTTTGGTCTTGGCTCGATAAGTGAATGTATGCTTGGCCTAATGATTATTTTTTTATGATGGCTAGTTCGGGATTTGCGGTGAGTTGGTGATTCGAGAGTCTGCTTCTTCAGTTCAGAGTATCGGCATTCGCGAGGTGAGTTATCCTCACTATATCGACAGGGTCTAAGGCACCAAGGCCGGCTTTTTATCGGATTGAGATCCGGGTATTTGTTGTTATGTTATTGCTTTGATATGTCTGCATCCTGGTAGCTAGGATGGTATATGTTAGAGACCTGGTTAAGGTCGGTTTCCTGATATGTAAGGTGATGCTATGCTAGTGATCGGTTAGGTCGGTATCCTAGTTAGGGTAATGATATGTTATGTGATCTGCTTGATCGGCTTGTTGACTATGAATTGTTATATGATTGTATGTTATGTGCACATGGTTGTTTGGACTGGGGTTGGGTTGAGGCGGGTCCTGCTTTGTGCTATAGGCCAAGATACCCAGGGCGGACCGGTTGTTCCGAAGGCCCAGCGAGCGGTCCGGATAGGCTCTAGGCCCCACGAGGGCGGACCAGACGTGCCGAGGCTCGGAGAGTGGACCAGGCCGACTGAAGGCCCGATGCGGGCGGACCAGTTATACTGTAGACTCAGAGAGTGGACCAGGTGGGTTGAAGGCCCGGTGCGGGCAGACCAACCACACTGCAGACTCGAAGGACATGACTAGACTCGGAGGATAGACCCGGTGGACTGAAGGCCCTGTGCGGGCGGACCAGTCACACAGTAGACCCGTTATGCATGGTTGTTCTATGTTATGTTATGTTATGTATGCTATTTATGTTATGGGCCGGAAGGCATTATGATTTGGACCAGAAGGTCGTAGCGTGGAAGGGCGTATATGTGGTTGGTATCTTGGGGGTATCTCACTAAGCTTTCGGGCTTACAGTTGTGGTTTAATGTTTTTCAGGTTCTTCCGGAGAACGTGGCAAGGCAAAGGCGTGATCGTACCGCTCCTCATGTTTAATGTTTATGACATGGTTCTGGGAATACTATGATAATAAATGTATTGAAAACCTTTTTGTAATAACATTATTAAAATGGGTTGTTTTTGAAAAGTTTAAATTTTGTTGAAATTTGTGGTCGTTACATCGATGATGGATCGCTAACATGGAGATGCTCAACGAATGATTTTTTGCCCCGAGGGGTCGAAGGTGGGATTCACATCTTGCCTTTTGAGGGGCTGAGCTCGTGACTAGTGGGAGGAGATTGGTCATGCTTTGGGATCTTCAACTGTAGCATCCATGACTTGGGATGATTTCATGATGAGGTTCTGAGCTGAGTTTGCACTGGATATCGTTGTGCAGCAGCTGCAGAGGGAGTTTCAAGACCTTCACCAGACTATAGAGACTGTGGTGAAGATCAACACTAAGTTCTAGGAGAGAGCTCTACTGGTTCCATAGTATACAGCGGATGAGGAGATGAAGAAGATGAGGTACCATGATATGTTGAGGGATGATATTCGAGAGTTTGTGATTTTTTCGGGTTGTAAGACCCTCAATTATGTAAGGGCTAGGAGAAGTGGCCCAATACCGCTGGTTCGCGATCGAGAGGCCAATAGGGCCGAGGCCGTTGTGCCAAGTATGGGAGGTCTCACTAGGGGAGCTATTGTGAGAAGGGAGGGAGCTGATTTAATTGCGGCCAGTCGGGCCATTTCACCAAGGATTGCACTCATGGAGAATTTATATGTTTCCACTGCAATCAGACCGACCACAAGAAGGCTGATTTCCTGAGATTGACAGTAGGAAAAGTGGCGGCACCTGAACCAACCACTTTGAGGATTACCGATGGCCGCTACGGTATTGCGTCCGGTCGGGCCATTTCACTAGGGATTGCACTCATGGAGCATTTATATGTTTACACTGCAATCAGACGGGCCATAAGAAGGTTGATTTCCTGAGGTTGACATTAGGAAAAGTGGGGTCACCTGAACTAACCACTTCGAGGATTACCGATGGCCGCTACGACAAGAAGGCGAAGCATGTGGTGAAGAGCAGAGGATTCGAGTTGACAACTTAGGAGGCATTAAAAGCACCTTATATGGTTATCAATATGTATCTTTACCATATCTTTTACAGTTTTCCTTGTTTATGCTTATGTTTTAATAGATTATGTATAGGGACGTTTTTAGCCAATAGTATGACTGCTCATGTTCAGTTCGATTTGGGTGCTACCCAATCTTTTGTGTCTCTTGTCCTTAGAAATAAGTTTAGCAATGCTCTAGGGACTTTGGATTATTTGTTGGAGGTGGATATTGTCGATGATGTTTCAGTTAGTGATTCGAGGTTTTTCGGGGTTGTGTTCTGAATATGTTTAGCGAGAGATATTCGATTGATTTGGTTTTGATTCCTATGTGAGGGTCAAAGGTTATTGTAGGTATGGAATGGTTGGTACCTAATGGGGATATGGTTTATTGTTAGTACCAATTGGTGAGAGTTCGAACCCCAAGTAGGGGATACATGATTATTTGCAGCGAGGGTGCTTATTATGGACCAACATTCATTCAGCTGCAAGAGCTAGGAGGTATATTTAGAACGGATGCTCTAGATTCCTATCCTATGTGGTGGATACGTAAGAGAAGGGTAACAAGACTATGGATTCCATACCAATTGTTCAGGAATTCCACAATGTTTTTCTTGACGATCTGTCGGGAGTGCCTCTTGAGAGATAGGTTGAGTTTCGAATTGATCTGATTCCGGGCACAGTGCCGATTTCCATGGCACCCTACTATATAGCTCCTCCGGGGATGCATGAGTTTTCTACACATGTTAGGGTGCAAATTTCTCATTAGATGTGGCTTACCCTCTTGTATGTGTAAATGGGTTGAGTCTTTTCTTATAATTAGGAAATGAGTGACTCCCATTATGTAATGTTCATTTGGAGAGATTAGTTTTTGAGAGAGAATTATTGCAAACCCATTTGTACTCTTTCTAACCAAACTAATAATAGCTTAAAAGATTTATTTACTCCGTGTGCTCATGTTTCTTAGGATGGTTCACTAGATCTTTCATATTCCGCACATGCCATCATAATCAACAACACTACAATTGATATAAGAGTGGGTGTTCTTGATTTGATAAGGAATTGATGCATGATTACATTCTAGATTTGGTGATTCTTCATTTTTGATCTTTGATTTTAGTGTTATATAGAGGTTGGATTCTAGAAATCGAAATCCTCATTGATTCTACTCATAATTCAATTTTCTTTACTAGAATTCAAGTGATTTTTGCTTTCTCTTTCTAGAAAATCCATTTCAAAATCACTTTCTCTCTCTACAAAAACTCAAGATCTTATTGATTGATCAAAGATGGTGTTCTTGGATTATGATTCTTGGGTTGTAATCATTGAAGGAGTGAAATACAAAGTTAGCGAATATCAATTCTATGGATTATTGTTGAAAGGAGGTTTGATTTCATGGGATTCTGTGGTTTCTTATGGAGGTTTGAAAGATGATCATGGAAGACTGATAATTCAGCCACTATCGAAGATTGAATGCTTTTATGAACTTTCCATGCTCATGTTAGCTTATAGTGAAAATCGATAGGAAGGAGAAGAAAGAGATTTGCTTAATAAGAGATACACTTCTCTTAACCCAGGTGATCTTCATGCTCTTAAGTTTGTTGAATATGTTCTTAATGTTCTTGAAGTTCATGATAAGAAGATTCAAGTTGATTCTCATGATGATGCAAAAGTTTTTTGCTCGATTGGAGTTCAAACCAATGATATTTTGAGTTCTTGTGATTCGTTTGAAGAAATGATTCCTTATCGAAAGCCGATAATTCAAGAAATTCACAAGTATCAAACTCCAAAAGATTTGATTCAAACTTGCAAATTTGAAGTTGTCAAGAATGAAGGTGTTCTTGAAATCAAATCTTCAAGATTGAAAAAATGAGAAAGAAAAAGAAGAAGAAGAATAAACGGAAGGACAAGCGGGTTTATTCACAAAATCATCAAATGTTATTGTGAAGCCGAAATTTGTAAAGAAAATTTGGGTTCCAAAGCAACAATCTCAAAGTGTTGCATTGAATTTGAAGTCAAAGACCAAAAGTGTTGGTGGTTCTTATGAAGATGTTCTTGGATCATTGATGAACACGAAGAACGAGTTGTACAACACACATCGTGGGTGGTACAATGTTCAAATTGGAGATTTTCACGTTCCAACAAAAGAACCAAGAGCTTCTAAATTTGATTCGTTCATTGAAAATGGAACTCGGATTGTTGAAAACGTATCACAAATTCCCAAATGGATTCCAAAACGTCCATGATTTCGATACAAATTTTGCATTTTTCGTTTTTGATCAATTTGCATCATTGGATCTAATCCGTTTCAACCAAATTGTTGATCCAATTATTTTTTATAGATCAAGCCCAAACCAAAATCATAATCATATTTTACAAATTTTTTTTGTTCCAAATCCGTTACTGTTGATCAAATAAATGTTTGTTTCAATATAAAAAGTTTCAAGTCCATTATTGTTCATGGACTTATTTGAAATGTGAGCCCAAACTTCTAATTCGATATTGTTCATCACATTTTACTCGAGCCTAATGTATATTTCTAAAATTGAATTTCTCATTTTCTTCTTTTATACTTCCGACGTTTTGATCAAACACAAAATCAATTTTGAGTATCAAAGGCTTATTTCTGTCAATCGATTCTTGTTCATTTATGCTTTTTCTTCAACTTAATCCTTGAGCGACTTCTCTTTTTGCTCAATATGTGTATATCGATTAAAATATGTTCTTGAACTGATTTGAATTCGGCGGTGTTGGTGATGAACACTCAAGCACAAATCAAGAACATTATGAACATCGATGAAGAGCAATTCGAATATTGTGTTTGATCTGAAATTGTTTTGAAAAAATATCAATTTGTTTTTGTTGACTGATGAATTTTAGAGTCAAACAAAAAAAAAGTCAAAATTCGATTTCTTGGAAATCACAGGACTGAAGATGATGGTTTATCTGCTTATCGACTTGGTTGATTTAGTTGTATTTGGTTCGTTTTCGATCGATTGCTTAGTTTCCTTAGCAAGCGATTGATGATTTTGATTTTGAATGGGTTAATGATCGGAAGCTAATTTCAAAGGACGGAAGGTTTGGGAAGTGACTGGGAAATTGATAATCTCTATTTCGATGGTTTGGAGTCAATGGCATAATTACGATTTCAAAATTGGTGGATTCAATTGGGAAGATGGTTTGACTGACTTATGAATGATTGAAATGTTGATGTCGATGAATTGGGAACGTGCATGTTTCAAAGGCTATGAAATCAAAGGGATTGTCAATTGATGTTTCGAAGCCTTGGTTGTATGGTCAATAGGAATCAATTTTGAAGGGTTGTGGTTGTGTTGCGGAGGGATGATAACGAGTTGTGAGGGATTGATTGATACGTTGTTTGATAAAGGTTGTGAAGGGTTGTCTGTGTAGACTTCGTTACTTGTCTAACGAATTGAAGTAAAAACCAAGCAAGTTTCAAATTGGACCCCTAATCTTTTCATGAAATGATACAATCGGTCCAAATTCGAAATTGTGACAAAAACTATGAAGAATGCAGAGGTTTCGAAGTAAGTCCCTGATGTTTCGAAATGTTGGAAAAAATAACCCAACTTCGAAATTGGGGTAAATATTCTGAGAAATGGTGGAATTTACATTTTAGGCCCCTGCAGTTTGTGCGAATTTACACTTTCTACCTAGTTTCGCAATTGGGGGAATGTTTTGCATTTTAAGCTGTTTTTGGTGCAACGGGTCCCTGCAGAATTTAGAAAGTGATAGTTTTACCCGGATTTTGGATAATTTTGCAACTCTCACCTAAAAGTTGAAATTTTTCACAAATTGGAAAGTTTTCAATGATTTTTCGTGATTGTCTTTCCATGCAAGTTTTTTGGTGTTTCATTTTTGGCACACATCAAGGGGGAGTTATGTGAAGATTAATCCTCGGGTGCTTCTCACCCTTAATGGGTTTTATAATCATTTTTTGATTATAAAAAGGGGGAGAATTAAGAGTGGTTATTCGAAGCTTCAGGTATTTGTGGATTTGAAGACATGTGTTATTTCGACGGGGAGTTTAGTCTTGATCGCGCGAGCTCGTTGGATATTGAACCTGGGACATCCAATCCTATCTTTGTGGGGGAGAATGTTAGTGTGCAAAGTTCTCCTTAGATGTGGCCTACCGTCTTGTATGTGTAAATGGGTTGAGTCATTTCCTATAATAGGAAGTGAGTGACTCCCATTATGTAATGATTATTTGGAGAGATTAGTTTTAGAGAGAGAATTATTGCAAACCCATTTGTAATCTTTCTAACCAAAATTAAGGAGAGTTTAAAAGATTTATTTACTCCATGTGTTCATGATTTGTATGATAATTCACTAGATCTTTCATATTCCGCACATTCCATCATAATCAACAACACTACAACACAACTGTAGGAACTGTTAGACATGGGATTCATTCGATTGAGTAGTTTAACGTGGGGCGCACCAATTCTACTTTTGAAAAAGAAGGATTCTTCACACCGAATGTGTATTTATTACAGAGAGTTGAACAAGATGATGGTGAAGAACATTTATCTACTCTCGAGGATAGATGACTTATTTGACCAACTTCAGGGTGCATCTTGGTTCTTCAAGATTGATTTGTGATCGGGTTATCACCAGATGAGGGTTAGAGATGAGGATGTGCAGAAGACAACTTTCAAGACTCGTTATGGACGTTATAAGTTTGTGGTGATGCCATTCCGGATCACTAACGCACAAGAAGTGTTCGTGGATCTCATGAACTAGGTATGTAGATCAATGCTGGATCGATCAGTGATTATGTTTATTGATGATATTTTGGTCTACTTTAAGACCAATGAGAAACACAAGGGGCACCAACGATAGGTTTTGGAGACCTTGACGAGGGAGTGGATTTATGCAAAATTCTCCAAATGCGAGTTCTGGTCATGGGAGGTGCAGTTTTTGGGGACATCGTCAACTAGAAGGGCATATTGGTCTATCCAGCCAAATTTAAGTCACTGATGTGGTGGGAAACTCAAAGGACACCATCTGAGATCCGAAGTTTCCTTGTTCTAGCGGGTTATTATCAAATATTTATTCAGGTTTTGTCCAAGATTGTTGTACCTTTGACCTGCTTGGCGAAGAATAATGTTATTTTCTGGTGGGGGCCTGATCAATAGGAAGTTTTCGAGACTCTGAGGAAGAGGTTGTGCGAGGCTCCAATTCTCACTCTTCATGAGGGTATGGATGTTTTGTAGTTTATTGTAATGCATCAATTTCAGGATTAGGAGGCATACTTATGTATAGGAGTCATGTGATTGTATATGCTTTGAGACAGTTGAAGCCTCACGAGGCAAATTACCCGACATATGATTTGGAGTTTGGGTCTGTGGTTTTTACCCTCAAGATATGGAGGCATTATTTATATGGGGTTAGGTGCACTATTTATAATAATTACAAGAGTCTGAGGTATCTGATGGATCAGTCGAACTTGAATATGAGACACCACAGATGGTTAGATATGGTGAAGGACTATAATTGTGAGATTTTGTACCACCCGAAGAGAACCAATGTTGTGGTCGATGCCTTGATTCGCAAGGAAGCAAGTACACCCATTAGGAATATGTGTTTGAGGTTGGTTATTGTTTCACAATTTTTGGATTTGATAAGAAATCTCAAGTGGAAGATCTGTGTAACACCCTGTTCTAGGTCATTCTGTGATTTAGGGCCATGGGTTGGAAGTTGATTTTGTAAAGGATATGGGTGTTAGGAGGAAAATTTTATTCCTAGAGGAAGGAGGTAATGATGGTTGAGAGATCTAACCTTTGAATTGTGTTTTAGGACGAATAGTTAAAAATAGACAGTCATAGGATGGGGCCTTGCATGAAATATGGATTTTCGTTCGAGAAAATTTTATTTTAAGATATCAAGAGAATATTGTGGGGCTCTTCAATACCTTTCTGTGGATAGAAAGAACGCCAAAGTTGGAGTTGAAGCGAAGAAGTTATAACAGTTTGAATATGGTGTTGGAGGTAATCATATGTTGGGTGTACTCAATGTACGGTGGGCATACTAAATTATCAGGTCATGTATTCAAGAGCATACGTGATCAGATGCCAAGCCCTAATTTGAGGGTTTTGATCCCCATTTAAACTCCTTAACTCCCCTAAACCCTTTCCATTCTCATCCTCCAGCCCTTCAACATCCTCCTTTGAAACCCTAATCCTAGTTTGAACCTTGTGAGCCAAAGAAGGTGTTTTTGAGTGCTTTAGAGTGTGCTTGGTGCATCTTGGAGAAGAAGGAACTCATTGGAGAAGCGTTGATTGCATTGGAGTTTGTAGATCCATACTTCGTTCACCCTATTCTTTCTTTTGGAGGTAGAAAACTTGAATCTTGATAACACATTTGTTAGATCTAGATAGTTTTGAGTATTATGAGCTTTTGGTCACTTTAGTGGATAAAGGTTAGATCTTGAAAGTTTGTGACCTTGTAATGGATAAAGTTGGAAACTCTATCCATCTAAACATCATATTGATTTAGATTTAAAGGTTGGAGACTTGGACTTAATGGATTAAGTTGATAGATATGCTCTTTTGGTCCCTTTGAGTCTTAAAAACTAGATCTTGGTGGTTTGGGCCATTCTAATGGATAAATTTTGCAACTTTATCCATTTTGAGCTATTAGGCTCCATAAAAATGTGATATTTGTCCTTGTATTTCTTCCATTCAAGTGTTATGATGTCTTAACATATTAATAAGTTAAGGTTTCAGATTTTGAACCTTTTCTAGACATGGAAAGTCATAAAGGTGGAAACTTTATGATTTGGAATGATGTTATGGGACTAGATCTGAGTGTTGGGTGAAAGGACTTAAGACAATAAGCACTTAATGGAAAAGTGCCATATGATCGAGTATGCTAGTAATACCTTTGAGTATGTTGCATGTACTCATATGGGATCCTGACTCTGGATGGTGAGTTTGCCATGCGTACGAACTGAGTGCGCTGAGCGTACTGTGCCTGAAGTTTAACCTTTGTTGACCGTTTAATTTTGACCAAGTTTGACCGTGGGTCAAACTTGAGGATTTTGTGCTATTAATTAAGATTTTATATGGTTCTGGTATTAGTGGATTCGTGGGTGCAAACAGTGCATAAAAAGGATCGTATCGTAGTGTTTCAGAGTTATTTGATTCAGGTGAGTTTTCTCATTGTGATTGTGGGTCAAAGGCACCAATTCCGGCCCATTAACTTGTGTATTTAGGAGGCTTGTTGTCTTTATGACTCTTGCGTGAGTGTCTGTATATATACCTGTTGACTAGTTGGGTCTTATTTTCTGTAATTATTATATGTGATATTGTGTATACTAAGACCTTGACTAGTCTTCGGGGTTGGTGATAACCCACAGGGCGTACTGTTTGTCCACAGAGACTTCGGGTAGTCTCCAGGGTTGCTGATAACCCACAGGGAGTGTTGTTTTCCCATTGAGAGTTCGTGTAGTCTCCAGGGTTGCTGATAACCCATAAATGTTTATTTGTGATGTGTTGTGTGTAGTATTATGGGGAACTCACTAAGCTTTGTGCTTACTATTTGTGGATTAAATGTTTTCAGGTTTTGCTATAATAATGGAGGTGGGTGACTTGATTGCATCACATCAATGGGAGACTTGTGCACATGATGAGTTTTGACGATACTCTGATAAATGTTTTAAGATTAAACGATCGTATTTAAGATTTTTAGTTGTGATTTGAATAAACACTTCAATTTTAAATTGAACATTTTGGGTTGAAATTTAGGGCGTTACAAGTTGGTATTTGAGCCTTGGTGTGAGGGATTCAGGCATACTCTCGAGTGTGCCTGAACTCAAACTGAGGAATTGGTAAAATTTTCTAAAAGATAATGATTTTTGAAAAAGGGTTTTAAAATAAAAGGGGGTGCAATGCGTGCATTCAGCCAAGCTCAAGTAAGTATTTCCTAAAATACCCATATATGTTTTATGATTAATGTTTAATATGAATATATGAAAATTTCATGCAAGATTAGGGCTAAGGATCTATTCAGTGTTGCATGGTAGGATGTCTGATTAGGAAAGATGCCTCATGCCTGTCGTGTGAGCTGGTAGTGATGCATGCTAGTGACTAGAGATCTTCAGGAGCTTCTGAGGTAGGGCTGCCTGTTTATGTAATGCTTTTAGTTCTAGATGCTCGAATAATGCTTGATCTGTGCTTTATAGGACTCACATCGATGTAAGTTATCTATCACATGAATATGTTAATTAACATGCAGTAAAGGTTAAATAATCTTATAGTGGTTGACTTGGACTTATTAGAGAACTATCGTTTGAGTCTAACCTTTGTGCGCTTGGGTCTTTTAGTCGAAGGATTATCTAAGCTTTGTTTCATGTAATTGTATTCGTAAAGTAGTTAGCTGACATTAGTAGAGGTCCTTCAGCAGCTGATGGCAGTGTGAGGTGGGAATCCTAGGAGAGCCTAGGAAGCACTTTAGTGTGAATGGTGCACTGTTTGTCATATTTTGGAGGGTATCATTATGAGAAAGTGACTTAGAGGATTCAGGATGATTATGAGGAAAGTACGGATATGTGTGGAAGGTAGTATTGGGCCCATACTACTAAAAGCACAAGATCCATACTAGAATCAAGGAAAGTCCTAGAAATTTTAAGGAGTTCGTGGAGGGCAGGAACATGGTTTGACACCATGAATCCGTTGCATCATTATGGTATTTATCAGCTTTTCAGTTATATGGTTGTCCAGGAACAAGACATATATGGTGATTGTGGCTATGTCAGTGTGGGTGAATGGTTCAAACTTAAATGAGTAGTTGATTTCGAGGTCTTAGGGGCCTTGCTTGTGGTAGTGCCAGTCTGAGTCTTGGGACTCAAGGAGGGAGCGGTTGGGACGAGCGGCTTGAGGATTTCAACCTTGAGGTCAACTGATCGGCCGATGGCTTATGATGTCATTTTCTATGTCGAGGATTCTGTCCTTCCGGTTTTTTGTATTGAGGGAAAGAGAGAGGGAGCATACGCTTTCAGAAATTGGAGGGGGAACCAGTAGGGGAAACTAGATGGTTGCGATATCTGCGAAATGGAGGGAAATGCAAAAGAGGATTCTTGTGGTTTGATCTCCTAGATATATTTCATATGTGGAAAGAGAGTCATTTTTTTAGATACTGTACGAGATGGGGAAAAGGGTATGCCTTATGTTGGTTTAGTTAGAGCGTGTTCTGGAAGGTTGTTCCAAATGACCAAGAGAAGTGAATCGGGAATGAAAACTTCTGTTATCTATGTTGTACCTTGATTTTGAAGATGATGTCTATTTTTTTATGAGTGATTTCCCGCGATGATGCGATGGTTAGGGATTTAAAGGGGAAATGTGTGGTAACCTATTTGTTTTTGTATAGAGAATTTATGCTATGAATGGACTATCAAAGTTATTGCTTGTGCATCTGCCTGGGTTTCTTGATGAAAGAGACGGTTATGAATGGGATGTTTCCAAAGTCTCCATTTATGATTCAGAATGTCTCTGAGTTGCTGGGACCTTATATGGGATATTATGTTGTGTTGTGTTATACATTCCAAGAGTCTGGGATGGTATGTATCTGAATGAGTCTGTTTGAAGTGTGTTTTTTTTGTAACGTTAGTTAGTGATAGATAGAACCTAAGCGGGGGAAAACTTGGCATGCTACTTGAAAGGTCATCGATATGTTTGACTTCATGGTTCTAGAGGAATGGGTTTCAAGGATCGGCAGTTCGGGTATGTAGGACTTTGGTTTAAGTCGAGGGTAAAAAGCAAGTTGTCGTTGATTTATGTGCTCAGGAATACATGAGTTGTCTTTGCGATAGGAAGATATTGGTCAGGAGTTCATTGTAGCCAATGGTCCCTTTCGGAGATGCAGATGAACTGGTCAAGAGGTGGTTAAGTTGCTTGGGTTGAGTGTCGGTTGTTAAAGGATTCGTCATCTAAGGTATAGATTGCTACTATCATTGGTCTATCAATCAACTTCAGAATTCGGTATGTGTAGTTCTAAATGGGTTAGTTTATTATAAGATTGGATTATTTGGTGGTTACTAGTGCATCTTCGATTGTTGAATGTTCTTGTTCATCGACAATGGGTGGGGATACTTCGAATGTTTTGAGTTGTATAATTGGAGGTCAATTATTGTGACAACCTATCGATAGGTTCGGTTATGGAAAATCTTTGCTTGTGGGTATGCTTTCCCTTAATTGTTGGACTGTAGGATTATTTCTTATGGTAGACTTGGGTTTGATTCGGTAGTAGGTAGAAAATTGAAGTGATTATCTACATGTTCCAATTGTGGGTATTTAGAGTTCCTTGTCACCAGTTCAGATTGTAGAAGAATGTGGAATTGTATCATTGGATTTGGGGGGGGGGGGGGGTACTTTAGATATGATAATCTTTGTTGAGAGTAGTAAAGTGATTCATCTGGTTTGGGTGTGAGAACCCAATATCGTTTGAACATGGGATCTTAGTCCAATATGCTCAGTGTGGTAGTGATTGGGTAGGAAGATTTTTGATGGCTAGGTAATCCAGTGATTATGAGGTTATTAGAATGTAGATGAATCCAAGTGAGGTATGGTCACTTGGGACCACTTGGGATAGTTCGAAGTGCAATCCATTTTAGAATTTATACCCATGTCATGGATTTGGATCAGTATATCTAGAGGGAGCGCCAGGGTCCCTTAAGGTTGGGAAGAAACCAAGATATATCAGGATTGTGAGTGTGGAGCAGACTACCGTTGGTCAGTGGGGCCTTGAACAGCTAATCGGGTGGTGCAAATAAGATATTATTTGATTAGGGATTAACCGGTAGGGCTGGTCAGCATGGTAGCATCCTAAGACACCTAGAGAATCAGTGCTAGTTGCAAGGGGGTTCAGGGTTAAGAAAGGAATAGTGTTCTTTGGTCAGTGGTGAGCATTGGAGAAAATGATATGGACTCATGGCTAGGTTCAGGCCGAGGGTTGTGTTAGGACCTCTATTCATGTTCTTATATGATGAAGGCTTTGGGGTATGAAGCATGACCCGAAAACCTGATAGAGTTTGGTAGGCGGGGTTTTGACTCATTGTGTTTCTAATTAGTGTGTGGTTGTGGGAGTGATTTAAGACTGCAGAGTAGCCGTAGCATTCACCAGGTTAGTGTGTGGTTGTGGAAGTGATATAATATTGCAAAGCAGTCGTATCATGCACTAGGATAAGAAGCGGTTGTGGAAGTGTTATAAGATTGGGGAGCAGCCGTAGCATTCACTAGGTTGGTAGGCGATGGTTATAGTGATAGAAGTCTATGACTTGGCTCGTGGAATTTTCTAGGATGATTTAGATCATCATAGGGTTGGGTGAAGGATTGTGAGTGGGCATCAACATCTGTAATACTTGCGAAATTGTAGGCTGGGTTGGGGCCAAATGTGATGTGAGAACTCGATTCGGTTTATTGTCATCACTAGGGTTAAGCGAACATGTTGATCGTTCATGAATTGGTTGGTTGTGTTTTCCTTGAATGGGAGTGAATGGTTGATGGATTCATGTTATTGGATAAACCAGGACCACCTGTACTTGTTCAATTTTTGACTCTGGAGCTTGTTTTGTTTTTGATGAGGATTTGTTTGGTACCGTTAAGCGGTCGGGGTGTATACGTTTCGGGTATCCGTAAAGTTGTTCAGGACGGATAGGTTTATGAATTTTAGGTTACGAAGTTGAGTCATTGTGGCAATGGTTTGGGATGGTTCTGTCTTCCTAGGAGTCATCGATCAACGTTCTTAGTTTCAGGTATAGCGGTTGAACAGTCGTGGGCATAGGGCAAATTTGAGGTTCATTCTTTCTTAGGGCATGTGATTTCCACTTTTTTGGGATCAACAATAATAAGGGTGGGTGGTTATCGGAGTGAGGTGACTTTCCCAATCGTCTTTGGGATTCATGGAGTTCATTCTGGATCGTTTGGTTTAGCAGAGGTGATAGTAAAGAATGATTTCGAGGACGAAATCTAATGTAAGTGGGGGAGAGTTATGACACTCTGTTCTGAGTCATTATGTGATTTGGGGCCGTAGCCCGAAATTTGATTTTGTAAAGGCTTTGTGCCTTAGGAGGAAAATTTTAGTCCTCAAGGAATAAAGTAATGATGGTTGAGAGATCTAACCTTTGAATTATGTTTTGGGCCGAAGAGTTGAAAAAGGAAAGTCAAAGGTAGGGGCCTTGCATAGAATATGGATTTTTGTTGGAGAAGTTTTTAGTCTAATATATCTAGATAATATTATGTGGCTCGTCAATACCTTTCCGTGGATATAAAGAATGCCAAAATCGGAGTTGAAGGGAAGAAGTTATATTAGTTTGAATATGGTGCTGGAGGTAGTAGTATGTTGGGCGTACTAACTGATCAGGTCGCGTATGCATGAGTGTACAATAGACATACCATTTGGTATGCTGAACGTACATGATCAAATACTAAACCCTAATCTGAGGGGTTTGATCCCAATTTAAGCTCCTTAACCCCCCAAACCCATTCCATTCTCAGCCTTTACCACTTTAACATCCTCCTATGAAACCCTAACCCTAGTTTGGGCCTTGTAAGCTAAAGAAGATATGTTTGAGTGCTTTGGAGTGTGCTTGGTGCATCTTGGAGAAGAAGGAACTCATTGCAGGGGTGTTGGTTGCATTGAACCTTGTAGATCCAGACTTTGTTCACCTTGATCTTTCTTTTGGAGATATAAAATTGTAATCTTGATAATGCATTTGTTAGATCTAGCTAGTTTTGAGTATTATTAGCTTGTGGTCACTTTAGTGGATACATGTTAGATCTTGAAAGTTTGTGACCTTGTAACGGACAATGTTGGAAACTTTATCCATCTAAACACCATATTAATTTTGATCTAAAGGTTGGAGACTTGGACTTAATGGATTAAGTTGATATTGATGCTCTTTTGGTCCCTTTGAGACTTAAAAACTAGATCTTGGTGATTTGGGCCATTCTAATGGATAAAGTTGGAAACTTTATCCATTATGGATCTATTAGGATCCATAGAAATGTGATCTTGGTCCTTCTATTCCTTCCATACAATTGTTATGATGTATTAATGGATTAATAATTTAAAGTTTCGACTTTTGGACATTTTCTAGACATGGAAAGTCATAAAGGTTGAAAATTTATGACTCATAATGATGTTATGGAACTAGATATGAGTGTTAGATGAAAGGACTTAAGAGAATAAGCACTTAATGAAAAAGTCACATCTGACTGCGTACATCAGGCCTACCTTTAAGTATGCTGGGCATACTCAGCCTAATGTTTGACTTTCGTTGAATGTTGACTTTTGACCACGTTTGACCGTGGGTCAAACTTGAGGATTTTGGGCTATTAATTAAGATTTTATCTGGTTATGGAGTTACTGGATTAGCAGGTGCAAGAAGTGCATAAAAGGGATTGTATCATAGTATTTCAGTGTTCTTCGATTCAATGAGTTTTCTCACTGCGCTTGTGGATCGAAGGCACCAATATTGGCCCACTAACTTGTGTATGTAGGATGCTTGTTGTCTTTTTGAATCTTGCATGATTGTCTATGTATATACTTGCTAACCAGCTAGATCTTATTTGTTGTTACTGTTATATGTGATATTGTGTATACAGATACCTTGAGTAGTCTCTAGGGTTGCTGATAACCCACAAGGCGTGTTGTTTGCCCACTAAGACTTCGGGTAGTCTCCAGGGTTACTGATAACCCACGGGGAATGATATTTTGCCACAGAGACTTCGTGTAGTTTCCAGTGTTGCTTAAACCATAGCTTTTTATTTGTGACGTACTGTGTGTGGTATTTTGGAGAACTTACTAAACTTTGTTCTTACGATTTGTGGTTTAAATCTTTTTAGGTTTTCTTATAGTAAAGGAGGGGCATGACTTGATTGCATCGAACTAATGGGAAACTTGTGCATGTGATAACTTTAGATGATACCTTGATAAATGTTTTAAGATTAAACAGATAAGATTTTGTAGTTGTGATTTGAATAAACACTTAAATTTTAAATTGTAAAATTTGGGGCGTTATAGTCTGAAGAAGGAAAATTGGAAGGAAAAAAGGATTAGGTGTCAATTTTCAATTTTTTTCAAGGTTGGTTGTGGATTACTGACCCAGTGCAGTAGAGTTTGGGTTTTGCTTGCAGGTAGGGTTAGATAGACATTATTGGAGGAGGCTTGTAAATAAAATTTTTTGATCCATCTGGCGGCTAAAAATACGTATTAAGATTTTGATTGACATACCGGTGGCCATGAAGAGGGAGATAGCATGGTTGGTAGAGCGGTGCTTGACTTGTCGAAAAGTCAAGGCTGATCTTCAGAGGCCCCATGACAAGATGCATTCGTTAACCATTCCCATGTGGACATGGGAGGAGATCACCATGTATTTTATCACGAAGTTGCTGAAGACGACATGTGGGGTTGATGCTATCTGGGTCATTATTGATAGATTGTCCAAGAGTTCTCATTTCATCCCTCTCAGTGAGAGCATTTCTACCTAGAAGTTGGCAGATGTCTATATCAGGAAGGTAGTTTTTCGACACGGGGTTCTGGTTTAGTGGTTTCAAACTATGATGTTCGTTTCACTTCCAGATTCTAGAAGAGGTTTCATGACGAGTTGGGTAATCAGCAACTTTTCAGCACCGCATATCACCCTCAGATGGACTGAAAGAGTGATTGGACTATCCAGACTCTCGATGATATGCTCAGGATGTATGTGTTAGGATGTGGCGGGAGATATTTACCTTCCATTAGCCGAGTTCTCCTACAACAACATTTATCATGCATGTATAGATCTAAATACCTTTGAGATGCTTTACGAGAGGACAGACCCTGATTTGTTGGAAAGAGGTCGGGCATCAGGTTATAGGGAGTACTAAGGCAGTACTCAAGACCACTGAGTTAATACAACATGTGCGCGATTGGCTGAAAACTGCGCAAAATCACAAAAGAGTTATGTCGACCGGAGACGTGCAATCCTGAAATTCCAGATTGGAGACTATGTGCTTTTAAAGGTGTCACCTTGGAACGGTGTCATTCGGTTTCAGAAGCGGGGCAAGTTAGGCCACCGGTATATTATGCCCCTCAGGATTATCACCCGGGTGGGCGTACCGACTGGATCTGTCTGTCAAGCTCAACCAGATCAGCAACACATTCCATGTCTCTCAATTACATGAATTTTTGGCTAATGATTCACCAGTGGTTAACTTGGATGATATTCAGGTTGATGAATGCCTGAACTATAGGGAGAGAACGATCATGATCCTTGATACGAAGATGAAGACCTTGCGCAACAAGGTGGTGGGTAAGGTGCAATGGTGGCACTGGAAGGGTTCATAGTGCACAGGGGAGCCCGGGTAGGAGATGAGAGAGAATTACCCAGAGTTATTTGCAACAGCGGACTTCGAGGATGAAGTCTGATTCTAGTGGGGGAGAGTTGTAACACCCGTATCCGTATGTATAATTCTTAATTTCAATTTTGCCATTTATGCATTGTGGATGATCTACACTAAGCGTAATATTTCCTCTTATGCTCGGCGTAGATAAAATATTCCATGCGTGGGTTTAATGCCCTACGATGGGAGTAGAGCAATTTACATTGGGCGAAGGAGAACATCATCTAAACTCTAATTGAGGGGTTTTGAGCCCTATCTAAAGGCCTTAAATCCTTGAGGGCCTCCCCTTGCTCTGATGGGTTTTGAGCATTCTAACACTCCTATGGTATACATGCAACCCTAGAAACCTTGTATATATGTTTTCTCTAATATACATGCAAATTTGATTTTTCCAAGGATCTCATCCTAACTAGCATGTTATGGGGTACTTGTAACATAAAAATCTAGTAGAATGACATACTTTTTCCTTGTGGTTGATTTCTTGGAGTTTTGAGAACCTAGCACCAATGATGTGAATGTCTCAAGTGGAATCACAAATCACCACACAACTTGGAAAACTTGAGAGAATAGTAAGGCACACTACAAATTAGCCTACCTTCTTTATCAGACAAACTAGTGCCATTTCATGTCCCAAAGACCTCTTTATATAGTATGGTGGATTAGGGTTACATCCATGTAAACCCTAATACCCATGACCTTTCATTTCCATAGGATCCATGGGTTAAAAACTCCATGGACTATCCATGCAAGCATAGCCCATCCTAAATGAACTTTGGCCCATTCTATATATAAGAGTCCATTAATTAGTTTCTTTTGATCACTAAATTAATTCCAAATTAATTAATGATCAATACTAATTAAATAATTTGATTTCATATTAATATATTATAACTTATAATATATTAATAAATCATAAATGTACTATTCTCAAAAGATTATCCGTACAAATTGTTTCGGTGAAGTGCAAACCAAATGGACCATGCCGGGTCAAGTTAAGTACATACCAAATATAGTTACGGACTTAGACACCTTATCCAATAATATCCCACTTGGATAAGTCTGATAATTATAGTTGCAAGTATGATTTCAGGATCTGACCAATAATCGTAGCTATTAAAACTCTGTTGAACTATGAAGTGCCATTTTAGATAAGTGATCATATAATCTTCTGTTCTCAAGATATCAGCCGGACAAATACATGGAACAACGTCGTACTTATTGTCCAACAATTTGTTTCCTGATTTCCGATTTGTTTAACATAGAACTAAACTGAACACATCAATTTGGTTCTGACCAGGCCCAACACATAGGTCAAAACAAAATCATCGAGGGGCCCAGATATTGCTTCTAATCCTCCAAGGATTAAAAGGAACATATAAACTTTGACTCATATGCTTGTACTACTACTTGTTGAATCATACACAAAGACACATTTTATAACATCAAGTTATTAATGCATTTTCGTACAATCAATGCACAACCAACTCATAGTTAACAACTCATATCTGTAGGCTTAAAGACTTATACGATATTACCGTCTCATGATCACTCGAGACAAATTCCATGAAGTGATACAAGTGAGCGTGGGTTTAATCCAATACTCAGAACGTATGAGAACTCATGAATGTTGTAGCAACTTTTGCTATGTCTAACACCTTAGACATCTACAAGCCCAATTCATGATAGTCTTGATTCATACCTACTTCCAAAGTATGATTGACCATGGAAAGTTTGAATAAAGTAATTATTTTGGAAGTCAAAACATGCAAAGTTGAAACAATAGTAAACGATTGACACAAGATAGCAATGCCTTACTTATAAATAAACAACAACTTTTATTTAATCATCAAATGTCAATTATATTTTACAAGTTTCAGAAATAGCTATCTAATCTATAAAACTAATATTGTCCTTCAGCCCGATGTGCCTCGCATGCTACAAATGCCTAACCCTAGTCAGGCCCTTCGTGAGGGGATTTGCTAGGTTCCCTTCTGACGATACCCTTTTATCTTGTGTCGTATGAAGTGATATTTTCTGTCAATGTGTCTTGATCTGCCATGATCTTTCGATTCCTTGGCTTACGTAACCACACTATTTTTGTCATAAAAAATCACCATAGGCTCCTTTAAGTTGGTACAACTCCAAGGTCTCTGATGAAGTTCTTCAGCCATATCGTCTCCTTCGCTGCTTCACTCGCTGCTATGTACTTTGATTCAAACAACGAATTAGCTATCATCTCCTGCTTGGAACTTTTCCAAGTAATTGCTCCTCTATTTAGGGTAAATACCCAGCCTGACTGAGAGCGGAAGTTCTCCCTGTCAGTCTGAAAGTTGGCGTCGCTATACCCTACTACTCTCATGTCATCACTCCCACCAAGGGTAAGAATCCAATCCTTAGTCCTTCGTAGGTACTTGAGAATGTTCTTTACCGCAGTCCAGTGAGCCTTGCCAGGGTTCCCCTGATATCTGCTGACCATGCTCAAAGAAAAGACCACATCACGGCGGGTACAAGTCATAGCATACATGATTGAGCCAATAGCGGAAGCATATGGTAGTTGACTCGTCTCTGCTACCTCAGCCTCTGCAATCAGGGCCTAAGCCTTACTCAGTTTGGCATTGCTTTGGATCGGTAAATCACCTTTCTTTGAATTATGCGTGTTGAACCTCTTCAATACCTTGTCCAAGTAGGTGCTCTGACTAAGTCCAATTAGTCGTTTACTCCTATCTCTCAATATCGTTATCCCTAGGATATAAGCAGCTTCTCCAAGGTCCTTCATAGCGAAACACTTCCCAATCCAGGATTTAATCTACAGTAAAGTTGGGATGTCATTTCCTATGATTAGTATGTCATCCACATACAATACCAAAAAGCTAACTATACTTCTACTATCTTTGCCATATACACATGACTCATCCTTGCTTCTTGAAAAACCAAACTCTTTGACTTTCTCATCAAAACAAAGATTCCAACTGTGAGATGATTGTTTCAATCCATAAATGGATTTCTCAAGCTTGCACACTCCTTCAGGGTACTTTGCATTGACAAAACCCTTTGGCTGAATCATGCAAACATCTTCAGCAACCTTTCCATTAAGGAAAGCAGTTTTGTCATCCATTTGCCATATTTCATAACCATGAAATGCAAGAATGGCTAGCATAATGCTAATAGACATAATCTTCGCTATTGGTTAGAAGGTATCATCATAGTCAACTCCCTGAGTTTGAGTGAAGCCCTTCGTAACCAATCGCGCCTTATAAGTGTATACTTTCCCATCCATGTCGGTCTTCTTCTTGAAGATCCATTTGCACCCGACCGTCTTACGACCCGATACATTGTCAACCAAGTTCCAAACTTGATTGTCATACATGGACTGGATCTCACTGTCCATAGCCTCTTTCCATTTAGCAGACTCAGGGCCTGCCATGGCTTCCCTATAGCTATTAGGTTCATCCAAATTTACCAATGTACTATCGCTGATAAATGTATCACCTTCCACAGTAATATGGAAACCATAGTAATGCTCAGGTGGATTCCTAACTCTAGTGGAATGCCTCAGAGGTATAGACTTGTCAGTTTGTTCAACAAGAGTTTCCTCCTCAGGTTGATTGCTAGGGTTTGAGGTTCCTTCACCACTTGACTCTTGAAGCTCTTCAAGGTCAATTTGCCTCCTACTGTTTCCTTGGCTTATAAATTCTATCTCGTGAAAGACCCCTCTCCTTGACACAAAGACCACATTCTCACTGGGTCTGTAGAAGAGGTAACCAAAAGATTTCTGTGGATAGCCGATGAAAATGCACCACTCACTATGAGGTTCGAGCTTGTCGTGAGTCTCACATCTCACGAAAGCCTCGCAACCCCAAATCTTGATGTGGTCTAAAGTGGGAACTTCCCAGTCCACATCTCGTGAGTTGTTTTGGAAAACTTCTTGGTATGGACTAGATTAAGGATATGGGCGGAAGTCTCCAAGGCATACCCCCCAAAACGAGATTGGTAATGAAGATCAACTCATCATGGAACGAACCATGTCGAACAAGGTTCGATTGCGCCTCTCAGCCACACCATTAAGCTGTGGTGTTCTGGGAGGTGTCAATTGTGAAACAATTCCACATTCCTTAAGATATTCAATGAACTCCGGACTAAGATACTCTCCACCTCGATCGGATCGAAACATCGTAATGTTCCCGCCCAACTGATTCTCCACTTCCTATTTAAACTCTTTGAACTTTTCGAAGGTTTCTGACTTATGCTTGATTAAGTAGACATAACCATATCTACTGTAATGACCAGTAAAAGTCACATAGAAGTGGCTAGCATCCCTTGTGGCGGTTTTGAAGGGTCCACATACATATGTGTGTATGAGGTCCAACAAACCTTCAACCCTAGCACAAGTACCAATGGAGGGTGACTTAGTTATTTTTCCAAGTAAACAAGACTCGCAACTATCATCTAATCTTAAGTCAAATAATTCCAAACTCCAGCCTTTTGGAGTTGGCCTATGCGCTTCTTATTAACATGTCCAAGACGACAATGCCACTAGGATGCTTTGTCCAAACTAGTGGAAGAATCCATATGCAATAAATTATTTCCTAAGTTGTCTACAACCGACACAGTTTCATATACACCATCACAAGGTAATTCTTTAAAATAAAGAACACCATTATAAAAAGCATTAATACCACCACATTCATTATCAAATGAAAAATTAAATCCTTGTTTGTACAAACTATGAAAAGAAATAATATTTCTAGTCATTTCAGATGAGTAACAACATTTATTCAAATCTAACATTAACCACTACTCAGCAATAAAGAATAAACTCTAATATTGGTGACAGGTGAAGCTTTCCTATTCCCCATGATCAAGTTTATCTTCACGTGCTCCATATCCTCACTTCTTCTTAGGCCCTGCAAATCAGAACATATGTGAATACCACAACCTGTATCAAGGACCCAAGAATTAGTATGCGGTGAGTTATTAGATAATATAGTGTAAATACCTGCATGGGCAGGTTTAACCTTCCCATCCTTAACATCTTGCAGGTACTTGGGGAAGTTTCATTTCCAGTTCCCCTTATTACGATAATAGAATCATTAAAATTCTTTTGGGTTGGAAGAGGGAGTGACAGAACGCACTTTCATTCCACTCAAAGAGGAGCCATCAAGAGACTTTCCCTTGGTACCCTTCGAAGGGGTCTTCCTCTTTTTCGCTTTACCTTGCCTGATTGCCAGAATAGGGGCAGTGTTAGGAGTAGGACTGGAAACAACCGATTTACCTTTTAGACCACTTTTGACAGTATTCAAAAGTCCTTGAAGCTTGCTGAGTGTGACCTCCTCCTTGTTCATATGATAAGTCATTCAGAATTGATCATAACAAGTAGGTAAGGAGTGCAGTATGATGCCTATAGCCAACTCCTCAGGGAAGTTCACATTCAACTTCAGCAAATAATCCACAAACCTTTGCATTTTCTGCATGTGGCCCGTGATGGATTCACCATCCTCCATTCGGGTTGTTATCATGGAAGAGATGATTTCATACCTCTCTTGACGAGCACTCTGATGGTATCTGTCCATCAGGTCCATGTTCTTCTCAAAAGGGTAAAAGTCCTTATAGGACTTTTTGAGTTCAGCTATCATTATAGCCAACATGATACATGCCACCTTGGTGGCATCTCTCTCATGGGTCCTAAAGTCAGCGATCTCCTGTGGAGTAGCAGTGGACTCATCGATCCCCTTTAGCTCCTTGTCAAGGAAATATTCCTTGTCCTCGTAACTTGTTACCATCCTGATGATCCTAATCAAATCATTAAAGTTGGAACCATCAAAGATGACTCTCCCACAAAGGTTCATGAGAGAGAAGGAGTCGGTAGGGTCTAAGCCAGAAGCATTGTTGGAAGACATCTGAAAAGAAGAAAGACAAGTTTAGATTAGATAAAGAGTCCTTAATAAGACACCCAAATGAAATATTAAGGTTAGGACCCAAACACAATACTTTATAACATGGAAAAGGGATTCCATAATCCAAGCTATAAAATATTTGAAGGTAGGCGAATGACAATTCACCAGATTCCACCATGAAAAACGAAACAAATTATTAGGTTTTAATTGGATTGAAACTCCTAGATTCCTTTGAGATTCATTGAACTTTTCAATGGCATGTTTAAATCTCGATCGTGCTCTCTCAAGTTTGTGACTGGGATGCCGAGGATCACAAACAACGTGTGAATAACCATGCAAATTAACTTGGTACCCTTAATTTTTATCACCTAATTGATGTACCAGTTAACCACACACGCTCCACCAATCTATGATAAACATTAAGTTACCCTTTTCCACACTTACCAGTCCATGTTAGTGTGTCGGTTAACCAGGCATGCTCTATTAATGACTTGGTAAGGTGCAAAGTGTAATTTCATGGGTTAGCACCAAATTCACATTTTCCTAAAGTAAATAAGAATTGGAATTTATAAAAGGTTTAGTTACTTTTTTTGGATATAAAAATCCAAATTTTTGGTTGTCTTTCAATATTTTAATTGTCATCGTACAATGAGTGAGATGGAAAACGGGCAACAAGCTGTGCCGCTAAGTCTTTTTGAATGGTAGAGCTAATTCTTTTAAAGACTACATCCAAAGATCTAGGGGATATAACATTAATATGCATGATTCGTTTTACTCTTTTAAGAAGCTCTACCACATCCGGTGCGAGGAAACCAAATGAATCAAATGCAACTGGTATGAACACGTGTTGATTTTCCATGAACGATTTCTCATGTTTGGTGACTTTGCCTATAGCTGCTTTTAAAGCAGGATGTCCCGCAGTGAAACCCCCAATCCTCAGGGACACGATAGGGGATACCCCTATAAGATCCACACATGTGTGTTACCCTCCAACCCATCCAAAAATAAAACAGTCAGCCGGTCTGAGGGTTGACCTTCCTTCTGTCGGGTCAGTTAAGAAATTATCAGGTGCCTCTTTAGTAGCGGAAACCCGACACGCTTAAATATGTTAAAAAAACATCCCTAACCATATCGTGCCTGTATTTGAACCCCATGAGTTCTTTACAGTGAACTGCATGCTCTCCAAAAGAGTCCAAACATGCCTTGCAACACAGAGGACATATCTCATCAGCTGGGAATATGGGAATCAGGAGTCGATATTTTAGAATAGTACGATACTCCACGGGAGACTTGCGTTGGCCAAGCCTATCTATACGGATAGCCAAAAGAAAATCTTGAGCATGTGGTTCACGTAAGCACTGGAAAACCGCTTTTTGCCGACCCGTCATGTCTAGATGCACTTCCATATCTTGGACAATTTTACAAAAAGGGAACTCGCTAGTGTATTCTGGGATTTAGGGGGGGGGGGGTGTCTTTAGTAGTAAAATTGTTAAGGTCAAAATCTGGAAGCTTGTTGCGAAGGGATGCCAAGGCACAATCATAATTAGAATCCATACCATGTATACCACTATCCCATAAGATGTGGTCTTGCAATACCCATGATTGGGTCGTTGAGGCAACAAAAGCATAGGAGGTAGCCTCTACTGCCGAGTATAAACCCAAACCCCCAAACATAATGGGTAAGGAAGCAATTCTCCATTGTATGTCACCAAAGAAAGGGTCCCCACAAGTCAAGGAAGTGGCGGGGAGAGAGTGGACACCTATTAAGCAACCATTTTATAGGCAACAACCTTATACCCCCTTATAGACCGCCTTCGTGAATGAGGCCCACTAACAGTAAGACTGACTTGATCTTATACATACATATATATATATATATATATATATATATATATATATATATATATATATATATGTATATATATTAAATTGTAATATTATAAAGTATAAGGGTTGAATTTTAAACTTTTAAAAATTCTAGGGATTGGAATTAAAGTGTGTGTGAGACTTTCCAAATTCCAAAACTTAAGGGTACGTTTTGAAAATATTCAAAACTTTTCATTTTTATATCTTATGAGGTTTAATGGTTTTAAAGAAAAGACTTTTGGAATTCCATAACTTGAGGACAAGTTATGGAGCCCATTAGTTGGCATTAATATTAAGAATTACACTAACAAACAATTTGAAAATAATTCCTATGATCTACCAAAACTCATAAGCATGAACATCCATATCAAAAGTTTTCAAGAATCATATAAACATAATATAAAACTTGAAACTTTGATAATTATCATTGAAATTGGATAATCACAATTATTATCACATCAAAAACAGATTTACCAATCTAAAAATAGTTTAGGGTAATGATCCTAGTCCAATTCCAGCAACAAAACTTGAAATTCTTCACACAGGGCCTCCTACTCGACGATTGAAAGAACCTATTCCACAAGTAGGATGAGTTTTCACTTGGACTCGTCGAGTCCCCCCATGGACTTGGCGAGTTCACTGAACAGTGAGCACAATTTCAACTTTTTCCAGCAATTTGCATCAAGTATAATGAAAACAAGCCTAAGATCTAATACCACTGAAGGGTTTTGAGCATTCTAACACTCCTATGGTGTACATGCGACTCTAGAAACCTTGGATGTATGTTTTCTCTAATATACATGTAAGTTTGATTTTTCCAAGGATCTCATCCTAACTAGCATGTTATGGGGTTCTTGTATTATTAAAATCTAGTAGAATGACATACCTTTTCCTTGTGGTTGATTGCTTAGAGTTTTGGGAGCCTAGCACCAATGATATGAATGCCTCAAGTGGAATAACAAATCACCACACAACTTGGAAAACTTGAGAGAATAGTAATGCACACTAGAAATCGGCTCACCTTCTCTATCACACACTAGTGACATTTCGTGTGCCAAAGACGTCTTTATATAGTATGGTGGATTAGGGTTACATCCATATAAACCCTAATACCCATGACATTTCATTTCCATAGGATCCATGGGTTAAAAACTCCATGGACTATCCATGCAAGCTTAGCCCATCATAAATGAACTTTGGCCCATTCTATATATATATATATATATATATATATATATATATATATATATATATATATATATATATATATATAAGAGTCCATATTTAATTAGTTTATTTTGATCACTAAATTAATTCCAAAATAATTCTTGATCAATACTAATTAAATAATATGATTTCATATTAATATATTATAACTTATAATTTATTAATAAATCATAAATATACTATTCTCAAAAGATAATCCATACAAATTGTTTCGATGAAGTGCAACCCAAATGGACCATGCCGGGTTAGGTCAAGTACATACCACATATAGTTACGGACTTAGACACCTTATCCAACATGATCAACCTCCACCCTTATATTCACTGAACACGAAACCCTAGATATCTTGTGAGAGTTTTGAGGCCTTAGTGTTGTATGAATTTTTTTTGAGGAAGTAGTCTATTGGAAAATCATTTGTGAGCTCTAGGCTTTGTAGATCCAGACTAAGCACTTCATCATCCACCTCTAGGAGGTATAAAGCTTATATCTTGATGTTCCTTTATGATAGATCTAGTTAGCTCATGAGTTTTTATGCTTTTTGTCCCACAACCTTGGTCTAAATGGATTTGAGCTACCCCACACCTTATGAGTATCATTTCTAGATGTTTTTGAGCTTGTAGAGTCATAAAAATGGGACCTTGGTCACTCTCATCCATCCATGCATGAGCTCTTGGTCATTAGAATGTTTTATGGACATAGGGTTTGGCCTTGTATTTTAGCCATGAAAAGGCATAATTTTAGATACTTTACCCCTTAGGACGTTCATTAGATCCAAATTTGAGGATTTGATGGTTGGTCTTTTTGTATTAAGAGCTTAATAGAAAGTTGGTGAATCAGTATGTTATGCTAGGCATAATATGAGCTATGGTTAGCATAACTTGGAAGTTCCCTATTTTGCATCAGAGGCTCTATGCTGAGAGTAGATCATGGTGTTACGCTGGATGTAGCACCACAAGGTTGAATTTTGGACAAAATATATATTAGGTCAAGTGGAGTGGGTTCTAGTCTTGGAAGGGTAAAATGGTCTTTTACCCCAAGTAGAGTAACTATGAACCAATACACATGAGTATGGATTATTACCATAATTTCTTATTAGGGTCTTATTGTGTATATGATTAGTGTGAAGAGTTCAAGTATCGGCATATCGAGTGTGAGATTTGTAGGTCAGTTTTCTAACAATAGTGTGTAGGATGCTAGCTATCTTTGCGACTCCTGAATTGATATGTTGGGCTGGGCCTATTTTGTATATTGGGTTGGGACCGTTTTGTATACTGGGTGGGGCTCGATATGATGAGATTGGTCCGATATGAATGGTGGGGTCCGATGTTATGTATGTTATGTGGTATTTTTGGGAATTCACTAAGCATTTTGCTTACTGTTTTTTGGTTTAACACTTTTTGGTATTTCTAGTTCTAAAGGGAAGGGCCCAAATTAACTGCACATCATTTCCCCTATGATTTTCTACATTGATGACTTTTTTTTATACTCTAATATTTGAGATACATTTATATCATATTTGATTTTGGAACAAATGATGGATTAAAAAAAAAATATCAGTATTTTGGGATGTTGCATAATGAAACTGAAACAGGAACAATTTTGAATCAAGAGACTTCTCTTGTTTAAGCTAAATATGGGGTTAACATTCTTAAAACAATCATAAGTTTGATGAATTTGTTTGTAGAAGTTGTTAAGGTACTTAAATATGTTGAAAAAGAAGAGTCTACTTTATCTAACCGTAAGCTAGAAAAAGGTATTTTGTCGTATTTTATAACAAATGATTATGTGTTTATTTGACATATGATGTTGGAAATTATATGCCTTATGTAAGGATATCTTTTCAAAGCATCTTCATAAAAAAGATCAAAATATTCAGAAATGACTTCATTAGTAAAATGGACAAAGAAAATTTTGCTAGCTTTGAGAAAGGATGAGGTTCCATAGAATTTTAAAGAGGTGTGTGTTTTTTTGTTAAAAACATAGTATTGGAATTGTGGTAATGCTAGAATATCATGTTACCTCACGAAACCGTAGGATCAATATGACCAATCAACATCATTTTGAAGTTGTGATTTTTAACATTGTTTTGGATATGCAAATTCAAGAATTTGGGGATCGATTTAGTTACATTTTCACATAATTTATAAAGAACAACACAACTACAAAATAGTCCTCTAATGACACACAAACAATGACACACATTGATTTACGGTACATATTTTTTGTGTGTCCTAAATGCAATGTCAGGTTTCAAAAATTTGAAGGATAGAGGTCACGCATTTGTGTGCGCCCTAAAATTAGCGTCCCACAAAAAAAGTTAATAACATGGAGGGCACTTATCTTAAATGGGTGTCATCTTGAAATGTTGCTTTAATTTTTTTTTCAAACGTACGTCTCGAACTTTAAGTATCAATACTAAATTTCACAAAAACGTAGGACCATTCTAGCTAGGGCTTTTTTAAGAATGAAAACGCTCTCACTTCTCCTTGGCCTCTACGACAATCGATGATCTCAGTACCTCACCTTGCTGACAACCTCTTTGGTCACTTCTTGTCTGGCGACCATAGGGGCACTTCTCCTCCGGTGACCTCAGGGTGACTTCTCCTTATTGGCGACCTCAGGCTCACCTGACCTCTTCGAAGACTGCATCGATTGCTCAAATTTATAAATTACATTCATAGAGAAGAATAGGAAGGTGGATGAGGATTGAGTATTGTGTCACAAATTTCTCTTCCATTAGTTGAGTTCGGTTTTATTTTATTGAAGAAGGGTTTGGATAAGTGTTGTGAGATCTAGAGAGAAGGGGAACTTAGGGTTATACTAAATCATAATGAATGTGATGCGTCGTTTAAAGAGTATTGCATTTGGTCGTACTTCTGTTTCGGATACCGTAGGTTTCTAATAATTTGATGTAAATTTTATCAGAATTGAGGAATTTTGTGTTGTCTTGAGTGTTTTCTTTTCGATCGATGGAAACTAATGTTTTCTTTTTGAAATATCGTTTGTTCGTGTTGTTCTCTATATTTCATTGTTGTGTCACATTCAACAAGTTTTCATGGGAATGATAATGAGTGTCTTTCAGTTTTAGAAGATCATTAAATCTGGGTGGTTTTTTGTTTCGATTACTATAAGTTTTATTGTTTTGGTTGACTTCGATTACTTAGATTTAAGTTTTTAAAAGATGGAGAAAGTTTCGATTGTGCCTTGTTTTCTCACATTTTCATTATTGGAAACTAAACTTTTCAAAAATATTTTAGTTCCTTTGTTTTTTTATCAATGAAGATAAAAGGGTTTTGAAGATACATTAATTTTTATTTTATCCATCTATTCAGAGAAAGTTAAAACATTTTGCTACATTGATGAAAGCTAAATATTTTCTAGATTGATCTATTTTCAAGATCCTTTTCCAATACGTTTGGTTTTTTGGTGGTTTTTGTTGTTTTATCGATAAAAGCTAAATTTTCTTGATTGTGTTGTATTTTGATCCATTTATTTTTAGTAATATTCAAGTAGTTTCACGAAAATGGATTATTTGTTTATTGTGTTCTTTTGAATTAGTTTGAGATGTTGTTTGTTCTTGATGGTTCTCATTATACTAGTAGTAAAATAGTAGCATAATAATAATAATCATCAACAACATCATTATGTTTAATCTAAATTATATGCTATTTGATGCTATGTATTTTGAAAAGTTCAAAACTTGCCCTTAAGTTTTGAAATTTAAAATTTTAATTAAAAGTTTAATTTGAAATTATTAAATTTCAAACCCTAGAATTTTACAAGTTTAAAATTCACCATATACTATTAAAATATTATAAGAATAATTATTATATATGTATAACTTAGATGTTTGTCTTACCGTTAGTAGGCCTCATTCACGGAGCCGATCTATAAATGGGGTATAAGGTTATGGCCTATAAAATGGTCGTTTAATGGGTGTCCACTCTCTCTCACCGCTTCCTTGATTGGTGGAGGGTCATTAGCCGAATGGGTAGGATAGGACAACCCTTTCATCATTAAAAGTATAATGAGTTTATAAAGTATCTAAATGTTTTTACAAAATTCCCAATCTTTGTTACTTTAGGAAAAAGTGAATTGGTGCAATTCTATTAAATTACACTTTGTACCTTTGCTAAGACGTTAGTGGAGCATGTGTGGTTAACCGGCACACTAATTGAGCTCTAAGAAAAGGTGGCAAATGGTGAATCGATGTTTTTCATGGTTCGATGAAGCGCGTGTGGTTAACCGACACGTTGAATATGTGAGTATAACATTGAGGGCACCATGTACATTTGCAAGGTTATTCTCACCCGCTTTGTGATCCTCGGCATCCCAGTTACAAACTTGAGGGGCATATCAAGATATAAACATGTCATTGAAAAGTTTAATGAATCTCAAAAGATCTAGGAGTTTTTTAATACATTTAGAACTTAATTTTTTTTTTCATGGTGGAAAATTAGTGAATTGTCATTCACTTAACTTCAAATTATTTGCATGTTATATTATGACATCCCTATTCTAATTTGTAAATAATGCTATTGGATCCTAGCCCTAGTTTGTCATTTGGGTATTTAATTGGGGATTCATTCTTAATCAAACTTGTCTCTTTTCTATTTTAGATGTCAAACGTAAACAACAACGCTTCTGGTTCCTCTGGCTCGTTCTCACTCATGAACTTGTGTGGGAGATTGATCTTTGACGGGTCCAATTTCAATGATTGTATCGGCAACATTCGAATGGTCACTCGTTACAAGGACAAGGAGTATGTCCTTGATGAAAAGATAAAGGGAATCAACATCAACATTGCCTCTGCTGAAGAGATTACTGCCTTTGAGGCCCATGAGCATGATGCTATGAAAGTCCAGTGCATCATGCTGGCAGCTATGACTACAAAACTCCAGAAGTCCTATGAGCACATGTATCCCTATGAGATGCATCAAGATCTGTTGTGTAACACCGTAAATTTCAAGACAAAATTTTCATTTAAAATAATCATTTTATTCTTAGAAACACTTGTTTAAAATCTCATTCATAGTCGATTTACAAAACATGACTCCATTTTCACTTGCATAGAAAACCAGGATCCTCCAAAATATGACTCTTTCTCTGGTGTGTACAATCAAGCCGGTGCCGTCCCGTGATACTGAAAGAAACCTGAAAAACATCACACAAAACACTGTAAGCACGAAGCTTAGTGAGTTCCCCAAAATACCACACATAACACATATTATCCACTCGAGGCTATAACTCTATGGGTCCGTGCACCCAAACTCTGTGAACCCTCAGGTTCTAACTCTGGGAACCTTCCGGTTCCAACTCTATAAACATGCACAACATAAATCACATAGAAATAATGCAGTACAACACATCACGTACATATAGCATACAAATACTCTGATCACATAACTTTGGTTACCTACTCAAGGTAAAGTATAGTGAGAAGACTCACCTGGCAAGCAGAAAGCAGATATCCCCACACTTGAATCTCGAACTCGCCACCGCCTAACACGTAAGGCAAATACTCTTATGAATATAACTCTCGAGACTAGAATAAATCCTCTCATAACACCCTCTTATGGGTAAAAGACTATTTTACCTTTCTCTTGGCCCAAAGGCCACATCGCTGACCAAACCCTAAAAGTCAACAGCCAACCCTTGGTCGAAATCGAAGTCCTCAGTCTAAGTCAACCCCTGACTGACCTTACTCGCCGAGTCAACCCTGTGACTCATCGAGTTCCCATAATCAGAACTTCACTCAATCTGCGACCTAACTCGCCGAGACTCGCCGAGTCCAACAACTCTGAGTCCACTCGCACACAACTCACCGAGTCATCCCTCGACTCACCGATTCTCGACTCAACCAGAGAATATTTGGGACTCTTCGACAAGACTCGTCGAGTCCAAGAACAGACTCGCCGAGTCTACGGCTATCTTCAACCTACTCGCCGAGTTCCAGGCCATCTTCATCCAACTCGTCGAGTACACCCATGTGACTCGCCGAGTACCACCGTTCTGAATCCATTCCGAAGCATTCCAGGCCATGCAACTGCTCCAAAACCTAGATCTAGTCTCCTACCACTCATCCATCACGTAAAGTGGCAAACTTTACGTGAATCCAAAGAGATCTAAGCCATTTGCACATTGGGCTCGGATTTGGGACAAGATGGCTCCATCAACCACTCACAAACAGGGACTTTCATGCACTCTAGACCTTCTCCCTTCCAGATCTGAGGTAGCAACCTCAGATCTAGCCTCTAAACTCCAATACATCCAAAGATATGATCTCCAACACCCCCAAAATGATGCATCTAAGAAATAACAACTCAAAAAAATGAGATATTACCTCAAAAGAATACCCCAACTGAAATGAGACTCGAATCCAAACAAAGCTCCTTGCTCCAAGCCTTCAATCTCCCAAAATTCCTTCATAATTACTCCTCCAAGCTCCAATCCATTCAACAATGGAGCTTCTTCGTGATTTAGGGTTTTCTGGGGCTCAAGGGGTGATAAAGAGGCTGGGAGGAAGACATAATGATCATTATATAAGGCTCAACCCCGGGAATTAGGGTTTTCTCCACTCAGCGCCTACTCGCCGAGTCCAATACACTGACTCGCCGAGTCGGCCACTTAACACGCGACCAAGTCGCGACTCTACTCGCCGAGTCCACACATGGACTCGCCGAGTCGCTCTTTCCCAATTTACTCTTTTAGCCGTTCAGCTCTACTCTTGATATTTCGGGATGTTACATGTTGGACTGGTACCACCAAAGCGCTAGGCAACAGAGGTACAAGATCATCACTTTGATGATCACTGCCAAAATGGGTAATGGAGTCCCTTAGTGCTCATCTGCAAAAGATGCAGAGATATGTTGATCGCCTGCTAAATTTGAATGTTAACTTTGATGAAGAGTTGGCAATTAACATCATCCTTCACTCTTTGGCCTCCCTATTACAACAAGATTTGCATGACCTACCACATAAACAAGGATGAGGTCACTTTGAGCAAGCTTCAAGGCTTGTTGAGGACTACTAAGAGCAACCTCAAATACAAATTTGTTGCATCAACTCCTACTCCTACTACTGCCCCAATTTTAGCAATTGGGCAAGAGAAGGGTAAAAAGAGGAAGGATCCCTCAAAGAGCCACCATAAGGGAAATTCCCATGATGACACCTCTTCTAGTGGAACCAAGGCTGGCCCTGCTAAACCCAACTCCAACCCCAAGGAGGCAAAGTGCCACCACTAGCACGAAATAGGGCATTAGAAGCGAAGTTTCCCGAAATATTTGCAAGATATCAAGGATGGAAATATCAAGCCGTCCTACGTAGGTATTTACACTATGAAATCTAATGATTCATAACATGCTATTTCTTGGGTACTTGATACAAGATGTGGTTTTCACATTTGTTCTGATTTGTAGGTCCTAAGAAGAAATAGGGATGTGGAGCATGGGAAGATAAACTTGATCATGGGGAACAGAAGATCATCACCTGTCACCAAGATTGGAGTTTACTCTTTAATGTTTAGTAATGGATTAGGATTAGATTTAAATAATTGTTGCTATTCGCCAGATATGGCAAGAAACATCATTTCTTTTCATGGTTTGTATAGGCAAGGTTTTAGATATTCATTTGATTATGAAAAGGGTTCTATTAATGCTTATCTTAATGGTGTTTTCTATTTTGAAGCATTGCCTTATAATGGAATATATGAAACTGAGATGGTTGTAGAAAATTTAGGAAATGATGTGTTGTGTATTGATTCTTCCAATGGTTTGCATAAAACATGCTTGTGGCATTGTCTTCTTGGACATGTCAACAAGAAACGTAAGCCCAACTCCAAAAGGATGGAGTGTTAGAGTCATTCTACCTTACGGACGATGACGTGTGCGAGTCTTGTTTACTTGGAAAGATGACCATGTCACCCTGCACTAGCACTTGTGAAAGGGGTGAGGGTTTATTGGATCTCATACACACTAATGTGTGTGGGCAATTTAGATCCACCACAAGGGATGCGAGCCGCTTCTATGTGACTTTCACCGATGATTATACAAAATATGGGTATATCTACTTAATCAATCACAATTTAGAAACCTTTGAAAACTTCAAAGAGTTTAACCAAGAAGTGGAGAATCATTTGGGCAAGAAAATCGAGATGCTTCGATCTGATCGAGGTGGAGAGTACCTATGTCTTGAATTCCACGACTACCTCAAGGAATGCAGAATCGTTTCACAATTGACGCCACCTAGGACACCGTAGTTGAATGGTGTGGTTGAGAGGCGTAATCGAACCTTTTTAGACATGGTTCATTCCATGATGATTTTTGCTTCGCTACCTATCTCATTCTGGTGGTATGCCTTAGAGACTGCCGCCCAGATCCTCAACTTAGTCCCTACAAAGAAGGTTTCCAAAACACGTCACGAAATGTGGACAGGGAAAGCTCCCTCATTGGCACATATCAAGGTTTGGGGTTGTGAGACTTTCGTAAGACGAGAGACTCACGACAAGCTCGATCCTTGTAATCAGTAGTGTATTTTCATCGGCTACCCACATAAGTCATTTGGATATCTTTTCTATAGACCGAGTGACAATGTTGTCTTCGTTGCAAGGAGAGGGGTTTTCCGAGAGCGAGAACTCATAAGCCATGGGGACAGTGGGAGGCGAATCGATCTTGAAGAGCTTCAAGATTCGAGCGCTGAAGGAACCTCTAACACTGGTGCTCAACCCGAGGAGGAAACTCCAGTTGAACCTATTGACGAATCGTTACCTTTTATACATTCTAGTAGAGTTAGTGTTCCACCTGTGTTTTATGGTTTTCATATAACAAGTGAGGGTGATACGTTTGTTACTGATAGTACATTAATAAATTTGGATGAACCTAACAGCTACAACGAAGCCATGGCAGGCCCAGAGTCTGCGAAATGGAAAGAGGCTATGGACAGCGAGATTCAGTCCATGTCTGACAACCAAGTACATAATTTGGTTGACAACGTGCCAGGTCGTAAGACGGTCGGGTGCAAGTGGATCTTCAGGAAGAAGACCAACACGGATGGGAAGGTACACACTTATAAGGCGCAATTAGTTGCGAAGGGATTTACTCAAACTCCCAGAGTTGACTATGATGAGACCTTGTCACCAGTTGCGAAGATAAAGTCTATTAGGGTGATGTTGGCCGTTGCTGCATTTTATGACTATGAGATATGGCAGATGGATGTTAAAACCACTTTCCTTAATGAAAAGTTGGTTGAGGATGTTTACATGAATCATCCAGAGGGTTTTATCGATGCGAAGCACCCAATAGGGTGCGTAAGCTTGAGAATTCCATTTACGGATTGAAACAAGCATCTCGCCGATGGAAGCTTTGTTTCAATGTGCAAATCAAGGAGTTTGGTTTACTGCGAAGCGAGGATGAATCATGTGTATATGAAAAAGCCAGTGGGAGTATAGTTAGCTTCCTCCTATTTTATGTCGATGACATACTACTCATAGGAAACGACATCCCGACGCTGCAGGAAGTCAAGTCCTGGCTTGGGAAGTGTTTTGCTATGAAGGACCTCGAAGAGGCTGTCTATATTTTAGGAATAAGGATAGTGAGAAACATAAGTAGAAGACTAACAAAACTTAGTCAGAATACTTACTTGGACAAGGTACTGAGGCGTTTTACTATGGAGAATTCCAAGAAGGGGGAGTTACCAATACAAAGTAATGCCAAGTTGAGTAAGAATCAAAGCCCTAGTACAAAAGTCGAGATAGCAGAGATGAGCAGAGTACCATACGCTTCCGTAGTTGGCTCGATTATGTATGCTATGACTTGTACTTGCCCTGATGTAGTCTTCGCTTTGTGCGTGATCAGCAGATATGAAGGGAACCCTGGCAAAGCGCATTGGACTGCAGTCAAGAACCTTCTAAAGTACCTTCGGAGGACCAAGGAATGGTTTCTAGTACTCATTGGGAGTGATGACTTAAGGGTGTGAGGGTATAGTGACGCCCGTTTTCAAACTGACAGGGACACCTACTGTTCTCATTCAGGCTAGGTCTTTACCTTGAATGGAGGAGCAGTGACTTGGAAAAGTTCCAAGCAGGAGGCCGTAGCTAATTCAACGTGCAAATCAGAGTATATAGCGGCGAGTGAAGCATCAAAAGAGGCGATATGGTTGAAGAACTTCATTGGAGACCTTGGAGTTGTGCCAGCCATAAAGGAGCCCATGGAAAATTTCTTTGATAATGAAGGAGCGGTTTACTTAACCAAGGAACCGAGGGATCATGGTAGATCTCGACATATCGACAAAAAATATCACTTTATTCGACATCAGGTGGAAGAAGGACTCCTCGTAGTGAAGAAGGTATCGTCAGAGGATAACCCAGCAGATCCCCTTACGGAGGGACTGAGTAGGGTTAAGCACTTGCAGCACGCTAGGAGCATCGGGCTGAAGGACGATACTAGTTTAGATTAAATAGCTTTGAAACGTGTAATAGATAAATGTAATTGACATTTGATGATTAAGTAAAGTTACTGTCTTATGTTAATTATTTTACCTATTGTTCCACTTTGCATGTTTTAACTTCTTGAATAATAAGATTATTTGAACATTCCACGGTCACTCATACTTTGAGAGTAGGTATGAAAGAAGATTGTCATGAATTGGTTTGTAGATTGTCTAAAGTGTATTAGACATAGCAAACGTTTGCTTCAACGTTCATAAGTGCATATGAATTTGATTTGAGCATTGGATTAAACTCGCGCTTGCTGGTATCACTTCATGAAATTTATCACAAGTGATCGCCAGATGATAATATCAGATGGTCTTAAAACCTAGATATATGGTTTATCATTTGCGAGTTGGTTGTACATTGATAATGCGTAAACACATCAGTAACTTGATGTTATTAAGCGTATTGTTGTGCATGATTTGATGAGTGAATGGTAAATGCATATAAGTCAAAGTTTATGTGTTCCTTTTATCCTAAGAGGGTAAAATTGATATCTGGGCCCCTTGATGATTTGGTTTGACTTATGTGTTGGTCTTGGTTAGGACTGAATTGATGTGTTCAATTAAGTTTTATGTCAGACGAAATTAGAGATCGAGAAACAAAATACTGGACAATAAGTATGACTATGTTTCATGTGATTGTCCGCACGATATCTAGAACGGATGACTATACGATCCCTTATCTAAAGGACAAGTTACTGATAAGACCAGAGTTCGACAGGCTCTTTGAGAGTTACCATTGCTAATCTGATTGTACTTACATTTGTAGTTACTAGACTTATCCAAGTGGGAGACTGTTGGATTAGTGTCTAAGCTCGTAACTATATTTGGTATTTACTTGACCTGATTGTGTGTGGTCCTTGTGGGTTGCCTTCACCAGAGCAACTTGATTGGGTGATTTATGGAAAGAAAGAGGTTATTATGATTTATTGATATATTATATGAATAATATATTAAAAAGAAATCATATAGTTTAATTAATATTAGACAAGAATTAATTAAGAGTAAGTTATGTGGCTAAAAGACATTAATTAAATAAAGGGGATTAAATGGTGAATTGTGTGATAGTTGAATATTAGGTTGAGAATCCTTATGGACTAGAGCATGGACGAAATTAAGGATGAGTCCATCTGAATTTTGGCCATAGAGGCCTTATTCTAGAAGGTTCCTTGGACTGCTTAAGGCCTAAGCTGTCCATTAGGGTTTTGATTGAAACACTAGCAGCACAAGTATAAATAGACCCCTAAGGCATCAGTTTTCGGCCACTGGAAACCCTAGAAGAGTTCATAGCCAAAATTATGCCTCCTCCCCTATCTCCAATATCATCCTTTTTCTTGTGGTGTTTGTAAGCCATTAGAGGTGTAACATTTGTGACTCTAAGCTCCAAGACAAGAAGATTCCAGCCATTATTGAAGAGGTAATCATCTAGATCTAATTTTTTATGATAATTTGGAAATATGTATGCAAGATCTAAGGTTCCTAAGTCTTGGATGAATTGCATGTACAATAGAGAAACCAAGATCCAAGCTTTAGGGTTTGCATGAGCACATAGGATGTTCTTTTGGCCAAAACCCATCACTTTTATCTTGAACGCAGAAATGGTTGAAATACCAAGGTAATCTCAAACCAACAACAATATGATTTTATGCATTCAAAGGACAACCACTCAAGCTATGATACCAATTGTGAGAGCAAAAGATCTAACGCACAGGGACAAGGTTTGAAAGCTCAAACCTTGAGTTAATGCTTAAGATCAATGTCTGCTTGCTAAGGAATGTTCCTGTCAAGTTTGAATTAATGCTTTCAAGAAAGTATTCAAGATATTAATGAAGGGTGAAGATAATGATCAAAGTAAAGATAATAAATGAAGAACAATGAGAATGTTTGAGAGAATAATTTAGAACGTGAAGTAAACTAGAATATTTCTATATTTGTTTGAACAATCCGTTACTTGATTTATCATGGAAAGCTCCTTTAAATAGGAGAACATATTACATTGTATAAACTGAATACAAACATAGGACCGGATAATAGAGATGTTTTTGAAACTTTGATTATCTAGGTTTGACGAAAGAGACTAAGTCCTATGATGTGTTAAATCAAGCTAAATGACAAATACAATTAATTTAGAAGGACAAAAGTACATTCAGACAATATTATTCAAAACAACGACTACGGAACATAGACTTTGTTTCGGACACCATCTTCACTCCAGAACACTGAACGACTCTGGAACTGCTTCAGACTTTGGAAACACCATCTGACATCGGAACAGGCTTACCACGGAACATACAAGGATAGTGATTGCTAAGGTTCACTTTCAGGTTCCAACACCTATGTTGGTCCTTGCTAATATCCGAAGAATGATGTGGCAGAGTTATAATATATGTTTCGTAATGTTCACAACAATTTAACATCTGCACTCAGTCTATCCCTATCACACATTAGATTTGTTATTTGCATATCTAAGTACTCTATTTTTATGCTCTTCGAATCCAACATCTTCTATGTTTCTAGTAATTGAGTACTAGACTTTTTTATCATCATTGCTAGCAGAAATAACCAGATTATTGACATAAGTAATAGCATCATCAAATTCAGATAACACATAATTAAGAGTACTTGAAGGAATGTTAAAGAATTGAAGTAGAGAACGTACCTTCAAAGTCATTGGTGCTTTGTCCACTGATGTCGAAACAAAACAAGTACCAGTAACTTTCTCTTCTGCTTCATCCTCATACCTCGCGAACATGGCTTCGTGCAGTGGATTTCTCATTTCTTCGTCGTCTGAACCAGATGACCAAATATAGTATGTACCTTCGTCTTCATCCATACCTTTGGCAACCAGAGACAAACCTTTCATTTTTGCACGCACCTCTTCTAGTTTTTTTGACAGAGTAAGCCTCATTTTTTTTATCTTATTCTTCTTCTCATCCCTCTTTCTCAGCATGAAATCATTCGCCATATGATTCGCTCAATTACAATAATGGCATTCGAATATTGGGTCTCCTTTTAGCCTTTTCTCCTTCTTCTCCTCATCAACCCGAACTTCCTTCTTTTCCATCTTCTTCTCTTCACTTACAGTCTTCGTAGCGAAGTCTCCCTTTCAAGCAGTTGTTTTTTACTTTGCATTAAACGATTTCTTAAAGATCTTGTTTACTCGATTGTTACAGTAAAATGTTATTACTTCATCATCCGAATTACCAATGAGACCTTCATCCTGTGAATTCTCTTTCTCAACACTTTCTTTCTCATCTTCTCTCCCTGAAAATCTTTGATACAAGAGCCAGTGGAAGACCAATACTGATTTTTGACTCTGCAGCTATTTCATTCACTTCGGCTTCATGAGTTTTCAACAAATTGTAAAGATCATTCAAAGTGAACTAGTCAAAACTTTGTTGAATCTTCACCATCAGACTAACATTCCTCCATTCTTTGTGAAGTCCCATTATGAATGTGAGATTAAACTCCATTGTTGACCTGGTAATTCCATATCGATTGCACTTATAGATGAGCTCATTCGAACGATCATAATACAATTCGAAAGATTCACCTTCTTTCTGTTTAAACTCTCTTAATTCCGCTAGACAATTTTTCATTGAATTGATTTTGGTCTTCTCACTACCTTGATACTTTTCTTTCAAAGTATCCCAAATTTCTTTGGCAGTTTTACAACTTCATACATAATTGTACACAACTGGAGGAAGAGCGCCTCTTAATTCACGCATACACTTCTTCTTGTTCTTCAACAATCTCTCTGATTGTCCATTGACATTTTGATTTGTTAAAGAAGTTCCAATGCTCTGAACAGTAGCAAGAGGAAGAACATTACCGAGAATACAGTTCCATGGTTCTTCATCGATACCGTTCAAGTAGTCTTCCATACAATCAGCCCATTGATCGTAGAATTTGGGAATCAACATCAGAATTTTTGTTGAGGAACCAAACAAATGAGAATAGGACGCCATCGTGTTCATGTTGAAATTCACCATTGATGTATGGATAGAATTTCAGAAAAGCTTTAGGAATTTGAAAATTTACGGATGAATTTGATAGAAAACACAAATCGAACACTCGATTAAACAAACTAATTGCAAAATCGAATCACAACTGAAGATCTACGAAAATTTTCAAAATCAAAAGTGCGGAAACTTTTGAATCTAGAACTAGACTCAAAATACTTTTGACACGAATGAAAATCAGATCATTGCAGAATGATTCCTGCTCTGATACCAAATGTAGTTGTTACGTAATCAACTAAGAATGATAGAATAAGAGTGATATGAAAATGTTGAACACAAGATCTAAATAATATTTATTTGGCTCGATTATGCTTTCAAATGAGTACAAAGTGAATAGACAAACATAGGAAAGTTCTTATCTAACTCTAGTACCAAACACCTATTTACAGGGAACTAGAAAGCATACAAAAAATATAAGGGACTAAACATGGAAAGCTTCGACACTAAAGTACCCTTATAATAACATTACATACTAACAAAACTATCCATTGACCTTCGACACCTCACAACAAAATTCGACATCAACACTTAGAGACTTAGTAACCTTGTGACTTTCCTTGATCTAAGTGTGAGTCTTGTGCTTCCGATAGTATAGGCCTTTACTACCTTTCACACCTACTCATACTCGTCCCAAGAATTGCCTTGCAGTTCTCAACTTACCATTCAAGAAAAATAACATAGAGACTCAACACATATAACATAGTTAGATATTTATATAACTTCTGAGAATGATTACATCCATATCCAAAGCCTATCATACTCTATGCCTCTTATATTAGGCTACACGACTTATTATAATCTATATAAGACATATAAGACGTTTTCTTCATATCTTGTACTTCTAGGAAACAGTTTCCACTCCATCAAGGATCATATGGAATGTTCTTGCCTTTGGCTTTGACATCGTATTCTAGCCCTGCTAGTTTGTTTTTCTTTGGGTAATCCTTCGAAATATTCCCCTTATCTCCACATCTATAACACATTCAATTTTTTGAATGTACAATCTTTAGAATAGTGACCAACCCTTCCGCATTTATAGTAGGTCACTTCCCCATTGCATCTCCCAATGTGCTCCTTCCTGCACTTATCACACCATGTTGCTTCATTGATACCCCAGGTTTCATGTCGTTGGGGCTAGGTTTCGAAAAACCTCCTCTTTTTGTTGGATTTTGAGGATCCTTCATTAATCCTCTTCTTTTCAAATTTATCATGGGTAGTGGTTCTTCCTGTGATCATGTATTCAAGAGATTTTGAAACTCGGATGGCTACTTCAAAAGTTGTTGCTAATTTCACCATTAGACCAAAATTCCTAGGTGGCCTGTTAGCAACCCTTTCTATCTTTGATAATTCAGTAGAAACCATGTGATAAACTAACTTCATTTTCTCGGTAAAAACTGCAATGTACTCATCAATGCTGATGTCTTCTTCCTTTAGAGTCTGGAAATCCTTACTTATTTCTAAAAGGTCTATTTTTAGTAGTATTCCCTTTTTAACTTTACAAGGAAGTCTTCCAATAATACTTCCATGCTTCTCTCTTTAGCATAGTAAGGACCACTCTTTCCACCAGCTTAAAAGACCAGTCTATAGTTGTTTGGCTGCGGAGATTGTCTTCTATCTGTCTCTACAATCGCAGCTCTAACATTTCATATCTAGTTCGTAAACCCAATCCATTAGTGCCACTGGGGTTGACCTTTCGGAAAGTCTAGGTGGTTGGGATGCAATGAAGTCTTCATACTTGCATCTATCTCTACCAACCTCTTCTTTGGTATTGTCTTTTCTATTCCTTCATGTTTCAGCCTGGCTTATGACTCTACTACAGTTTCCTTTTTCTAGTTGTTCTCTATTCAACTCAGATTGCATAATTGGTGTAGTAAGTTCATCCTTATTCTCATGAATTAGTTATCTTGTCTCCTCTATTTGTTGGTCTAACATGGGTCACATCATTTCTTGAACTTCTGCCATTGTGATGGGTTCGGGTGCATGTGCAACAACCAGTGCATGACCAATCACATGCCTAGGCTCAGGCTATCAACTTTCATTGGTATTTCCTAGTCCACTACGAGTCTTCACCATAACGATCTGTACACCGAAGCAGGCGTTTAGTGTACTGAGACGATAATATAGATAGGGAAGGGATAGACCCATAATTCTCCTTATCACTCTGAAAAGTTATATGTCAGTTCTAATACCATAATTAAACATTTAGAAACCTAAACACATAAAATTTCCTAATCGTGGTTGGCAACAGACATTAGATCTAATCAAATAATAACAATTTAGATAACGAACCCAAGGCATGCTATAATTTAAACCATTTAGCACATAAAAACAAATTATGCATCTTATCGAAAAGTAAGCTAGTTTCTATGTCGTTTCAGGTGTATTACCTAAAATATAATAGACACACATCTCACAATCATCGCTTAGCATTCTAAGTTTAAGTATAGAAATCCTTTAAATTTCTAGTTCAATTAAACTAATGCTCTGATACCAACTGTGACATCCTTATTTTCATGTCCATTTTAAATTTTTTTATTTATGCTTATTTAAAACATAGTTTATTTATAAATGTGGAATTGGTCCCATAAAAGTATTTCCAATAAAATGTTTTTCATTAATTATTAAAAACTTTGGTATGTCATAAATGATACAAAACATAAGCATAAACAGGCCTTACAATATCTTTAGACTATCAGTCTACATCTCCTTGAATCTCTCATCATGCATGAACATTTGTACTGCTACCTATGATACAAAGAAGTTTGGTGGGTCAGGTTGGGAAACCTGGTGAGTACATAGAGTTTTTAACCCACAATAATATAGTTAATATTTTTAATTATCAAACAAACAATTAACACAATTATCCATCCTTTTTTTCTTCTATATTCATTTATGAGAACATATCCTAAGGATCATCACTAACATCGCATTTCATTGTTAAATATTCTCCTAATATTCCTCGCTTAATCATCGTAATCTATATTTTCATTGCTAAGGGTTTCTCCTAATGTTTACCGCCTAATCATTGTTGGATTAATGTCTAAGTCCATAACTATAATTGGTAAGACTTGACCCGACCCGACATGGTCCATTTGGGTTGCATACCATCATGCACTTGGATAGACTATAATGAGAGAAATAAGACACTTATGGTTATTAATATATTATAAGTTCTAGTATATTAATAATAAGAATAATAAGATTATTTAATTAGTATTGATCAAGAATTAATCTAGGATTAATTAAGTGATCAAAAGAAGACTAATTAAATATATGGGTTGATTGTGTAAATCATCCATACTTGTATAGTGGACTAATGCTCCATGGATAATCAAGTTGGGCTAAAACCCATAGGATGGTCCATGGATGCTCCATGGTGTATTTGAACCCATGGATCCAAGGAAATGGAAAGCCATGACAATTAAGGATTTACCCTAATTGTAACACTATATAAAGATCTTATTCTTGACCAAAATCGGCCACTAGAATCACATTAGAAAGTGAAGAAGAGGGCTAGCCGATTGCATGAAGTGTAGAACTCTCTCAAGTTATTCTAAGTGTTTTGATGATTGTGATTCCATTTGAGGCTTCCACACTATTGGGGCTAGGCACTCAAGCTTCATGAAGACTTTCTACATCAAAGAGGTATGTATTCTATCTTGTTACACTCATTGTTTTGTATGCTAGATTAGGATAATACCTTGGATGTTCTTATTTGCATGTATAATAGAGAAAACATAGATCCAAGGTATTTAGGGTTGCATGTACACTTAGGAGTGTTAGAATGCTCAAAACCCAACAGTGGTATCAGAGCCTAGGCTTGTTTTCTTGTTATACTTGCAATAGATGCTTAAAAAATCGAAAGTGTTGCTGTTTGATCATCAGACTCGGCGAGTCCATCAAGGGACTCGGCGAGTCCATGCCTAAAAATTGATCGAAACGATCCAACTCGCCGAGTTGGTTCATGCACTCGACGAGTTGGAACCCAGACAACATATTTTCGAGGTTTTTGGCTAGAAATGGACTAGGAACATTACCCTAAGTTGTTTTTGAACTTATAAACTTGTTTTTTAATGTGGTAATGTTCATGCTAATCCATTTTCAAAGATAATTGTCAATAGATTCATGTTTTCTATTAGTTTAAGGTTTAGACTAATTACATGAAGAAGTTTGATATGAATTATGTTGTTCTTATGAGTTGCTTAGATTAATAGAAAAGTTAATTGAAATAGCTGCTTTCAATCCATTTTAATCTAAGAGTTGAGTATAAAATGTGTTTGTGTAACTTGTCCTCAAGTTACATGAAGAGTCACATTAAAGACTCATAAAACTCATAAATGTTGGTAATGGTTACAAAATGAAGGGTCTTGTGTCATTGAATTTTTTTTTTATGACTCCATAACTTGTCCTCAAGTTATGGAAGTTCAAGAGTCACTTCATTAATAAATAAATAAATAAATAAATAAAGTGTAACCTTAATTAATTCCATAAGTTATAAAAATAAAGAAAAGTTAATTCTCTTATTAGTTTAAAGTCTTCCATAAGTTATGGAACTTGAAGAGTTTTTTGGATTAAAACTACTTTAAACACATAAGTTATGGAATTAATTAGTTTTGAATAGTTTCAAAACTTGCCCTCAAGTTTTGGAATTTCAAAAGTTTTCACTTATGAATACTTTAATTCCAAGTTAGCCCTTAGAATTTTAAAAGAGTTAAAATTCAACACTTATACTATTTATAACATTAATGGTTAATTATTATATATATGTATAAGAGCAAGTCGTTTTACCGTTAGTAGGCCTCATTCACGAAACCGGTCTATAAGGTGGGTATAAGGTTGTTGCCTATAAAATGGCGACTTAATGGGTGTCCATTCTCACCCACCGCTTGCTTGATCGGTGGAGGGTTGTTAGCCGAACGGGTAGGAAAATGACTTTAAGTTCTCCCTTTATTAAAAGTATTAATGATAAATACTAAATAACTAAAATATTAATAATTCCCAATCTTAGTTACTTTAGGAAAAATGTGAATTTGGTGCTAGCCCATGGAATTCACACTTTGTACCTTACCAAGTCATTGGTGGAGCGTGTGTGGTTAACCGGCACACTAACTTGGACTAGTAAGGATCACGAAGGGTGACTTAATGTTTGTCATAGATCAATGGAGCGTGTGTGGTTAACCGGCACATTGATTAGGTGATAATATGAAGGGTACCAAGTGAATTGGTATGGTTATTCACACCTTGTTTTGTGATCCTCGGCATCCCAATCACAAAATTTGAGAGGGCACACTCGAGATTGAAACATGGCATTGAAAAGTTCAATGAATCTCAAAAGATCTAGGAATTTCAAATCCAATTAAAACCTAATAAATTATTTTGTTTTTCATGGTGGAAATTGGTGAATCGTCATTCGCCTACCTTCAAATATTTTATAGCATGGATTACGGCATCCCTCTTCCAAATTATAAAATATTGTGTTGGGTCCTAGCCTTAATATTTCATATTGGGTGTCATATTAAGGACTTTAAATCAACTATCTTGAATATCTCCCAAAACATGTCTAGTTTAGACATTTATGATCTTCCCAAATCTCTTGAAGATGATGTTCCTCAACATCATGATTCACTTCCTCTATCTCCTCCAATTATTCTCCCTCACCCACAAGTTCTTGAAAAGTTTAAAGTCACTCGAGCCCTATTGGCAAGTAAAGGTCTTGGTGTGGTCACATCTTGGAGATGTAGTCACATATTGACAAGCCGGGAGAGTTGGGTGTCAAAGTCTTGAGAAAGTTGGTGGTTCAATCACTTTCTAAGTCACATAGTGAGTTCTTTTGGAACACCTATGAAAAAGACTATGACAAGACCCTTAATGATTTTATCTATTTGTTAAGATCAACTTCCTCAAAACTTGATGGACATTGACAATAGTGACACAGGAAATCCAGAAAAGCATTCTCTTCCCAATGGAAAGGGACCGGCCATAGTCAACTCGGTTGACCAAATGGTAAAGAGAAAACTAAGTTTGGGATAGTCCCGTGTACCATTATCAAAGGGTCCATATGTTTATATTGCCAAACAAAGGGGCATTGGTTGCAAAGCTGCCATAATTTAGTTGAGGATGTTAAAGTCGATAAGTTTGACTCTATTTCAGGTAAAGTCCACTATCTAACTCTGCTAAGTTTCTATTTGGAGATTCTTATTACATAATGTGAATGGGTCACATGCTGATGTCTTTTAAGAATCAAAGAAAAGATAGGAAGCTTAAAGAAGTATATGCTGATTTTGATTGCGAAGATGGGTTTCGATCGCATGGTTCGGTAATCAGAATCTTGAGCTACTTCTTAGGAGTTATAATATATTGCTTGTGAATAGATAACAACAAGGTTTTCATGTGGATTGTAAGGATAAGTTTTTCCGCAAAGTTTTAAAATAAAAGAAAAAAGGGTTTTAATTTTATTTATTTTAAAAAAATATCCTTACAATGGCATCTGTGGAAAATTGTTGCTTATATGTTTCCAGTAATAGCAATATTGGAAAGTGGATTTGATTCTTTCATTTGTGGTAGTGTCTGAATTTACCAAATGAAGAAAGTTTTTCATCACCCAAGTTTCAATTGGACAGAAACTTGGAATCATACAAGTTGTATTGTATGATGAATGAGAATTTTCATCTTTGAAAATTAAGACTAATTCTTTGATCACATGTATATGTGAGTCAATTGAAGGACTAAGGAATTAGGTACACTGGGTGTGCCCTGGTCAAGGTCCACCACAAAGATTGATTTGTTATGATTTACTAAAGATTAGTAAATATGATTATACTTATAAGGTTAAGTATAATTCTGTAACATTGGAAAGGTTCCAATGTATGGCAGAGCGAATAAGAAGAATCAAATTAGGCAGAAGGATATAAGTTTCTCAAATCTGAAAAGATGGGAGAGTACTTTAGTATCAGTTTTATGATCATCTTAATGATTTAGAAAGCATATCACAAATTCATACTCTAAGGACGTCTTAGTGCATTGTTATGGCTAAGAAGAGAGGTCATGAATTGTTGGATTGGTTAAGATCAAGAAGATGAGTCATACTTCGTTCCAAAACAATTCTTAGAGTCATACTCCAAGATTGTAACATTGAGTGACATAAAGTAAGGTTTAAAACACTTATCAAATGTAGTGTGAAATGTTTCTACTCTTGTACATTTGAGATTGGTAAGTTGTGATGTCTTGGATGAGACAAAGACCAACTAAGACCAATTGTGTGAAGTGTTAGTCTTGATAAGAATCCGCACTATCCCTTGAATATTTGTTTTGTCAAGGAATGGTTCTTGACCGGGGAAACTTATATGTCAAGGGGACAGTGGGAGCCTTAAAGATCCTGAAAGAGTTTCAAGATTTAATCAAGAGTAAAACCTGTAATTTATCACTAGCACACGACTTAAGGTTTGCAACCTATCGTGTTGACATAATTCTTATTTCTGTACCTACTTCAAATAAGTTGAATTTGCATGTGAGTTATCAGAGTTCAGCTTGGAAGCATTGGTGGGCCTTGTGCTACCAAGGTGACAAGAAATTAAGATTGAACAAGTTCAATCCATATGAGTTTGAATTTGTCACTATCCTTATCTTGTGATTATGGTTTTGACAGATTCACATGGATAAGAACTCATACACTATAAAATCTAAGTGTCATAAGGTTTCTCTCCGATTCATGAAAATGATGGTGAGGAAACGCTTTCACTAAGTAGATTTTACGTAGATAGCAATTGTGTTATTTGCATTTTCAAAAGTCATTAGTGGAGCGCGTGTGGTTAACCGGCACGCTAACATGGACTTGTGAGAAATGGAAAATGCCTAAGCAATTGAGACTATGATTACGACATCCCTTTTCATAGTTCTGAACATTGTTTAGACACACATGTGAGCTATCTAAGAAAGGATGTATGAATCTAAATTTCAGAAGTCCAGCAGATTTCTGAAAATATGTCAGAGCTAATGGGAGCATAAGTGTTATGTTGATAATCATCATGTTAGTGGGAGCATGATTATTATGATTAGTATTGCAAGCTAGCAATGTTAATTATAGAAAACAAAGTTTCAATTCGTGAAGTTGCAGGGGTTGAAAAGTTGTTTTGCTATAATTAAGGGAGAGAAAATTATACTTCATTTCAATTCTAGAAGCTTAGATTGAGATTTTAATCATCTTTAGTCAAGAATATATATGAATTTTGTGTTGGAATGGTTCAACTTGAAGAAATTCTATATATATTGCGTTTTCAAAATTCGATTATGATTACGGCATCCCTCTTCATAGTTAAATTTTGAAAACATGGCAAATAAAAAATATTGTAGCAAAAGACTGGTCTGGTATCCTGTCTTTATGTCAAACATCATGAATCGTGTCCCATATGCTTCGGATATAGGATCGATTTCATGTGCTATAATATTCATCTTTTCTAAATTTTCCAAATGCTTAAGGCATTGAGAAGGGAAAAGTCTAGAACTGGATATGACTAAAATGATTAAGCAATTTTTGAGGACAATTTGAGGTTTGCCAAAGATTGGTTGCTCAAGGACATTTGGAAGTATAGTGTTAATTTTGGTAGGACCATATTAACATTTTTTGAAAAGAGGTAACTCTTGTTCAGAAGTGATAGTCAAAATGGGACTATGGAAATGTCTCCATAGGAGGAAGTTATTCAATCTATGTAAGATTAGAAAACCTTAATGCAAGAAGGATGTTCAAAGCAATGTACTTTGAATATGAGACTTTCGTTCCATAGAAGCTGACCTTCTTTGGAATACTCTGTAATGATTGGTGACAAGGTTTTTGGTGACTTTGTGGATAATCATTACAAGAGGAACATTGCATAAAAGTTTAAAATCTAACAATTTTTTGGTAAATGATAGGAATCAGGGATTCTCACATTTACAATAAGGATTTGGGATTGTGAAATGAGTATCATTGGAATCATGTTCTATTGATCTACATCACAATGTAAGGATCATAGACAAACATAGTGTGCATACTTGGAGTATGGCATAACTATTGTTTAGAAAAACAAAGTGTGCATGCTAGGAGCATGGGACGACTGTTGTTTTTATTCAAGTCTTAAGTTGATTATTTGAAACATTGAATAATGTGTAATCAATATGGTGATAAATAAAAAGTGGTTTTATTTATATTCAAAAGGGTTCTGAGACCATATTAGATTCGATTATTATTGTGTTTCACTTTGCGTGTTTTGACTTCCAAAATAGCTAGGTTATTCTTTCTAAATGACTAAGTTATTTAAACACTCCACAGTCGTTCATATGTTGGAAATAGGTATGAATCAAGACTGTCATGAATCGGGTTTGTAGATGGCTAAATGGGTTTAGTCATGGCAATGGTTGCTACAACATTCATGAGTGTTCATAAGTTATGAGTATTGGAATAAACCCACGCTCACTTGTATCACTTCATGGAATTTATCTCGAGTGATCGTGAGACGGTAATATCATATAAATTTTCAAACCTAGAGATATGAGTTGTTACCTATGAGTTGGTTGTGCATTGATTGCACGTAAACGCATCAGTAACTTGATGTTATAAAACATGCCTTTGTGTACAATTCAACAAGTAGTAGAACAAGTATATGAGTCGAAGTTTATCTGTTCCTTCTAGAAATAGAAGCGATATCTGGGCCCCTCGATGATTTTGTTGTGACCTATGTACCGGCCGGTCAGAACTGAATTGATGTGTTCGATTAAGTTCTTTGTCAAACAAATCGAAAATCGGGAAACAAACTGCTGGACAATAAGTACGGCGTTCTTCCATGTATTTTTCCGGCTGATATCATGAGAACAGAGGATTATATGATCCCTTATCTAATGGACAAGTCATTGACAAGGTCAAAGTTCATCTACAAGGTCAGAGTTCGACAGAAGCTTTTGAGAGCTACGATTGCCAGTTGGTTCCTGAAGTCATACGCAATAATAGTTTTAGACTTATCCAAGTGGGAGACTGTTGGATTAATGTCTAAGTCCATAACTATAATTGGTAAGACTTGACCCGAGTCGGCATGGTCCATTTGGGTTGCATACCATCATGCACTTGGATAGACTATAATGAGAGAAATAAGACACTTATGGTTATTAATATATTATAAGTTCTAGTATATTAATAATAAGAATAATAAGATTATTTAATTAGTATTGATCAAGAATTAATCTAGGATTAATTAAGTGATCAAAAGAAGACTAATTAAATATATGGGTTGATTGTGTAAATCATCCATACTTGTATAGTGGGCTAATGCTCCATGGATAATCAAGTTGGGCTAAAACCCATAGGATGGTCCATGGATGCTCCATGGTGTATTTGAACCCATGGATCCAAGGAAATGGAAAGCCATGACAATTAAGGATTTACCCTAATTGTAACACTATATAAAGATCTTATTCTTGACAAAAATCGGCCACTAGAATCACATTAGAAAGTGAAGAAGAGGGCTAGCCGATTTCATGAAGTGTAGAACTCTCTCAAGTTATTCTAAGTGTTTTGATGATTGTGATTCCATTTGAGGCTTCTACACTATTGGGGCTAGGAACTCAAGCTTCATGAAGACTTTCTACATCAAAGAGGTATGTATTCTATCTTGTTACACTCATTGTTTTGTATGCTAGATTAGGATAATACCTTGGATGTTCTTATTTGCATGTATAATAGAGAAAACATGGATCCAAGGTATTTAGGGTTGCATGTACACTTAGGAGTGTTAGAATGCTCAAAACCCAACAATCATCGCATTGTATATTTTCATTTCTAAGGGTTTCTCCTGATGTTCATCGCCTAATCATCACATTAAATAAATGGTTCTTACATCGCATGAACTCATAATTCATCACCTACGTGTTGCAATCCTACCAATGTTCCACTGGACTAATTAGACAGGTCGATGGTCGTCATCTAGTCTCTGGTAGATGACTACATCGCAACATCACAAGTAACGATTATGTCATCTCCTAATCATTTTTCATCTCTCATCTCTCATCTCCCATCTGTCATCACCCATCACTACGTGATACATTCATATATTTTATTTATATGAAAATACTTATATAATTAAAATGAATAAAATCATGTCATATGGGTTCATCCGAAAAATATTGCAGATAATTGACACATATAACATTTAATTATCTAAATACTTCATATCTATGTGTAAGATGAAAGTAACTATGCAATCACTTATTAAGAGTGGATGCCTCGAAATTTCGGCATAACTTTGCCTTGGTACTTTATCTTTTCCTTTGACGTGACCTAGGTACGAATATCACTAAGTTTTGGTCTTATACTACTGACAACTAATGATAACCTATACTCCTCACTAATCCAAATGTCTACATTAAGATCTACCGGGTAAGGAACAATTAGGTAGGATCATATTGGACGCAGGATCTGTTTGGTATATAGATTATACTGTTTGGAAATCCCACTTGAAACACCTCACTAAATCTAGCCTAAACATCATAATAACGACTAAGAACATAAATATAAGTTACACTAACATAATATTTTGTGTAGCTTAACTTATAGAGATTTTCCTGACAGAAGTCCAATAATTATACTGGCAGAACTCTGACCTACTATATAGTAGATGTCGGGCTCTTAGGGATCTGAGGGCTTCACTAGATACTTAAACTAAGAAAATTCAGACCAAAATAGTAGGAAATCGAGAGAGAAGTTTGGAGAGGTGTGAAGAGAGAATGAGTCATAAGGGGGTATCTATAGCCTGATTTTTAGATTTGCACACCGTGCAACGCAGGGTGTACGTTGCACCCAGTCATTGTCAGCCCTCCCAGAAGCTGACACGTGCTCGATTCTACATGGTGCGACATAGCCCTTATAGAAACAGGCGCCCCATGCCTTTATTACATGAGGTGCACTTGGATAACTTCAAAAATTCATAACTTCTTCATACAAACTCCGTTTTTGATGTTCTTTATATCGAAATGTTGATATCGACATGATCTACAACTTTCATTTTGACTCCGTCGGCTAACTCTCTATTTATTTTTAAAGATATATTTTTAACAGGCTTAGATTGTTAACGTCCGTATAAAAATCATAACTATCTTATATTATATTCATTCTCGACTCTCTTTATATCGACGAATAGGTATTGAAGAGATCTTCGATTCTCGTTTAGATTGTTTTTCCTAACAATCGATTGATTTGAATTTCGGTTTTTGTGCTAACACAAATGCGTTGAATACTTTGAAAAATCATAACTTCATCTTATGATGTCATATTTGGAGGTTCTTTATATGCACACTCTCAATTTAACAACTACTACGATTTTCGTTTAGATTATTTTTAATAAATAACCTTCTATAAAAAATATCTATTTATTGTTGTGATGAATAATTGTCCTATTATCCTTTAATCATCTAGCCCTATCTTGCAGGCGTTACAAATTATTTGGTACGTCATCCACATCAATGAAATGACATTTTTCTTTCAAACAAGTTATATCAACGTTTATATTTACTTCCACATTAATACAATACTACACATATTTTTAAAGTGGTCCCCGCTACCACATCGAAACTTACTTTCTCTATTTTAACATATATATTAAACATGAAATACTAATATCTACTCAATAATAAATAAACATAAATATAATTATTTATCATTAAAATACTATTTTTAAATATAAAATAACATAATAATAATAATAATAATAATAATAATAATAATAATAATAATAATAATACCAATTATTTTACTTTATTAAATATTAAAATATTAAGACGTTTTAAAAACATGAATCATAAAACAAATATTACAATATTAATGTATATTTTCTTCGCCTGCAAATCAGTTGTATGAAATATAACCCGTTATTACACGGAAAATACGTCAATTTTATGTAGTTTATTGATTATGTTTAAATAATTATATTTCTTTTAACTTAATATGTCTATAATCATATATATTTTAAATAAATAATAGCTATTAATATTTGTTAAACAAATAATAATTAAAGTTAAAATTAAAGTTGAGATATTTAACATAAACCAAAAGAAATGCAAGAAAAATTAATAAATTTTAATTATTTAATATATATTTAGATTTGGTGGCATGGAAAGTTGAGGATGTGGCATTGCAAATGGATTTGTAAAAGTACGGTGTGGGTGATCTTATGTGTTTTTCTATGATTGTTTTTAGCTTTAAACTGAATGAATGAACGAATAAAAGAGAATATACAATTGGTGTGAACTGATATGATCGTGCATGATCTTTAGTGATTGTGTTCTGTATAATCCGGAAACAATGAATTTAATAACAGACGTTCAGAAAAAACAATGATATTTTCTGACTATTTTAGAAACTTTAATGATATTTTTTGTATTAAATGTATACTTTGTTGATATTATGTGTACAAATAATTACTTTAATGATATTTTTGTACTAAAAAACACAATGATATTATTTAAAAATTTTAAAAATTTCGTTACCCTTTAAAATCATTTTTCCATTTATTTGAGACAATCACTTAACATAGTATATATATATATATATATATATCATTGGTATTCGATATATAAATAATATATTTTAATGATATTCTTATACTAAAAAAAGACAAGAATGATAGTTTTTCAAACATTTTAAAAACTTCAGTTATTCTTCTGTAACATTTCGTTTATATGGGTGTTCGCCTATACTATTATCCAAGAGCTATCTGACTTGACAATCCAAATGTTATTCAAATTGCTTACAACAATCTCTTCCACAAAGAGACAAAACATATTGTTATTTTGGTCATCTGGTCCACCAACGCGTTGTAGACTTCCCAACAAATATCTTCACCAAAGTTCATTGTCGGTATGCATTCACACTTATTTTTTCTAACTCACTTTTATAATACACATATAAGATAATCACAAATAGTTTTTTTTGGTAATATATATATATATATATATATATATATATATATATATATATATATATATATATATATATATATATATATATATATATATATATATATATATATTACCAAAAAAAAACTATTTGTGATTATCTTATATGTGTATTATAAAAGTGAGTTAGAAAAAATAAGTGATTATCTTTTATATATATATATATATATGAGCTTAGGAATATGTCGCTGTTATGTACCTAATATTAGGTATAGAACAATCAAAATCTACATAATTTTAACAAAATGTAATCAAATCTCTTACCAACTTTTTTCTATTCTCTATTAGACTAGATGATATGCTTTGTACATATTTTTATGGAGTTTTAAATATTAGATTTGCACCACAAACTATCACATGACAAGACGGAGCGTCCGTGTCAGCCTAATACACCAAACTACGAGGCATTTGGGACGAGATCCAATATGTCTTCCGTATTCCATGTTGCACATGCTACAACTACACATGTGATATAGGCAAGATATTAAACGAAGGTAAAAAAAATGAGAGACTCTACGAGTTCCTCATGTGATTAGATGAATACTCCACAATAAAAACAAAAATCCTCGCAATGAACCCAACACCCTCATTAGGAATGGCTTACCATCTAGTCGTTGAAGATGAGCAACAAAGGGCTGTATCGACACAAAAAAGACCAATCGTAGAGGCAACCACTTTCCAGATCTTCACTTTGGGATGAAAAGAAATGTTTATAGACTTGAATCTGCAAAGGAAGAAGATCACACCAAAGGACACAAAACGAGAAAGTGGAGAAGAAATAGAGCATTATAGTCATTGTGGAAGGAGTGACAACAATCGAGAAGGATGTTTCAAACGAATTGGGTATCCCGATTGGTGGCCAGGTAAAGAAAAAAAAAGAGAATAAGAAGACAAAGGTGGTATGTATTGATTCTACATTGAGTCCCATACCAGGCTTATCTAATTATCAATATCATAAACTTGTTAAACAGTTTGCAAAGGATGGGGTCTAACAACAATGCTACCCAACAGTCAACATGGCAGGTAAGGTAGAACTCGATGATGCTTGGATTGTTGACTCAGGTGTCATTGAGCATATAACACATAAACATGAATTTCTTCATAATACAACAAGCAACGCTTAGGAGACTCATGTCACAATACCCAATGGAGACCTTATTCATGTTAAAGGAAATGGAAGTTGCATATTACATAACGTAATTAAGATCGACAAAGTTCTCCACATTCCAACGTTCAATTGCAATTTACTATCAGTTGATCGATTAAGCAAGGACTTAGAGTGTGCTATAATGTTTCTACCTACCTTCTGTTTCGTGCAGTACTTACGCGAGGGGAATTTGATTGGCATGGGTGAGTGGAAGCATGGTGTTTACCGAATGAGCTTGGAGGCAACGAAAAGGAAAGTGATGATTTCGAAGGCATGTCATAAGAGGTTGTGTCATGCTTCCGGTTCAAAACTAAGTCAAATAGATTTTTTTAGAAAGTTTTTCTTGCAAATTAAAGCACAAAGTATGTCATTCTTATGTAAAGGCTAAACAAACTAGATTTTCGTTTCCTCATAGTTCAATAAAAATGAATGGTTGCTTTGAATTATTGCATATTGATGTTTGGGGCAAGTATCCTACACCTTCCCTTTAGAGTGGTAGTTTTTTTCCTTACTATTGCCGATGATTTTAGTAGATCTGGTTAGGTTTGTTTACTCAAGCACAAAAATGAAGTAGGTGAATATTTAATCAATTTTCACAACATTGTGAGAACACAATTCGAAAATCAAAACATTAAGAGCAGACAATGGAGGTGAATACATATTCTCGATATAACAAGAGCTTTAAAGTTTTAGGCTAGTCTACAAGTGAAGTTTTTGGGAGAATGTGTCCTCACTGCAACATATATTATAAACAGGTTTCCATCAAAGGTCATTGAACAAAAAACTCCATAAGAGATACTCTTTGGACAAAAACCAAATTATGAACACATGAAAGTTTTTGGGTGTTTGATTTATGCTTGAAACAAAGATACCAAAGCGGACAAGTTCGAAGTCATGGGGAGATCAGACATATTCATTGGATACCCTCAAGGAAAAAAGGGATATCGAATAAGTTGATATAAAAGAAAGAAAATCATTTCATCTAGGGATGTAAAGTTTGTTGAAAGTGTCTTCCTTTTTTCCAATCCAGAATCACAAGCTGATAAATATGGAATAAATGAGTTTGACTTCTTGAATGAAATACTTCAAGATGACAATGATAACGTTCCCCAAAACATCAATCAAAGGTTGTCTGAAATTCATGATCAAGACGATGCTACAAATGGTGTAAATATGGGATCCGTTGAGTCTTCTCATGAAATGATACAATAGGACACCAATATTAACTCGCATCAAATCGATAACCATAGGGAGAAGAGAAACATATCACAGCCTAACCAGCTTGATGATTACATCATTAATTTGCCCCCTTCGGTGGACCACGCATCACTATCAGTTGATCAAGAATCCTCGACGGTAAACTCTTTGGCTAATTTTATCTTTTATGAGAAGTTTTTTGATTTACACAAAGCTTTTTTGGCAGCCATTAGCTCAAATGATGAGCCAAAACATTTTAACCAAGCCATGTAGGATCATAAATGGAGGGAAGCAATGCAAAGAGAAATAAAGGCCCTTGAGAAGAATGGAACATGGACTCTAGAGAAATTACCAAGTAGGAAGCGTGAAATAGACTTGAAATGGGACTACAAAATTAAATACAAGTCAAATAGAGAGATCGAAAGATACAAAGCATGTCTTGTTACAAAGGGTTTCATGCAATTGGAAGGTGTGGATTTTCATGATACCTTTGTATCGGTGGCCAAACTCGTTACTGATCGAATCTTGCTCGTCGTTGTTGTAAAAAGAGACTTGATCATCCATCAACTTGACGTGAACAATACATTCCTAAATGGGGAGTTAAATGAATAGGTGTACATGAAAATTCCACAAGGTTTTGCTAAAACAAGCGGCATGAGAGTTTCTTTTTATGGGCTTCGCCAGACCTCTCGCAATTGGTATCAGAAGTTCATAACAACCTTTTTGCAAATTAGTTTTAGACAATCTCATGTTGATCATTCATTGTTCATTTATAAATAGAAAGATAGATATGTTGTTTCTTTGATTTACATTGATGATGTCATGATCGTTGGAAATAACACTTCCGAAATACAAGAAACAAAACACTACTTAGATGGGAACTTTAGCATCAAAGACCTTGGCCCATTGAAATATTTCATCGGTATCGAGGTGACTCATACCTTTGACGGTCTAGTTCTGATTCAGCAAAAGTACACTCTAGATATCCTAGAAGATAGTGGAATGCAAGGATGTCGACCCAATAAGTTCCGAATGGAACAAAATCTGAAAGTCGGTCAAAGTAAGGATAGTAATCAATACCGACGGCTCATCGGAAGACTTATTTATCTTCAAGCCACCATACCTAATTTGGCGTATTTTATAAACTTATTAAGCCAATTCATTTATGATCCTAGACAAACACATTTGGATGCAGCAAATCGAATTTTACACTACTTAAAGGCCACTCCAGGGCAATGGGTTTTCTTTCCAAAAGAAGGAGGGATGGATCTTGTGACTTATTGTGATGCTAACTAGATAGGTTGCTCTTGCACTAGGCATTCCAGGACTAGGTACCTACTTATTGTAATAGGAGCGTTGATCTCTTGGAAGATTAAAAAGCAGTCCATCATTTCACGATCTTCATGTAACAGCCTAAAAACGAGATAAAATTTTTCATTTTTGAAAATAGAAATATAATCATAATTCGTTCCCAAAAAATCCACTACATCATATCGTATCAAATCTCAGAGTATCAAAATAGATAAATGCAGAAAGTGCTGGAAAGTGAATGTTGCGCCATCAAGTCGGACCCTTCCCCTTAGTAACAGAAGTACCTAAAAACACCCAAATAAACCATAAGCAAAAGCTTAGCGAGTTACCAAAATATCACATAACATACAACCTCAGAATACCATGCAACGTACATAATGTTGCCATGGCTACCCCCATGGTCTTTACGTAGAATGCAATGGGCTACCCTAACGGTCTGATATCCAAGTGCCATGGGCTTCCCCCATGGTCTTTACCAGGAATGCCCTAGGCTAACCCCATGGTCTGATATCCAATTACCATGGGCTACCCCCATGGTCTTCACACAAGTGCCACAGGATAACCTCAGAGTGTTCATATAATTAATGCATAACACTACCAATCCACATATCAGATAATGGCATGACATTGGTGATGGGTTTTGAGGATTCTAACACTTTCTAAGTGTACGTGCAACCTTAATACCCTTGGATCTATGTTTGTCTAAATACATGAAAACTTTGGTTTCCAAGTTTCATAGTCCTATCTAGCATACATGGGAAACTTTCTGTTGGGTTTTGAGCATTCTAACACTTCCTAAGTGTACATGCAACCCTAATAAACCTTGGATCTATGTTTATCTAAGATACATGCATATAATTAATTTTTCCAAGGTTTATATCCTAGCTAGCATGGCATGGGGAACATGAATCAAATAAAGCTAGGAGAAATACTTACCTTGAAGTTGTAGTTGATTGCTTGGAGTTTTTGAGCCTAGCACCAATAGTGTGGATGCCTCAAGTGGAAATCATAAATCACCATAAACTTGGAACTTTGTGAGAATAGTCACTACAATCTTGAAATTTGCCCGCACCTCAACAAGTGTTAACTAGTCACATTTCAAGAACCAAAGCCTCCTTTATATAGTGTGGAGGATTAGGGTTACATCCCTAAAACCCATGTCTCTTCATTTCCATGAGATCCATGGGTTAAAGCTCCATGGAGTATCCATGGACTTTTCCATGCAAGCCTATCCCATTCCAAATAAGCTTTAGCCCACACTATAAATATAGAAGCCCATATTTAATTAGTAATATCTTTGATCTCTAAATGAATCCTAGATTAATTATAGATCACTACTAATTAAATAATATGATCTTGTATTAATATATTAGAACTTATAATATATTAATAAATCATAACTTGTTCTATTCTCAAATATTATCCATAAATTGTTCGGGTGAAGTGCAACCCAAATGGACCATGCCGGGTCGGGTCAAGTACATACCAAATATAGTTATGAACTTAGACACTATATCCAACAATCTCCCACTTGGATAAGTCTAATAACTATAGTTGCAAGTATGACTTCAGAAACCGATCAACAATCGTAGCTCTTTAAACTCTGTTGAACTAGAACGCACCATTTAAGATAAGTGATCATATAATCCTCTGTTCTAGATATCAGCCGGACAAATACATGGAACATGGTCTTGCTTATTGTCCAGCATTTGTTTCCCGGTTTCCAGTTTGTTTGACATAGAACCTAACTGAACACATCAATTTAGTTCTGACCGGGCCCGGTACATAGGTCAAAAAAAAAATCATCGAGGGGCCCAGATATCAACTTCTAATCCAAGAAGGAACATATAAACTTCGACTCATATGTTTGTTCTACCACTCATTGAATTACACACAAAGGCACGTTTTATAACATCGAGTTACCAATGCGTTTTCGTACAATCAATGCATAACCAACTTGTAAGTAACAAATCATATCTCTAGGTTTGAAGACTTATATGATATTACCGTCTCACGATCACTCGAGATAGAATTCCATGAGGTGATTCCAGTGAGTGTGGGTTGAGTCCAATGCTCAGAACTTATGAGCACTCATGATTGTTGTAGCCATGTCCAACACCTTAGACCTCTGCAACCAATCATGACAGTCTTGATTCATACCTACTTCCGACATATGATCGACTGTGGAGGTTTGAATAATATGATATACCAAACATAATTATTCTAGAAGTCAAAACATGCAAAAAGAAATAAAGTAAACGATTGACAAGAGATAGCAACACTTTACTCATAAATAAAACACCTTTTATTCATCATCAAATGTCAATTACACTTTACAAATTTCATAATTTATCTAACTACTAAAACTTATATCATCCTTCAGCCCTATGCTCCGAGCATGCTGAAGATGCTTAACCCTACTCAGTCCCTTCGTGAAGGGATCTGCTGGGTTCTCATCCGATGATACCCTCTTCGCTACGAGGATTCCTTCTTCTATTCGATGTCTGATGAAGTGATATTTTCTGTCAATGTGTCTGGATCTCCCATGATCTCTTGGTTCCTTGGCTAAGGCAACCGCACTATTGCTGTCACAGAAAATCTCCATCGGCTCTTTTATAGCTGGTATAACTCCAAGGTCTCCGATGAAGTTCTTTAGCCATATAGCCTCCTTTGCTGCCTCGCTTGTTGCTATATACTCTGATTCACAAGTGGAATCAGCCACTGTCTCCTGCTTGGAACTCTTCCAAGTGATTGCTCCTCCGTTTAAGGTAAAGACCCAGCCCGACTGAGAGCGGAAATTATCCCTATCAGTCTGGAAGCTAGCATCACTATACCCTACAACTCTCAAGTCATCACTCCCACCGAAGGTAAGGACCCAGTCCTTAGTCCTTCGCAGATACTTGAGGATATTCTTTACCGCAGTCCAGTGTTCCTTGCTAGGGTTCCCCTGATACCTGCTAACCATGCTCAAAGCGAAGGCTACATCAGGTCGAGTACACGTCATAGCATACATGATCGATCCTACAGCAGAAGCATAAGGTAGTCGACTCATTTCTGCTATCTCAGCCTCAGTACTAGGGCTTTGTGTCTTACTCAATCTGGCATTACTCTGAATGGGTAACTCACCTTTCTTGGAGTTATGCATGTTGAATCTTTTCAACACTTTGTCCACATAGGTGCTTTGACTAAGTCCAATTAGTCTTTTACTCCGGTCTCTCAAGATCCTTATCCCTAGGATATAGGCAGCTTCACCAAGGTCCTTCATAGCAAAACACTTCCCAAGCCAGGACTTTACTTCCTGCAAAGTTGGGATGTCATTTCCTATGAGTAGTATGTCATCCACATACAATACCAAGAAGCTGACTATACTCCCACTAGCCTTGACATAAACACAAGATTCATCTTCACTCCTAGAAAAGCCAAATTCCCTGACCTTTTCATCAAAGAAAAGATTCCATCTGTGAGGTGCTTGCTTCAATCCATAAATGGATTTCTCAAGCTTACACACTCTATTAGGGTACTCGTTGCTGACAAAACCTTCTGGCTGACTCATGTAAACATCTTCAACCAACTTTCCATTAAGGAAAGCGGTTTTGACATCCATTTGCCATATTTCATAGTCATGAAATGCAGCTATGGCTAACAGAACCCGAATAGACTTAATCTTGGCTACTGGAGAAAAGGTCTCATCATAGTCCACTCCAGGAATTTGAGAGAAGCCATTTGCAACCAGTCTAGCCTTATAAGTGTGTACTTTACCATCCATGTCGGTCTTCTTCTTGAAGACCCATTTGCACCCTACAGTCTTACGACCTGGTACATTCTCAACCAAGTTCCAAACTTGATTGTCATACATGGATTGTATCTCGCTATCCATAGCCTCTATCCATTTTGCTGACTCGGGGCCTGCCATGGCTTCCACGTAACTGTTAGGTTCATCCATACCTACTAGTGTCTCATCACTAATAAGTGTCTCACCTTCCGCAATAATATGAAAACCATAGTAGTGCTCAGGTGCATTCCTAACTCTCGTGGAACGTCTCAGAGGTACAGAATCGTCAATTGGCTCAACAGGAGTTTCCTCCTCAAGTTGAGGGCTAGGGTTTGAAGTTCCTTCACCAGTTGACTCTTGAAGTTCTTCAAGGTCAATTTGCCTCCCACTGTCTCCTTGGCTTATAAATTCTGTCTCATGAAAGACTCCTCTTCTTGCTACAAAGACCACATTATCACTAGGTCTGTAAAAGAGGTAACCAAAGGAACTTTGTGGGTAGCCGATGAAAATACACCTCTCGCTTCAGGGTTCTAGCTTATCATGAGACTCGCACCTCACAAAAGCTTCGCAACCCCAAATCTTGATGTGTTCTAGTTTGGGTACTTTACCAGTCCACATCTCGTGAGGAGTTTTGGCAACTTTCTTTGTAGGGACTAGATTAAGGATATGGGCGGCAGTCTCTAAGGCATACCCCCAAAATGAGATTGGTAGCGAAGCTCGACTCATCATGGAACGAACCATGTCTAACAAGGTTCGATTACGCCTCTCAGCCACACCATTCAACTGCGGTGTCTTGGGAGGTGTTAATTGTGAGACAATTTCACATTCCCTTAGATAGTCGAGGAACTCTGAACTAAGATACTCACTACCACGATCGGATCGATGCATCTTAATGTTCCTGCCCAATTGATTCTCGACTTCCTGTTTAAATTCCTTAAACCTCTCGAAAGTCTCTGACTTATGCTTGATTAAGTAGACATATCCATATCTACTGTAATCATCGGTAAAAGTCAAATAATAACGATTAGCATCCCTTGTGGCATGTTTGAATGGTCCACACACATCCGTGTGTACAAGGTCCAACAAACCTTCACCTCTCTCACAAGAACCTGTGAAGGGTGACTTTGTCATTTTTCCAAGTAAGCATGATTCGCAACTATCATATGACTTTAGGTCAAACAACTCCAAGACTCCATCTCTTTGGAGTGGGCCTATGCGCTTTTTGCTTATATGTCCAAGTCGACAATGCTATAACGATGCTTTATCCAAGTTATTATTATTAATAGAATCAATACACATCACACTATTTCCAAAGTTATCAACCACAAATACTATTTCATACACGCCATCACAAGGTAATGCTTTAAAATAAAGAACATTATTTAAGAAAGCATCAATAGAACCAACTTCATTATTAAATGAAAAGGTAAAACCTTGTTTATACAATGCATGAAAGGAAATAATATTTCTTGACATTTCTGGCGAATAACAACATTTATTCAAATCTAAACTAAACCCACTACTTAGCGACAAAGTATAAACTCCAATCTTGGTGACAGGTGTAACTTTCCTATTCCCCATGATTAAGTTTATTCTTCCTTGCTCCACATTCTCACTTCTTCTTAGTCCCTGCAAGTCACATCAAATATGAATACCACAACCGGTATCAAGGACCCAATATTTAGAATGGGGTGAGTTATTAGAAATGATAGTGTAAATACTTGCATGGTTGGGTTTAACTTTCCCATCCTTTACATCTTGCTGGTACATTGGGCAGTTTCGCTTCCAATGTGCATTTTCACGGCAATAGAAGCATTCAGCCTCTTTTGGGTCAGAAGAAGGAGTGATGAAACCTTTCTTGGTTCCACTTGAAGAAGAGCCATCAAGGTTCCTAACCTTGGTACCCTTCGAAGAACTCTTTCTCTTCTTCCCTCGTCCTTTCCCGATTGCCAAGATAGGGGCGGAGTTTGTAGAAGTAGGAGTAGTAACAATCGCCTTACCCTTAGACCTCTTTCCGCGGTCTTTAAGAGTCCTTGAAGTTTGCTGAGTGTGACCTCTTCCTTGTTCATGTGGTATGTCATGCGGAATTGATCATAACATGAAGGTATGGAGTGCAAAATGATATCTATTGCAAGCTCCTCAGGGAAGTTCACATTTGGCTTCAGCAAACGGTCCACAAATCTTTTCATTTTCTGCATGTGGCCCGTGATGGGTTTACCATCCTTCATGCGAGTTGTTATCATGGAGGAGATGATTTCATACCTCTCTTGACGAGCACTTTGATGGTATCTTTCCATCAAGTCTTGGTGCATCTCATAGGGGTAGAAATCTTCATAGGATTTTTGGAGATCCGTGGTCATAGTGGCCATCATGATGCATGCCACTTTGGTGGCATCCCTTTCATGTGCCCTAAACTCAGCGATCTCTTGAGGAGTAGCAACTGTCTCATCAATCTCCTTAAGATCCTTATCGAGGACATATTCCTTGTCCTTGTAGCGAGTAATCATTCTGATGTTTCTGATCCATTCATTAAAGTTGGATCCATCAAAAGTGACTTTCCCACATAAGTTCATAAGAGTAAAGGAGCCATTAGGATTAGAGCCAGAAGCAGTAGTGTTTGCAGACATTTGAAAATGAAGATGGTTTTAGTTTAGATATAGAGATAGTCCTTAATAAAACACCCAAATGTAGTATTAAGGCTAGGATCCAATCACAATATATTATAACTTAGAAGAGGTATGTCGTAGTCTAAGTAATAACATATTTGAAAGGTAGTTGAATGACGATTCACCAATTTCCACCAAAAACGAAATAGTAAATATTAAGTTTTTTGATTTGGTACATAGAAATTCCTAGATTCTTTTGAGATTCAATGAACTTTTCAAAGGCATGTTTCAATCTCGAGTGTGCCCTCTAAGTTTTGTGACTGGGATGCCGAGGATCACAAAACGAGGCGTGAAGTAACCATGCAAACTACTTGGTACCCTTAATAAATTACCCCTCAATCGATGTGCCGGTTAACCACGCACGCTCCATCGATACTATGATAAATATTAAGTCACCCTTTACCTACCTTGTTAAGTCCAAGTTAGTGTGCCGGTTAACCACACACGCTCTACTAACGACTTAGACAAAGTGTAAAGTGTAATTTCATGGATTAGCATCTTATTCACATTTTTCCTAAAGTAACTAAGATTAGGAATTTAATAAAACATTTAGTTACTTTATAATATTCATCATACTTTTAATGAGAATTTATAAGTCCTTGTCTTACCCGTTCGGCTAACGACCCTCCACCGGTCAAGCAAGCGGTGGGTGAGAGTGGACACCCATTAAGTTGCCATTTTATAGGCAACAACCTTATACCCACCTTATAGACCGGCTTCGTGAATGAGGTGTACTAGCGGTAAGATGACTTTGTTCTTATACATATATATATATATATATATATATATATATATATATATATATATATATATATATAATTATTAAATCATAATAATATAAGTATAAGGGTTGAATTTTAACTTTTAAAATTCTAAACGTTGGAACTAAAGTTTTTTAATAAGACTTTACTTGTTCCAAAACTTGAGGGCAAGTTTTGTAAACTTTCAAAACTTTTCATTTCTTGTAACTTATGAGTTTAATAGAGTAATAAAATGAAGACTCTTCATTTTTTTTCAACTCTTGTGTTCTTTTAATGGTTTTTAATCCAAGTGACTTTTGGTTTTCCATAACTTGAGGACAAGTTATGGACTCCATTAAAACACATTATGATCAAAATTAATCTACCACATAGGTTACAAATAATTCCTATGATCATCTAAACATCATATGAACAAGAACATGAATATGAACACTTTCATGAATCAAAATCACACTTAAACTTTGTAATTTTGATAACTAGTTGTTGTAAATGAATTAGCAATGACATTACACCATCTAAAACAAGTTTTCAAGTACCAAAACAGTTTAGGGTAATGTTTCTAATCCATTTCCAGCAACTAAAGTCGAAAATCTGCACTCTGTCGACCCTACTCGCCGAGTGCATGAACCTACTCGACGAGTAGGTTGAAGATACAAGTGAACTCGACGAGTCCCCCCATGGACTCGACGAGTTCAGCAGTCAGACAACAAGTTTTTTCAACTTTTTCAACTATATTGCATCAAGTATCAAACAAACAAGCCTAGGCTCTGATACCACTGTTGGGTTTTGAGCATTCTAACACTTCCTAAGTGTACATGCAACCCTAATAAACCTTAGATCTATGTTTTTCTAAGATACATGCATATAATTAATTTTTCCAAGGTTTATATCCTAGCTAGCGTGGCATGGGGAACATGAATCAAATAAAGCTAGGAGAAATACTTACCTTGAAATTGTAGTTGATTGCTTGGAGTTTTTGAGCCTAGAACCAATAGTGTGGATGCCTCAAGTGGAAATCACAAATCACCATAAACTTGGAACTTTGAGAGAATAGTCACTACTATCTTGAAATTTTCTCGCACCTCAACAAGTGTTAACTAGTCACATTTCAAGAACCAAAGCCTCCTTTATATAGTGTGTAGGATTAGGGTTACATCCTTAAAACCCATGTCTCTTCATTTCCATGAGATCCATGGGTTAAAGCTCCATGGAGTATCCATGGACTTTTCCATGCAAGCCTAGCCCATTCCAAATAAGCTTTAGCCCACACTATAAATATAGAAGCCCATGTTTAATTAGTAATATCCTTGATCTCTAAATTAATCCTAGATTAATTATAGATCACTACTAATTAAATAATATGATCTTATATTAATATATTAGAACTTATAATATATTAATAAATCATAACTTGTACTATTCTCAAATATTATCCATAAATTGTTCGGGTGAAGTGCAACCCAAATAGACCATGCCGGGTCGGGTCAAGTACATACCAAATATAGTTATGAACTTAGACACTATATCCAACACTTTCATCCTAAAAGAATGGCTAGAATTACATACTTTGTAGTTGATTTTGATTCCTTGAAACCTTGAGATCCTATCACCCCAAGTGTGATGCCTCAAAAGCTTCACACAACACCAAATGCTTTTGGAATGACTTTTGAGAGAATACACACACTCTACAAATCGGCCTAGCCCTCACTTCTCTTTTTGTGTGTAACCGATTTTGGTGGATGGTATGTTCCTTATATAGTGTGACGCATCTAGGGTTACACCATGTAAACCCTAATGTGTCATGACTCTTCATTTCCATGACCCATGGGTTTGTAACTCCCATGGAGCATCCATGGAGCATCCTATGGGTTTAACCCAACTTGATAATCCATGGAGCCTCTTAGCCCACTATACAATTTATGGATGATTCACACAATCAATCCATATATTTAATTAGTTATCTTTTGATCACTTAATTAATTCTAAATTAATTCTTGATCAAACTAATTAAATAATACTTTAATATATTAGAACTTATAATATATTAATAAACCACAACTGTTATTTCTCTCATTTAGTCTATCCAATAGCATGGTACCATGCAACCCAAATAGACCATTCCGGGTCGGGTCAAGTACATACCAGAAATAGTTAAGGACTTAGACACCTTATCCAACAGTCTCCCACTTGGATAAGTTTAATAACTATAACTGCAAGTATAACTTCAGGAACCGATCAGCAATCGTAGCTCTTTCAAGGTCTCTCGGAACTGTGAAGATAATGATACGCCATTTAAGATAAGTGATCAAATAATCCTTTGCTCTAGATATCAGCCGGACAAATACATGGAACAATGTCTTACTTATTGTCCAACAGTTTTTTTCTCGATTTCTGATTTGTTTGACAAAAAACTTAATTGAACACATCAACTTAGTTCTGACCGGGCCTGGTACATAGGTCAAAACAAAATCATCGAGGGGCCTAGATATCAGCTTCTAATCTAAGAAGGAACAGATAAACTTTGACTCATATGTTTGTTCTACCACTCATTGAATTATACACAAAGGCACGTTTTATAACATTGAGTTACCAATGCGTTTACGTACAATCAATGCATAACCAACTCATAAGTAACAAATCATATCTCTAGGTTTTAAGACTTATATGATATTACCATCTCACGATCACTCGAGATAAATTCCATGAAGTGATTCCAGTGAGCGTGGGTTGAGTCCAATGCTAAGAACTTATGAGCACTCATGATTGTTGTATCCATGTCCAACACCTTAGACCTCTGCAACCAGTCATGGCAATCTTGATTCATACCTACTTCCGACGTATGACCGACCGTGGAGGTTCGAATAATATGATATACCAAACATAATTATTCTGGAAGTCAAAACTGTTGGGTTTTGAGCAATCTAACACTTCCTAAGTGTGTATGCAACCCTAATAAACCTTGGATCTATGTTTGTCTAAATACATGCAAAATAATAATTTTCCAAGGTTTATAACCTATCTAACATGGCATGGGGAACATTTCAACATAAAGAGTTAGAAGAGATTACATACCTTTTTGATGAGTTTGGTTTTTGAGGAGTTTGAGGGCCAAGCACCAATAGTGTGAATGCCTCAAATGGAATCACAAAACACCAAAAACTCTTGGAAAACTTTGAGAGAGTGTATACACTTGTATATTTCGGCCACACACAAGCTCACACACACTAGTTCACTAGTTACACTTAGGCACCATTTCATGCTCCATAAGCATGCTTATATAGTGTGCATGGTTAGGGTGAAACCCTAATAACCCATGACCTTTCCTTTCCAAGGATCCATGGGTTAAAAGCTCCATGGATCATCCATGGACTTCCATATAAGCTTAGCCCATTAACAAAAGAGCATTAGCCCACACTATATAAAACCAATAGCCCATAATCTAATTAGTCTTCCTTTTAATCTCTAAATTAATTCATAATTAATTTAAGACTAAAACTAATTAAATAACATAATCTCATATTAATATATTATAACTTATAATATATTAATAAACATATGTGTATAACTCTCATAAAATTATCCATAAATAGTTTGGATGAGATGCAACCCAAATGGACCATGCCGGGTCGGGTCAAGTATATACCAAATAAGTTATGGACTTAGACACCTTATCCAACAGACTCCCACTTGGATAAGTCTAATAACTATATTTGCGTATGTTACTTCAGGAACCAACCAATAATCGTAGATCTCAAAAACTCCGTTGAACTATGAAGAGTCTATTGAACTATGAAGCGCCATTTTACATAAGTGATCATATTATACTCTGTCCTCATGATATCAGCTAGACAAATACATGGAACAACGTTGTACTTATTGTCCAGCAGTTTGTTTCCCGGTTTCCGATTTGTTTGACAAAGAACTTAATCGAACACATCAATTTAGTTCTGACCGGCCGGTACATAGGTCACAACAAAATCATCGAGGGGCCCAGATATCGCTTCTATTTCTAGAAGGAACAGATAAACTTCGACTCATATGCTTGTTCTACTACTTGTTGAATTGTACACAAAGGCAAGTTTTATAACATCAAGTTATTGATGCGTTTACGTGCAATCAATGCACAACCAACTCATAGGTAACAACTCATATCTCTAGGTTTGAAGATATATATGATATTACCGTCTCACGATCACTCGAGAAAAATTCCATGAAGTGATACAAGTGAGCGTGGATTTATTCCAATACTCATAACTTATAAGCACTCATGAATGTTGTAGCAACCATTGCTATGATTAAACCCATTTAGCCATCTACAAACCCGATTCATGACAGTCTTGATTCATACCTACTCCAACATATGAACGACTGTGGAGTGTTTAAATAACTTAGTCATTCGAAAAGAATAACCTAGCTATTTCGGAAGTCAAAACATGCAAAGTGAAACACAATAATAACCGAATCCAATATGGTCTCAAACCCTTTTGAATATAAATAAAACCACCTTTTATTTATCACCATATTGATTACACATTATTCAATGTTTCAAATAGTCAACTTAAGACTTGAATAAAAACAACAGTCATCCCATGCTCCTAGCATGTACACTTTGTTTTCTAAACAATAGTTATGCCATACCCCATGTATGCACACTATGTTTGTCTATGATCTTTACTTTGTGATGTAGATCAATTGAACATGATTTCAATGATACTCATTTCACAAACCCAAATCCTTATTGTGAGAATCCACGATTCCTATCATTTACCAAAAAATCTGTTAGATTTTAAACTTTTATGCAATGTTCCTCTTGTAATGATTATTCACAAAGTCACCAGAACCTTGTCACCAGCCATTACAGAGTATTCCAAAGAAGGTCAACTTCTATGGAACGGAAGTCTCATATTCAAAGTACATTGCTTTAAACATCCTTCTTGCATTAAGGTTTTCTGATCTTACATATAGATTGAATAACTTCCACCTATGGAGACATTTCCATAGTCCCATTTTGACTATCATTTCCGAACAAGAGTTACTTCTTTTCAGAACATGTCAATACAGTCCTTTCCGACAACTTACATCATACTTCCAACTTTCCCTGAGCAACCAATCTTTGGCGAACCTCAGATTTGTCCTCGACAATTGCTTAATCACTTTAGTCATATCCAGTTCTAGACTTTTCCCTTCTCAATGCCTTAAACATTTGGAAAATTTAGAAAAGATGAATATTATAGCACATGCAATCGATCCTATATCCGAAGCATATGGGACACGATTCATGATGTCTCACATAAAGACATGATACTAGACCAGTCTTTTGCTACAATATTTTTTATTTACCATGTTTTCAAAATTTAACTATGAAGAGGGATGTCGTAGTCATAATTGATTTTTGAGAACACAATATATATAGAATTTCCTTAAGTCGAACCATTCAGACATAAAATTCATATATATGTCCTTGGCTAAAGATGATTAAAATTTCAATCTAAGCTTCTAGAATTGAAATGAAGTATAATTTCCTCTCCCATAATTATAGCAAAACAACTTTTCAACCCCTACAACTTCACGAATTGAAACTTTGTTTTCTATAATTAACATTGCTAACTTGCAACACTAAACATAATAGTCATGCTCCCACTAACATGATGATTATCAGCATAACACTTATGCTCCCACTAGCTCTGACATTTTTCCAGAAATCTGCTGGACTTCTAAAATTTAGATTCACACACCCTTTCTTTGATAGCTCACATGTGTGTCTAAACAATTTTCAGAACTATGAAAAGGGATGTCGTAATCATAGTCTCAATTGCTTAGGAATTTTCCATTTCTCACAAGTCCATGTTAGTGTGCCGGTTAACCACACATGCTCCACTAACGACTTTTGAAAATGCAAATAACACAATTGATATCTACGTAAAATCTACTTAGTGAAAGCGTTTCCTCACCATCATTTTCATGAATCGGAGAGAAACCTTATGACACTTAGATTTTATAGTGTATGAGTTCCTATCCATGTGAATTTGTCAAAACCATAATCACAAGATAAGGTTAGTGACAAATTCTGCCTTACATGGATTAAACTTGTTCAATCTTAGTTTCTTGTCACCTTGGTAGCACAAGGCCCACCAATGCTTCCAAGTTGAACTCTGATAACTCACATGCAAATTCAACTTATTTGAAGTAGGTACAGAAATAAGAATTATGTCAACACGATAGGTTGCAAACCTTAAGTCGTGTGCTAGTGATAAATTACAGGTTTTACTCTTGATTAAATCTTGAAACTCTTTCAGGATCTTTAAGGCTCCCACTGTCCCCTTCACATATAAGTTTCCCCAGTCAAGAACCATTCCTTGACAAGACAAATATTCAAGGGATAGTGCAGATTCTTATCAAGACTAACACTTCATACAATTGGTCTTAGTTGGTCTTTGTCTCATACATGACATCACAACTTACCAATCTCAAACGTACACGAGTAGAAAACATTTTACTCTTACATTTGACTAGTGTTAATAAATCTTCCTTTATGTCACTCAAGGTTACAATCTTGGAGTATGACTCTAAGAATTGTTTTGGAACAAATTATGACTCATCTTCTTGATTTTAACCAATCCAACAATTCATGACCTCTCTTCTTAGCCATAACAATGCACTAAGACGTCCTTAGAGTACGAATTTGTGATATGGTTTCATAATCATTAAGATGATCATGAAATACGATACTAAAGTACTCTCCCATCCTTTCAGATTTGAGAAACTTTTATCTTTCTGCCTAATTTGATTCTTCTCATTTGTTTTGTCATACATTATAACCTTTCTAATGTTACAGAATTATACTTAACCTCATAAGTATAATCATATTTACTAATCTTTAGTAAATCATGACAAGTCAATGTTTGTGGTGGACCTTGACCAGCGCACACCCAGTGTACCTAATTCCTTAGTCCTTCAATTGACTCACATATACATGTGATCAAAGAATTAGTCTTAATTTTCAAAGATGAAAATTCTCATTCATCATACAATACAACTTGTATGATTCCAAGTTGTCGTCCAATTGAAACTTGGGTGATGAAAAACTTTCTTCATTTGGTAAATTCAGACACTACCACAAATGAAAGAATCAAAACCACTTTCCAATATTGCAAATACTGGAAACATATAAGCAACAATTTTCCACAGATGCCATTGTAAGGATATTTTTTAAAATAAATAAAATTAAAACCCTTTTTTCTCTTTTATTTTAAAACTTTGCGGAAAAACTTATCCTTAAAATCCACATGAAAATCTTGTTGTTATCTATTCATAAGCAATATATTATAACTCTTAAGCAACGGCTTAAAATTATGATTACCAAACCATGCAATCGAAACCCACCTTCGCAATCAGAATCAACATATACTTACTTTAAGCTTCCTATCTTTTCTTTGATTCTTAAAAACATCAACAAGTGACACATTCACATTATGTGATAAGAATCTCCAAATAGAAACTTAATAGAGTTAGTCAGTGGACTTTAACTGAAGTAGAGTCAAACTTTTTGACTTGATCAATCTTATGATCTTTCAGGTAAATATGGCAGCTTCGCATTCAGTGCCCCTCCCTTTCGCAATAAAACATATAGACCCTTTGGTAATGGGACATGAGACTATCTCAGACTTAGCCTTTCTCTTTACCATTTGGTCAACTAAGTTGACTATGGCCGATCCCTTTCCATTGGGAAGAGAAATCTTTTTCTAGATATCCAATGCTACCATTGCCAATGTCCATTTAAGGTTTGGGAAGTTGATCTCCTAATAATATTTTCTTTACTAGTGTTCCAAATCATTGCTGATTTCGCAACACCAAGCAAATAGCTAAGATCACTAAGGCTCGTGTCATAGTCTGTCTCATAGTAGTCCCAAAGAGACTTACTATGTTACTAAGAAAGTGATTGAACATCCAACTTTCACGAGACTTTGACACCCAACTCTCCCGGCTTGTCAATATGTGACTTTATCTCCAAGATGTGAGCACACATAGACTATGCTTGCCAATAGGGATTGAGTGACTTTAAAGTTTTCAAGAACTTGTGGGTGAGGGAGAATAATTGGAGGAGGTGGAGGAAGTGAAGCATGATGTTGAGGGACACCATCTTCAAGAGATTTGGTAAGATCATAGTTGTTTGAACCAAACATCTATAATGGGAGAAAATCAAGTTAGTTGATTCAAAGTCCTTAATATAACACCCAATATGAAATATTAAGGCTAGGACCCAACACAATATTTTATAACTTAGAAGAGGGATGCCGTAATCCAAGTTATAGAATATTTGAAGGTAGGCGAATGACGATTCACCAATTTCCACCATGAAAAACGAAATAATTTATTAGGTTTTAATTGGATTTGGAATTCCTAGATCTTTTGAGATTCATTGAACTTTTCAATGATATGTTTCAATCTCGAGTGTGCCCTCTCAAATTTTGTGACTGGGATGCCGAGGATCACAAAAGAAGGTGTGAATAACCATACCAATTCACTTGGTACCCTTAATATTATAACCTAATCAATGTGCTGGTTAACCACACACGCTCCATTGATCTATGAAAAACATTAAGCCACCCTTCGTGGTCCTTACTAGTCCAAGTTACTATGCCGGTTAACCACACACACTCCACCAATGACTTGGTAAGGTACAAAGTGTGAATTCCATGGGCTAGCACCAAATTCACATTTTTCCTAAAGTAACTAAGATTGGGAATTAAATAAAAAAAATATTTAGTTACTTTATAATAATCATTATACTTTTAATGAGAATTTAAAGTCATTGTCCTACCCGTTCGACTAACGACCCTCCACCGATCAAGCAAGCGGTGGGTGAGAGTGGACGCCCATTAAGTCGCCATTTTATAGGCAACAACCTTGTACCCACCTTATAGACCGGCTTCATGAATGAGGCCTACTAACAGTAAAACGACTTTTCTTATACATATATATATATAATAATAATTAACCATTAATCTTATAATAGTATAAGGGTAGAATTTTAACTTTTAAAACTTCTAGGGTATGGAATTAAAGTTTGTGTGAGACTTTACAAATTCCAAAACTTGAGGGCAAGTTTTGAACAATTCATAAACTTTTGGATATTCATAACTTATGAGTTGTAATTAAGTGTTTAATTCTTTTAATGAAGAGTCTCTTGGAAATCCATAACTTGAGGACAAGTTATGAAGTTCATAAAAGCATTTATTAGAAAAACTCTTCAAAAGTGTAACTTATGACTTCTTAAAAAAACATTTAAAAGAAAAACTTTTGGAATTCCATAACTTGAGGACAAATTATGAATTCCATTAAAACACATTAAGATCAAGAATTAACTAACAAACAATTTGCAAATAATTCCTATGATCTAACAAAACTCATAAGAACATGAACATCCACATCAACAATTTCAAGAATCATATGAACACATATAAACTTGAATTTTTTATTATAACTTTGAAATTGGTCCACCATCATCATTACCACATCAAAAACATGTTTTATATGATCAAAAAAACTTTAAGGTAATGATTCTAGACCAATTCCAGCACCAAAACTCGAAGATATGCTGTTTGGGGGTCCAACTCGTCGAGTGCATGAACCAACTCACCGAGTTGGATGAGTTTTGCCTTGGACTCGTCGAGTCCCTTCATGGACTCGGCGAGTCAGCTGTGCAAACAGCATAAAATCTTCGATTTTCAGCAATTTGGATCAAGTATTCAAACAAGCAAGCCTAGGCTCTGATACCACTATTGGGTTTTGAGAAATCTAACACTTCCTAAGTGTGCATGCAACCCTAATAAACCTTGGATCTATGTTTGTCTAAATACATGCAAAATAATAATTTTCCAAGGTTTATAACCTATCTAACATGGCATGGGGAACATTTCAACATAAAGAGTTAGAAGAGATTACATACCTTTTTGATGAGTTTGGTTTTTGAGGAGTTTGAGGGCCAAGCACCAATAGTGTGAATGCTTCAAATGGAATCACAAAACACCACAAACTCTTAGAAAACTTTGAGAGAGTGTATACACTTGTATATTTCAGCCACACACAAGCTCATACACACTAGTTCACTAGTTACACTTAGGCACCATTTCATTCTCCATAAGCATGCTTATATAGTGTGCATGGTTAGGGTGAAACCCTAATAACCCATGACCTTTCCTTTCCAAGGATCCATGGGTTAAAAGCTCCATGGATCATCCATGGACTTCCATATAAGCTTAGCCCATTAACAAAAGAGCATTAGCCCACACTATATAAAACCAATAGCTCATAATTTAATTAGTCTTCCTTTTAATCTCTAAATTAATTCATAATTAATTTAAGACTACAACTAATTAAATAACATAATCTCATATTAATATATTATAACTTATAATATATTAATAAACATATGTGTATAACTCTCATAAAATTATCCATAAATAGTTTGGATGAGATGCAACCCAAATGGACCATGTCGGGTCGGGTCAAGTATATACCAAATAAGTTATGGACTTAGACACCTTATCCAACAAAAACATGCAAATGAAATATAGTAAACGATCGACAAGAGATAGCAATACTTTACTCATGAATAAAACACCTTTTATTCTTCATCTAATGTCAATTACACTTTACAAATTTCAAGGTTATCTAACTACTAAATCTAATATCATCCTTCAACCCTATGCTCCGAGCATGCTGGAGATGCTTAACCTGAGTCAGTCCCTTTATGAGGGGACCTGTTGGATTCTCATCCGATGATACCCTCTTTGCCACGAGGAGTCCTTCTTCTATTCGATGTCTGATGAAATGGTATTTTATGTCAATGTGTTTAGATCTCCCATGATCCCGTGGTTCCTTGGCTTAGGCAACAACACTTTCACTATCACAGAAAATTTTCATTGGCTCCTTAATAGTTGGTACAACTCCAAGGTCTCCAATGAAGTTCTTCAGCCATATCGCATCCTTTGCTGCATCACTAGCTGCTATATATTCTGATTCGCAAGTTGACTCAACCACTGTCTCTTGTTTGGAACTCTTCCAAGAAATTGCTCCTCCGTTTAAGGTAAAGAACCAGACTGACTAAGAGCGGAAATTATCCCTATCAATCTAAAAGCTAGCATCACTATACCCTACAACTCTCAAGTCATCACTCCCACCGAGGGTAAGGACCCAGTCCTTAGTCCTCCGTATGTACTTGAGGATGTTCTTTATCGCAGTCCAGTGTGCCTTGCTAGGGTTCCCATGATACCTGCTAACCATGCTCAAGGAAAAGGCTACATTAGGTCGAGTACATGTCACAACATACATGATCGATCCTACAGCCGAAGCATAAGGTATTCGACTCATTTATGCTATCTCAGCCTCAGTACTAGGGCATTGTGTCTTACTCAATTTGACGTTACTCTGGATGGGTAACTCTCCTTTCTTGGAGTCCTGCATGTCGAATCTCTTCAGCACCTTATCCAAGTAGGTACTCTGACTAAGTCCAGTTAGTCATTTACTCCGGTCTCTCAAGATCATTATCCCTAGAATATAGGCAGCTTCTCCCACTAGTCTTGACATATACACATGATTCATCTTCACTCCTAGAAAAGAAAATTCTTTGACTTTCTCATTAAAGCAAAGATTCCATCTGCAAGGTGCTTGTTTTAATCCATAAATGGATTTCTCAAGCTTACACACTCTATTAGGGTAATTTGTGTTGACAAAACCCTCTGGCTGACTCATGTAAACCTCCTCAACCAACTTTCCATTAAGGAAAGCGATTTTAACATCCATTTGCCATATTTCATAGTCATGAAATGCAGCTATGGCTAACAGAACCCTAATAGACTTAATCTTGGCCACTGGAGAAAAGGTCTCATCATAATCAACTCCCAGAGTTTGTGAGAAATCCTTTGCAACTAGTCGTGCCTTATAAGTGTGTACATTACCTTCCATGTCGGTCTTCTTCTTGAAGATCCATTTGCACCCTATAGTCTTACGACCTGGTACATTCTCAACCAAGTTCCAAACTGGACTATCATACATGGATTGCGTCTCACTATCCATTGCCTCTTTCCATTTGGCTGAATTAGGGCCTGCCATGGCTTCCGCATAACTGTTAGGTTCATCCAGACCTATCAGTGTCTCATCGCTGATAAGTGTATCACCTTCCGTAGTAATATGGAATCCATCGTAATGCTCAGGTGCATTCCTAGACCTTGTGGAACGCCTCAGAGGTACAGACATGTCAATTGGCTCAACAGGAGTTTCCTCCTCAAGTTGAGTGCTAGGGTTTGAAGTTCCTTCACCACTTAACTCTTGAATTTCTTCAAGGTCAAATTGCCTCCCACTGTTTCCTTGGCTTATGAACTCTTTCTCTCTCTCTCTTGAAAGACGGCCCTCCTTGCTACAAATACCATATTTTCATTAGGGCTGTAGAAGAGGTAACTAAAGGATTACTGTGGGTAGCCGATGAAAATACACCTCTCACTTCGGGGTTCGAGCTTATCATGAGTCTCGCGTCTCACAAAAGCCTCGCAACCCCAGATCTTGATGTGGTATAGTTTGGGTACTTTACCAGTCCACATCTCATGAAGAGTTTTGGCAACTTTCTTTGTAGGGACTAGATTGAAGATATGGGCGGCAGTCTCTAAGGCATACCCCCAAAATGAGATTGGTAGCGAAGCTCAACTCATCATGGAATGGAAATATCCAACAAGGTTCGATTACGCATCTCAGCTACACCATTCAACTGCGGTGTCCTGGGAGGTGTCAATTGTGAGACAATCCCACATTCCCTAAGATAGTCGAGGATCTCTGAACTAAGATACTCACCACCTTGATCGGATCGAAGCATCTTAATGTTCCTGACGAATTGATTCTCGACTTCCTGTTTAAACTCTTTAAACCTTTCGAAAGTCTCTGACTTATCCTTGATTAAGTAGACATATCCATATATACTATAATCATTAGTAAAAGTCAAATAATAATGATTAGCATCCCTTGTGGCATGTTTGAAGGGTCCACACACATCCGTGTGTACGAGATCCAACAAACCTTCACCCCTCTCACACAAACCTGTGAAGGGTGACTTTGTCATTTTTCCAAGTAAGCATGATTCGCAACTATCATCTGACTTTAGGTCAAATGACTCCAAGACTCCATCATTTTGGAGTTAGCCTATGCGTTTCTTGCTTATATGTCCAAGACGACAATTCCATAATGATGCTTTATCCAAGTTATTATCACTAACAGAATCAATACACAAAACATTATTTCCTAAGTTATCAACCACATATACAGTTTCATACACACCATCACAAGGTAATGCTTTAAAATAAAGAACATTATTAAAGAAAGCATTAATCGAACCAACTTCATTATCAAATGCAAAGGTGAAGTATTGTTTATACAATGCATGAAAGGAAATAATATTTCTTTCCATTTCTGGAGAATAACAACATTTATTCAAATCTAAACTAAACCCACTACTTAGCGATAAAGTATAAACTCCAATCTTGGTGACAGGTAAAGTTTTCCTATTCCCCATGATTAAGTTTATTCTTCCATGCTCCACATTCTCACTTCTTCTTAGTCTCTGTAAATCAGAACATATATGAATACCACAACCAGTATCAAGGACCCAAGAGTTAGAATGGGGTGAGTTATTAGATAAGATAGTGTAAATACCTGCATGGTTGGGTTTCACTTTCCCATCCTTCACATCTTGCTGGTATTTTGGGCAGTTCCGCTTCCAATGCGACTTTTCATGACAATAGAAGCATTCAGCCTCTTTTGGGTCAAAAGAAGGAGTGACGAAACATTTCTTGGTTCCACTTGAAGAAGAGCCATCAAGGGTCCTAGCCTTGGTACCCTTCAAATAGCTCTTTCTCTTCTTCCCTCTCCTTTCGCGATTGCCAAGACAGGGGTGGAGTTTGGAGTAGGAGTGTTAACAACTGACTTACCCTTAAGACCTATTTCTACGGTCTTAAGGAGTCCCTGAAGTTTGCTGAGTGTGACCTCTTCCTTATTCATGTGATATGTCATGCGGAATTGATCATAGCATGATGGTAAGGAGTGCAAAATGATATCTATTACAAGCTCCTCAGGAAAGTTCACATTAAGCTTCAGCAACCGATCCACATACCTTTGCATTTTCTACATGTGGCTTGTGGCAGACTCTCTGTCCTTCATCATGGTTGTTATCATGGAGCAAATGATTTTGTACCTCTCTTGTTATGCATTTTGATGGTATCTTTCCATCAGATATTGTTGCATTTCAAAAGGGTAAAAGTCCTCATAGGACTTTTGGAGTTTCACTGTCATGGTGGCCAATATGATGCATGCCACTTTGGTAGCATCCCTTTCATGTGCCTGGAAGTCAGCGATCTCCTGGGGAGTTGCAATGGTCTCATCAATCTCCTTAAGCTCCTTATCGAGGACATATTATTTGTCCTCGTAGCGGGTAATCATCCTGATGTTTCTGATCCATTCATTGAAGTTGGATCCATCAAAAGTGACTTTCCCACACAAGTTCATAATGGTAAAGGAGCCATTAGGATTAGAGCCAGAAGCAGTGTTGTTTGAAGACATCTGAATGAAGAGAACAAGATTAGCTTAGATATTAAGAGAGTCCTTAATAGAACATCCAAATGTAATATTAAGGCTAGGATCCAATCACAATATATTATAACTTAGAAGAGGTATGCCGTAATCCAAGCTATAACATATTTGAAAGATAGGTGAATGACGATTCACCAATTTCCACCACGAAAAACGAAATATAATTATTAGGTTTTTAATTGGTTATTAGAAATTCCTAGATTCTTTGAGATTCATTGAACTTTTCAATGGCATGTTTCAATTTCAAGTGTGCCCTCCAAGTTTTGTGACTAGGATACTGAGGATCACAAAACAAGGTGTGAAGTAACCATGCAAATTATTTGGTACCCTTAAAGTTTATCACTTAATCGATGTGCCGGTAAACCACACACGCTCCACCGATACTATGATAAACCTTAAGTCACCCTTTACCAACCTTGTTAAGTCCAAGTTAGTGTGCCGGTTAACCACAAACGCTCCACGAACGACTTAAGCAAAGTGTAAAGTGTAATTTCATGGATTAGCACCTTATTCACATTTTTCCTAAAGTAACTATGATTGGGAATTTAATAAAAACATTTAGTTACTTTATAATATTCATCATACTTTTAATGAGAATTTATAAGTCCTTGTCCTGCCCATTCGACTAACGATCCTCCACCGATCAAGGAAGCGGTGGGTGAGAGTGTACACCCATTAAGTTGCCATTTTATAGGCAACAACCTTATACCCCCCTTATAGACCAACTTCGTGAATGAGGTGTACTAGCGGTAAGACGACTTAATCTTATACATACATATATTATTAACTTATAATATAAAGATTAAAGGTTGAATTTTAACTTTTAAAATTCTAAGGGTTGGAACTAAAGTTTATTAAGTGACTTTACATGTTCCAAAACTTGAGGTCAAGTTTTGTAACTGTACAAAACTTTTCACGTTCATAACTTATGAGTCATTAAGATGAAGACTCTTCATTTTATAACTTATGTGTTCTTTTAATGGATTTTAACACAAAGAGACTTTTGGTTATCCATAACTTGAGGACAAGTTATGGACTCATTTAAAACACATAAAGATCATGAATTAATCATATAAACAAGTAACTCCTATGATCTATCAAGAACTCATAAGAACATGAATACTCATATCAACGTTTCAAGAACATATGAACTCGTATAATCATGAAAAAATTGATATTAGCCATTGTAAATGGATTAGAACAACCATTACACCATCTAAAACAAGTTTTATAATACCAAAACAGTTTAGGGTAATGTTTCTAGTTCATTTCCAGCAGCACAAATCGAATTTTTGCATTTTGCATGGCCAACTCGTCGAGTGCACTAATAGACTCTCCGAGTTTGTTACATTTACACTTGGACTCATCGAGTCCTCCCCATGGACCCGTCAAGTCCCCTGAGCAGACAACAAAAAATCGATTTTTAACACTATTTTGCATCAAGTATTCACAAACAATACTAGGCTTTGATACCACTGATGGGTTTTGAGCATTCTAACACTTCCTAAGTGTACATGCAACCCTAATAACCTTGGATCTATGTTTATCTAAATACATGCAAAATTTGGTTTCCAAGGTTCATAATCCTATCTAGCATACATGGGGAACTTTTATCCTAAAAGGATGGCTAGAATTACATACCTTGTAGTTGATTTTGATTCCTTGAAACCTTGAGAGCCTAGCACTCCAAGTGTGATGCCTCAAATGCTTCACACAACACCAAATGCTTTTGGAATGACTTTTAAGAGAATACACACACTCTAAAAATCGGCCTAGCCCTCACTTCTCTTTTTGTGTGTAGCCGATTTTGGTGGATAGTATGTTCCTTATATAGTGTGATGCATCTAGGGTTACACCATGTAAACCTTAATGTGTCATGACTCTTCATTTCCATGACCCATGGGTTTGTAACTCCCATGGAGCATCCTATGGGTTTAACCCAACTTGATAATCCATAGAGCCTCTTAACCCACTATACAAGTTATTGATGATTTACACAATCAATCCATATATTTAATTAGTTATCTTTTGATCACTTAATTAATTCTAAATTAATTCTTGATCAAACTAATTAAATAATACTTTTAATAAATTAGAACTTATAATATATTAATAAACCACAAGTGTTATTTCTCTCATTTAGTCTATCCAGTTGCATGGTGCTATGTAACCCAAATGGACCATGTCGGGTCGGGTCAAGTACATAACAAAAATAGTTTTTGACTAAGACACCTTATCCAACAATTGGTGCCTTCGGCCCACTAATATAATGAGAAGACTCACCTAAGACTGCTGATAAAAATACTGCCAATCCATATATCAGGAAATCTTACACTGAATATACACAAGTTAACCTAATTAGGATTAAGTCATAAACTCAAGGTTTAGTCCAAAACCCTAAGTCAAAACTCCTCTAATAAGGCCCAAAAGTCTTTCTTCATTAATGGGCCTAACATCCAAGGTCCAAGAACAATAGTGGGCCATAAGGCCCTATAGGCCTAACCATGCCACCTATAGTCCAATAACAAGTTCGAATACCCAAATACTCTAATAGATCCAGGTCTAAGGCTAAGTAGGTCCCAAACGACTCAAAATCCCATCAAAAGTCTAAACCCACTGGAAGTGTACGCCCAACGTACAACATCAGTCCTCTTAGCGTACTGGGTTCCTTGGCGGTAACTGCAACGTACAAACTAGTATGCCCAACGTACAAGCTGTTTTGCACAAATAGCCATTAAGTTCTTGATTCATGAAGCCACTTCATCCATTTTCAAATCCTTGTCATTTTAAAGGTCCTAGGGCGTAAATTTGGCAACTTTATGCCTTTGTATGCCATATGGGAACCAAGCACCATGTTTTCTCCATTAAGACCCCCTTTAAGATCTTAAACTCATGCATGGTGCCATAACAACCATCAAGTTAGCATTTTTGTGCTTTTAACATGCCAAAGGAACTCAAATCTTACACATCTAACCTATGGAGTGGCTCAAACTCACAAGAGAGGATCCATGGACCCAAATGGAATTATTATCAAACCCTAACTCACTACTACAAAAACAGCCTTTTACGACACACAATGCATGTTGTAAAATGCTCAAACGACATGCAAAAAGCATGTCAAGGAAGGCCATATCTTAACGAAATATGAAACACTTTTTTGCATCGTCTATTTATGACACACATTTACGACCTGCAATTACGACACGCGTTGTGTGTCAATGAAGGCCCTATCATAAAAGAAGATGACATGCGTTTGCATTTCGTAACCTTACGACGCCTGTTTAGGACACACATTACGTATCATTAAATCCCATATCATAAATGAAGATGATACCTATTTCCATGACATAAAATTCAATAACCATTTATGATATACATTTACGACGCATCTTTACGATACTCATTTACGCGTAATACAAATATATGGAAAAGAATATATACCAAAACAATCAATTTCATCCAATAACATCATGTTAATTTTTTTCTAATACATTAGTATTAAGGGGATTTGATTGTACATTGTTATTAATAGGTTTTCCCTAACTATATTACCTAATACTACATTGCTATTAAGGAACACCTTCTTGTTTCTACTTATTGTTATGCTTCCGTTTCCACATAATACATGTTTTCATCATCAACACATTAGTATTCAGAAAGGCTGACATCATCAATCTATGTTATCAAATATTAAAATTTAATACACATGTTGTAAAATATCTTTTGCCAAGAATCCAAGGTTCAATACAGCCCATACATGTATAAAATATTAAAATTTAATACACATGTTGATTATAAAAGTTAATATGAAAAAATGAAATAGTAAAATACCTTTTGCCAATTGTCATTACAATAATTCTATACAACCCATACGAAGGTCTGATTAATCATTCTCCAAACTAGTGGGCTCAACTAATGGTCCCTTCACTACTACTCCTCTTTCTTGAATCCCCAACCCCATCTTGGTGATAATCCCTAAAGTTTTACCCCCACTAAAATGATTATCTGTAATATATATATATATATATATATATATATATATATATATATATATATATATATATATATATATATATATATATATATTAATTTAGTAAATAAGTAATCACCTAATCATTTGTCTTCTCTATGTCACTTTACATTGCACAAATTTATGAACAAACATCTTCTTCTGCAACTATGAATGGAAAGAAACTGTTGCTGAGACTATCATCTTTAATCTAATCAAATACACACGATCCAAATGGTTTATTTATTTAAGTAAGAAAGACTCAATTAACTATAGTTACAAAAGAATCTCACCTCTATGAATCCTCTCCCATAAATATTAGGCAAACAACAAGAGAAGCTAAGGGACTGGATATCTTACAACACAAATGTTTGCATTAAATTACTTGGTACTGGTACAGTTTATCTATCAGATAACAAAATAGCTTTCAAATTTTTTGATTTACATGTCGTGGGTTGTGAATTTCCATAAGTTGATGGTTTACAACTGAACAAGGATGAATAATTCATTCCTCCAAAATTGTATGAAATTGATGTATCAATCGACCCTACTGAATCTGGAGAAGAAGATCCACAAGACCTCCCTTCATCCTACACACATACATATCATATATATTCATTGCATCAAATTACTCAAGTGTAAATAAAATGCATTGATTTCTTACATCAACTTTTGCATTCTCTAACAGATTTTTTGCCCACATATCATCATAACTCATTGAAGGTCTTGAAATAACGTTCTCATCATCAACATCGGGTGCATCAGTCCCAATACTAGCAAGAAACTAATTAACCTTCCAAAACCCAACACAAACTCCAAATTATATTATCACCTTAATTCAAGAAGAAAAATGCTTTCCCAATCAGGGTCTAAATCTGAGTTGATTTGCATAATAAAGAATAGATCATTTCTCACCCTATTCATTGTAAGAGCATTGCTTCCCCACAAACCATCATCAACCAGACCTGTTGCCCAAGCATTTATCAATCATCATCAAGATTATTGTCAGACTCCACAGCTTCTGGTTTTATGGTCTCATATAATAGTTCAACAATCCCTGTAGCCACAACAACATCTCTCATGCCACTTGATGCAGTAATATTATGTCAATTCCAATATATCTCAATCACTTTTGCATTGTTTGTAGATTGTGAACAAACACAAATGAATATGCTTCTGCTACATGCAATATAAAAAATACAACAGTTGATGATATTGATGCAATAATATAATACCTTGTTGGCCCTAGAGGTAGATACTTTGTTCTTGCAACATAATAGAATAATGAAACAAGATCTAGAAGCCTTTCATGTTTCTCATATAGCTTCTTCAGTTCTTCATCACTCCACTCTTTTTTGGCATTATCATGGTTACACATTTCCCTGCAAACTCATGTACAAAAAGAAATCATTATAAACCTTTATATGACGATTTGTAGAATAATAAATAAATAAATAAATAAATAATGGCTCATTCATACGCACTTTATGAGATCATCTTGTGCATTATATATTTCATTGAAAACCTTGAGCATTGGACTAATCAGAGATCCAAGACCTATACCATTAGCTCCTTGATCTTCCCCATTACTAGTATGCATATCTGAAAATTGATACTGCACACCCCCTTGTACCAGAGCATGTAAAAATTCATAGATTTGTATCCTGTAAGGTTCACCCGATATGATTGCCATGGTGGTAAGAGCCTGAGCAGCAATGATACAAACTTGAGATGAAAAAAATAGCAATCACAATTAGATGATTTATGTAGCAACATACATACATATATTATATAGATATAGATATATCATATCCTTGTAGTGTACCTCCCAACTACCAATAAGGGCACATCGTTGGAGTCTAGTGAGGGCATTAGCTAGAGTAGGATTGCGAGAACTAGCAACTGCAACCATTTTATCTGCATCTAACATCATGAGTGTAGTCCCAGGAGGGATTCTTGATTCCTAAGCATACTCGGATGCAACATAATTTGCATTTTCACCAAGGAACCACACTTGAAAGTAAACTTATTCATCAAACACACTGAGCAACATTTACATAATCAAACTCAATCAGTAGAAATATGATATGGTACTTACTGTTTCTTGGACAAGCCTCTGTAGAGCCAAAGTTGATTTTGGATCAAATGAAAATACCCTATCGATTGATGTAAGCCCAAACATAAATTCAGATTGTGGAGGTAGCTGATCAAGAACTATTGTTACAACTTCAAGAGTTGTATGTTTACCTTCCGGACCAGCTCCTACCAGGAAACTCTTACATCAACTTCTATAGTATCCAAAAGAGTTCTTGCCCACACATCATCATAACTCATTGACAGTATTGAAACAATGTTCTCATCATCAACATCAGGTGCATCACTCCCAACACCAGCAAGAAACTCATTAACCTTCATAAAGATGTTTATATGATATTTGTAAAGTATAAGATTGAAAACTTACGGTTAAAAGGAGGGATTATTGCGAAAGCGATGATGTGTGTGATTTCTCTTTACTTTCTCTCAACCAGATGGCGTATCTAATTTCTCTAGTGATGATTAAGGAATTGATGCCAAAAATGTTTTGATTCCTTCAATTTAAGAGGACGTGTGAATATCAATTGCTAGGCTCGACACTCCTCGATTTCTGCCGACTGGTGTGAGAAAAAGGAGAAGTAGCCATGGTTCTCTGATTAAGGGATTTTTTGTTTTTAAGTGAGAGAAGTAGTGTGAGGGTGCAGAGTAGGTGGAGACATTTTGCTGGTGGAAGATCATAGATTTGGTGATGGTGCTAGTTTTTTGTGGGACAAAAGAGGAGTGATGACTATATTAGGGTTCTTTGGGGTATTTGAGTAAGAGAGAGAAGAACCGTGGAAAGAAGGTAATAACTATTGCGTTTTGTGCATTCTAACACTCCTAAGTTGTACATGAAACCATATATACCTTGGATCTATGTTTTCTCTATTATACATGCAAATATCAATATTCCAAGGTATTACCCTAACTAGCATCCAATCATATGTACGAGGATAATAAAACAGGATAAAATACATACCTCTTTGTTGCAGCTTGATTCCATGAAGCTAAAGAGCCTAGTGCTCCAAGTGTGACACCTCAAATGGTTTAGACAACATCATCAACATTTGGAATAACCATGAGAAGAGATACTTGACTCTAGAAATCGGCTTGCCCTTTTGTGTATATACTAGTGGCCATTTCACCAACTAATGGGGTCTTTATATAGTGTGTACATTAGGGTTACACCATGTAACCCATGTCTTTACCCATTCCTTATGCTCCATGGGTTTTCACCTCCATGGAGTATCCATGGGTCACCACATGGGTTAAACCCAACATAAGGAATCATGGATCATAAGCCTACATATATATGAATGAATCATTCACATAATCAATCCCTATATATGTAATTAGTTTCCTTTTGATCACAAGTTTAATTCCATATTAAATCTTGATCAATACTAATTAAATAATATGATTTCATATTAATATATTAGAACTTATAATATATTAATACATCACAAATATCCTCTTCTCACAAAAGGTCTATCCAAATGTTCTGATGTCATGCAACCCAAATCACTACTAGAAAACAGCCTTTTACGACGCTCATTGCGTGTCGTAAAAGGCTCAGACAACGCGCAAATGCGTGTCAAGGAAGGCCCTGTCATAAAAAGAGACGACGCACATTTGCGATGCTCATTTATGACGCGCAATTACGACGCGCGTTTACGACACGCAATGCGTATCAAGGAAGGCCCTATCATAAAGGAAGACGACACGCATCCGCGTGTCGTAACCTGATGACGCGCATGTTAATGACACACAATGCGTATCATTAAAAGCCCTGGCAAGAAAGGCCATGTCATAAAGGAAGATGACATGCATTTTTGCGTATCGTAAATTTAAATGTTTTAAAAAATATATGTATATATTTATTAAAATTTTAAATTAAATTTGCATAAAATTTAATGTCATACAATTCTATTTCTTACAATATATAAATTAAATTTACATTGTTATTATGAGGTTTTCCCTAACAATATAACCTAATACTACATTGCTATAAAGGGGCACCTTCTTGTTTCAGTAACTCGTCATTAAGCTGTCTGAAGAAGCTCTAAAACCCTTCATCACGTCCCTTAGCTTCAATATCAATCCCAAATTGGTCACGAAGAATTTGGTTTCTAGCATTCAACTTATCTAAACTTTTTTCAACATGTGATTGTGAACCAATAATACCCTCACTATCTTCTACCTTCAACTCTTCAAGCATCCCAATGTTCCAATCATCGTTAAATCCAGCATCCCAACTTTCCTATAAATCATAATAAATGAGATAAAAGAGAAAAAAACATGAAACTAGATACCTAAAATTGTAAGAACTAATGATATTATTACCTCAACTGAATGATGATCTTGAAATTGTTTTGAATCAAAACATTCCTGTAAATCATAAGAAATAAGATAAAAGAGAAACTACCATTTATGTCTTTGAGAAGTATTTATTTGGGGATTAGCTTGCACCATGGCTTGAAGTGCTTGAAACTAGAACACTAATATAAATTATATTTTTATTTTATTGAGATAACTAATAATTAATATGTATGTAGATATGGTTGACTAGTTTATAAATAAATAAATAAATAAATAAATAATTAAATAAATAAATAAGTAAATACATGTGGACTGTTACGTAGAAAATCCAAGTTGCCAGCAACACCAACAGGAGCATTTGTGCCCATGTCAGGAAGTCCCTAGACCAAACACGACAAGTTTACAATCTACAGGGTCTAAAACGAAAATTAACAAAATGAAAGTCAAAACAAAATACTAAATACCTGAGGGAAGAGATCCAAAGGGTTTGAATTTGGTCCACTTGGAGGTACAACTGTAGTTGGCGGGGCTGGGCAGCCTGCAGACTTGGCAGTGGTGAAACTCCTGCCGCTGGCGGGAGTTCTACTGGCTCTGGTAAACTTATAAATTTAAAATGTTTTATATTTAATTATTAAAATAGAAAGAAATTGAAGGAGTTTAGGCTTACACAATAGAGATATTTAACAACTTTTTCTTGATTATTGAAAGCAACACGAAGAGCACGAACAACTGTATCCCTATCCCAGTTTCCTCCTCCCATATCAAGAAGATGTTGAATTGTACCTTCCAAATTACTTGATCGTATACATCCCCGATCCTAAATAAAAAAAATAAACATTATCACTCATTAATAAATAATAAGGACTAATTGTATTTTATAATTAGGTTATGAGAGAAATCCTGACGTGGCATTCACAACAGGTGTTGGATCCGAAGCTGGAGGAGAAGACACAGGCCTGGAACTGTAAATTTCACATACATTCATTTATATACATTTACATACTGCTTTTGGCTTCTCTACTTCCTTCCTATGAAGTAAGGTTTCCATTAATAGACCTAAAACAAATTAACTCATGCAGACCTGGGCTAGACCTTCCCTGATATATGTCCAAAAAGCACAAGGTCATGCATGATTAGCAACAACACATAAAGGTCTAGGAGCATAGATTAAAAATAAAGAGGCAACAAGATGAAGTAGAAAGGAGAAAAGATTACTTACAAATGACCTCAAAATGATGCCAAATACTGAAGCCAGACTGATAAGTTTAGGCCGTCATCTTTTATCTTCTCATGACCCCCTTGTACATGCCACTCAATCACAACTTATTCCAAAATATCATACTCAAGCTGTAGAGAAAACCACCAGACCACAATTCAATTGCTTTTCAAATATCACACGTAATAAGAAAGTCTTAAACATCCATTAGAGGCATCAACAGAACAAAATCACCACCACCTGTGATAACTGTCAATTTCTGGTCAAGTCAACGTCAAATAAAGTCAACAACTCAAACCGGTCAACTCAACTAACCCTTGTGTACTAGGGCTTATGTTAGGTAAATACTATACAACTCGCTATTCTAATGAGAAGTCATAAATTGAAAAGTATGTACATCTAGATTTCCTTAACCTAAAACTGTGGTAAGTAATGAACCAAACTGATAAAACAATGTTGCATACTCATCGGGAGTGTGTAAGATCCTTAAACATGGCTTAATGGGGTTTACGGACCTTGCATTGCGAAGCCGAACACTCACAATTGTCACACACGAAACCTCTCTAAATCGTTTTCACTCTATCTCTCTCTATTTTGAAATCTCTCCCAAATCTCTCCAAGAATGTGAAATCTCTCCCAAATCTCTCCAAGAATGTGAAATCTCTCCCAAATCTCTCTTTGTATGAGAAATCTCTTCAAGAATGTGAAATCTCTCCCAAATCTCTCCAAGAATGTAAAATCTCCCCCAAATCTCTCTTTGTATGAGAAATCTCTCCAAGAATGTGAAATATCTCCCAAATCTCTCTTTATATGAGAAATCTCTCCAAGAATGTGAAATCTCTCCCAAATCTCTCCAAGAATGTGAAATCTCTCACAAATCTCTCTTTGTATGAGAAATCTCTCCAAGAATGTGAGTTCTCTCCCAAATCTCTCCAAGAATGTAAAATCTCTCCCAAATCTCTCTTTGTATGAGAAATCTCTCCAAGAATGTGAAATCTCTCCCAAATCTCTCTTTGTATGAGAAATCTCTCCAAGAATGTGAAATCTCTCCTAAATCTCTCTAAGTATGTGAAATCTCTCCCAAATCCCTATAAGAATGTGAAATTTCTCCCAAATCTCTCTCAAAAGTTCCTTAAACTTTTTATAGTCTTTCGGGCCATCCCGACCCTTAACCAGGTCAAAAACGGCTTAAAACGGGGTAAAAACGAGTAAAATAGGCTTAAGGACCTGAAACCCCTCTTAAGGAGCCGAACCCTCTTAAGGAGTTGAACCCTCTTAGGAAGCGAACTTGTCAGAAGCGAACCTGTAAAAAGCGAACTAGTCAGAAGCGAACCTCCCTTCGGACCAAAGCTCAGCAGACCGAACCCGAACCTTCCCTTTCGGGCCAAACCTCGCTTGATGGATTGAACCTCGCCTGATGGACCGAACCTCGCATGATGGACCGAACCTCACACGATGGACCGAACCTCGCACAAGGGACCGAAACTACCTTCGGCCCATTTCGCCTCTTACCCTCTTCGCGTCATTTCGCTTTCGGCACAGCACCAGAAGGGACCGAGCCTCCGGCCAGGACCGAGAGGTCTCGCTGGAAGCTCATTTTCACCGGGTTTTCGACTAGTTCTGTGTTTTATGCCCGTTTTTAATTGTTTTAATGTGGGATTTTCACCAAAAACTTTATTTTAACATATAAGGCCCCATATTTACTAATTAACCACGTTTTTGGGGATAAACCTTATCCAAGAAGAGTGGGTGAAGTACAAGAGGTGGAGTGTTGACTTTTTTTTATTCTATGACACAAGCAACCACTCCCATACCCACTCCATGTCACTATTCACCATCAGCCCATACCTAGTCATTTCATGGTACTTTTCGCACCATTTTCAACCACACACTTAGTCAAGGGTTAGAAAACCCTCCTCTATCCTCACATTTCTTTCATTTCCTCTCATTCTTCCATCAAGAACAAACTTCATTTTCTCTCATTTTCTCTCTCTAAAATTCGAGATTCAAGGCTATACTCCAAGCTTTTCTTCTACTTTTGGTACGTATTAACATCCTCCATATGATTATTTCACTTCCTTCTACTCAAATCATAGATATCTTACACAAACTCCATCCTATTGGTGTTAGATCTTCGAATCTTCAAGCAATCTCCCAAAGTGTTCTTGAGTTGAACACTTCTTTTCTCCATCATCCATCTACTGAAATCACATAAGGTGAGTTCATACCTGAGTATTTTCATGTTTTCTTAAGTTTTTTTTTTTTTTTTTTTTTTTTTGGGGGGGGGGGGGGGGGGATACAAGTTAAAACACCAAGAACATAATTAAGCTTTGCTAAGAGTTTTCATCAGAAAAGTTGGCCTCCATTCACGGACTGTTTTGGACAACTTAAACATTTTAGTTTTCAAAACTCTATTAGGTTCAAATAGTTCAAGTTATTATCTTTAAAATGAGTACTTGCACATCTCCATACGATTTTTCTACAATTTATGGTGATTTTTACAAAACTGTCTATGATTTCAAACATCAATCCGGACCAGTCTATGATTATGGACTTTTTCATACAAGATAGAAGTCATCAAAATTCGTAATAAAAATTAGTAACAAACTAGACTCATTTCCCAAACTCTCAGAATTTACGGATTCTGATTTGGACCTTTGATGAATTTTCTATAAATTTTCTAAAAACAGTCAAAGAAAATGTTAACGACAGAAAAATGCTATAAAATTTCATTTCACCTTGTAACATGTTCAGCAAGGAGTATATCTTTATGTGAATATATGTTTTTGCAAATAGATGACATTTTATCTTAGTATATAGTCATACATGAGAAAACAAATGGATTTTTACCTAAAAAGTGTAGTAATTAATTTGTTGTTATAATGCATGTTGCTTCATTTTAGTAAAAAGTACATATACATATCGGTAAACAAAAGGGTTTTTACCTTCACAAATACGGTAGCTAACCATAATAAACAAAGTTATAACTATTACATTTAAACGTTTTGATAAACTATAATAGGTATGGTTTATGTTTCCATTAACACATCAAACACATTTCGGAAGGTTGTATTCCCCCAGAAAAAGGTTTTACACTCACGCACAGCACGCCTAAACTTGTTACTTAAATTGTGAGACATTCTCTTTCCATACGTCCGAGTGCGGGATCCAAATTCCTGGTAGTTATATCCAAAGTCTCTTGTAGGGAGGATGTGATAGTTGTGTATAGATGTATATTGGGTTTGACACCCCACACGTTACTGTTAGCTACAGTAGGACCTGCAGGTCTACGGGTGACAAATGTCATTTCAGTTTCGCGACGCCTGAGAAACGTCGTGGCAGGTTCATTCAGTCATAGTATGGTTATAGCGGCTCACATAGGAAGTTAACAACACATAAAGTTTATGGGGATTTTCATAAATCAAAAAGGGTTTTTGTGTCGATTTAAAACCACTTTTATATCAATAATTACAGATATTATTGTATACTTTCAGTCTTGGTATTTAAGACTACACACCATTCATTACGGGATTTTTCTCAAATCAGAAAGGGTTTTACGCCAATTTAAAACCACTTTAATATCTTTAAGTATGACAAATACTTGTTCGTTTTCGGTCCCGACATTTTGGACCACATAACTTTTATAAGGAAAATATTGGATTTTTCTTGGTAACACACCACACATTACAAAGAACGGTTTCCAAACTCTTTATCTAAATAGCTTATGAACTCACCAAGCTTTGTGTTGACACTTTTTCAAACAACTTGTATTCTTAGGAATTTAGTGAAACAGGAAATCAACAGCGTTTTGAGGATGGGACGATAAATCGTCAAATACTTCATTTTGTCATCATAATGAAATTGATTTGAATCATGTAAATATATACTTTGGTGTAACATTTTCAATTATATTTATGATGGTTGTAATTACTTTGAGCACTATTATACTCGTTGTTGTGATACTATACATGAAGTCCGCCACCCCCGGATGTTTCCGCCATCCTTGGTTTGGGTGTGCGATAGATTGGTATCAGAGCATTGTTTATAGTGAACTAAGTATACCGAACAACCTAAGATATACAAACTATAAATGCATTGGGACTAAGGTATCCGATTTACAGTTTTCAAAACAACTATACTTTTAGAAATAAATAGTTTTGTGTTAAAAGTATACATGCATGCGTACATACTAAGGTCAGCATCATTCTAGAATAAAACAAAAGTAATTATTGTCGAATATCACAGGTAAGCTCGGGGATGTATGGTCAGTCTTGGGAGTGGCATAGCCTGATCAACTGTGCTGGTTCGACGAGTGATTAGCACATGCCCAAGAATGTTTGTGATATGGCGACAAGTCTAAAAACTTACCAGCACTATCACAATGAGAACATTAGAACAGAACATGAGTTTAAAATACTATGGGAGTATTTTGTTTTACTATAAGTGCTTACATGAGAACTAAACAGGTCTCTATCATGTAGGTCAATAGTTGTTAAGTGGATACACTAAGGTTATATGAAATTTAGGTGTTATAGACTCAGAATCTATGACCGTTGCTTTACTTCCTGTTCTCGTTGGATTGTGGATTTGGAGTTAGAGTCACCTATTCGAAGGACTATCCTACCTTGATTTCATATAACTGGTATACACTACAAAAGTATTGACATAAATGATACAGATAATCTAATAATTATCTAGATAGTTCATCCAATAATTATCTTCCTACCCGTATTCTCGCACGTACAACATAGCAAGATCCTACTTACCAGACGACCCCTACTTTCCCAACCCGAACCCGAGAAATGGTGGATGGTTATGAGGAGAATCAGAAGCGGAACCGGAGGTAATCAACCCTCCATGCATAGAAAGGGTTCCGACGAACTGTTTCGACTACATCAAACCTGTGCCCCGTTAGGCAACCGTGATCGAGGGTTGAAGTCGACAACAATGACAGCAACCACCATGTGGAGAACAACGAGGGTGCTATGAACTCAACCACGGAGGACCAACTGATAGAGCCCTCCCAACGAAGACCCTATGGATCGCGAACATCGGGGATTAACATAGGGAGACTGCAAACCGAGTTCGAAAATTGAGCGCTACTACGGACCCCACCGTCACACGTACTCGAGACTCAAAAAGAGACTACTATTTTAGAGGCCAACTCTCTTTTTAGGAAATTATCCCCCCTCAGACAGGGGCAAGTGAGTAACAGGGTAGACACATGACACTCAAAGAGAGGATGATTGTAGCCAAGCGTCGATTGGCAAAGCTGCATGCTGCGTCGACTTTGTCTTAGGCATCGCTAGGGACGGATCGTTGTGAGTAAGTTCATACCGCTCACAAGACCTTGAAAATTAAGTTGATGAGTATGCGTTGGTACTACTATATTCTAGGTGAAATCACGACACTATGATTTAAGCGGTTATACTAATCAAGAGGTTTAGTTGCTATCCAAAACTTTTCCTTACAATAATCTGGTGTAGGTCTACATGTAGGTCAAAACTTTCTCTAAAACCAAAATTTCTAGAATCATATTAACAAAATGGGTTTACGGCAGATCCATCAGACTCAAAGGTCTATTAAGTCATAATCATACCACTAAGCATGCATCAAATTATTGTAAGAAAGGCGTAGCTTGGATCAATTTCAAGGTTTCACTTGGATACAGAACTACTAAAATACATGAGTTTATCATATATAGGCTCTGGTTATGAAATGTTTTCAGAACACCATAAAACAACTGAAATACATTAAAAACTGAACTAAGATCGATAAACTTAGTTAGAAAACTCGCGATGTATAGCCATTCTAAAGACTCGTTACCGTCTCTCCCCTTAAACCTTATGATTGAGGGGATGCCTTCTTCTTAGACCTTTAGGGTGCGATCATACCAGCACTAATGCACCGGATCCCATCAAAACTACTTAGCTAAGTGTGTTTGGTCAAACATGATCCTAAGATGAGTAAAGCTTAATGCCCGTATGAAACCTACTCCTACCTACTGCCATAACTCCATCCCAGGAACGTTAGCATAAACATTGGGAATAGTACAATAATGTGCAAAAATTTATATGCGTGAATATAAATCGTAGGATGCACTTGAGATAATTATTTCCACTAACGAAGTCATTTTTCATCATGAAACAGAACTATGTCTTCACCAAGAGGCAGCCAACTAACTAGCAAGACGCCAACCCTGCAGATAGACTCTGCTACTTTTGAGGTTGCAGTCACGACAGCCGTGACAGCCATCATGGCGCAATTAAATGCTAACAACGCCAGCAGAGACGAAAGCGGTACTGAAAATGCAGATTGTTGTAACAATCAGGAACACCAACGGGTGTCGGCCAACGAAAATGCCTCAGACCACAAACCTACGAACAAGAAGCGGAAGTTTTGGAACAAAAAGGAGCCCAACCAATATCATAAATCCGCTAAAAGACAACAACTCGTAGCTATCCTTACAATTACAACAACACTCACGACACATGACTCGACACTAGCCCTGGGGTCTGCCACCCAAACGCCGACCAGACCATATAAGGGATCACTCCCAAAATGTAACCAATGTGGCTTCCATCACAATGGAGCTTGTCGGATGTTACACTGTAAGAACTGCAACAGGAAAGGGCATACCATCCGTTTTTGTAGGACCCCGACTCAACATATCACTTCAACCCCCAATACCAATGTAAGTCCAGTGTGCTGCCTATGTGGCGAAACAGGGCATTTCAAAAGAGACTGTCCAACTGAGAGGAATGACGGAGGAGCAGGAGGAGTGTGATGAACACACTAGTAGGAGCAGCAAGGGAACCATATTAGGACTTTTGTAATGTTTCCAATGATAAAAACGTTTAAGTACCATATGTTTATAATGAAATTCGTATGCTTGCTAAAATCACCGTCGTTCTAAAAGTATTTAAAATACTCTCTCGTTCAAATCAAACCAAAGACACTCATATATGACCTTAGGATCATTACCTGTAAACTGTGATGACTTTGTACATACATCGGGGTTAATTATAATAAAAATAATAAAGTCTTGAAACAAATAATTCCATCTTGACTCCTATTCCATGTCTAGTAGTAGTAATCGAGTGGGGCCACCCACTCGACGATTTTACCAACATCAAATTACATATGACGTTCATAAACCACTCGATCATAGGGAGACTTGTCAGGGATCATGATATCAAGTATCATTACTAGTTATCGAAACACACCCACTACTAATGCTAGACACTATGGTATGAATCATTTACAATCATAATCTCAAACAAAACGGAACACACTGAGGAGAAACACAAGATACTCTATCACCCTAAGGAGCACTTCTTACGAATACAACTTAACACATGTTTTACCTAAAGAGATACTATTGTCACCATTCAATTTCGATTGGTATAGTCCTCATCTTACCGGTTTAACGGCTACGAAAGGACCCTTCACCTAACCCACCGAATATCGAAACCTTTGTCTCCGATAAACACATCCAGCACGGACCTCCGGGTCATCTCTTGCTGTGAAACCCCAAAACATGCACCAGAGGAGCGTTATACTTCCCAATACCTTATCATGTGTATTTGCAGGAGACCCTTCGGGAATGTCACGCATACAGCAGACAAGGTTCAGGCACAAAAGCTTGGGACGGTTACGGTTAGTCTACCACTACTATGTATATATGCGAGGATAATGTATAATTAAGATTCTATGAACATTGGATGTGTACTTCCGCCCTATTTCTTGTTCCATGTCTTGGTGTGGACCTGGGACAGAGTCACCCATCCAGTTATCTTGCCCACCCTAAGTACATACGACCTATATGCGAAATTTAATGATAGATAGTTCAGGTACGAGTCCTACCATAAACTTCGGGGCAAGGTTGCCCAGAAGGACGAGTGAACGTCTTACCATCCGAATAAGTCTAGTCACGTAAACCAAACCCACATGCTTCCTATCGAGCTAAGCAATCGAGGAACACTACAGTAGGCCCTATGCAGTGCTCTGAGGGGAAGTTATTACTTATGACTTAAGACAGCTAAAGACGTACGAGGTGGGCTAGATAACGCATGACCTCGAACTGGGAGTAGTAGAGTTCGCCTTAGAGGTCTAGAGGCACCATCCCTACAGCACGAAGCATACAATCTTCACCGATCATAAGAACCTAGAAAGCACGTACGGCGGGGCATGTTATCCCATGAACCGGATTTGGACACCGAGATTGGTGGATTTAGAAATAATGTCACAAACAAAGCACAGGAAAACTCACTACTTCCCTTCATCCTGGCTCGGACAAGATGTGTTCGGACCTCAAAAAGTGCCATCAGTGGGCGAATAGGAAAGCAGACATCGTTACACATGTGGGCAAGTATCTGACTTGTGCCAATGACAAGAGAGAATAAAGGAAGCCTTCGCGTCTCCTACCACAACCAGTGATACCAGAAAGGGAGTGGGAGCGGATAACCATGGGCTTCATACCCAAACTACCTAAGGCAATGGATGGTCTCGATACCATTTGGGTAAACGTCAATAGACTAGCCGAATCCTCACACTTCCTGCTAATCAAAGAAACCGACAGGATGGAGGAATCAACTAGAACGTACATTAAAAAGATTATGCGACCACAAGGTCTATTAATATCTATGATCTCTAAAAGAGATAGTAGATTCGTTTCGTCACCCTGGCAACCCTTACACGGAACTAGGCTGGACTTGAGTATAGCTTACCAACAACAAATAAACGGGCAAAACAAAAGGGGTTGTTCGAACCTTAGGCGACATGTAAATAGCTTGGGTGATTGAGTTCGGTAAAGCGTGGGAATGCCTACTTACCACTTGCTGAAATCGAAATGAACAAGAGTCTCCACTTTGTAGCGAAGAGCCTAAAGGCACACATAGAATACACTATCATTTCAAAACAATAACTCCTTTAAATCGACTTAGCTCAAGTTGCAATAAGAAATTCCAAGGCCGTCATTTAACATTAGACGGATTTGGTCCCCACCATACTAATTTCTTGTACTACGAAAAGTTTCCCCCATCTCTCCAAATTCTCAAAGTCCCGGTCAAAGTGCTAATTTCGGGACGAAATTCCCTCTAACGGGGGGATGATGTGACAACTGTCAATTTCTGGTGAAGTCAAAGTCAAATAAAGTCAACAAGTCAAATCGGTCAACTCAACTAACCCTTGTGTACTAGGGCTTATGTTAGGTAAATACTATACAACTTGCTATTCTAATGAGAAGTCATAAATTGAAAAGTATGTACATCTAGATTTCCTTAACCTAAAACTGTGGTAAGTAACGAACCGAACCGATAAAACAATGTTACATACTCTTTGGGAGTGTGTAATATCCTTAAACATGGCTTAATGGGGTTTACGGACCTTGTAATGCGAAGCCGAACACTCACAATTGTCACACACGAAACCTCTCTAAATCGTTTTCACTCTATCTCTCTCTATTTTGAAATCTCTCCCAAATCTGTCCAAGAATGTGAAATCTCTCCTAAATCTCTCCAAGAAAGTGAAATCTCTCCCAAATCTCTCTTTGTATGAGAAATCTCTCCAAGAATGTGAAATCTCTCCCAACTCTCTCCAAGAATGTGAAATCTCTCCCAAATCTCTCTTTGTATGAGTAATCTCTCCAAGAATGTGAAATCTCTCCCAAATCTCTCTTTGTATGAGAAATCTCTCCAAGAATGTGAAATCTCTCCCAAATCTCTCTAAGTATGTGAAATCTCTCCCAAATCCCTCTAAGAATGTGAAATCTCTCCCAAATCTCTCTCAAAAGTTCCTTAAACTTTTTATAGTCTTTCGGGCCATCCCGACCCTTAACCAGGTCAAAACCGGCTTAAAACAGGGTAAAAACGAGTAAAATAGGCATAAGGACCCGAAACCCCTCTTAAGGAGCCGAACCCTCTTAGGAAGCGAACTTGTCATAAGCGAACTAGTCAAAAGCTGTAACACCGTAAATTTCAAAACAAAATTTTCAATTTTTATAAAACATAATTCCATCAAGATTCATCAAACAACCATATTAATTATCCAAAATAGGTCAATACAAAATCCCAAGATCACAATGTAAAACTCCGAGTGTGTGTGTGTACGGATCAAGCCGGCGCCTTCCGGCGATCGTCACTAGTACTTGAAACAATAACATCAAACATTGTAAGCACAAGGCTTAGTGAGTTCCCCAAAATACCACATATAACACATATTAGCCACTCGAGGCTATAACTCTGTGGGTCCATGCACCCAAACTCTGTGAACCCTCAGATTCTAGCTCTGATAAACATGCACTACATAAATCACATAGAAATAATGCAGTACAACACATAACATGCATAGCATACAATACTCTATCACATAACTCAGGTTACCTACTCAAGGTAATATAGTATAGTGAGAAGACTCACCTCGTGTATCTCGGTATCTCACGAATCCTGGAAATCCCTCGTGCTCGATCCTCCGAGCTCTAATCCTCCTATAACATTATATGCTTCTAATTAACACTTTATATCTCTGAGGTTGACTAATTATAAGGAGTCAACACAGGTCAACTCTCGTCAACGGTCAACTCTGACCGGACTCGGCGAGTACCATGGCGACTCGGCGAGTCTAGACGTTTTCACCACCCTCTGAAATCCTCTTACTACACGTCGAGTATCCCCCCTTTACTCGATGAGTTTCACCTGAATGAATCGTGGGGCCACCCCGACTCAACTCGCCGAGTCTCAAGGACAACTCGGTGAGTCCAGGTTTGACTAAGTCCACTCGTCATCCCTCTCTAACTCACCCTGACTCATTGAGTCTACCCATGACTCGAGTCGACCACTCGCTGAGCAGTCCCAAGGCAATCTTCAAGCTACTTGCCGAGTCGGATGAACAGACTCGGCGAGTCCATGCCATGCAACCACTCCAACTCGCTTTTAAGGTCAGATCTGCTTCCAAAAACTATAGATCTGGCCTCCCTCGACTGATTCATCACGTAAAGCTCCTATCTTGGTGCTCATAACACATCACAACTCAATAATGGCGTTTTTGACCCAAGGCATGAGGATTCCAATCCAAAGCCTCCATTGATCCCCAAAAATCTTGGGTAAAGGGACACTCTGGACCTCTAAGGGTCCAGATCTATGGTTCCAACCTCATAAGGGACCAAAAGAACACCAAATCTTGCCATAAAAGGGTTCAACAAACCCTAAATCTAGATAAGCAACAACAACAAGAAGGTAACTCGGATTTATTACCACAAAAGTGATGCTCTGGACTCCAAACCCACAAAAGTAGCTCCTTCTTGCTTTCCCTTGGCTAGCTGTTCTCCTTTCCTTGCAACAATGGCACCTCCAAGGTCAATAATGGCCTCCTACTTAGCTCCAATGCTCACACTCGATTAGGGTTTCACTCAAGGGGCTGGTGAGCACAAATGACGGCCATTAGGCCCTTTAAATAAGTCTCAAACCCGAGAAATTAGGGTTTCATTACACAGCGTTGACTCGCCGAGTCCATATCCTGGACTCGTCGAGTCCAGGCGCGATCCTGTGTCCAAATCCGCATCCCTACTCGGCGAGTCTGAGCTCCAACTCGCCGAGTCCCCTTCACAAAACAACAAAATACAACAAACAAGATACCTGATAAAATTTGGCTGTTACAACTCTCCCCCACTTGGACTAGACTTCGCCCTCGAAGTCTCGCTCTAAAAACAGCTCCGAGTGCTACTCCTGCATCATACGCTCTGGCTCCCAGGTCATCTCTGATCCCCTCCGATGTTGCCACTGAACCAACACCAGAGGTACCTCCTTGTTTCTCAAAACCTTGATCTTCCGATCCCTGATGGCCACTGGTCTCTCGGCATAATTCAGGCTTGCATCTACCTGAATATCCTCTAACGGAACCACTGCCGATTCATCGGCTATACACTTCCTCAACTGCGATACATGAAAAGTATTGTGAATCTGTCCCAACTCTACTAGCAACTCCAACCGATAGGCTACCCGGCCTACCCTTGCAATCACACGAAATGGACCTATAAACCGGGGCCCCAACTTGCCCCTCTTCCTGAACCGGATCACCCCTTTCCAAGGAGAAACCTTCAGGAGAACGAAGTCGGACCGGTGTCAGTCCGCGTAACTCTTTTGTCGGCTCTGGGCGGTCAATAACCTCTGTCTGACCTGTTGTATTTGCTCTGTCGTCTGAATCACGATCTCTGTACTGCCCATCACTCTCTGCCTAACCTCTCCCCAACAAATGGGAGTCCGACACCTCCTACCATACAACAGCTCAAAGGTCGGCATACCGATGCTCGAATGATGGCTGTTATTGTAGGAAAACTCTGCCAAGGGTAAATACGTATCCCAGCTACCCCCAAAATCCAATACACATGCTCGAAGCATGTCCTCAAGCGTCTGAATCGTCCGCTCACTCTGGCCGTCTGTCTGGAGGTGATATGCGGTACTAAAATGCAGCTTAGTACCCAACTCCTCATGAAATTTCTTCCAGAATCGGGAAGTGAAGTGCACATCACGGTCTGAAACAATCGAGATCGGCACCCCATGCCGAGATACTACTTACCTCACATAAATCTCCGCCAACTTCTCCGCCGAAGAACTCTCACTGATGGCAAGAAAGTGAGCGCTCTTCGTCAACCTATCCACAATCACCCAAATTGCATCGACTCCTCTGGCAGTCCTCGGCAATTTAGTGATGAAATCCATAGTGATCTGTTCCCACTTCCACTCGGGAACCTCTAACGGCTGCAACTTGCCATGCGGTCTCTGGTGCTCGGCCTTCACCCTTCGACAGGTCAAACACCTCTCGACAAACCATGCGACGTCCCTCTTCATTCAAGGCCACCAATACTCTTTCCTCAAATCCAAATACATTTTTGTAGGCCCGGGATGGATCGAAAATTTCGATCTATGAGCCTCATCCATCAATGTAGTACGCGTACCGCCCACAAACGGTACCCAAATCCGGCCCTGAAAAGTCATAAGCCCTCGACTATCCGCCACGAACTCAGAAACCAACCCAACGACCCGTTCTCTCTTCTGCATTTCCGGATGCACAGCCTCGGCCTGTGCCCCACGAATGGCGTCCAGAATTGGAGCTATCACGGTCAATCTCAAACATACATTTCGCAGTGGAGTACTCTCCGCCCTGCGACTCAATGCGTTGGCTACCACATTAGCCTTGCCCGGGTGATACAAGATCTCGCAATCATAATCCTTGACTACATCTAACCACCTCCTCTGTCGCATATTTAGGTTAGGCTGATCTATCAAGTACTTCAAGCTCTTATGGTCCGTGTATATCGTACAACGAACCCCATACAAGTAGTGCCGCCAAATCTTGAGAGTGAACACCACTGCCCCCAGCTCTAAATCATGTGTGGGATATCTCGTCTCATGAGGCTTCAACTGCCTCGATGCATATGCTATCACATGTCCCTTCTGCATCAGCATCGCTCCCAGCCCTAAAATCGATGCATCACAGAATACCACAAAATCTTCCATCCCTTCCGGAAGAGCTAATACCGGAGCTTCGCACAACCTTTGGCGAAGCGTCTCAAAGGAGGTCTGCTGCTCGGGACCCCATAAAAATGTAACACCCTTCCGGGTCAATCTGGTGAGTGGCACTCCAATCTTGGAGAAATCCTTGATAAACCTCCGATAGTACCCTGCCAGCCCAAGGAAGCTCCTGATCTCAGAAGGTGACTTTGGCACCTCCCACCTCATCACCGCGTCAACCTTGGCCGGATCGACCAATATCCCTTTCTAATTAACGAGGTGCCCCAGAAACTGGACCTCCCACAACCAGAAATCGCACTTGGAAAACTTTGCATAAAGTTCCTCCGATCTCAAAACTCCAAGAACCTCCCTCAAATGCTCCTCATGTTGCTCTCTAGATCTCGAATATACCAGAATATCATCGATAAACACAATCACCGACCGATCCAACATCGGTCTGCATACCCTGTTCATGAGGTCCATGAACACAGCCGGGGCATTGGTGAGCCCAAAAGGCATCACCACAAACTCATAATGCCCATAACGCGTCCTGAATGCTATCTTCTGGACGTCCTCGTCCCGCACTCTCACCTGATGATAGCCCGACCTCAAATCGATCTTGGAGAACCAAGATGCTCCCTACAACTGATCGAATAAATCGTCGATCCTCGGCAACGGGTAACGGTTCTTGACCGTCAGCTTATTCAATTCTCGGTAATCAATACACATTCGATGCGAGCCGTCCTTCTTCTTCACAAACAGAATGGGTGCTCCCCATGGCGAGCTACTCGGCCGAATAAACCCCTTCCCCAGCAGCTCCTGAAGCTGCGAGGATAACTCTTGCATCTCTGGAGGTGCAAGGCGATAAGGCACCTTAGCGATAGGCGCGGTTCCCGGAACCAAATCGATACCGAACTCCACTTGCCTCACGAGAGGCACACCTGGTAACTCTTCGGGAAAAACATCTGGAAACTCACGCACCACCAGAACTTCATCCACTGAACTCGGTCTCTCAGAGATCACTCGCGTATCCATCACATACGCCACGAAACCCTTACAGCCCTGCTGTAAACACTGCCTCGCCCTAGAGGCCGAACAAAAGGCTGATCCAGAATGTGTACCCTCGCCGTATACCGAAAGAACTCCCCCACTAGGATCTCGTATGGTCACCAGCTGACGCTCGCAGTCGATAACCGCGCCGAATCGACTCAACCAGTCCATCCCCACTATGACACAGACATCACCCATCGCAATAGGAACCAGATCGATCGGAAACTCAACCCCAAAAATCTCTAACACACATCCCCGGAGGACCTCCGTGGCACAAATTACTCTGTCGGCGGCTATGGAAACCCGCAGAGGCCGACTCAATGCCTCACGACTAACACTGATATGCTGACTAAAGGCCAAAGATACAAAAGACCGACTCGCACCCGAGTCAAATAACACTAAAGCAGGCACAGAGTTCACAAGGAAGGTACCTATGCATAGCATAATATAAGCATAATATCTCAACACCAAAAATAAATATATAAAAGGAAACGTACCAGGCACAACGTCGGGTGCAGCGCGGACCTCTTCCGCAGTCAGCTGAAAGGCTCTCCCTCGAGCTCTCGGTGCCTCGGCCTTCACGGGCCGACTCTCTGTAGCTCTGATGGCGGCGGGAGCAGATCCCTGAGACGCTCCACGCAGCAGCGGACACTCCGCCTTCCGGTGTCCGGTCTGGTTGCAGTGAAAACACACTGCAAACCCCTTGGGGCAGTCCTTGGCCATATGCCCCTCCTTGCCACATTTGTAGCAAGAACCTGCTCGACAGACTCCATCGTGACCCTTGCCGCACTTCCCGCAAGTGCGGCCCTTCTGGCTCTCGGGTTTGGGATCAGCGGGCTTGGGCCGCTTGGCTGCTGGCTGAAGCTGTGCCGGCCGCCGATCCCTCCCCAGAGACTCTGCTTCCTCCCTGGCATGAGTCTCAAGCTCAATCCCCCTCTTTCGGGTATTTGCCTGAAGCTTAGCAAATGTACGATACGAGGAGTTCGCAGCGAACTCCCGAATATCCCGTCTCAAAATGCTCAGGTAGCGGCTCATACGTGCCTGCTCAGTGGACACGTGCTTAGGGCAGAACATCGCCCTCTCATGAAACATCCTCGTGATCGTTGTAACTGACTCAGTACCCTGCTTGCGGGTCAGAAACTCCTGTGCCAGACGCTCCCTCTCCACCTGGGGAATGTACTCATCTCGGAACATGGTAGTGAACCTCTCCCAGGTCACTGCCGAAAGCTCAGTAGGCGTGAAATGCGCCGTCACAAACTTCCACCAGTCCTTCGCTCCCAAGCGAAGTTGGTTCAGTGCGAACCGAACCTTCAAATGCTAAGGGGATGAGCAAGTAAAGAAGCACCCCTCCATATCGCTTTTAAGGTCAGATCTGCTTCCAAAAACTATAGATTTGGCCTCCCTCGACTGATTCATCACATAAAGCTCCTATCTTGGTGCTCATAACACACCCTATAACTCAATAATGGCATTTTTGACCCAAGGCATGAGGATTCCAATCCAAAGCCTCCATTGATCCCCAAAAAGCTTGGGTAAAGGGACACTCTGGACCTCTAAGGGTCCAGATCTATGGTTCCAACCTCATAAGGGACCAAAAGAACACCAAATCTTGCCATAAAAGGGTTCAACAAACCCTAAATCTAGATAAGCAACAACAACAAGAAGGTAACTCGGATTTATTACCACAAAAGTGATGCTCTGGACTTCAAACCCACAAAATTGGCTCCTTCTTGCTTTCCCTTGGCTAGCTCTTCTCCTTTCCTTGCAACAATGGCACCTCTAAGGTCAATAATGGCCTCCTACTTAGCTCCAATGCTCACACTCGATTAGGGTTTCACTCAAGGGGCTGGTGAGCACAAATGACGGCCATTAGGCCCTTTAAATAAGTCTCAAACCCGAGAAATTAGGGTTTCATTACACAGCGCTGACTCGCCGAGTCCATATCCTGGACTCGTCGAGTCCAGGCGCGATCCTGTGTCCAAATCCGCGTCCCTACTCGGCGAGTCTGAGCTCCAACTCGCCGAGTCCCCTTCACAAAACAACAAAATACAACAAACAAGATACCTGATAAAATCTGGCTGTTACAAAAGCGAACTTGTCAGAAGCGAACTAGTCAGAAGCGAACCTCCCTTCGGACTGAAGCTCAGCAGACCGAACCCGAACCTTGCCTGATGGACCAAACCTCGCCTGATGGACCGAACCTCGCATGATGGACCGAACCTCACACAAGGTACTGAAACTACCTTTGGCCCATTTCGCCACTTACCTCTTCGCCTCATTTCGCTTTCGGCCCAGCACCAGAAGGGACCGAACCTCCGGCCAGGACCGAGAGGTGTCGCTGGAAGCTCATTTTCACACGGTTTTCGACTAGTTTTGCGTTTTAGGCCCGTTTTTAATTGTTTTAACGCGGGATTTTCACCCAAAACTTTATTTTAACATATAAGGCCCCGTGTTTACTAATTAACCACATTTTTGGGGATAAACCTTATCCAAGAAGAGTGGGTGAAATACAAGAGGTGGAGTGTTGACTTTCCTTTATTGTATGACACAAACTTCATTTTCTCTCATTTTCTCTCTCTAAAATTCAAGATTCAAGGCTATACTCCAAGCTTTTCTTCTACTTTTGGTACGTATTAACGTCCTCCATATGATTATTTCACTTCCTTCTACTCAAATCATAGATATCTTACACAAAATCCATCCTATTGGTGTTAGATATTCGAATCCTCAAGCAATCTCCCAAAGTGTTCTTGAGTTGAAAACTTCTTTTCTCCATAATCCATCTACTGAAATCACATAAGGTGAGTTCATACCCCTGTATTTTCATGTTTTCTTAAGTTTTAAGGGGGGGTGATACAAGTTAAAACACCAAGAACATAATTAAGCTTTGCTAACAACTTTCATCAGAAAAGTTGGACTCCATTCATGGACTGTTTTGGACAACTTAAACATTTTAGTTTTCAAAACTCTATTAGGTTCAAATAGTTCAAGCTATTATCTTTAAAATGAGTACTTTCACATCTCTATACGATGTTTCTACAATTTATGGTGATTTTTACAAAACTGTCTATGATTTCAAACATCAATCCGGACCAGTCTATGATTATGGACTTTTTCACACAAGATAGAAGTCATCAAAATTCGTAATAAAAATTAGTAACAAACTAGACTCATTTTCCAAACTCTCAGAATCTATAGATTCTGATTTGGACCTTTGATGATTTTTCTATAACTTTTCTAAGAACAGTCAAAGAAAATGTTAACGACTGAAAAATGCTATAAAATTTCATTTCACCTTGTAACATGTTGAGCAAGGTGTATATCTTTATGTGAATATATGTTTTTGCAAATAGATGACATTTTATCTTAGTATATAGTCATACATCAGAAAACAAATGGATTTTTACCTAAAAAAATGTAGTAATTAATTTGTTGTTATAATGCATGTTGCTTCATTTTAGTAAAAAGTACATATACATATTGGTAAACAAAAGGGTTTTTACCTTCACAAATACGGTAGTTAACCATAGTAAACAAAGTTATAACTATTACATTTAAACGTTTTGATAAACTATAATAGGTATGGTTTATGTTTCCATTAACACATCAAACACATTTCGGAAGGTTGTATTCCCCCAGAAAAAGGTTTTACACTCACGCACACCACACGTAAACTTGTTACTTAAATTGTGAGACATTCTCTTTCCATACGTCTGAGTGCGGGATCCAAATTCCTGGTAGTTATTACCAGAGTATCTTGTAGGGAGGACGTGATAGTTTTGTATAGATGTATATTGGGTTTGACACCCCACACCTTACTGCTAGCTACAGTAGGACCTGCAGGTCTACGGGTGACAAATGTCATTTCAGTTTCGCGACGCCTGAGAAATGTCGTGGCAGGTTCGTTCAGTCATAGTATGGTTATAGCGACTCGCATAGGAAGTTAACAATAGATAAAGTTTACGGGGATTTTCATAAATCAAAAAGGGGTTTTATGTCGATTTAAAATCACTTTTTATATCAGTAATTACAGATATTATTGTATACTTTCAGGCTTGGTATTTAAGACTACACACCATTCATTACGGAATTTTTCTCAAATCAGAAAGGGTTTTACGCCAATTTAAAACCACTTTTATATCTATAAGTATGACAAATACTTGTTCATTTTCGGTCCCGACATTTTGGACCACATAACTTTTATAAGGAAAATATTGGATTTTTCTTGGTAAAACACCACACATTACAAAGAACGGTTTCCAAACTCTTTATTTAAAAAGCTTATGAACTCACTAACCTTTGTGTTGACACTTTTTCAAACAACTTGTATTCTTAGGAATTCAGTGAAACAGGAAATCAACAGCGTTTTTAGGATGGGACGATAAATCGTCAAACAGTTCATTTTGTCATCATAATGTAATTGATTTGAATCATGTAAACATATACTTTGGTGTAACTTTTTCAATTATATTTATGATGGTTGTAATTACTTTGAGCACTAATATACTCGTTGTTGTAATACTATACATGAAGTCCGCCACCCCCAGACATTTCTGCTATCCTTGGTTTGGGGGTGCGACACCACCACCACATGGAATCTGGTGGCATGCACAAATATCATATGTACTATGCTACTGTAAAATTAATCAATTATCTCCACAAGAACATGATGCTTCAACATGAAGATTTTGATACTAAATACCATTCAGAAAAATACATAATGCATTCACACACTTCAATCTACTGATCCACTAGGAAATCATCCTAATATACATATCACAAGTTGCCAGGAATCGTTACTAATTTTGCCACCATTCATCCAAGTTGTTTTAGATACTTAATGCCTGACAAGCAAACCTTATGAAAGCAATGGGTACCTGGTGCACAAGTGTTCTAAGAACAGTCATTGGATTCGCATGAGATAATTTTGCCACCATTCTTCCGAGCTGTTTTAGATATTCATTTGCAAGCCGTTTCAAGATCTGTCTAGTGTCCAACTGTATTTGCAGATTAATCTAGAATGATCAAAGGAAGAAGGGACAATGAATCAAATTTTATATGTTGCTCAATCAGGGATAATAAGAGCAAAGCAAATAAATTGATGTTTGTTTTTTAAATAATAAATTAAATTAGCCTTTTGTTAATCCCTTTTTCTCTTCTTCAAACTCTCTGATCTAGTAGTGATCATATAAAAATAAAATAAAACCTTTTGTACTAACAATATGTAGAAACTTTTGTGAAATAACAGTTTTGGGATTCTTGAGCTGCTTTTTCGTTGAGAGTTCTTCGCCTAAATGAACAAGGATAAATGTTTTATCATATTGATTATGTACTAAAATTGCTAGTCATTACCTTCTTCCATAACTTGAGTGATGATTTCATCCTTTTCATTGAGAAGATCAGCATCATCACTCTTTTTATTTTGCTCTCTACGTAGGGTATCTCTTTCCCTTATGAGAGCATAAACCTGCCAATATAAGGATTTTTTTTATCCATCAACAAGTGATATTTTAAATATTTTATCTATCTCCTTAAATATTTCTCCTTAAACCAGTTGGACGAATAAATCTCTCATGTTTTGGAGGTTTGCTTGTGAAACCTTGTCCTACAAATGTCACTTTTGTGATCATCCTCTTCCATTGTTTCGCTGCAATCCATTAACGTAACTTATTTTCTTACAAACAAAATAGATGAAGAAGAAGAAGAAGAAGAAGGGTAATATAGTCAAAATACTCACTTTTTCTTTTCCCAGTTCTAATCACTTTGAACATTTCATCTTCAGCCACGGGTCTTACCTTGGGTAAAGGAACGTCCCGCTTTCCTGCTTTCTCCTTTCTTTTTTGTTTTACTATGTTGCTAAGAATCTGAATGTTTGTTAATTATATTATATAGGAGAAGAGAAGAAGTGTTTTTTTATTAATTTAAGGAAAGGAAACAAACCTTTGCACGTGTTGTGGTTTCACGATCAAGAAGATAGACAGGAACAACACCTTCCTGAACATCATCATCCACCTTGCGTCTACTTGATGAATCTTCATGCATGACCAATCTATTATATTAACACACTTACAGCTTAGAAGGAACAAATAAAAAGAAATTGATGCCATAAGATGATAATGAATGATAAAAGTAGAGCAGAGATACTAACGTCTTCTTCATTTGAGCCTTTTCTGCATATCGTTTCTTAGCAAACATCTTACCCTTGATTCCTAAATCCTGGGTCAACCATAAAAGAAGGAAACTTTTTAGAATTTCATGGCTTCCAATTGAGATTTGAGGTTTACAATATATAATAATGGAAAAGTCGTAAAATCATTATCCGACAAGAGAAAAGTCAACCGAACCATCAATTTCATTAGATCCCACAGGAGTATATCGCGATATAAATCTAGGTATCGTATTTTTGTGTATGAATCGAAAGTCTTGAAAAAGGAGTTGGAATCGACGTTGACTACTTGAAATTGAAAGTCAAACAAAAAGTCAAAATCAAAGTTTTATTTGTGAATTCAGTAAATTTTGACTCAAATTTTGTTCATGTTGATAACGGTTGATGTAGTTTGAATGGAGACACTTTGTATCGATTGGGTCAAAGGCAAAATTGTAAGTTTGGGGTTTCAATTTGATTATGAAGTCGCCAGTTGAATGTGTATTTCAGGATTGAAAGTTGTGGTCAAGTAATGATTTTCGACGATTAAGATTCATTTTCGATAGATAAAGCTTTACAGTATAGATAGTATTTTGAAGTTGGGGTCGAACATAAAAGCTTTGATTTAGAATCGAGTGTTGATGTATCGATTTCGGAAAATGCGATATCAAAATACGATATCGACTTTGATGGATTCATGGAGTCAAAACCGATTTCGATGGAGCGGTTTGGACTTAAATACTTGTGGAGTCGAATCTTATTTTAATTGATGTGTTCGAGTACTGGAAACAGAATCGGGATCGAATCGTTCTTAAAGTCAAACTCAATTTTGACTAATGTTCATAGCTACCGTTATCATCGTTCTAGTGCAGTTTCACGTACGAATCATTTCAAAAAAGCTAAATGAATCAAAATGAAAACAGAAAAAGAAATCCTAACCTATTGATTGGGGTCAACGTTGAATTTGTAGAAGGTAACATGAGCGGCGGTGATTAAGATCTTTTAGGTCTTGCAGTAGTCGTGGATGCTCTGGCCATGCAAGGTAGGTAGGATCATAAACAAAGAGAAGATCGGAGAGATCGAGAGATGGGAGAAAAAGCGTACGTACCTGAGGTTTCTTGAGAGCAAATGTGGTATGAGGGTTGCATTTTGCCCTAATTGGCTCCCAATTACTAGAATAGGTTTGGGTTATGGTATTTAGTTGAATCCCCTAGTTTAAGAATGTTGCAGTTTACAACAATCTCAGATAAAACGGAGAAATAGCTTGGAAATTACATGAGAAGGGGGTTTTCAACCATGTAAAGGAGACGAGGGTTTTTAGCACAAGGCGGGAGTTTTAATTTTTGGGGATTTCATTTTCCCCCTAGGATGGAACGCGCGTTCTATTATTAGAGAGCCGAAGAGGAGAGAATCACAGAAGCGTGAAGTGTGGATTGAGTTTTTAAGGTTCAATGGCGGTGGAAGTGGTGATGGATTAGGGTTTACAGAGAGAAGGAAGGAGTGAATGAAGGGAGATACTAAGTAGAGAGGGTAGAAGCGGAGTTCTTCAAAATTTTAGAATTTCAGACGATTTGATGTTCCCCCTTTAAAAATGTGTGTTTAAGAAAAAAATATAAATTGACACATTCAGAGGACGCACATTTTACGAAAGGCGCCCTCCACATTTTTTTCTTTTCTGACACTAATTTTAGGGCTCGTACAAATGTGTGTCCACTATCCTTCAAATTTTGCAAAATTGACATTATCTTTTAGGGCACACACCAATGCACGTCCTCTATCAGTGAGTGTCATTGTTTGGGCGTCATTAAAGGGCTGTTTTCTAGTAGTGAATGGACCATGCCAGGTCGGGTCAAGTATATACCAATTATAGTTATGGACTTAGACACTAATCCAACAGTGTCCCACTTGGATAAGTCTAATAACTATTATTGCAAGTACGACTTCATAACCCGACTAGCATTTGTAGCTCTTAAAAGTCCTTATCGAACTATGAACAAATCAATGACGCATCCATTAGATAAGTGATCATATATTCCTCCATTCTAGATATCATATGGACTGAGACATGGATTATAATCATTCTCTTTGTCCATTTGTTGTTTCCCGATTTTCAATTTAGGACGACTGACTAATTGAACAAATCAAATCAGTCCAGGCTTAGCCAAGCACTTAGGGTGTCATCAATTAATCATTGAGGGGCCCACAGATATTGCGTTTATACCTATAAGGGTAAAAGGAATGGATAAACTTTGACTCATATACTTGTACTAACTACTTGTTGAATCATATACAAAGACACGTTTTATAACATCAAGTGATCAATGCGTTTTCGTGCAATCAATGTATAACCAACTTATAGTCAACAACTTATATCTCTTGGTTTGAAGAATATAAGATATTATCGTCTCATGATCAGTCGTGATAAAATCCATGAAGTGATTCAAATGAGTGTGGGTTTAATCCAATACTCAGAATTTATGAGCACTCATGAATGTTGTAGAAACTTTTGCTATATCCAACACCTTAGACATCTACAAGACAACTTCATGACAGTCTTGCGTTAATACCTACTTCCAACGTATTATCGATTATGGATGGTTTGAATAAATTAATTATTCGGCAAGTCAAAACATGAAAATTGAAACACAAGAATAATACTAATCCTATATGGCCCCAACACTTTTAGAGTAAATAATACACCTTTTATTTAAACACCATATTGATTACTCATTATTCATTGTATACTGTTTCAAATTTATCAACTTTATACTTGAATTAAAACACTAGTCGTCCCATGCTCCACGCATGTCCACTATGTTTTCTAAACAATAGTTATGCTATACACCAAGTATGCACACTATGTTTGTCTATGACCTTTACTTTGTAGAATAGATCGATTGAGCATAATTCCAATGATTCTCATTTCACAATCCCAAATCCTTATCATAAATGTAAGAATTCCAAATTGCTACCATTTATCGAAATCTGTTAGATTTTAAACTTATATGCACCGATCCTCTTGTAATGATTATGCACAAAGTCACAAAGACTTGTCAACAATCATTACAGAGTATTCCAATGGATATCAACTCCATGGAAACAAAGTCTCATATTCAAAGTACATTGTTTTGAACATCCTTCTTGCATTAAGTTTTCTAATCTTACACAGATTGAATAACTTCCACTTATGGAGACATTTCCATATTTTCATTTTGACTATCAATTCTAAACAAGAGTTGCCTCCTTTTAGAAAATGTCAATATGGTCCTTCCAAAATTAACACTATACTTCCAACTGTCCCTAAGCAACCAATCTTTGGTAACCCTTAGATTGTCCTCGACAACTGCTTAATCATTTTAGTCATATCCAATTCTAGACCTTTCGAAAATTTCGAAATTTCGAAAATTTCGACAACTGCTTAATCATTTTAGAAAATTTAGAAAGGATAAAAATTATAGCACATGCAATTGATCCTATACCCAAAGCATATGGGACACGATTCATGCTAATTTTTTTATTTGCCATGTTCTCACAATTCGAACTATGAAGAGGGACGCCGTAATCATAATCGAATTTGAGAATGCAACATATATAGAATTTCCTAATGTTGAACTATTCCAGCATAACATTCATATATATCCTCGACTAAAGTTGAATAAAATCTCAATCTAAGCTTGTAGAATCAGAATGAAGTATAAAATCCTCTTTCTTAATTATAACAAAACAACTTTCTGAAGCGAATTGAAACTTTTGTTTTCTATAATTAACATTGCTATCTTGCAACACTTAACATAATAATAATGCTCCCACTAACATGATAATTTAAATCTAACCAGCATAAGACTTTCTGCTCCCACTAGCTTTGACATGTACCCAGAAATCAGCTGGACTTCTAGAAATCAATACTTTGTTGACTTTCTTTCCAAAGTTCATATATCTGATACGAGATGCTTTGATAAGATTTTATCAAAATCATACCCCTTTCCTTAGATAGTTCACATGTGTGTCTAAACAATTATAAAGAAGGATGCCGTAATCATAATGTTTATACCTTTTTCCATTCTCACAAGTCCATGTTAGTGTGTCGGTTAACCACACACGCTCCACTAATGACTTTGAGAATGCAAATTTCACAATTGCTATCTACTTAAAATCTACTTAGTGAAAGTGTTTCCTCACCATCATCTTCATGAATCAGAGGAAAACCTTATAACACTTAGATTTTTATGGTGCATGTGTTCCTATCCATGTTAATTTGTCAAAACCATAATCATATGACAAGGTTAGTGACAAATCCAAACTCATATGGACTGAACTTGTTCAATCTTTATTTCTTGCCACCCGACAGCACAAGGGCCTACCATTGCTTTCAGATTGTTATGCAACCAATTAAGAACTCATAGAACTTATATGCAAAGTCAAATTTTAACTGGAGTAGACACATAAATAAGAATATGTCAACACGATAGGATACAAACCTCATGTCGTGGGTTAGTGATTAACAATACTCTTGATTAGTTCTTGAAACTATCTCAATATCTTTTAAGACTCTCACTAACCTCTTAACATATAATATTCCCTTTGTCAGTAATCATTTCCTGACAAAACAAAATATTCAAGAGTTAGTGCAGATTCTCATCATGTTAAACACTTCACACAATTAGTCTTAGCTGGTCTTTATTTTATCCAAAACATCACAACTTAGCAATTTCAAATGTACAAGAGTAAGAAACATGTTACTCTAGATTTGATAAGTGTTATAAACCTTCTAAAGATTATGTCACTCAAGTTACAATCTTGGAGTCTGACTCTAAGACTTGATTTTGAAACGAAGTATGATTTATCTTTTGGTTTAACGATTTCAACAATTCATGATTCCTCTCCTTAACCAAACAAATGCACTAAGGTGACCTTAGAGGATCATTTGTGATATGGTTTCATAATCACTAAGATAATTATAAAACGAGATACTCAAGTACTCTCCTATCTCTTCAGATTGTAGAAACTTTTATCTTTCTGCCTAATTTGATTCTTCTTGTTCATTCTTGCCAATCATTGAAACTTCTCCAATGTTTCAGAATTACACTTAAACTTGTAAGTGTAACCATATTTACTAAACTTTAGTAATTCATGATGAATACTCTTATCGACCTTTGTGGTGGACCTGACCAGCGCACAACCTAGTGTACCCAATCTTTCAGTCCTTAATTCGACTCACACATACATGTGAACAAGGACTTAGTCTTAATTTCCCAAAAATGAGAATTCTCATTCATCATTCAATACAACTTTCATGATTCCAAGTTTCTATCCAACTGAAACTTGGGTGATGAGAATCTTTCCTTATTTAGTAAATTATGGCACTACCACAAATGAAAGAATCAAATCCATTTTCCAATATTGCTATCAATGGAAACATATAAACAACAATTTTTCACAAATGTCATTGTAAGGATACTTAAAATAAATAAAATCAAAAACTTATCCATTTTCCAATATTGCTATCAATGGAAACATATAAACAACAATTTTTCACACCCGACTCTCCCGGCTTGCCAATATGTGACTTAACCTCCAAGATGTAAGCACATATAGTCTTTGCTTGCCAATAAGGATTGAGTGAATTAGAACTTTTCAAGTCTTGAAACTTGTGGGATAGAAAGAATTATTGGAGGAGGTGGAGGAAGTGAAGTATGATTCCAGTCCTATTAATGCACAATAAAGGGATTAATCTTTCACCTTGATTGCCATGTCGGATATCATCTTCATTAGGAAAGCTTGTTCCTAAAGATTTCGGAAGACCATAACTGTCTAAACTAGACATTTATAACGGTAGAAATTCAAGTTAGTTGATTTAAAGTCCTTAATATAACACCTAATATGAAATATTAAGGCTAGGACCCAACAAACTATTTATAATCGGAAGAGGGATGCCGTAATCCAAGTTATAAAATATTTGAAGGTAGGTAAATGACGATTTACTAATTTCCACCATGAAAACAAAATATAAATAAGTTTTAATTGAATTTGAAACTCCTAGATATTTTGAGGTACATTGAATTATCAATGGCATGTTTGAATCTTGATTTGCCCTCTCAAGTTTGTGACTGGGATGCCGAAGATCACAAACAATTGAATGTGATGAAGGCTACTGGTCATCTGGATCAGAGGGAGATGATGAAGGTGTTGAACAAAACTACTACTACATGGAGACCAACGATCCACCAGGAAGAAGCATTGTTCAACAGGCACTCTATGCTTCGGAGAAAGAAACAATATGGTATATTGATAGTGCTTGCTCCATGCACATGACGGGGTAGAAAGAATTTTTGTGAGATCTCAAACTTTCACCAAATGCTGGCTACGTGACGTATGGCAACAACTCCATCTCTCAGATCAGAGGCTATAGCATCCTTACAAACACTACTAGAAAAACAGCCTTTTACGACGTGCAATGTGTGACGTAAAACACTCAGACGATGCGCAAATGTGTGTCAAGGAATGCCCTATCATAACGAGAGACGACATGCTTTTGTGCATCGTCTATTTACGACGCGCATTTACGACACACATTTACGGCACGCATTTACGACACGCATTGCGTATCATGGAAGGCTCTGTCATAAAGGAAGATGACATGCATTTGCATGTTGTAACCTTACGACGCGCAGTTACAACTTGCATTGGGTATCATTAAAGTCTCTGTCAAGAAAGGCCCTGTTGTAAATGAAGATGACACACATTTTTACGTATCATAATTTTAAATGTTTAAAAAAAATATTATTTATAGATTTGCTAATTTTCAAATTAAATTTGTATTTATTGTCTCATGATAGAAAATAAAATATCATATACATAAAATACAATCCATTGCATAAAATATAATGTCATACAAATAATCGTTCCATGAAAAGATAAAACAAATCAATAGAAGTTGTAACAAAAATTTAAAAACTAGTTAGATACAAGAAATATAAAAAAATATACCCTCAAATGCTTTTCAAAGTCTAATCTCGATGTCAGCTCTTCAACTCACTTCTCCAGTTTGTCCTTAGCTTCTGTAAGGGCTTTAGCATCTCTTGCAGCCTATGACAACATATTATAATTATTTAATTACTATTTATTCTTATAATTCAAAGCATTTAGATAAAATTGTATTATATAATACTTAGATTTTTTACAGAAAATCTAGTCACCAGCTTCAATATTCTTAATTATTTCCTTGCTACCTTTGATCTCCAGCAAGTTTTTTTTTATGAATGTCAGCCATGTCACTTAAAACACCAAATTCAATATCCTTCGGGTACCTGCATCAGAAACAAACTGCATAAAATGAAACACATTCTTTTTTTTAGAACGAAACTATATTAAAATAAAAACCATATAGATCAAACATAATCGGCCTAAACAACCTTCAAAACAGCTCCAGGGGTAAAAATGTCATAAAATGGCAAGAGACAGTATGGTGCCATGTATGAACCGGGAAATAAATACATCATTGAGAGCACTATCAGCAGGTATCCAAGCAAAAGCCACCTCTAACTATAACTAAACAGACCAGTGTTTCGGATCAATTTTGTGGTGGGACTAGTGTACTCAGTTCCATTTCCATTTTCCGTGGTTACACCAGATGAGCCAGATGATGAAACCACCCCTTGAAAACCCCCTAATACTTGTGGTTGGGTTGCAACAGGCTTTTTCCCCTCTTCGGCTAGTTTTCTTAGCAAATTTGTGACTGTAGGATGAAACTTCGTGGATAAAGACAAAATTCTTGGAAGCTGTAAGCATAAAAAAGGTATAAGAAACATGAAAAAGAATAAATAAAATAAATAAATAAATTGTGAACTAAGTGGGACAAATTGTGAAGTATGTTGCTATTATATGACTTTATGATTCGATATATTTAGATGGAATGGAACTCACCATGCCATTGCTAAATTCACCGGATTTGTCTAGTTGGACCCACAAAGCTTTGAAAAGAAGATAATCCACAAAAATAACAAGCAGCTATAATGGATTCCTGCAAAACAAGACAATGTGTATTGTGAATTATGGATTTGAGTATTAACAAGTTACTTAGAAAGACAAGAAAACAAACAAACCTTAAAAGTGTCATAAATTCTATTAAATCCTAGGATGAACATAACAACTATTGCCCATGGAGGTGGTAACATATTCTTATTTCGCTTATTAGCTTCCTTAAGAATCTTTGGTAAGCCACAAACTAAAGCACATAACAAGAATTAAAATAATTGTTCTTTCTTAATATTTGCAAATAAGTTGGGATCTGTTAAAGCGACTGGAATTTAAAGGAGTTGAATTTTTTCTAAATAAAAATAAATTCTCTCACATGTTCGGACAATTCATGAGTAAGAAAAAGAAACGCATACAGAGAGGCGATAGGTGTTTTATGCTTAGCTGTTTTTTCAGCATCTGAGTTGCATTCAATTCATAAGTTAAATTTGCGTCTACTCTGGAGCGTATAGAAGCTAGCTCCTTAGGTATTGCATTGGCCATCTTCTCACCAATCTCTGCCATCTCATCTGGTCGAGTTGACTTTAACTGTTCTGCAGCATGCCTCAAGTCCTCAGCTTTCATGTATTTCATGCTATCTGTGACCATTCTTATCAACTCCAGATTCGACATCATCTACAATCACCATTTTCAATACCACAAAAACAATCACTATTAAGGAGGTTAATGGGTATCAACACAAGCATTTTTAAACATACAAAAATGTGTATCCAATAGAGTTCAAAAATAAGAATATTTATGTAGAAAACTAAGCTAACTAACAAAAATGGGTATAAATGCAATAATATTATGAACAACAAAAGAATGTGTATTTGGTCTAGTGGTATGATTCTCGCTTTGGTATGATTCTCGATTCTCGGAATGCCCCTTCTTTCAGCATTTTTCATACATTTTTTAAGTGCCACTACTTTCCTTAATTTGATATTCTATTATTTATATAAACCAAAGTCAGTCTAAGGCTTTTCAAATCAAAGTGGATAGTATATCATGTGGTTGAAGATCTGACAAAATTATTTACGAATAAACTCTCAACTCATGGGTAGTGTTGGGCAGTTTCTATTTTTAATTACACTCATAAAAAAAAACTTGTGTATACATGTATATATATATATATAGTGAATCATGTGTACGGGTGGGTGTTGCGTCTTTTCTATCTTCTGTTCAGTGTCATGAGAAATTTATCCAATGCAACCATAGCCATTCACACAAAAAAATCGATTGATATTTAATAAAATTTGATAAGATGAGATTAGTTAAGAATTGAGATCATCTTTGCACACCCACAGGCCCACACGGGGAGGAGGTTAGATGTAGACAGGCATACCTAAATTTTGTATTAAAGTACAAACACTAAAAAAAGTTGATGCTAGCAATATATATAGCCGAAAATAAGTAGGTAAATATTGTATTAAAGCACAAATAGTAAGAAAAACTGAAGACCTATAGTACTCCACTACCCTGATATTAAGCATCCACTCCATCCTACCTGAGGTCAAAAAAGACATCAAAGGTGATGGCATCATGGCTTACCATTTACCCATATTCAATAGTCTTTCAGACTAGAGACAATGTGATGTCAACAAATAAATATTTCAACTAATTAAGTGATAAGAATCAAAAAGAGACATCAAAGAAGTGGGCATTTGGTCTAGTGGTATGATTCCCTCTTTGGGTGCGAAAGGTCCAGACCTCAATTCTCGGAATGTCCCAACAACAAACCACAAATACCATATATGAAATGTGACCCACAATGGTGGTGAAAAAAGAATGTTGGGGTAAATAAAGCAAAAAGTAGACATATACTATTACAAAACACTATACTTGTTGAAGGAAACAAGATTAGACTAGTTTGAAGAATAGTATAGTAAGTATTAACCCAAAATTTGTAGTCTTTCACTATTGGAATGTAGAAATAGATATGGTAACAGAAGCCAACTTAGGAGTAGTACGACTAGTGACAACCTTAATTCACACATTCACTGTAGCCTCGAATTATGGCCACTCAGTTCCAGTGATTCTACACAAGAGTAAAATATGTAAAACTCCAAAAAAAACATATGTGGAAGCACCTCAAAGTTCACTACAGTCACATATTTCAGACAATGTAATCATGTAAATAAATGCCAACTCATGGGAAGATAGATACATCTTTTAATATGCATAAATCTTGATATGATGCAACTTCATTTACCAGAATAAGCAAATATGCAACTACACAGTAGCACTATTCTTTCATTGTGAAGATGCATTTAGGTACCAACTTGGTGAAAATATGTAACTTTATTACCAGAATAAGATATCTTTATGCTAGCATTTTTTTGGTGTGTATGGCATTTAAATATTTTTTTAATAATTGCAGATAGTATGAATGGGTATAAAAATGCAATATTAGTATGAACAACAGAGTATGAGCATTTGGTCTAGTTGTATGATTCTCACTTTGGGTGTGAGAGGTCTCGACTTTGATTCCTCGGAATGCCCCCCTTCCTTCCTTTTTCTTCAACATAATTTTAAATATAAAAGAAAAAATTAATAAATAAGTAAGTTCATACTATATGGGAACAGATGAAATCTGTATGGTACAACTTGTCACTCTGTCAGTTTCATCAGCAATCTCCTTCCTCACATCAGCTAAAAAAAGTATATAAACTTGTAACAAGATCATGCAGAGAGATTGAGAATTACAAAAGGATCATACGCTTTTTAGTCATAATACCAAAATCAGTGAACCACTTTCATGGAAGGTGAGCGAACTCTGCATATTCTTTTCCTTCTTCAATCTAATGAAGCTGTAGAACAAGAGGACGCCGAGTGACAATTCCTACAAATAGATGTTAATAATATTTTATATCCAACAAATTGAATCAGAAAACTTTGAAGATATAACAATTACCAGAACCACAAGGAAAAAAATCCTTGCCAACTACACTCTCCAACACAGATGATTTTCCATAGCTCTAAAAACAATTTATGGAAAGTGATTAGAGTGAACTGTGAAGTACATTTGCATGAATAATCACTGCTTACACAAACAATTTTACACTTTCATCTAAAACAAGAAGTTACATGTAGTTGTGTCAATAGATATGAACAACCATTATCAAGGGTTAGAATTACAGATCATTGTGTTGAAATATGAAATAAAGATCAAAGACACACAAACACCATAAATTAAAATTGAGAACCTAAATGCTTGCAAGAAGATTAAGTGAATTAAGTTATTGATCGGATGAAAGAAATATGAAAAGTAAAGAACTTTTGATTGGCGATTAATATTTTCATATTTATACCTAGCCACCGACAACTACGATTGTAGGCAAGGCATCCCAGAGAGTAAGAAGAGAGGATTCTTCACCGAAGTCGCCTAGGGCTGTGCATGCTTTCTGTAGTTTGTTGACGAGAGTAATTAGAGTGTCCATTAACAATTACAATCAATACGATATGACAGATTAATCAAATACGATTAGGTGATTAGGGATTTCAGAAATTGCAGATGGAGAGAAAGGCGAGTCTCTTTCTGAATTTGGTCTGTAAGGTGTACCTTTCTTCTTTAGTAGTCTTTTACATAAGTTGAAATTATACGTTCTCGCATTACTCAACATAGCTCCGGCTTCATTCGCATCACCTTTTGAACCCCATCCGGATTCCGATACTATAACCTCCATCATCTCAAATCCAGCTTTTTCGAAAGCAACGTATGTGGCATCGATTTGTGCTTCGAATATGTTATCATAATGTAATTTCATTTTTGCGTCTTCTATTCCTGTGTTATTTTTGAAGATTGCATAATTGTTATCGATGTGTTCAGGATCACTGATGTATGTGAGAAATGGATACGCGTTTATGTAGAAATGGGACTTGATTTGGGAGAAATATTCGAGGAGAGGTTTCATATAGGGAACTAGGGTTTCCTTAAACGCACCGGCTGATGGAGGGAACGAACTAGCGAATGCACTGGAGGAATGTGGGCTTGAAACCTCAACATCGTCGGCTAGGTGGAGGAGGTTGAGAGCGGCGTGGCTATTTTTCACCGACAGTAACAGGACTTCCCAGAGTTCCTGATTGCCACCACCTAGAACCTCGTTTCTGACTACAGTTCCACGAATACGAGTCCAGGGGACAAAAGGTTCGACGTTGTTTTTCACCCAATCCATAGCTTGATGTTGGCCACTGCTTATATCTCGCAGGAACTCGTTTCCAAGACCGATAATGATCTCGATTCTTGATCCTTTGAACACTTGGAGAACTTCATGAACGACATTGTAGATTCTTGTTGTGCGATAAAAGAGAAATGGTGATGATATTAGGGTTTTGTTGGGTATTGATTAGAGAGGAAGAAAGATAGAAATAAAATGGCAGCCTTTCAAATTTTGGGATTTTCATTTCCTTCCCCCAAGCTAAACATGTGTTTAATTAAATAAAATATAAAGCGACGTCTCTACACAACACTCATTTTAACATAGGTGCCCTCCGTGTTTTTAATTTTTTTTAATTTAACAATAATTTTACGGCACGCAAAAATGCGTGTCCTCTATCCTTCATTTTTTTTAAATGGATGTTATTTTTGGGACATACAAAAAATACGTATCGTAAATCACTGCGTGTCATTGTTTGCGGGTCATTAAAGGGCATTTTTCTAGTAGTGAAACGACAAATTCTCCATTTCAAACGCGGCATATGTAGCTGATTTGAAGCATAATCTGATAAGTGTGGCTTAACTTACTGATGCAAATCGACGATTTGAATTCTGCAAGAAACACAACTACGTCATGACAGAATACTGGAAGGAATTAATCAAGTCAAATCGAAACAAGAACATGTAGTAGGATTAGGTGTCTAAGGCCATAACTATTTTTGGTATGTACTTGATTTGATTATGAGCATGGTCCTTTTGGGTTTCCTTCACTCATGCAACTTGATAGGATGACAAGAGGAGAGAAAGTAGAATTTATTATATGAATAATAAACTAATACTCAAAATGGTTTTATTAATATACTACATGATTAATATATTATTTGGAAATCATATTATTTAATTATTATTGATCAGAAATTAATTTGGTGATCAAAAAGACTAATTAAATAATTGGGGGACTGTTATGCAAATCATTGATAGTTTCATAAATAGGTTAATGGACTCCAAAGTGTGGAGTGGACGAAATTTATGGGGAAGCTCATAAGATTTTGTCTATGGGCTCTAAGGAAGGAGTTCATGGGCTACTTGTTGCCTAAGTTAGGTATTAGGGTTTCCACCTGAAAACCCTAGCAACCCACACAACTATATATAGACCCCTTTGCTAGTGGAATTTATCCCTATGAGTTTCTAGGAAGCCCTAACCGAATTCTTTTTCTCTCCTAAGTCATCTTCTTGCATTAAGTGTTTGTGACTCCATTAGAGGTACAACACGTGGGCCACTAGGCTTTCAGAATTCAAGATCAAGAAGGATTAAACTTGTTATTGCGACATAACAAGAGAGGTAAAGTTTCTAACCCTAATCGTATGTCAATTTCGAAGTATGTATACTATTCATAGGGTTATTTAATTTGGTATTCAATGTTGTATGTTCAAGTTATAAAAACCTAGGTCAAAGAAATTAAGGTTGCATGTACACTATAGGAATGATGTTATCCTCAAAACTAAACAGTGGTATCAGAGCCTAGGTCATTTGTCTATTGAATAGATGCAAAAGTGAAATACCAAAGATCAGAAAATTGAAATTTTTTTGCTGTCTGACTGGCTGACTCGCCGAGTCCATGTATCGACTCGATGAGTTGCATGTACTCAACGTGTTCCATAGTGTACTCGACAATTCCAGGGATCTGGTGGCAGGATTTTTGATTTTTTGGCTAGATTTTGATGAGGATAACTACCAAAACTTGTTTTTCTTGCTAAAATGCAATTTTTTCAGTTTGGTATGGATATCCTTATCAAAATTGGTGGATTTGGTTAAATATGGATTATATAGGATTATTATGATTCAAATATTTGACCTAGTAAGTTTGAAAAGTTTCAAATTACACCCTTTAGGTTTTATAGTTTAAATTTGAACTTAAAAGTTTTAGTTTTTGAAATTTGAATAATTAAACCCTAATATTTTGAAAGGTTTCAAAAAATTTTCTAAAGTTTTGGAATTTAAAATTTAATTAGAAATTATTAATTTGAAATATTAAATTCTAGAACCCTAGTATTTTGAATAGTTCAAATTACACCCTTATGGATTTTATTAAATTAATTAACAGTTTAATTAAAAGAGAGAATTAATAAACCCATAATAACATGGTTTAAAGCTTAATCAAATTAAAAGTATAATTTGTTAATAGATTAAACCACCTAGTATTTTAAGAGTATAAAATACACCCCTATATTATATATAATTAAAAGTTCAATATTATATATGTATAAGTAAATGTCATTCTTACCGTTAGTAGGCCTCATTCACGAAGCTGGTCTATAACGGGTGTTTAAGGAAGCGACATGTGAAATGGCAGCCATTGGGTATCCACTCTAACCCACCATACTCTTGATTAGTGGAGGGTCGTTAGCCGAATGGGTAGGATAGAACATAACCTTCCATTATAAGTATAATGAAGTACGAAGTTACTAAATACTTTTATAAACTCCCAAATCTTAATTACTTTAGGAAAAATGTGAATTTGGTGCTAATCCATGAAATTGCACATTGCACCTTGTTGGTCGTTAGTGGAGCGTGTGTGGTTAACCAGTCCACTAATATGGGACCAATGAACGATGGCTATGGGTACCTCGTAGATCATCATAGATCAATGGAGCGTGTGTGGTTAACCGGCACATTGATTAGGTGATATGCATCTTCGGGAGTACCAAGCTAATTTGCATGGTTATTCATACATTGGCTGTGATCATCGGTATCCCAGTCACAAACTTGAAGGGCATAATTGAGATTAAACATGCCATTGAAAAGTTCAGTGAATCTCAAAAGATAGAGGAGTTTCAATTCATTTAAAACCTAATTTTTATTTTTGTTTTTCATGGTGGAAATTGGTAAATCGTTATTTACCTACCTTCAAATATTCTACAGTCGGATTACGACATCCCTCTTCCGACTTGTAGAATCTTGTGTTGGGTCCTACCCTTAATATTTCATTTTGGGTGTTATACTAAGGATTAAATCAACTAACTTGAATTTCTCCCATTTTGTAGATGTCAAAATCTAACAACTATGATCTTCCTAAATCCTTTGGAAAAAGCTTTCCACATGAGGATGATGTTCCACGATTGGATCATGGAAATGGAAATCATGCTTCTCTTCCTCCACCTCCTCCAATAATTCTCTCTGACCCACGTGTTCAAAGACTTGAAAAGTTCAAGGTTACTCAAGCCCTGTTGGCAAGAAAACATGAAGATGGAAAGCTTATATATGCTCACATCTTGGAGATGAAGTTACATATTGACAAGTTGGGAATGTTAGGTGTCAATATCTCAAGGAAGTTGGCTGTTGACCTGGTTCTTCAATTACTTCCTAACTCATATAGTGAGTTCATTAAAGAATACTATTTGATGGACCACGACGTAACCCTCATTAATCTTACCTATTTTCTTATTGTTTCTGAATCAGTAGTGATTTGGCACACTGGTAAAACAAATTTGAATAGTAAGTCAATTTACTAAACTTCCATGGATATTGACATTGGAAGTCCAAAAAAGTCTTCTTTTCCCAATGGAAAGGGATTGGCCAAGGTCAAACCGTTTGATCTGATGGTAAAGAGAAAGGCTGAATCTGAGATTGTCCCATGTGCTATTCCGAAAGAGTGCGTTTGTTTCTATTGCCAAGAGAAGGATCATTAGATGCGAAGGTACCTTATCTACCTGAAGGATCACGAAGATGGGAGAGTCAAGATCTATGACTCTGCTTCATGTATAATTCACTATCTAACTTTATTAAGTTCGTATTTGTAGATAGTTAATACATGATGTGACAAGATTGCATTTTGATGTTTTGTAGGATCGAAGTAAAGAAAGGAAGCTTAAAGGAAGAGTGAGTTAAGTCTGATCATGAAGAAATGGATATCGATCACATGGTTCGAAGATTAGTGTCACACCCCCAAACCAGAATGGCGGAAACATTCGGGGGTGGATGACTTCACGTAGTATCGCAACAATTGAATATTGTAAAAAAAGTAACACAACCAACATATATATAAAGTGAAAACGTATATTGTTGCGTTATACATTTTATCAAAGAATATTACAATATGATGTTAAATGTTCAATAATAACAACATCCTTAGTGTTCCTTCTCCCAAAAGCTGGTAGTTACCTGTATCACTGATTCCCTGAGAAATACAAGTGGTTTTGAAAAGTGTCAACAATTAAGTTGGTGAGTTCATGAGTGTTTCGAGTTGAAAAGTATACCCTTTTTAGTAGTAAATTGGTAAAAGAGGTTTTCAGAAAATCCAATATTTTCTTGTAAGTGTTTCAAAAAGTTTCCAAAGTTGGAAGGTGTTGGTATCTTTTATACTTGAATGATTAAAAATAACTTTGTATGAAAACTAATGTAGAAAGTTGCAATGCACATATGAATCTCGTAAATCAACCCTGTTTTATACTTTTTATGTGAGTTTTATAACCATGCTATTGACACTGATGGCCTGTAAGAACATTCTTCAGGTGTTGCAGTGTTATGACATTTGTCACCCCAGACCAGCCGGTCTAACTATAGCTAGTAGTTTAGGTGCGGGATTGTCAATCCCGTATAGATCTATACACAAGTATCACGCTCTCCCTCCAAGAGATTATGGTATATAATACAGGACATGAAATGCATACAAAAATGTACGTTGAAGTTTGGATATCTCACGTTGCCTAGTATAAGTAGATTTACAATGAAATGACCTTACTTCTTTTGAAAGTGTTTCGTTTTTCAAGATGTATATGTAAAATGTAGGACTGACTTGTTAACTATACCCATTATAGTTTTTTAGATAGTATGTTCCATTTAGTAGAAAATAACTTAGTGACATAATAGCTCTTGTATACATAAGTTGTTTGTATCGATATTCGAAGATAGAAATTTCATTTATGTTTATAAAACGATACTTTAACGTGTAATGTACTTGTATTCCCCCCCCCCTAAAACATGAAAAAGAATTGAAAAGTAGGGGTATGAACTCACTTGTTAGGTTTGAAGAGAGAGGCTAGAGTTGAGTAGAACTTCGACCGCGGATGGTTGCGTTGTCGGGCTCTTCGGGGATCTCTGCAGCGTAAATCTTTCGTCGGGGGCTCGAGTGCGGAAACCAAGGTGAGGGGAGGGTCTCTGGAGCTTAGAAGTATGAGAGAATGACTGAGGACTTGTGAATGGTGTGCAAAAACTCGAGCTTATGCCTTCTATTTATAGGGCTGGAAACCCTCGTACGCGGCGCGTACCTCCGAAGTACGCGGGGCGTAAACAGTATGCGGGGCGTACCTCGGTTACGCGGGGTGTAACAATGTGTCATGGCTTACGACTCCTGGCTAGCTAAGCGTAGAGTGGGCGGGCCGATGGGACTCGACTCTGGGTCTAGTACGCGGGGCGTACTCCCAGAGTACGCGGGGCGTAATCTGGCCTGTCCTCTTCTAAATTCCGTAACTTTCACGTACGAGCTCCGTTTTTCATGTTCTTTATATCCATGCGTAGGTGAGATTATGCTCTACAACTTTCCTTTAGACTCCGTCGGCTAGTTTTGATTTATTTTTAATGATATAAATTTAAATAGGCCGGGCCTCCTAAAGTTCGTTAAAGATTTATAGGTTCTTTATTCGGCGTTGGTTTCCGTTTGTGTTTTTATCAATTTGCTCCTATTGCGGAGATCTTCAACTCTCATTTAGATTGCGTTAGCTAATTTACACTCGATCTTCAATTCGAGTTTTTAGCCCTCTACTACTGTTACGAAACTTTGAAAATCCGTAACTTTTTCATACGAGGTCCAATTTGGGCGATCTTTTTATGCACGCTCACCTTTCGACGAGATCTACAATTTTTGTTTGGATACTTAAGGCTAGAATGCATATTATTGAGATTTTTCTTTTTACGTCAAATAATGTTTTAACGGCGTGTCGTAAATATACGAGTGGTTGTAATTTCTTCAATATAACCCGATTTTGAGTGTTCTTTATATTTTCGGAAACCTTGACATGTTATCTAATATTTGATACATCCCAACTTAGATATTTGAATACTTTATTTTCAAGGTTAATTTAGTTGTATTTGACTTTTGAGCGTTACAATGCTTTTGGAAAATATAGGGTTGTCACAATTAGATTTTTGAGCAGTTGTTTAAGAGTTAGGATACATTGCTTAGATATTTTTAGTAACATAGTTTTCATTTGTAATTGCATTGTAAGGACAAGTGTTTCCGCACTTTTATAAATAAAATAAACTTTGTTTTGTCTTATTTATATATCCTTGCAATGACATTTGTGAAAATTGATGTTTGTATGTTTCTATTAATAGTAATAATGAAAAGGATGTAATGCTTAGTTATGTTATTTGTGGTAGTGTCAAAAATTTAGAAGTAAGGAATATTCTCATCACCCAAGTTTCAATTGGAAAGAAACTTGGAATCATGCGACTTGTATTGTATGATGAATGAGAACCTTCGTATTTGGGAAATTAAGACTAATTCCTTGTTTACATAAGTATGTGAGTAAAGTGAAGGACTAGGAGATCTAGTATGCATTGTTGTGCGCTAGGTCAAGTCCACCACAAAAAACGATAAGAATATTTGTCATGATTGGCTAAAAGTTGAGTAAATATGGTTATGCTTAGAAGATTAAGTGTAATTCTGAATCATTGAAAAAGTATTCATGTATAGCAGAATGAATGCGAAGAATCAATTAGGTAGAAAGATAAAAGTTTCTCCAATCTAAAAAGAAGGGAGAGTACTTAAGTATCGTATTTTATGATTAAGTTAGTGATTATGAAACCGTGTCACAATTGATCCTCTAAGGACACCTTAGTGCAGTAGTATGGTTAAGAAGAAGAATCGAATATTGTTGGAATGGTTAAATCAAAAGGTGAATCATACTTCATTCCAAAATCAAATCTTAGAGTTGAACTCCAAGATTGTGACTTGAGTGACATATCTTAAAGAAGGTTTATAACACACTCATCAAATATGGACTAGAAATTGTCACCTTATTCTTGTACATTTGAAAATAGTAAGTTTTGATAAGACAAAGATCAACTAAAACCAATTGTGTGAAGTGTTTGTCTTGATAAGAACCCGCACTAACTCTTGAATATTTGTTTATCAAGGAATGGTTCTTGACAAGAGAATCTTATAAGTCAAGAGTTTAGTGGGAGTCTAAATGATCTTGAAAAGTTTCAAGAAATAATAAAGAGTAAACCTATTATTAAACACTAGCACACAACTTAAGGTTTGTAACCTATCATGTTGACATATTCTTCTTTTTTTGTGTCATTCCAGTTGAGTTGACTATGCATGTGAGTTCTATGAGTTCTCATTTAAGTTCTATGTATGGGTGAGCTGCTTAACTACTTAGAAGACATGGTAGGCCCTTGTTCTGCCAGATGGTAAGAAATGAAGATTGAACAAGTTCAGTCCATATGAGTTTGGATTTGTCACAAACATTGTCTTGTGATAACGGTTATGACAAATTCACATGGATAGGAACGCATACACCATAAACTCTAAGTGGTAAGGTTTCTCTCTGCTTCATGAAAATGATTGTGAGGAAACGATTTCACTAGGAAGATTTTAAGGAGATAGGGATTGTGTAAATTGCATTTTCAAATTTGATTATGACTACGATATCCCTCTTCATAATTCGAATTGTCAGATTTGGCAATTAGTTTAACATTTAAGACTTATTGTTGTAAGTTCAGAAATGTTAGACACACATATGAGCTTTCTAATAAAAGGTGTATGAGCTTAGATAAAGTCTTATCGAAGCATCACGTATCATAAATATGAACTTTGGTAAGAAAGTCAATAAGTATTGATTTCTAGAAGTCCAGCTGTTTTCTAAGTACATGTCAAAGCTAGTGGGAGCATAAGTGTTATGCTAGTAAAGAAATATTTTTTCATGTTAGTGGGAGCATGATTATTATGTTATGTGTTTCAAGTTAGCAATATTAATTATAGAAAACAAAAAGTTTCAATTCGCAAAGTTGTAGAGGTTGAAAAGTTATTTTGCTATAAATAAGGGAGAGAAATTTATACTTTATTTCAAATCTAAAATGTTAGATCGATAAATTTTAATCAAATTTAGTCAAAGGACATATATTAATGTTATGTTTACAAGGTTCAACATAAGGAAATTGTATATATGGCAATATTATAGCAAGAGATTGGTAAAGTATCATGTCTTTATGTAAGACATTATGAATCATATCCCATACTCTTCGAGTATAGGATCAATTACACATGCTGTAATATTCGACCGTTATGTCTTTTCCAAATGCCTAGGGAATTAAATGGGAAAAGGACCAGAACCAGATATGACTAAATTAGTTAAACAACTGTCAAGGACAATCTAAGGTTCGCTAAGGATTGATCGCTTGTGGGCAGTTGGAAGTATAGCATTAGATGGACTATATTGACATTATTATGAATAGATAGGATTCTATTTAGAATATGTTTTCATATGGAAAATATGGAAATGTTTCTATAATAGGAGTTGGATATTAAGAATTTATGTAGATTAGAAACTTTTATGCAAGAAAGATGTTCAAAGGAATGTACTTTGAATTTGAGACTTCATGTCTATGGAGTTGTCTTGTAACAATCTCCAATAGAGCACTTTGTAATGTCATTGGCAAAGTCTCGGTGACTTTGGTGCTATGTCATTACAAAAGGATCATTGTGTAAAATGTTGGAATCTAACATATTCTAATAGTGGTAAGAACATGGTATTCTTACACTTGTGGTAAGGGTTGGGAATTGTGAAATGAGCATCATTGGAAATGTGTCCGATTGATCTATTTCACAAAGTAAGGACCATATGTAAACATAGTGTGCATGCTTGGAGCATGGGATGCCTATTGTTTCAATTCAAGTATTAAGTTGATTATCCAAAAAATTATTCAATGATTAATGTGTATTTGTTATGGAGATTAAATAAAAGGTATTTTATTTATACTCAAAGTGTTAAGGCCATATTGGATTCAATTATTCTTGTGTTTCACTTTGCATGTTTTTACTTCCCGAATAATAAGATTATTCAAACCATCCACAGTCGATCATACTTTGGAAGTAGGTATTGAGGCAAGATTGTGATGAATCTGACTGTAGATTGTTTGAAGCGTTTTAGACATAGCACAAGTTTGCTACAGTGTTCATGAGTACTCCTGAAATAGGGATTTGAGTATTGGATTAAACTCACGCTCACATGAATCACTTCATGGATTTTATCATGCGTGATTATGAGACAATAATATCTTATATTCTTTAAACGGAGACATATATTTGCAGTTTACAAGTCAGTTGCACACTGATAATATGTAAACGCATCAGTAACTTTGTGTTATAAAACATATTGTTTTTGTGATTTGATGAGTAAATAGAGCAAGCATATGAGTCGAAGTTTATCCGTTCCTTTTACCCAATGTGAAAAAAAAGCGGTATCTATGGTCCCAATGATTTAGTGATGACACCCTAAGTGCTTGGCTAAGCATAGACTAAGTTGATGTGTTCAATTGTAGTCTGTCGTCAGGCGTCATAAATCGGAAATTAGGAAACAACACATGAACATAAAGAATGATTATAATCCATGTCTCAGTTCATACAATATCTAGAATAGAGGAATATATGATCCCTTATCTAAAGGATGCGTTCCTGATATGATCAGAGTCCGATAACGGCTTTTTTGAAAGCTACGATTGCTAATTAGATTCTAAAGTCGTACTTGCAATAATAGTTATTAGACTTATCCAAGTGGGAGACTGTTGGATTAGGTGTCTATGCCCATAACTATTTTTGGTATATACGTGATTTGATTATGAGCATGGTCCTGTTGGGTTTCCTTCACTCATGTAACTTGATAGGATGACAAGAGGAGAGAAAGTACAATTTATTATATGAATAATAAATTCATACTCAAAATAGTTTTATTAATATATTACAAGATTAATATATTATTAGGAAATCATATTATTTAATTAGTATTGATCAGAAATTAATTTGGTGATCAAAAGAGACTGATTAAATAATTAGGGGACTATTATGCAAATCATTGATAGTTGCATAATTGGGCTGGTGGACTCCATAGAATGGAGTGAATGAAATTTATGGGGAAGCCCATAAGATTTCATCCATGGGCTCTAAGGAAGGAGTTCATGGGATGCTTCTTGCCTAAGTTAGGTATTAGGGTGTCCACCTGAAAACCTTAGTAGCCCACACAGCTATATATAGACCCCTTTACTAGTGGAATTCGAGCCTATGAGTTTCTAGGAAGCCCTAGTCAAATTCATCTTCTCTCCTAAGTCATCTTCTTGCATTGAGTGTTTGTGAATCCATGATATGTGCATAATTAGTTAATTATTTAGCACATATTCTTAATCATTTTTAATTAATTATGTGAACAATGTGGACAAAAGGTACTTAAAATGTTTTGAATTTTGTTTTCAGTCCAGAAGACATGCTTGGAAGTAAAAGGGGACAAGGGAAAGCAATTGAAGACCAAAGAATGAAAATAAGAGACAAAAGACCACCTACTCGGCGAGTAGACGACTCTACTCGACGAGTAGACGAGGATGTTCCAGAAGATAGCTACGATTCCTCATTCAAGACGGATAACTATGCACCTACTCGGCGAGTTGGTCCTGCTACTCGCCGAGTACACCCTGTTTTGAGATATCTATAAAAACCGAATCTTTATCCAATGGGGCAACATTCCTGGCGATTTTTGAAGGTTAAGCTGCGACTAAGAGCCCTAGAAGACGCTGAGGAACCCTAAGCTTCAATCTTTTGAAGAATTCAAGCAACTGGGTTAATCCTACCACTTAGATTTAGGAATTGAATATGTTTGATCTAGTAAAAATTGTTTTTATGTTTGTTTCTACTGAAACTATGAACTAAATTCGTTTTTGTTTCTGTTTGGGGAATACCAAGGAACTCCTATGGTTTAATTATTAGTTTTTGTTTGATTGTTTATTGGTGATTTATTAAATTAAGTTTGTTAAATAACCTTATGCATTAATCACTACTATTTTCTGTTAATTGGAAGACAATTAGGTTGCATGAACATCTCTTAGTTGTTAACCTCATATGTCTATGTGAACACTAAACCATATGCTTAGAAGTAATGATTATGAAACTAAGATTAATAAGATAATAGGAAGATTAATGTGTGAGCTTGTTTGAGAAACCATCAAACAAGAGGTTAATTGAATTAGTAACTTAATTGACCACTACAAATCTTATTTAATCCAAATCATTAATCTAGGGAATTAATTAGTTTAAACACTTGATCACCGCTTAAATTAGTTAATTGTCTAAGGGTTAGGAGTAATGAACATGAACCTAACCATTATAATTGGTAACCAATAACAATTAATCTATCATAAATACAAATAACCATAGGAGTGAATTGGTTGAACCTAAATAGAAACATCTTTATCAAATTTGGTGAATTAGTTGTTGCTTTAGTTATTTAGTTAATTTAGTGTGCCTAAGTTTCTAGTCTTGCAAAACTAGAAGAAACCCCTTTTACTTTTATTGGTTGTTTTAGTTAAAATTAGTTATTAGTTTAATTTTCCGTTCCTTGAGTTCGACACCTTACTTACTAATCTATACCACTAAAAGACAGGTTCACTGCCTTTGTGTGCTAAATTTATTAATAAAAAGTAGGGATAACACAAGTGCATTTTACACACATCAATCCATTAGAGGTGCAACACTTGGGGTACCAGGCTTTCAGAAGTCAAGATCAAGAAGGATTAAACTTGTTATTGCTACATAACAAGAGAGATAAAGTTTCTACCCTTAATCATATGTCAATTTCGAAATATGTATGCTAGTCATAAGGTTATTTGCTTTGGTATTCAATGTTGTATGTTTAAGTTAGAAAAACATAGATCAAAGAAATTAGGGTTGCATGTACACCATAGGAATGATGTTATGTTTAAAACTCAACACATGTATCCTCTTGACATCAATATGATCATCAACAGGCCCCAGCTCTGTTTACTCTCAAAAGTTGTTACTGACATCAGTTGGATATAGCATAGAAGGCTTGAACATTTGAACTTCATATATATGAATGATCTTGTTTTCGGTGAGATGGTCAGAGGTCTGCGACTTCTCAAGTTTGAAAATGACCATTTATGTGTTACGTGCGAGTGTGGAAAGAAATCGAAGAAGGCTTATCATGTCATCATTGAAAATTCTATCTCGGAGTGGTTATAACTTTTGCACGTTGATCTGTGTGGACCCTCAACACTAAAGATTCTACATCACAAAAAATACATTCTTGTGATTGTGGATTATTTGACTAGGTTGACCTGGGTCATATTCCTAAGTTTCAAGTCAGAAACAGCCTCAGAACTCATCAACTTTATCAAAGGAATTGAAGTTCTCATCAAACTTCTGGTGAGACGAATCCAAAGTGATAATTGTTCGGAGTTTAGTAATGCCACTATTGAGAACTTCCTTACCGAGAAAGGTATTAGCCTCAACTTCTCTGCTCCATACACTCGACAACAAAATGGAGTGGTCGAAAGACACAACAGAACACTTGTCGTAACTTCCTAATCCATGCTTAACTTTGCAAATCTTCCACTCTATCGTTAGGATGAAGCTGTCTCAATTGCATGCTTCACTCAGAATCGGAGTATTATTAATCGACGCCTAAATAGGACACCGTACAAAGCTATGGACGGTCGAGCCAAGTATCTTTTTTCTTCACATTTCTGGATGTAGATGCTCCATCAAAAACAACTGCGATCAACTTACAAAATTCCAACCCAAAGGTGATGAAGCAATCTTTATTGGGTACTCTGCAAAATCAAAGGCTTATCGAGTTCTTAATCGTCGAGCTCGTGTTCTTGAAGAATGCTTTGATGCCTCCTTTAATGACAACTTTGTTCGGAATTCTGGACCAAACCATGTCACAACTCACATCATGGAGTTCGATGATCCAGTGCTAGGATGTCCGAACCAGCAAACAATTTATGAAGTTGAGTCTGAAATCCTGTTCGGATCTTTAAAAACAACTCTTGATTTGGAATCTCGAAGATGAAAAACTTCATCAACCAAAGCCCCTGCTTCCCAAAAATTTTTAGGTCCGACACCCAGTTTTCCTCCATTTGATTCTGAACCATTTCAACCTTCTCCGGTTGAGAGGGGGAATGGCCAAACTTCCCTTGAATCAAATGTAGATGGATTCCTAGATGCATCTGATCAATTTGCTGAATTTTATCATCCAATCAACAACAATGATGATGCTAATTTCTTCGATTTCCCACCTAAGGATGACGTAAATGTGTCCGGTTCATAAGTTCAGGGGGAGCATCATCCCCAAGTTCAAATAATTCAGGAGCAATACAACCTCATTATTGATATAGGATCCTCTACTACACAAGAGTTTCAAAGACTACACATTTGGGCTAAGGATCATCCTCCGAACCAAGTTATTGGAAATCCAAACACCGGTGTACAAACTCGTCCTGCTACAAGTGTTATGGTTTAACCCAAATCCATTAGGGAAGCATTAGAACATGCGGACTGGATTACAGCCATGCAAGAATAATTGGAAAAATTCGATAGAAATGAAGTATGGACTCTCATTCCTCCTCCTCATGATCATCCCATTGTTGGTAGAAGATGGGTGTTTCGGAACAAGCTAGACGATGCAGGAGTTATCATTCGGAATAAAGCTAGATTGGTGGCCAAAGGATTCATTTAAATCTAAGGGCTTGAATAAGATGAGACCTTATCTCTTGTTGCCCGTCTTGAAGTGATCAGAATCTTCCTTGCTTATGTTACTCACAAAGGCTTTAAGGTTTACCAGATGGATGTCAAAAGTGCCTTTCAAATTGGTAAACTTGATAATGAAGTCTATCTCCAACAACCTCCCGATTTTGTCAATCTATCATATCCAAACTACTGCTACAAACTCCGAAAAGTTGTTTATGGCCTCAAGGAAGCTCCTCGTGCCTGGTACAAGAATCTCGCCGACTTCCTCAAGCGTTCTAGTTTTAAAATTAGTATTCTCGATCCTACCCTATTCCAAAGATCAAATGGAAAACATCTCATGCTTGTCCAAATTTATGTTGATGATATCATTTTCAGATCTACAGATTCATGAATGGTTGTTGATTTTGCCAAACTAATGGCCAATCGATTCCAAATGAGTATGAATCGTGAATTGAGTTTCTTCCTTGGTGTCCAAATTAAACAAACCTATCAAGGAATCTTTATTTACCAAGAAAAGTACATCTTGGAGCTTTTCAAGAAATATTCATGGTACCTATGGGTTTCGGACACAAAATCTTCTCAGACCTTTCAGGTGTTGCTTTTGATGAAAAGAAGTACAGAGGAATGATTGGATCACTACTCTACCTAACAGTAAGTCGTCTGGATATCATGTTTTCAACACGTTTGTTTGCCATATTTCAAGTAAATCCAAAGATGTCTCATCTCTTATATGTTAAGAAAATATTCTGATACCTCAAAGGTTCAAAGAGACTCGGAATCTGGTACCCAGAAAATGAGAGTTTCCTCCTTCAAGCATATTCCGATTCGAACTATGGCAGTCTTTAATTTGACAGGAAAAGCACATTTGGTGGTTGTCAGTTTCTACGTAGTCGATTGGTTAGCTGGTCATCTAAGAAACAAAACTGCATTGCACTTTCAATAGCTGAAGCGGAATACATTGCTACTGCTAGCTGCACATCTCAAGTTCTTTGGATGGAATCACAGCTCTTGAACTATGGTTACCGGTTTCAACAAATCCCAATCTATTATTATTCACAAAGTGCCATTGCTATCTCATACAATCCAATTCAACACTCGTTGTCAAAGTACATCGATATATGGTACCATTTCATTATAGATCATGTTTTAAATGGTATCATTGAACTTATTTTTGTTCCATCTAAAGATGAAATTCCTGATGTCTTTACTAAGGCATTATACGAAACCAAATTCAATGGTTTTCTGAACAAAATGGGTATGATGATTCCTGATCCTTAGTTCTTTCAAGAGTTTTGTACTCTTTGTCGTAAACATCAGAGTATAAAATAATTACGATTTTGAATTCTTTTCATCTCGGAATTACATCCTCTCGGAATAAATAGGATTATTTTACGTGTTTTTTCTGTCTAACCACCTCTTGTAGTTCTAAGTTGTACAGCTCACTTCATCATATGGATTTCATGACTAACATAGTCCCATTGGTAATAACATCACCTCATAATTTACTTTATAAGTACAATAAGAAGATCATCTTGGAACTCAAGTCCGAAACGGTATTGAACTTTAATCTCGTTCTATGTCTGAGATCGTATCCTTCTTGTCTCAGAGTCACAATATGTTTAATATAAGTCCACTGATATCTTCCTATCTTTTAGCTCTAATATTCAGTCCGAGTCCATGTAATCTCATACTCTATATTATGTACAAGAGTTTTCCTTCTAATCTTGGAAGTATCTTATGTCAGTTCATCTCAGAACCTTTGTGCTCCGAGATCATCTCATAAGCTCATCTCGGAACCTTTGTGCACTGAGATCACTTCAAAAGATTCATCTCAGAACCCTAGTGCTCCGAGATCACTTCATGAACTCATCACGAACCTTTTCCTATTCCGAGACCTTATCACAAACTCATCTTGGATATTTCCTGGTTAGAGATTCATTTTCAAAACGCCTCGGAACCTTATGGCTCCGAAATCAATTCTTTTAGGAGATGTTCAAAAGGTTTTTCATCATTTTGTTTCAAAACGTTTTTCTCCTAAATAATCCAAATGGTTACTTTTTTTTATGATGACTACCCATTTTAATCCTCGAAAATTGGACTACTTTTTGGACAGGTCTCCATACAAGCAAACATCCCGTCCATTATGTGATGGTTTCAGGTCTCCATACAAGCAAACATCCCGTGCATTATGTGATGGATTCCATTTTACACATACCGTCAGTGGTTACTTTATTCATTTCAGTTCAACTCAATCCAAAAATGGCAACACATTAAACGCGATCCGTTTCCAAATTCGGGTTTCATCATTACTTTTCTGACCCAACCCATTCTTTCCTGAACCTATAAAACACCCCCAAAATCTCTTTTACCCGTTACGCTCTCAAAACACTCATATTTCTCTCTCTCTCTCTCTCTCTGTCTCTCTCTCTCCCTCTTTATTTCTCTCTCTCTCTATCTCTCTCTCTCTCTCTCTCTCTCTCTCTCTCTCTCTTCTAAAGTGTTCTTCAGACTTCAAAACCTGCAACAATGGCTTCCTCTTAATCTGTTCCTCAAGTTACCAAATCCGATCCTAAGAAGAAGTCTTCCACAGGGTCTGCATCGTCTTCATCAACAGAACCCTTTCTTAGGGATACAACTCAACTCTTCTCTTTAGACCCCATGGACTACAACGAGTCTATCCGGGTAACAATTGACTTCATCGCTCATCACCCCATCTGTGTTCCTATCACTAAAATTCCAGACCCATTGATTCCTCTTAGTCTTCTTCACACAATTTTGATCGAATCAAAATCGAGAATGATGTTCTTGAGACAACAATATCAGGTGATCTTATTGTACCTTTTCACAAGTCCACCTTCTTGAAATCGATTGAAATTGCAGAAATCCCTGAAGGCTTGAAGGTCCAAGAACCATATGCTAAAGAGTTCCAGATGTTTCTTAATCACTTTGGGTATACAAAAGAGTTCTAGGAAAAGAAGTTCAAGTAATCTATTGTTTCAGGCCTTTGGACAATCCTCATGCATTTCATTCTTAGAGATCTATCTGGGAAGCATGGTGGTATAGAAACTCTCAGCAAGGATTGGCTTTATGTTGTGGATAGTTCTTTCTAAGGAAAGAACAACGTTGGAGATATCACAGAAGTCTTTTGGCAAGACTTTCGAAAGTTTTCCATCAATCGCAAGCCTAACGAGATATCAAGTCTGAGATTTTGGGCTTTGACCATCCAACAACTATACCGAGAAAGGAGAGAACCAATATCGATCGACAAGATTCCTAAAGAGGTTTTTCTTTGTTTTAAAAATATCAAGACTTATCACCCTCCAGACTAAACATCTTTTGGACCTAATAGGCACTTACCGGAACATATGTTGGCCATCCTACCTTCCGAGTCCATTTATGTGAAACAACATTTGGAGACTTTGATTGTGTATATCCCTACACAATCCACCCCTGTCTCCTTTGAGCCAACCTTAGATGTGGCCAAAACTATTCCTTTTTGTGGTAAGAAAAAGAAGTTTGCTAAACGAAAGACCTCTCCCTCAAAAACCGAAGAGAAAGAGAACCAAAGTTGGTTCTTCCTCTCAACATGAAGGAACCAAAGACATTTTGGCTGACTCTAGCCATCCTCTTACCCCACCTACCCACTCTTCCAAAGTACCCTTCCAACTTTTAAAATCATAATCACACACTCACGGGGAGTCTCCACATAATCCACCGCCACCTTCCCAACAAGGTGTTACTGGTGTTAAACATAGTTCCTTACACCCCCTAGAACAAACATGCAAGTCAATTTGGAAAACCCCATTCTTTCATCACAAGCACAGTCCGAGATCCCTGTCTCGAACCCTATGCATTCTGCAGCAGGAGTTGTCCCTCCTACCTTGGAAGCCATAATTGATCTGATACCTGGTAAAGGTACATGACATCTAGGTATTAATGATCCTCTTTTGGAAGATTTTGTTGGCAAGGCACATTCAAGGCATCCTGAACTTACCAGACCCCAAATTGAAGCAACTCTCATTTCGATGAGAAATAGGGCCATCCAAAGGAACTTACCATTTATTGCTCCAAGTAATGAAATCACTGATCTAGAGTTTGCCTCAGGAGAAACACAAGACAACATCGTCTCGGATAATCCTCCCAAGACTCATCACCATGACGCTTTGCACCCCAATCTTGATTAAGAATTTTCAGATGAAGTTTTTTTTAATGACGATAGCACTTCTATTACTGCTTAACCACTTTTTTCCTCACTTCATCTCCTAACAAAGCCATCCTATTCAAGTCAAGTTTGTGATTTTGGATTCTCCTCCTCTTCCTCCGAACCTGTTGATGAAGAGATAAAAGATTGATGATCATGCCTAAACGCATCTCGGAGGTGAAACAGAGTCTGCTCCTCCCAAGGAAGATAATATTGTTAATGCAACTCAAGCTAGTCCCTCCGAATCACTTGTTTTTCAAGATGACTATAAAGCCAAGTATTAGACCTCCACTTCGGACACTGGATCATCAGTTGGTCATTATGTTGATCTCTTTTCCCTATTGGAACTTCAAGACAATGTCTCTGTAATTGTAAAGATGGTCGAGTTAATTGAAACCTTTGTGGCCAGACTCAATGCCAGGATTGATAAAAAGGTTTACGGTCTAGACTCCAAGCTCGATGTAATTTTAAACTCCTTATCCAAAACTTATAAGTTGAAAACCCTTTTAAGATCGTTTAGATTCTTAACAAGTAAACAGAAAGTAAAAAAAGAATGAACACACGATGAATCAAACAGGTGTTGAATGATTAAAACTACAACACCTCAGAAGAGCTCGACGAAGAACTTCTACTGTTGAGGTGTGCTAGGGTTACAGTACAATCAATGAGATAATAAAACTAAAAGTGTACAAAAGACGATGCATGCATGCACCATAAATACTAAACCCTAATATCAAAAACACGGATGGACATGCCCATACCGTGACGATATTGGATAAACTAACGAAGCCTAATGATGCAACTCCTAGACTTAACAATCTCCCCCTTTGCATCAAGTAAGGCGAGAGATCATTTCGGTTGAGTAAGGGTGGATTTCTTTATAGTCATTAATAGCTTTGGTATGATGTCGACAAGAGTTTGACGAAACTTAATGTACCACCGAAGCATATCCGAAAAAATCTTCTTATCAGCATCACTATTTAGATGACACCTGTAAATGATGTCGAGAATGTACTCCAGACAAGAAGTGGAGAGCAGGTGTTTGTCATCAAGAGCGAACAAGCAGTTTTGGCCTTCGACTCTGGTGAACATGACAGTGTGATACTTCGGGTCGGTCTTACCCATAAGCATCATGTTGATGTTGCTTTCCTTGCCAATTGGTTTGATTGTAGGCTTCTTCCTCAAGGCAGAGGTGATCTCTTGATCCATCTTGGCAACTTCAAGAATGTAACACACCAGCATTCGCTTGATGTAATCTATGATAGGCTCGTACTGATTTGGATCAGATGGTAGAATGTTGTTTATGAGGATCCAATCATGTGGTTTTGAATTTTGCAAATCAGCAAGTGAGATCATAGGAAACGAATTGTCTGAGCCTCGAGTCACCTTAAACTTCACATTTATAAACTTCCGTGCTGAAGTTGGTTTCAATACCTTGACTGTTGTGATCTTTTGTTTGCTCCGAGTAAAGTATTGCGGTTAAGAGAAAGCAAGATAGTATTCAATTAGATCTTGATCAACCTTCGGGTCAAGAGAGGGGATAACAACCGTTGACTCAAAGCAATGAAATATGAACGCCATTCGGGTGATCATCATGTCGGACTGAGAGTCTATGGAATTCTCACGATCAAACGAGAGGATAGATTTGAGCCACTGAGTGCTGCGAGACTCTATTGCTTCTTTTAGTAGTTTCTCCAACAATAGAGGAAATAGAGATTTTCTACGTTCCAATGCATTGTTCACTTCTTTTAATTTTCTTTCCATCTCTGCTTCTTCTTCTAGTTTGCGAAGATTTTCTTCAAGATCTCGGTTATTTTGCTTTCTTTTGAGAGTATTTCCTTTGTTTTCACCTTCGGTTTCTTCTTCAACATTATCATCGATTTCGGTTTCATCTTTTTCATTATCACGAATAATCTTTTTTCCTTTGTCCTTCACATGGGAACCCGGAGCTTCATTACCCTTCGGTTCAGTGGTGACTTTCGGTTGTGAAGTAGGTTTGCTTGTTCGAAGTTGTTGTGGTTGACCCTGACCTTCTTCTCCCCCTTGTTTTCGGAGGGACAATAGTCTACGGAACACCTTCAATATGGTTCAGCATCTCAAGAGTTGGTCTTAGCTTCTCAGCCAAGTGTCGTCGAACGGTGATAGTAAGGATCGAATCGTGTGCTTCTAGGAGATTAGAGAGAAGAGAGTGCACATCACCAACGCAACTTTTGATAACAACTCGCTCAGCTTTAAGATCATTAATTTCTGTGAGCGCATGAGTGAGCTTCAAGGCCTGAGTCTTAACCTTCATGGTTTTGAGGGAAAGTTCATCCATGACTTTGTTTCCCAAGGCAAGATCAGCCTGGAGTTTATCAAGACGTGCATGGGTTGCTATTTGAAGCTATGTGTTGTCAGACTTGACAATTTGGCGGGCTTCTTCAAAGTGCTTCTTCTCAGCTTAAATCGATTTGGTAAGATTGTCAACAAAGGCATTCACTGTTTGAGCGTTCTTTTGTACATCATCCTGAAGAGAATCTAGAAACACATTAGCATCATAAATTCGTTTTTCAACATTTTCGGTCGCTTGCTTGCAATCTTTTTGTGGATTCTTCAATTGCAATTTTTTCTTTCTAGGAAGAGTAGGTGGAAACTTCAATGGCTTTGGTAGCGTTGGAAATGGATGAGTCGTATTCCTTAACAAAAGTAGCCAACATTGCCTTGATAGTAACCTCAAAGCAAGTTTTGCTTGGAGTTTGAGAGGAAGAGGAAAGTAACTTGTCAAGCTTTTCATTGAGATCCCTTAAATGCAGCTTCATTATAGGAGCATCATCATCATCATCACTCTGAACTCTGTAAGGGCTATAGTAGAAGGAATCAAACTCCATTTCCACTCCGCCGAGAATGGTGTCAGTTTCGTCTGAGTGAGATGGAGATTGAGGTTTAGAGGTAATGGGGGTGTTGGTTCCAGAAGTAGGTGCCCCTACATCAGATACGTTGACACAAACTTGAGGTCCGGTTATAAGAGTGGTGGTAATGGTAACTTTGGTGAATAAAGAGGTTGGGATTGGAATAGAAGTTGCAGTTGAAGAAGAGATAGGAGGAGGGCATGGAGCATTGGTGATAGGAACAAAGTGTGTAGGAGAGGGAGGAGGTGAGGTTTGGTTACCTTGATGAGTCAGTGAAGGAGGAGGTGAATTACCTCGGAGCGAACTCTCATGTTGAGACTCTTCATTATCACTTGACTCGGGTTCAGGTTGTTGGTCAGAGGGAACGTATTATGAATCACTTGAAGAGGGAGCCTTTGGCTTATGTACCTTCTTCTTGATCTTTCGCTTCTTAGGAGCGGAAGGAGCTGCTTGTTTAGACTTTTGCTTTTTAGGCATAGAAACTTTTTATGAGGGTCCTTCCTTCTTGCTTTTTGGTTCAAGCTTCTTCCCTCATTTCGCTAGTTTATCAGCAGCATCCAGTGAGTTTGAATTCCAGGAGTTAGCTGCCTCTGTCCCATAGGATGAAGCCTCTTGTATTCATTCATCAGCTTGCTTTCACTAGAAACATACATGTACATGGATTTAGGAACAGAACCAATGAACATAAACTTTGTAGGATCAGAGACAATAAATTTTGCCGTCTGACAAGTAGCGATTGACAACATCAACGAGTCAACCATGGTTGGAATTTGGAACATCTCCATCACCCACTGAGTAACTAGGGTCCATAACCTACCACATGAGATTTCATAATAGCGAGAAGCTGAGTTGAGGCTTTGAACCAATTGAGTCCATAGAATTGACCCAAAGTCCATATTTACCCCATAGTACAGACCGTAGAGAAGATTCATGAACGCCTTGCTTGCCCCATCAGACCCTGTAACCCTTTCCAATAAACCCTTGAAGAGAAGAGTAAAAAGACCATTCCACAGTGGAGGAAGGCATGACTTCTTGAATTTTTTCACTATGGTAAGAACTTCAGTATACCTCGTATCATAAATCATGGTAAATAGCTGAGTTGTGGTGATAGAATTTAGGTTGAACATGGAGTCGTTGACGGTTATCCTTAGTAACAAACAAAACCTAGCTTTTGAAATTGACGTCTTTTGATTAAATATCTCAAAGAAAATCCTCTCGTTGACTTTATCGTATACCACCGTTGAATAGACTTGAGAAAGTAGTGACATCGGAACAGATTCCAGCTTGGTTGGGACAACCACAAGTGGTGGATATTTGAGGCATTCAACCATTTGAAGCATATAGGGATCATACTGGAAATGAGAGAGTTCGATGATCAGGTTTTTGTTTGTCTTGATGGTGAGAAGCGAGGACTGTGCACTTTGTTCATGAACTGAAGATGAGTCTGCCATTGATGAAGCTTGAAGAGAAGAAGATGAACAGTAGAGAGAAATCGCTATTTTAATGCTCGAGAGGATTTTCTAAGTGGTAAGGGTGTAAAAGTGAGGTGAGAAAACTCTTTATACGATTACCATGAGGGAGAGAAATCTGGAGTGATGCTTGTATGATCCTCTGAGATGACGCCTAAAAAAGAGCGATTTGACAACTGTTACCCCGAAAAGTGTGTCATTTGTGTCAGGCGGTGTGAGAAAAGGAAACGGTTCAAATTCACACGCCTTTTTAAAATCTTATCCTTTTACCTTCTCTTTAATCTTGAAATGTTTCAAGTTCCCTTTGAAATGTTAAGTTAACCTTTCGCTTCATATTAAATAGCCTTCGCTCCCAACATAATGTACTATCACAGTCTATCGAACCGAATTTTATATCTGAGAAATGGCCATTAGTACCACGATCAAGACTTGTGGAGAATCATAAAGATCTTCGCGCAAGAGTGTGCCAATGAAAAAGAAATAAAGCAAATTATTTGTGGGATTTAAGTGATGTCAATTAAGATACGAAACAATGGATCCCAGGCACGAATCTCTTCCTTCAAAGTCAAAAGAGACTTAGAAGCGTCTGTGTGGTTTCCCGTTAAAGTACGATCAAATGCTCATTAAGAAGCATTGAAAGGCATCTTTTAATTATAAGGTTATTAGGATGGCTTTCGCTTCAACCACACTACAGAGCTTGATATAAGACCGAAAGAGGGATGAAGTACTTGTGAGACCAATGTGGTATGGAAAAAAATGTAGGTTTGATCAATTTTCAGTGACTTGGTGATTTTTTGGAAATCTAAAAAAAAATAAACTAGATCTTTTGGGTAGAAAAGCCTTGGTGTGAGACAATTTCGTAAAGATCGCTCAAAAATAAAAAGAGATGTCGTGGTGCCTCCCAATAAAGTGGTTTTATAAAAACTTGGTTGAAATCTAGAACGTTTGATTATTCACCGTCAATTCATTGTAGGTGTTGGAAAGAAATGAAAAACATAAAATAAAGTGAGAAAAGATATACATAATGTACAGAGTATACATCCGAAACTTCACCTTTAGAGTGATGAAGCGAAATGCACCGAGCGTTCGGTTCATTTTGCTTTCTGAAAAATTAGGAACCGAAATAGTCTGAGCGTTCGCTCTATTTAGCTTGTCCAATTTTAATGAGGCGAATCGGGTTTTGGTACTAATTCAGCTTCCATCATTCCTAAGCCTTGGAGAATTTTATTAAAACTTACTTCAGGTAAGGCTTTCAGGAAAATGTCAGCTAATTGATCAGCGGATCTAACAAAGTGGATTCCCACGTTACCATCTTCAACGTGATCCTTGATGAAGTGGTATCTTAGTGCTATATGTTTCATTTTGGAGTGTTGCATTAGGTTGTGACATATCCAAATGGCGCTTTCTGAGTCACAATAGAGGGGAATCTTCTTCATGTTTAGGCCATAGTCTCTAAGTTGACTTTGTATCCATATGACCTGTGAAATGCAAGACACTATTGTTATGTATTCAGCTTCGGCGGTAGAAAGAGACACGCATGTTTGCTTCTTGGATTTCCAGCTAACGAGTTCTCCATCAAGAAATTAACACCCGCCAGTTGTGCTCTTTCGGTCCAAACTACATCCTCCAAGATCAGCATCAGGGAATTTTCGAACAATGAAGACAAATTTCACCGGGTACCAAAGATCGAGAGAAGAGGTTCGCTTCAAATACCTGAAGATATTTTTTACAACCACCATATGAGGTTATCGTGGATTAGCTTGGAACCTGGCACAATAGTAGACAGAAAACATAATATCTGTCTACTAGTTGTTAGATAGATTAGAAACCTTATCATTTGACAATAGAGTGTCATATCAGCAGCTGGTTTCTCCAGAGATGGTGTTAGCTTCGTTTCGAATACCATTGGAACCTTTACTTTAGAATCTCCCATCATACCAAACTTCACTAGTAGAGTCTTTGTGTAAGCCTCCTGATTGATGAATATGGCTTCGGGTCCCTATCTTATGTTTAGTCCAAGGAAAAAGTTAATCGGACCCATTGAGCTCATCTCAAACTTAGTCTCCATCAACTTCCAGAATTCAGCTGTTAGGCTAGGATTCGTAGAACTAAAGATGATGTCATCAACATAAATTTAAATGATCATTAGGTGTTCACCCTCTTTCTTGCGAAAGAATGTTGGGTCAACAGAACCTTGTTTAAATTTAGACATTTTTAGAAAGCGAGTTAGTGTTTCATACCAGGCTCTCGGGGCTTGCTTCAGACCGTAAATTTCCTTGTCCAGAATGTAGAAATGATTAGGATACTTCTTGTTCACAAATCCAGGTGGTTTCTCAACGTACACGGTCTCTTCCAGTTCTCCACTCAAGAACGCATACTTGACGTCCCTTTGAAAAACATCGAAATTTTTGTGAGTAGCGTATGCTAGAAAGATCCGAACTGATTCTAACCTTGCTACTGGAGCGAAGGTTTCTTCGTAATCTATACCTTCTTCCTAACAATACCCCTTAACTACTAGCCTTGCCTTGTTGCGTATCACATTCCTTTCTTTGACTTTGAGTTTCTCTTTCCGTGGCTTGTGCAACTTCATTGATTATCTTCTTCAGGTTGTCAACCTTATTATCAGCTGCTTTCGCTTCAGAGAGGATGGCTTTCTCCGGTTCATCAAAAAGCAATATGTACTCTTCAAACAGATTTGATATAGGATTCGTAACTTGACCTTTTTGTAGAAAGATCTCCTCCATTGGTCTTTTGTTGGACTGAAGTTTCTTCACATAATTGTCATCAAAAGTGACATAGTAGGTTTCTTCAAACTTCTTTGATCTTTTATTCAGACTCCTATATGCCATGGAGGTAAGAGAGTAGCCAAGAAAGATCCCTTCGTCTGCCTTCACATTGAACTTGTTTCGGTTCTCATTAGAATTAAAGATAAAGCACCTGGAACCGAAAACATCGAAGAATTTAACATTAGGCTTGCGATTATTCAGAATTTCATACGGTGTGATAGAAAATTGCTTATTGAGGAAAGAACGGTTTTAGGTATAGCAGGCAGCTGCAATTGCATCAGCCTAGAAGTACAGAGGTAAAGAAGCGAAGCTAAGCATGGTTTGGACCGCTTCACACAATGAACTATTTCACCTTTCAACTACACCATTTTGTTGTGGAGTATAGGGAGCAGATAAGTTGTGAAACACCCCCTTTCCAGTAAGAAATTCTTCGAACTCTTGGTTTTTGAGATCCAGCCCGTTGCCACTTCGGACATTTCTGACAAACTTTCGTAGCTGAAGCTCCACTTGCTTTATAAAGTTTTTGAGCTTAGGCGTAGCCTCAGATTTCTATGTAAAAGGGAAATCCCAGGTGAAGCGTGAAAAGTCATCAACTATAACGAGAATGTACGTACTACCACCGACACTTTCTATGGCCGATGGACCACATAGATCGATGTGAAGAAGCTCAAGAGGTTCGATGATCTTTGTGTTAACAAGTGTGGGATGACTCATCCGGCTTTGCTTTCCCATTTTGCATGCAACACACAAGTGTTCCTTGTCCAACTTTAGAAGTGGCAAACCACACACATGATCACCAATAACTAGCTTGTTGATGTCTTTGAAGTTAAGGTGTGAAAGTCGTCGTTGCCATAGCCAACTTTCATCAGAATGAGCTTTCGTTAGAAGAAATACATCAGGCTTCCCTTGTATTGGGTTCAGATTTAATGGGTACATTTCGCCTTTGCACTGGGACTTCAGCAGAATCATCTTAGTTTTCTTTTCAATGATCTCGGATCCTTCATCATCAAATGAGACCTTCAAGCCAGTCCCCACGACCAATTGCGATACACTTATGATATTATGTTGCAATCCTTCTACATATGCCACCTTTCGAATCGAAAATCCCCGTTCGTGATCATTCCATAGCCTTTTATCGTGCCATAGGAGTTGTGACCATATTTGACACATCCACCATCTTTTAGAGCCCAAACTCCCTGAGCTCTTGCTTTCTCCCTGTCATGTGATGCGAGCAGCCACTATCTATATATCATTTGTCGTTGAACTGCTCGTCATTGATAACCTGCAACAATCAAGCAGATTTAGGAACCCAAAGTTGCTTGGGTCCACGTGAGTCTTATACGGAACATGGAATAGCAATAGAAAGATCAACCAAATATGTTCTTTTTATTAAAGTGGTTTTGTATTTCCTCTACATGGTGAAAACCTTAATTTTGTTATATTTTGGTTTGTTCAAATCAGGTTGTGGATTTATATTTTGATTCTTAACGAACTTGTTTTCTTGTTTCCTAGGGTTAGCAGATGTCTTCTTCTTTTTCTTTTCATCTTCTGAGACGAGCTTTCCTTTTTCCTTGACATCCTTGTTAGGATTTTGTTTTGGTTGAGAATGAGGAGGATGGGATTTGGAAACGAAAGAAGTCTTTCGGTTCTTGTCACTGCTCGATTTGGAAACGAAATTGCTTCTTTGGTTTGTCTGACTGCAAGATTGGCAGTGAGTGCATGGTCCAGAGTTAGCCTTTGATCTTGCTTTCATCTTGAGATTGGACGCATTTTCTATGCGAACATAACTGGAGTTTTAGGATTGCCGAAACTGCTTCCTTTCATTGAGATTCTTTTGATATCTCCTGTTTCGCTGGCGTTTCTGTTCAACAAGTTGCTTTTGAGACTTGTGAATGTTTACTTTCGGCTTTGGTCTTGTGCTTGGTACATTAAAGCTTGTAGGCTTATTAAGTGGTTCTGCCACATATCTGCCTTTAACTTTCCATGAGGTTCTCTCTGATAAACTGACAATCTCATATGCATTGCCAATTGGAACGGACCAGAAATGATCATCACAACCACCAGCGTTGTCTTCGTTTACCAATGTTGTAAGTTCGGTTGTTAGTTCCTTTGTAGCTCCTGTTGTCATGTATACCTGATTTGGTACTATTTGTATCTTTTGATATATCACCGCCTTCTGTTTCAGAACTTTGGATTTATCTTGGACATCCGAGCGAACTCGACTAAATTTTCAGATATGAGACTTTTGGTAGTTTTGGTTTTGCTTTTGACAAATTCTGAACAATCAACCACTTCCTCTACAAATATTTCACTCATATCACTGTCCTCGTCAAATTCAGAAGTGTTTTCTACATTTATCTTGTTTTCTAAACTCAACTTGACCTTCATTGAGTCAAATTTCTGCATGGTTTTAGTCTTCATTTTTAATTTATCATTTTCGTCCAAAAGGTTTTTAAGCATGTCCTTATGGTCTTTAGACTTAATAAAGGACTCGATTTTGTCCAGACCAATCTTGTAGGTGTCATAGATTTCATCTGAAGAAACAATATATTCAAAGTTATAACCATCAATATCAACTTCGTCCTCCTTTAATTCCAGGAAGGGCAAAATCATTTTATGAATCTCTTTACCGATCTCACAATCTAAATGTAGTTGAGTGATATTAGTATATAAACGTTTAGCAATCAAGCAAAAAATGTTTCTTAGTTTCAAAAGCTTCAAATTATCACGTTGAAAATAAATAACTTCATCTTTTGTTCTAACTAACTCCACTTCCTTTGCCTCTATCCACATCCTTCTCTCCTCACTCTTGGAAAACACCCTGCCGAGTTGATCAGTTAGGTTAGAATTTGCTAGGCGATTCTGTTTTAGACTACCACGTAAACTAGAAAACTTAAATTTTAATTCGTTTAATTCCTTTTCATAGTTCATGACAGGTATTTTGAGTGATTCAAGAATTGATTGTACCTTTTTGATCAACTGGTCGCATTCGTTGATCAGCTCACCCATCGGTTTGGCAGCGAAGCACTTGTCTTCTCTTTCCTTCGCTTCCTCATTTTCACCCTCAGTTGTGTAGCCTCTCATTTGTGACACTCTAGCGGTCACCATCAAAAATCTTTTAGCAAACTCAGAGTTACCTTTCTTCGCCACAAAATCCCTGCCATGAGTGGGCTTGCAAACTTCTTCATCTTTGAAGTCTGTAGACCAGACTTCTACGCCTCCGAACTCATCATCAACAATGTTTTCCTGCACAAATTAAAGCATTCATTGTATTGTTAGTAGACTTTTTCTTCTTGATCTCTTCCAGCTTACGCAAGTAGTAAGCTTCATCATCTTCATCCTCATTCTTTTCTGACTGCCTCCTCAAAACGCAATCTTTAGCAAAATGATTTTTGCCCCGACCAAAGTGACAATCATATCCTGAGTCACCCACTAGCTTGCTCTCATTCTTCACTGTTTCTTGTTGAGGAGCAATTTCGGCCTCGTCTTTCGCTTTTTCATAACTATAGCTCTCTTCCCAGTTTCGGTTCTTAGAGGTAGGGAACTTTTTGCGAGCAAACCTCTTGGGATTAGAAACCATCAATGACTATTCTTCGTTTGTTAGATCACATTCAGAAAGATCAAACTCTTCTTCTTCTTCAGCCACACTTTTTACCCTATGAGAGAAGGGCTAAAGATCCCATGCTAGAAACCCCATTCATTTCCTTAGTCACAGCACTTTCGTGTGATTTGAGTATTCAAACAAGTTTCGCCAACAAATAGGTTTTGAACTGTTCATGTGCTTCAGTCGAAACCACCACCATCCATTAGGGTCTTAGGCCATTCATAAAAGTGACCTTCTACTCGATTACTTCTCTACCAATTCCATGCCTGATTATCTTGCTGAGGAGATCATTGAAACGATCAAATGCCTGAATGAGTTTTCCTTCTGGCTTTTGCTTGAAGTCACTGAACTCATAGAGCAAAAGAGTTTGTATTAAATGCTCAAGATCCTCATTTGTAGAATATAGCTCCTTAAGCCTATCCTAGATTTGTTTTGTTTTTGTACATGTACTAACTAAGCAAAAAAAAATTATCAGATTTTAAGGCGAATCTGATCATCCTCATTGCTTTAATGTTGCTCATTAGTTTGTCTTTCTCGTCTTGGGGAACTTTCTCTACGTCAATCATAAGTTGATTGTATTCCTTTTGCATATTGATGATTTTATTCGTTCCAAAATGAGCAAACGGACCCACGACAATCGCCTCCCAGATCAGATACCCATTTTCTTCGAAACCAAGAACATAGTCCTCAAAGTGATGTGTCCAAACTTCATAATCATGAGTGTACAAGATCGGGATTATTGTTGTAGATCCGATACTATTAGATATGTTGATAGGATTTGAATGAGAGTCGTCATGTGACATGATGATCCGGTTTGATAACATGCCAAGAATCAGACTAGTAAACAAGTTAGGGTAAGATCAAGATCTAAGAGCAACATCAATAACAAGATGACGGCTCTGGCGAAAATGATGATAGTGGAAACCCTAAACCTTTCTTCAACAGAAGAGATGCGTATGGATTACACAGTCTCCTAATCTGATACCAATTGATGAGTTGAAAACCCTTTTAAGATCGTTTAGATTCTTAACATGTAAAACAGAAATTAAACAAAGAATGAACACATGATGTATCAAACAGGTGTTGAATGATTAAAACTGCAACACCTCAGAAGAGCTCGATGAAGAACTTCTACTGTAGAGGTGTGCTAGGGTTACAGTACAATCAATGAGATAATAAAACTAAAAGTGTACAAAAGACGATGCATGCATGCACCATAAATACTAAACCCTAATATCAAAACCACGGATGGACATGCCCATACCATGACAATATTGGACTAACTAACGAAGCCCAATGACGCAACTCCTAGACTCAACAGAAACCACAAAGTCTGGACCAAAAAATGTCGAAAAAGAAGTCTAACTCGATCAAATTGTTTCCCTCCGACTCAAGCATACCATCGACGAGGTTGAACAAAAGTATGATGCCACTCTCGATCATTACCTCGACACCATCACCAAAATGTTGAAGGTTCACGATGATATGATCAGTGCTTCAAACGAGCTCATCAAACAGACCCATGTCCACTATGAAAAAAAATTCAGAGACTTGAGAAGGAGATAAGAAAGAAAGATGAGATGAACCTGATCATGCAACAAGTTCTTATCAAGCTCCTCCGAGCATACTGGAACATTGTGGATGTTCCGAACAACAAATTTTATGAGATTCTCTCAATCCTTGGCCAACTCTTTGATCACCTGAAAGCTGAGGCTCCTACAGTTGCTACTTATGATTCCTTAACACTTCATATGAATACAATCTTTCAAAAGGTGTTTGACAAATTCTCAGATATCAAAGAGTTTGCAATGCTTGCACTGGTTGTTGGGTCATCCGTTGCAAAAGGGGAGAAGGGCCGAGAAGGAGAAGTCAATCCATACCTTGGAAACCTGTCTCGGAGTTCAGACTCTGAGATGAAAACTATGATGATTCTTTGCAAGTTCTTTCAGGTTCTCCAGATGATGAGGAGGACGAGGAGGATGAAGAAGATAAATATGTCACCAATGTCATCATAGGAATTCCAGCTCCGAAGAACTTCCCAACAAAAGTTCTTTCCGAGGAAGAGCAACGAATTTGGTAAGTAGTCTCATGCCCATCAACTATGGTTGATGTACTTTAAAGAAGCCATGAAGCAGCTAAGGCAAAAACCAAACCAACAGTTGATGCCTTCCGAGACACCAAATGGATGCTGCCTCCGATTCCTTCTCCCAGGATTGCTGCTATTGATGAAGTCTCTCCTCTTCAGAAACTTGATGATATTCCGGAAGATCCGTTGACTTCATCTCCTTCGAAATTTGCCATAGATGAGAACATGCAACACATTCTATCGGTCCTTAACATATAACAAGATAAGGGAAAGAATTCCATCTCAGATATTTCCAGCTCTGAAGTAAATCAAGCTCTTAAGGAAAGCACCCGGATCCAAGCTCTTAAAGATAATCTAAATCCTATGCTAGGGCTTTCCCCTCTTTGTAGAGAAGGGATTATACATGATTTGGACATAGTTCCATTTATGTATTATGATCTTCCTAACCAAGATTCGGACCAAATTGATCTGCCTCTCTCTCCATACAGCAAATTCTACTCCATGTTCGCTCCTCTCCATCTAGAAGATGATCCACAAATGATCATCAGAACTGAACATGAACGAGTGAAGACCTTTTACCCAAGAACGCACTTCCCCAAAAAGAAGTATGGTCGCAGAAAAGGATCACTAAAATCTCCACGTTCGGAAGGAATATCTTAACCAAAGTTGAACTGAACTGTGTGCTGTTCTGATACCACATCTTCCGAAACAAACAAACTCACAAACCCTTCACCGATGCTGACTTCCCGACAATCAATCCTAATGACATTCTGAAGATAGTTGCACACTTCATAAAGCACCAAATCGACGATCTTAGCATGGGAGCCTATCATTCTGCCTTGAGTTTTCTCAAAGATTATGTCGGTGAATTTTGCTGTTGTGACTTTGAATTAGCCCCACTTGTTTGGAACCGAAAAATACTTAGCAAAGATTAACTTCAAGTTGCCAGAGGCTAAGCTATTGGTAGAGGGCCCAATTGACGAACCAATGTTAGGGTTTGTGTATCTTCAATGGAAAACAAACAAGAACGACTTCTTCCGAGTCCTTGACAAGCATCTGTATACCACTAAGGCCTTTTGGAATTTTATCAATCGGGAATCAAAGTCCGACACACTAGAGCATGTGAAGGAAAAATTCATAAGTCAGTTGTAGTGGTACATCGATGTCAGAGATTGGTTGTACCGAGCGTATATGTTTACCAAGGAAGATTCGAACTTGGTTGAATGAATTACTAAGCTCATTTAGGGCGAGATTGTTAGAACCTGAAAGTGAACCTCGAGCAATCTCTAACCCTTGAAGATCCGAAGTCAGTCTTGAGTCTGAAATGTTTATGGTACGAGATGCGGGTGGAGTCCAAAGTGGAGTATGTTCAGATATGAAGAAATGATCCGAGATCATGTGTCAGTATAGACATTAATTATTCTTGTCTTTAGTTTGATGTAACGCTTCATAAGACCAAGTTTCTTTTGTTTATTTGGATAAGTAGTACGTCAGAAGCAGAATTATTATCCGATCCTTTGTATGTCAATCAGTTTGTACGATGTTCCTCCTTGACTATTTAAGGAGGGATCGAATGACAAGAATATAAGGGATTGTTCTACTAAAGATAGCATATTTTCACATTAACTCTCTATCACTTTTCTCTTATATCAAACTCTTTCAAAACATTATACTTGTTTATTTACTGTCTTTACCTTTATTATACTCATATTTCTGCATATATTTCTTGAAGTACTTTGTTGATTTCTCTCTTCAGTCTCGACTAGTCTTACCAGGCTTGACTGGAACATATAATTATAAGCATACATGGATCTTAAGTATTCACTCAAGGTTTGAGTTTTCAAATCTTGTCCCTGTGCATAATATCCTTGTTCTCACATCAACCACATCCAAGACTTGCTCACCACCTTCTCCTTCTTGCAAACACACTACAATGGCCACCAAAATCACTTTTTAAGCTTAAGGATCACACTCACTTGCAAACTATTGTTTAGGGACTATAAGAGACTATTTAGGGTTAGGTCCAAACGACATAAGAGTGGTTAAATAGGGTTCATGCCCTAAAATTAGCATTTTTGTCTTAATCCATGTATGCCACGTGTACGCCTTAGTACACCCCGTGTACGTGGAGCATGTCTATGTCCAAAACAACCTAGTACGATAAGCATACATAGGGACCTCCTTTGAAAAATAAATTTCATTCCAAGGGTTAAAGGGTAAATACATGCATTCTAAATGTTGCAAATATCCCCCACTTGAATTAGACTTCGTCCACTAAGTCTGCTACCTCGAACAATTCTGGGTAGTGCTCCCTCGTTTCGTCCTCTAGCTCCCAGGTCTACTCAGAGCCCATTTGGGGCTACCATTTCACCTTCACTAGCTTCACCACTTTGTTATGAAGATCTTTAGTTTTCCTATCGATAACTACAATGGGCTTCTCAACATGGTTCAAGCTCTCATCGACTTGAATATCATCTAACGAGATAACTGCAGTCTCATATACTACACACTTCCGCAACTGAGACACATGGAAGGTGTTATGGATCTGATTAAGCTCATCAGGGAGGTCCAACTTACATGTAACCTTGCTAATTTGGGCAGAGATCCTGAATGGACCAATGAATCGGGGTCCCAACTTGCTCCTCTTCGAAAATCGGATGACAGCTTTCCAAGGTAACACCTTCAGCAAACAAAATCCCCCACCTGAGAATCGAGATCCGAACGACATTGGTTAGCATAACTCTTCTCACAACTCTACATGACTCGCAGCCTATGCTGAATCAACTCGGTGGTCTTAAGCACTACCTCGACGCTTCTGATGACTCGGTGACCAACATCCCCTCCCCCCAAAAAAAAATGGAGTCCTACACCTGCATCCATATATCATCTTGAATGGAGGTCGTCGATACTAGCATGATAACTTTTGTTGTAAGAGAACTCTGCTAGTGGAAGGCTAGTATCCCAACTCCCTCCGAAATCCAACACACAATCTCTAAGCATATCCTCGAGTGCCTGGATCGTTCGCTCACTTTGCCGTTAGTCTGGGGGTGGTACGTTGTACTGAAGTGCAAAAGAGTTTCCAAATCTTCATGGAACTTCTTCCAAAAGATGGAAGTTAAACGAACATCGTAGTCCGAGACCACGGATGCCGGCACCCCGTGCCTGACTACCACCTCCCGAACATATATATCTGCTAACTTTTCTGCGGATATTCTCTCATCAATCGGAATAAAATATGCACTCTTGTTCAGTGTATCCACAATAACCTATATATAATCAACACCTCGCGTCATCCTAGGTAACTTGGTGATAAAATCCATAGTAATCTCCTCCCATTTCCACATGGGGATGTGTAACGAATGCATATTTCTGTGAGGACTCTGATGTTCAGCTTTGACCTTTCTACATTTCAAACACCTCTCAACAAACCACATAACCTCCTTCTTCATACAGGGCCACCAATAGCTCAACCTCAAGTCTCGGTACATCTTCGTGGCCCCTGGATGAATAGAAAACTTGGACTTATGTGCCTCCTCCAAAATTTTCTGCCTCACCCCACCAGATGTCATAACCCAAACCCTACCACACTAGGTCAGTAATCCTCGACCGTCTCTAACAAACAACGAGATCTGGCCTCTAATCCACTCGGTCTTCCAGTTTTCCTTTTTCAATCGTTCTACCCAAGCCTCCTAAAACAAATCCAATAGGGCTGAAATAATGGTCATTCTAAAGAAAATATCCTGGAGCAGTGAGCATACCGCCTTGCGGCTTAAGGCATCGGCCACCACATTGGCCTTCCCGGGGTGATACAATATCTCGCAGTCGTAGTCTTTCAGCACATATGCTGACCACCCTTATCGCATGTTCAAATTCGACTGATCCATCAAATAATTCAATCTTTTGTGATCGGTGTAAATGGTGCATCAGACCTTTTATAAATAGTGCCTCCAAATCTTGAGGGAAACCACCACCGCCCACTATTCTAAATCATGCGTGGGATAATTCTCCTCATGAGGCTTTTGCTGCCTCTAGGCGTAAGCAATTACATGCCCTCTCTGCATAAGGACAGCTCGTAGACCCTAAATAGATGTGTCAAAATAACCACAAAATCATCCAATCCCTCAAGTAACATAAGAATCGGGGCCTCGCACAATTTCTGCCTCAAGGTCTTGAAAGCTAACTGCTTATCTGAACCCCACCGAAAGGTGACATTCTTCTTGCTCAGGAGAGTCAAAGGTACCACAATCTTGGAGAATCCCTGAATAAATATCTGATAATACCCCGCAAGACCCAAGATACTCTGAATCTTAAATGTATTTTTTGGAACCTCCCAACGCATCACAACCTTGATTTGGCCGGGTCTACCAATATACCACCTTGATTGATGATGTGCCCCAAAAACTGCACCTCACGCAACTAAAACTCACATTTGGAGAATTTGGCATAAGGTATTTCCCTCCTTAAAGTCTCCAACACCTCTCTTAAATGTTGCTCATGTTGCTCCTTATTCTTGGAGTAGACCAAAATATCATCAATGAAAATAATCACAAACCGATCCAACATCAGCCTACAAACTCGGTTCATGAGATCCATGAATGTTGCCGGTGCATTGGTGAGCCGAAATGCATCATCACGGACTTGTAATGACCATAAAGAGTTTTGAAGGTAGTCTTCTGAACATCCTCATCTCTGATCAGCATATGATGATACCCTGACCGGAGAACAATCTTGGAGAACCAAGATGTACCCTGAAGTTGATCAAATAAATTGTTGATCGTTAGAAGCATGTAGCGGTTCTTCATTGTTAGCTTGTTCAATTACTGATAATCGATACACATCATGTGTGACCCATCCTTATTTTTCACGAACATGATCGATGCTCCCCACAGAGAACTGCTCGGACGAATAAAATCCTTGTATAGCAGTTCATGCAGCTGCGTAGACAACTCCTACATCTCAGGCGGTGCCAGGCGATACGGTGCCTTGTCGATAGGAGCTGAACCAGGAATCAAATCAATTTGAAACTCAACCTGCCTCTCGGGAGGCACTCCTGGCAACTCCTCTGGAAAGACATTGGGAAAATCTAGTACGATGGGTACCCTGATCAACTATGTCATGGTCTCAACACGTGTATCTGAAACGTAAGCCAAAAACCCGAAACATCCCTACTAGAGGAGCCTGCTAGCCCTCACAGCTGAAAAAAGAGCATCCCATACGAATTTCTCTCACCATGAGTGACCAGTTCTCCCTTACTTGGGGTTCAAACCCTCGCAGCACTCACAGTACGGTCATCCGCAATCTCCACCTCAAGAAGGAAATCAAAAGTCCCTGGAGCATCTCGAAACTTCTTGTTGAGTGTAAGAGATACAAAGGATCGGGTAGCCCGCGAATCAAAAAGATCATGAGCCGAAAATCCATTGACCAAAAAGGTCCCTACACAAGATAATAACAACATAAGCATAACAAGAAAGCAATAAAATATAGAGATAAATCACATACCAATAACGACATCCAACACTGCATGAGCCTCATTAGTGATCAGCTAGAATTACTTTTCACCGCAGGAGCCTCCGCTTTTCCCTGACATCCATCAGTAATCCTCAAGGTGGTTGGTGCAGGCGCCACCACTGCCCCACTAGGAAACCTCGGACATTTGGCCTTTTTATGGTCAGTCTAGTTATAGTGGAAACAAATCAAGCTCTTCTTGGGGCACTCCATGCTCATGTAGCCCGGTTGGCCACAACCATAACATACCGAGTCTGCTACCTGACAAGCTCCACTGTGCGACTTGCCATACTTGGCACAACGAACCCGACCCTGCTGGCCTCTTCTGGGAGGATTTGAGGTCTTAGGATTTTTAGCCTGACCCACTACCGTCCGAACCTGCTCCGGCTTCCGCTTTGTTAGGAGCTTCAACTCGATTTCCCGCTCACAGGCCTTCTCAATCATGTTATTCAAGGTCATGCACCTCTAAAAGCTCATAAACTCTCGGATAGCATCACACAACATAGCATGATATCTCGTCTTCCTCATCTCCTCATCCATAGCGTACTACGGAACCAGTAGTGCCCTCTCCTTGAACTTGACGATAATCTCTTCCACAGACTCCATAGTCTGGTGAAAGTCCTGGAACTCTCTTACCAGCTACTGCACCTCAATGGTCGGTGCAAACTCCCAATCAAACCTCCACACAAAATCCTCGCATGTCATCACTGTCACACCCTCCATCACAACCTTACGGGTAACCACCTTCCACCAGTCTTGCGACCGATCCCTCAACATACAGGATGTGAATCCTTTCCGATTCGGGGAAAAAGCTTGTGCGTTAAGCATTCTCCATGTCAGTAATCCATAGGTGAATAGCGATGGGGTACTTAACCACAAAGAACTCAGGCGCTCCGCATGCCTTGAACTCGCGGAATGAGGGAGTTCGAGTCCCAATCTGATCCGAAGCAATCTCAGCTAGGAAATACCTTATCCGATCCTCCATAATCTCCATGATCCCCTCCTTGACGGTACCGAAAATCACAAGGGTATCGTCAAGGATGCCGCGAGTAACCTTGGCTGCGATGAGCTCACGCAAACTTTCATCGATCGGCTCTGCACTAGAGCCTGAACCCGATCCCGAACCTGAACCTTCTCATGTATCCATCACCATCCTCAACTGAAAATACAACATAAAAAGAAATTAATAAGAAACTTTGAAGGGATTCCTCGCCACCGTACTCCTTAGAGCTTCCAACTCTATCCTTGCCTCGGGTACATGTCATATGCTTTCAGTAGTACTGGCCCAATCCTATCATCTACATCTACTTGTACCTTCCCCAAGGCCATACTTGCTACCTCTGATTCACCCAAACATGGATAAAACATGACCAACAAAAAAGAACACATATGCATATCCTAGACTCTTCTAGGAATTCTCAATCCTCACAGAACCAGAAACCTCAATCAACACTGTAGGTTGCCTTATGGATACAAGTTATACATAAATAGAATCATAAAGACTGTCAAATAAAGTTTCTACCCTAAGACCACAACCAAACAAGGAACACGAAATGAGGCAGAATCCATCATTCTAGGGCTATGCATTCCTAAACATATATAACTTCGAAAGCATACACTTAGCAAATAACAGAGTCAACATCGATTCCAAGAAATATATTCATAGCATGCTTAAGTTTTGGGAAACATGTACTTGAGCTCGGCAGATTGCAGGTATTGCACTTTCCCTTTTTACTTTAGAAAACCGTTTTCAGAAAAACTTGAATTTTGTTTCTTTTGAAACGGGGGACCATTTCCTTAGTTTGAGTTCTAACACACCCGAGAGTGCGCCTGAATCCCTCAAACCAAGGCTTTGATACGAACTTGTAACAACCCGAAAGCTAGATAAAAATTTTCAATTTTGAAAATAGAAATACAATCATAATTTGTTCCCTGAAATCCATTAAATCATATTGTATCAAATATCAGAGTATCAAAATAGATAAATGCGGAAAGTGTTGGAGAGTGAATGTTGTGCCATCAAGCCGAACCCTTCCCCTTAGTACCAGAAGTACCTGAAAACACCCAAATAAACTGTAAGCGAGAGCTTAGTGAGTTCCTAAAATATCACATAACATACAACCACATAATACCATGCAACGTAAATAAAGTTTCCATGGGCTACCCCCATGGTCTTTACCTGGAATGTTATGAGCTACCCCCATGGTCTGATATCCAAGTGCCATGGGCTACCCCTATGGTCTTCACACAAGTGTCACGGGCTACCCCTGAGGTCTTCATACAATTAATGCATAACACTATCAATCCACATATTAGATAATGGGTCGGCATTGGTGCCTTCGACCCACTAATATTATGAGAAGACTCACCTCAGACTGCTGATAAAAATATTGATCGGCTATCGGTCTGGAAATATCACGTTGAATATACATAAGTTAACCTAACTAGGATTAAGTCACAAACTCAAGGTATAGGCCAAAACCCTAAGTCCAAACTCCTCCAATAAGGCCCATAAGTCTTTCTTCATTAACGGGCCTAACATCCAAGGTCCAAGAACAATAATGGGTGTTAGATGCATTTTATATGCATCTTTTAACACAATTTCCTACGTATTTCATTATAAAAAGCTAACTAATTCTTGATTATTCTTATGTTTCGTGTTTCATGATTATTTTGAAGAATGCCCGTACTGCTCACGTTTGTTACAACTTTCCATTTGGAGCACATGGATGATTGCGTAAGTTCGGGATGCGTTTGTGGATGCTTTAGAGCTTAATTGGAGTCTAGACCAAGGAGGGATGCCGGGAAATGATCAAGAACTGCTTGGAAGGAGGAACGACAATCAAAAGAGACAAAAAAAAGTAACATGCGATTGCACCTTATCTCTTTGCGATCATAGGTTTCTCTTTGCGATCGCAGGTTGCCTTTGAGGTTTTGTCAAGCCAAAAAATTCATCATCTATGAAAAAAAAAGAAACATGCGATCGAATGTTCTGCCTTTGCGATCGCAGGTTGGTCAAAAAGAGTTGAAATGGCAACGTACTTCATTAAAAAAATCATGTGACACGTTTAGGGTGATACATGCGATCGCAGGTGTACACTTTGCGATCACATGTACGAAGTTTTGACAGCTAGACGTATAAATACAACCCGATAGTCTTCCAGTAACCCTAATTGGCAATTCGTAGTGATTTAGAGGTGATTTTCAGAGGTTTTCAAGTGAAGAACGCATATCTAAAGGGGACGATTCGATTCCTATTCGTAGTTTAGTAAGATTTATCGTCTAGATTCTATTTCCACTGTTTGTAATCCATTTTTATCCATGTCAGGATAAAAACTCATATTTCAGTTTCGCAAGACGTAACCTTTTCATATGATTAATCATTAGGCACTATGTTTGACTATGATTACTATTTAGTTTGATCAATTTTGTGTTAAATTGAGTGTTTGATTTTGATTTCAATTTCTGTTGGCCACTTAAATTGTTTGTGAATCATTCTAGTCATCTGGTTGTTTAGATCCCTAATTATCTAGATTAATTAGTAAAAAGTGACAAGTATTAGATTAATTCCAAGTTTAGGGTTAACTCTAATATGAAATGATCAAACAAGTTTTAACACCTCCGAACTTATGAGAGGTATTGAACTTTACTGGGAATTACACTGTGTCTAATGCAACTTTTCTTTGTTAATCAAGAGCTTGGTTGGTTAATTTAGTAAAAAGTTAGATTTAACTCAAAGAACTTATTTTGATTAAATGATTTTCGTAATAAAGATCATTAGAGCTTGTTAATGAACTTTAGTACCAGTTTAAACAAGTGCATAGTCAAATTTTGTGTTGAAGGTTAATTATATGATTAGGGGAGTCACCGCGAAACTGGAATTGCTTTCTCTTATTTGAATTTTCAGCACTTTAAATTTAGTTATTCTTTTGTTATTTTCAGAAATAAGCCCCCCCCCCCCCCCTTATGTTTATTGCATTCATCAAGAATTAGATCACACCTTACGCAAAGAGGTGTAAACATTAGGACATGTCCCTGAGGATCCGATCCTGCTTACCTGTACTACATATTAGTGCAATTAAACAGTTTATTTTACATTTTTATTTGTTTAAATCGTGTACGACAGCGGTTTTAACAATGAGCCACAAGGCCCAATAGGCCCAACCATGCCACCTATGGTCCTATAAAAAGTTTGAAGGCCCAAATACTCTAACACCTTATGGCTCAATGCTAAGTAGGGCCCAAATGGTTCAAAATCCCATCGAAAGTCTAAAACCCACTAGAAGCGTACGCCTAGCATACAGCATCAGTACGCTTAGCGTGCTGGGTTCCTTGGTGGTATGCACAACATACAAACGAGTATGCCCAACGTGCAAGGTGTTTTGCACAAATAGCCATTAAGTGCTTAATTCATGAAGCCACTTCGTCCAATTCCAGATCTTGGTCATTTTGAAGGCCCCAGGGCATAAAGTTGGCAACTTTATGCCTTTGCATGCTATATGGGAACCCAACACCTTATTTTATCTGTTAAGACTCCCTTTAAGATCGTAAACTCATGCATGGTGCCATAACAACCATCAAGTTAGCCTTTTTATGCGTTTAGCATGGCAAAGGAACTCAGATTTAACATTTCTAACCTCTAGAGTTGCTCAAACTCACAAAAGAGGATCCATGGACCAAAAATGGACTTATTACCAAACCCTAACTCAAACTAGCAAAATGATAAGAAAGTTCTGGACTTTTTACCTCCAAAAGTTCCCTAAGATGAAGTGGATGCAGGATCTCGAATCTCAACCACGTCCAAGACTTACTCAACACCTTCTTCTTCTTGCAAACACACTACACTGGCCACCAAAATCACTTTTTAAGCTCAAGGATCACATTCACTTGTAAACTAGGGTTTAGGGACAATAAGAGGCAGTGGAGGCTGTTTAGGGTTAGGTCCAAATGACATAAGAGTGCTTAAATAGGGTTCATTTCCTAAAATTAGGGTTTTTATCTTAAGCCACGTACGCCCCGCATACGTGGTGCATGTCCCCGTCCAAACCATCCTAGTATGTTAAGCGTATGCATATGTACGCCCAACTTATGTAGGGATCTCCTTTGCAAAGTAACTTTCCTTCCAAGGGTTAAATGGTAAATACATGCATTTTGAATGTTACACTTCAGTAGATGCGGAATATAGAGCCATGGCTACTTTTGTTAGTGAAACTCTATGGATGTGTTGACTATTGAAAGACTTAGAAGCACCTCATGTTAAACTTACATCTCTATTTTGTGACAACCAGACTGCAAGACATATCACCAATGACCCCGTCTTCCATGAAAGAACAAAACATGTTGAAATGGATTGCTACTTTGTTCATGAATGTGTTGAGTCACTTGAAATCAAACCCATTCATGTTGACATGACAAACCAGGTTGTTAACTTATTTTGCAAAGGCTTTAAGATCACAACTTAGCATTGTTTGTTGCATTTTTCGTATTTGTCGTGTTATGTATGATTAAGTATTAATTAAATAAAATAATTGTTATTTTAAGTTATTTTTGTCATGTCACATATTGAATTTTGTTTTTAATTGGTTCGTTTTTGTGCTTGTTAAAAAAAAAGATAACATTGTATCGTGTAGGGCCTGTCCAGACAGTGGGCAACCCGGACGACCGTCCAGGGACCAAATCTCCAGGGGGACCAAACGTTTTAGGCTATGTAGTGTGTGTGTGTGTCTATATATATATATATATATATATATATATATATATATATATATATATATATATATATATATATATATATATATATATATATATAATTTTATTACCTAAATGATTTTTAGAGCGTAAAGTTGGTTCAAACTCAAATTAGCTCAAAGGTTAAACAATTTGGCTTGCTTATTATTGTCAATTGAACACATCTATAATGAAGAATAAATTATATGTTTTTGATTCTTTATTATATTTGTCTTTGAGGAACATTATTTTTTTCTTTTTTCCGAGGCCTCATATATGTGTGGACCGTCCATGATATCGTATTGTGTTCGTGTTAAATAAAATATTGTTGTGTTGTGTCGTGCCAAACAAAAACACAACATAATTTTTCGACTTGCACCCCTAATTGTATATGAGTAACTCGAATGAGTTACTTATATAATAGGAAATATAAAGAAGCAAACTATATATAACTATAAAAAAAACAACTATACAAAAGGAGTCTCTATACTACATACGTATAGAGATCCCGAATCTTTGTCTCTGAACTACATGTCTATAGAGATCGGAAGTCTTAAATGAATCCTATGTATATGTGGATGTATGGGTCTGTTGTTGACTCACAACGCTCAATATAATTCAAAGTTACAAAATAAAGTGGGTTTTTTAAGGGATACTCATAATATAATATAAAGTGATACTCATAATATAATATAAAGTTACAAACTAAAGTGAGTTTTTTAAGCAACACGATAATATAATACAAAGCTACAAACTGTAATCAATCGATGAAATGATGCATTAAAAGAAATACATTGCTTAGGCCGGAAAGAGTGGGCGCGGGGAACGGCAGCGGGAAGCTTCCCGTCCGGCGGAATACCGCACCATTGGTGCGGGGAAGCGTTATGCGGGAAACGGAGAGGGGAATCTCTCTCTCTCTCTCTCTCTCTCTTACTGCGATTGGCTGGGATTTTTTTATTTTCAAAAAGAACCGTTAATCAACGGTAAAAATGTAAAAAAAAAAAATTTGGCTGTAACGGGTAATTGTGTTTTTTTTTTGTTTTTTTTATCCTTTTTCCACTCCTATAAATACATACATATAACATCAAACATCACACTACCTTCTATTCTCTCTACTTTATATCAAAAAAAAAAAAAATCCCGACAATCAAACCCCAACTTCCGATCAAAGAAAAAAAAGTCATGGTTCGAGTATAAACATCCCTCCTCGAAACATTTTTGCTATCGATTCATCCCCGCAAGGAGTTTACCGCCCCCAACTCGATGCTCCCATTCAATCTTCACTACAATTCCAATACCAAAATGTTGGCCAATATTATCCGATGCAAGTTCCAAATGTTCCGTCGCAAATGTTTTCAAACTTTGTTGTGTTTCCGAATCAACAATCGCCAAATCAATCTCAACCCCAAACTCAAACTGAAACTCAAACCCAAACCCAACAACAACACCAACTTGTCGATGAATCAGATGACGCGGAAGAAGATGACATGGTTTCCGACACTCAACCAACACCACCATCACAAAGACATAAAGAGAAAAAACAAGCGTGTGAGGGTGTCGCACAACCGAGAAGACAAAAGCCGGCAACATGGGTTCCACACGAAGAGCTAGTTTTGGTCAAAGCCTGGGTTGATATTTCTGAAGATTCGATTCAGGGAAACACACAACCGGGAGACCATTTTTGGTTTTGCATTTTAGAATGATTTCGAGAGGAGCTAGGAAAATGTGACGACAACCGTACAAAGCATCAACTTAATTCAAAGTTTCAAGAAACAGCAAAGGGGGTTTAAAAAATAAACGGGTTGTACAACAACCTAAAAACCCAACGAAAAAGCGGCCAAGGCGACGAAGAAATACTTCAAGAAGCATTGCAGTTTTGCCTTGAGGAAGTCGGAAAACCATTCAAGTGGCACGATTGTTGGAAATTATTGGTCCAAAGTCCTAGGTGGAAAAAATACAAGCAAGATTTTATTTTTGTAGTCCAACAATCAAAGCGAACGAAAACGGACTCTAGTGGTTACATAACCTCCTCCGATGCTCGGGTTGGTTTAGATTTAAATCAGGACGACGAACTCGAGCTAGAAGAAATTGTCTGCCCAATGGATAGGGACAAAGCAAAGAGAAAAGGAAAATGGACTTCTTCGAGTGCATTTGATTTCAGCGTGAACATTGACGAAATGCGGAAGATAACATCATTGTTTGATCGATATAATCTAAATTTCTCTGAACGTTTAGCTTTCGACAAAGAAAAAAAAGAAAGAAGGAAAAATGAGCGGGCGGAGAGACAAGAAATGGAGGACATGAAGTTTTTGATGGAAAACGTCGATCATTTCTCGGGACCGGCTCTCGAGCTCATGATGAAGAAGGAAAAAATTATAAAAAAATATTTTCCATAAGTCGTTGTTGGTTTGTTTGATTTTTAGTTTGTGTGCGTTTTTTCTTTATTTTTTTTTTAATTTTCTACTTTTTTAGATTTTAAGTTTAATGTAAGTTTTATTTTAATTAATGAAATGTTTTTTATTTTTAATTAAATTTTATGTTTGATATTAATTTAAAAATTATAATTCATAACAAAAAAATAATTTTATTTAATAAAAAAAAATAAAGGAAAGGTTTTCCACAAATTTCTTGGGTTTTTGGTGAGAAAAAAAAAATTAAGAAAATGAGAATATGACCAACAAAAAATAAGGAAAGTTTCTCTCCCACTATTCCCCTCTTATACAATAACAAATTGTGGTAATTTTATATCATTAATCCTTTCTATATTTATTGGGTAATAAAATAGAAACAAGTATAGTTTTACCAACCAAAACAGTTACACAACTTTATTCTACCGGAACCATAACTTCATTGGTCCTAAAATAAGGCAAAGTCCACGGCGGATTGTACCTTCCCAATACATGCTCCCCTGCAATCTTAAACCCATCTCTCTCCAAGTCCTTCTTCAACTTCTCCAACTTCTCCGTTACAACTCCCTCCGTCGCCACCCCATTAAACCCCACCACAGCATATTTCTTCTCTCCCTCCTCCGCTATCACCACCCTCTCATCTACGGGCTTCGGCGCCTCCTCCGCCTTTTTGTACTTCTCCGGCAGCGTGAACTGCATCGTCACCCTTCCTACGTTTCCCTTTGTCACAACCGGCGAAGTCATCCCTATCTTTTCCGCCTTCGTTATTACTGGTGAAGTCATCGCGATCTTTTCCGGCTTCGTGTTCTGTGGGTTGCCAAATACGCCGATGTACTTGGCTAGAATCGAAAACCCAGCGTCTTTGTCCCCTTTGAATTGAGTTGGGTCGTAGGTGATCTCTGCCACCACCGATGGTGGGTATTGACGTATCTCGTAGTCGGCTGTCGATTTTACCACTTCGAATTTCGGTGTTTCCACCCTGAGTTTACCAAAAACCATACCCATATTTGCCAAGATATTTGTTGGTGTTTGCAAAGGGAGATATGGAAGCAATCAAGCAATCGTTTGTACGTGTTTTATTTGGGGGTTAAGGAGGTAAATACCTATGAACAACTGAACAAGCGGTGAGGATTGAGTAGGTGTTATGTGGACTTCGTTGCACCACGCTTAGTAGGGTATATGGAGTCCATTCAATAGAGTTGGGATCAGATGGGTTTCGGAACCCGAGTGGAAATTCAAGAAAAGACTCCTGTGCAAAACTGTTTTCATTATGAGAAAATGATTTTAGAAAATAGAATTAAGAGTGTATTTTTAATTTGTAATAAAAAATTTAGAAAATATGGTTGGTTAAAATCGATGAGTTTTTTTTCTAGAAATCTGGAAATTTTTTTACAACCAAACATACCCTAAAATACCTTATGCATTTCGAATTGGTTTCGGTTTTTTCTGTTTAGTTTCTTTTGTATTGGATGAGATCGGTTTCGACCTAAAACCGAAAAAACCAGAAACGGATAAAAGGAAAATCTAAGAAACTGAGAACCCAATAGAGTACCCCTATACGGTTCTAATCGATTCCGGTGTCGGTTTGATTCTTCGGTTGGGAGGGAAAACAACACCCTCTTCAAACTGTATATATCGAAGGGTTCAGAGTGACTTCGTCCACCCTAAGGTGATCATTTGCCAAGATGATCCTTGTTAACCTGTTTTGTTCCATATTTGGTCACTTTAGTTTTGGGTGCGTTCTAGTTCTTTGATGTGGGAGTTGAGTTCGTCCTCCATTATATTAAATATGTTTGGAAAAATTTGCTATTAGTTAAAAGTTTGAAGCAAAATAGCTAGAATATTTTGAGAATTGTAAAATTATATGTAATTTTTTTAATTTTTTTTTTACAATTTTCAAAAAAAACTAAAAACCCTCAAAATCTAGCTGCCAAACATAACATAAACTAATCATTGTTAATGTATTAACATCAACAAAGCATCCTAACATGCATCATCAGCTATACGCCCGAAGATATTAATTGTTTTCTAGACAACGTACTATGAATTCACTTGTGACAATGATATGTATTAATGTATTAACATCCACTCGTGACAATGATACGTCGCAAACTACCATGCTGATTTGTATTGTCACTGCCATCGTGAGTATTCATGAATAGGTTAACACCAATTTTGGCCAAAAAATATGTTTTTTTTGGAACGGCAGAATTTATTAAAAATAAACTAGCAAGGAGCTAGAATGATTACATCAAAGAAGTAGTAGTAGTTGGATTATGAAGCCACTCAACCCAATTTAACCTAACCCTACTACATCTATTAGAAATCCAAAAGAAGGATTTCTCAACAACATCATCAAAAATAAGGGATTTTTTAGGAGGAGCCGTTCCAAAAACATACATATTTCGAAATTTCCACAAGCACCAAAGTGAAGTTATAATAACCGCATCAAACGCCTTTTTTTGACCTCTACTTAAGTTCCCACCATCCGACCACTTGATTAGGGACTGCACCGATATTTGAGATGGTAGGGACACCCCCCACCATATAGCAACCCTACCCCAAATGCCCCGTAGGTCACTGCACCCTACAAAAATGTGGTCTATAGTTTCAGCAGCATCCAAGCAAATTGGGCACATAATAGATGGGACCGTAACACCTCTACTCGATGATCTCTCCCTCGTAGGGATACTAGCAAGCTGAATTCTCCAAACAAGAATGTTAAGCTTAATAGGAACCCAATTATTCCACCGAGTAACCACATCCCCCAAAGGCACCAGACCACTATCCAACGCGTATCGAACAGAAGACACAGAAAAATGATCCGAACTATCAAGAGACCACCCCAATCTATCCGGACTCTGTTGGAGTTGAATCCCCTGTACCACTTCCAAGAAAGAAAACCATTGAGTTTCTTCAATCCCACCTATAGGTATGCGTCTAAGATTATCCGTACTCCATCCAATTAAGTAACGATCCTTGACATTAGCTGAGCGGTTCATATCCAGAGCAAAAACACGATGGAAAGAAATCGATAGGGGATTATTGCCTTGCCACTTATCATGCCAAAAGGAAGTAGATGCCCCATCACCAATTCTAATAGGAGCTAAGTTATGGAAGTCAAAGCCCTTATCCTTAAGATTCTGAACAATCCTCGTAATACCACTCCACGGACCCAACACCTGTCTCCTTGAAATCAAAGGACCATTATTATCCCCCAAACCATAAATGCTTTTGACCACCCTCACCCATAATAAATTAGGTTTGTGAAAAAACCTCCACTTCCAACGTAATAAAAGAGCCCTGTTAAAGGCAAAGAGACTACCGATTCCCAACCCTCCAATCTCTTTGGGGGCCAAGAGTTTATCCCAACTAACCCAATGCATACGCCAATCATTTAAGTCTGCACCCCAAAAAAATATTGATCTTAATCTCTCCAGGTCCCTTATTACTGTAAGAGGCACCATATAAATTGACATCAAATAACTTGCAACCGACCCCAAAACCGCTTTAACTAGAGTCAACCGTCCCCCAAAAGAAAGACACCTGGCTTTCCATCCCGCCAATCTTTTCCGGAAAGCATCAACAATATGACTCCAGGAAGCAGTTCTAGCCATATTCTGCCCAACAGGAACCCCCAAATGAGAAAACGGAAAATACCCCGGTGAACACCCCATACGAGTAGCCAGAGAAGAAACTTGATCATCTGTAACCCCCATTCCATACAGCTTACTTTTGAGAAGATTGATCTTCAGACCCGAGGCTAGAAAGAAACATCTCAGGATACGAACAATATGAAGAGCGTTCTCCTGATTCCAATCCGCCAATAGAACAACATCATCAGCATAAAGAAGATGGTAAATGGTGATTCCCCCTATCGTTATTCCTCTATAAGCATTAGCTAGCTGAGCCGTAATAAGGGCCACATGCAAACCCTCCATAGCCAAAACGAAAAGAAAAGGAGATAAGGGATCCCCTGTCTTAAACCTCTAAACATTTGAAATTCCTGGGATGGAGAACCATTCACCAGGACTGAGACAGTAGCAGAAGACAACATCTCCAGAATCCAGTTACACGTTTTATTAACAAAACAAGAATGTTTGTCCCTAATTAGTCCTAGTAATCTATTAGCAGGCACGATATCCATTTGGGAAGGGTTTAAGAATGGTTTTGGGAGCCTTGGTACAGTCGGGAATACCACCTCAGGAGGAGGTGTGTTCTGAAAATTGATAGACATTTTCAGTAAGGTTTCCCCAAACATCCTCCACACACCTAGGGGTGAGCAAAAACAGAACCGACTAAAGAAAAACCAACAAAGCCGTAATAAACCGCAAGCGAAAAACCGAAACCGATGCAAAAATGTAACGCCTGTGTTTCCAGGCTTGCCATTTTTAGCAATGTAATGGTCTAGGTTAACCTTTGTAACCCGTTTTGAAATAATAAGATTGTATTATTTGAGTATTATGTGTTTTGTGTTTAATTGCTTAATTATGTGGTTTGATTAATTAAGAATAAAAATAAGCGTCAAAATTTAAGTGTAAATTAAACTTGATATCTTTAGATAATCTTGTAGTAGTTGAAACAAGGTTTCCGGAGATATAAAGAATGCCGAAATCCGAGTTATAACGAGGAAGTTATGACCTATCAAAGTTTTGCGACAGAACCGGCAACGCTGGATAACGTAAAAAGTGAGATTTACGTTAAAGCGATATTTAGCCTTAGTGATATAAACTAGAATCGAATATCTCGTTGTTAGTATCAAAGTGATAAAAAGTTAGGCGAGAACAGACGTCAAACGAAGAAGTTATGAATTTATAATGAAATTTTCTGTCCCGGCCTATTAAAAATAAATAATAAAAATAAATTCAAAATTAGCCGGCGGAGTCTAAATGAAAGTTGTAGAGTGTAGTCTCACCTTTCCGTGGATATAAAGAACGTCGAAAACGGAGTTCGTATGAAGAAGATATGAATTTCCGAAGTTTGATAAATAATTTGTATTTATTTTGAGTAAATTACACGAATGGTCCCTATGGTTTAGGGTAATTTGCGTGTTTGGTCCCTAACTTATTTTTTTAACTCGGAAGGTCCCTACTGTTTGTTTTTGTTACGCGCTTGGTCCCTGTGTTACCTAAAGATACTACTTTTCCCTTGATATTTTAATTTATTTATGTAAACACACCCCCAACCCCACTCCACTCACCTTACCTTACCTACCCTACCATTTTTTCCTATTTAAATTATAGTCGTTTTAGTTAAGACAGGGACCAAGTGCGTAACAAAAACAAACTGTAGGGACCAAGCACGTAACAAATACAAACCGTAGGGACCTTCCGAGTTAAAAAAATTAGTTAGGGACCAAACATGCAAATTACCCCAAACCATAGGGACCATTCGCATAATTTACTCATTTATTTTTAAATCAAAAATCCGGCATTATCCGAAGGGGGAGTCATAGATCTGATCCGAGGTATGCACCGCGTACTCGATTACGCCCCGCGTACAACCAAAGTGTCGACACTTCGGATGACGCATGCGATGACGCATTTCGGAAGCAGTACGCCCCGCGTACGCATGTACGCCCCGCGTACGACGAGCTTCCAGCCTCCTATAAATAGGATGCGAGGGTTCCGGGTTCCATTGCTAATTTCCTCTCGTTTTTGTGCCGAAGGTCTGCATTTTTACCCCCGAAGCCATCCTGAAGCCCCGGTAATATTCCCGAGTCCCGAAGCGAGTCCCGAGATCCCGAAGATCCCAAGAAGTGCGGTTTCCGAGCCGAAGCTCTGCCCGCAAGAAGTTCGATTTTCGTAGAGATCTTCCAGATCTGCTGAGGATTACGACTTCTGCAAGACGTAGTGCTGTCCGATCATCTTCTGATCAAGTGAGTGTATACGATTTTCGTGTTGGGAATGGATTGGATCAGCATCAATGATGCCGAAATTTTATGCAAGAAGAAGATAGTTAAAGTAAACCCGCCTGGAAAAGATTCGTTTATGGTGTATGGGGACAAACGCCGAGTAAATTCTGGAATCATCTCCCTAATGAAAGCCAGGAAGTGTTTGACCAAAGGATTTACATCATATTTAGCATTCGTGATTGATGCTAAGAAGGAAAAGAAGGTGATGCAGAGTATTCCTGTGGTGTGTGATTATCCGGAAGTATTTCCCGAAGATCTTCCTGGATTACCGCCTGATAGACAAGTGGAGTTTAGAATCGACTTGTTACCAGGAACAACGCCAATTGCAAAAGCACCTTATCGATTAGCACCGACGGAGATGAAGGAGCTAATGATGCAACTTCAGGAGTTGTTGGACAAAGGTTTCATTAGACCTAGTTCATCACCCTGGGGAGCTCCGGTGTTATTCGTGAAGAAGAAAGATGGAAGTGTGAGAATGTGCATCGATTACAGAGAGCTGAATAAGGGAACAATAAAGAATAGATATCCGTTGCCGAGGATTGATGACTTATTTGATTAGTTGCAAGGTTCGAGCTATTTCTCGAAGATCGATCTTAGGTCAGGATATCATCAGTTGAAAGTAAGAGAGCAGGATATAGAGAAGACTGCATTCAGAACTAGATATGGACACTACGAGTTCTTGGTTATGTCGTTTGGACTAACCAATGCTCCGGCAGCATTCATGGATTTAATGAATAGGGTTTGTAATCCGTTCCTTGATAAATCTGTGATAGTGTTCATCGACGACATTCTGATTTACTCAAAAAGCCAGGAGGAGCATGGTAGACACTTGCGAGAAGTGTTAGAAGTTTTGAAGAAGGAGAAGCTGTATGCTAAGTTCTCCAAATGTGATTTTTGGATTCGAGAAGTCCAATTTTTGGGTCACGTGGTCAACCAAGAAGGGATAATGGTTGATCCAGCAAAGATTGAAGCTGTAATGAAGTGGGAACAACCGAAAAGTCCCACGGAGATCCGAAGCTTTTTAGGATTAGCCGGATATTACCGAAGGTTTATCCAAGGATTTTCTTCGATTGCTACTCCATTGACAACTTTGACCCACAAAGGAGCTACTTATGCTTGGAGTGAGAAGCATAAAGAAGCATTCGAGAAGCTAAAGAAGAAACTATGCGAGGCACCGATACTTTCTCTACCCGATGGAGTTGAAGACATTTTTCTATTTATAGCGATGCGTCTGGGGTTGGATTGGGTTGTGTTTTGACCCAAAGAGAATAGGTGATAGCATATGCGTCTCGACAGCTGAAGGAGCATGAAAAGAATTACCCGACTCATGATTTGGAGTTGGCAGCGGTAGTTTTCGCTCTGAAAATATGGAGGCATTACTTCTATGGCACAAAGTGCAAACTTTTCACTGATCATAAGAGTCTCCAATATCTCTTTAATCAGAATGAATTGAATATGAGGCAACGACGCTGGCTGGAATTACTTAAGGACTACGACTGTGAGATACTTTACCATCCCGGTAAAGCTAATGTTGTTGTTGATGCTCTCAGTCGGAAAGTCAATCTTGAAAGGAAAAGGCCAAGAGCGTTGAGAATTGGAGTTGTATCGACCATTGTGGAAAGTATAAAGAAAGCTCAAGAGGAAGCTTCTGAGAAAAATGACCGAAAGGAGGAACGTTTGGGTAAAACGTTGGTGTTTGGTACAAACGGTCATGGACTGAAGGTATTCCAAGATCGTATTTGGGTACCTAAGTTAGGAGGAATTAGAGATCTTCTGATGGAAGAAGCTCACAAGACCATGTATTCGATTCATACCGGTAGCACTAAAATGTATAGGGACCTGAAACCCTTCTACTGGTGGCCGACGATGAAGCTTGATATTGCAAAGTATGTGGCCGAGTGTGTGACTTGTGCGAGAGTCAAAACACAACATCAGAAACCGTATGGGGGTTTAGAGCCTTTACCTGTGCCTATGGGTAAGTGGGAAGACATTGCTATGGATTTTGTCACTAAACTGCCCAGAACAAAGAATGGTCACGACATGATTTGGGTGGTCGTTGATCGATTCACTAAGAGTGCATTTCATAGCCGCCAGGGAGAAATGGTCTATGGAAAAGCTTGCGAATTCTTATGTGAAGGAAATTGTGGGACTTCACGGTGTTCCGCTAACAATTGTGTCGGATCGTGATAGTCGTTTCACCTCAAGGTTTTGGAAAAGTCTACAAGAGGAAATGGGTACCAAGTTATGTTTAAGTACAGCTTACCATCCGCAGATTGATGGTCAGAGTGAAAGAACGATACAAACACTTGAAGATATGCTGAGAGCATGTACCTTGGAGTTCCTAGGTAATTGGGATGAACATTTACCTTTGGTAGAATTTTCCTATAACAATAGTTTTCACTCGAGCATTAAGATGGCACCTTACCAAGCTTTGTATGGAAAAAAGTGTCGTACGCCGTCTTGTTGGTTTGAGGCTGGGGAAAAGCAGTTTATGGGACCGGAGATGGTTTATCAAACTGCTGAAAAGTTGAAAATTATTAGGGAAAGAATGTTAGCAGCTCAGGATCGTCAAAAGAGCTATGCTGACAAGAAGCGAAGACCGATGACTTTTGAAGTTGGGGATTCGGTTTTGCTTAAAGTCTCGTCGTGGAAGGGACTTATAAGATTTGGTAAAAGGGGAAAGTTGAGTCCAAGTTTTATTGGACCGTTTAAAGTTCTTCAGAGGATTGGGAACCAAGCTTACAAGCTCGAATTACCCGAGGAACTGAATGGAATTCACAACACATTTCATGTGTGTTATTTGAGGAAGTTCACGGGAGAAGTTCCCGATATAATTCCAATTTTTGAGTTGAGAATCGATGAGAACAAAAGGTTGATTGAAGAACCAGAGGCAATTGTTGACCGAAAGACTAAGAAGTTGCGACACAAGATGGTCGAGTTAGTGCTTGTCCGATGGAAACACATGAATGGGCCGAATCTCCCCTGGGAGACGGAGAGTGACATGTTGAGTCACTATCCGCATTTGTTTGTTGATGTGTGATTCTGGGGACGGAATCATTCTAAGGTGGAGAGAATTGTAACGCCTGTGTTTCCAGGCTTGCCATTTTTAGCAATGTAATGGTCTAGGTTAACCTTTGTAACCCGTTTTGAAATAATAAGATTGTATTATTTTAGTATTATGTGTTTTGTGCTTAATTGCTTAATTATGTGGTTTGATTAATTAAGAATAAAAATAAGCGTCAAAATTTAAGTGTAAATTAAACGTGATATCTTTAGATAATGTTGTATTAGTTGAAACAAGGTTTCCGGAGATATAAAGAATGCCGAAATCCGAGTTATAACGAGGAAGTTATGAACTGTCAAAGTTTCGCGACAGAACCGGCAACGTTGGATAACGTAAAAAGTGAGATTTACGTTAAAGCGATATTTAGCCTTAGTGATCTAAACGAGAATCGAAGATCTCGTTGTTAGTATCAAAGCAATAAAAAGTTAGGCGAGAACAGACGTCAAACGAAGAAGTTATGAATTTATAACGAAATTTTCTGTCCTGGCCTATTAAAAATAAATAATAAAAATAAATTCAAAATTAGCCGACAGAGTCTAAACGAAAGTTGTAGAGCGTAGTCTCACCTTTCCGTGGATATAAAGAACGTCGAAAACGGAGTTCGTATGAAGAAGATATGAATTTCCGAAGTTTGATAAATAATTTGTATTTATTTTTAAATCAAAAATCCGGCATTATCCGAAGGGGGAGTCACAGATCTGATCCGAGGTACGCGCCGCGTACTCGAGTACGCCCCGCGTACAACCAAAGTGTTGACACTTCGGATGACGCATGCGATGACGCATTTCGGAAGCAGTACGCCCCGCGTACGAGGAGCTTCCAGCCTCCTATAAATAGGATGCGAGGGTTCCGGGTTCCATTGCTAATTTCCTCTTGTTTTTGTGCCGAAGCTCTGTGTTTTTACCCCCGAAGCCATCCCGAAGCCCCAGTAATATTCCCGAGTCCCGAAGCGAGTCCCGAGATCCCGAAGATCCCGAGAAGTGCGGTTTCCGACCCGAAGCTCTACCCGCGAGAAGTTCGATTTTCGTAGAGATCTTCCAGATCTGCTGAGGATTACGATTTCTGCAAGCCGTAGTGCTGTCCGATCATCTTCTGATCAAGTGAGTGTATACTACCTTTCATAAACGCAATAATAATACAAGTATGATTTGAATGTATTAAGTTTATTGTCGTTTATACGTGTGAATGCGTTGTACTTTCTCATAACATATAACTATGAAGTATTTTATACGAGATACGTGTTATGTGTATATTTTGTTGTTATGTGTGTGAATGTATATTCACTTTCTTCTATCTTACAGATCTGATTGTTTCTATATGAAATACGTGTTATGTGTGTGTGCCTCATCTGTTATATGGAAAATGTATTGATCAAGCATGCTATACAGGTTTTGAAAATATGTATAAAAATGTATGTTTTTATCTACTAATATGTTGGGTAGAACATGGGTAGATAGTTGGTGTGTAATAAACAGATGAGAGGCCTCATTGTTGTTTTGATCCAGTCATCTAGCGGAATTTAGATGACGACCACGGACTTTTCTAGATAGTCCAGTGGAACGCTAGCAGGCTCATAACCTGTAGGTATTAATGAACTTGGGTGTTCATTCGCTGTATTCCATCCCCCTCATGGTTGCCTTATTTGACTTATATTGCCGAGGAAACCCCGCAACATGTGTTGTCACCCCGATGAAAATATTCTTAGATTAGGTCCCTTGTGTTAGTTATTTTAGGGACGTAAAGTGAGAATAACGGGAATGGGTAACTGGGTTATTGTTGGTTGATAATAATTAATTTAATTATTTATTGTGGGTTGAAAACCCTATATGCTCACCAGGCTCCCAAGCCTGACCCACTCAGTTTTATTTGTATTACAGGAAGTGGCGGAAGGGCATGAGATGGATGAACCATCAAGTTGTTTTGTTTACAAGTCTGCATATGTTTATATTTGTTATGTGACTTGTAATGTATTCGTTTATGCTTATTGGTCTGTATCGGAACATGACACCCCGAGTTTTGATTATAATGAAAATACATTTCTTTTATGAAATGCTTCGGTAAACATTGTTTTATCATGTTTTGTTTTTGGGAACAAATTCCGCAATTCTTTCAAATCAAATGGATTTACTCTGAAATTATTTTAAAAGCATAAATGAAAATCGGTCTTTTCTGGCCGAGATTTTGGGGATGTCACAAAAAACCAGTGGTGCGGATTTAATTTTTGCAAAAACCAAGGTCAACGGTGCGGTGTGGTTTCTATCCAAAAAACCGGTCCACCAAAACCGAACCGCACCGCAAAAGTGTATAGTAATAAATCAATCAACGTATATTATATACATGCTTTTTAAAATACTTATAAACGATAATAAATTTATTATATGTTTATTTTGTGTTTGTGTAAGATTATTTGGGTGCAAAAGAAATGTTGTATTGTTAGTCAAACCTACTAATCGATTACATGTAATAAGCTTATAACAAATTAATTCAAAATCAACCAACCTTTAATTATTAATTAGTTTGCTAGAGTATTCACATGTTATATTTTAATTGACTTACAATTTTTGATTATGTAATTTTTTTGTTTTGAGTTGAAAACGAATGGTTTAAAAAAAAACAACACAATACAAGCTAGCTTACATGACATGGTTTTCATTTCTTACAGTTTTAAAAAACGACACGAAAAAACATAAAAAACTGCACCAAATTCTAAACATGGTTTAAAACTGAAACCGCACCGATACAAACCGAAACCGCATTTTAAAACCAAAAAACCGAACCATTGCAAAACCACACCCAACGGTTTTAAGAATGCAAAAACCGCACCATGCGGTTTGCGGTTCGGTTTGGCCTTAAAACCGCACCAAACCGCACCATGCTCACCCCTACACACACCCACTCTCTTCTGACATCTAGAAAATCATTCCACCCCATAATGGCGAGTTTAGAAATTCTAAATTTAAATATAAATATATAATTAACATTTCAATTTTCCTTATAATTTTACTAAAAGCTAATCAATCCTCTTTTAAACTTTTACCCTTTGAAAATGGATTCAATATAAAGTTTAGAGTTTGTGCCTAACAAATATTTGTGTAACACTCACGTTTTATCTTCATCATTAAGTAGAAATTCCATTTTCATCTAGTGTGCATAACACTGGTGTTATGACAACAAATGTTCAAGCAGCGTTACTTCTTCTTCAAGGTAATGCAACTTCAAGTAATGTCCCAAAAATCATGGTAATTTTTGTAAGAAAGAATAAAAAACATTTTCATAAAATCAAATACCACTAGAATAAAAATTTCACAAGTATAGAACCAAAATCAGAGTATTAAAATATAACATCTCCCAAAATCATGAAGATTAATGAATAATGTGTACAATCACTCATTCGCTTTTTCCCGGACCTTAGAAGTACCTGAAAACTATAAACCAAAGCGTAGTGAGTTACCCAAAGTATCACATACAAAACAACACAACCAAATATATAAAATAGCTATGGGTTATCACTAACCCCGAGCTATCAACAACTCATATATATTCATTTGGGTTATCAACAACATGAGCTATTAACAGCTTACATACAACCATTTGGGTTATCAACAACCCCAAGCTATCAGTAGCTCACATACATCATATGATATAAGTAACACTAGGAGAAAACTCTTCTCACATACAAAGCAAAAAACTCCCCAACTCACAACATGTGAAGGCAGAACAACAATCACCTAAAGAGGTCTTCAAAGGTTAAACCTCAGCCTATGACTTAAAACCCTAAAGTTTGACCAAAAGTCAAACCTAATCAAAAGTCAACGATTAAAGTCAAATCTACAGCCACCGTGACGTGGCCAACCTGTGGCAATGTCGTATTGATGCGAAAATAGATGATTCACGAGTTAATTGATCACCATGCCATGGCCAGCCCCTGGTTACACCGTGGTCCATATGGAAAGTTAAATCCTTCATTAAGTCTTAATCTGCTAAAACCAAAGCTCCGGCTCCCTAGAAGGCTTAATCATGCTAAGATGAATTGTAAAAATCATAACTTTATGACCCTACACACTCCATGCAAATTCTACTCAATTTTAGGTAAAAAGGGGAAAATATGACCTTGATTCCTTGCATGGCCTCAAATCACACTTTAGGTTTAGATCTAAATGATGAAACACTCTAGGGACACATAGGATTGATAAAGTTGCAAGCCTTATTAAAAGTTCTTCTATCTAATTCCATTAAAACCATAAAAGGAACCAAAATGCCTAAAATATGTTATATTTATTGTTACGGGCAGGATCCCAGAATCATATTTAGGATCCTTAATGTTCCTGAAGCCTCAAAATCCTTAAAAATATTATAGAATGTTCATTATTATCACTAATATTTCCTAACGCTTATAATGGTTAAATACATCATTCTTTTTCTCATGTGTGCATAATTTGTCAATACTAGACTCATTCGCAATGGAGAATCACTTCAACCAAGCTTAAGACTCGGGAATACCAAGTCAAACAACATGAACATATTTGTTCAAGGATGATCCTTGAAATATCGGACTTCTTTCTGATTAGCTTAGATTATAAATAACACCTGTAAATCGCACACTACACACAATTAGCTCTACCATTACACTTGTACTCATATTAACTTCATCATCTCTGTAACCTCAAATTAAAATCAATAAAAAGCAACAAAGAAAGTGACCATTATTACCTTCCAAGGTTTTATGTCGGAGATCCTATAAAGTATCAAGGGCTTTCCTTGTCTCACTTTGACTATTATTTTGCACTTACATTATCCTAACACCACAACTTCTCATACAATTTGGTTGAATTATACTTGATCAGTTTTCAACCAAAACAATTTAGCACCCATCGTGGGGCCATGGTGATCGAAATCATTCAAGAATCATGTTTACCAAACCAACCTTATCCTCTTCCTCCATTACACCTACTGTGTTAAAAAAAACCTTCCACCACCTCCAAACGGAGCTCCCCAAGAAGGCTTCTGTGGCACCGAAGAAAAACACATCTCCGATCACTACCCTAGGGTTTCAGGATCCTCATGTACTAATTTCTAATAATGAGCTCTTTGCTATGATGAAGAGATTGGACTGACAAATCACTCAACATCAGGAGGACAACAGGACATTATTCAAGGAAATAGAGAGAATAAGGGATGAGATCCACCCCAAGAATCAGCATCCTCGATCTTCCAGCCTAAGATACTCAACTTTGACAATATAGGATCCTTAGGAAACTGCCGGGACATAGGATCCTCAACATCGGCTTTGCTCCCGCTTGGGGTGTAGCTCCAAAAGAGCAAGCTCATGTGATCTAGGATCGCGAAGAAACTTTCATCACTCCCAATAACAAGGAGCTTGGTAACTTTGTGAATAATAATACTTTTACTACTAAATCTATTGATATTGATGCAAGAGTGAGCTCAGTCACAGCCAAAGAACTTTAGCAGTTAAGATAAATGATCTCAAGTGTGCTCGGAGTAGTCCAGCCTATACCGTAAGTTTCCCCAACAAGCCACAGGATCTCAAGATTTGCTCCTACGATTGCTGACACCGAAGTCCCAAAGCACTTATAAACTCCCATCATGAAGACTTACGATGTGTAACGCCCTGTTCCAAATCATTACCTATTTGGGTGTGGGTGATGAAATATATATGCTTCGGGCATTCAGATTTGGTTTTGGAGCCAAGGGGTGTTTTGGTAATGGCAATGGGATTTTATTGAAATTGGATCCGTTTAGGGATTTGTAGGGCAAGTTTGAGTTGATAAAAGTGTAGAGTTTCTCGATACCTTTTCATGGATATAGGGATGGTTAGAATCTGAGTTGTATCAATGAGGTTATGGCCTTCATTATAAGTTAGTGTTTAAGGGAAAACCTTAGTACACGGGGTGTACCAAGTGAGTACGTGGGGGCATACTAATGCGAAAGGATTTATTCCATGCATAATGAGGAGTACACTTAGCGTAATGCGAGGTTGGGATCGGGGTGCGAGACCACGTAGCGCACGAGGAGTACGCTAGCGTACGAGGGTTAGTATGAAACCATACTATTTCGTGTTGTAACCTATATAAGTTTTATGTTAGTCCCTTTGGTTCATTTCTAAGCTAGCCTCCATGCCCTAAGAACCCTAAATCAACGTTGTAGCCACTTGGAGATGTTTCTGAGCTATTTGAAGGCTTTGGTGCATATTTTTCCCTTAGGAAGGAAAGAAGAGAAGCTTGAAGTTTTTTTTTTGTTTAGTAGAAAGGATTTAGATCCAAAATTATCATCTTGTGGGGAAGCTTTTTCAGGTAGCAAGTTTTCATCTTGACTTGTTTATGTCTAGATCTCTTCATGATTGGTTTGTTATGATTTTGGTCTCCTTTTTGGGTCTATGGATGAGTTAGGTTGTTTTAGGGCTTGTTCTTTCAGATCTGAGTTTGTTTTGGTATCCTTGAGCATAAGGGTGCAAGCTTTATGTGAAGATTTGTTTCATGCATGCTTTAAGTAACTTATTAAGTTCCTTTTAAGCTTAAGAGCTTCATTTAGCCATATATGGACGTAAAGTTGGCAACTTTATGTGATAATCCAACTCAAGGAGTTCAGATATGTGTTTTGAGCTTTATCTTAATGGATTAAGTGAAAAATCAAGTTTGGGTTGGATAGGGTGAGTATGTTGGGTGTATAAGCAGGTACACTTAGCGTACAAGCCTCCAAGTGAGTACACTACATGTACGTGCTTGTATGCCTCATGTACTCGGTCTGATTAGGCCTTGTATGTTTGGGCTTCAGTTTGGGCTATATTTTGGGATTGGTTGCTTGGCGCTTTGGTGGATAATCTGAGAATATGTGTTTTGGATTATAGAAAAGTTAATGGGCTTTACGGTAAGGCCTATATAAGAGTTTAGGCCCAATTTGGAAAATTAGGCCATAAGTGGGCTTTGGATGATTATTGGTTTGTGGGCATTAATGATTGCGAGTGTGGAACCTAGTCTTGGACCAAACTAGGTAAGGGGTAAAATGGTTATTTACCCCATATATGGATTGTTAGATTGGATTGGAAACCAATTGTTAATTGGGTGTTATTTGTTTGATAGGATGTGGATTATAGCAGATCAGCAGTTAGAGATTTATTCATGGGTTTAGTTGTCGAGGTGAGGCTCCTCATTGTGCTATGGGTCGAAGACACCAATGCCGACCCATTTGGTTTATGTATTATAGGAAGACTAGGGGATGGTTCTTGGAATTTTCATGAAAGACCAGGAGGTGGCTCCTGACAGATCTATATGCAAGACCAGAGTTTGGACTATGGTAGTTAAGTAGCTAAGTAGTTGTAGATTATATGCTAGTTGTCTTTGTGATGCTTGCATGGAAAACCAGGAGGTGGCTCCTGGAACTTGTTTGTAAGACCTCGGGTTTTGGTCCCTGACTTGGGAAGGAAAGACCATGATACAGCTTGTGGCATAATGACAAGACTATGGTTGGCACATAGCACCTCCTATTGAATGTTGGATATGCATGTTATGTTTAACTCGTATGTTATGTATGCTATTTGGTAGTTAGGTAACTCACTAAGCTTTGTGCTTACATTTATTATTTATGGTTTTAGGTACTTCTAGTTCAAAAGGGAAGGGCTCGGCTTGATCGCAACGCATACACCCGTGTTTTCCGCAAACTTGTGATTTTGGGAATGTACTCTAATAATTGTTTTGTTTTGAAATACTTTTTAAATTTTTTAATAAAGGATAATTGAGTGTTTGATTATATTAAAAATGAAAATAAAGGACATTACACGATGGGGTTATAGATCCTGAAGAATATGTGGCACAATACATGGAAAGAATGAAGATCATCCCCATTCCCACATATTTGAAGGAAGCTTGCCTATGCAAGGGTTTTGGTTCGAACCTCACAGGATCAACCTTGAAGTGGTTGCTAAATGTTCATCCTCACTCTATTACTTCATTTTCACATTTATTTAATATTTTTAACAACCAATTTTCTTGTATCATAACATTCGAAAAGATCACTAGTAATCTCTATTGGGTGGTTCAGGATCCTAACGAATCCCTCAGGGATTTCGTGAACATGTTTGGCAGGGAAGCTCTGAGTATCCTAAGCATTGACATGGCAACTATCGTAGAAGCCTTCAAAATAGGCTTAAAGAAAGACTTTCCTTTGTACAAAGACCATGTAATGACTCCATGCAAAAGAATGGATGACGTATGGAGCAGAGCACTAAGTTTCATAAGGCTCGAAGAAGACGAGGTGATCCAAAATAGGATAAACCTATCAAACTTATATGACAACCCTAATAGAAAGGCTGACTACTCGGTCTAGAGATCCTATAAATCCAAACCTTAGTCCAGACCTGATCATCAAAAGGTTAATGTTCTTGAATATGAAGGGGACAAAGAAGAATTTCCTAAGATCAGTTACTATTGTTTTTATGTGGATGTTTCAGGTTTGATCTTTGCTATGCAGGATCTTGGTGATAAAGCAAGATGGCCAAGAAAGGGAGAAAAGTACACTACATGGAAAGATAATTCCAAATGATGTGCATACCACAAAGACTTTGGTCACATTATGGAAGATTGCATAGCCCTCAGAAAGGAGATTAATTACCTACTTAGCAAGGGATACCTCAAGGAGATCCTTGAAAGAAGAAAGGAAAGATCTAACCTAAAGGACCAGGATCCTCATAAGATCCTAGAGAAACTAGGATCCCCTACTAATGTGATCTCTAGAGAGCATGTGTGGACTATACGAATCTAAACAACGCTTTCCCTAAGCATCCTTTCCACCTGCCACACATAGATCTCATGATAGAAGCTATGGTTAGCCATGAACTGATAACATTCATGGATGCATCAGCAGGGCTCCAACAAATTCAAATGGAGCCATATGACCAATAGGATACTGCATTCATATCCCCAACATGTATATACTGATATCATGTTATGCCATTTGTTCTTAAAAATGCAGGTGCAACATACCAAACGCTAGTTAATGGAATGTTCAAGGATAAAGATGGGGGTACCATGAAGTCTACATCAATGACATGGTGGTAAAATCAAAGAAAGTTGAAGATCACCTCAAGGGTCTTAAAGATGCCTTAAACATAATATAATAGACGAATACAACATGAAGCTAAATCCTTCCAAATGCTATTTTGGAATGAGATTAGGTAAGTTCCTTGGATACATGGTAACTAAAAGAGGAATAGAAGCAAGTCTAGCACAAAATAAAGGCCATCATTGCTTTAAGATCCTCATTCTCAACAAAGGATATCCAGAGACTAACTGGAAGAATAGCAAAACTAAACATGTTCATTTCAAGATCCTCAGAAAGGTGCAAACCTTTGTATGACATATTGAAGAAGAACAAAAGGTTTAAGTTGACTAAATATCACGAAGATGCTTTTCAGGAACTTAAAAATTATTTAAGTTCTGCACCCTTGTTGGTAACACCACTAGGAACTACTCCTCTTATACCTTCCAATATCCTCTAACGTTGTAAATACTGTTTTAGCTAAGGACCTTAACGGAGATCAACATCCCATCTACTATGTAAGTAAAAGTCTCTTGGATCCTGAGACCGGATATTCCCATCGTGAAAACTAATACTTTCATTAGTGTTTGCTTCCACAAAATTAAGACACTATTTTGAAACACATAATATACATGTAAGAACTAATTACCCCATTAAGAGAGTTATGTGAAAACCAGAAATGTAAAGTAGGATGGCAAAGTGGTTTGTGAAGATAATCACTTATGACATCAAATATGAACCAAGAACAACAATAAAATCACATGCACTAGTAGAATTTGTGGCTGATTTCAGTGATGATCTACAACCTGAAGCAGAGTTAGAAAGTAAGGAGCTCTAAAAAGAAGAAAGCATGGGAAGATAAACACTCTTCACTGATGGATCTTCCAAATTTATAGGAATAGGCCTAAGGATTATACTAAAATCAGCACAGGGGGACAGCATATCCCAGACAATCAGCTGTGAATTCAATGTAACCAACAACAAAGTTGCATATGAAGAAACATTTAGGATCCCTGCAATACTCGAAATCATGGATCCAATCCATTGTGGAATATCTCTAGGATGGCATGATCCCAAGAAAAGAGAAAAGTGATAGAGCATTCAAAATGAGGGTCTCATGTTTTGTGATGATCCAAGGAAAACTATAAAGGAAATCCATGGCAGGCCCATACCTTAGATGCTTAGAAGATCGTAAGGTTGTAAAATCTCTAAAAGATATACACAAAGGAGATTATGGCAACCACATCAGGGGCATATCCTTATGCTCCAAGGTATTAAGGATGAGAAATATTCTCCAACAATGAAAAAGGATGTTTTCTTGCATGCCCAAGGATGTGATGCTTGTCAAAGACATAACGACATCCTTCATTAACATGTAGAACCAATGCATGCTATTTGTAACGCCTGGTTCCAGGTATGTATTTAATCTTCCAAATTAATCAATTTTGTAGAGCAACTCGACCCCAACGTATCGTGTTAAAATGTTATGGACCGCCTGTTTTAAGTGACCAACTCGACGAGTTAGGATGCCTCAACTCGACGAGTTGGATGGAAGAAACGAAACCCTAATTTCGGGGTTTTGCACCCTATTTAAGCAACTTAAGCCCCATAAGTTGGCCTCATTTCCAACCTCCACTATCCTAAACCCTAACCTCGAAACCCTAAGGCATTTTTGAGTGATTGTGAGCCATTTTTTAGTGTGTTATGTATGTTTGAAGCCATTGGAAGAAAAGGGAGCAGGGAGATACAAGAAGGAGTTGCTAGATCCAGAATCCTTGCTTCATTTTTGTCATCTTTCTGGTATAAAGTCTCAACCTTGCTTTGTGGTTACTTAGATATTCATCGTAGTATACTTTTGCTTGTTTTTGTCCAAATGAAGTGGTTATTAGGAGTTGGATGTCCCCTTTCGACAAACCCTTTCATATCCAAGGTCTTAAGGAGCTTTCATGGCACAAAGGTGCCAACTTTATGGCCGTAAGAGCTCCATGCACATTTTATGTCCTTATTTTGTCCCTTTAAGCTTCATTTTGCCATGCATATGAGTAAAGTTGAAGACTTTACGTGACCTTTTAGCCTTTAAGGTCCAGATCTATGTTCATGAGCTCTATCTTGAAGATATGGTGGTTTTGGATTAAGACATAAGCCTTTTAGGATTAGGGTTCGAGATTAATGCCCTTGGGGTAGTTCCTAATAGGTAAAGTTGTAAACTTTACCCTTCTAGATGTATTATCGATCTAGCTCTGAAGGATATGGCTTCGGTTTGAAGCATAGTGGCTTAATACATTAAGTGGGTTGGCTAATCGAAGATCTCGATGAGTTCTTAAGGGAACTCGACGAGTTGGGTAGGGTTTGTCCCGATTCTGTTGACCAAGGGAGGGACTTGACAAGTTAAAGGGAAACTCGATGAGTTGGATTGATATATCGTGATTCTGTGCTTGATGGAAACTCGGTGAGTTGTGGGATAACTTGACGAGTTGAGTCAACTCGAAGCGTTGACTCCAAATTTGACTTTGAATTTTTCCAAGTTTGAACTTTTATGGGTTTTCAAGTATGGATACGTATTTAAGGAATTGTTTCTATTTAGGGGCTGAGTAGAGCAGTTTTTAGGGCCGGGGATTTTATCTAGTTATCTTTCAGCATTCGAGGTGATTTTCCTTACTGGGTTTAGCGGGTTGAAGGCACCAAGGCCGACCTATGTTTATTTTATGTTGATAGAATGCTAGTTGTCTTTGTGACTCTTGCATACACTTCTGCTTTATGCTAGTGGACTAAGGTCCGATGTTGGGCAGAGGCCGATGACTATCTGTATGCTATGTATATTATCTGTGTATGTGTTTATATGCTTTCCAAGCTCATTTTGATGACCAAGCAGGGCCTAATGAATGGACGGGGTTCGATGACCCGACGGGACCTAATGACTCAGTGGGGCCCACTGTATGTTTGGTATGTGATATTTTGGGGGAAATCACTAGGTTTCGTGCTTACAGTTTTCAGTTTATGTTTTAGGTACTTTTGGTTTCATAGGGAAGAGCTCGGGATGACTGCATCATACACACCATTGGATTCTGCAGTCGTTGTTTTACTCTGATTTTATGAGAATTAATACATTTGTTTTTAATTGAGATGTTTGGATGTTATTGGAATCACTATTTTATCTAATTTTAAATGAAAATTTTTAGGAACATATTTTTGGATGTTTCAATTTGGTATCACAGCCTTGGTTTGAGGGATTCGGGGATACTCTCGGGTGTGTCTGAACTGAAACAAAGGACTTGGTAAATATTTCAAAAGGAAAAATTATAATAAAAAAAGATTTCTAAAAGAGAAAAGCGTGTGGTGGATGAAATCATCCGAGCTCAAGTAAGTTATCCCAAAATACCCATGCATGTTTATATATGATAGGAATTATGAATTGTGAATCATATGCTAGTGTAGGGCTAAGGATCTAGGGAGATGCCTTTGTATGTTTGTTATATGAGCTTATAGATTTGCATGCTAGTACTGATCAGTCAGTGATAGGATGGCCTGATTAGGTTATGCTCAGCTTTGTTTACTTGATGTTATAATACTATTTGCTTTGTGCTTTTAGGAGTTCTTGTTAATCTCAGCTAGTTAGTAAGCGAATATGGTAAGTTCCATATTATGGAAACTCAATAATTTCAGAAGGTTAGGTTTAGCTCTAATGCGCAACTCTTGTTTGAGTCCAAACGTTGTAGGGAGAGATCTCTCATTCGAAGAATTATCTAGTTTTCGTAATATGTAATTGTATTCATGAGCTAGTTAGAGGTAGTTAGCATGAGTTCCTTCTACAGCTGATGGCGGAGAGTGGTGTGGAGTCTGCCCTAGGAGAGCCTAGGATGGGATTTAGTACTGAGAGCCCTAGATGTGAGGGATCTGTTGGTTATAGAGTAACTTGGATGAGTGAAGGCACTTATTGAGGAAAGTACGAATAGATCTAGAAGGTAGTATGGGCCCATACTACTAGAAGTAGAGGATCCGTACTTGATTCAAGGAGGGCTATAATAAAGACAGGGAGCTTGTGTAGTTATGATTTCCCCGATATACATTGATGCTTATTCTGATATTTTATTGGTCTATTTTCAGTATGGTGGTATTGAGAGGCAGTCCAATGGGTAATTCTGATGTTGGGGAGGGATCAGACTCGGGTTCTGGAGTCGGGCAACTTGATGACCAGACGAGGGAGTTCATCTTATCTGAGATTACACACAACATCCTTGATCAGACTCCTGTGATTTTTGGCTTGGTCAAGGAGCTCATTCTAGAGCTTCTTGATGAGAGATTGAGAGCTTTTCGTGCTGAGATTGTGGCTTTGATTGGGGCACACTCTCTGAACTTCAAGGAGTTTTAAGCTTGTGGAGCGCCAAACTATCATGGGGCTAGGGACCCCATTGGGAGTAGCAGGTGGTTGGAAGATGTTGCCAATGCCTTCAGTACTAGTTATTTTCGCAAGGGGGACAAGGTCAGGCTAGCATCCTACCTCCTGAAGTACAGGGCTCATGATTTCTGGGAGGAGGGGGCATGATGTGGGAGGTGATGCTATTTATTCGATGACTTGGGGTGATTTCTCCACTAGGTTCCGAGCCGAGTTTGCACCGGTGATCAAGGTGCAGTAGTTGGGGCGAGAGTTTCAGGATCTCCGTCAAACCACTGAGATGGTGACGGAGATCACTGCTATGTTTAGGGAGAGGGCCCTTCTGGTTCTGCGGTATGTGGCGAATGAGGAGATGAAGAAGGCACGATACCACAAGATTTTGAGGAGCGATATCTGGTAGTTTGTGATCCGATCCAGCTACAAGACCCTGGAAGACATGATAGTGAGGGCTAGAGAGAGGGCGATTGATTTGTAGATGGAAAGGAAGAGGAAGCCAGATTCTGCTGTGAGTGTTGAGGGGTCGGGCAAGAGGCCCAAGGTATCTGATTCCAGGCTGAAAGGCCAACAGGCCGTAGCCGCTATGGTAGGTGCATCAAGGTGCACGAGGGAACATGCAGGGCGGGTGGTTCTGGCTGCTTCATGTGCGGACGAACTAGTCATATCAGCATAGATTTTACTACTACCACGCATCACTTCAGTATCTGATCTGATTTGCTTTCAGTGCAATTAGAGGGTCCACAAGAAGGCCCATTGTCCGAGTTTGGCTATGGCAGGACTAATGTCAGCACCTGCTCCTACAACATTGAGGATTACTGATGGTCATCAGGGTCGAGGACATGCGCCAACATCGAAGAGCAGGGTATTCCAGCTGACGGCAGAGGAGGCGCGTGCAGCTCCCGACGTTGTGACGGGTATGTATCTTCTCCTTATCTCTTTATTTATATTGGATTGCTGCTTATATTTTTGTGTTTCATTTTAGGATCGTTCCTCATGAACGGTATCTCTGCCTTGGTATTATTCGATTCGGGGGCTACCCAATATTTCATATCTCTTGCGCTTAGCAAGAGATTTGCTCGAGCTCCAGGGGAGCTGAATCACCCTCTAGATGTGGAGATTGCTGATGATAGGACGGTCAGGGTCGCGAGGGTTCATCGAGATTGTACTCTACAGTTGTTCAGTGAGCAGTATCCAGTGGATTTAGTTCCTATTCCTTTGCGTAGGAACAAGTTTATAATGGGAATGGATTAGTTGAGCCCCAATGGGGCATTGATTAACTGTGAGCAGCATTTGGTATGGGTTAGGACCCCATGTGGGGTAGAGTTGGTGATTCAAGGTGAGAGACCACATCGTGGGCCGATTATGTGTTCTAAAACGAGGGCCAGATGCTACCTTCAATAGGGTTGTGCAGGTTTTGTCGCATATGTCATGAATACCTGGGATAAGGGCAAGGCAACCATAGATGATGTGATGGTTATGCGGGAGTACCCGGATGTATTCCCGGAGGATTTTCCTAGGGTACCACCAGAGAGGCAGGTGGAGTTTAGGATCGAGTTAGTTCTAAGTGCGGCTCCGATAACCAAAACACCGTATCTGTTGGCCCCTCCCAAGATGCAGGAGTTGTCTACAAAATTACAGGAGCTGTTAGATAAGGGATTCATTAGACCGAGAAGTTCACCTTGGGGAGCCCCGATTTTGTTTGTGAGGAAGAAATACGGATCCCATAGGATGTGTATTGACTACCGGGAGTTAAATAAGGTAACGGTGAAGAACCGTTATCCACCCTCGAAGATTGATGATCTTTTTGACCAGCTTTAGGGTGGATCTTGGTTCTCCAAGATTGATTTGCGATCAGGCTATCATCATATGCGAGTCAGGGATGAGGACGTAACGCTCGCAGATTCGGGCTAGTCAATTTAGAGACAATAAGCATCAAAAATGAGTTTTTTTTATCGAAGATTATTTAGAAGGATTAATCTTAACCAAGTTACAGTATGTGTTACAAGGATTCCATACATATAAAGAACGCCAGAATTCGAGTTATAACGAAGAAGTTATGACCCATCGAAGTTTCGCGACGGAACCGACATGGCACCGGGAAGCATAAATAGTAAATTTACGATAGAATGAATTTTAGCCTTAGCAATCTAAACGAGAGTCATAGAATACGTTAAACCAAGAGCATCCGTAAAAAGAACATCCAAATCTGACTTCGTATGAGGAAGTTGTGACTTTTTGAAGTTTCGGCTTAGCAGTGTACAACTCGAAGTTTGAATATTGAATCGAGCAGCTTTTAGCCAACACAACCTAAAAGAGAATCGGATATCTCATTAATAGTAGCATAACGATAAAAAGACAAATGAAAACGGAAGTCGGATGAAAAAGTTATGGACTTTTAACAGACCAATCTTGTCCCGGCCTGTTAAAAATATAAATTTAAAATAAAGTCAAAATTAGCCGATGGAGTCTAAACGAAAGTTGTAGAGTACGTTCCCGCCTACGCGTGGATATAAAGAATGTCGAAAATGGAGCAAGTATACGAAAGTTATGATTTTTAGAATTCGGAAAGTAAATTTGCGAGACTTGTTGCGAAGATGGTGACGTGGCCGAACCACAGTCATTCGATGAAGGTCTCAGAACTCGCTTCGGATGAAGACACATCGCATTTCGGAACGCCCAGCGTCGGACCTCGGAACACGCCATGTACGCCTTACCCTTCCTCGGTCCATCTTTGCCCACATCGCACCATCGAAACCCTACCACGTGCCTCGTACGAAAGCAGCTGGTGTCCCTATCCAAACTAGACCCCGCATAGCGCTGCTGTATGCCTAGCGTACAACCAAAGGCTCGCGCCTATAAATAGGCTGCGAGGGTTGCCGAAGAAATCACACATTTTCCACTTCTCTCTCTAAATTCTTTCTCTCTCTAAGATCCCTAACCCCCCTAAAGTCTTGGTAAACCCCTAGCACCCGAAGGAAGCCCCGAGGCTTCCAGATCCCCGAGAAAAGGGTCTTTCGGTTCGGAAACGCTGCTCCAAGCGAAGCGCGGTTTTCGAGAAAACCCATTGTAAGTGAGCTACGCCTACGCTATTTTTAATTAGGGACGGGCAGCGAAAGTGGGTACCTGCTTTGGGAACCAGAACCGCCTCGGAACTGTCGGTCCTGGAATCGGAACTGCCTTAGGCAGTTCTGATTCCGGTTCCTAAAGTCTCGGAACCACCTTAAGTGGTTCCAGTTCTAATTCTCATTTTTAAAAAATCGATACCTGTTGGATACCTGCCGATTCCGGTTTGAAGCAGTTTTTTGAAGCCACGAAAAGGATGTCGGGAACTTTGTATGTTATGACTAATATGCATTATCATTACATATTAGATGTACTTGCTTCCTTGTTGGAGTGGACACAAGATGATGATATCAATATTGTTCTTATGGGTGATCAAATGCGGAAAAAGTTTGACAAGTATTATGGAGACTTTGGAAAAACAAATGAGATGGTGTTAGTTGCGGTTGCACTTGATCCAAGGTATAAGATGAGGTTTGTGAAGTTTTCTCTAAGAAAAATCTATCCTTTAGACTTCAAGAAGGTTGAAGAACTATATGCTCAAGTGTTTGAGGTTTTGAATCAACTATAATCGTTGTTTTAATGTTTCTTCAACGGGCAAGAATGATGGTTCTAGTTCTTCTCAATAGAAATGATAATGATGGTCAAAATTTTGATGGTGTGGTTAAGAATAAGCAAATGAGAAAAATATATGATGAGTTTTATGAAAATGATGTTGAAGATGCTATGGAAAAATATGAATTGGAGGAATATCTTGATGTTCCACCCGAAAAAAATGAATAATGAAACATTTGATATTTTGAAGTGGTGGAGTGACAAATGCACAACATACAAGGTGTTGGCATCAATGGCAAAGGACATTCTTGATGGGTTTTGGTCATAAGAACATCCTATGTGCTCATACAAACCCTAATGCTTGGATCTAGGTTTCTCCATTGTACATGCAAGTTATCCAAGACTATAAACCCTAATTCTAGCATTCAAGTAATCATATTAACATGATAATAGATTTAAGATCATACCTTGATTGTTATGTAGCAATAACAATCAAATTCCTCCTTGTATTGACTTTAGAAAGCTTAGAGTCACAAATGTCACTCCTCTAATGGTTCACAAACACCATAAGCAAGAGGATGAAGAGGAGAGAGGATGGAGGCTGCCCAAAAACGTGTGAAACCCTAGAACAAATCTTAGCCATGTTTTTGGGTCATAAGGGTTCTATATATAGTGAGGCTATTAGGGTTATCTAACAAGGAAACCATAATTTGGATGCTTAAGCCCTAAGCAACCCATAGATTCCTTTAATTAAAGCCTTGGACGATTTCTTATGGGTTTCCCCATAGAATTCGTCCACTCCTTAATATAAGACAATCCGTAGCCCAAATTGCAATTATCTTATAGTTACAATTCCAGTCCCTTAAGTTTAATTAATCTATTTTAGTCACAAAACTAATTACCAATTAATTCTTGACTAGTATTAATTAAATAATATGATTTCTCCTTTAATATATTATTCTCATAATACATTAATAAATCATATTTAATCCTTTCTCTCCATAATCCATCCTATCAAGTTGCTTTGGTGAAGGCAACCCAAAAGGACCATGCACCATCGGGTCAAGTACATACCAAAATAGTTATGGACTTAGACACTAATCCAACAGCCTCCCACTTGGATAAGTCTAATAACTATTAAGCGTATGACTTCAGATCCTGATCTGCAATCGTAGCTTTCCAAAGCCGCTGTCAACTCTGATCATATCATACACGCGTGTCCTTAGATAAGGGATCATATATTCCTCCATTCTAGATATCGTATGAGACATGATTTCAAATCATCCTCTTTGTACTATTTCTCGATTTCCGATTTATGACGACTGACTAATTGAACAAATCAAATTAGCCCTATCCCGGCCGAGCATTTACGTTTCTCATCACTAAACCATCGAGGGGCCCAAAGATATCGCTTTTATCCTACTTGGGATAAAAGGAACGGATAAACTTTGATTCAATGCTCACTTGCACTCACTCACCAAATCACACACAATAATATGTTTTATGACACCAAGTTACTAGTGCGTTTACATATTATCAATGTGCAACCGATTTGCAAGATACAACTCACACATCTCAGTTTCAAAAATATAACACGTTATCGTCTCACCAATCACTCGTGATACAATCCATGGAGTGATGCAAGTGAGCGTCGGTTTGATCCTATGCTGAAATTCATATTCATAAGCACTCATGAATGTTGCAGCAAACATTTACTTATGTCTAATACTCTTTTAGACAATCCACACTCCAATTCACGACAGTCTTCATTCATACCTACTTCCAACATATGAACGACTGTGGTCCGTTCGAATAATTTGACTGTTCTAAACCAATTAAATTATTCAGGAAGTCAAAACATGCAAAGTGAAACACAAGGATAATACTAATCCCATATGGCCTCAAACCTTTGAGACTAAATAAAACACCTTTTATTTATCACCATATTGATTACTCATTATTTGTTGTTTCGGGTAATCAACTTTTTACTTGAATTATTACAACACTTGTCCCATGCTCTTAGCATGCACACAATGTTTACCTATGAATCTTACTTTGTGAAATAGATCATATGAATACATTTCCAATCATACTCATTTCACAACTCCAAATCCTTTTTCATAACTGTAAGAATATCAAATTCTTGCTACTTATAGAATATGCTAGATTCTAACATTTTATGCAATGATCCTTTCGTAATGTCACTGCAGCAAAGTCACAAAGACTATTGCCAATGATATTACAAAGTCCTCTATTGGAGATTGTTACAAGACAATTCCTTAGATATGATGTCTCTCACTCAAAGTACATTCCTTTGAACATCCTTTTTCATAAAAGTTTCTAATCTAGACATAGATTTTCAATATTCAATTCCCAATATGGACACGTTTCCATATTTTCCATATGATAACTTATTCTTAATAGAATATTATCTATTCATAATAATGTCGATATGGTCCATCCAATATGGAAACATTTCCATATTTTCCATATGACAACTCATTCTTAATAGAATCTTTTCTATTCATAATAATGTCGATATGGTCCATCGAATACCATGCTTCCAACTACTCATAAGCAACCAATCCTCATCGAACTTTGGATTGTCCTTTGATAGTTGTTTAATTATTTTAGTCAAAACCGATTCTAGTCCATTTTCCCTCTAAATGCGCTAGACATTTGGAAAATTTTAGAATGGTCAAATATTAAAGCATTTGCAATCGATCCTATACCCGAAGCGTATGGGACACGATGCATAATGTTTTATTTTCTATGTTCTAAAAATTCGAATTGTGAAGAGGAATGCCGTAATCATAATCGAAATTTTAAGAACACACTATGTACCTTTGACTAAATTTATTAACATTTCTCGACCTAAGCCTTTAGATTTGAAATGAAGCATAATATTCTCTCCCTTAATTATAGCAAAACAACTTTACAACCCTTACCACTTTGCAAGGTATAACTCTTGTTTTCTATAATTAATATTGCCAACTAGCAATACATGCCTTAATAATCATACAATCATAACATTTATGCTCCCACTATCATGATGATTATTATAAAACATAACACTTATGCTCCTACTAGCTTCGACATGTATTCATAAACATCTTAACTTTCAGAAAAACAATACCTATTGAATTTCTTAAATCTATGTTTCTAGTACTTAATGCTTTGATAATATTTTATCAAGGCCTCTTAACCTTATACACCTTTTCCTTAGATAGTTCATATGTGTGTCTAAACAATTAAGAATAATTGCCAAACCTCACAATTCAAATCATGGAAAGGGATACCGTAACCATAATCGAATTCGAGAATGCAATTTTACAATCACTATCTTCTTAAAATCTTTCTTTGTGAAAGCATTTCCTCACGATCATTTTTCATGAATGAGGAAATCTTATGACACTAAGATTTAAACGGTGTATGTGTTCCTATCCATGTGAATTTGTTAAAACCAAAGTTTACGACAAATTCAAACTCATATGGACCGAACTTTCTTAATCTTGATTTCTTGCCTTATGGTAGCACAGCTGCTCACCACGTCATCCAAGTAGTTAAGCAGCTCACCTTTTCCTATCAATGTACCTTTCATTGATCAAGGTGCCTTGCCTTTTATGCGTTCAAAATGAGAACTCATAGAACTCACATGCATAATTAACTCAATTGGAAACAGAACAGAAACAAAATAATGTCAACACGATAGGTTGTAAACCTCAAATCGTGTGCTAGTGATGATCGATAAGGTTTATTTGATTTATTCTTGAAACTTTTCAAGACCATTCAGACTCCCACTGACTCCTTGACATATAAGATTCTCTTGTCAATAACCATTTCTTGACAAACAAATATTCAAGAGTTAGTGTAGTTTTTATCAAAACACTTCATAAATTTGTCCTAGTTGGTCTTTGTCTTATCCAAGACGTCACAACTTTCCACATTTGATGAATGTTAAAAACCTTCTTAATACTTGTCACTTATTGCCACAATCTTAACTTTAAGACTTGTTATTGGAACGAAGTATGATTGACTTTTTGATTTAACCATTTCTTCAATTCTTGATTCCTCTTCTTAGACATACAATTGTACTAAGACTCACTTAGAGGATTGAGATATGATTGTTAATCATTAAGACCTATCATATAGCATAAAAGGTACGCTCCCTTCTTCTTAGAATGGAGAAACTTTTATCTTTCTACCTACTTGATTCTTCTTATTCGTTTTGCTATTGATTTAAAATTTTCCAATCAATTCAGAATTACACTTAATCTTATGAGTATAATCATATTTACTAAACTTTTAGTAAACCATGACGAATATCTTTGTTATTCTTGTGGTGACCTTGATCAACACACAACTTTGTGTGCTCGATCTCCTAGTCCTTCACTTGACACTTTGTCAACGAATTAGTCTAATTTCCAAATATGAAATTTCTCATTCATCATGCAACCAAGTAGCGTGATTCCAAATTTCTGTCCAATTGAAACTTGGGTGATGAGAAACTCTCCCTATTTGGTAAATTCTCGACTTTTTCCATAAACACCATAAATAAGAATCATATACATTTGTTGTAGAAACATCAATTTTCATAACGATTTCATTGCAAGGAAGTAAACAAATAAATAAGTCAAACCAAATTTTATTTTATTTATAAAAGCAGCGGAAAACATTTGTCCTTACAATTCAAAATCCATTGAAAACTATGTATTTCAAAAGGAAAATTTCTAACAACTCTATCATAACTATCTAAGCTCAAAATCTAATCTTCAAGTCCATGCGATCAAGATCCATTTCTTGTGATTAGATTCATCTTGCTCTTTCACCAAGCTTCCTTTCTTTTCACCGATCCTGCAAAAAACATTCAAATGCAATCTTATCACATCATGTATTTTGAATCAATGAATAGGAACTTAACAAAGTTAGATAGTGGATTTTACCTGAAGCGTAGTCCTACTCTTTGACTCTCCCATCTTTGGAATTTTCAGGCTCTTGGGGAAGACTTCTATCCAACGCCCTTTCTCTTGGCAGCAAACGCAGGTCGCTTCTCTAAGAACGTCCTCGGAAGCATGGTCATTTGACTTTCCCAACAAATACGCTCCATTGCTTCGCCAAATCATTTCTGATTCAGCAACAATGAGCATGTAAGTTAGGTCAATGAGGTTGTCGTCATGATCCATCATATAATACTTTCTTTTGAACTCATTATATGATTCAGGAAGTGACTACAAAACCCAATTTATAGCCAACTCATTCGGGAACGACACACCCAACATTATCAACCTATCAATGTGTGATTTCATTCCTAGAACGTGGGCAGACACGGGTTTACCATCTTCATGTTTCATTTCCAATAGGGCTTTAGTGATGTTGAACCTTTCAATTCTTCGATCTTCTGGGTTAGGGAGAACAATTGGAGGAGGTGGAGGAAGTGAAGCATGATATCTTGTTCCTAGATCGAATCGTGGAATACCATCTTCATGTGGAATGCTTGTTCCACGGGATTTGACAAGACCATAGTTGTCGAACTTTGACATCTACAAAACAGGAGAAAACGAATTCAAGTTAGTTGATCGATTGAGTCCTTAGTAAATTACCCAAATCAGATATTAAGGCTAGGACCCAACATAATATGCTACAACCTAGAAAAGGGATGCCATAATCTAGTTGCAGAATATTTGAAGGTAAGTGAATGACGATTCACTAATTTCCACCATGAAAAATAAAAGGAAATTTAAGTTTTAAACCTATGAAAACTCCTAGATCCTTTGAAATTCATTGAATATTTCAATGACATGTTTAAATCTCGATATGCCCCTCTTTTTTGTGACTGGGATGCCGAGGATCACAAAGAGGGTGTGCATAACCATGCAAACTTACATGGTGCCCTCACATGTTACAGTTACCTATTCGATGTGCCGGTAAACCACACACGCTCCACCGAACTATGACAAACATTACGTCACCCTTTGCTACCTTTGCTTAGAACCATTTAGTGTACCGGTAAACCACACACGCTCCACTAACGTCTTCGCAAGGGCACAAAGTGTAATTTCATGGAATTGCATCAATTCACTTTTGCCTAAGTAACTAAGATTGGGAATTTGAAAAACATTTAGTTACTTTAGAAATTCATTATACTTATAAAGGAATGCTTCATCCTATCCTACCCGTTCGGCTAACGACCCTCCACTAGTCAAGAGTGCGGTGGGTAAGAGTGGATACCCATTCAATCGCCATTTTATAGGCAATTTCCTTAAACACCCCTCATAGACCAGCTTCGAGAATGAGGCCTACTAACGGTAAGACTGACTTTTACTCATACATATATATAATGTTAGACTTTTAATATTATATATAGTATAGGGTGTATTTTATACTTTTAAAATACTAGGTGGTCAAATTTAACAATTATACTTTTAATTCAATCAAATTGTAAACCTAAACTTTTATGGATTTATTAAACCTCTTTTAATTATACACCTTAATTAATTAATAAAACCACAAGGGTGTGATTTGAACTTTTCAAAACATTACTAGGGTTTTAGAATTTAACATTCCTAATTAAACCTTTTAATCAACTTTTAAATTCCAAAACTTTAGGGCAAGTTTGGAAACATTTCAAAAACATTAGGGTTTAGAATTTAAATATACATCAAAATTAAACTTTTAATCAAAATTTAAATTCCAAAACTTGAGGGCAAGTTTTGAAACATTTCAAAACATTAGGGTTTCAACTATTTAAATTTCAAAACAACAAAAACTTTGGGTTCAAATTTAAACTATAAAACCTATAGGGAAAAATATGAAACTTTTCATAACAACAAGGATCAAATAACAAATAATCTAAATTAACATTTAATCACATAATTATCCATATTTGATTTATTTAATAATTTCTTATCTAAAAATTTACCAATTTAATCAAAATAATTAATCAATTATCACAAAAGGAAACAAATATTTTATTAATTGATAAATATCTTCAATTAGATCAAGAATATAGTCATATATATCAAAAAATCGGATTTATATTGATCTAATATGATAAAGGCAAGTATCTCAAGGATAAACAACAAGAAATCCCGAAAATAGCTCCATCTGACGCTCAAACTCACCGAGTACCCCCATGGACTCGCCGAGTAGGGGCAACTCGCCGAGTCCACAGTGGGACTCGCCGAGTCCATCATGCAAAACCACAAAAAACGAATTTTTTCAACATACAAGGCATCAATACAATAGAAACCAATCTAGGCTCTGATACTACTGATGGGTTTTGGTCATAAGAACATCCTATGTGCTCATTCAAACCCTAATGCTTGGATCTAGGTTTCTCTATTGTAGATGCAAGTTATCCAAGACTATAAACCCTAATTCTAGCATTCAAGTAATCATATTAAAATGAGAATAGGTTTAAGATCATACCTTGATTGTTATGTAGCAATAACAATCCAATTCCTCCTTGTATTGACTTTAGAAAGCTTAGAGTCACAAATGTCACTCCTCTAATGGTTCACAAACACCATAAGCAAAAGGATGAAGAGGAGAGAGGATGGAGGCTGCCCAAAAAAGTGTGAAACCCTAGAACAAAGCTTAGCCACGTTTTTGGGTCATAAGGTTTCTATATATAGTGAGGCTATTAGGGTTATCTAACAAGGAAACCCTAATTTGGATGCTTAAGCCCTAAGCAACCCATAGACTCCTTTAATTAAAGCCTTGGACGATTTCTTATGGGTTTCCCCATAGAATTCGTCCACTCCTTAATATAAGACAATCCATAGCCCAAATTGCAATTATCTTATAATTACAATTCCAGTCCCTTAAGTTTAATTAATCTATTTTACTCACAAAACTAATTACCAATTAATTCTTGACTAGTATTAATTAAACTATATGATTTCTCCTTTAATATATTATTCTCATAATACATTAATAAATCATATTTAATATATTATTCTCATAATACATTAATAAATCATATTTAATCCTTTCTCTCCATAATTCAACCTATGAAGTTGCTTTGGTGAAGGCAACCTAAAAGGACCATGCACCATCGGGTCAAGTACATACGAAAATAGTTATGGACTTAGACACTAATCCAACAATTCTAGCCATTCCACTTTCTACTGTTGCTAGTGAGTCCACTTTTAGTACATCCGGACGTGTGGTTGATGACTTTCGTAGTAATTTGCTTCCAAAGACAGTGGAAGCTTTGATTTTTACTCAAGATTGGTTGAGGGTATCATATGTTTGTATTGACCTTGAACAGTTACTGGAAGATGTGGAAAAATATGAGGAAGGTAATATGGAAGATACAGTTTTATTTTATGTTTCTTGTATAATAATTGTAACACCCAAAGTTTTGAAGGCCAAGAAAGGAAAGAAAAGCCCTAATTTTAAGGGTAGACTCAGTGAGTCCAAGGAGCAACTCGGCGAGTCCAAGCGGGATCCGGGTCGAGGAGTAAGCAACCGACTTGGCGAGTCTAGTCTGAACTGGGAAAACCCTAATCCCGAGAGTTGTACCCTATTTAAAGGGATTTATGTCCCTCCCTCAACCCCCATATCACCCTAGAGAACCAGTGCACCCTTGATTTCGTAAGAGCTTCCATTATTTGAGAGATAAAGCTTGGAGGAAGGAACTTTGGGGAAAGGAACTTGAAGATCAAGTGGGTTGATTCAAAGGAGGAGGTGTAGATCCGAGATCTACTTCAGTGGTATTCATCTTGGAGGTAACAAGCCACTATTTTTCCCTTCTTTGCACCTAGATCTATGTGTGTATTTGGGCATTCATGGCATTAGAGTGACCTTTTGAGCTAGGGGTTCAGATATGAGGTTGTTACCTTAGATCCATGCTTATTTTGATCTAAAGCCCCGTAAAGTATCAGCCCTTGAATGGATTTTGAAGCCAACCGACTCGGCGAGTTGGCCAAGGTGACTCGGCGAGTCCAGTCTGAACTGGGAAAACCCTAATCCCGAGAGTTGTACCCTATTTAAAGGGATTTATGTCCCTCCCTCAACCCCCATATCACCCTAGAGAACCAGTGCACCCTTGATTTCGTAAGAGCTTCCATTATTTGAGAGATAAAGCTTGGAGGAAGGAACTTTGGGGAAAGGAACTTGAAGATCAAGTGGGTTGATTCAAAGGAGGAGGCGTAGATCCGAGATCTACTTCAGTGGTATTCATCTTGGAGGTAACAAGCCACTATTTTTCCCTTCTTTGCCCCTAGATCTATGTGTGTATTTGGGCATTCATGGCATTAGAGTGACCTTTCGAGCTAGGGGTTCAGATCTGAGGTTGTTACCTTAGATCCATGCTTATTTTGATCTAAAACCCCGTAAACTATCAGCCCTTGAATTGATTTTGAAGCCCCTTGGCCTTAAACCCTAGTTTATGGCATATTTTGCCTAGATCTCCTTCTCTATACGTAAAGTTTGCAACTTTACATGCGGAATAGGCTTGGGAAGGGTAGATCTATAGCTTGGAGTCCATGCATGACTCAAAAGTCCTCTGCATGTAAGGAGAACTGAAGGGACTCGGCGAGTCCTTTGAGTGGACTCGGCGAGTAGCATGAAATTGTGGAGAAACTCGACGAGTGGGATGAACAACTCGTCGAGTTGTATGAAGATTGCCTTGTACTCGGCGAGTCTGTTCTTGGACTCGGCGAGTCAGGTCGCGGAACCCCAAACCCTTCGAGTTAAGACTCGAATCAGTGAGTCGGGTGGAGACTCAGTGAGTTGGACAAGTCAGGACTCAGAAATCGGTAGACTCGGCGAGTCATGGACTGACTCAGCGAGTCGAGTCGCGAATGGAAGGAATCTTATCATTTTGAACTCGGCGACTCAGTAGGGTGACTCGGTGAGTAGGGTTGACCTGGAAAGTTGACTTTGACCAGGACTTTGACCTTGGACCAGGGTTGACTTGGTTGTCTTTCGGGGGTCAGTTAGACTCAGTGTTGCATTGATATTGGTAGTTCGGGGAGCAAGGGGAGCAGGAGTTCCGTGAGTTGTCGGGCAGCAACTAGTGAGATCATCAGCAAGTTCAGCCAGTGCAGGTGAGTTTCCCTTTTGTGAATGGGTCTAAGTCCACAATGCCGGCCCATGTAGTTATGAGTAGAAGACCCGGGGTTTAGCCCTAGGCACAATATGCTAGTATGAGTTTCAGGACGAGGTCGAGTAATAGCGGGCGGGTGCCCAAAGAATTGTTTATATGATAGTTTATACTTGTTGTCTGTGTGATACATGTATGTGCCTGGTAGGGAGGTGAGTGTCGACGAGGTCCCGTATCTCACCAATAGCAGAGTGTGGATGGGGTTCCATATCTCATTAGTAGCAGAATAGGGGCGAGGCCCAAACTAGAACAGGAGTGAGAGTGGGCTAGGCCCGTACCTCACTACCATTAGGAGCGTGGACAGGGTCCCATGACTCATCAGTAGTAGGACATGGGCGAGGCCCAGGATAGGTGAGGCCTTAGGACAGAACCAGTTGCATGTGTTAGTTATGTGTTGCGAAATGTTTATGTGTTATTATTTGTTGGCGGGCGAGGTCCTATGACAGGCGAGGCCTAAGTAAAACAGATCTGTGTCCGAGCGCGGCTCGAAGCCAGGCGGGGCCTGGAGCGGCGGGGACGTTGAAGCGGGCGAGGCCCAAGGTAGGGGGCGTGGCCCAAGATGGAGGGCATGGCCCAATATGTGCAGTATGTGGTTATGCATGGTATGTGGTAGGGTGGGGAACTCACTAAGCTTCGTGCTTACAGTTTTCAGTTTTGGTTTCAGGTACTTCCGGTAGCGGAGGGAAGAGCTCGGGGTGATTGCATGGCACACACCATAGATTAGACAGCCTAGGAATGTTTACTCTGATAATAAACATGTGTTTTGAAAAGTTATACTCATATTATGTTTTGGAAATGATGATTTTACTTTGAGTAGTGAATTATTAAAAGAAATTTTTGGTCTTAAATTTTGGGTTGTTTCAAGTTGGTATCAGAGCCTTGGTTTGAGGGATTCGGACATGCTCTCGGGTGTGTCTGAACTCAAACTGAGGAATTGGTAAGGAAGTTTTCAAAATGGAAAGACAGTTTTGTAAAAAGAGTTTTGAGAAAGAAAATGGTTTTAGAAAAGTAAAAAGAATTCAGAAAGAAAAGAACTTTGACAAGAGAAAAGAGGTGTGGTGCATGCAATCAACCAAGCTCAAGTAAGTACCCCAAAATACCCATACGAGTTTATGATTTGATTATTAGTTAATAGAACAGCATGCTAGATTAGGACTAAGGATCTAGGGAGGATTCCTTATGTGCCTATTATATGTGCTTTTGATCTGCATGATAGTGCTGAATAGTTAGTAGTAGGATAGCCTGATTAGGTTATGCCTGAGTTTATGAGCTATATTGCATGCTAGTTAAGATTCTTGCTATGTGGATATGATTGCTTGAGTATGTTATGGTTAGACTTTCCCTTGTCTGAATGCTGCTTGCTTTGTGCATTGTGGGATTCTAAGTGATAGGAGTTAGTTATTGGGTGGATACGTCACGTCGCATGTGATTAGGGTTGAATAATCTCAGAGTGTTGGATTTGGTCCTATTGCGCAGCTCTTGTTTGAGTCCAACCGTTGTAGGAACGAGTCTTTTACTTGAAGGATTATATGAGCCTCGTCACATGTGATGGTATCCAGGTAATGGCTAACTGGCATTGCAAGGAGGCCTTCAGCAGCTGAGGACTGGTTTGAGTCGCGTCAAAGGTTTCCCTAGGGTAAGCCTACGATGAGGTAGTGCTGGGAGTAGTAGTAGTAGAAAAGGGACCTGGTGGAGTCAAAGCAGTTCTTGAGGAAAGTACGGATAGATGTGGAAAGTAGTAGGGACCCGTACTACTGAAAGCAGAGGATCCGTACTCGATTTGGGAAAGGCCGAGACAAGACCGGGAACCTGGTAGTGAGTATGTTTGGTCTCGCGGCAGTGAGGAGTATTCTGATAATGGCTATGTTATATGTTTCAGTATGGTGACATTGCAAGAGGGACGAGCGGACGGATCAGGCGCCGGAGAGGGATTGGGCTCGGGTTTGGGGGCCGAGCAGCTCGAGGAGCGGATGAGAGAGTTGATATCAGCCGAAGTGACGCGCAGTATTCTAGCTCAGACTCCTGTGATCTTTGGCATGGTCAAGGAGGGTATATTGGAGATTTTGGATGAGAGGTTGGGAGCCTTCCGTACTGAGATGATGGCCTTGTTGGGAGCGCGTACCTTGACATTTCGGGAGTTCAGGGCTTGCGGGGCACCAGATTATCATGGGGCTAGGGACCCCATCGCTAGTAGCAGATGGATGGCTGATGTTGCCAACGCATTCCGTACGAGCCGGTGTCCTGAGGAGGACAAGGTCAGACTCGCTTCCTGTCTTCTGAAGGACAGAGCGAGGGATTGGTGGGAGGAGATTGGTCATGCTTTGGGTGATGATGCCGCGTTGGACGTGATGACTTGGAGTGATTTCACAGCTAGGTTCAGAGCGGAGTTTTCGCCGATTATTGAGGTGCAGCAGTTGGCCCGGGAGTTTCAGGATTTGACGCAGACTACTGAGACTGTGGCGGAGATCACCGCCAAGTTCAGGGAGAGAGCCCTTCTTGTTCCGCAGTATGTTGCGGATGAGGAGATGAAGAAGGCACGATATCATGAGATGTTGAGGGATGACATCAGGGAGTTCGTGAGCAGGTCCGGTTGTAAGACACTGGAAGATATGATTTCTCGGGCCAGGGAGAGGGAAATTGATTTGGAGCAGATCCGGAAGAGGAAGCCCGATGAGGTTCAGGTAGCCGCGAGTTCAGGCAAAAGGCCCAAGGGATCGGATTCAAGATCGAGGGATCATCAGGACCGCAGTCGATGCGGAAAGTGTGGCAGGACGCACGGAGGCGCGTGCAGGAGTGGTAGTGGTGGTGAGTCTGGTTGTTTCAGGTGCGGTCGGACTGGTCATTTTAGCAGAGATTGTACTATTACCATCACCCAGGGATCAGACATGATATGTTTTCACTGCAATCAGCGGGGCCACAAGAAGGCCTAGTTCCCCAGTTTGTTTTCAGTAGGACGGGTGATGGCACCAGCCCCTGCAACTTTGAGGATCACAGACGGCCGTCAGGGCCGTGCGGAGGCGCCTGCAGTTAGAGGCAGGGTTTTTCAGATGGCTACTTTGGATACGCGAGCAGCGCCGGACGTTGCAAGTATGCGACTTCCGTTTCTAGTTCTTTTATTTTGTGCATGATTATATTGTTATGGTTCTGCATCATTATCTGTATGAGTATTTTATTTTAGAGCGGGTTGACTATGATCGAGTTATATGCCATCTGCATACCTTGGATATTGGTTAGTAATTAAGGGATGGGTTGTATCGAAGAAGGTTACCTAGGGTGCAATATCTATAGCATGCCTTGGAGAGACTCAGTATGTCTCGCTAGTTCGGAGTCGTATAAGTTTTAGAATGGTCAGGTTAGACCCTTAGCTATGGTAAGCTTGGGATTCCTCAGCGGATTGATTATGATAGCAAGGATTGGGATTTCTCTTCATTGAGCATCGAGATGTAAGCAAGATCGAAGTGGGGGGAGAATCCTCCGAGTGTATAAGGGTAAGGGCACGCAAATCCAGATCGGGTATATGATTTCTGAGAAGGAAAGGAGGTAGTTCAGCATTTGACGGATTGATTAGTTCAGGGTTGGGAGTTTGAGAACTTCCCCTCAGTTCATGCGTGTAAAGGGTAATGGTGAGTATGTGGTTCGGATTCAGGTTAAAGGGTCGCATGTAGGACTCATGTGAGTCGGAATGGAGATCTTGAGGTAAAATAGCAGGAGATGTTTTCGTGTTAGCAGTTAGTGGTGGAAAGTGATGTAAGACTACGGGGCAGCCGTAGCATTCACTCGCAGTCAGTGGTGGAAGTGTTGTCAGACTACGAGGCAGCCGTAGCATTCTGTAGTAGCTTCGTTGGCGGAGTCAGGGCGAGGCCCTTATCTCCTAGCATTCAGATAGGGATCGGGAATGGGGAATGGATGAGAATGGTATGGAGTTGCCTGTATAGCCATTGAGAGATGAGACCTTGGAAGAGGCCGCTCTAGGATATAGTCGGGTGAGACCCATGGGCAAGGCCCGTATGAGGATAGCAGTATAGGTGAGACCTGAGAGCAGGGTTGCTCAATAGTATGGTTGGGTGAGACCCGTGAGTTTTAGCAGCACAGGTGGGACCTGGTAAGGATCTTAGTGTCTAGATAAGGGGATCGGGGATCCTAGGAAATGGTATTGCTAGCATGTTAGAATAGATTGAGCAGTATAGGTGGTGGAAGTATCTTCAAATGCTGCTGGGAGTGACTAGTGGTTGTGCTGGGTCAGTAATCGGTGAGAGTTGGTAATCCATATATTGATAGGTTGGTAGGGACCAGGATGGTCTCAGTTCTTTCGGAATCCAGATAAGGAATAGCAGGATTTCTAGTCAGTAGCAGTGCGGGGATGCAGAGTATGGTGGAATTCAGTTAGTTGATCGTGGGGTGCTCGACACCGAATGATAGTAGAAAGAATGCCAAGTGGATACTGGAAATGATGACCCGTACAGAGTAGCGGGAGCAATAGATTGGGTAAAGACAGGGTCTTCACAGTGGCAGAGGAGATAAATGGTTATGGAGCGTTGCCTCGGGAAGGCAAGGAAATCGCGCAAGGAAAGAAGGGGTGAACCCCTATGTTACAGTACTCGGAGAATACCATGAAGATTTTCGGTTGAGTAAGTTGTGTTTCCAGGATCTTCAGGGACGGGTTGCACCCGAGATTATTACTGGTAAGGATTGACGTTAGTCTGAATTACTAAGCAGAAGGCCAGCAAAGTTAGGTAGCTGGTGTTAGAATGGATGGTGGGGCATTGGAAGCAGATCGCCGGCAGTAGAGTATAGTAAACTTCGAGGACGAAGTTTAGTTTAAGTGGGGAGAGTCGTAACACCCAAAGTTTTGAAGGCCAAGAAAGGAAAGAAAAGCCCTAATTTTAAGGGTAGACTCGGCGATTCCAAGGAGGGACTCGGCGAGTCCAAGGAGGGACTTGGCGAGTCCAAGGAGGGACTCGGCGAGTCCGAGCGGGATCCGGGTCGAGGAGTAAGCGACCGACTCAGCGAGTCGGCCAAGGTGACTCGGCGATTCTGGTCTGAACGGGGAAAACACTAATCCTGGGAGTTGTACCCTATTTAAAGGGTGTTATGTCCCTCCCTCAGCCCCCATATCACCCTAGAGAACTTGTGCACCCTTGATTTCGTAAGAGCTTCCATTATTTTAGAGATAAAGCTTGGACGAAGGAACTTTGGGGAAAGGAACTTGAAGATCAAGTGGGTTGATTCAAAGGAGGAGGTGTAGATCCGAGATCTACTTCAGTGGTATTCATCTTGGAGGTAACAAGCCGCTATTTTTCCCATCTTTGCACCTAGATCTATGTGTGTATTTGGGCATTCATGGCATTAGAGTGACCTTTCGAGCTAGGGGTTCAGATCTGAGGTTGTTACCTTAGATCCATGCTTATTTTGATCTAAAACCCCGTAAAGTATCAGCCCATGAATTGATTTTGAAGCCCCTTGGCCTTAAACCCTAGTTTATGGCATATTTTGCCTAGATCTCATTCTCTATACGTAAAGTTTGCAACTTTACGTGTGGAATAGGCTTGGGAAGGGTAGATCTACAGCTTGGAGTCCATGCATGACTCAAAAGTCCTCTGCATGTAAGGAGAAATGAAGGGACTCGGTGAGTCCTTTGAGTGGACTCGGTGAGTAGCATGAAGTTGTGGAGAAACTCGACGAGTGGGATGAACAACTCGTCGAGTCGTATGAAGATTGCCTTGTACTCGACGAGTCAGGTCGCGAAACCCCAAACCCTTCGAGTTAAGACTCGAATCAGTGAGTCGGGTGGAGACTTAGTGAGTTGGACAGGTCAGGAGTTAGAAATCGGTAGACTCGGCGAGTCATGGACTGACTCGGCGAGTCAAGTCGCGAATGGAAGGAATCTGATCATTTTGAACTCGGCGAGTCAGTAGGGTGACTCGGCGAGTAGGGTTGACCTGGAAGGTTGACTTTGACCAGGACTTTGACCTTGGACCAGGGTTGACTTGGTTGTCTTTTGGGGGTCAGTTAGACTCAGTGTTGCATTGATATTGGTAGTTCGGGGAGCAAGGGGAGCAGGAGTTCCGTGAGTTGTCGGGCAGCAACTAGTGAGATCATCAGCAAGTTCAGCCAGTGCAGGTGAGTTTCCCTTTTGTGAATGGGTCTAAGTCCACAATGCTGGCCCATGTAGTTATGAGTAGAAGACCCGGGGTTTAGCCCTAGGCACAATATGCTAGTATGATTTTCAGGACGAGGTCCAGTAATAGCGGGCGGGTGCCCAAAGAATTGTTTATATGATAGTTTATACTTGTTGTCTGTGTGATACATGTATGTGCCTGGTAGGGAGGTGAGTATCGGCGAGGTCCCGTATCTCACCAATAGCAGAGTGTGGATGGGGTTCCATATCTCATTAGTAGCAGAATAGGGGCGAGGCCCAAACTAGAATAGGAGTGAGAGTGGGCTAGGCCCGTACCTCACTTCCATTAGGAGCGTGGACGGGGTCCCATGACTCATCCATAGCAGGACATGGGCGAGGCCCAGGATAGGCGAGGCCTTAGGACAGAACCAGTTGCATGTGTTAGTTATGTGTTGTGAAATGTTTATGTGTTATTATTTGTTGGCGAGCGAGGCCCTGTGACAGGCGAGGCCTAAGTAAAACAGATCTGTATCCGAGCGGGGCTCGAAGCCAGACGAGGCCTGGAGCGGTGGGGCCGTTGAAGCGAGCGAGGCCCAAGGTAGGGGGCAAGGCCCAAGATGGAGAGCGTGGCCCATTATGTGCAGTATGTGGTTATGCATGGTATGTGGTAGGGTGGGGAACTCACTAAGCTTTGTGCTTACGGTTTTCAGTTTTGGTTTCAGGTACTTCCGGTAGTGGAGGGAAGAGCTCGGGGTGATCGCATGGCACACACCATAGATTAGATAGCCTGGGAATGTTTACTCTGATAATAAACATGTTTTTTGAAAACTTATACTCATATTATGTTTTGGAAATGATGATTTTACTTTGAGTAGTGAATTATTAAAAGAAATTTTTGGTCTTAAATTTTAGGTCGTTTCAATACTTAATATTCTAATTTGAATTTTTATGTTTAATTTCATTGCAGAAATCAGTTGCAATATGGAAGATGCACATGGAGGGAATTAGTAGTTGCTGTTTTTGATGTTGGGATGTTGTTGTTTTTGCTGCCTACTATTGCTATTTGCTATTTTATTGTTGCTGTTTGGTGTTGTTTTGCTGTTTTTTGCTTGATGTTTTGCTATTTTTTGCTTGTTGTTGGTGCTGTTTTGCTGTTGCTGTTTGGCTATTTTGTTGTGGTTCTTTTGTTGTTTTTGTGCTGTTTTGAAACTTGATAAAAAATGTTTGCTGTTTTGTTGTTGCTGTTTTGACTTTTGTTATTGCTAAAAATTGTCATTAAATTGTCATTTTGTTATATTACTTGATAAATTCCAATTGTGTTGGCATGGTGTTTTGAGATCATGTTTTTATGATTATTTTAGTTTTATATATTACAGTCCTAGTCTCTTATTGTTTATAAAAGTTTATTTCAATGAAATGTATACAATAAAAGATGTAAATTATCAAGAAATTGGGTACCCAGAGCCGGAACCGGTTCTAGAGGTTCCGGGAGCGGTTTCAATTTTCTAGGAACCTATGTAGGTGGTTCTGGTTCGAATACCCAAAAACTAAGAACCACCGGTTTCAGTTCCGGCTAAAATAGGCGGGTACCCGGTTATGCTTATCCCTATTTTTAATATACTTTCTAATTAGTTAAAGTAACATTATTAGGACCTTAAAATAGTTATTTTGGCTATTATTATGAGTTATATAAGAGTGTTATTTAACGCTTATATAATAGTAATAATAGCTAGACTATTAATTAGTAGTGGTTAACGTTAGACTAAACCCTAGTGGTATTAATACTAGGTTTTGTGAAGGGAATATTGTTTTGAGATAACAAAGTGCTATCCGAGTACCGAATCACCGTCTTAACAAGTAAGTGTATAGTTACTTTCATCTTATACGTAGATATGAAGTATTCTATATAAATTACGTGCTATGTGTGCATATTATATGTATACTTGCTATCTATGTTGGATGAACGATGTTATACATGTTTTTAATGATTTAAACTCTATATGTATTTTATATCTACAAAATGTGTTGGGTAAAACATAGGTAGATGTAATAGTTGTTGTGTGATAAAATAATGAGAGGCCTCGATGTTATTGATGATCTAGTCATCTAGCGGAGTATAGATGATGACCATAGACTATTCTAGATAATCCAGTAGAACGCTAGCAGGCTCGTAACATGTAGGTGTTTATTTGAACTGTGTTCTCACTAGCAGTACTCCATCCCCCACATGCTTACCTTATTTGACATGAATTGCTGAGGAACCCCCGAAGCATGTGTTGTCACCCCGATGAAAATCCTTATACTAGTTCCCTTATGTTAGATATCTTAGGGATGTAAAGTGAGTATAACAGAAATGGGTAATCGGGTTTGTTTGGTTGATGAAAATAATAAACTTATTTACTGTGGGTTGAAAACCCTATGTGCTCACCAAGCTCCTAATCCTGACACGCTTAGTTTCTTGTATTACAGGTAGTGGCGCATGAGTGTAGATGTTTGGATGAGAGAGAAGGGATTATAGGCCTGTAAAATACGAAATAAGGTAGTAAGGATTATGTTGTATTGTTTATCCTTTTAATCTGTATCAAACATGACATCCTGAGTCTTTTAATGAAATACATTTCTACGGAAATGCTTTGATAAATCTTTATCATATATTGTTTTGGGAACAAATTCCGCAACTCTTTTATTTAAAATGTTACTCTGATTTTTAAACAAAGCAAAAAAAATCGGTCTTTCCTGGCCGTGAAAATGGGGATGTCACAGAGGATTTGTACAAGAAAACTTTTCGGACTCGCTATGGCCATTATGAGTTCGTGGTGATGCCATTTGGGCTCACCAATGCTCGTTCCACATTCATGGATCTCATAAACCACGCATGAAGACCGATGCTAGAACGGTCTATGATAGTCTTTATCGATGATATATTGGATCTCATAAACCACGCTTAGTTTCTTGTATTACACGTAGTGGCGCATGAGTGTAGATGTTTGGATGAGAGAGAAGGGATTATAGGCATGTAAAATACGAAATAAGGTAGTAAGGATTATGTTGTATTGTTTATGCTTTTGATCTGTATCAAACATGACATCCCGAGTCTTTTAATGAAATACATTTCTACGGAAATGCTTTGATAAATCTTTATCATATATTGTTTTGGGAACAAATTCTGCAACTCTTTTATTTAAAATGTTACTCTGATTTTTAAACAAAGCAAAAACAAATCGGTCATTCCTGGCTGTGAAAATGGGGATGTCACAGAGGATTTGTACAAGAAAACTTTTCGGACTCGCTATGGCCATTATGAGTTCGTGGTGATGCCATTTGGGCGCACCAATGCTCCTGCCACATTCATGGATCTCATAAACCACGCATGAAGACCGATGCTAGAACGGTCTGTGATAGTCTTTATCGATGATATCTTGGTTTATTCCAAGACACAGGAGCAGCACGAGGAGGACTTGAGTGAGGTGCTGGAGGCATTGAAGAGGGAGAGCCTTTTCGCAAATTTCTCCAAGTGTGAGTTCTGGTTGCGCGAGGTGCAGTTGCTGGGACACCTTGTCAACCAAAAGCGTATTCTGGTCGATCTGGCCAAGGTCGAGGCCATGATGCAGTGGGAAGTTCCAAGGTATCCATCTGAGATTTGGAGTTTTCTTGGTTTGGTGGGTTATTATTGGAGATTTATCTAGGATTTCTCGAAGATTATTGTTCCATTGAATCGACTAACCAAAAAGTCAGTGACATTTCGTTGGGGGACTGAGCAGCAGGTAGCTTTTGAGATTATTAGGCAACGATTGTGCTAGGCGTGGATTCTGACCCTGGCTGAGGGTGTTGATGATTTTGTGGTCTATTGTGATGCTTTGATCACAGGTTTAGGTGCATTTTTGATGCAATGGGGGCGTGTGATTGTTTACGCCTCGAGGCAGCTAGAGCCTTATGAGGCGAATTAGCCGATGCATGATTTGGAGATGGGGGCGGTGGGTTTTTTCCTTAAGATTTGACGGCATTACCTCTATGGGGTTCGTTGTACTATTTACACAGACCACAAGAGCCTGGGGTATTTGATGGACCAGCTGAATCTAAATATGAGACAATGTCGTTTGTTGATGTGGTTAAGGATTATGATTGTGAGATCCTTTACCATCCGGGGAAGGCCAATGTTGTGAATGATGCTCTCAGTCGCAAGGCGGTCGCAGCTCTGATCAGGGATAGATGTTTGAAGATGACAATGATTACTCCATTGCTGGATCGGATTCGGGAAGCTCGGGTCGAGGCTATGAAGGAGGAGCGCCAAAAGTGTGAGAGAATTGTGGCTCAGGTGGCTTCCTTTGATTATGATAGCCATGGATTGTTAACTGTACATCGGAGGGTCTGGGTTCCTTATTGGGGTGGTGTGCGCCAAGTTCTGATGGAGGAGGCTCACAAGTCGAGATTCTCCATTCATCTTGGGGCGACGAAGATGTATAGGGATCTTCTCCCTGATTATTGGTGGCCCTGCATGAAGCAAATATAGCATGGTTTGTGGAGTTGTGCTTGACTTGTAGGAAAGTCAAGGCGGAGCATCAGCAACCTCACGAAAAGATGCAGCCGTTGGAGATTCCCATGTGGAAATGGGAAGACATCATGATGGATTTTATCACAAAGCTCTGTAGGACAGCGCATAGTGGATTCTATTTGGGTCATCATGAATCGATTGACCAAGATCTCACATTTTATCCCAATCCAGGAGAGTATTTTTGCAGAGAAGCTAGCCGAGATTTATGTCTAGGAGGTGGTGGCACGTCATGGGGTGCTGGTATCAGTAGTTTCAGACCGAGATGTTCATTTTACTTCCAGATTTTTGAAGCGGTTTCATGACGAGATGGGTAGTCTTCTCCATTTCAGTACAACTTTCCACCTGTAGACCGATGGTCAGAGCGAGTGAATGATTCAGACTCTTGAGGACATGCTGCGTGCGTACGTATTAGATTTTGGTGAGAGTTGGGATATGCATCTTCTGTTAGAGGAATTATCGTATAACAATAGTCGCGTCTAAAGGAGTTGGTATGTAGTATGTACTAGTTGATTCATTAGATTAAACCTACGTTTCATATCATTATTTCTAATAATAGAAAGTCATAAATTTAGAAAGATTTAATGAGTCTAATTGCTTGAGGTGCAATTTGTTTAGATGGAAGCCCACCTGCTTACCAGCTTGATAGAGGGTTTGGAGATGGTGTCAATAATTGGTTAGTTCACATACAGGTCTGTCTTCCTTAATTTGTTAAGTACTCATGACTCTCTATTTTTATTTTAATAAGAAAATGTTCTTAACTTAGAAAGAACCTGTATGTATTGCTTTTCATGAAGCCCAAATACTCGGTGGTCAATCAAATCTCAATTTGCGCATTCACTATGATAAGAGAAGCATATTTTTATTTGCATAAAGTATACATGTGTTACGTCTATACAATGTAGTCATACAATCTAGCAATGGTTATACATCATGCAAAGCACCATAGCATATATACATGGGTTTAGGCGATAATATGTTTCATCTTATCGAGAACTTCTTGATTTCCCTAATTTGTTGCTGATGAAGTTGAATATCCCACCATCCATTGTTAATTTACCCAATCTTTCATGGTTGGATCTAAGTGATAAAAAGCTTAAGGGACCCAATCCCGTGTCTAATGAAACAGCCCCTGGTCTGGTCTTGACAGGTTAAAGAATGCTAATTTTTTCCGATCAAGGTAGTGATTCTCATTGGATTTACAAGGAGCGAGGTAATTATTGGACAAACTTTTTATGTTCTGTAGCTCTTATTCTCACCTAAAATTCTATCATAGGGGCCATAGTAAGGTCATGTTTGATGCAAAACATTTTCAATACCTCACTATTTTGATATTCAATCTTCCATTCAGGCAAATGATTCATTGTACTTTCACTAGAAAATGATTGTGTTGCCCTTGTGTCTTTTATCTTTTGATTAGCTAAGGAGTTTAATTTGTATATGATTACTTTGTTTTGTTTGTAAGGTGGTTTTGATGGTAACTCCATGAAGGTATCTGAGTTATTGTTCAACAATGGGTTCAAAATCTTCAGAGTATATATCCATTTTCCAAATCCAAAATCCTCATTGTAAAAGTCAACACAACTACTGGATAAGGGCTGCCATTTTCGTATTTACCCTGGGCGAAACAAGTTGCAGAGTAAAGTGCATATGCAGCACCCTTACGCATACAACACTTTATCCAGACAAATATTATCACCATTCAAGACTTAATTGGAAAAAAGAAAGAAACAACCCTTAGTCTACTTGCAGTTATGTTTTCTGTTCAAAAATTATGAGAAAAATGACTACTTTTTGAACAATGATTTATTCACTAGTGTTTGGCTGTTGATGGTTCTGAATGGGATAACCAACTTAAGAAGCAACATTAGAAATGTCCATCATCGATTCAGATACTAAATAGAAGACAATGTCTCAAATTGGGAATAGATTCAGTTAGTTCCACTTCCTCCAATCAATTGTCATTTGTCCTCTTTGTGAAAAAAAAAATCAAAAATGTATGTTTGATTAATGATGATGTTTCCTCACTTTCTTCTTACAGTCATTACTAGATGCGGATAAAGTTAATGCTTCACATGTATCACCATGTGACATTGTTGCTGTCATTCGTCCTACTACTTACAAGTCTGGGATTGCGCGTGAAGAATTAGATAAAAAATATGTGATGAAAGACAACTTTGAGATGTCATTATCAGTTACATTTTCTGAAAATGGAAATGAAACCAATATCTATTTAGGACGTGTAACACCTTCATCACGAAAGGACCTACATGGTTTGTATATATTTCAACCAAAATGCAATTCCCATCCTCTGTTTCAAAAAGATGGAATTTATACATTCACCTTTTCCATTGTGAATAACATTGAATTGCTTTAATGTATATATAACCACATGGCTTTACAATCATATGATTTTGTTAATGATTAGCATTTACATATTTCTATCATAAGAGAGATTCAAGATGTGAGATACATGTGGTGAAGGTCAAAATTGAAGCGTCGTGTAAGGTCCACAAATGGGCACATTCCAAGAAGCTTCCTGATTATAATGTTACGTAAGAAAAATATAATTTATGTGTGCATTTTTATAAAATCTAATACCTCATATATATGTGTTTCACAGGTATTTACCATTTCAACTGATGAGTTTTGACTTCAAGGGTGTTGATATTCTCATAGGTTCATACTTCTAACATTTATATTTATATTTGTTATGCAACATGAAAGTATTGGTTTTATCAAGTCAATTTCTTAATATATTAAAAGAATTTGTGGTGTGCTATAATAGATGACAAGGCTGCTGGACATTCTAGAAATGGTATTCTGTTCAAAGATAGTACAATCATAGATGAAGATATCGATAGAATCATTGCTAAGGGAGAAGAGGCAACTGCAGAACTTGATGCCAAGGGGTCGGATTAACCCAGCCCCAACCCCTGCCACCAATGAACATGAGCCCCTAAACCCAGACTCTGACCGTGGTTCACCTGTTATGAAGAAGCAATGAGTGAGCCTCAGCCAAGGGGTCGACTTAACTCACCAAGTACTCGACTCCAGCTTATGGCAACATCCGATTATGTATGGAATGTCGGTTAACAATCAAGATTAAAAATTAGGCTGAGCCAATTGAAATTGGAATTTGTCCCAGGGAGATTGTTTTCTACTTTGTGCAGTTTCTTTATAGAAATATATATATATATATAATATAATTTATGTTTCATTAGGTGGGATGGGTTTGGGTGTGGAAATACTCTTAAAACTTGTAATTCATGTTATGATGCCAAGATAGATTGGAAAACAAAGCACAGAACTCCATTAAATGTGTGAAGTAAGATTCTTATCTTAATTCATAAAACAATAGTCTTTTTATATCTTTTCTTTTCTTTCTTCTGAGCTCTCATTGGCCAAAATCTGTGAGATACTAATTCTTTTATTTATTTATTTGTAAATCCCATCTCACCTTTTAGTTTTTGTGTTTTTGTTGTTGTTGGTAGCTTCAAAAATAGTCTACACCAGAAGACATTGATAATTTGGATGATGTGGATGCAGTTATAAGCTACATGCCACAAGATTTCAGAGGAACATTAATCAGACAACAATAAGAAAGGTCTGAAATAAATAAGCAATCAGAAGTTGATGCTTTGGTAAATTTAGGTGGTACCATACGTGACAATGGATTGTATTTTTTGTATCTAAATTTGTTTGTAAATTTTTGTTACAACTTCTATTGATTTGTTTTATATTTCCATAGAACGATTATTTGTATGACATTAAGTTTATGCAACGGATTCTATTTTTTGTATATGATATTTTATTTTCTAATATGAAACATTAAATAAAATTTAATTTGAAAATAAGTAAATCTATAAATAATGTTTTTTTAAACATTTAAAATTATGATACGCAAAAACGTGTGTCATATTCATTTACGACATGGCCTTTCTTGACAGGGGCTTTCTTGATACGCATTGCGTGTCATTAACACGTGCGTCGTAAGGTTACGACACGCGAATGCGTGTCTTCTTCCTTTATGATAGGGCCTTCCTTGATACGCATTGCATGTCGTAAACGTGCGTTGTAATTGCGCGTCGTAAATGCGCGTCGTCTCTCTTTATGACAGGGCCTTCCTTGACGCGTATTTACGCGTCGTCTAAGCCTTTTATGACACGCAATGAGCATCGTAAAAGGTTGTTTTTCTAGTAGTGCTCATTTATCAAACGTAATATCTTGACCATGTTCGGGATCCCTGCCGATATCATATGCGATAACGGATCCCAGTTCATAAGCAAGAGGACTAGAAAATTTTGCAACATTTAGGGAATTAAAATGATAATGTGCACTCCTGTTCATCCTCAAGCTAATGGTTAAGTTGAATCCAACAACAAGATAATCATCAACAGTCTAAAGAAAATGTTAGATGAGAAGAAATGAATATAGGCAGAGGAACTTGATTTCATCCTATAGGAAGATAGGACCACTTCAAAAATAGCCACTGGCCAAACTCCATACTCCTTGGTGTTTGGAACAGAAGTCGTGATCCCTACTGAAGTAGTGCTCCCAACGGCAAGATACCAATTGTTGGATCAAGAGAAAAACGATAGTATCCTACCCCATGATCTTGACATTGTCGATGAACTTAGGGATCTTGCCAGGATCCATATTGCTACTCATCAACAAAGCACCACTAAAGCATATAACGGGAATATCAAAGTCAAAAGATTCCATGTAGGTGACTTGGTCCTTAGGAAGACATTCCAAAATACAAAGGATCCCAATGAAGGAAAATTGACACCTAAATAGGAAGGACCATATCCCATTGATTCAAAAATAGGAAAAGAGGTATATTTTCTAGCTACCCGTGAAAGGAGCATTTTTCCAAGATCCTAGAATGCCATTCATATGAAAGCATATTTGATGTAGGTTCTCTCTACCCTTTACTTATATCTGATTCATTTATTTACTCTTCTAAAAACAATTACTAACTTAGTCATTGGTGGGGCATTAGCCAAGCTAACGCCCACCCTAAGCTAACTTTTGCTATGTGCAGGAACTCAAGGACCCTGACACACAAGGATCTTGAAATTCGAGGATCCTAGCACTCAGGGATCCTGATAGAAACATCGTTCTATGATCTTAACGATTGTAATAGGCAAATATCATAGCATCTATGAATAGAGACTGATCATCTCTACTAAGATTAAGGGTAGTTAATCCCCTCTAATGTTTAAAGAGTTAATTACCTCTTTCATATGATTTAAGGTTTCTACACCTCGCTTGGACTCATGAAATCTTACTTTCGGATGTGAATAAGGGGATCATTTAACGATTTAGTGACTTGGCAAACCTCTTATTTTTAAACATATGTTGAGATCCTGATGGTTAAACCTATGGTTTATAACACTAAGGTGTTATCTTAAGTTGGGATTATCCCTAGTAATTTGCTAAGGTTTATAACATTGATGTGTTATCTTAAGTTGGGATTTTCCCCAATAATTTCCTAAGGTTTATAACACTAATGTGTTATCTTAAGTTATGATTTTCCCCAGTAATTTCCTAAGGTTTATAATGATAACGTATTGTCTTAAGTTGGATTTTCTTCACTGATTTGCTAAGATCCATAAACATTGTCATGTTTTCATAAGTTGGGATTTTCTCCAAGGAATGTCTAAGGCTTGTAGCATTATCATGTTACAAACACAGATCCTTCGTGGTCATTTTCTAATTTGGGTTTATTCCTAGATAATTCCTAAGGTGGGATCCTCCCCGGTTTGCTAAGTAAAAGCCCAACAAGGATCTTTTAAGATGAACTCCTAAAGCAAGGATCCTTTCATATGTAAACTTTCGGATCCTACTAAAGGAAACACACCTTTAAAATTCTCTTAACTCAAAAGGTTATAAACCCTAAAGAGCACCAGGTTCTATCCATCCTTCACAAATTATTTTTTTCCTACGTCATGTTTGAATGTTTAATGTTCAAAAAAATCTTCAGTATTTTAAGATCCCAAATTGATGACTAACTATTTTCATTTTGTTTAGAGTTCTTATAAAATGTGAGTTTTTTAGGATCTTGATTATCTAAGGCTCCTCAGAAATCCTATTACTACAACCACACAAGACAACCATGCAACCAGGAATATAAAACAACCATAGATTAAAAAAGGGTTATCGAACAACCCCACAAAAAGTGAAATATTGTCTTACATGCCCAAAATATTAAATTTGTTTTTAAATTTTAAGTTGCAGAATGATCACCACCACCCAGAGCCACCTTCGTCTTCTCTCGTCCTTCCTTTGGCTGCGATGGAGGATCCTGATTGGCAACAACAAGTTTGCCAATTAACTTGCCCAGGTCCTCATGCCATTCGGCTACATCCAAGATCCCACTTTCTCAAGATCCTCCACAAGCTTAATTTTTGCCTCCTAGACAACAACATCAACACTCATCCTCGCTTCTGCAATCAACTCATCCACTTCAGCCACATGCTCTTTTTCATTCTCACCTTTTTTTTCCTTAGACAACTTTTCCACCCTCTGTAGGAGCTCCTTGTTGATTCCCTCCTGCTCCATCAAAGCATGGCCTGTTTGATCAACCTTGGCCTCAAGATCCTCATGGGAGCGAGAGACGTAATCAACGATGTAAGAAGGGAAACTCTAAGTAAAAAATAAAATTAAACAAAAAGAACACAAGAATGCTTACAAAATGGGAGAAGGAGATCAACTTCTTTAGCGCTTCATCTGTTCCAACATTCTCAAGATCCCTGACATTGGACGATTTCCTCTTGCGAGATGTCATGGTCTTCACAACAAGATCGGGTTGAGCCTTCTTGAGAAGAAGAGAGGTAGGGATTTTTTCCTTCATCACCACAAGGAGATTACTAGACATGTCATCTTCAAGATCATATAAGACAAAACGAGCACTAGAAAGAGTTGTTTTGGATCCTAAATATTGAGAAGAATCCTCATAAGTTCAGGATCCTAATGTCGGAACATATAAATGCATTAAAAGAATCCTTACCAGTGGCCATTGCGGCTATGGTAGATGAACCTTCTTGAAGGCTAGGATAATCAAACTTGAACGATCTGACATCTGCAGATAAAGCTAGGAAACTCGTGATCTTATCCTCAGTATCCTCAGCAACATAAAAAGATTATCCGAACTTGAAACCTGCATCAAAATCAACAAAATAAGAAGAGTAAATCCTTGGATCCTCAAGATCAACAAATAGATCCTACCCTTTTAAACCCAAGCTTTGGGAAAGAGATCCCAGTTAGGAATTGAGTCACGTCTCACAAAAAATATTTTTCCTTCCAGGCTCCATCATTGTGTTCGTTTATAGAATAAAAGAAGGTTTGTTGGTATTTGTGACATCCCCAAAATCACGGCCAGAAAAGACCGTTTTAATTTATGCTTTTAAAATAATTTCAGAGTATATCCATTGATTTAAAAGAGCTGCGAAATTTTTTCCCAAAACAAAATATGATAAAATAAAGTTTATCAAAGCATTTCATGAAGAGATGCATTTTCATTATATAACAATATTCGGGATGTCATGTTCCAATAAACAGACCAAAAGCATAAACATTACATTACAGTCCTTACAACAGTTATGCTATCGAGCCACTGCCTGTAATACAACAAAACTGAGTGGGTTAGGCTTGGGAGCCTGGTGAGCATATAGGGTTTTCAACCTGCAATTAATAATTATATTTAATTTCACCAACCAACAATAACCCGATTACCCATTCCCGTTATCCTCACTTTACGTCCCTAAAACAACATCTATCTCAAGGGATGCAATCTAAGATTTTCATCAGGACGGGCATTATTGCAAAGGGGTTTCCTCAACAGTAGATGTCCTAAAGGCAACCATGAGGGGGATAGAGTGCACCGGTGAACACATCGTTCACAACACCTACAGGTTATGAACCTGCTAGCGTTCTACAGGACTGTCTAGAAAGAGTCTATGGTCGTTATCCATACTCCGCTGAATAACTAGCTCAACAACAACAACATCGAGGCCTCTCATCTGTTTATCACGCATCAACTATCTACCCATGTTCTACCCAACATATTAGTAGATAAAAATATATATTTTTATACATAGTTTAAAACCTATATAACATTTTCATTCAATACATATTCCAAACAACAAATGAGACACATACACATAACACCTATTTCATAGAGAATAAATCATATCTATGAGATAGAAGAAAGTGAATATACATTCACACATATAACAAAAAAATATACACCTAACACGTATTTTCTATAAAATACTTTATAATTACGCATTAGAAAAAGGTAACTACACACTCACTTGATCAGAAGATGATCGGACAGCACTACGGCTCTAAGAGTAGTATTCTTCGGTGAAATTGGGTTCACTTCACCCAGCGGGCTTCTTATGGGCAGAGCTTCGGATCGAAAACTCTTTTCTTCGCAGGATATTCGAGCTTCGGGACTTGCTTCGGGTCTCGGGATGATACGGGGCTTCAGGGGTACTTCTTTGCACATAAATCAAGGTAATATGAGTGAGAGGAGAGAATTTGAGCAACCAAACTCGGCTGGCCCTTCAAATCTATTTATAGGGAAAAAGTTGCCTTTGCCATGTCGTGGTATGGTTTACCACGTCATGGTGCTTGGGTCGTCACTGCATGTGTCATTGCAAGTGGGTCTGACATACTCCAGAGCTCCTGCCACGTCGTGACATTTTTACGACATCGTTGTGGCTGACAGTTTTGGGGTTTCGCCCCCCGAACTTCAGAAATTTATAACTTTCACATACAAACTCCGTTTTCGACGTTCTTTATATCGACGCGTAGGTGAGAGTACGCTCTACAACTCTCATTTAGACTCCGTTGGCTAATTTTGACCTTATTTTTAATATGTTATAAATATATTACTTTTATATTATTTTTAGTAAGTCGGGACAGGAAAACTCCATTATAAATTCATAACTTCTTCATCTGACGTCCGTTTTCGCCCATCTTTTTACCGTTTCACAAATATTAATGAGATCTTTGATTCTCATTTAGATTGTTTCGGCTAAAAATCACTCGATCTCAAATCGAGGATTCGGGCCGCATATTGCTAAGTCGAAACTTCGGAAAAATCATAACTTCCTCATACGAAGTCAGATTTGGGCGTTCTTTTTATGGACACTCTCGGTTTAACGTATCTATGACTTTCGTTTAGATTACTAAGGCTAGATACTGCTCTATCTTAAATTCGTATTTTACATCATTCCGTGTCGTGCTGGTTCTATTGCGAAACTTTGAAAGGTCATAACTTCTTCATTATAACTCGGATTTTGGCATTCATTATATATGCGGAAAGCTAGTCACGATCACTACCACATCCTTCATAGATATCAGGATTATCTAACATTTTATTTTGATGCTTATTTTTATCTTTAATTTATTTAAGTCACACAGTTAATCACAAAACACATAATAGTCAAATAATACACTTATATTATTTCAAAACAGGTTACAAAGGTTAACATAGACTATTATATCAACATTGATGACAAGACCAAAAACACAGGTGTCACAATTCTCTCCACCTTAGAATGATTCCGTCCCCGGAATCATACATCAACAAACAAATGCGAGTAACGACTCATCATGTCACTCTCTGTCTCCCAGGTGAGATTTGGCCCATTCGTGTGTTTCCATCGGACAAGCACTAACTCGACCATCTTGCGTCGCAACTTCTTAGTCTTTCAGTCAATGATTGCCTCTGGTTCTTCAATCAACCTTTTGTTCTCATCGATTCTCAACTCTGAAAGTGGAATCTTGTCGGGAACTTCTCCCATGAATTTCCTCAAGTAACACACATGAAAAGTGTTATGAATTCCATTCAGTTCTTCTGGTAGTTCGAACTTGTAAGCTTGGTTCCCAATCCTCTGAAGAACTTTAAATGGTCCAATAAACCTTGGACTTAATTTTCACCTTTTACCAAATCTTATAAGTCCCTTCCATGGTGAGACTTTAAGCAAAACCAAATCTCCAAATTCAAAAGCCATCAGTCTTCGCTTGTTGTTAGCATAGCTCTTTTGACGATCCTGAGTTGCTAACATTCTCTCCCTAATTATTTTCAACTTTTCAGCAGTTTCATGGACTATCTCTCTTCCCATAAACTGCTTTTCCCCAGCCTCAAGCCAACAAGACAGCATACGAAACTTATGTCCGTACAAATCTTGATAAGGTTCCATCTTAATGCTCGAGTGGAAACTATTATTGTAGGAAAGTTCTACCAAAGGTAAATGTTCATCCCAATTACCTTGGTATTCCAGGGTACATGCTCTCATCATATCTTCAAGTGTTTTGTATTGTTCTTTCGCTCTGACCATCAGTCTGTGGATGGTAAGCTGTACTTAAACACAAGTTGGTACCCAATTCCTCTTGTAGACTTTTCCAAAATCGCGAGGTGAAATGGCTGTCACGATCTGAAACAATCGTTAACGGAACACCGTGAAGCCTCACAATTTCCTTCATGTAAGAATTCGCAAGCTTATCCATAGACCATTTCTCCTTGGCTGCTATGAAATGCGCACTCTTAGTAAATCGATCAACGACCACACAAATCATGTCGTGGCCATTGTTTGTTCTAGGTAGTTTAGTGATAAAATACATAGCAATGTCTTCCTATTTACCCATGGGCACAGGTAAAGGTTCTAAACTCCCATATGGTTTCTGATGTTGTGTCTTGACTCTCGCACAAGTCACACACTCGGCCACATACTTTGTAACATCAAGCTTCATCGTCGGCCACCAGTAGTTGGGTTTCAAGTCCCTATACATTTTAGTGCTACCGGGATGAATTGAGTACATGGTTTTGTGAGCTTCTTCCATCAGAAGATCTCTGACTCCTCCTGTCTTAGGTATCCAAATACAATCTTGGAACACCTTCAGTCCATGACTGTTTATACCGAACACCAACATTTTGCCCAAACGTTCCTCCTTTCAATCATTCTTCTCAGAAGCTTCCTCTTGAGCTTTCTTTATACTTTCCACAGTTGTCAAGACAACGTCAATTCTCAATGCTCTTGGCCTTTTTCTTTCAAGATCTACTTTCCGACTGAGAGCATCAGCAACAACATTAGCTTTACCGGGGTGGTAAAGTATCTCACAATTGTAGTCATTAAGTAACTCTAGCCAGCGTCGTTGCCTCATATTCAATTCTTTCTGACTAAAGAGATATTGGAGACTCTTATGATCAGTGAAAAGTTTGCACTTCGTGCCATAGAGGTAATGCCTCCATATTTTTAGAGCAAAAAATACCGCTTCCAACTCCAAATCATGAGTCCGGTAGTTCTTTTCATGCTCTTTCAGCTGTCGAGATTCATATGCGATCACTTTATCTCTTTGGGTCAAAACACAACCCAATCCAACACCAAACGCATCGCTATAAATAGCGAAGTCTTCAACTCCATCGTGTAGAGAAAGTATGGGTGCCTCGTATAGCTTCTTCATTAGCTTCTCGAATGCTTCTTTATGCTTATCACTATAAGCGTAAGTAGCTCCTTTGTGGGTCAAAGCTGATAATGGAGTAGCAATCGAAGAAAAGCCTTGGATAAACCTTCGGTAATATCCGGCTAATCCTAAAAGGCTTTGGATCTCTGTGTGACTTTTCGGTTGTTCCCACTTCATTACAGCGTCAATCTTTGATGGATCAACCATTATCCCTTCTTGGTTGACCACGTGACCCAAGAATTGGACCTCTCGAATTCAAAAATCACATTTGGAGAACTTTGCATACAACTTCTGCTTCTTCAAGACTTCCAACACTTCTCGCAAGTATCCTCCATGCTCCTCTTGGCTTTTTGAATAAATCAGAATGTCATCTATGAACACTATCACAGATTTATCAAGGAACGGATTACAAACCCTGTTCATTAAATCCATGAATGCTGTTGGGGCATTGGTTAGTCCAAACAACATAACCAAAAACTCGTAGTGTCCATATCATGTTCTGAATGCAGTCTTATCTATATCATGCTCTCTTACTTTCAGCTGATGATATCCTGACCTAAGATCGATCTTCGAGAAATAGCTCGAACCTTGTAGTTGATCGAACATGTCATCAATCCTCGTCAATGGATATCTATTCTTTATTGTTGCCTTGTTCAACTCTCTGTAATCGATGCACATTCTCATACTTCCATCTTTCTTCTTTACGAATAACACCGGAGCTCCCCAGGGTAATGAACTAGGTCTAATGAAACCTTTGTCCAATAACTCCTGAAGTTGCATCATCAGCTCCTTCATCTTCGTCGGTGCTAATCAGTAAGGTGCATTTGCTATTGGTGTCGTCCCTGGTAACAAGTCTATTCTAAACTCCACTTGTCTATCAGGCGGTAATCTGAGAAGATCTTCGGGAAATACTTTTGGATAATCACACATGACAGGAATGCTCCACATCTCCTTTTTCTCCTTCTTAGCATCGATCACGAATGCTAGATACAATGTACATCCTTTGGCCAAACACTTTCTGGCTTTCATCAATGAAATGATCCCAAAATTTACTCTGTGTTTGTCCTCATACACCATAAATGACTCTTTCCCAGGCGGTTTTATTTTGACTATCTTCTTCTTGCACAATATCTCGGCGTCATTGGCGCTAAGCCAATCCATTCCAAGAACGATGTCGAAACCGTTAAGTTCAATAGGCAATAATTCCTCATGAAACTTATTCCCATTCAAGTCAATTAAGATGTTTTCATACAATGGATAACAGCTACAAACTTGCCACTAGCAATTTTGACTAATAAAGCATTATCTAGTCTATCGACAGGGAAAGCTAGTTTTCTACCAAATTCATGAAAAATAAAGGAGTAGTTGGCTCCATAATCAAATAAAATTTAGGCAGGAAATTCGTTAATCAGAAATATACCTGAAGCGACATCAGCTTCATCTTTAGCAGCTTCCAGTGTCATCTAGAAGGCTCTAGCCTTCAGCTTTGGCGGAATGTTAGGTCTTGCTTGCTCCTTCTTTTTTGGGCAGCCCTTAACATGTGTCCCTCCTCACCACAACCATAGTAAACTTTCTTGGTGAGAGTGAATTCGTTGGCATAGTGCCCTGACTTTCCACATTTAAAACATGTGGCCACTACCTCACATTTTCCATGATGCTTCTTCTTACATTTGTCGCACCATTTCACTTCGCCTCCTCCTCCTATCGAACTAGACTTCGAGAACTTGTTTTTCTTTTTATACCTTGAAGGTCCATCAAGCTTCCTTTTCTCACCAACATCTATCCTTTCCAGACCCTTTTCCTTCTGCCGGGCCTCGACATTCTTAGCTGCTCGAACAGTTGTTTTCAGAATGGTTGCCATCTTGACTGTCGAGCCAAAGTTGGCAGGCAGTCCATTAGCGAACCTCTCAATATTAGAGAGTTCCGTTGGCACTAGGTACGGAAATAACTTCATTTTCTCAGTGAATGTAGTAGCATAATCATCTACGCTCATTCTCCCCTTTTTCAAGTTTTGGAATTCATTTTTCAGATCAATCAGATCTATATCTAAACAGTCTTGCACCCTTAGTTGTTCCAAGAACTCCTCCCATGACATTTTCAAGGCTTCTCCTCGTGGCATAGTATCTGCTAACAACTTCCACCAAGTCAAGACTCCAGTCTTCAGTTGTCTAACTGCAAAGACAGTCTTCTGTTTGTTGCTACTGTCGCAACCTTCAAATACCATCTCCATTTCGAAGATCCAATCCATAATCTCAATAGGCTTTGGGCTCCCAGAAAGACTTGGCGTCTTGGCACCCAAGAAATTCTTGTACATTCGCCCATCCTTGTTGTTTCTCCTTTCCGGTTTGTTCGTTCGTTCTCCTTGAGTCCCAACTTGACTCACAGCGCGACTATTGTTTCCTTCCTTTGATTGTTAGGGAATTAGTTCGGGTTCCCCAATGGGTATGATTGGTTCATCCCTATTTTGATGTAACATCAGTCGCATTTGTTCCCTTTGTTCGGCTAACATAGCCCGAATCAAGGCTTGCACCCCAGCCATCGTTATTGGCTATGGTGGAGCAGCTACGATAGGTTTTTGCTCAATCACTGGTGGTTGATTCCTGTTTTCATCTGTAACGCCCGCAGATCCGGGCTAGTCAATTTAGAGGCAATATGGGTTGAAAATGACTTTTCGACAAAAGATTATTTAGAATAAATAATCTTAACCAAATTGTAGAATATGTCACAAGGTTTCCGTACATATAAAGAACGCCGAAATCCGAGTTATAACGAAGAAGTTATGGCCCGTCGAAGTTTTACGGCAAAACCGGCACGGCACCGGGAAGCGTAAATAGTGAATTTACGATAGAGCGAGATTTATCCTTAGCAATCTAAACCAAAGTCGTAGAATATGTTAAACTAAGAGCGTCGATAAAAAGAACACCCAAATCTGACTTCGTATGAGGAAGTTATGATTTTTCTAAGATTCGGCTTAGCAGTGCACGACCCGAAACTCGAATTTTAGTTCGAGCGGTTTTTGGCTTACGTGACCTAAATGAGAGTTCAAGATCTCATTAATAGGAACTCTACGGTAAAAATACAGACGAAAACGGAGTCGGTATGAAGGAGTTACGAATTCTTCGTGGTCATTTAACAGTCTAAACGCCTCGTACTGTTAAATTTAAGATCGGTCGAGAATTAGCCGACGGAGTCAAAATGAAAGTTGTAGATATTATTTTTACCTACGCGTGGATATAAAGAACGTCAAAAACAGAGGTCGTATGTGAAAGTTACGGATTTTAGAAGTCGGAAGTGTGCTATGCGAAAATGGGTGATGTGGCACAATCTTGGCCATTGCTTTCTCCCCAAGTCTTGCCACTAGATGGTGACATGTGGCACCAAGTTCAGCCATTTTCACCCTATAAATACCACCTCTCCCACCCTCATTTTCTTCACACCTTTCCCATTCTTTCTTCTCTTTACTCTCTCTCTAGAACCTCTCTCTAGCCCCAAAATCCCCCGAAAAGCCTAGGGAACCTCCCTAGCACGAGGCGGAATCCCCGGAGTGCTCGACGGCTCCGAGAAGAAGAGCTTTTCGGCTCGGAAACGCTGCTCCAAGCAAAGCCTGGTTTTCTATAAAACCCACTGTAAGTGAGCTACGTCTACGCTATTTTTAATATAGTTTTTATTTAATTATATGAACGTTATTAAGAACATATAATAAATACTTGGGCTATTATTATGAGTTATATAAGTATTTTTTTTAACGCTTATATAATAGTAATAATAGCTAGACTATTAATTAGTCTCGGCGAATAATAGACTAAAATCTATTGGTGATAATACTAGGTTTCGTCGAAGGAAATTATTTTAAAGTAAACGAAGCGCTGCCCGAGTACCGAGTCACCACCTTCTCAGGTGAGTGCATGGTCCCTTTCATCTTACACATAGATATGAAGTATTTATTATATAATTTATGTGTTGTGAGTGCATGGTCCCTTTCATCTTACACATAGATATGAAGTATTTATTATATAATTTACGTGTTGTGAGTGCATGGTCCCTTTCATCTTACACATAGATATGAAGTATTTATTATATAATTTATGTGTTGTGAGTGCATGGTCCCTTTCATCTTACACATAGATATGAAGTATTTATTATATAATTTACGTGTTGTGAGTGCATAGTCTCTTTCATCTTACACATAGATATGAAGTATTTTATATAAACTACGTGCTATGTGTGCATATTATCTGAATACTTGCTGTCTATGCTGGATGAACGTTTTATACATGTTTTAAAGGATTTAAACTGTATACGTATTTTATATATACGAATATGTTGGGTATGATGATGGGTAGATAAATGATGATAGATAGAAGATGATGTGAGTATACATTCGCAGCTATAGACTTAGTGCCTATGGGACAAACACCGGTAGCTATGGACTTAGTACCTGTTAGACGTTGGTAGCTATGGATTTAGTACCTGTTGAACATTGGTAGCTATGGACTTAGTACCTATTAGATAAAGACTGGTAGCTATGGATTTAGTACCTGATGAATAGACTATAGCAGCTATGGAATTAGTGCTTTATGAACGAACATTGGCAGCTATGGATTTAGTGCCAGTCCTAGAACCCTGGAAGTAAGGGACTTCGGAATAAACGAATGAAGAATAGATGACTCTTAGGATAAATCCTTAAAGAGTAAAAAAAAAAAGATAACGGGGATGGGTAATTGGGTTGATTCTTTGATTGAACATAATAATTATATTATTGTGGGTTGAAAACCCTATGTACTCACCAGGTTTCCCAACCTGACCCACTCAGTTTATTTATATCACAGGTGTTGATACGAAGTCACTTTACACTGAGAGATTTAAAGAGATGTAGATCACTAGTGTAAATACATGTAAGTTCTGTTTATGCTTATGTTTCTGTATTAACGATGACATCCCAAACGTTTTAAATGAATAAAAATACGTTTCTTCGAAAATGTTTTAATAACGTATTTACCGTGTTTTTCTGGGAACAAATTCCGCAACCTTTTTATAAAATGAAGTACTCTGATTTTTATAAAGCATAAACAAAATCGGTCTTTTCTGGCCGTGAAAATGGGGATGTCACAGTTGGTATCAGAGCATTAGTTTAAGTGAACTAGGAATATGGATTTATTTCTAGACTTAAACTTAGAATGCTAAGCGATGATTGTGAGGTGTGAGCACTATCTTATTTTAGGAATTATGCCTAAAATGCTTTTATGTGCTAAATACTTGTGCCTGATATGCTGTTAGTTGTTCGGATCTATGGTCTGTTGCCGACCGGATCTGGAAACCTTATGTGTTTAGGATTCTAAACGTACGACTACGATATTAGAACTAGCATATAAACGTTTCGGAGTGATAAGGATGATTTAACTGTCAATCCTAAGTAAAGATCTAGATTCACCTTATTCGGTGTATAGATCAAGATGGCAAGAACCCGTAGCAGAAACGTGAATGCAAATGGGAACAGAAACCAACCCCCAGTGATTGAGCAAATATCGGTGATGGAAGCCGCCCCTGAGTCAGTCACAATGGCTGGAGTGCAAGCGATGATCCAAGCGATGTTGGATCGTCAAATGGAGGAAACTAGACGTTTGCTCCAGCAAAATCGTGAGGAAGCCACTATTCAGATCGAACAGCCCGAGTTGAACGAAGGGCAGACTGTGGAAGGAAACTACAGTGGGACTGTTGGTCAAGTCAACCCACCAATAGTTCGACAAAACAACCAAGATGACGAGGTCAAGAGGAATGGATGCAAGTACAAGGATTTTCTGACTTGCAAGCCATCGACTTTCACTGGAAAGGAGGATCCGATCGGGGTCATGGATTGGATCTCGGAGATGGAGTTAGCCTTCATGACATGCGGTTGTAGAGGGAAGCTACAGTGCGTCAGTTTCGAGGAGGCGCTGTACGTTGGTGGAATACCTTGGGGAAGACTCTGAGCCCTAATGAGCCTCTGCAACTGACATGGGCAGAATTTCTGGTGCAATTCAAACGAAAGTACTGCTCAGCTCAAAACCTGCTTGAGCTAGAGAACCAGTTTCTAACCCTGAAGAAGGGAAGCATGTCAATCGATGAATACACCAACAACTTCACAGAGAAGATGGAGTTCGCCTTGCGTCTTGTTCCGGATGAGCCGACGAAAATCGACAAGTACGCAAAAGGACTTCCATGGGAGTACGCGGTGCCAGTGCGTCAAGCACCTACTCTAGAGGCAGCTATCTGGGCTGCCAAGTCTGTCGAAGATATGATCAAGGGAAGATCCTCCAGCAAGATGGAGGTTGGCGAGAAGAGAAAGTTTGAAGGATCTTCAAGGTCCAACGAGAAGAGAAAATTCTCGAAGTTTGAAGAAGGAACGCAATGGTGTGACAAGTGTAGAAAGAAGCACATCGGGAAATGCTCTAAATATACGACATGCTTTAAATGCGGGAAGACTGGTCATTACGCCAGCGAATGCACAACCAAGAGAGAAGTCTGCTTTAAGTGTGGAGAAGAAGGACACTTCAAACAAGACTGCCCAAAGAGAGAAGGGGCTACAAAGCCAAATGTACCACCAAAACCAAAGGCGAGAGCATTTCAAATGATCCTTGACGAAGCAGATGACAATGCAAGGATTCAAGAGTGAAGGCTTGACATCCGAGGATCGAGTTATGGAGTAATCGTGTAGATAGTACCTCACGATGTAGCCCGTTAGAGGCATAGTCTAGGGTGAACTTGAACACCTATGTAACAGTTTCAAGAAATAATATAAAACCTTTGTTTTGTTATCTGATGTGTTAAGTTGTTGTATGGTTTTCTTGTATGGTGACTTGGAAAAACTGCGGGACAATACTTGGGACGAGTATGAGTAGGTGTGAATGGTAGTAGAGGTCTATACTACCGGAAGCACAGGACTCACACTTGGATCAGGGAAAGTCACAAGGTTACCAAGAAGCCAGTAATTGATTTCGTTTTATTCAAGTATGCCGTTACCATTGTTTCGGTAATGACTAAGAAGATTGTTGTTATCCCAACCCTAGTGGTCATGTCACATTGAGTCCGACTACGATGAGTAGGTTACGTGGTTCAGAGAACCAAGTTTGATATAGCGTCCGACTTAAACCAAACGATTAAAAATCAAAGAGACCAATAGAAGTATCGGCTCGACGCTAAAGAAGTTGGTAGCTAGAAATGCTACATGTTAAAGTGTGATTATATCACATTAGAACGTGAAGGAAGGAATAGTTTATTTCAGAATTTAACTCTAAAAGACCTAAGTCTAAACGAGCATCACATGATGATACGTCGTAATCTGGAGTCTAACCTGAAGAAGATAGCAGGTGCACAATTAAGTACTACTTACAGACAATAAGTCTAAAAGATAGACTCGAATGAATAAAGAAGTTATAATTATTACCTAGGATGAAGAGATGACGTATGGAGTCAATATACGAGCCCTTTCTCGTTGATGATTCCGGGACGTAATCATCCTAAGGGGGAGATAATTGTAACGCCCGCAGATCCGGGCTAGTCAATTTAGAGGCAATATGGGTTGAAAATGACTTTTCGACAAAAGATTATTTAGAATAAATAATCTTAACCAAATTGTAGAATATGTCACAAGGTTTCCGTACATATAAAGAACGCCGAAATCCGAGTTATAACGAAGAAGTTATGGCCCGTCGAAGTTTTACGGCAAAACCGGCACGGCACCGGGAAGCGTAAATAGTGAATTTACGATAGAGCGAGATTTATCCTTAGCAATCTAAACCAAAGTCGTAGAATATGTTAAACTAAGAGCGTCGATAAAAAGAACACCCAAATCTGACTTCGTATGAGGAAGTTATGATTTTTCTAAGATTCGGCTTAGCAGTGCACGACCCGAAACTCGAATTTTAGTTCGAGCGGTTTTTGGCTTACGTGACCTAAATGAGAGTTCAAGATCTCATTAATAGGAACTCTACGGTAAAAATACAGACGAAAACGGAGTCGGTATGAAGGAGTTACGAATTCTTCGCGGTCATTTAACAGTCTAAACGCCTCGTACTGTTAAATTTAAGATCGGTCGAGAATTAGCCGACGGAGTCAAAATGAAAGTTGTAGATATTATTTTTACCTACGCGTGGATATAAAGAACGTCAAAAACAGAGGTCGTATGTGAAAGTTACGGATTTTAGAAGTCGGAAGTGTGCTATGCGAAAATGGGTGATGTGGCACAATCTTGGCCATTGCTTTCTCCCCAAGTCTTGCCACTAGATGGTGACATGTGGCACCAAGTTCAGCCATTTTCACCCTATAAATACCACCTCTCCCACCCTCATTTTCTTCACACCTTTCCCATTCTTTCTTCTCTTTACTCTCTCTCTAGAACCTCTCTCTAGCCCCAAAATCCCCCGAAAAGCCTAGGGAACCTCCCTAGCACGAGGCGGAATCCCCGGAGTGCTCGACGGCTCCGAGAAGAAGAGCTTTTCGGCTCGGAAACGCTGCTCCAAGCAAAGCCTGGTTTTCTATAAAACCCACTGTAAGTGAGCTACGTCTACGCTATTTTTAATATAGTTTTTATTTAATTATATGAACGTTATTAAGAACATATAATAAATACTTGGGCTATTATTATGAGTTATATAAGTATTTTTTTTAACGCTTATATAATAGTAATAATAGCTAGACTATTAATTAGTCTCGGCGAATAATAGACTAAAATCTATTGGTGATAATACTAGGTTTCGTCGAAGGAAATTATTTTAAAGTAAACGAAGCGCTGCCCGAGTACCGAGTCACCACCTTCTCAGGTGAGTGCATGGTCCCTTTCATCTTACACATAGATATGAAGTATTTATTATATAATTTATGTGTTGTGAGTGCATGGTCCCTTTCATCTTACACATAGATATGAAGTATTTATTATATAATTTACGTGTTGTGAGTGCATGGTCCCTTTCATCTTACACATAGATATGAAGTATTTATTATATAATTTATGTGTTGTGAGTGCATGGTCCCTTTCATCTTACACATAGATATGAAGTATTTATTATATAATTTACGTGTTGTGAGTGCATAGTCTCTTTCATCTTACACATAGATATGAAGTATTTTATATAAACTACGTGCTATGTGTGCATATTATCTGAATACTTGCTGTCTATGCTGGATGAACGTTTTATACATGTTTTAAAGGATTTAAACTGTATACGTATTTTATATATACGAATATGTTGGGTATGATGATGGGTAGATAAATGATGATAGATAGAAGATGATGTGAGTATACATTCGCAGCTATAGACTTAGTGCCTATGGGACAAACACCGGTAGCTATGGACTTAGTACCTGTTAGACGTTGGTAGCTATGGATTTAGTACCTGTTGAACATTGGTAGCTATGGACTTAGTACCTATTAGATAAAGACTGGTAGCTATGGATTTAGTACCTGATGAATAGACTATAGCAGCTATGGAATTAGTGCTTTATGAACGAACATTGGCAGCTATGGATTTAGTGCCAGTCCTAGAACCCTGGAAGTAAGGGACTTCGGAATAAACGAATGAAGAATAGATGACTCTTAGGATAAATCCTTAAAGAGTAAAAAAAAAAAAGATAACGGGGATGGGTAATTGGGTTGATTCTTTGATTGAACATAATAATTATATTATTGTGGGTTGAAAACCCTATGTACTCACCAGGTTTCCCAACCTGACCCACTCAGTTTATTTATATCACAGGTGTTGATACGAAGTCACTTTACACTGAGAGATTTAAAGAGATGTAGATCACTAGTGTAAATACATGTAAGTTCTGTTTATGCTTATGTTTCTGTATTAACGATGACATCCCAAACGTTTTAAATGAATAAAAATACGTTTCTTCGAAAATGTTTTAATAACGTATTTACCGTGTTTTTCTGGGAACAAATTCCGCAACCTTTTTATAAAATGAAGTACTCTGATTTTTATAAAGCATAAACAAAATCGGTCTTTTCTGGCCGTGAAAATGGGGATGTCACATCATCTGTGTTTCTAACGCCACTTCTGGTTCTTACCATTTTTTATCTACACACCGAATAAGGTGAAATTAGATCGTCATCTATGATAGATAATTAAGTCATCCTTATCACTCCGAAACGTTTACATGCTAGTTCTAATATCGTAGACGTAAGCTTAGAATCCTAAACACATAAGGTTTCCAGATCCGGTCGGCAACAGACCATAGATCCAAACAAATAATATCATATATTGCAAATCATGGCCAAAAAAGACCGTTTTAATTTATGCTTTTAAAATAATTTTAGAGTAAATCCATTGATTTAAAAGAGCAGCGGAATTTGTTCCCAAAACAAAATATGATAAATTAAAGTTTATCAAAGCATTTCATGAAGAGATGCATTTTCATTATATAACAATACTCGGGATGTCATGTTTCGATAAACATACCAAAAGCATAAACATTACATTACAGATCTTACAACAGTTATATAAAACAATAGGTCTATAATCCAAAAATAACTTGACAAGTCATCCAACTTATGCTCTCGCGCCACTGCCTGTAATACAACAAAACTGAGTGGGTCATGCTTGGGAGCCTGGTGAGCATATAGGGTTTTCAACCCGCAATAAATAATTATATTTACTTTCACCAACCAACAATAACCTGATTACCCATTCCCTTTATCCTCACTTTACGTCCCTAAAACAACATCTATCTCAAGGGATGTAATCTAGGATTTTCATCGGGACGGACATTACTGCAAAGGGGTTTCCTCAACAGTAGATGACCTAAACGCAACCATGAGGGGGATAGAGTACACCGGTGAACACATCGTTCACAACACCTACAGGTTATGAACCTGCTAGCGTTCTACAGGACTGTCTAGAAAGAGTCTATGGTCGTTATCCATACTCCGCTGAATAACTAGCTCAACAACAACAACATCGAGGCCTCTCATCTGTTTATCACGCATCAACTATCTACCCATGTTCTACCCAACATATTAGTAGATAAAAATATATATTTTTATACATAGTTTAAAACCTGTATAACATTTTCATTCAATACATATTCCAAACAACAAATGAGACACATACACATAACACCTATTTCATAGAGAATAAATCATATCTATGAGATAGAAGAAAGTGAATATACATTCACACATATGACAACAAAATATACACATAACATGTATTTTGTATAAAATACTTCATAATTATGCGTTAGAAAAAGGTAACTACACACTCACTTGATCAGAAGATGATCGGACAACACTACAACTCTAAGAGTAGTATTCTTTGGTGAAACTGGGTTCACTTCACTCACCGGGCTTCTTACGGGAAGAGCTTCGGCTTGAAAACTCTTTTCTTCGCAGGATCTTCGAGCTTCGGGACTTGCTTCGGGTCTCGGGATGATACCGGGGCTTCGAGGGTACTTCTTTGCACTTAAATCTAGGTAATATGAGTGAGAGGAGAGAATTTGAGCAACCAAACTCGGTTTGCCCTTCAAATCAATTTGTAGGGCAAAATTTGCCTTTGTCGTGTCATGGTTGATGGGTCGTCACTGCATGCATCATTGCAAGTGGGTCTGATAGACTCCAGAGCTCCTGCCACATCGTGGCACTTTTACCACGTCGTGGTGGCTGACAATTTTGGAGTTTCGCGCCCCGAACTTCAGAAATTTATAACTTTCACATACAAACTCCGTTTTCGACGTTCTTTATATCGACGCGTAGGTGAGAGTACGCTCTATAACTATTATTTAGACTCCGTTGGCTAATTTTGAACTTATTTTTAATATGTTATAAATATATTACTTTTATATTATTTTTAGTAAGTCGGGACAGGAAAACTCCATTATAAATTCATAACTTCTTCATCTGACGTCCGTTTTTGCCCATCTTTTTACCGTTTCACAAATATTAATGAGATCTTTGATTCTCGTTTAGATTGTTTCAGCTAAAAATCACTCGATCTCAAATCGAGGATTCGGGCCGCATACTGCTAAGTCGAAACTTCGGAAAAATCATAACTTCCTCATACGAAGTCAGATTTGGGCGTTCTTTTTATGGACGCTCTCAATTTAACGTATTCTACGACTTTTATTTAGATTACTAAGGCTAGATATCGATCTATCTTAAATTCGTATTTTACGTCATTCCGTGTCGTGCCGGTTCTGTCGCGAAACTTTGACAGGTCATAACTTCTTCATTATAACTCGGATTTTGGCATTCTTTATATATTCGGAAACCTAGTCACGACCACTACCACATCCTTCATAGATATCAGGATTATCTAACATTTTATTTTGACGCTTATTTTTATCCTTAATTTATTTAAGTCACGCAGTTAAGCACAAAACAGATAATACTCAAATAATACACTTATATTATTTCAAAACGGGTTACAAAGGTTAACCTAGACTATTATATCAACATTGATGACAAGCCCAAAAACACAGGCGTTACAGTCTTGACCTTAAGCAGAAATTAGAATTCCCAAAATTATAAAGATCATAAATATAAGCCAACTTGGCAAGATCTATGGCTAGATTTTGGGGAAAACTCACTCGGTCAATCCAGAATAAAATCCTCCAGATAATAGGCATAGCTTGAACGTATGAAAGTTTGGTTGCTTGGAAGAAAGTGGAAACAATGCTCGAGAAAGGTTATTTGAGACCCAAAGAAAAGGGATACTCAGGGAAACATACCTAGGAAGGAGAAATGAAATCAAGATGAATAGAAGCATCGAAAGACCTTAAGATTACGTTAGAAGGACAAGTTCCACCGAATTTAATAGACTGTATGTCTTCATTATCAAAGGAACATACATCATCATAGGCCAGGATCCCCTATTCAATGAAGTCATTCTCGGAAGGGACGATAATGCTGGCACGAGAATAGGTTTCCTTCTTGCCCATGATCAGTAAAAGAGGAAAACAAAAGAAAAAAAACAAAAAGAAATTACCAGTGAAGGTGACCGGAGATAACCGAGAGAAGTATTGGGGAAGGTAAAGGAATTCAAGTTGGTTGCCCCTGTTTAACCTAAGTCACAAGAGAGAGAGAGAGAGAGAGAGAGTGAGAGAGAGAGAGTCTATGATTTGACTATGTATGGATGCTTATGGAATGGATCAATCCTATCTTATTAGGGTTTGAAATTCAAATGTTACTTCTTTCACCCTTTTTCTCTCTTCCTAGCTGCACTAAATACCCCAAATCCTATAATATCATCCTAGCATCGTAATCAAGTCCCGGAGAGCCCGAAGATCCCGAGAAAAGAGTTTTTCGAGATGAAACTCTGCCCGCATGAAGCCCGGTTTTTAAGAAAACATTCCGGTTTCATCGAAAAAGATTGTTTTAAGGGATGAAGTGTTGTCCAACCGTCATCTTATTATGTGAGTGTCTAGTCACTTTCATCTTACACATAGATATAAAGTATTTTCTATAAAATACATGCTATGTGTAATTATATTGTTTGTTTATTTGAGATGGGTGTTGAATAAATGTATTATACAAGTTTTAAACTGTATATGTATTTTTATCTACAAATATGTTGGGTAAAACATGTGTTGATGAAATAGTTGATGTGTGTTAAAATAATGAGAGACCTTGATGTTGTTGTTGTTGTTGTCATCTAGCGGAGTATAAATGATGACCACAGACTTTTCTAGACAGTTCAGTGGAACGCTAGCAGGATTGTAACATGTAACTGTTTTTGGAACTTAGTGTTCACCGGTATACTCCATCCCCCTCATGGTTGCCTTATTTGACATAAATTGATGAGGAATCCCTAAAGCAGTGTTGTCACCCTGATGAAAATCCTTCGGGTAGGTCCTTTATGATAGGTGTTTAGGGACGTAAATTGAGGATGGCGGGAACGGGTAATCAGGGTTATTGTTGGTTGATGGAATTAATAAATTTATTTATTATGGGTTGAAAACCCTATATGCTCACCAGGCTCCCAAGCCTGACCCACTCAACTTTCTGTATTACAGGTAGTGGACCCAGAGCATAATTGGATGACGACGAAGGATTTTTGGATTATAGGCCAGTAGATGTAAATAACCGTTGAAAGGCTTATAATGTACTGTGTATGCTTTTGGTTTGTATTAGAACATGACATCCTAATGTTTTGTTATATAATGAAAATACATTTCTTTAATAAATGCTTTGATAAAATTTTATCATATTTTGTTTTGGGGACAAATTCTACACCTGTTGGAAAATTACTTTGATTTTATTTTAAAAGCATAAACTAAATCGGTCTTTTCTGGCTAAGAAACTTAGGGATGTCACATCCTTACTCATCGAACATTTCATCTAGCATTGGAATAAGGAACTTATCCTTTATCGTTACTATGTTTAAATCCTGGTAGTCAACACAGAACCAAAAAGTTCCATCCTTTTTTTTTAACCAGTAAAACTAGTGATGGGAAAAGCATGTGACTAAAACGGATGATACCCTGCTTAAGGATGCCGGCTACCAATTTTTCCATTTCTCCTTTTTGGTAGTGGGGATAACGATTTGGCAGAAATTTCACAGGTTTCATGTTTGGGTATAGATGAATACAATGGTCAAAAAGTCTATGAGGGGGTGAAGTGGTTGGTACCTTGAATAAAGTAGTAAACTGAGTAACATGTCAATGTCAGGATGTACCAGTTCAACAGGGGCAAGTACTACTTCGACTATAGATTCTTCCATTGTCATGTCGTGGAGCTGTTGGAGCATGAAATGATCTATAATGAAGAGTAGTTTGTTAGGTTAGAATATTCCTCCTATGAGAGCATATTCCCTCTACTAGTATATACATTGGAGGGGAGTGGTCATTTAGAATATGAATGCACCCATATAGAATTTTGTAGTGAGAGCAAGTTGGTTTGGGAATTCCCCTTAGGCATGAAAGTTGTTCTTGTAACATGTTGAATCTCTCCATCTATACAATTCAGTTTATTCACATATTTTGTTCTTCATATTCATACACGATTATCTTCTTGATATTATCTTTCTACGCTGATCCAATCAAAAAAATGGGAACCTATAGGACCTCATACACTTCATACACGTCCTCTGTTTCAAATAAGGAGTGCATGCTATAAAGACTAATATGTTTCATATGTAGGGATTCATCTCTTTTGAGAAGATGTTTCTTGCCCAATACATTGAATTCCATCAGTTGGTTAATATAGTCGTGTGTGAATTTACCCAACTTTTGTAGCCATTATATTCTGAGGATCACATCGACTCCCTACATAGGATGTGCGTAGAGTTCGATGGCCACCAGAAAGCCTTGCATGTGTAGTGACACATGTTCATAAATGCTTTCACATAATAACAATTCCCCTCTGTCTATTTAGACTTTAAACGGTTTGGTATGTCGGAGTGGGAGCTTCAATTTTTACACCGTTGCACTAAGTTACGGGTGCTTCCGTTGTCAATGAGAACGTGTACCTCACCGGTACCAATCTTAACCCCACATTTGCAACAAGCGGAGGCTAGCTTGGCCAGTGAGAGACCTGAGAAACAAAATATCACCAATTTCCACGACATCCTCCTCCACTTGCATCACTTCTGGTACTAGGTCACTTTCGTCTTCTCCATTTATCATTAGCATTATAAACTTCCCTGGACAATTATGGCCTTTAACCTATTTGTTGTCATAGTTAAAACAAAATACTATTCATAATCATTCTTGTCGCTCGGCTGGAGAGATCTACTTGATTGGCAGGGGTTTAGTTTGCGCCATGCTTGGTTTAGTGACAATGGGGGTCGATAAGAGAGTTGTCTTCCTAGCGTCTGGACTGGCTGCTCCAAAGCGTTGGGCGGTTGAGCCTTGGGTGATTGGTTTAGATTGTTTACTAATGGGTTGGCGATCGTGTTCATAGCAACCTGCCCTGTAATGGGGCATCGGTAATATATGCTAGGGAAAACGCCTCACCTGGTGTCGGGGGTTTGTCTACCAACAATTCTCGCAGCAGTGCGGGTTTAAGAACCAAAATATTGAATGAAATCAACAAAGGTTCCAAAATATCAGTCACCTGGTTCATGAGTTTCTCAAACTCACTTTGGTATTGATCCAAGGATCTAGTTTGCAAGAGCTTCGAGAGTGCGCCTTGGGCATCCTCGTATCTCGAGGGACCGAATTTATTGCAAACATTATCCAAGAAATTGTCCCGCATTGTGCTTAGTTTATTGTATATCATCCACAGGTACCATTCCACGTCGCCTTCCAAATTAAAACTTATGATCCACAATCGTTGTTCCCTTATTTTCGTATGAAGCTTGAAATATTCATTGAAGGCAAAGATCCACCGTTTCGGTTTCGAGTCACTGAACTTGGGTACGTCCTAGTGCATTGATCTAGGAATGTTACCTCCTTGATCGTCGTTGCCACCTGCGTGTTGGAGATAAAGATAAGGATTTGAAAATTGGAAGATAAGATACACCAAAGTTTAAATCTTTATTTATGTATATTAATACTTTCATTGACATCCTAAACAATACATAGACTTATATATATACAATACCAGAAACAGTTGCGTATAACCCACCCATCACAACGTTTCATGAACCAATACAATGGTTCACATATAACTGACATTCTTAACAGAACTAACATAAAATACTAACAGTAACTAACATATTTAACAGACATTAACATACCAACTAACAATCTAGGTTACTTTTCAACATTCCACCTTAACCTAGATTCCCAAAAGCATTCACCATCATTCCTGATTTTTCCATGAAGATCATCCATGGGTACATTCATCATCACCTTGTTTCTTTTCACAAGATTATCATTATCCTTATGCCATTCACCATGCACTAGAGTTTCAAGTTCCTCCATTGCCATGAACATTGTGTCCCCTTCCTTTGTTTCATTTATGAAGTTGACATCTTCTCTTTCATCCTCTTTGCGTTTCTTGCAATGCTTCATAATGTGTCCATATTTGTGGCACTACTAACACTTAGTTTCAGATAAGGGTAATACATGTTCTTTACCTTTTGGTTTTGAAGAGATTTGAAAAGCTTTTTCTGTAGTGTCATCATCAAAGTTCCTCATACGAAATTTATGGAATTGAAGTATCCCCAATAGATTTTCCAATGATAAAACAGGTAAATCCTTTGATTCTTCCACTGCTACAACCACATATTCAAATTTTTGGGTGAGGCTCCTTAGTATCTTCTGAACAATCCTCTTCTCTTTAATATCTTCCCCATTCAATCTCATTTGATTCATCAAGGCAATTACCCGATTGTAAAATTCTTCTATGGTTTCCGATTCTTTCATTCTTAACCAATCAAACTCACACCGCAAGGTTTGCAAACGGACTACTTCGATGTGTTATGCAATGCATCCCAGGCTTCCTTGGAAGATTTTGACCCTGATATCCTTTCAATGATAGGATCATCAACCGACTGGTAAATCAGAAATAACACCTTCTTGTCCTTCTTTTCTAGTTCTTTTCTTGTTGTGCAACGGAATTCTCTGGTTGAGAGATGCCTTTATCCACAACACTCCATAGATCCAAAGATTCATAGAGAACCTTCATCTGAATACTCCAGTGATGATAATTTTTGCCATTCAATCGTGGTAATTGGGTTTGATAAAGATTGATGTTCGTAGCCATCTTTAAGAAAAGAAATGAGATATCTTTGATTTAGAATTGTCGGCTCTGATACCACTTTGTTGGAGATAAAGATAAGGATTTGAAAATTGGAAGATAAGATACACCAAAGTTTAAATCTTTATTTATGTATATTAAAACTTTCATCGACATCCTAAACAATACATAGACTTATATATATACAATACCAGAAACAGTTGGGTATAACCCACCCATCACAACGTTTCATGAACCAATACAATGGTTCACATATAACTGACATTCTTAACAGAACTAACATATAATACTAACAGTAACTAACATATTTAACTGACATTAACATACCAACTAACAATCTAGGTTACTTTTCAATAGGGATGAGCATATGGACCGGGGAACCGGCTGGAACCGGTACCGGAACCGGAACCCGATGGAACCGGTCGGGCCGGGACCGGGACGTTATTTTTGTGGATTTTTGGAACCGAAAACCGGTAGAAATCGGAACCGATATAACCGGAACCGGTAGAACCAGCAAAAACCGGTAGAACCGGCAAAAACCGGAACCGTATAATGCTATTTTTCAAGGATCGGTTCCAACATTTGAAGACACGACAAGAACCGGTAGGAACCGGGAACCGGTAGAACGGCCGGGCCGGTTCAATTCTTGATTTTGGCCGAAGCCGGTTCCCGGTTCCGGTTCGGTTCGGGCTGGTTCGGTCCTTTTGCTCATCCCTACTTTTCAACACTGCGTCAAAACGTGACTTTGCCATGGCCAGGGTTTCCGTGGCATGAAGTCCTTGCATGAGGGATGCGATTTGGCTGGTGAATGAATCAACTTGTTCAGATGAACCGTCTGTTCATCCATGGTAAAAATGCAATGAAAGCACCAATTAATACGCCTTATACGAATCGATAAGCACTACTTCAAGCAAGTGCAAGCTCCTTAACCAATAACCAGAGAGATTAAGAAGTTGTGTTCTAAAAGCTATTTGATTCCGTTATGCCATAAGGCTTAAGTACGAGTTCAAACATAGAGAGAAAACATAGTTCAATACTTATCAAAACAAACTAAATACTCATCAGCTACTATTTAAAAATAAACATTATCTCAACCCATCACACAATCCTTTTGCCAGCTTGGTTTAGTTGTTATCAAACATTATCTCAACCCATCACACAATCCTTTTGCCAGCTTGGTTTAGTTGTTATCCTCTGTGATTTTTTAACACTTTGTGGGGGAGATCTTTGTCTTGAGCCTTAAGGGTTGATATCTACTGCAGCTTGTAATTTAGCTTCTTGCTGGTTTTTAATAAAATTTTACTGTTAAAAAAAGTTGGGTATCATGTTCAATTTTTTATACTCAAGAAATAATGACAACTTGAATTTCTTGGCGTTTATTTTTATTTCTAATTTTATTTTTTATTTGTTATTTTTTTTATGGATTTTAATTCCAACTTGTATTATGAATCTGTTGGCAAGTATCCAAATCTTATGGCATTAATTGTTTGTATGTATAAAGACAAATGTATGTCACTATAATATATATGAAAACCTGCAAACTGAAATGAAGACACATTTGGCCTCATTCGAAAAAGCAACCATGTTACCTCCTGCCCTAGAACTCTTTGTTGGACTTCAAATTATCATAAGATAATCTCAGTTAGAATATAACCATCAGACTGACAGAGCCACGAGGTCCCACACCCTATCGTTTTCTGTGAAGATGGAATGTGCATGGGTTCGTCTATATCAATAACATTACATGTAAGGCCATGTCATTTTGACACATAATGTTATATTTGTGTAACTACTAGGTTTTGCACTTAATTAGCAAGATATAATGCAACGTTGTGTTTTAGGAAACGGTTTATGAATATAGTAAACAATCAGTGTTACAGATTTGCGAATGGTGTTTAAATACTTAATAAAATTTTCTACCACAATAGTCAAAATAGATTATCTCTATGTTACGTAGACTAGTCCATAAATTATTGTAATATTATGTTTAATTATATATAGTAGTGCACTTATGGCTTTTTAAAATAAATATGTATATATGAAAACGATTTTTCATATGTTTAATTTTAATTTCATGCATTGAAAACGAATATGCAAAAAAAAAAAAAAAAATTGATTAAAAAAAAGTTATAAAATAATTGTGAAGGTATATATATATATATATATATATATATATATATATATATATATATATATATATATATATATATATATATATATATATATATATATATATATATATATATATATATATATATATATATATATGGTTAGGTTCATTTGAGACCACCTATATTTTGTGAGACCGTGAGATGCATTTTTTTATTTATTTTTTATTTTTTTTAGTTAATTCATATTCCGAAAATAATATTAAATTTTTTTTTTGATTTTTCCATTTATTTTGCATTTTAAAATTATTTTTAGAATATGTACAGTGTAATATTCTATTTAGAATATTTCACGTATTTTTCAAAAAAAATAGAATTTTTATTTATTTATTTATTTATTTTTTTAGTTAATTCAAGTTCCGAAAATAATATTTAAAAAAATAATTTTTAGATTTTTCCATTTATATTGAATTTTAAAATTATTTTTTAGAATATGTCAGTGTAATATTCTATTTAGAATATTTCACGTATTTTAAAAAAAAAAAAAAAAAACGGAATTTTTTTTTAATTTTTTTTTATATTTTTTTTAGTTAATTCAAAAATAATATTTAAAAAAAGAAATTTTGGATTTTTACATTTATTTTGCATTTTAAAATTATTTTTAGATTTGATCTCACGGTCTTACAAAATTAGAATGGTCTCAAATGAACCTGAACCTATATATATATATATATATATATATATATATATATATATATATATATATATATATATATATATATATATATACCTTCACAATTATTTTATAACTTTTTTTTAATCAATTTTTTTTTGCATATTCGTTTTTCACAATTATTTTATGACTTTTTTTTAATCAATTTTTTTTTTTTTGCATATTCGTTTTCAATGCATGAAATTAAAAACATATAAAAAATCGCTTTCATATATTATATATATATATATATATATATATATATATATATATATATATATATATATATATATATATATATACACACACACACACTAGCCGTTTGCCCGCGCAAAGCGGCGGCGGCGAATAGTTTCTTTTTCAAGCAATTAGTTCCATTCGGAGACATGTTATATTTCTAAGAACAATTGCAGCATTATGGATCGGTTTCACAAAAATAAAGGTGCAATGCCAAAACCAAAAAATATTGTGGTGGTGGATTTCATAGAGGAAAAGGAGATGAAGATTTGAATTAGTCTCCAGTCAACTATATTTTATGAACAAAATTAGGGAACTCCAATTTAAATAAGCTTTTTAATTTCAAACGATTTGTCGAAAAGAAGTGTTTCAAATTTCGAATGCACCAGATACCAGAGAAGAGATAATTTAGGAGTACAAGTTTGGTCAAAATTGATGAAAATACATATTCAATCCCTAAAAATAAGGAAATACTAATTTAAATGTGTTTTTAATACTTGTATCTCTAACATTATCATTGGTAAGATATATATTATAATATTATTATATTGATAGTTGATTGTACTTTAAGCTGAAAGACTTGAACGTCTTAAAATTTTTTTATTATTATATTGATTTTATTTATAGAAATAATAAGATTTCTTTTATAAGGTAGTATAGATATAGGGGAAGGCTCATGCGAAATTAATGTAAATAATTTGCGAAAACGCGAAAACAAGAAAAACCAATGACATTGTGCCACCTCAACCTTATATTTTTACAATACTTCATCCAAACTTTGAACTACATGATGATAATCAATGATACATATAAAATTGTTTTATATTAGCAAAGTATATTTTTGACATTTTTATTATAAAAACATGAATTTAAAAGTGATTAAAGACGTGAATTTTTTTTTTGTTAAAACCGCCTTTAAATCTATATATATATATATATATATATATATATATATATATATATATATATATATATATATATATATATATATATATATATATATATAATTAAAAAAAAGTAATAAAATAATTGTATAGATTTACAAATTTAATTAAAAAAAAAATTAATACAATCATCGGGATTATTTATATGTCAGTATATATCTTTTAAAACAACTTTCAATTTTATACACTAGCATTTATCAATTAATATTATACTTTTCGTCTCCAAATTCGTTTATTATGCTTTTTCAATCACAATTTAACGGTAATCTTATTTACTAATTGGTTATGAGTTGTTGAGAGTGATTTTTTTTCTGTGATATGTAAAGAGCGTCCGAAGGAATTGTGAAGGTGAAGAATATAAATAGAAAACCAAATATGATACTATGTTAGTGTCTCGTATTTTCTAGACTTGGTTTTATTTATATGTATTTAGCTCTCTCTATAATTATCATGTTATAAATAAGAAATCTCTCTTGTTTGTTCATGAATCGTAGGACGATTAACCTAACCTAATCGTGTGAACCATATAATTATGGTTCTTTATTTTTCTTCCTATCTTTTGGTTGTATATTTTTATTTGAATATATAGCAACTATTATCAGAGTTATGGTCCAAAACCTGAACATTAATATCGATATGTGTGATGGATGTGATTATGGCTTTTCGAAAATGCAGATCTAAGATTATCTCTTTTCGAAAAAGTTACACACACCCTAAGCAGAAACACGAGAGTATGAAACATGAGGATTGGATGTTGTTGGATTGATAGGCTCTTAGCATGTTTGGGTTCGCATTAGTGAGGAATGCTGCATACAATATCATCAATAGGAAGAAAACAATTTTGACTAGCCAAGGTGTTGTCCAATACGATAAACCCTCGACTACAAATTAGGTATATTGATTTTGTGGCTGGTGAATATGAACATTACAAGAATAACAATTATTAGTGGCAACGCAATTAGCTGCGACAACCACTTAGCGTCGACCTTTGGAGCATTTGCAGCGACAACGACACTGCATTTGTGGCGACAGTGAGCATTAGCGAAGACATATGGAGCTTTAGCGATCATAGTCTTATAGATGTCATCGCGAAGCAGAGGTGGCTCGATGAAAAATCAAGTGAATGAATTTAATTCAGTTCTACCGAGACTAGTATATCAATGTATGATTCACATTAAATTTGATAATGATTTGCAGACGTTGATGTTAGTATCTTTGTTATTCGAGATTTGGTTTGGTACAATTACAATAATTAGCAGTTTATCTAGAGCTATTAAAGGTGCATTCAAAGTGATTCACAATTTGACCCTAGAAGAGGATAGTTACAAGAAGAATGTTGATGCCTGTTCGGTTCCTTGTTGAGTAAAGAAGGTTGGGAGATTCCAATTCAAGCGGTGGTAATTGTAGCAAATCTTCAAAATAAAAGAATAGGGGATAGTATAACACCACAACTTCCATCAAAACAATTGTGGGTAAGGGTTACGAAGGCTAGATATGATCTTCCTCACCTTTAAAAAAGTTATCTTCTTCAAACCTGGAAGCCAAATTCGACTTTCTCATCTTTAACTTTAATCTTGTGTTTATTTATTTATTTATTTTAAATCAAATTGTGTGTATTCTTCAAACCTTCAAAATGGCTTGCCTTCAAATTTGATCCATATTCTTGGATTCGATGTTGTTCGTTACAAGGGCATCCACAATGCATTGAACTCTATAGAGTTTAATGGAGTGCCACATCATCATTCACTATTTCATACAACTGTATTCATTTTTATCCCACAATGCATTAAACTCTACAAGTTCATTGGAATATATTAAAAAATATCTATTTAAAGATTTAAAGACTTTCCTTTTTCCCATTGAAGAGTTCAATGGCCATTGGAAGAATTCAATGGCCATTGAACTCAAAATTCATTGAATACAAGGTGGCATTTCACAATGATGAAGTTGTATCATTGAATGAAAAATAGACATAACACCTTATTCAACTCTTCTATTAAACTCCTCATTGTGGATGTTCTAATGGATAAGCAAAGAAAACTAAAATAAATATGCATTCAATGTTTTTGCTATGTATAAAAGAGATGGTGGAGTATCGATTTGGAGAGAGACATTGAAGATCAGTGGGACTGTGGGAGCCGGGAGGTACACTCTTGGTTACAAGACTGTCCTTTAATTAAGTTCCTCATAAGAGCTCCAAATGATGATACAAAATTTTAATCCACTTGTTTTTGTGTTTCTTTGAATCAGATGTGATAAAAATTTTAATACACTTGTTTAATGTCTATTTTCATAGCATTTATATTGATATTTAGAATTGATTTTGAGTGTAGTTATATGAGTAACCATTGGTCTTGTAGGGATGTCATCACAAAATTGATTGATGACAGTCGAAGAAGGATGTACCAGAGGTCTCAACTCATCCCAAAAATCCGTTACACTTCAATATCCGCTAGTAATTGTGTGTTTTGAACCAAAATAAGTTTAAGGACTACTTGTGTATTAAAAAAACAATCAAGTGTATACATAAAGACGGGAGTATAGTTGCTTACCGTCCAAAGTTATCAACCATATTATAATGTTGCTCATTTTGAATTGGCATTTATTAATTTGTCTAAGACCTGAAATTAAGGTATGCATTGCTAGTAATTTTAATATTTACTATTATAATTATAATGTTTACAAAATACGCTTTTCTTTTTCTTTTTAAGATAGTCGTGTGACTATGAGTATCTGTGTCCTTTTTGTCCTTCCATCATTCCTTTTCGGGTACTTTTATTTTATTTTTCCCTTATATGCACATCCTACCTTTGAATACGACAATAAAAAACACACAAGTTTAGAGTATGGAGGAGAGTAACGAGGTAGAAATGGATGAATTCCATATAACTTTTGTGTTTAATTATTAAGTGGGGTACCGGAACTGTGTCAGTGTTGAAGGGGAAGCAAAATCCAAAAAAAGTTGCTACACTAAACAGCCAAGCATCAAGCACCCACCACCTCACCTTCAATAACCCTCCTTTTGTTAATTAGCAACAAATTTGTCACATCTCTTTACTTAGCAGCTCCTCTCTTCCCCAAAAGATTCTTCATGTTCCTTTCACTTCCCTGAAACTAAGATATAGACTGCCCACCTCCCTTCGGCCTCTATTCCTCGTTCGTTTTGGCACTCGATCAGTAATGGATCAATCAAGATATTGGATCCAGAAGGAAAGAACTTGTTTGAATTCGCATGTGTTATCATCGTTTGGTGATTCTTGGGAAGAACAAGCATTCGCAGAAGACGCAGCTGGGCCACTCGGAGGATGTATATGGCCTCCAAGATCTTATACTTGCAGTTTCTGTAGAAGAGAATTTCGGTCAGCACAAGCTCTTGGTGGTCACATGAACGTTCATCGAAGAGATAGGGCTAGACTCAAGCAAAGTCCAAATAACAACCAAATTCTTGAACCTAACACATCTTTGGGTAGATGTACGTTACAAAACCCTAATGAGATCTGTAACCCTAATTTTGACTTGGACAATGCTCTCTTTTCATCATCTTCTCTAAGACCATCTACAGATTCCATTCTCCGCCCTTTCACCTGCTCTTTCGTTCAACAACAGCAAAAGAGTACACCCATATTGTCATGGTCCAAGTTCGATCCTCAGAAAAGATTCCATATAGCCGATATGGGAAACCAAGCAGAGAAGAGTTATACAAAAGTTATGGAGTCGAATACCACCAGTTCCAAGAAGAACACTCATCAGATTGAGGTTCATTTCGCTGCTAACTTAAATCCACGCGTTAGAGGAAGATGTGACACACCTATCTGCAGTGACAAGAGTGACCAGGACGATGGTTTGATCTTCAAGAGAAGGCGAATACACGAGGATGTACAGTTTCTTTTTCCAAAAACTAGTAACTCGATAAATTGTGATGCAGGTGAATCCATGGTGTCTCTTAAAAGTAGCCCGAACTCTACTTTAGAGAATTTGGATCTTGAGCTACGACTAGGTGATCGGCCTTAATCAGGTCAACCGTGCAAAAACTGTGTTTTTAATGCTGTTATACTGCTTCTTCCTTCCTTTCCTTTAACGTTTAGTCCATCTGATTAAAGCTTTGAGGGCAAGTATTCTTCGTTGAGTATACCATGACAAGCAATGGGAGTGTAACAAAAGAATACATGTAATTTACATGAACGTTGATTAATAGATTGAAGTTTTTGTATTGTATTAGCATCACCGATTAAATGAATAGTGTTTGTTAAATAAACCAGTGGCAGCCAACTCGTTCTAACCGAGTATCATGAATCACTAATGGTGAGTTCATAAGTTGTTGCTAACGAAGAGTCTCTTTTCCTTTGTTGTTGTCTTAATTATCTCACACAATATAACCATGTAACTACCTTCTTCTTGGTTTCTCATCTTAATCATACAAATTCTAATAGGACATAGACAAAATATATTGGATTAAGATTCGAAAAAACTATGGTCGTCCATTACCAATCTCGCTATTTCCTTGGTTCCATAACTTGATCGTAGTAGAAATTATGATGTAAGGAGAAACAAAGATGAGATTCACTACTGATAATGAAGAGAACAAAAAATTAAAATGATATACACATATATGGGACCCAAACGTTGATAGACCCAATCTAGAGACTCGATTATAGAACATGTTGTGTGTTCCTGAAGTAAGATAATCTTGTGTGTCCCTTAAGTTAGTTATTTACTAGGCATATGTATTACAGAATTAAAACTTATCAGATTATTATCGTTTTGCCTATCTTTTTCTCATGTAAACTTGAACACTCGGAGTACATCAAATTGCACAAAGGTATCAAATTTTCTTTAATTTTATGTAGTATGTCATTTTTATAGGCGGATAGTATATCACACATTCAGAAGTAGACTATATACTTATTTCGTGCATTTTAATTATATAACATGTATTTGTTTCAAAGTATCAAATTTTGAGAATGAAGGTTCAAACTTTACTCGAGATGCTTATTTTATGGATGAAATTAATGATTGCTAATCTGTATCGTATGATAGTTTATATGAACAGTTATATTTTTGTACAGTATCATAGTCTATATGAATGCTTATATTAATTGTACCATAAAACTATTTTCAGGGTTTTTAGGTTAGGAGTTATTGTTAGAAACTATTACTAGTAGACATGAAAATCAATGATATATAGTATTAGCCGATCATATCTATCGATAGGATTCGATTCATTATATATATATATATATATATATATATATATATATATATATATATATATATATATATATATATATATATATATATATATATATATATATATATATTGAAACCATTCTAATTTTGTGAGACCGTGAGACCAAAATGTAAAAATAATTTTAAAATGCAAAATAAATGTAAAAATCCAAAAATTCTTTTTTTAAATATTATTTTCGGAACTTGAATTAACTAAAAAATATATAAAAAAATAAAAAATAATAAAAAAAATTCCGTTTTTTTTTTTTGAAAAATACGTGAAATATTCTAAATAGAATATTACACTGACATATTCTAAAAAATAATTTTAAAATGCAAAATAAATGGAAAAATCTAAAAATTCTTTTTTTAAATATTATTTTCGCAACTTGAATTAACTAAAAAAAATAAATAAATAAAAAAAATTCTATTTCTTTTGAAATATACGTGAAATATTCTAAATAGAATATTACACTGTACATATTCTAAAAATAATTTTAAAATTCAAAATAAATGGAAAAATCAAAAAATTCTTTTTTTAAATATTATTTTCGGAACATGAATTAACTAAAAAAAATAAAAATAAAATAAAAAAATGCGTCTCACGGTCTCACAAAATATAGGTGGTCTCAAATGAACCTAACCCTATATATATATATATATATATATATATATATATATATATATATATATATATATATATATATATATATATATATATATATATATAGAGAGAGAGAGAGAGAGAGAGAGAGAGATATAGGTTCACATATAAACACAATATATTAAGTAATTGTATATCCAATTTTTACCAATCATTTAATAAATGTATGATAGTAATTAATATATAAATAAACAAATGCATTTTCCGTTATAATTTTATAATTATTGTAACTTATTTAAGGGGTATTTGGATAGAGAAAATAATAAGCTGCTTATTGTTTATTGTTTAATCCCACTGCAATAAACAAATTTTAATGTTTGGATATAAGTCTTTAAAAATCAACTTATTGTTATTGCTTATTGGTCATCTTACTCATATAAAATATTTTGTTTGTCAAGCACTTACAATGCTTATTGTTTATTGTTTATTCCCAGCGCAATAAGCTAATCCAAACACATTTAAAAAAAATGTTTGTTCACACCGCAATAAGCAAATAAGCAATAACCTAATAAGCTAAAACTATGTATCCAAACACCCCTTTAATTTAACTTCATTCCTATAATTTTGGTAAGTAGTTTAAGTTAAATTCTTTTATATACTTATCAAGAAAGTTGGTGAGTAAAATTCAGATATAGTGCCGAATCGAATGTTCATTCTTTCAAAATTCATACAAAGAATATATTAGTTTATTGCATATTCTTCAAGATTATGTTACACAGTGTAACATATTTTTATGTGTAAAAATATTTTTTTTTATTCCTCAAGAGTTATTAGTTGGTTTATAGTTTTGATGAATCTGTGTAAAAAAAATATTACATATTCTTCAAAAAATATATATTATAAAGTATTAATTGATCGTTCTTAAAGAATGAATTTTTTCCACATATATCAATAGTTTTATTACAGTAGTTCAAAATTATTTGTTAGTTCAAAATTATTTGTTAGTTAATGCATTTTTAAAGAATGAAATGTGATTCTTACATAATGAAATACGTTTCAAGTACATTTTTGATTTTTAAAGAATCCAATTGCCCGATTCTTTAATTTTGTACTTTTCTGAACATTTTATAAAAACATTTTGTTAATATTTTGTAAAACTAATAATGATTGCTTATTGGTCATTTTACTCATATAAAATATTTTGTTTGTCAAACACTTATAATGCTTATTGTTTATTGGTTATTCCCAGCGCACTAAGCTAATCCAAACACATTTAAAAAAAAATGTTTGTTCACACCGCAATAAGCAAATAAGCAATAAGCTAATAAGCTAAAACTATGTATCCAAACACCCCTTTAATTTAACTTCATTCCTATAATTTTGGTAAGTAGTTTAAGTTAAATTCTTTTATATACTTATCAAGAAAGTTGGTGACTAAAATTCAGATATAGTGCCGAATCGAATGTTCATTCTTTCAAAATTCATACAAAGAATATATTAGTTTATTGCATATTCTTCAAGATTATGTTACACAGTGTAACATATTTTTATGTGTAAAAATAATTTTTATTTATCCTTCAAGAATTTTCAGTTGGTTTATAGTTTTGGTGAATCTGTGTAAAAGAATATTACATATTCTTCAAAAAAATATATATATTATAAAGTATTAATTGATCGTTCTTAAAGATTGAATTTTTTCCATATATATCACTAGTTTTATGACAGTAGTTCAAAATTATTTGTTAGTTAATGCATTTTTAAAAAATGAAATGTGATTCTTACATAATGAAATAAGTTTCAAGTACATTTTTGATTTTTAAAGAATCCAATTGCCCGATTCTTTAATTTTGTACTTTTCTGAACATTTTATAAAAACATTTTGTTAATATTTTGTAAACTAATAGTGACATCGCCTAATTTTTATAGAAAGAAATATATTATGAAACTAAGTAATTCTTAAAAAATGAAATCTATTTCGTTTTATGTGATTATATTGTAAAAAAACATATTTCAAAACTTTCAATATATGATTTTCTGTGATTTGGTTTTAAAAAGAATAATCTTGATTTTAATAATATATTTGACTTGGTTTCCTATAATATGGTTACTTCTTTTTTGTCTCGTTTAATAAAATGTTATAAGAGAAAATGAAAAAATAGCTATTTATACTAATTACATTACAAAAATAATCAAAATTGCAAAAATAGCCCTCAATTTCGCAGATGGAATTGTTGGATTATTGTCTAAGTCCATAACTATTTTGGTATGTACTTGACCCAATGGTGCATGGTCCTTTTGGGTGCCTTCACCAAAGCAACTTGATAGGATGAATTATGGAGAGAAAGGATTAAATATGATTTATTAATATATTATGAGAATAATATATTAAAGGAGAAATCATATTGTTTAAATTAATATTAGTCAAGAATTAATTGGTACTTAGTTTTGTGACTAAAAGAGATTAATTAAACTTAAGGGACTGGAATTGTAATTATAAGATAATTGCAATTTGGGCTATGGATTGCCTTATATTAAGGAGTGGACGAATTCTATGGGAAAGCCCCTGAGGAAATCGTCCAAGGCCTTAAGGAAAGGAATCTATGGGTTGCTTAGGGCTTAAGCATCTAATTTAGGGTTTCCTTGTTAGATAACCCTAATAGCCTCCTATATATATAGATCCCTTATGACCTAAAACGGGGCTAAGCATCTTCTAGGGTTTCACACGTTTTAAGGCAGCCTCCATCCTCTCTCCTCTTCATCCTCTTGCTCTTGGTGTTTGTGAACCATTAGAGGAGTGACATTTATGACTCTAAGCTTTCTAAAGTCAATACAAGGAGGAATTGGCTGGTTATTACTACATAACAATCAAGGTAATGTCTTAAACCCATTCTTATGTTAATATGATTACTTGTATGCTAGAATTAGGGTTTATACTCTTGGATAATTTGCATGTACAATGGAGAAACCTAGATCCAAGCATTAGGGTTTGTATGAGCACATAGGATGTTCTTATGGCTAAAACACATCAGTGGTATCAGAGCCTTGATTGGTTTCTATTGTATTGATGCTTTGTTTGTTTGTTCAAGCTTAAAAATCGAAATTTTGGAGTTCTGGGAGCTGAACTCGCCGAGTCCATGCTGACTCGATGAGTCCATGCCTGACTCGACGAGTCAGTCGGTCAGAAAGAGGGAAAAACAGGATTTCTTGCTGTTTTTGCTTGAGGATACTTGTCTTATCATATTAGATCAATATAAATCCATTTTTTTGATATATTTGAGTATATTCTTGATCTAATTGAAGATATTTATCAATTAATCAAATATTTGTTTCCTTATGTGATAATTGATTAATTATTTTGATTAAATTGGTAAATTGTTTTGCAAGAAATCATTAAATAAATAAAATATGGATAATTATGTAATTAAATGTCAATTAAGATTATTTGTTATTTGATCCTTGTTGTTATCAAAAGTTTCATATTTTCCCCTTTAGGTTTTATAGTTTAAATTTGAACCTAAAAGTTTTGTTGTTTTGAAATTTAAATAGTTGAAACCCTAATGCTTTGAAAAAGGTTTCAAAACTTGCCCTCAAGTTTTAGAATTTAAATTTTGATTAATAGTTTAATTTTGATGTATATTTAAATTCTAAACCCTAATGTTTTGAAATGTTTCAAAACTTGCCCTCAAGTTTTGGAATTTAAAAGTTGATTAAAAGTTTAATTAGGAATGTTAAATTCTAAGACCCTAGTATTGTTTTAAAAAAAATCAAATCACACCCTTATGGTTTTATTAATTAATTAAGGAGTATAATTAAAAGAGGTTTAATAAATCCATAATAGTTTTGGTTTACAATTTAATTGAATTGAAGGTATAATTATTAAATTTGACCACCTAGTATTTTCAAAGTGTAAAATACACCCTATACTATATATAACATTAAAACTCTAACATTATATATATATATATATATATATATATATATATATATATATATATATATATATATATATATATATATATATATATATATATATATATGAGTAAAAGTCAGTCTTACCGTTAGTAGGCCTCATTCACGAAGCTGGTCTATAAGGGGTGTTTAAGGAAATTGCCTATAAATGGCAATTGAATGGGTATCCACTCTTACCCACCGCACTCTTGACTAGTGGAGGGTCGTTAGCCGAACGGGTATGATAGGACGAAACCTTCCATTATAAGTATAATGAAATACAAAAGTAACTAAATGTTTTTACAAATTCCCAATCTTAGTTACTTAGGCAAAGTGAATTGATGCAATTCCATGAAATTACACTTTGTGCCCTTACGAAGACGTTAGTGGAGCGTGTGTGGTTTACCGGCACACTAAATGGTTCTAAGCAAAGGTAGCAAAGGGTGACTCAATGTTTGTCATAGTTCGGTGGAGCGTGTGTGTTTTACCGGCACATCGAATAGGTGACTATAACATGTGAGGGCACCATGTAAGTTTGCATGGTTATTCACACCCGCTTTGTGATCCTCGGAATCCCAGTCACAAACAAGAGGGGCATATCGAGATTTAAACATGCCATTGAAAGTTCAATGAATCTCAAAGGATCTAGGAGTTTTCATAGGTTTAAAACTTAAATTTCTTTTTCGTTTTTTGTGATGGAAATTAGTGAATCGTCATTCACTTACCTTCAAATATTCTGCAATTAGAGTTACGGCATCCCTCTCCCGAGTTGTAGAATATTGTGTTGGGTCCTAGCCTTAGTATCTCATTTGGGTGATTTACTAAGGACTCAATCAATCAACTAAGTTGAATTTGTTTCTCCCAGTTGTAGATGTCTAGGTTCGACAACTATGGTCTTCCCAAATCCCGTGGAACAAGCATTCCACATGAAGATGGTATTCCACGATTCGATTGAGGAACAAGAAATCATGCTTCACTTCCTCCACCTCCTTCAATTGTTCTCCCTAACCCACAAGATCGAAGAATTGAAAGGTTCAATATCACTAAAGCCCTATTGGAAATGAAACATGAAGATGGTAAACCCGTGTGTGCCCACGTTCTAGGAATGAAATCACACATTGATAGGTTGATAATGTTGGGTGTGTCATTCCCAGATGAGTTGGTTGTGAATTGGGTTTTGCAGTCACTTCCCGAGTCATATAATGAGTTCAAAAGAAAGTATTATATGATGGATCATGACGACAACCTCATTAACCTAACTTACATACTCATTGCTGCTGAATCAGAAATGATTTGGCGAAGCAATGGAGCGTATTTGTTTGGAAAGTCAACCGACCATGCTTCCAAGGATGTTCTAGGAGAACCGAGCTGCGTTTGCTGCCAAAAGAAAGGGCGTTGGATACAAGTCTGCCCAAAGAACCTAAAGAGTCCAGAAGATGGGAGAGTCAAAGTGTATGGCTGCGCTTCAGGTAAAATCCACTATCTAACTCCGTTAAGTTCCTATTCATTGATTCTTAATACATGATGTGATAAGATTGCATTTGAATGTTTTGCAGAATCGGTGAAAAGAAAGGAAGCTTGGTGAAAGAGCAAAATGAATCTAATCACAAGGAATGGATCTTGATCGCATGGACTTGAAGATTAGATTTTGAGCTTAGATAGTTGTGATAGAGTTGTTAGAAAATTTCCTTTTGAAATACATAATTTTCAATGGATTTTGCATTGTAAGGAAAAATGTTTTCCGCTGCTTTTATAAATAAAATAAATTTTCGTTTGACTTATTTATTTGTTTATTTCCTTCCAATGAAATCGTTATGAAAATTGGTGTTTGCATATTTCTACAACAAATGGATATGATTCTTATTTATGGTGTTTATGGAAAAGTCGAGAATTTACCAAATAGGGAGAGTTTCTCATCGCCCAAGTTTCAATTGGACAGAAATTTGGAATCATACAACTTGGTTGCATGAAGAATGAGAAATTTCATATTTGGAAATTAGACTAATTCATTGACAAAGTGTTAAGTGAGGGACTAGGAGATCGAGTACACAAAGTTGTGTTGATCAAGTACACCATAAAAGTAACAAAGATATTCGTCATAATTTACTAAAGGTTTAGTAAATGTGATTATACTTACAAGATTAAGTGTAATTCTAAATTGATTGAAAAAGTTTAAATCAATATCAAAACGAATTAGAAGAATCAAGTAGGCAGAAAGATGAAAGTTTCTCCATTCTAAGAAGAAGGGAGAGTACCTTTTATGCTTTATGATAGGTCTTAATGATTAAGAACCATATCTCAATTGATCCTCTAAGTGAGTCTTAGTACAATTGTATGTCTAAGAAGAGGAATCAAGAATTGAAGAAATGGTTAAATCAAAAAGTCAATCATACTTCGTTCCAATAACAAGTCTTAAAGTTAAAATTGTGGCAATGAGTGACAAGTATTAAGAATGTTTTTTTTTAACATTCATCAAATATGGAAAGTTGTGATGTCTTGGATAAGACAAAGACCAACTAGGACCATTTTATGAAGTGTTATGTTTTGATAAAAACTACACTAACTCTTGAATATTTGGTTGTCAAGAAATGTTTATTGACAAGAGCATCTTATATGTCAAGGAGTCAGTGGGAGTCTTAATGGTCTTGAATGGTTTCAAGAACAAATCAAATAAACCTTATCGATCCTCACTAGCACACGAGTTGAGGTTTACAACTAATCATGTTGACACTATTTTGTTTTCTATGCCATTCCAATTGAGTTAATTATGCATATGAGTCCTATGAGTTCTCGTTTGAATGCATAAAAGGCAAGGACCTTGATCAATGGAAAGTATTTTGATAGGCAAAGGTGAACTGCTTAACTAGTTGGAAGACATGGTGGGCAGCTGTGCTACCATAAGGCAAGAAATCAAGATTAAGAAAGTTCGGTCCATATGAGTTTGAATTTATCGTAAAATTTTGTTTTAACAAATTCACATGGATAGGAACACATACACCGTTTAAATCCAAGTGTCATAAGATTTCCTCCTTCATGAAAATGATTGTGAGGAAATGCTTTCACTAAGAAAGATTTTAAAAAGATAGTGATTGTAAAATTGCATTCTCAAATTCGATTATGGTTACGGTATCCCTTTCCATGATTTGAGTTGTGAGGTTTGGCAATTAGTCTTAATTGTTTAGACACACATATGAGATATCTAAGGCAAAGGTGTATAAGATCAAGAATCTTTGATAAAAGATTATCAAAGCACTAAGTATTAGAAACACGGACTTAAGAAATTCAATAGGTATTGTTTTTTCTGAAAGTTAAGATGTTTATGAATACATATCGAAGCTAGTGGGAGCATAAGTGTTATGTTTTATAATAATCATCATGATAGTGGGAGCATAAATGTTATGATTGTATGATTATTAAGGAAAGTATTGCAAGTTGGCAATATTAATTATAGAAAACAAGAGTCATTCTTAGCAAAGTTGTAAGGATGGAATAGTTGTTTTGCTATAATTAAGGGAGAGAATATTATGCTTCATTTTAAATCTAAAGGCTTAGGTTGTGGATTATTAATAAATTTAGTCAAAAGTACATAGTGTGTTCTTAAAATTTCGATTATGATTACGACATTCCTCTTCACAACTCGAATTTTGAGAACATAGCAAATAAAACATTATGGCAAAAGATTGATAAAGTATCAAATCTTTATGTAAGACATTTTGCATTGTGTCCCATACGTTTCGAGTACAGGATCGATTGTAAATGCTATAATATTTGACCATTCTAAAATTTTCCAAATGTTTAGAGCATTTAGAGGGAAAAAGGACTAGAATCGGTTTTTGACCAAAATAATTAAACAACTGTCAAAGGACAATCCAAAGTTCACCAAGGATCCTGGAATATTTGCTATCCCTTATACCATTGGTGATTTGCATGTCGAAAGTGCTTTGTTAGATCTTGGAGCCTCGATCAATGTGATGTCATATTCGGTTTTTCAATCTCTCAATGTTGGACCTTTGGAAGAAACTGGAGTAATCATTCAATTAGCAGACAAGTCAAGTGTGTCTCCAAGAGGAGTGTTGGAGGATGTGTTAGTACAAGTTAATCAACTTGGTTTTCCGGCGGATTTTTATGTCATTGATCTTGAAGAGAAGACTCCTTCCAAATCATCTATGATCCTCCTTGGAAGACCTTTCATGCATGCTGCTCACACAATCATTGATGTCCATAAAGGGAAGATAACTATGGAGTTTGATGGAGAAACCATTCACTTCAACATCTTTGAAGGAATGAGGTACCCTAGTAACATTTCTCCATTGTATCGAGTTGATGTGATTGAGCCAATAAATAGGATAAGCCCTAATGTATGCACAGACAAGATAATCATGGAAGATGATTGTAATCCTAAGAGGGAACCTCAAAGAAGATTGGATCCTCCAATGATGGAAGTGGTCAAGAAGAAGATAATTAAAAGGTTCAAAAGGTGCAAAGAGAAGAGAAAGGCATTTCATGACAAGCATATAACCCAAAAACACTTTATTCCGGGTCAAAAAGTTCTTCATTATCATTCACGCTTAAAGTTATTCCCGGGAAAATTGCGATCTTGATGGCATGGACCTTTTATTGTTATAAAAGTGTTTGATCCTAGTTTGGTTGAAATCAAGAGTTTGGAAACAAACCAAATCTTCAAAGTGAATGGGCACCATTTGAAACTATTTTATGAAGGCTTTGACACGGGAGAATTCGACAACGTAACAATGGAAACACCGATTTACGAAGGCTGACGGAAGCGGGGCTATGTCTTGGCAAAGACATTAAATAAATTCATTATGAATAAATAATATCCGCTTGAAGTTTTGGGTGTTTCTAAACTTGAGGTTGGCCAAAAAAATAAGCATATAGAAGTCTTCCAGTGATTTCGGTGAAGTTTGAAAAATTCCAAAAATTTGACTTTCGCGCGGGTGCCCGTGCAGCCGTTGCGCGACCGGCCCCCAGCCGCACAGATTCCGAGTTCCAAATTACCCCAACATGGGATGTATTCTGACATGTGCGCGTGGCTGCCCCCCACCCGCGTAAAGTTTGCGAGGGTACCCGCGCAAATATGTCAGTTCATAAAAAAATTTCGAGCCATTTCATATGCGTCCTTTGCGCGACCAAGCTTTCATCCATGTGTATTTAGGCGGCCAAGAACTCCATCCAAGCATCATTATGCGATCCATGTGTTGCTTCCATACCATCCTCGCGGGCCTCCTCCACCTTAATCCCTATATGATCCTTCCTTACTCTCATCCTAAGCATTGAGGACAATGCTTAATTTTAAGCTTGGGGTGAGGTAATCTAATCTTTTATTTTTATTGCGTTTAGGTTGTATATAGTTTCATTTAGAGTTAGTCATTTAGGGCATTCATAAAAATTGCATAAAAAAAAATCAAAAATATTGCATATTTTGTTTCTTTCTTTTCTAATTTTCATACTTTTTAGTTTCATTCTAGTTTAAGTTCATTCATTTTTGTTCTCTCTTGTCTTCTCATCCCTACAGGTACCATAGCGCCGAGTCATAAGTATTGAATCATAGATTGGCCCCGGGTCTTGATATGGAATTCCTTGTATTTGATAAATGGGACATGTTTTCAGCCTCACATACCACTTTGAGATCGCTTGTGTGGCAGTCAGATGCAGGTAGCTTGATTGGGTCTAGGTGCAGAGGGATGTGGTTGGTCATGCCAATGTGTGCGAGCAAAGACTAGCCCGGTAAGGTATTTTGAAGACATTGAAGATATTGAAGACTCGCATCTTGGTTTTGGAGGGAGTACCCGTTAGTACTCCCGAGTCTCGTCCGAGCCTTGTTTAGTTAGATTCTCACCGCCTTTTTAGGATAGGTTATCATTTTTCTAGGGGTCTAGAGTAGATAGTTAGATAGATTTTGTTTATCACACCTTGCATTGAGGTGCTTGATGAACTTTGAAGTAGGTCCCCCAGTTCACATCTTTTGGGACCAAGTCTTTTCGATAACACCTATTTTTGATTCATTCCCCACCCTTTTTAGTTGATCTTGGCACATTGTCAATGATCATTAGGTGTTCATATTAGCCTCTATCTATCACTCAATTTTCACTATTGGAGTCCTATGTTACTTGGTGAAAATCCTTAGACCTTCCAAGAAGCAACACAAAGAATGAAGAAATTTGAAAAAGTGAAGAAAATAAGAGCCTATTAAAGATGATTCAAGAAAAACAACAAAAACAAAGAAGCAAAAAATGAAGAAAAAGAGCAACAGAAAAAGAAGAACAAGATTCCAAGTTCAAGACTTATGTTATATATCTAGTTTGCAAAAACAAAAAAAACAAAAAAAAAAAAAAAAAGTGGATGTCAAGCAGTGAATGTGATTGAAGATCCAATAATTGGAGATTTAGGTTGTTAGGTTTAGATTTAGGTTAAGTATAATTTTTATTATTTTATTTTATTTTTGATTTTTGGTGAGAAAAGGCCCCGACGATGAGACGGTAGACTGTAAAGGACAGTACAAGGGAGAAGCCTCTGAAACTGGATGTTTGCCCAGAGGCCATGCTGCAAAACCCTATTTCGTTATTATACACTTTGGCCTGACAAATGTAGGAATCATAGTGTGTGAAGATGCTCCTTTCCTTCGTGCACTATGGTCTACATTGGTGATTTAAAGTGCCCCCACTGGGCGCATCTCTGTTTCCTTTGTCTTGCACACCGCGACCGCATCCAGCCATGATCTATTCGCCCATCAAGTGGTTAAGAATGTGGTTTATGGCTCTAAAGTGGGGAACATTTTGAAGATGCGTAGGGTCCATGAAGGACTAATTCTATCGATGTTGACTGATGTTGACCAAGTTCTATGGTATCTTTCTTTTTCCTTTTTAGATAGTTCATCCCGAGCTCATTTTTAGTCTTGTTCTAACTTGAGGACAAGTTAGGTTTAAGCTTGGGGTGATTTGATAGCTTATTTTATTTCCTTATTTTTATTAGTTTATTTTAGATTTTTAGATCTTATTATCATTAATGCATTTTATTTTATTTATTTTTCCTTGCATAATATATTTTGTAGGTTTTTCGGTGCTTGTTGCGGTTGCGGGTTGATTGGAGATGGGCTTAGTGGGCTCCCGAGGCATTATTGGGCTTGGCGGAATCAAAGAGGAAGAATTGGGCTTTGAAAGTTATTGTCTTAGATTATTTGGGCTTGTGAAGATGGATCATAAAATTCAAATTTTGGGCTTAGAGCATCCATTTGGTGGCTAAATGATGATTAGTGCATTTCAAATTACATGGACAAGGAGGGGGGACCAAAGGAATCTTTGGTAGTGGAAGGGTGGAGTGGCTTGGTGGACCAATAGCATTACAGCAACATTTGCGCGGGTGGAATTTTCATCGCGCGGGTACCCGCGCAACTGCCCAGTTTAGGCATTTTGGTCATTTGGCTTGCCATAACCCTTGGGGATCAGATCTAGAAGCTCATTCACGATTTTCCACCATTGGAGACCTGCAAGAGGCGATTTTGGGAGCTAGAAATCATTTCCTTTCATCTTTCCAAATCTTAGGTAGTTTCTTTATGCAATTAGATTATTGTTCTTGTTACTTTGTTGCCATGAGTGGCTAATACTCTTATTTGGTTGACTTTGGCTGAAAACCAATGAATGTTTGTGGGTTTTGAAGGATTTATGTTGATTATCAATTTATTCCATGTTTATGATTCTAGTTTGCAATTCTTATGCTTATTTGATGCTTTGATCATGAGCTTAGTATTTGATTGAGCAATGGTTGATTTATTTCATTGATTTTGCATTGAATCATTGAATTTATCTAGAACAAAGGCTTTATGATGGTAGAAATCATCTCTAGCTTATGAATCATATCTCCTTTATGGATGTGTAAGCATTTGACATCCTCTAGGAATTGGGGATTCCTTCATTCTTAAGGCTAATTGATTTCTTGGGATTAATTGCTTCAATTGACCCTTGATCTTAATTAAGAAGGTGTGTTGTGGGCTTCCTCAACCTCCATACTACCTATGAGGAATCTTGGCATATCATGCTTCATGATTGCTATAACCAATTTGGGATGAAGGATAAGCTTTGTATTAGATCCTAATGATAAACACACACATGTTCATTGTGTTGAATTGCCTTAGTTAACCAATTATTCCCAATCTTTAAGCATCTCATCAACTTGCTTAATTGAAAGGTTTTTAGTTATTCAATTATTTTAGTTTTCAAGTAAAATCAAACACCCCCCTTTTAGTTTAATTGCAGTTAGTTAGTTTAATTTCACTAGTTTTATTGAATTGCAAAGGTGATTGAATACAACCATTTCCCCGAGGATCGATACCCCTTTTTACCATTATATTACGTTTATTTAGCAATCAAAGGGTGTAATTTTCTTGGTGGACTTGATATCCCCAACCAAGTTTTGGCGCCGTTGCCGGGGATATTGGTTTTTGTTATTTGATTGTTTATGCCTAGGTCTACAAGAACCGGTGAACTACTCTACAATCCGGAAATTGAAAGAGAAGCAAAAAGGTTGAAAAAGTTATCCAAACAAGCAAAGCAACAACAACTAGTTCAAGCTTCTTCCTCTTCTCCAATAATCAACATAGAAGATCAAGTTCATACTTCAAGTGATACCGACACCGAACTGAGTTCTCCAATTGTTGGTCATTCCTTTGAAGACATTCCATTTGAAAACCACATAGAAATGAATCACACTCCACCTCATAATCCCAACCCAAACCCAATCAACCAAGATGCCAATACCCCACCCCATCAACCAAGACAGCAACCACAAGAACCTCTCATTGATATGCCACCTTGGAATCAAGCCCCTCCTCAAAACCAACCCAATTATCAACCACCATTACAACTATAAAACCAACACTTCCACCAAAACAACCAACCTCAAAACAATGCTTTTCAAGTTCAACAAGTACATTACCCAAATCAACCCAATTACCAACCCCCTCCAATGTACCAAAACCCAATGTACCCACAACAACAACCTCCATACAACCAATACCCTAACTACCAACCTTATCCACCACCAATCTACAATCCCTAACAATACCCATATCCACCTTACCAACAACCACCCAATTACTTGCAACAATATCCCAATAACCCCAATCCACCCAATCCTCCTCAAGAGTTAACACTTAGACAAATGATGGAAACGGATGTTACTCATACACCTCTTGCTATTGTTTATCCCGCAAACCGCTGAGGGATTGAATTCAAGTCAATTTTCATCCATCAACTTACCAAGTTCCATGGGTTGGATAGAGAAGATCCTTAAAAGCATTTGAAGTCCTTTCATATGATATGTGTTAGCATGTTGCCCGACAATGTGACATTGGATGATTTCAAGTTAACCGCATTCCCGCTCACCTTGGAAGACAAAGCTAGAGAGTGGTTATTCAACTTACCACCGAGATCTATTCACACATGGGAAGAGTTACTCAAGGCCTTCAATAGCAAATTCTATCCCACCTCCCGGATATCAAGCCAACGAAGTGACATTTTGGGGATTCGTCAAGGGGAAAATGAAACATTTCATGATTTTTGGGAGTGCTTCAATAATTTGTGTACAAGTTGTCCTCAACACAATATACCCGAACAACTACTTCTTCAACAATTTTATGAGGGTATGAATGAAAAAGATCGGAGGATGATTGATGCTTCAAGTGGTGGTGACATCTTCAACAAAACCCCTCATGAGATCCGATTACTTTTTGGTACCATTTCTCAAAATCAAAGGAATTTTAGGACTCGAAATGACATGAAGAGAAATTCTACACAAGTGGTTGGTGAAGTTAGCAACACTCAACATTTGGAATCAAAGCTCTTGGATTTGACTAATGTGTTAAGTCAAATGGTGGTGGGAAGTGGTCAACATTTGATGGTATGTGGTATTTGTGCAATGACGGGCCATTATACGGATAAGTGTCCCACACTTGGAAGTGAACCGGAAGATGTGAATGCAATGGGCGGATATCAAGATCAACCAAGACCCATGGGATTTCAAAACAATTTCAACCCAAATTGGAGGAATAACCAAAACAACTCTTATCCACCAAAGCAAAATCCACCAAATCTTTTGATGAGACCTCAACATCCACAATACCCCTCTTAAAAACCTACATATCCACAAAATTCTTATAACCCTCCAAATTACCAACACCCTCCACAACAAGGTCAATCAAGTGGTAACCATCAAATGAGCCTTCAAGAACTTGTTACTTCTCTTGCTCAAAGTCAAACCCAATTTCAACAAGAAACCAAGAATACTTTCTCCAACATTTAAGCACAAATTGGAGACTTGGCAACCACTCTCAACAAGATAGAACAAAGGGGTAAACTTCCATCACAAACCGAGAAGAACACCAATGTGAGTGCCATCACCTTGCAAAGTGGGAAAACACTTGGAGAAAGTCAACCTAAAAGAGTTTCAAGAGAAGAAGAAGATGAAGTGATCATAGTGGAACCTCCAAAAGTTGTGGTTCCTCCAAAAGAACCGGTTGTGCCAAATGTTGATCAACCCGACCCTTCCAACAAATCCATCAAACCATTGGTCATACCACCACCTTTTCCATCCCGTTTGGCTTCCTCAAAGAAACAAGAAGAAGAGAAAGCATTTCTTGAGACTTTCCACAAGGTTCAACTCAACATTTCACTATTGGATGCCATTAAGCAAATTCCAAGTTATGCAAAATTCCTCAAGGATTTATGCACCAAGAAGAGAAAATTCAAGGCAAATGAAAAGATTCAAGTCAATGCAAATGTGTCTGCGATTATCCAAAAGAAGTTACCTCCCAAATGCAAGGATCCTGGAATATTTGCTATCCCTTGTACCATTGGTGATTTGCATGTCGAAAGTGCTATGTTAGATCTTGGAGCCTCGATCAATGTGATGCCATATTCGGTTTTTCAATCTCTCAATGTTGGACCTTTGGAAGAAACTGGAGTAATCATTCAATTAGCAGACAAGCCAAGTGTGTCTACAAGAGGAGTGTTGGAGGATGTGTTAGTACAAGTTAATCAAGTTGTTTTTCCGGCGGATTTTTATGTCATTGATCTTGAAGAGAAGACTCCTTACAAATCATCTATGATCCTCCTTGGAAGACCTTTCATGCATGCCGCTCACACAATCATTGATGTCTATAAAGGAAAGATAACTATGGAGTTTGATGGAGAAACCATTCACTTCAACATCTTTGAAGGAATGAGGTACCCTAGTAACATTTCTCCATTGTATCGGGTTGATGTGATTGAGCCAATAAATAGGATAAGCCCTAATGTATGCACAGACAAGATAATCATGGAAGATGATTGTAATCCTAAGAGGGAACCTCAAAGAAGATTGGATCCTCCAATGATGGAAGTGGTTAAGAAGGAGATAATTAAAAGGTTCAAAAGGTGCAAAGAGAAGAAATAGGCATTTCATGACAAGCATATAACCCAAAAACACTTTATTTCGGATCAAAAAGTTCTTCTCTATCATTCACGCTTAAAGATATTCCCGGGAAAATTGCGATCTCGATGGCATGGACCTTTTATTGTTATAAAAGTGTTTGATCCTAGTTTGGTTGAAATCAAGAGTTTGGAAACAAACCAAATCTTCAAAGTGAATGGGCACCATTTGAAACTATTTTATGAAGGCTTTGACATGGGAGAATTCGACAACGTAACAATGGAAACACCGATTTACGAAGGCTGACGGAAGCGGGGCTATGTCTTGGCAAAGACATTAAATAAATTCATTATGAATAAATAATCTCCGCTTGAGGTTTTGGGTGTTTCTAAACTTGAGGTTGGCCTAAAAATAAGCATATAGAAGTCTTCCAGTGATTTTGGTGAAGTTTGAAAAATTCCAAAAATTTGACTTTCGCGTGGGTGCCCGTGCAGCCGTTGCGCGACCGGCCACCAGCCGTACAGATTCCGAGTTCCAAATTACCCCAACATGGGATGTATTCTGACATGTGCGCGCGGCTGCCCCCCACCCGCGTAAATTTTGCGAGGGTACCCGCGCAAATATGTCATTTCATAAGAAAATTTCGAGCCATTTCGTATGCGTCCTTTGCGCGACCAAGCTTTCATCCATGTGTATTTAGGCGGCCAAGAACTCCATCCAAGCATCATTATGCGATCCATGTGTTGCTTCCATACCATCCTCGCGGGCCTCCTCCACCTTAATCCCGGTATGATCCTTCCTTACTCTCATCCTAAGCATTGAGGACAATGCTTAATTTTAAGCTTGGGGTGAGGTAATCTAATCTTTTATTTTTATTGCGTTTAGGTTGTATATAGTTGCATTTAGAGTTAGTCATTTAGGGCATTCATAAAAATTGCATAAAAAAAAATCAAAAATATTGCATATTTTGTTTCTTTCTTTTCTAATTTTCATACTTTTTAGTTTCATTCTAGTTTAAGTTCATTCATTTTTGTTCTCTCTTGTCTTCTCATCCCTACAGGTACCATAGCGCCGAGTCATAAGTATTGAATCATAGATTGGCCCCGGGTCTTGATATGGAATTCCTTGTATTTGATAAATGGGACATGTTTTCAGCCTCACATACCACTTTGAGACCGCTTGTGTGGGGGTCAGATGCAGGTAGCTTGATTGGGTCTAGGTGCGGAGGGATGTGGTTGGTCATGCCAATGTGTGCGAGCAAAGACTAGCCTGGTAAGGTATTTTGAAGACATTGAAGATATTGAAGACTCGCATCTTGGTTTTGGAGGGAGTACCCGTTAGTACTCCCGAGTCTCATCCGAGCCTTGTTTAGTTAGATTCTCACCGCCTTTGTAACATCCGTAAAATACAACCAATTTAAATTTTTCAAAACAACCTGATTTTCATTAAAATGTTTACAAAAAGGTTTTCAATACAAGTCATTAGAGTATTCCCAGAATCACATTGCTACAAAATCATGAGGAGCGGTACGATCGCGCCTTCGCCTTGCCACAGTCTCCTGAAGAACCTGAAAAACATTAAACCACAACTGTAAGCCCGAAAGCTTAGTGAGATACCCCCAAGATACCAACCACGAAGACGCCCTTCCAGGCTGCGACCTTCCGGTCCAAAATGTATAAAACATACATAACATAACAGAACATAGAACAGACATGCATATCGGGTCTACCGTGTGACTGGTCCGCCGTATCGGGCCTTCAGTCCAACGGATCCATCCTCCGGGTCTAGTCATGTCCTTCTAGTCTACAGTGGGGTTGGTCCGCCCGCATCGGGCCTTCAACCCACCTGGTCCACTCTCTGAGTCTACAGTGTGACTGGTCCACCTGCATCAGGCCTTCAGTCGGCCTGGTCCACTCTCCGAGCCTCGACACGTCTGGTCCGCCCTCGTGGGGCCTACAGCCTATCCGGACCGCTCGCTAGGCCTTCGGAACAACCGGTCCGCCCTGGGTATCTTGGCCTACAGCACAAAGCAGGACCCGCCTCAACCCATCTCCAGTCCAAACAACCATGTGCACAAAACATACATTCATATAACAGTCATAGTCAACAAACCGAGCAAGCAGATCACATAGCATATCATTACCCTAACCGGGTTACCGACCTAACCGGTCACTAGCATTGCATCACTCTGTATATCGGGAAAACTGACCTTAGCAAGGCCTCCTAGCATGTACCATCCTAGCTACCAGGATGCAGACACATCAAACAATAACATAATAACAATAACCGAATCTCAATACAATAAAGGGCCGGCCTTGGTGCCTTAGACCCTGTTGATATAGTGAGGATAACTCACCTCGAAACTGCCGGTTGAAAAGATAAGATCCCGCTGCTCCGAACTCTGACACGAACTCCTCCACTAAACATCAAAACATACAACTCAATAAATACCCTTAATTACCAAAATACCCCTGGAAGACAACTGGTCAACCATGGACAATTCAAAGTCAACCCTTGACTGACCCTACTCGCCGAGTCAACCCGATGACTCGCCGAGTCCATATGCTCAGATCTTCCTTCAAGCAGCGACCCAACTCGCCGAGTCACCGCAAGACTCGCCGATTCATCGACTCAACCAGAAATATTGGGACTTCCTCGACAAGACTCGCCGAGTCCAAATGGACTCGTCGAGTCCAAGGCCATCTTCAACCTACTCGCCGAGTTGTTCTTCCAACTCGTCGAGTCCCAGGCCATCTTCAAGCAACTCGTCGAGTCCGCCCATGTGACTCGTCGAGTACCACCGTTCTGAATCCATACAGAAGCATCTCAGGCCATGCAATTAATCCAAAACATAGATTCAACCTCCTACAATCCATCCATCACGTAAAGTGGCAAACTTTACGTGAATCTAGCGAGATCTAAGCCATATTCTCCTTAAAACCAAGGTTTGGGACATGGTGGCTTCACTAAGCACTCAAACACAGGAACTTTAATGCACTCTAGGCCTTCAATATTCCAGATCTGAGGTAGCAACCTCAGATCTATCCTCCAAACTCCAAAACATTCCAAGACATACTCCCCACAAACCCCAAAATGATGAAACTAGGAATGCACAGCCTAAGGACGAAGATATTACCTCCAAAAGATGCCTCAATAGCAGTCAAACTCGAATCCAAGCAAAGCCCTTTGATCCAAGCCACTTCTCCTTCAAGATCTCTTCAAACAACACCTCTCCAAACTCTAATTTGCTCTACAAATGATTTCCCCACGAATTTAGGGTTTCTGGAACTCAAGGGGGGAATAAGGGAGGCTGTGGAGGAGTATAATGCTCTTTATATAGGGCTCAACCCCGAAAATTAGGGTTTTCTCCATACAGCACCTACTCGCCGAGTCCATCCTATGTGACTCGCCGAGTAGGCCACTTGACACGCGACCATGACCGCGACCTGACTCGCCGAGTCATCCTCTAAAACTTACACTTTCAGCCCTTCAACTCTACTCTTGCGATTCCGGGATGTTACAATTCTCCCCCACTTAAATTAGGCTTCGTCCTCGATGCCTACGACATCTCATCTTCAAATTACTTCCCATGACGCGCCACTTGACCTTGACCGAACCAAGTCCCTCAAGGTACAACCATAGAACCAGAAGCTCACTTTCTCCTCCCCTACGGTGTCCCCATCACCTACTCAAACCGGGCACCAGCTGAACCCTCTGATAACCACACTCAACAACCGAGAATTACCCATGATGCTTTACTGCTCCAATTCTCATCCTTCACTTGACTCATATGGCTATAATGCCTCGAACCATCGGATCCCCGATCCGAATTCCACTCTATCCATCCCATGACGACCGAAAGACCCATTCTTCCATTTCGGAGTAACTCCCCCGAGTTCTCCTCTCGCAATCACACACACATGCTGATCTAGCTCTAGCACCCTTAGGTTTGGAAAAACTGATACACTGATGATATCCTCGAACATCCTTCCAGGATGAACCGCTAAAACGTAGCCAAAACCCTGATCAGAATCACACTGAGAGTCCAAGACTCTTTCTCTGTATCCCTTCCGAACCCCTCTCCCTGGCTCTACACCGCGGTATTCCCTCTGCGCCCAGAGCAACATATCAAGTCGAATGAGCTTTTATTCCACCGCCGCAACACACTACTCAAAGACCATCGACGGACCACTCCAATCATAACTCTACACTGCCGTTTTCACTTCCGTGAATTCGCACCCCCTTTAGGGATTTCATTCCTCCCTCTTTCCTTACCAAGGAAACCGCTTGTCCGCCCAGTCACCATGGCAGGCACTATGGTGCTCATCCCACGCTACATTACCTCTTTAAAGCGTACCCAACATCCATGCATCACCACTACTCTGACTCTCATCACAGGGACTCTCAAGCCCATGCACTACCTTCACTGCTCAAGATTGCTACCCGGGGCCAGACCTCCCAATGTAATCACACTGCAACATACGCAACCCATGACCTCAATCCGATCCAACAATACTCGCAGAGTCTTCAACATGACTGGACCGCCTCCCCAGGCCTTCAGCCAATCTGGACCACTCTCAGAACCTTCAGCCAATCTGACTGGACCGTCCTCCGAGCCTTCGATCTGACTGGTACGCCTACCGGCTTACAGTCTATCCGGACCGCTCAACTAGCATTCATCACTCCGAACCATCCCTTCGGGAAATCCTCCCGTGCATACCGTTCTAGCCATCTAGGGGTTCCGAACTCTATCTCCATCATACATACTCGATCCCGGCCTGCTCCTATGCCTTCCTCAATCAACTGCTCTAGGTCTGTATTCCGCCCCGCACGCCTGTTACTCACTCATACGAGCCTGCTCTCGACTAATAGAAATACCGCTGAATTTCCCAAGCAGCTAAACAACCTCTCAGGCCCAACGATCATCCGGAGAATTTCCAATTCTCCCCCACTTAAGACACTGACAGTTAGTCACCGGTCGCCATCACCGATCTCCCCAAGCAACCCTGCAGGAATCAACACATGCACTCAAAATGTTTTTCACCAGCACCAACAACTTTCATACAATCATGTTCCCATGCTGCACAACCTGCTCGAAAGGAACCCAATCTTCAACTATCAATTCCTCAGACTACAAAATCTAACTGGCCTTCAAACCAACACCGCATCCGCCAACAATCCTCACAAAGATAATCAACGATAGCTCAAAGTACAAATCCATAACCATAACGATCCTTCAGGGAACAAAAGATACTAAAACGAAATCTCGATCACAACTCGCCAAACCCTCAAGGAACAACGGATACCACACGAAAACCCGAAACGCAATTCAACGAAACCAACAGATAACAATACTCCACAACAATCATAAATAATCAAAACATCAGAAAGAAACATACCCGCAGCAACAAGCTGAAAAATACGACCCTAAGCCCTTGGGGGCTCCGCTCCACCCTGATCTCCACCTATGATCCTCAACGTAGCCGGTGCTGGAGCCTGCACCGGTCCTGCAGCAAGCCGTGGACAGTTGACCTTCAAATGTCCAACCTGATGACAATGATAGCATATCCTCACATTCTGAACCGGCACTGACTGCCGATAATCCCTCGCATAGTGTCCCTCCTTTCCGCACTTGCGGCATGCTCCACCGGACCGATAAACCCCGGCGTGACCCCTTCCACACTTTCCACAGATGTGGCTACCCTGATCTCCCATCCTGGAATCAACGGTCTTAGACCGTTTCGTCGCCGGCTGCGACTGAACCGGAGCTTGCCTCAGCTCACGCATCTGTAACTCAATCTCTAACTCACGTCGCCTGGCGGCCTCCTGCAACTCCAGCAAAGTCTCGCACCTCTGCGCAGACACAAATTGTATGATGTCCCTCTTTAGCATACTCAGATACCGGGACATCTGAGCCTGCTCCGAAGCGAACTCAGGGCAAAACATCGCCCGCTCAGTAAACATCCTGGTGATTTCCGTCACCGATTCCGAATCCTGCTTCAGCTCCAAGAACTCCTGAGCCAACCTCTCCCTCTCGACCTGCGGAACATAACGAGTGCTGAACATCTCTCTGAACCGATCCCATGAAATCGCAGCCCTCTGCGCATCCGAGTACGACCCCGTGGACAATCTCCACCAATCCTTTGCTCCGAGCCTCAACAGGTTCAAAGCACACCTCACCCTCTGATCAGCAGGGCATGAACACGTGAAGAAACATCCCTCCACATCTGATAACCATCTCATAGCAACGATCGGATCCTGAACTCCATCAAAAGTGGGAGGCTTCGTATTATCGAAGTCCCGATACTGAAAACCTCTACTGGCTCCTCCCCCTGCCGCTGCTACTGCTGCGGTAGCCGCCGCGGTAGCCGTCTCCGTGAGAGCCGCATAGCGCTCATCAAAATACTCCACCATGGCGGTCTTGATCGACCCAAACAACTCTGGCAACTCAGCCCGAAACAATGCAGCAACCTCATCATGCAGGACCTCACGAATCCTCGCATCCAACTCGTGCGTACTCATCTGGCTGACAACCTCGGGTTGTACAGACCCACCCGGAACTCCCTCTCCTGCTCCTGATCCTGACCCGGATCCACTCCCAGCGTGCCCTGAAATCTCCATACTGAAAATAAAACACCAAATCTCAGACATATTCCACTACCCCGGGAACCGGCTCTCATCCCAACCCTAGAGGTCATGGTTTCCCTGATACGCGTATGAGTCTGTGCTTTCAGTAGTACAGGCCCATACTACCTTCCACACCAACCCATATTTGTATGAAGTACTCCCACAACACCCTAGCGACACACATAACAACGCTCTATCCTCACAACTAGAGGAACACTAGAAATCTCTCACAAGGAACCCTAGGCTAGCAGGCATCATAAATCAGGCAACTCATCAATAAATCCTGAAGATCTCTAGCCTAACTCTAGCATGATGTTCTATCAAAGCTCAATAAAACAATTGTCATGTATGGTATTTTGGGATTACTTACTGGCTCCGGCTGATCGTACCTTCGCGTCCTCCTTTACTTATTTTGAAAACCATTTTAAATTCTCTTTTTGAAAGCTCTCCTCGATTTGAGACTGGAGTCACACAAATGTTCCTCCAATTCACTCAAACCAAGGCTCTGATACCAACTTGTAACATCCGTAAAATACAACCAATTTAAATTTTTCAAAACAACCTGATTTTCATTAAAATGTTTACAAAAAGGTTTTCAATACAAGTCATTAGAGTATTCCTAGAATCACATTGCTACAAAATCATGAGGAGCGGTATGATCGCGCCTTCGCCTTGCCACAGTCTCCTGAAGAACCTGAAAAACATTAAACCACAACTGTAAGCCCGAAAGCTTAGTGAGATACCCCCAAGATACCAACCACGAAGACGCCCTTCCAGGCTGCGACCTTCCGGTCCAAAACGTATAAAACATACATAACATAATAGAACATAGAACAGCCATGCATATCGGGTCTACCGTGTGACTGGTCCGCCGTATCGGGCCTTCAGTCCAACAGATCCATCCTCCGGGTCTAGTCATGTCCTTCGAGTCTACAGTGGGGTTGGTCCACCCGCATCGGGGCTTCAACCCACCTGGTCCACTCTTTGAGTCTACAGTGTGACTGGTCCACCTGCATCGGGCCTTCAGTCGGCCTGGTCCACTCTCCGAGCCTCGGCACGTCTGGTCCGCCCTCGTGGGGCCTACAGCCTATCCGGACCGCTCGCTGGGCCTTCGGAACAACCGGTGCGCCCTGGGTATCTTGGCCTACAGCATAAAGCAGGACCCGCCTCAACCCATCTCCAGTCCAAACAACCATGTGCACAAAACATACATTCATATAACAGTCATAGTCAACAAACCGAGCAAGCAGATCACATAGCATATCATTACCCTAACCGGGTTACCGACCTAACCGGTCACTAGCATAGCATCACTCTGTATATCGGGAAAACTGACCTTAGCAAGGCCTCTTACCATGTACCATCCTAGCTACCAGGATGCAGACACATCAAACAATAACATAATAACCATAACCGAATCTCAATACAATAAAGGGCCGGCCTTGGTGCCTTAGACCCTGTTGATATAGTGAGGATAACTCACCTCGAAACTACCGGTTGAAAAGATAAGATCCCGCTGCTCCGAACTCTGACACGAACTCCTCTACTAAACATCAAAACATACAACTCAATAAATACCCTTAATTACCAAAATACCCCTGGAAGACAACTGGTCAACCATGGACAAGTCAAAGTCAACCCCTGACTGACCCTACTCGCCGAGTCAACCCGATGACTCGCCGAGTCCATATGCTCAGATCTTCCTTCAAGCAGCGACCCAACTCGCCGAGTCACCCCAAGACTCTCCGATTCATCGACTCAACCAGAAATATTGGGACTTCCTCGACAAGACTCGCCGAGTCCAAATGGACTCGTCAAGTCCAAGGCCATCTTCAACCTACTTGCCGAGTTGTTCTTCCAACTCGTCGAGTCCCAGGCCATCTTCAAGCAACTCGTCGAGTCCACCCATGTAACTCGTCGAGTACCACCGTTCTGAATCCATACAGAAGCATCTCAGGCCATGCAATTAATCCAAAACATAGATCCAACCTCCTACAATCCATCCATCACGTAAAGTGGCAAACTTTACGTGAATCTAGCGAGATCTAAGCCATATTCACCTTAAAACCAAGGTTTGGGACATGGTGGCTTCACTAAGCACTCAAACACAGGAACTTTAATGCACTCTAGGCCTTCAATATTCCAGATATGAGGTAGCAACCTCAGATCTATCCTCCAAACTCCAAAACATTTCAAGACATACTCCCCACAAACCCCAAAATGATGAAACTAGGAATGCACAGCCTAAGGACGAAGATATTACCTCCAAAAGATGCCTCAATAGCAGTCAAACTCGAATCCAAGCAAAGCCCTTTGATCCAAGCCACTTCTCCTTCAAGATCTCTTCAAACAACACCTCTCCAAACTCTAATTTGCTCTACAAATGATTTCCCCACGAATTTAGGGTTTTTGGAACTCAAGGGGGGAATAAGGGAGGCTGTGGAGGAGTATAATGCTCTTTATATAGGGCTCAACCCCGAAAATTAGGGTTTTCTCCATACAGCACCTACTCGCCGAGTCCATCCTATGTGACTCGCCGAGTAGGCCACTTGACACGCGACCATGACCGCGACCTGACTCGCCGAGTCATCCATGGACTCGCCGAGTCATCCTCTAAAACTTACACTTTCAGCCCTTCAACTCTACTCTTGCGATTCCGGGATGTTACAGCCTTTTTAGGATAGGTTATCATTTTTCTAGGGGTCTAGAGTAGATAGTTAGATAGATTTTGTTTATCACACCTTGCATTGAGGTGCTTGATGAACTTTGAAGTGGGTCCCCCAATTCACATCTTTTGGGACCAAGTCTTTTCGGTAACACCCATTTTTGAGTCATTCCCCACCCTTTTTAGTTGATCTTGGCACATTGTCAATGATCATTAGGTGTTCATATTAGCCTCTATCTATCACTCAATTTTCACTATTGGAGTCCTATGTTACTTGGTGAAAATCCTTAGACCTTCCAAGAAGCAACACAAAGAATGAAGAAATTTGAAAAAGTGAAAAAAATAAGAGCCTATTAAAGATGATTCAAGAAAAACAACAAAAACAAAGAAGAAAAAAATGAAGAAAAAGAGCAACAAAAAAAGAAGAACAAGATTCCAAGTTCAAGACTTATGTTATATATCTAGTTTGCAAAAAAAAAAAAAAAAAACTGGATGTCAAGCAGTGAATGTGATTGAAGACCCAATAACAGAAGTTCAAGATTGGAGATTTAGGTTGTTAGGTTTAGATTTAGGTTAAGTATAATTTTTATTATTTTATTTTATTTTTGATTTTTGGTGAGAAAAGGCCCCGAAGATGAGACGGTAGACTGTAAGGGACAGTTCAAGGGAAAAGCCTCTGAAACTAGATGTTTGCCCAGAGGTCGTGCTGCAAAACCCTATTTCGTTATTATACACTTTGGCCTAACAAATGTAGGAATCAAATTGTGTGAAGAGGCGCGTTTCCTTCGTGCACTATGGTCTACATTGGTGATTTAAAGTGCCCCCACTGGGCGCATCTCTGTTTCCTTTGTCTTGCACACTACGACCGCATCCAGCCGTGATCTATTCGCCCATCAAGTGGTTAAGAATGTGGTTTATGGCTCTAAAGCGGGGAACATTTTGAAGATGTGTAGGGTCCATGAAGGACTAATTCTGTCCATGTTGACTGATGTTGACCAAGTTCTACGGTATCTTTCTTTTTCCTTTTTAGATAGTTCATCCCGAGCTCATTTTTAGTCTTGTTCTAACTTGAGGACAAGTTAGGTTTAAGCTTGGGGTGATTTGATAGCTTATTTTATTTCCTTATTTTTATTAGTTTATATTAGATTTTTAGATCTTTTTATCGTTAATGCATTTTATTTTATTTATTTTTCTTTAGTATGGATCGTACCAGTGTTTGTTATGTTGTATAAGATATTTTGTAGGTTTTTCGGTGCTTGTTGTGGTTGCGGGTTGATTGGAGACGGGCTTAGTGGGCTCCCGAGGCATTATTGGGCTTGGCGGAATCAAAGAGGAAGAATTGGGCTTTGAAAGTTATTGTCTTAGATTATTTGGGCTTGTGAAGATGGATCATAAAATTCAAAATGTGGGCTTGGAGCATCCATTTGGTGGCTAAATGATGATTGGTGCATTTCAAATTACATGGACAAGGAGGGGGGACCAAAGGAATTTTTGGTAGTGGAAGGGTGGAGTGGCTTGGTGGACCAATAGCATTACAGCAACATTTGCGCGGGTGGAATTTTCATCGCGCGGGTACCTGCGCAACTGCCCAGTTTAGGCATTTTGGTTATTTGGCTTGCCATAACCCTTGGGGATCAGATCTAGAAGCTCATTCACGATTTTCCACCATTGGAGACCTGCAATAGGCGATTTTGGGAGCTAGAAATCATTTCCTTTCATCTTTCCAAATCTTAGGTAGTTTCTTTATGCAATTAGATTATTGTTCTTATTACTTACTTGCCATGAGTGGCTAATACTCTTATTTGGTTGACTTTGGCTGAAAACCAATGAATGTTTGTGGGTTTTGAAGGATTTATGTTGATTATCAATTTATTCCATGTTTATGATTCTAGTTTGCAATTCTTATGCTTATTTGATGCTTTGATCATGAGCTTAGTATTTGATTGAGCAATGGTTGATTTATTTCATTGATTTTGCATTGAATCATTGAATTTATCTAGAACAAAGGCTTTATGATGGTAGAAATCATCTCTAGCTTATGAATCATATCTCCTTTATGGATGTGTAAGCATTTGACATCCTCTAGGAATTGGGGATTCCTTCATTCTTAAGGCTAATTGATTTCTTGGGATTAATTGCTTCAACTGACCCTTGATCTTAATTAAGAAGGTGTGTTGTGGGCTTCCCCAACCTCCATACTACCTATGAGGAATCTTGGCATATCATGCTTCATGATTGCTATAACCAATTTGGGATGAAGGATAGGCTTTGTATTAGATCCTAGTGATAAACACACACATGTTCATTGTGTTGAATTGCCTTAGTTAACCAATTATTCCCAATCTTTGAGCATCTCATCAACTTGCTTAATTGCAAGGTTTTTAGTTATTCAATTATTTTAGTTTTCAAGTAAAATCAAACACCCCCCTTTTAGTTTAATTGTAGTTAGTTAGTTTAATTTTACTAGTTTTATTGAATTGCATTGGTGATTGAATACAACCATTTCCCCGAGGATCGATACCCCTTTTTACCATTATATTACGTTTATTTAGCAATCAAAGGGTGTAATTTTCTTGGTGGGCTTGACATCCCCAACCAGTAAACGCACTAGTAACTTGGTGTTATAAAACATATTGTTGTGTGTGATTCGGTGAGTGAGTGCAAGTGAGCATTGAATCAAAGTTTATCCATTCCTTTTATCCCAAGTAGGATAAAAGCGACATCTTTAGGCCCCTCGATGATTTAGTGATGACAAATTTAAATGCTCGGCCGGGCTAGGGCTATTTTATTTGTTCAATTAGTCAGTCGTCATAAATCAGAAGTGGTACAAAGAGAATGATTTGAAATCATATCTCATAAGATATCTAGAATGGAGGAATATATGATCCCTTATCCAAAGGACACGCGTATCTGATAGGATTAGAGTTGACAGCGGCTTTGGAAAGCTACGATTGCAGATCAGGATCTGAAGTCATACGCATAATAGTTATTAGACTTATCCAAGTGGAAGACTGTTGGATTAGTGTCTAAGTTCATAACTATTTTGGTATGTACTTGACCCGATAGTGCATGGTCCTTTTGGGTTGCCTTCACCAAAGCAACTTGATAGGATGAACATGGAGAGAAAGGATTAAATATGATTTATTAATATATTATGAGAATAATATATTAAAGGAGAAATCATATTGTTTAAATTAATATTAGTCAAGAATTAATTGGTACATAGTTTTGTGACTAAAAGAGATTAATTAAACATAAGGGACTGGAATTGTAATTATAAGATAATTGCAATTTGGGCTATGGATTGCCTTATATTAAGGAGTGTACGAATTCTATGGGAAAGCCCATGAGGAAATCGTCCAAGGCCTTAAGGAAAGGAATCTATGGGTTGCTTAGGGCTTAAGCATCTAATTTAGGGTTTCCTTGTTAGATAACCCTAATAGCCTCCTATATATTAAGATCCCTTATGACCCAAAAACGGGGCTAAGCATCCTTCTAGGGTTTCACACGTTTTAGGGCAGCCTCCATCCTCTTTCCTCTTCATTCTCTTGCTCTTGGTGTTTGTGAACCATTAGAGGAGTGACATTTGTGAATCTAAGCTTTCTAAAGTCAATCCAAGGAGGAATTGGCTGGTTATTGCTACATAACAATCAAGGTAATGTCTTAAACCCATTCTTATGTTAATATGATTACTTGTATGCTAGAATTAGGGTTTATAGTCTTGGATAATTTGCATGTACAATGGAGAAACCTAGATCCAAGCATTAGGGTTTGTATGAGCACATAGGATGTTCTTATGGCTAAAACCCATCAGGAATTACCCCATCTGCGAAATGACCATTCCATCTGCGAATGTACAAGCAGCTAAAGCACAACTGTGCTTTAGCAGCTTGTACATTCGCAGATGGAATGGTCCATCTGCGAAATCAGTATTCCATCAGCGATTTCCCCTAGTTTTAACTATATAAACGTTTTTTTTTCTCTATGTTTCACCATTCTCTACACAAAAATTCTCTCTATCTGTGGGTTATTTTCGCGATTTTGACTAGTTTTTGAAGAAAATGGAGGATTATGTCAACAATCCCGCAAATATGGTTAGATTTTAACTCTTTTAATGTTTTAACTCTTTATTATTTTATCATTTATTGTATTATTTAGTGTAAAAAAATAGAAATTATAAAGTTTGTGAAAGGGTAATTTTGTTGTGTTTGATAGTTTTAATATTTCTTTAGTATACTTGAACTTTAAATGCTATTTTGTTAGTGGATGTTTGAATGTACAAGTAGAGACTGCGTAGAGTGTGGATCTGATGGTTTAAATTTAATAAAATGGTTAGAATATGATTATTTTGTTTAAATTATTAGTTAAATAAATTGTTAGAAGAATGTTTAGAATTTGTTATTTTTGTTGTTTGTTTAGTTGTTGTATAACTTGAAAACTTGTATATTCTTATCGTATAATTGTTTATATAAAGTGCAAAATAGTTAAATTACAGTATGTGCAAAATAGTCGTTTGTATGCTTATTTTTTTTAAATTATTAGTTAAATAAATTGTTAGAATAATGTTTACAATTTGTTATTTTTGTTGTTTGTTTACTTATTGTATAACTTGAAAACTTGTATATGTTTGTCGTATATATATTGTTAGAAATTGCTTGTATTTGTCGTATAAGTTGAAAATTTGTATATAGTTGTCGTATAACTTGCAAAATTGTTAATTTGGTTGTCGTTTTATTTGAAAAATTGTTTATTTATATGGTTATAAAATGTTAGTTTATATAATTAGAAAGATAAAAATTGTTTGTATATTTATCGTTTAAGTTGAAAATTTGTTTAATAAAATGTTTATATAATTATGTATGATATTGTTTTTTATCGTAAATATATTTGTTGTATAACTTGGAAAATAGTTTATATATGTGTATGTTATTTTTTTTATGGTATATATATATATATATATTATTAATTAAGGATTTGTATTTGCATTACTAAAATTATTATTGTTTATGTACTTATTGCAGTTCATAATCATATATTTTAAAAACAAAATATTTTTTAGTTCTCTAATTTGTTTTTGTGTTTTTTTTTTTTTTGCAGCATGATTTTAGTTTTATCAATATGAAAGCAATTGTGAACTTAAAAGGCTCGGGCGGTAATTTATGGGAAGTATTTGAAGTTTTAGATGATGTCAGGCGTGTCATTTTCAGAGATACTATATTTGGTTATTTTATGGATATCCCTCGTTTACAAGGGGACGCATTGTTGTTCCATAAAATGTTCCTTCATCAGATCCGGCCGGACCCTGTTTTATCTCCGGATGGAATAAAACGATTATATTTTAGAGTAGGCAATACGAAAATGGTTTATGGGCCGGAAGAGTTTTGTTTGATAACCGGCTTCAATTTTGGGGAGTATCCAAAAACCATTGGGAAAAAGCGTCGGAAAAATTATTAACTGGTAAAAAAAGATCTTTATTGCATGAACGGCTATTTCCGGACCATACCAATAGTTCGGTGAAAATCGGCGACCTGAAAAGTTTAATTTTAAATCGAACATTCTTAGAAGTGACGATGTTGATGCAGTTAGAGTATGTTTGATATACATTTTGTGTGAAGGTTTTTGGGAAAAGAAATTAATGATCGAGTGCCACAAGATTGGTTTTTTTTTTCCTGAGAATTTGGATCTCTGGAACAAGTATATTTTGTTTACGTTAAAAGTTTTATTTTATTAAAGTTATAATTTATATACAAACCAATTTTGTTTTTTTGTTTTGTTAGTTTCGATTGGGGTAGCTATCTTTGGGATTTTACTTATGTTGACCTTAAGGATACATGGAACAGAATAAATAATTATTATCACTTCCTGAGCGTCGTCAAACTTTAAAGTACTCCGTCTCAGGATTTACGGCTCCAATAAGGGTATAAAAAATTTCTTATATTTAAATTGTTTTATTGTTATGTTTTTTATTTTTATTTTAACTTTTATTACTGTAATTGTAAAAAATTGTAGATATGGATATATGAGATGATTCTGGCTGTTCGTGCATGTGGATTTGTATTGAGAAAAAAAATAAAGACAAGCCTCGGATGAAACGATGGAGTGAAACAAAAAAATTGAAATGGGTTGACGTGAACAAGATTTTTTCAAAGATACAGGTTTATAAATTTTTCGTTTATTATTAATAAACTTGATTATTATACTTTTATATGCATTTTTAATATGTTTAATTTTTTAGGAGGGGCAACCACCAAGACAAAACATGTTACCGAGTGATGGTGAGATGACATCTTGTCATTATATGTCATTTCAAGAGTATGTATATGGTGAAGGGAAACCAGTTCCATCCCCAGTACGAGACCATTTTAGGAGACAAGACGAATCTTCGTCTAGTATATCGTCCAATGGTCGCTTTCATGGTAGAGGTAGGGGCAGTGGGAAACACAACCTAGACGAGGTGTTGAAACGGCTACATACACTGGAGCAGCATGTGTTTATGAACCGACAACTTACAAAGGTTTTTGTTGAAGAAGTGAATACTGAACAATTATGGAATGACATTACTTTTGATGATCCTATAGTGTCACAAAGAAAATATGATGAACAGGTTAGTTACACGCTACATTATTTTTTAAATTTTATTAACATATATGAATACCTGTGTTTATATTTTATATTTGAAAAAATAGGTTGTACAAGATGAAGTGATGAATAAAAACAATACAACTGAAAATATTTTTGGTGATATTGAAGACGATAAGGTTGTTATAGATATTACCTTTACGATTTTAATAATTACTTTTATTTTTAATATAGGTGTTGGAGGAGAGGAATGACTATGCGGGTAACAAATTTGATGATGATGTGTTTGATGTAAATGATTATAGTGAAGTTAAAGAGGTTCCTATACTTACATTAATTTATATTTTGTTTTTAGTAGATTGAAACATTTTTTTAATTAGAGATTATTGCTTATTAAATTATGTGTCTTTCGTTATTAAGTATAAAGTTTTATTTTTAATGTAGGAGTTGAAGGAGATGAATGACAATGCGGAGAACAAATTTGATGATGATGTGTTTGATGTAAATGATTATAATGAAGCTAAAGAGGTTCTTATACTTACATTAATTTATATTTTGTTTTTAGTAGATTGAAACATTTTTTTAATTAAAGAATATTAAATTAGGTGTCGGACGAACATGAAATGATAATTACGGGGATTGTAGATTATTTTGATGAGTATGGTGTTGATGGCAAAGAAGTTACACCCGATAAACCGAGGACTCGAAAACCATCACAATAGTTGTGCCCTCCTTACACCGAGGTATTCGTTTTATTTATAAACTCAAAATTTTATGTTTATGTGAATTATCTGAAAGATAGAGATTAAACATTTGAATATTGTTTTTAGTTGCACACGACACCGAAGCAAAAAAACAAGAGCAAAAAAGAAGGTTGATATCAAATCAACAAGCCTCGTTCCTCCTCCAGCTTTTGGTGTTGCTCATGACTTCTCCATGTTGCGTCTGCAACCTTACGTAGCAAGCGGTGAGGTTGTCATCCAAAATTATTTATTTCATTCATATGATGTCCAACATCGTTTGTTTAATTTCGTGTTAGATAGAGATTTTTGGAGCTCATTTTTTGGGCATACACACGACGGATGGTTGGAGTCATCGGTAAATTAATTATTAATTTATTATTTCAAAAGTAAATTGTTTTTTAGTCAATAACAAAAGTATCATTATTTTTGTGCAGCATATAACCATTTGGTACCGACTATTGATGGAGAGACGGTTTGAGGGCGACTGACATACAATAATGCCTCCAAATTTTTTTGTTTCTCCTGCTTTGGAAGAAGGGCAGGATTGGAGGGCGTTTATCGCTGGTATTGCTACGTACCCCAACTTCATGGTTGCTTGGTGGTATGTTGATACGGTAAACTTAATTGTTTATATTGAAAATATTATTGTTATTTTTGTTATGTTTTTGTATTGTGATGTAAAGAAACATAATTTTATTTTCTGATCCTTATACAGGTCCTATTGCCGATTCATTCATCCCCTAATCATTGGCTATTTGGGGAACTACGATTAGCGTCAATGGAAGTGCATATTTATGATAGTCTTGGTAGAGGGGTTTATGAAAAATTCAAATCTGAAGGAATCTTTTCCAAATTTGAACGTCGGGTGGCAAATTATTTGGACAAGATTAAGTATTGGTCCCGGAGGAACATCCCAAGGATTCCATTGAATATGCAATTCATTTATGAAGAAAATGTTCCCCAACAAAGTAGTCATTTGGGAGATTGCGGTGTTTTTGTTTCTATGTTTATGGAGCAATTCGTTTCAGGTCAACCAATACGTGTTCTTATTGACCCAAAGAACGCAGCTTTAGAGTTTCGTCAACGGATGGAAAAATTTATTGGGGCTCTAGTCTTGGTCCTATGTAGTTGGATTATATAATTGTATATCTAAATTAATGTTGGATTTGATTATTAGTTTATTTTTACAGTTTCGTCAACAGATGGCAAAAAATTTAACGTTACGACAATTACAACAAATTAATGACCTACTAATAACTTATCAATTAAAACATAAGAACGACTACAACATTTGTTTTAACGTTACAAGTACACTGTTCTAAACATAAGTACAAATACAACAATTTATTGACCAAACAACTTCAAAACCATAAAAACAATATTAAAAAGCTTACAACTTGTAAACAAGAACTGCCAAGAACAACACCCAACTACAAACCAACGCTATCTTTAACTTCTTATTTCTGATTGAAAGAACTTATTAGAGTTAGCTACTTTAGCTATTACCATAGATGATTGATCATTCTCTTCATCAACCCAACTGATAAACCCGCATTTTGGTCCCTGTTAAATTTAACATTGACAGTAAGAAAATAAATTTTTGTCATGTAAACACGAGGGTTTAAATTTGAATGACGTTAACAACATGATACCAAATATGGGCAAGCGTAAAACAATCTTCCTGGGTTTTTAGTTGTACCCAAAATCCTAATGATACGTTCTCCTCCACAATTGCAGTATGCCATTAGCCTTATTTTTCTTTTAAATCGGAGTTACTTTCTCAGTTAAATTTTTCATAATGAGTGACACCCATTTATAGAAGAAATCATATTACAAACAATTCTTTTTTACTATGAAATGAACTGGTTTGACTATGAATTCGAAAAGTTCAACTACGAAATCCAGACAAGTACATTCTGTTGTCTTGTCTTTTCTTTTCGATATATGATGTTTGACTATGAATTTAAAAAGTTGAACTATGAACTACAGTCCAGTACATTCTGTAGTATTGTCATGTCGGTTAGTGATTTTTTACTATGAAATGAATTGGTTTGACTATGAATTTAAAAAGTTGAACTATGAACTGTAGACAAGTACATTCTGTAGTATTGTCATGTCGGTCAGTGAAATTTGACTATGAAATGAACTGGTTTGACTATGAATTTAAAAGGTTAAACTATGAATTTTGAACAGTAGAGATACAATATTTTCGTGATGATTGTAAAACACTTTCATTGGTTTTAAAAATGAGTACTTACACCGAAAGAAGCTTTTCTCAGCTACCAATATTCTTGCATAACCATCAAAGAACAAATCCTAATACCTTCACAGCCATTAAGAAAACCGATACCAACCGCTTTCAATTCTGTTTTGTGGCTTTAGGTTGCGTAGTATAGCATACTTCTTTTATTGAGTTATATAATATTTCATGGTAATGTATCTTGATTACTTTTTACTTATCACTAATATGTGTTCGTTTTTATGTAGATTCGTACCTTCCTTAGGCGCATGATACCGTTGATATATGTAGGTTATTTACCCCCTCTTGGGAGCTATCTGACAACAATGTACTTCGCAGTGGCTTTAGATGGAAATCATGAACCACTACTCTTAGCAGTTGGTTTGGGAACCTTAGAGTGTGAAGAATCATGGAGATGGTTCATGATGAGGTTAAAAGATTGTTTAGGTGAGGACATAGAGGTTGGTTTCATAAGCAACCTATGTGATAAAATAGACTTTGGTGTTCAGAGTGCCTACCCGGATTTCTATCATGGATATTATCCTAAAGATATAGCTCGAAAAATACATGAGTCTGTCAGACATAACAATACGGAAGTCGAATCGTTGTTTTGGAAGTCATGCAATGCATATAGCGTTGATGATTTTTACTTGTGTTTGGAACGGTTGCAAAGTACATGTAGGAAACCACCTTTCTACACCTTGCTTAGGAGTTCAATTTACTGGCTTGACGATATACCGATTTCAAAATGGACACGAGCATTTTTCCCAAAAGTACGTTACGATGTTAAATCGATTGACGTCCCTGAAAATTTTCAAATTATATCCACACGTGAGTTTCCTATAACAACGATAATTGATTTAATCACTACATCGATACAATCAAAGTATGGTGAACGGGCTGAAGTGGCGGGTAAGGGAGATTGTTATATTTAGTTTTTTTATTGTGCTATTATTTTTATTAAAATATCAAATTTTACAGGGAGGTTGTCTGGTGGGTTGACCCTTAGGTTGAGAGTAAGGTTCAAAAACGTCTCAACAAGTCTTATAATTGGAAGGCAAGACGTTTGTATGGGTATACATTTGAAGTCGATGACAATTTTGCCACCACCAACGTACAACTTGAACGAAGGGTATGTACTTGTGGTAAATGGCAAAAAAGCGGTATACCATGTGGCCATGCTATAGCATGTCTAAGAACCCGTACATCTGAATCCATTCACAGATTGGTTGATTACAAGTTCACTAATTTTGTGTATCCACTTGCATATGGACCTGAGTTGGTTAATAATATACCATCACATGTGCATTGGGAAATACCAAATGAAACGATGGTCCTGTTACCTCCCTCAATGCAGTAGTTATTCATGTAGCACCTTTATATTTTAAGTAGTATTATGTATTAGTTTTTTATCTACCCCGTTTTTTTATTTTAGTGTCGTGTTACGTATTAGTTATTCATGTACCCTGTTTATATTTTATGTCGTATTATGTATTAGTTATTTATGTACCTCATTTATATTTTATGGCGTATTATGTATTAGTTATTTATTTTATGTCGTATTATGTATTGGCGATTGAGGAAACAACATACATTAAAAGAAATGGACATTTATTAAATAGTAACAAAACACACATACAACAACAAGCAACATAAATAACGAAAAACAATTAACTTAACCAACATGCATATTAAAAATAAGGGACATTCTTTAAAAGATTTCATGCATCTAAGTGGGTAAACTCGCTACCATCATATTCAAAACGGTATAGTTCCAAAGCCACCTGCCGTAGAATGTCTTCATTCGTATTTGCATGTTCATTATCCAACTTGTTATAAATACATTGAAATTGTTTCACCTTTATTTTCAAATCCAGAAAATTCGCTTTGACATCTCTTGTTCTTCGATATTGAGTACACCCCATTAAATGGTGAAACAAATGATAGAAACGAGACCAAAATGATCCAGCACGAACCTATGGGGGACCCGGTGGAAAATCCTCCTCTACAGTTATAATCCAAGCTTGAACCAAAACAACCTCCTCTTCGTTCCTCCATATATGTGGTGAGTCCATAATTGCAAGGGGGAAAGTAATACGATACAATTGCAACGGATATTAAAATCTATTTATAACGACTCCTTATTTTCCCGGTGCAATGGCTTGTCAATTCAAGTAGCAATGTATTGTGTTGTCATTCGAAGGGGATGACTTGTCAACTCGAACAATGATCTGTTGTGTTATAAGTATAGTACACTGCATTCATGAGTTAATTTTGACTATGAATTGCAGACATATTAGAAGATTGGACTGCAATTTTGTGTAGAAACTACTATAAATTGACATTAAGTAAAATAAATAGTTTACTAAACAACCAATACAGCTGTTCAAATATTGTTTTTTAGATTCTACTCTCTTTGTTTCAATCAAAATGAGTTCTATATCATGGATCAATGAAGATTTCTTGGTTCTTACACGTGCTTATATTCATGTGTACGAGACAAGCAAGTTGAACGATCCAATGTTTTGGAGTCGTTTAACCAATATTTTCAATACTGAAAACCGAATGGCTACAAGAAACGATCATGACAAACTAGACATCTTAGCAAGATGGTATTAAATGAAAACCGAAGTTCTATTATTCAACGATCTTTATACCAAAATTGACGACACCCGTTTAAATGCTACTGAGGAGGTCATCTTGGTAGCTGCTAAGGAGGAATCAAGTCATTAAGTAACGGGTTGGAATTCCAGTTTGAAGCCCCTTGGAATATTTTGAAATATATCCCGTTTGTTTAAAATCTATTTTAGTTTATTATGTGAGTACTAGGTTATTTTCATGTACTAGGTTATTTTCATGTATTTTGTATGTATTTCGTTTGTTTAAAATCTATTTTAGTTTATTATGTGAGCAACTCGTATGATTAATTTGAATTAATAAATGCCCATTGCATTAGTTTTCACAATACATTAGAATACATTACTAACAAGAATTCCATGAACCATTACAAACATTACAACAATTACATGAAAAACAACAACATAATACAAACAAAGCATTAAAGTAAAACACAAGTCCATGGGTTATTCTGAACAGAAATTAGAGCGGTCTACATGAAATACTGTTTATTTTTAAAAACCTTCCAAACTTCCTCATATTCGAAGTCTCTGTCGTCATGCTCACAGATGTAAAAATCTGTAACAACTTCCAAGAACTCTTCTTCGTCCCGATAACGAACATTGTTACTTTTCGCATAATTACATGCTCGATTGAACCATGTCACTTCTTCCTTTACATCCATCCACTTAGTAACAACATCTGATTTTTCTCTTTGTTGTCATTCTCCCATCTCATGGTTAAACAAAGATGTTATGCGAGTCCATTCATCACCAATTAGGCAATGCGGGGGAGCAAGTAACGATACACCATCCTTAACATTTAGCCAACATCGTGTAAGAACTAACACCTCGTTTTTTGTCCATGGCCTTTCAGAATTGGAACCAGGTACTTCATTCGAAGAACTTGCTGTATTCGACGACATTTCTAATAATGGGAGTTCGTTTCGTTTAGGTGATTTGGGTTTTTGGTTTCTAGATCTTAAACATCTATTTATATAAATAAAATACAAGACTATGAATTAAAACTTTAACTATGAAATGGTTACATTTGGACTACGATTTTCAGCTTTATGCAGTGATTTATCATGTCAAACTGCCATTTATGTCTTGTTACTTAAGGGTTCCACTATGATTTGCAGGTTACTGCAGTGACTTGTCATTACTATCTAATCATTTCAAAGTTGGACTTGTCATTACTATCTAGTATGTATAAATACCACTTATAGCACAAGTTTATTACACTGTCGACTTTATTATGAGTTCCTCACACAAATTCGAAGTTTGCTCATGCAACGAAGTAGATTGTTACTACTGTGATTCGGTAGACCCTTTTTTTACACCCTCTTCAGCCGGGCCATATATGTCACATGAAAATTTTGAAGAACTGAAGAAGGCTGAAGAACAACAAGCAGAGGACAAAGAGTCATCCCGACTTCTCACTCAACTTGCTAATGATATTGCATCGGAATGCAAACAAGCTCAAGAATGGATAGACCTAAATAAAAACAAAATCAAAGAGCATAAAGATTGGATAAAAAAGAGTAAGAAGTCAATCAAAACGACTGAAAAATGGCTTGTTGAGAAGGATGAGCAGTTGATACACATTATGGTAAAAAGGGATCGTTTGGAAGACAAAATGAGAATTAGGGATGACTATATAACAATGGAGAAAGAGAAGTACCCATTGCAGTTCCCTGAGTTTCAAAATTAGTTACAAAATTATTGTAATATTATCATGATACAGATTAGGTTGCAAAAGGATCATTTGTTGTTTTTTCAAATAACAAGTTGTAATTGTTAAAAAAAAATCTGCAAACTATATTTTATAATATAAAGGCTTCATTAATTGTTATAATCAACAAACTAAACTAAAATATGAAAGCATAGCAATGTCTTGTAAGATTTAATAAAAATATTACAATACATAATAAGTTAACAACTCGTCACTACTCTTCATTTCAAGGTTGTTTTATATCAAAATCAGCGTTATAGGTTTGTGAGCAACTCGCTGAACCACCAATATTAAATGTCATTTCTGCAGTAGAAATTATGTGACGTGCTCCACTACCGGACGCCCTTTCAGTACAATTATTTCTCTTGTGTCCTATTTGACCACATGTAGAGCACTCTTTTATAATTGGACACTCGCCTTGGGATGGAATGCGGTCTATGTTTCTTGGCATGCCTGGCTGACGTTTATCCATTATTGGTGGCTTAACAATCATCAAATCATCGGGGATCTCCCATTCGGATGACTTTGGCAGAAGGTTTATTGATTCCTCATATGTTTTCCTCAGTGTTTCGGTAAAGTAAGCATTTAATGCATACCTCGAGTATTCTTGGTAATTGTTCACTGTTAAACATCTTATGACATGACCACAAGGTATCCCATCAAGTTGCTAATGCCTACATGTACATGTCATATGATGGAAATCAACAATCACATTTTGTGCCCCCTTTTTGACCTCGCATTTCGTATTTGAGATCATGCGAACATCTTATTTACTAAAAGTTTTCTTGTTTTCTTTTACAATTTCATCCGCCCAAGGGGTAGGTATTGTTGTTGCTTCCGCTAAAAAACAGCCAAAATGAAGAAGTTAAGATCAATAAATCAAAATTAATAAAACATTAATATTAAAAATTTACTTAATAACTGCAAAGTTACGTCTTTGAAACCACCATTGTTGCATTGTAGCACAAAAAAATCGATCAACATAAGTCTTGGCACCTTACGTGCGTGTCTAGATAATGCATTTATAGACTCCGCACGGTTGGATGACATAAGATTGTATCGGTTCCCTTTAAAATGTTCCCTTGACCAAGTTTATGGATTTATACTTTTTAAGTACTCCCATACTGGTTCTTTTGTCTTTTTCATAACATCCATGGCAGCATCAAAAGCATCAACTGTGTACGCCCTACACGCCTCCCAAAAAATTCCTTTAACCGTCTTACTCTTGCCGAATCTAGATACTATGTTGAAATACAAATGGACACCACATATTCCATGATGAGCGTGAGGAAAAATGTTAGCAACGGATGTTGCTATAGATGGAGACCTATCAGATTTAATTGTAAGCTCCTGAATATTTCCTATGCAATCACGTAGTTTTAGAAAAAACCATGTCCAAGAATCGGTACACTCATTTTTGCATATACCATATGCAACCGGTAATATTTGGTTTTGTCCGTCCTTAGTAACTACAAGTAACATGATACCTTTGAACTCGCCCTTTAGGTGAGCTCCATCTACTACTAGGGTCGGTTCACAAAAATTAACAAAAGCGCATACCTACAATACATTGTGCATCTATTCAAATACACCAAAATAAATATTAAAAAATTAATATAATATTATAGTATTAACCGAGCAACCGAGTGTGATGTACAAAAACTCAAGGCGATCATCAGCATCTGTTTTAATATGTGTGACAGTACCTAGATTATGTTTGGCCAACTTGTGACAATACGTCGAAAGTTTGGTAAAAGAATCTTATTTCGTACCCCTTAACGACAACAATGCATATTGCTTCGCACGCCATGCCTGATGGTATGAGATATTGATATTCAATTGAGCATTCATATCATTAACAATATCTTTTACCCGATAAAATCTACTATAGTCTTCAGCCAAAACATCAGCAACATATTCACCCAAAACATATGTGTTTGCTTATCGATGATTAGGTTGCAAAAATGTTGAAGAACATGTGTGTACATCAAAAAATTTATTCACTTGGAAAAGTCCATCATAATTTTTAATTGCTTTTGCTCTTAGTAACCAAGAAATTTTTTTCGAAACACACACAACTTCATACCTTGATTTGGTGGATCTACTTGTCCTCGTCTGGAAACCTTCTCGAAGACATTTTTTACCAATACACCGCTTTAAAAGTTCTTTGTTCTTAAATATACTCTCACATTGAATCTTTTGAAGATTCATGTCTACCATCTGTGTTGTGATATCTTCATTAATATCAACTGGGCATATTGGTACAGGGGGTATACCATGAAAAAGGTTATCGGGAAACTTAGCTTTAACTTCATCACCCAACTCATCTCTATCGGAATTGCTTTGTAGCTCGGTTATATTTAAACGTACATCACCAACATCAACATAATGCCTGTAAACATGATTTTTTTCATTTTTTGACTTGAATTTTTTTTCTTTTTTGTTTTATCTACCACACGCCTATTCATAACTTTAACTTCTTGTTCGGAAACATCATCACAACGACGACCCACATCATTAAGATATGTACCAACATCATCATCACCAACAGACTTGTAATTCTGAGGATCCACATAGTGAATAGGTGAATAACTAACATTAACATTTTCAGCAACACTGTGAAACTGAGGTACACTAGGAGTATTGAAAGTACCTATCAGATCGTTGCTCCCTTTATAACTGCATAAATTACCAACAAGCTGATTTCCAGTTTGACCACCCCTATTAACCTCCTCAACTTCATCAACCACCACAAACACTTTCACAACCCTTCCTCCACTACATTTGATTACGTTTATCAACATTCTAACATCCATGTCTTCAACTATAGCTATATAATAATTTAATTCAGGATGGTGGAAACGAAGACTAATTCTATATTCGTCTAACAAACCAATTTTGCTTCTTACCAAAGATACAAAATCACTATAACTAATATACTCAGAAAATATCAAAGCAAATTCAAAAATACCTCCCTGTAGACATACATATTCCAGATTAGTTCCATTAACTTGCCATCTCCCACCGGTTACAAGACAAACCAAATATTCAATCATTTTTAGAGCAAATTCTAGAGAAACTTCCTAAACAAATAACAACGAAACTGATAATTTTCTACAAAAGTTTTTATATAGTAACATGATTTCGTAGTCAAACCAATTGATTTCATAGTCAAACTAAAAAAAATCACAAATTCGCAGATCGAATGAGAGTAAATCGCAGATGGGGCTTTTCCATCTGCTATTTTACCCTACATTTTCAATATATATAGAAAAAAAACAAAAAAAAAAAACACTTGCGAATGTACAAGCAGCTAAACCACAGTTGTGCTTTAGCTGCTTGCACATTCGCAGATAGAATGGTCATTTCGCAGATGGGGCAATTCCATCTGCGAAATTGAGGGTTATTTTTTCAACTTCGGTTTTCTTTGGCTATTTTTGTAATGTAATTAGTGTAAATGGCTATTTTTTTTGTCATTTTCTCATGTTATAATTACTCTTTAATGACCTTAGAATTAATTGATTGTAATAATATAGTAATTGCTATCTTACATTAATACAATGCACCCTAAAATCATAGTTATTAATTTTTTTAATCCAATAATCATAATTTAGTCTCACATTTACATAATATTTGGAGTTCATATTTAATCTTAACACTATATATAGGAGATATATATCTTGATTGTATTCTTTAATATTTTATCTCCACAGTATGTGGCTGAAAACCTAAAAACCTTAGAACCGATGATTACCTTCAATAAAATGTTACGGCTTTGTCTCACACCTTTCACAGTTCTTCGATCCCCTCTCCTTCTTTAGCAATCAAGAAGTCATCACTGTGGGAAAAGATGATGTTGGTTCAAGCAAAGTAAAGGCCACGACCTTACATCCAACATACACTGTGACATGAATTCAAACCAAGATACGAACCCTAGATGGCACTAACGTTACCTACTTTTATGGATGAAAGGATTCTTTCTTCGTGTCAAAGCCTATAAGGTACCAAATCATATTGACGAAACCTTAACACCACAGAAAAGTCATCTTAGTTATCACTAGTGGGTGGAGATCGATTCCCTTGTTTTGCAATGGATTTATAGTACTCTGTCTGATGAACTCATGGTTCGATTCCTAGAAAGCAATACTACCGCTCAAGTTACATGAAACAAACTCAAAACAAACTTTCTCAATAACATAGGCTTACGTGGTGCAACCCTCGAACAAGAATTTTCCAATCTTACACTAGCTGCATCTTCATCAGTGGAAGCTTACTGTCAGATGTTGAAAGATTTAGCGGACCAGCTAGGAGATGTTGATAAACTGCTCGATGAAGCAAGACTCCTATTATAGATGGTTCGTGGATTACCACCAAAATTTGATGTCTTCGGGGAGTAAATTAATCAAAGTTTACCATCATGGGAGATGGCTCATAGCATGTTACATCCAGAACAACAAAGACAAATCGCAAGGAAAAAGCAAATGCACATAGTACTCATTGCACCTTCTTCAGTCGATCGATCATCACTAAACCCTATAGAAACTCAACGCCATCAAACTCCCACCTTCTACAACCACTCAAATAGGTGTACAAGCAGATTTGGTCGAGGTTCGAATGGTAGAGGTCGTAGAATATGTTTTAGGGGACGTGGAGTTCAAGGTCAGCAAAACTAGAATCAAAGAAGCCAATGTGTAACAACCCGTTAATTCAAGTCAATGTAATGGTGTAGGTCAACCATTGTAATTCATTTTAAAATATTAAAGATGTAATAAAATGTTAGATAAACCAGATATCTAAGAAGAAAGTTGTAGTGGTCATTACAAGGATTCTGCAAATATAAAAACGTAGAAATTTGACTTATAACGAAGAGTTTATGGCTTATCAAATTTTCGCGACAGAACCGGCATAACGTTGTGTGTCGTAAAAAGTGAGTTTACAATAAAATGCTTTTTAGCCTTAGCAATCTAAATGAAACTCTTAGTATACGTTAAACTGAGAGCGTATAGAAAAAGAACATCCAAATCTGACTTCGCATGAGGAAGTTATGCATTTTTTAAGATTTGACATAGCTGTGTGCAGCCCGGAATTCGAATTATAGATCGAGCGATTTTTAGCCACACAATGTAAGACCGTAAATTTCAAAACAAAATTTTCAAATTTTATAAAACATAATTCACTTAATATTCATAAAACAACCATGTTTGAAACTCAATCCAAGTAATACAAAAATCCCAAGATCTCAAAATCATAAAGTCCCATGCGTATGGACTGATCAAGCCGGCGCCTTCCCACGGTCGTCACTAGGCACTGAAACAAATAACACCAAACACTGTAAGCACAAAGCTTAGTGAGTTCCCCAAAATACCACATATAACACATATTAGCCACTCGAGGCTATAACTCTGTAGGTCCGTGCACCCAAACTCTGTGAACCCTCAGGTTCTAACTCTGTAAACATGCACAACATAAATCACAAAGAATAATGCAACGCAACACATAACACAAATATAGCATACAAACACTGTATCACATAACTCTAGTTACCTACTCAAGGTATGTATAGTGAGAAGACTCACCTCGCGTATCTCGGTACTTCGTAAATCCCTGAAATCACTAGTGCTCGATCTCTCGAGCTATAGTCCTCCTATAACACAATACATCTCTAATTAACACTTTCCCAACTAAGGTTGACTATCCCTTAACAAGTCAACATAGGTCAACACTGGTCAATGGTCAACGGTCAATTTTGACCGGACTCGGCGAATGCACTATAGCAACTCGGCGAGTCTATACGCATACACTGATTTCCCTGGGATCCTCACTTGACACGACGAGTATTCTCCTAACTCGACGAGTTCCACTTGGCATGAGTTGTGGGGCCTCCACGACTCAACTCGCCGAGTCTCAAGAACAACTCGGCGAGTCGCACCTTGACTCAGTCCACCGGTCAACCCAATCTGACTCTCCGTGACTCACTGAGTCAATCCCTCAACTCGGCAAGACCACTTACTGAGTGGTGCTGGGCAATCTTCATGCTACTCGCCGAGTCTGTTCTTCGGACTCGGCGAGTCCATGCCATGCAACGACTCAAACTCACTCCTGAGGTCAGATCTGTTCCACTAACTCATAGATCCAGTCCTTTCAAGCTTATTTATCACGTAAAGTCGCTATCTTGATGTACATACAACATCTATATGACAATATATGATGATTTAGCCCCAAATACCACAGCTCAAGGTCATAACCTCCATTGCTCTTCATAAAGCTTGATGAGTGAGGCTCTCTGGACCTCTATGGATCCAGATCCAAAGCCTTATCACTAGAAAGGGATTATTTGGGCATCAAATCAACCCAACAAAGGCCACAAGGAACCCTAAATCCAAATATACTTCATAAAACAGAAGATGAGTTGAATTAATTCCTCAAGTGAGATGATCTAAGCTTCAAATCCACAGTATAGCAACCTCCTTTGCTTCCTCTTGGTTAGGACCTCCTTCTTCTTGCTAAACAACACCACAAAGGTCAAGAATGGCTTCCTTTCTCTCTCAAAACGCTCAAGCACTCTAGGGTTTCTCTCTATGGATTGGTGAGCACAAATGACGGCCATAAGGCCCTTTAAATAGGTCTCAAACCCTGGGAATTAGGGTTTCATTACACAGTGTGGACTCGCCGAGTCTACTCTTGGACTCGCCAAGTCTAGACGCGAACCCGCGTCCAAAATCGCGATCCTACTCGGCGAGTTTGAGCTCCAACTCGCCGAGTCCACTCAAAATTCTCAAAAAAATACACCAATAATAAATACCTGGAAATTCCGGGCTGTTACAATTCTCCCCCACTAGAACTAGACTTCGCCCTCAAAGTCTCGCTCTGCAAATAACTCTGGATGCTGCTCGCGCATCTCACGCTCCGGTTCCCAAGTCATCTCGGATCCCTTCCGATGCTGCCACTGAACCAAAACCAAAGGTACCTCCTTGTTCCTCAGAACTTTGATTTTCCGATATCTGATTGCCACTGTTCTCTCAACATAATTCAGGCTCGCATCCACCTGAATATCCTCTAATGGAACCACTGCCGACTCATCGGCTATACACTTCCGCAAATGCGACACATGGAAAGTGTCGTGAATCTGCCCCAACTCTGCTGGAAAATCCAAACGATAGGCTACCCTGCCTACCCTCGCGACTACCCGAAATTATCCGATATATCGGGGCCCCAACTTGCCCCTCTTCCTGAATCGAATCACTCCTTTCCAAGGAGAGACCTTCAGGAGCCCAAAGTCACCGACGTGGAACTCAAGCTCGGACCGACGTCTGTCCGCATAACTCTTCTGTCGACTCTGAGCAGTTAGTAACCTCTGTCTGACCTGCTGGATCTGCTCTGTCGTTTGAAGTACGATCTCAGTGTTTCCCATAACGTGCTGTCTGACTTCTCCCCAGCAAATGGGGGTTCGACACCTCCTCCCATACAACAGCTCAAGGGTGGCATACCGATGCTCGAATGATGGCTGTTGTTGTAAGAAAACTCAGCCAAGGGCAAATACGAATCCCAACTTCCCCTGAAATCCAATACACATGCTCGGAGCATGTCCTCGAGCGTCTGAATCGTCCGCTTACTCTGTTCGTCTGTCTGGGGGTGATATGCCGTACTAAAATGCAGCCTAGTACCCAGCTCCTCATGAAACTTCTTCCAGAATTTGGAAGTGAAACGTACATCCCAGTCTGAGACAATCGAGACCGGCACACCATGCTGAGATACCACTTCCCTCACATACATCTCTGCTAACTTCTCCGCGGAAGAACTCTCGCTGATAGCAAGGAAGTGAGCACTCTTCGTCAACCTGTCCACAATCACCCAAATTGCATCAACTCCCAGAGCAGTCCTTGGCAATTTGGTGATGAAATCCATGGTGATCTGTTCCCACTTCCATTCAGGAACCTCCAACAGATGCAACTTACCAGGCGGTCTCTGGTGTTCAGCCTTAACCCTACGGCAGGTTAAGCACCTCTCAACAAACAAAGCAACATCCCTCTTCATACAGGGCTACCAATACTCCCTCCTCAAATCCAAATACATCTTAGTGGCCCCAGGATGGATCGAGAATTTCGACCGATGAGCCTCTTCCATCAAAATGGTACGCGTTCCTCCCACAAACGGTACCCAAATACGCCCCTGAAAAGTCATAAGCCCCCGACCATCGGTAACGAACTCCAATACCAACCCAAAAACTCGCTCTCTCTTCTGGTTCTCCGACCTCACTGCCTCAGCTTGTGCTCCCCGGATGGTGTCCAACACCGAAGCCATCACGGTGAATCGCAAACATACATCTCGCAATGGGGCGCTCTCCGCCCTGCGACTCAGGGCGTCGGCTACCACATTAGCCTTGCCCGGATGGTACAGGATCTCACAATCGTAATCCTTAACGACATCCAACCACCTCCTCTGCCGCATATTTAGGTTGGGCTGATCCATTAAATACTTCAGACTCTTATGATCCGTGTATATCGTACACCGAACCCCATACAAATAGTGGCGCCAAATCTTGAGGGCGAACACCACTGCCCCCAACTCTAGGTCATGGGTGTGATACCTCGTCTCATGAGGCTTCAATTGCCTCGATGCATATGCTATCACATGCCCTCTCTGCATCAGCACCGCTCCCAACCCTAAAATCGATGCATCACAGTATACAACAAAGTCCTCCATTCCCTCCGGGAGGGCCAACATCGGGGCCTCGCATAACCTTTGGCGAAGCATCTCAAAGGAGGCATGCTGCTCGGGGCCCCATGAAAAAGCGACACCCTTTCGGGTCAACCTAGTGAGTGACACTGCGATCTTAGAGAAATCCCTGATAAATCTCTGATAATAACCGGCCAACCCTAGAAAACTCCTGATCTCGGAGGGTGACCTCGGCACCTCCCAACTCATCACCGCCTCAACTTTGGCCGGGTCGACCAATATCCCTTCCTGGTTACCAAGATGTCCTAGGAACTGGACCTCTCGCAACCAAAAATCACACTTGTAGAATTTGGCATAAAGCCTCTCCGACCTCAGAACTCTGAGGATCTCCCTCAAATGCTCCTCATGCTGCTCTCTAGATCTCGAATATACCAAAATGTCATCAATGAATACAATCACTGACCGATCCAACATCGGCCTGCACACCCGGTTCATGAGATCCATGAACACTGCCGGGGCATTGATGAGTCCGAAAGGCATCACCACAAACTCATAATGCCCATAACGCATCCTAAACGTTGTCTTCTGGACATCCTCATCTCGCACCCTCACCTGATGGTATTTAGACCTCAAATCGATCTTGGAGAACCAAGATGCTCCCTGCAACTGGTCGAACAAATCGTCAATTCTCGGCAACAGGTAACGCTTCTTGACCATCAGCTAGTTCAACTCCTGGTAATCAATGCACATCTGGTGTGAACCATCCTTCTTCTTGACAAACAGAATAGGCGCTCCCCACGGCGAGCTGCTCAGCCGAATAAAACCCTTCCCCAGCAGCTCCTGAAGCTGCGAGGATAACTTTTGCATCTCTGGAGGTGCAAGACGATAAGGCTCCTTAGCGATAGGCGCGGCCCCCGGGACCAAATCGATACTGAACTCTACTTGCCTCACATGAGGCACACCCGAAAACTCCTCTAGAAAGACATCCGGGAACTCACGCACTATAGGAACCTCCTCCACTGACCTCGACCTCTTGGAATCAACCCACGTATCCGACACGTACGCCACAAAACCCTTATAGCCCCGCTGTAGACACTGCCTCACCCTAGCGGCCGAACAAAACGATGATCCAGAATGGGTACCCTCACCGTACACTGTAAGAACTCCCCCACTAGGGTCTCATATGGTCACTAGCTATCGCTTGCAGTCGATAACCGCACCGAACCTGCTCAACCAGTCCATGCCCACAATGACACAGACATCCCCCATGGCAATAGGAATCAAATCAATCGGTAACTCAACACCGAAAATCTCAAGTACGCACCCACGGATCACCTCCGTGGCATATATCACCTTCTCATCAGCTATGGAAACTCTCAGAGGCCGACTCAGCGCCTCGCGACTAACACTGATGTGCTGACTAAAAGCCAAAGATACAAAAGACCGACTCGCACCCGAGTCAAATAATACCAAGGCAGGTACAGAATTCACAAGAAAAGTAACTACGCATAACATCATATAAGCATAATATCTCAACATTACAATAAATACACGAAAGAATACATACCAGCCACGACAAGGGGCGTTGCGCGGACCTCCTCCACGGTCAACTGAAACGCCTTCACTGGCCGACTCTCGGTAGCTCTGATGGTGACAGGGGCAGATCCCTGAAGTGCTCCCTGAGCTGATCCCCGCAACTACGGACATTCCACCTTCCGGTGTCCGGTCTGGTTGCAGTGAAAACATACTGCAAACCCCTTGGGGCAGTCCTTGGCCATATGCCCCTCCTCGCCACATTTGTAGCAAGATCCAGCTCTACATACTCCATCATGAACCTTGCCGCACTTTCCACAAGTGCGGCCCTTCTAGCTCCCTGATTTGGGATCAGCGGGCTTGGCCTGCTTGGCTGCCGGCGGGAATTGTGCCGATCACCGATCCCTCCCCTGAGACTCAGCCTCCTCCCTAGCTTGAGTCTCCAGGTCAATCTCCCTCTTCCAGGCATTTTCCTGAAGCTCAGCAAATGTCCGGTACGAGGAGTTCACCACAAACTCCTGAATGTCTCGCCTCACGATACTCAAATACTGACTCATACGTGCCTGCTCAGTGGACACGTGCTCAGGGCAGAACATCGCCCTCTCATGGAACATCCTGGTAATCATCGTAACAGACTCAGTGCCGTGCTTGAGGGTCAGAAACTCCTGGGCCAATCGCTCCCTCTCCACCTGGGGAACGTACTCATCTCAGAACATGGCAGTGAACCTCGCCCAGGTCACCGCCGCAAGCTCTGCAGGAGAAAAGTGCGCTGTCACAAACTTCCACCAGTCCTTCGCTCCCAAGCGAAGCTGGTTCAGCGTGAACCGTACTCTCAAATGCTCAGGATATGAGCAAGTGAATATACACCCCTACATGTTAGAAATCTATCTCATAGCCACCACCAGGTCCTGGGTCCCATCAAACTCTGGTGGTTTCGTGTTGCTGAACTCCCGGAACAGCAACGCATCACCACCCTGCGGCCTTAAAGCAGCAACAGATGCGGTGGCTGCCGCAACATCAGCCTCAGAAAGAGCAGCATAACGCTCGTCGAAAGTCTCAATCAGCACGGTCTTAATAAACCCAAACATCTCTGGTATCTCTGCCCTGATGACCGCATCCACCTCCTCGTGAATGATCTGACGGATCTCCTCATCACTAGCCCCAACGCCCTCCGGCATATGACGTGTCCTCACCATGATCAACCTCTGAAATACAACATATGATAAATTAGAATCCGTTCGAGCATACTCACACTCGACAACTCATCCCTCCTTGATCCTTGGCATTCCGAAGATTCTTACTCGGACCGTACACCGCCCTGGTGCTTTCAGTAGTACGGGCCCAATACTAATGTCCACACCGTTTTAGTATACACCCCAAGTTCTCATCTTCGAATCCTAATTTCCATGTACTCTATCACTTTCTAACAGAACTCTCATAAGCTCCTCGCTGCTACCTATTCACTCTCAAGCATCTCATAGCAGCTCACCTCTCCCTAGGCTAAGGCATCACAAATCATGGCACTTTAGTCCTATTAGGAATACCCCGCCTACTCTAGCAAGAGAATACATCATAACAATATCATAAACATATAATATATGGGTATTTTGGGAAATCACCGTTCGGGCCTTGACTGATCGTACACATGTTTCTTCTCTGAATTTCTCTAAAAATCTTTTACTTTTTGGAAAATTTGGTTTTCTTTTGAAAATATTTTCCAAATCCTTAGTTTGAGTTCAAATACTCCCGAAGGTGTACCCGAATCCCTCAAACCAAGGCTCTGATACCAACTTGTAACACCGTAAATTTCAAAACAAAATTTTCAAATTTTATAAAACATAATTCACTTAATATTCATAAAACAACCATGTTTGAAACTCAATCCAAGTAATACAAAAATCCCAAGATCTCAAAATCATAAAGTCCCATGCGTGTATACTGATCAAGCCGGTGCCTTCCCACGGTCGTCACTAGTACCTGAAACAAATAACTCCAAACATCGTAAGCACAAAGCTTAGTGAGTTCCCCAAAATACCACATATAACACATATTACCCACTCGAGGCTATAACTCTGTGGGTTCGTGCACCCAAACTCTGTGAACCCTCAGGTTCTAACTCTGTAAACATGCACAACATAAATCACAAAGAATAATGCAGCGCAACACATAACACAAATATAGCATACAAACACTGTATCACATAACTCTAGTTACCTACTCAAGGTATGTATAGTGAGAAGACTCACCTCGCGTATCTCGGTACTTCGTAAATCCCTGAAATCACTAGTGCTCCATCTCCCGAGCTATAGTCCTCCTATAACACAATACATCTCTAATTAACACTTTCCCAACTAAGGTTGACTATCCCTTAACAAGTCAACATAGGTCAACACTGGTCAATGGTCAACGGTCAATTTTGACCGGACTTGGCGAGTGCACTATAGCGACTCGGCGGGTCTATACGCATACACTAATTTCCCTGGGATCCTCACTTGACACGACGAGTATTCTCCTAACTCAACGAGTTCCACCTGGCATGAGTTATGGGGCCTCCACGACTCAACTCGCCGAGTCTCAAGAACAACTCGGCGAGTCCCACCTTGACTCAGTCCACCGGTCAACCCAATCTGACTCTCCGTGACTCACTGAGTCAATCCCTCAACTCGGCAAGACCACTCGCTGAGTGGTGCTGGGCAATCTTCATGCTACTCACCGAGTCTGTTCTTCGGACTCAGCGAGTCCATGCCATGCAACGACTCAAACTCACTCCTGAGGTCAGATCTGTTCCATTAACTCATAGATCCAGTCCTTTCAAGCTTATTTATCACGTAAAGTCGCTATCTTGATGTATATACACCATCTATATGACCATATATGATGATTTAGCCCCAAATACCACAACTCAAGGTCATAACCTCCATTGCTCTTCATAAAGCTTGATGAGTGAGGCTCTCTGGACCTCTATGGATCCAGATCCAAAGCCTCATCACTAGAAAGGGATTATTTGGGCATCAAATCAACCCAACATAGGCCACAAGAAACCCTAAATCCAAATATTATGCATAAAACAGAAGATGAGCTGAATTAATACCTCAAGTGCGATGATCTAAGCTTCAAATCCACAGTATAGCAACCTCCTTTGCTTCCTCTTGGTTAGGACCTCCTTCTTCTTGTTAAACAACACCACAAAGGTCAAGAATGGCTTCCTTTCTCTCTCAAAACGCTCAAGCACTCTGGGAATTAGGGTTTCATTACACAGCGTGGACTCGCCGAGTCCAGATGCAAACCCGCGTCCAAAATCGCGATCCTACTTGGCGAGTTTGAGCTCCAACTCGCCGAGTCCACTCAAAATTCTCAAAAAATACACGAATAATAAATACCTGGAAATTCCGAGCTATTACACACAACCTAAAAGAGAATCGAAGATCTCGTCAACAGTAGTTCAACGGTAAAAAGACAGACAAAAACGGACATCGTATGAAGAAGCTATAAATTTTTAACGGGCTTTTCCTGTCCTGGCCTGTTAGAAATATAACTTTAAAAATAAAGTCAAAATTAGTCGACGGAGTCTAAACAAAAGTTGTAGAACACGGTCTTACCTACCTGTGTATATAAAGAAAATAGATAACGGATATTGTATGTGAAAGTTATGAATTTTTCACGTTCGAGGCACACATTTCAAAGCTTATCCAAAGGAACGCCCCGCGTACGAGGGTAAGCTAACTGTACCGAGGAACGCCCCACGTACGTGGGTACGCTAAGCGTACCGAGGTACACCCTGCATACAAGACCCGTACGTTGCAAGGTCCTTTTTATTCTACGGTTCGAAGCGAGCTACGTACCACCATCCGAAAATCCTACGCGTGCCCCCTTATGCCCCGCGTACTGCGAGACTACGCCCCACGTAGTGAGAGGCCTTTGGTCTATAAAAGGGTTGCGAGGGGAGCTCATTTCCTTTGCCATTTTACACCTCTCTTTCACACTTTACTCTCTCTCAAGGCACTCTAATCCACCCCTAAGCTTAGTGAACCTCCCTAGCTTTAGAAGAAAGCCCCAGGGCACCCGAAGTCTCCGAGAAAGGATTATTTTCGGTTTGAAACTTTGCCCGCGCAAAACCCGGTTTTTAGCAGAAACTGGAGGTTTTGTCAAAAGAAACTATTTTAAGAAGCAAAGTGTTGTCCGAATCACCACTTTATCAAGTGATTTCACACTCCTACGTTTTCATGATTTTTCAATTGTTTTAAAAGGGGGGGGGGGATACAAGTAAAACACAAGAAATCATGTGTTTAAAAATATAAACCGCTTATTATGTTTTCTTATCATTTACATACATTTTTATGTGAAATTACTAAATATGTGAAACAACGTTACTACCAAATTTACAAACACTTACATATAAAGACGTGATAAACAAAAATAATATTTTACAAACTCATTTTATTACCATTAGTACAAAAACGTTAAATTTCATGGACTATCTTAATCACAAATTTATGATTATAAACTATAATAGGTATAGTTTATGGAACTTACATATCACTTTACCAAGTTTGAGATACAAAACATAAAGAAATTTATAAACTATAATAGGTATATTTTATGGAACATAGGTACTATTTTACCAAGATCATAACACAATAGAAAAAAACAAACATATAAACTATAATATGTGTAGTTTATAAGATACACATATAGTTATTCATTACAAAAAGGGTATTACATTTTCAGTTCGTTACTAAAGGGTATTACATTTTCATTTACTAAAATGGTTTTCAGTTTGTTACACGTAAACTCGTTAAAGCAATGTGTGAGACGCCTTCACGTATTTATCTAAGTGCCAGCGAAAGTCCTGACTTATAACCAGAGTCTCTTGTAGGGGGAGCGAGAAATTTGTGTATAGATCTATACAGGACTGATAATCTCGCACCTTAACTGTTAGCTACAGTTAGGCCGGTAGGTCGGGGGTGACAAATGTTGTTAACTTTTCCGACGCTTGAAGAATGTCGTGTTCAGGCCATCTTAGGTCATAGTATGGTTATAAGAACTCGCATGGAGAAAACAACGACACATTTATGAAGTAATATATTTTCAGATAGTTTCATTTGAACATTAACTTTACATTTGGTATACAAGGAAACATATTTTCAAATAGTTTTATATGATAATAAGACTACATTACACTATTTCTCAGTACAACAAGGAATACATTTCTAGAAACATACGTTTAAAGGGATTAGATACTAGTACAACTACAATATACTATTTTCCTAGTACAGTGTGACTTATAATCCAGAAAAGAGTATTATGTATTGTTTGATAACTTAGTGTGTATGTTAGGGTTATACATAATTAAAATCCTATAGGCATTAGAATGCATGTTTCCGCCTTATTTCCTGTTCTTTTTTTGGTTGTGGATTTAGGGCAAAGTCACTCATTCGACTGTACGTTCGATGTTGATTATATATAACTTGTAAACTCTAAGCGATCATAGGAGAAAGCAGTATAGGGAACATCACTTACATGAATTAGAACTTCAAAGTACAGATTATAAACATAAGAAACTTATACATTTTGGTCTTAAGGTATTAAGGCTGTGTTATATTTACAACAGAAAATATAGGATTTTCTAGATGAACACACTTACTTTTTAATTTCAAGGAACAAAAAACATACTTTTACATACTAAATGCTTATGAACTTACCAACTTAAACGTTGACACTTTTTCAAACCACTTATTTTCTCAGGAAATTTGTAGACAGGCAGCCTCACAGGTTTCATGAAGACGGAGCATAGTAGCATCACATTTTAACTTTTTCTATACATTTGAAGTTGTCTAAACAATGTTTAGAACACAATGTAAATTATATATTTTCAATATGATGGTTATGTTGCTTTCATTACTATTATCCAATTGTTGTGATACTGTACACGGCGTCATCCACCCCCGAATGTTTCCGCCGTTCCAGTTTGGGGGTGTGATAGATTGGTATTAGAGCATTGTTTATAGTGAACTAAGTACATCAAACCACACAAAGATATAAAACTATAAATATCATGGGGTTAAAACGCTCTGACTAAAAGTATACTTTTAAAATACAAGTATTTTTGTAAAAGTATATGAACATGAATACATACCGGAAATAGTATCATAGTAAGAACTACATAAAAGTATTTAGATAAGCTGGATGTTGTGATTAAGCCTGGACAGTTATGTAATCATATATGTGATAAATATAGCCTGATCAACTATATTTATTTGAGATACGACCAACATGTGTTTGAGAATGATTGTAGTGTTGCAACAAGTCTAAAACTTACCAACTACTACATGTAAAGGAATGCTAGAACCAAACATAAAGTTTAAAATACTATAGGAGTATTTTAAGACGCTATAAATAACTTATGTAAAAATTAAAAGACCCTTACTGGTAGATCTATAATTATTGAGTATATGCGCTAAGGTTAGATATAATTAAGATTTTATAGACTTAGAATTTGTGATTTCGCTCTACTTCATATTCCTTGTTTGGTTGTGGTCTTAGAGTAGAATCACTTATTGAAAGGTCTATTTGATCTTCGCTATATATAATGTGTATATACTACGTGATTATAGGAGGATCTGGTAAGGATCACTATAAAAATTTCAATAAAGTGCTTTTATTAATTTCATAGATTCTTTATACACTCTTATTCTCGCACAAACTACATATCTAGACCCCACTACAATAGCCAACAGAGGAGTTGAGGAAGAACCAGAAGAGGGTTCACGGGGAGGATTCCGAGAAGGGATCGGTCGACGAAAAATGCGTTGGAGAGATTATTAATGAACCTTACCCTATTAAAAGAAGACATGAGACCCTTTTTACCTTAATCTATCTAGGATATATTCACACAAACTACATACACACACTACACAATACTTCAGACCCTATCACCTACAAATGAAGCACTACCTCTGATTGTATCATGAGAGACTCGTTTGGACATTCGGGTTCAGACTCTCCATCATGAAGTAAGGGAGATCAGTAGCAAATCCCAGAACATGACAATTCAAATCCAACTCACCCACAAAGAATAAAGAGCACCATATGAATGTCATGCCTACAAGTAGATCAAGGAAGCAATACAGACTACCTACACTCTTTTAAGGGAGAGATAGCCACCGTGAGACAACAAATCTTGCAACTAAAACTAGAGTAGTCATAACAAATCAGATAAATAGAAGGGGGCCACTCACGAGATGTGTAAAATAATGGAGTACCCTGAGTGTCATTTTAATAAGCTAATATAACCTAGTGAGTTGGTGTTTACACTAATCGCACTATGTGTTAGATTTACCGCACTTTTCATCACAACTAGTAATCATAAAATCAAAAGAGATACACCTTTCCAAAACCCATAAAATCATATCAACTTAAGATTATGACACCTATATTCTATTTTGTTAATCTTAACATTAACACAATACCTACTCCCACTTGCTACCATAAATACATCATAGGGATGTTAATCGAAACATTGAAAATTGTATAGCAAAACGCAAAACTTATATGTGTATATATATAAATAGATAGAATACAACTAACAATGACCGTAATTACTTACAAACTCATTTCACACCATGTAACATAATCATGCCTTCAGATGGAAATAACCAGCATACCGGCACAACACCGGTTCTGCAAATAGACCCTGCTACATTCCAAGCCGTCGTAACAACTGTAGTGACAATTTTCATGGCACAAATCAACACTAACAACACACACATAAATGAAAACAGTGTCGACAACTCCAAACGTATTAACAATTAAGGAAACCAACGAGTGTCTACTTACAAGGATACCCTAAACCACAAATCTAAGAATAAGAAACGAAAGTTATGGAACAAGCAGGATCGTTCGAAACAAGTGTTGGGTTTTGAGCATTCTATCACTCCTAAGTGTACATGCAACCCTAAATACCATGGATCTATGTTTTCTCTATTATACATGCAAATATGAACTTTCCAAGGTATTCATCCTAACTAGCATAATAACATGATTCATATGAATATATCAAGTTAGAATTACATACCTCTTTGATGTAGATTATCTTCATGAAGCTTGAGTGCCTAGTACCCCAAGTGTGACACCTCAAATGGTTCACACAACATCATATGCACTTGGAAAGACTTGAGAGAATTCCACACTTCATGAAAATCGGCTAGCCCTTCTCTAGATGATACTAGTGACGATTTTGGTCAAGAATAAGATGCATATATAGTTAGGGTTACACCATGTAAACCTTAATTGACATGGCCTTTCATTTCCATGATCCATGGGTACAAATACACCATGGATCATCCATGGAGCATCTTATGGATTTTAGCCTAACTTGACAATCCATGGAGCATTAGCCCACTATATAAGTATGGATGATTTACACAATCAACCCATATATTTAATTAGTCCTCTTTTGATCACTTAATTAATCCTAGATTAATTCTTGATCAATACTAATTAAATAATCTTATTAATATATTAGAACTTTTAATATATTAACCAACCTTAAGTGTTATTTCTCTCATTATAGTCTATCCAAATACATGATGCCATGCAACCCAAATGGACCATGCCGGGTCGGGTGAAATCCTTCTAATTATAGTTATAGACTTAGACATTAATCCAACAGTCTCCCACTTGGATAAGTCTAAAAATATGATTGCGTATGACTTCAAGAACCGATTGGCAATCGTAGCCCTCAAAAGCTTCTGTCGAACTCTGACCTTGTAGATGAACTCTGACCTTGTCAATGACTTGTCCATTAGATAAGGGATCATATATTCCTCCATTCTAGATATCAGATGGATTGAGACATGGATTATAATCATTCTCTCTGTCCGTTTGTTGTTTCCCGATTTCTGATTTATGACGACTTACTAAATGAACAAATCAAATCAGTCCAGGCCCAGCCAAGTACTTACATTTGTCATCACCAAATCATCGAGGGGCCTACAGTTATCGTTGTTATCCCGAAGGTAAAAGGAATGGATAAACTTCGACTCATATGGCTTGTTCTACTACTTGTTGAATCATACACAAAGATACGTTTTATAACACCGAGTTACCAAATGCGTTTTTGTGCAATCAATGTACAACCAACTCATAGTAACTCATATCTCTAGGTTTGAAGAATATAAAATATTATCATCTCATGATCACTCGTGATAAAATCCATGAAGTGATTCCAATGAGCACGGGTTGAATCCAATACTAAAAACTTATGAGCACTCATGAGTGTTGTAGCCCTTTGTCCAACATCTTAGACCTCTACAAACCAACCCATGACAATCTTAATTCATATCTACTTCCAACATATGACCGACTATGGATGGTTTGAATAACTTAGTCATCCAGAACAATGACCTAGTTATTCTGGAAGTTAAAACATGCAACATGAAACACAATGATAATTGAATCCAATATGGTATCAAAACCTATGAACATAAATAAAACACCTTTTATTTATCACCATATGATTACACATTATTCATTGTATATTGTTTCAGCTATCAACTTTATTCTTGAATTTAAAACAATAGTTGTCCCATGCTCCAAGCCTCGGCACGTCTGGTCCGCCCTCGTGGGGCCTACAACCTATCCGGACCGCTCGCTGGGCCTTCGGAATAACCGGTCCGCCCTGGGTATCTTGGCCTACAGCACAAAGCAGGACCCGCCTCAACCCATCTCCAGTCCAAACAACCATGTGCACATAACATACAATCATATAACAGTAATAGTCAACAAACCGAGAAAGCAGATCACATAGTATATCATTACCCTAACCAGGTTACCGACCTAACCGGTCACTAGCATAGCATCACTTTACATATATCGGGGAACTGACCTTAACAAGGTCTCCTAGCATGTACCATCCTAGCTACCAGGATACAGACACATCAAACAATAACATAATAACCAAATCCGAATCTGAATCCAATAAAGGGCCGGCCTTGGTGCCTTAGACCCTATTGATACAGTGAGGATAACTCATCTCGAAACTGTCGGCTGAAAGGATAAGATCTCGCTGCTCCGAACTCTGACACGAACTCCTCCACTGAACATCAAAACATACAACTCAATAAATACCCTTAATTACCAAAATACCCCTGGAAGACAACTGGTCAACCTTGGACAAGTCAAAGTCAACCCCTGACTGACCCTACTCGCCGAGTCAACCCGATGACTCGCCGAGTCCTTATGCTCAGAACTTCCCTCAATCAGCGACCCAACTCGCCGAGTCACCCCAAGACTCGTCGAGTCCAACAACTCTGAGTCCACTCGGACCCAACTCACCGAGTCATCCCTTGACTCACCGATTCCTCGACTCAACCAGAAATATTGGGACTTCCTCGACAAGACTCCCCGGGTCCAAGAACAGACTCGCCGAGTCCAAGGCTATCTTCCACCTACTCGCCGAGTTGTTCTTCCAACTCGCCGAGTTCCAGGCCATCTTCAAGCAACTCGTCGAGTCCACCCTTGTGACTCGTCGAGTACCACCGGTCTGAATCCATACAGAAGCATCTCAGGCCATGCAATTGATCCAAAACATAGATCCAACCTCCTACAATCCATCCATCACGTAAAGTGGCAAACTTTACGTGAATCTAAAGAGATCTAGGCCTTATTCACCTTAGAACCAAGGTTTGGGACATGATAGCTCCATTAACAACACAAGAACAGGGCTTTAATTCTCTTAAGATCTTCTCCACTCCAGATCTGAGGTAGCAACCTCAGATCCATCCTCCAAACATCAAGATGCCACACAACTAGGCTCCCCACACAACTCCAAAATGAGAATCTAGGAAAACACAGCCCAAGAACGAAAGTATTAACTCCAAAGGATGTCTCAACAGCAATGAAACTCGAATCCAAGCAAAGCCGTTTGATCCAAGCCACTTCTCCTTCAAGATTTCTTCAACCAACACCTCTCCAAGCTCTAATTGGCTCAACAATGGGACTCTCCACGAATTTAGGGTTTCTGGGACTCAAGGGGGGGATAAAGGAGGCTGTGGAGGGGCATAATGATCTTTATATAGGGCTCAACCCCGAAAATTAGGGTTTTCTCCACACAGCACCTACTCGCCGAGTCCGTCTTTGGACTCGCCGAGTAGGCCACTTGATACGCGACCATAGTCGCGACCTGACTCGCCGAGTCTATCCATGGACTCGCCGAGTCACCCTCCGAAACTTACACTTTAAGCACTTCAACTCTACTCTTGCGATTCCGGGATGTTACAATTCTCCCCCACTTAAATTAGGCTTCGTCCTCGAAGCCTACGGCATCTCATCTTCAAACTACTTCCCACGACGCGCCACCTAACCTTGACCGAACCAAGTCCCTCAAGGCACAACCATAGAAACCAGAAGCTCACTTTCTCCTTCCATACGGTGCCCCAACCACCTACTCAACCCGGGCACCAGCTGTACCCTCCGATAACCGCACTCAACAACCGAGAATTACCCATGATGCCTTACTGCTCCAATTCTCATCTTTCACTTGACTCATATGGCTAGAAAACCATGAACCATCGGATCCCCGACCCGAATCCCACTCTATCCATTCCATGACGACCGAAAGACCCATTCTTCCATTCCGGAGCAACTCCCCCGTGTTCTCCTATCGCAATCACACACACATGCTGATCTAGCTCTAGCACCCTCAGGTTTGGAAAACCCGATACACTGATGATATCCTCAAACATCCTTCCAGGATGAACCGCTAATACATACCCAAAACCCTGATTAGAATCTCGCTGAGAGTCCAAGACTCTCTCTCTCTCTCTGCATCCCTTCCGAACCCCTCTCCCTGGCTCTATGCCTGCGGTATTCCCTCCGCGCCCTGAGCAAACATATCAAGTCGAATAAGCTTTTATTCTACCGCCGCAACACGCTACTCAAAAACCATCGACGGACCACTCCAATCATAACTCTACACTGCCGCTTTCACTTCCGTGAATTCGCACTCCCTTTCGGAATTCCATTCCTCCCTCTTTCCTTACCAAGGAAACCACTCGTCCGCCCTATCACAATGACAGGTACTATGGTGCTCACCCCACGCTACACCATATCCTTAAAGCGAACCCGACATCCATACATCACCACTACTCTGACTCTCATCGCAGGGACTCTCAAGCCCATGCACTACCTTCACTGCTCAAGATCGCTAACCAGGGCCAGACCTCCCAACATAATCACACTGCAACATACGCAACCCATAACCTCGAACCGATTCAACAGTACTCGCAGAGTCTTCAGCATGACTGGATCGCCTCCCCAGGCCTTCAGCCAATCTGGACCACTCTCAGAACCTTCAGCCAATCTGACTAGACCGTCCTCCGAGCCTTCGGTCTGACTGGTACGCCTACCGGCCTTCAGTCTGTCGGGACCGCTCATCAAGCATTCATCATCCCAAGCTACCTCTTCGGGAAATCTTCCCATGCATGACGTTCTAGCCCTCTAGGCGTTCCGAACTCTATCTCCATCCTTCATGCTCACTCCCGGCCTGCTCCCAGGCCTTCCACAATCAAGTGCCCTAGGTCTGTATTCCGCCCCGCACGCCTGTTACTCACCCATACGAGCCTGCTCTTGGCTGATAAAAATACCGCTGAATTCCACAAGCAGCGAAGCAACCTCTCAAGCCTAACGACCATCTGGATAATTTCCAATTCTCCCCCATTTAAGACACTGACGGATATTCACCGGTCGTCATCATCGATCTCTCAAAGCTACATTGCAGAGAAAAACACACTTACGCACAATATGTTTCTCCCCGACGCTAACAACTTCCATAAAATTCATGTTTCCACACTGAACAACCCGCTCGAAAGGAACCCAATCTTCAAATATCCATTCCTCAGACTGCAGAGGCTACCTGACGTTCAAACCAACGCCGCATCCGCCACTAATCCTCACAGAGAAAATCCTCAATAGCTTCAAGTACTAATCCATAACCATATCGATCCTTCAGGGAACAAAGGATACCAAAACGAAATCTCGATCACAACTCGCCAAACCCTCAAGGAACAACGGATAGCAAACGAAAACCCGAAACGCAATTCCATAACTAACCTACAAAACAAGCAGATAACAATACTCCACAATAATCATAAATGATCAAAACAACAGAAAGAAACATACCCGCAACAACAAGCTGAAAAACACGACCCTAAGCCCTTGGGGGCTCCGCTCCACCCTGACCTCCACCTGTGATCCTTAACGTAGCCAGTGCTGGAGCCTGCACCGGTTCTGCAGCAAGCCGTGGACAGTTGACCTTCAAATGTCCAACCTGATGACAATGATAGCATATCCTCAAATCCCGAACCGGCACTGACTGCCGACAATCCCTCGCATAGTGTCCCTCCTTTCCGCACTTGCGGCATGCTCCACCGGACCGACAAACTCCGGTGTGACCCCTTCCACACTTTCCACAGACATGGCTACCCTGATCTCCCATCTTGGAACCAACGGTCTTAGACCGTTTCGTCGCCGGCTGCGACTGAACCGAAGCTTGCCTCAGCTCACGCATCTGCAACTCAATCTCTAACTCACGCCGCCTGGCGGCCTCCTGCAACTCCAGCAAAGTCCCGCACCTCTGCGCATACACAAACTGTCTGATGTCTCTCTTTAGCAAACTCAGATATCGGGACATCTGAGCCTGCTCCGAAGCGAACTCAGGGCAAAGCATCGCCCTCTCAGTAAACATCCTGGTGATTTCCGTCACCAATTCCGAATCCTGTTTCAGCTCCAAAGAACTCCTGAGCCAACCTCTCCCTCTCGACCTGCGGAACATAACGAGTGCTGAACATCTCTCTGAACCGATCCCATGAAATTGCAGCCCTCTGCGCATCCGATTACGACCCCATGGTCAATCTCCACCAATCCTTTGCCCCGAGCCTTAATAGGTTCAGAGCACACCTCACCCTCTGATCAGCAGGGCATGAACACGTGAAGAAACATCCCTCCACATCTGATAACCATCTCATAGCAACGATCGGATCCTGAACTCCATCAAAAGTGGGAGGCTTCGTATTATCGAAGTCCCGATACAGAAAACCTCTACTAGCTCCTCCCCCTGCCGCTGCTACAGCTGCTGTAGCCGCCGCAGCAGCCGTCTCCGTGAGAGCCGTATAGCGCTCATCAAAATACTCCACCATGGCGGTCTTGATCGACCCAAACAACTCCGGCAGCTCAGCCCGAGACAATGCAGCAACCTCATCATGCAGGATCTCACGAATCCTCGCATCCAACTCGTGCGTACTCATCTGACTAACAACCTCAGGCTGTACAGACCCACCCGGAACTCCCTCTCCCGCTCCTGATCCTGACCCGGATCCACTCCCAGCGTACCCTGAAATCTCCATGCTGAAAATAAAACACCAAAATATCAGACATTTCCACTATCCCGGGATCCAGCTCTCATCCCAACCCTAAAGGTCATGGTTTCCCTGATACGCGTAATGGTCCGTGCTTTCGGTAGTACGGGCCCATACTACCTTCCACACCTACCCATATTTGTATGAAGTACTTCCACAACACCCTAGTGACATACATAACAACGCTCCATCCTCACAACTAGAGGAACACTAGAAATCTCTCACAAGGAACCCTAGGCTAGCAGGCATCATAAATCAGGCAACTCATCAAGAAATCCTGAAGATCCCTAGCCTAACTCTAGCATGTTGTTCTATCAAAGCTCAATAAAACAATTGTCATGTATGGTATTTTGGGGTTACTTACTGGCTCCGGCTGATTGTACCTCCGCGTCCTCCTTTATTTATTTTGAAAACCATTTTAAATTCTCTTTTGAAAACCCTCATCAATTTGAGACTGGAGTCTCACAAGTGTTCCTCCAATTCACTCAAACCAAGGCTCATATACCAACTTGTAACATCCAAAAAATACAACCAATTTAAATTTTTCAAAACAACCCGATTTTCATTAAATTGTTTACAGAAAGGTTTTCAATACAAATCATTTAGAGTATTCCCAGAATCACATTGCTACAAAATCATGAGGAGCGGTACGATCGCGCCTTCGCCTTGCCACGGTCTCCTGAAGAACCTGAAAAACCTTAAACCACAACTGTAAGCCTGAAAGCTTGGTGAGATACCCCCAAAATACCAACCACGTATACGCCCTTCCAGGCTGCGACCTTTCGGTCCAAAACATATTGCCTTCCGGCCCATTACATGTAAAACATACATAACATAACAGAACATAGAACAACCATGCATATCGGGTCTACTGTGTGACTGGTCTGCCGTATCGGGTCTTTAGTCCACCGGATCCATCCTCCAGGTCTAGTCATGTCCTTCGAGTCTATAGTGGGGTTGGTCTGCCCGCATCAGGCCTTCAACCCACCTGGTCCACTCTCTAAGTCTACAGTGTGACTGGTCCGCCCGCATCGGGCCTTCAGTCGGCCTGGTCCACTCTCCGAGCCTCGGCACGTCTGGTCCGCCCTCGTGGGGCCTACAGCCTATCCGGACCGCTCGCTGGGCCTTCGGAATAACCGGTCCGCCCTGGGTATCTTGGCCTACAGCACAAAGCAGGACCCGCCTCAACCCATCTCCAGTCCAAACAACCATGTGCACATAACATACAATCATATAATAGTAATAGTCAACAAACCGAGCAAGCAGATCACATAGCATATCATTACCCTAACCAGGTTACTGACCTAACCGGTCACTAGCATAGCATCACTTTATATATATCGGGAAACTGACCTTAACAAGGTCTCCTAGAATGTACCATCCTAGCTACCAGGATGCAGACACATCAAACAATAACATAATAACCACATCCGAATCTCAATCCAATAAAGAGCCGGCCTTGGTGCCTTAGACCCTGTTGATACAATGAGGATAACTCACCTCGAAACAGTCGGCTGAAAGGATAAGATCCCACTGCTCCGAACTCTGACACGAACTCCTCCACTGAACATCAAAACATACAACTCAATAAATACCCTTAATTACCAAAATACCCCTGGAAGACAACTGGTCAACCTTGGACAAGTCAAAGTCAACCCCTGACTGAACCTACTCGCCGAGTCAACCCGATGAGTCGCCGAGTCCTTATGCTCAGAACTTCCCTCAATCAGCGACCCAACTCGCCGAGTCACCCCAAGACTCGTCGAGTCCAACAACTCTGAGTCCACTCGGACCCAACTCACCGAGTCATCCCTTGACTCACCGATTCCTCGACTCAACCAGAAATATTGGGACTTCCTCGACAAGACTCGTCAGGTCCAAGAACAGACTCGCCGAGTCCAAGGCTATCTTCAACCTACTTGCCGAGTTGTTCTTCCAACTTGCCGAGTTCCAGACCATCTTCAAGCAACTCGTCGAGTCCACCCTTGTGACTCGTCGAGTACCACCGGTCTGAATCCATACAGAAGCATCTCAGGCCATGCAATTGATCCAAAACATAGATCCAACCTCCTACAATCCATCCATCACGTAAAGTGGCAAACTTTACGTGAATCTAAAGAGATCTAGGCCTTATTCACCTTAGAACCAAGGTTTGGGACATGATAGATCCATTAACAACACAAGAACAGGGGCTTTAATGCTCTTAAGATCTTCTCCACTCCAGATCTGAGGTAGCAACCTCAGATCCATCCTCCAAACATCAAGATTCCACACAACTAGGCTCCCCACACAACTCCAAAATGAGAATCTAGGAAAACACAGCCCAAGAATGAAAGTATTACCTCCAAAGGATGTCTCAACAGCAATGAAACTCGAATCCAAGCAAAGCCCTTTGATCCAAGCCACTTCTCCTTCAAGATATCTTCAACCAACACCTCTCCAAGTTCTAATTGGCTCAACAATGGGACTCTCCATGAATTTAGGGTTTCTGGGACTCAAGGGGGGGGGGGGGGCGATAAAGGAGGCTGTGGAGGGGCATAATGATCTTTATATAGGGCTCAACCCCGAAAATTAGGGTTTTCTCCACACAACACCTACTCGCCGAGTCCATCTTTGGACTCGCCGAGTAGGCCACTTGATATGCGACCATAGTCGCGACCTGACTCGCCGAGTCTATCCATGGACTCGCCGAGTCACCCTCCGAAACTTACACTTTAAGCCCTTCAACTCTACTCTTGTGATTCCGGGATGTTACAATTCTCCCCCACTTAAATTAGGCTTCGTCCTCGAAGCCTACGGCATATCATCTTCAAATTACTTCCCACGACGCGCCACCTGACCTTGACCGAACCAAGTCCCTCAAGGCACAACCATAGAAACCAGAAGCTCACTTTCTCCTTCCATACGATGCCCCAACCACCTACTCAACCCGGGCACTAGCTGTACCCTCCGATAACCGCACTCAACAACCGAGAATTACCCATGATGCCTTACTGCTCCAATTCTCATCTTTCACTTGACTCATATGGCTAGAAAACCATGAGCCATCGGATCCCCGATCCGAATCCCACTCTATCCATTCCATGACAACCGAAAGACCCATTCTTCCATTCCGGAGCAACTCCCTCGAGTTCTCCTCTCGCAATCACACACACATGCTGATCTAGCTCTAGCACCCTCCGGTTTGGAAAACCCGATACACTGATGATATCCTCAAACATCCTTCCAGGATGAACCGCTAATACATACCCAAAACTCTTATCAGAATCTCGCTGAGAGACCAAGACTCTCTCTCTGCATCCCTTCCGAACCCCTCTCACTGGCTCTACTCATGCGGTATTCCCTCCGCGCCCTGAGCAAACATATCAAGTCGAATGAGCTTTTATTCTACCGCGGCAACACGCTACTCAAAAACCATCGACGGACCACTCCAATCATAACTCTACACTGCCGCTTTCACTTCCGTGAATTCGCACTCCCTTTCGGAATTCTATTCCTCCCTTTTTCCTTACCAAGGAAACCACTCGTCCGCCCTATCACCATGACAGGTACTATGGTGCTCACCCCACGCTACACCATCTCCTTAAAGCGCACCCGACATCCATACATCACCACTACTCTGACTCTCATCGCAGGGACTCTCAAGCCCATGCACTACCTTCAGTGCTCAAGATCGCTAATCGGGGCCAAACCTCCCAATGTAATCACACTGCAACATACGCAACCCATAACCTCGAACAGATCCAACAGTACTCGCAGAGTCTTCAGCATGACTGGACCGCCTCCCCAGGCCTTCAGCCAATCTGGACCACTCTCAGAACCTTCAGCCAATCTGACTGGACCGTCCTCCGAGCCTTCGGTCTGACTGGTACGCCTACCGGCCCTCAGTCTGTCCGGACCGCTCAACAAGCATTCATCATCCCGAGCTACCTCTTCGGGAAATCTTCCCATGCATGACGTTCTAGCCCTCTAGGGTTCCAAACTCTATCTCCATCCTTCATGCTCACTCCCGGCCTGCTCCCAGGCCTTCCACAATCAAATGCCCTAGGTCTGTATTCCGCCCTGCACGCCTGTTACTCACCCATACGAGCCTGCTCTCGGCTGATAGAAATACCGCTGCATTCCCCAAGCAGCGAAGCAACCTCTCAAGCCTAACGACCATCCGGAGATTTTCCAATTCTCCCCCACTTAAGACACTGACGGCTATTCACCGGTTGCCATCACCGATCTCTCAAAGCTACATTGCAGAGAAAAACATACTTACGCGCAATATGTTTCTCCCCGGTGCTAACAACTTCCATAAAATTCATGTTTCCACACTGAACAACCCGCTCGGAAGGAACCCAATCTTCAAATATCCATTCCTCAGACTGCAGAGGCTACCTGACGTTCAAACCAACGCCGCATCCGCCACTAATCCTCACAGAGAAAATCCTCAATAGCTTCAAGTACTAATCCATAACCATATCGATCCTTCAGGGAACAAAGGATACCAAAACGAAATCTCGATCACAACTCGCCAAACCCTCAAGGAACAACGGATACCACACGAAAACCCGAAACGCAATTCCATAACCAACCAACAAAACAAGCAGATAACAATACTCCACAATAATCATAAATGATCAAAACACCAGAAAGAAACATACCCGCAGCAGCAAGCTGAAAAACACGACCCTAAGCCCTTGGGGGCTCCGCTCCACCCTAACCTCCACCTGTGATCCTTAACGTAGCCGGTGCTGGAGCCTGCACCGGTTCTGCAGCAAGCCGTTGACAGTTGACCTTCAAATGACCAACCTGATGACAATGATAGCATATCCTCAAATCCCGAACCGGCACTGACTGCCGAAAATCCCTCGCATAGTGTCCCTCCTTTCCGCACTTGCGGCATGCTCCACCGGACTGACAAACTCCGGCGTGACCCCTTCCACACTTTCCACAGACGTGGCTACCCTGATCTCCCATCCTGGAATCAACGGTCTTAGACCGTTTTGTCGTCGGCTGCGACTGAATCGAAGCTTGCCTCAGCTCACGCATCTGCAACTCAATCTCTAACTCACGCCGCCTGGCGGCCTCCTGCAACTCCATCAAAATCTCGCACCTCTGCACAGACACAAACTGTCTGATGTCTCTCTTTAGCATACTCAGATATCAGGACATCTGAGCCTGCTCCGAAGCGAACTCAGGGTAAAACATCGCCCTCTCAGTAAACATCCTGGTGATTTCCATCACCAATTCCGAATCCTGTTTCAGCTCCAAGAACTCCTGAGCCAACCTCTCCCTCTCGACCTGCGGAACTTAACGAGTGCTGAACATCTCTCTGAACCGATCCCATGAAATCACAGCCCTCTGCACATCCGAGTACGACCCCGTGGTCAATCTCCATCAATCCTTTTCCCCGAGCCTTAACAGGTTCAGAGCACACCTCACCCTCTGATCAGTAGGGCATGAACACGTGAAGAAACATCCCTCCACATCTGATAACCATCTCATAGCAATGATCGGATCCTGAACTCCATCAAAATTGGGAGGCTTCGTATTATCGAAGTCCCGATACTGAAAACCTCTACTAGCTCCTCCCCCTGCCGCTGCTACAGCTGCTGTAGCTGCCGCGGAAGCCGTCTCCGTGAGAGCCGCATAGCGCTCATCAAAATACTCCACCATGGCGGTCTTGATCGACCCAAACAACTCCGGCAGCTCAGCCCGAAACAATGCAGCAACCTCATCATGCAGGATCGCACGAATCCTCTCATCCGACTCGTGCGTACTCATCTGATTGACAACCTCGGGCTGTACAGACCCACCCGGAACTCCCTCTCCCGCTCCTGATCCTGACCCAGATCCACTCCCAGCGTGCCCTGAAATCTCCATGCTGAAAATAAAACACCAAAATCTCAGACATTTCCATTATCCGGGGATCCAGCTCTCATCCCAACCCTAGAGGTCATGGTTTCCCTGATACGCGTATGGGTCCATGCTTTCGGTAGTACGGGCCCATACTACCTTCCACACCTATCCATATTTGTATGAAGTACTCCCACAACACCCTAGCGATATACATAACAACGCTCCATCCTCACAACTAGAGGAACACTAGAAATCTCTCACAAGGAACCCTAGGCTAGCAGGCATCATAAATCAGGCAACTCATCAAGAAATCCTGAAGATCCCTAGCCTAACTCTAGCATGTTGTTCTATCAAAGCTCAATAAAACAATTGTCATGTACCACCGGCTGCCGCGGCCCAACAACTCTAGCATGCTGTTCTATCAAAGCTCAATAAAACAATTGTCACCCCAAGACTCGTCGAGTCCAACAACTCTTAGTCCACTCGCACCCAACTCACCGAGTCATCCCTTGACTCACCGATTCCTCGACTCAACCAGAAATATTGGGACTTCCTCGACAAGACTCGTCGGGTCCAAGAACAAACTCGCCGAGTCCAAGGCTATCTTCAACCTACTCGCGGAGTTGTTCTTCCAACTCGCCGAGTTCCAGGCCATCTTCAAGCAACTCGTCGAGTCCACCCTTGTGACTCGTCGAGTACCACCGGTCTGTATCCATACAGAAGCATCTCAGGCCATGCAATTGATCTAAAACATAGATCCAAACTCCTACAATCCATCCATCACGTAAAGTGGCAAACTTTACGTGAATCTAAAGAGATCTAGGCCTTATTCACCTTAGAACCAAGGTTTGGGACATGATAGCTCCATTAACAACACAAGAACAGGGGCTTAAACGCTCTTAAGATCTTCTCCACTCCAGATCTGAGGTAGCAACCTCAGATCCATCCTCCAAACATCAAGATGCCACACAATTAGGCTCCCCACACAACTCCAAAATGAGAATCTAGGAAAACACAGCCCAAGAACGAAAGTATTACCTCCAAAGGATGTATCAACAGCAATGAAACTCGAATCCAAGCAAAGCCCTTTGATCCAAGCCACTTCTCCTTCAAGATTTCTTCAACCAACACCTCTCCAAGCTCTAATTGGCTCAACAATGGGACTCTCCACGAATTTAGGGTTTCTGGGACTCAAGGGGGGGATAAAGGAGGCTGTGGAGGGGCATAATGATCTTTATATAGGGCTCAACCCCGAAAATTAGGGTTTTCTCCACACAGCACCTACTCGCCGAGTAGGCCACATGATACGCGACCATAGTCGCGACCTGACTCGCCGAGTCTATCCATGGACTCGCCGAGTCACCCTCCGAAACTTACACTTTAAGCCCTTCAACTCTACTCTTGCGATTCCGGGATGTTACACTTTTTTCACAGTCCCAAATCCTTACTACAAATGCAAAATTTCCAAATTCATGTTATTTACTGAAATCTGTTAGATTCTAAACTTATATGCATTGATCCTCTTGTAATGATTATGCACAAAGTCAGAAAGACTTGACAACAACCATTACAGAGCATTCCAAAGGAGATCAGCTCGTTGGAAACATCCTTCTTGCATTAAGTTTCCTAATCTTACACAGATTGTATAATTTATAACTTTAAAACATTTCCAGATTCCATTTTGACTATCACTTTTGAACAAGAGTTGCCTCCTTACAGATTATGTCAATATGGTCCTTCCAGAATTAACATTATACTTCTAACTATCCTTAACCACCCAACCTTTGGTAAACCTTAGATTGTCCTCGACAATTGTTTAATTCTTTTAGTTATATCCAATTCTAGACCTTTTCCCTTCTTAATGCCCCAGGCATTTGGAAAATTTTAGAAATGATGAATATACCACATGTAATCGATCATATATCCGAAGCATATGGGACACGATTCATGATGTCTTACATAAAGACTAAATCAGTCTTTTGCTATAATATTTCCATTTCAATTTGCCAAGTTTTCATAATTCATATTATGAAAAGGGATGCCGTAATCATAATCGAATTTGAGAACGCAAATAATAGACCTATATACAGAATTTCCTTATGTTAAGTCATTCCAACATGAAATTCATATATATATATATATATATATATATATATATATATATATATATATATATATATATATATATATATATATATATATATATATATATATATATATATATATATATTAAAGCATGGAAGTCAGATACATCACAAGGATTCCATTTTGCTTGTAATTTTTAACTTTAGAGTACACATTACTATGAGTACATATACTTGTCGTCTTTGATTTCACTTTTCATCGATAACTTACTTCCAAACAACCCAGCAACTTTCTGGAATCACTCTCATTAAAATATTCTGCACGTATCAATTATACTAGTTTTTCTTTAAACAATGTTTTAAAAGTATAATGGGAATATAATCGCATCATGTTGTAAGCGCAAGCTACGGTGTCTTCATATCTTGTGTGTATATACTATAATTCATGTTGGGACCAAGAATAAAGAATAAGGAATGAACAGAAACCACGTCATATTAAATGATAACCCAACCCTAATACCAAGATATATATATATATATATATATATATATATATATATATATATATATATATATATATATATATATATATATATATATATATATATATATATATCGGTGAATTAAACCAAATTAACAAATATTAAAATTACCATATATATACTTAAAAAAATGTTTGATACAACAATTATAAAATTATGCAACCTGGTATTTATTCAACCAAGGAACCAATCTAAAACGTCGAAATTTAAAGCGATCAACCGTAAAAGGAAGGGTTCTAGATTTTTATAATGGACGCACATACATCAGATTATAACAAAATTCATTTCCTTTTTTTCCTTTAAATTTTATTTAGGCTATGTTTTTTATTTATTAAAAAAAAAAAAAAAAAAAAAAAAAAAAAAAAAAAAACGAGTATACCGTTGTTCATGAGTTTTCATCTTTTTTTCCAAAAGATCAATGATGATATATAAAAAACGATTTTTTTTTTTCAAAAAAAATACACTTCATTTTTTTCGTTGGAAAGTTAAAGGTCTATTTTTTTTATAGAAAAAAATTAATTAACATATCAAAATTTATGTTTTTTGTACTTTTTAAATATAGATTAATATTAATATAAAAAAACGTTATTTCAGTTTAGATTCACATTGTGAACATTCGCAGATTCACAGTGTATATAATAGTAAGTAAGATTCACAGTATCAATTTGAAATGATTGAGCTTTTTCACATTGTGAATATTGAAAATTGAAATATTTACAGTTTAGATTCACAATGTGAATCTACACTGATCGAGGTTTTTTTTGTTTTTTTTTTAACATTTTCTAATTCATAATGTGCATAATATTAAGTCAGATTCACAATGTGAATCTGAATTGATCGAGATTTTTCACATTGTAAAAGTTGAAAATTGAAATATTTATAGTTTAGATTCACAGTATGAATCTACGTTATTCGAGGTTTTTTTAGTCTGTGTTGATGTTTATTAATAGAGCACAAAAAATTAATGATTTTGTATAATTAGTTATTTTATAAAAATAAACTTAAATATTGAAAAACCCAACAAAATGAAGTGATTTTTTTCGAAAAAAAAATTGTTTTTAATATATCAATATGGATCTCTATAGAAATAGGACGAAAAATCGAGAACAACGGTATATTCAATTTTTTTTTTAATAAAAAATATGGCCTAAAAAAATTAAACGAAAAAAAAGAGGTGGATTTTTTTGATATAATCTGGTGTGTGTGCATCTAATATAAAAGTGTATATCTATTTTGTTGGCTGTTGATCATTATAATTTCAGACACTCACGATTGGTTCCTTTTTAATTAAGGTTCTCTATTGAACCACACCTTATATATATATATATATATATATATATATATATATATATATATATATATATATATATATATATATATATATATATATATATATATATATATATATATATATATATATATATATATATATATATATATCTTTACTATATTATTAAACATATTACCCATTTCTATAAATTTAAGAGGTATAAGTAGTTGAACATCAGGTATAATCATATTAATCTTACAATCATCTATAAGTGTATACGCGCACCTAAATGTATCTTACCGTATTAACTCTCAACATGTTAAAAACCGTAATTTCTTCTACATTCTACTAGTTGTCCCCATACTACATCTCTCCTGTCTCTCTCTCTCTCTCTCTCTCTCTCTCTCTGTGTGTATGTGTGTGTGTCTGTCTATATCTATCTATCTATCTATCTATCTCTTAAGCGATTTTAAGTCTGCGACAACCGTCTGTTACTAACTTACCACCAATTTCTTGAAGCCGCCTTACAAACTCCAAAATCACATATCTCTCATCTGTCATTAGTAACCTAAACCCTAACCCTAATGTGCCTCCCTCATAGCCAACTGACATTGGCAACACGACACACCATTCATCAGAGGTATAACCCCCAATGGCGAACCAACTGTTTACCACCACCCGTTCTTCATTTCTTGCACCACCAACCGACTTCACCCAACTTTTTCCCTCGCAACCCCACCACAAGACGTCTCTATTTCTAGCTCTCTATAAACCATTAATCTAAACAGACACCATCACTCATCATCACTAACAGCACCATCACTCTCACCTCTACAACCAAATCGTAAATGTCGACAACCACCTTGTTAATTACTTTACAAAAAAGGTAATACATTTCTTTAATATTTGATTGTTTTCTCCTAAAATTATACCAAATCTACCATTTTGGTATAAGAATAATAACTTTTAATGATTGTTAAATTGGAATAAATTGTTATAGATATTCTTCCCCGTGGTAATTTGCTTACTGGATCTATCAGGTGAGAATGGAAGGTGGATAAGGGAGTTGACAACCAGTTTGTATTCATTTTTCTTTCTTAAACTGCTAATCCATCAACATTATGTTTTACTTATATTATATAGATGTAATCAAGATTAAGTTTGATAATATTGTATCATCTGATACTCCATTTGTCTATTGTTATTGCTTACTATGGTGTTTTGAGGTTTGTTATGGAAAATAGAGCAAAAGGTTATGAGGTATATGAACACAAAGAGTCTATTTCTCTTTCCTATACATGTTTTTGCGATCACTAACAACGTTTTTTCATCAATGTCAGTTTATTGTTAGTGTAATGCTTAGAGCACAACATGCCAAGTTAATGGAGTTTAAGTAAAGGTATATGGTGTCATCCGGTGAACCTATCAAGGATTATATTGACTCTGTTGTGAGACATATGCCTCTTAAACATGTAAACTCATTTGGTAATCTGTTTTGCTTGTTTTATGCTATTAGATAACTTCCTTTTGGATTCCTTTATGTTTTTCTGACTAATAGCAAAAAATTGCATCATACTTATCATAATTAAAGTAAAAATGTTTTAATCAAAAGAAATGAAAGTAAAGAGGTTGTTGAGAAGAAATCTTATCCGCTTGGTCTAATTGATGGAGATGGTAACACTAAAGTTGTTGTTTGTCTGTAAGTAAACTTCTGGGGTTGTGTGCTTTAAACTTTTAAAAAATTTTGTTGAACTTTATGTCTATTTCAGAATTTTTTGGATTTATGTTTTGAAGGGTTGTCATTGTCAATAGACGAGGATCCAACGAGGCATTAGGTAAGGACAAAACAGCTTTTCAACATGTTAATTTTAATGATTTAATGCTTAATGATTTTCTTTCTATATGTGTTTTTATATCTAATTCACTCTCACCAAAGTTAAATCTAAACTGAAGGGGTATGTTTCAAGATTTAATGGGTATACAAAGAAAGCCAAATAACTAATAAATGTGAGTAGTAGTTGTGCATATTGGTATGAGCTTGACTTCAAATGCAATTTTTTTTCATGTTTTCTCAAGGAAATTTTTTGTTTTTTATCCATCGGGCACAAAGACAATTACAAGTTTAATAGTATATTTGTCTATGTGTTTCCATTTTAGTTAACTGGTGTGGAATAACCCAAAATTACAGATTTTGTTAAAATATTAAAGATCCTTTAAGTTGTTTTACATTATATTTTTGATGTTTGGATTTGTAGTATGAAAGATAAAAGGGAAGAAAAGGAAAGTATCCAGATGGGTTGAAAGGCTTAACAGATTGGTTGGGAAATGCAAAAAAATGGTAGATATGTCTTCTGTTCTACTTTGTTGGCTTTGCAATTGCTTCATAGCTAATGGAGCTATATGATCTCGCTACAGTTGGTAATCACCTTGGTAAGTAAACATTCTATAATTTAGGTATACATCATGATAATGTTTGCTTTGGCATGTAATTTAAGTTAAATGTTATTTCTCACTTTTTATCATATCATATTTGTACTACATCATAGTATATATATATATATATATATATATATATATATATATATATATATATTGACATTGCCTACACTACCTGATCCTGTTTGTTTGATTTTGATAGGGTCAATGTTACTTGGTTTTCATGTAAAAGGTTAAGTTAAATCTTTATGTTTCATATGTTTAATGACTGTTTTGTTACGACTCTTTTCCATGATTCCTTGGTTCCACTCATTATCATAAATGACATATTAATTTCATTATTTTCAAGTGTTGTTACTTTTCATCTCAAAAATACATTTTACGTATATTGTATAATAATAAAAAATGATGAAAACAAGTGAGGGCTAAATCCGAATGGTCATAGACAATCCTAGTATAAAATGGGATATAACATCTTGAATATGAAGCATCTTACCAAGAAGGATGAATTTTGGTGACAACTTGTTGAAAACCCACACCACCTCATGGTTTTCTTGAAGGAAATGTGGAAGAGTTCTTGTGTTAGAGAGGAAGGGATGAGAGAATCCTTAAGTTTGAAAGGATATTGCATGGAAGTATGAGATTTCTTGTTGTGTGTTGTGTACTGCATGGATATTTACCATGTAAACATGAGGTGTCTCCATGATATTATCCCTTTTTTGTGTATATATGGCTAAGAATGAGAGGGGAAAAAGAAAAGAGTGTTTTGGGCTTGTTCTTGCTTTGGCCCATTAGGGAGTTTTGATCCATGTGGCCCCACATAGGTGTTTATGGCCCAACATGACAAAAAGAATGGGTTTTCTGTCTATATAGGCCCATAAAGACAAGTTGAATGATCTTTGGCCCAATAAGGCCCATGAAGAGTCTTATGGCTCAATTTAATGAATTTCAATTCTTATCCCAAAATAATCAAATTGAGGCTTTATTGGCCTATTAGGCCCAATAAGAGGGTCCTGATCCAATAAGAATCTGAACCGGGAAATTAGGGCTATAACCCACAGTTGGGTGTATGAAATGTATTGGATTAGGTTTTGGGCTTCACGAGTGAGTTTTGATTCGAGTAGTTGTTTTTGAAATAAATAACATGTATAACATCAAACTTTGAATTACAAGGTACATCGAGAGTTGATCATACATAGATAGAATTTCTTAGCCAAAATGCTAGTTATGACACATGGGCATATTGGACATTAAAATTATCAGTTTCTTAATAATTATTTTTATCAATCAAATTATGAAATCTTTCTATCTCTTTATATGTATCGTCTCTCTCTCTCTCTCTCTCTCTATATATATATATATATATATATATATATATATATATATATATATATCCCTCTTTCTCTATCACACACACACACAAACACACATCTTCATCACCCCGGTTTCTAGATCACTATCATCAGCCTTCCACATCGTCGCCTTCCGCCTTGCTGATCTTCGTTGTTTTCCTCAATACACCTACAAGATTTCTTTCTTGACTGTGGAATGTTGCATCTCACTGTGATACAATAGTCTATTCAAGTTGTATTGTTCAATGCTCCCCTGGTAAACTACCAATTCACTTTCATTAATTGCCAAATCATCAACGAATAATCAACGATCCAAGAGATTGATTCCGATCGTGTTCATCTCCGATTCCAGTAGTGATCGTCAAAAACCTAAATCGGTCGGTCGTGGATCGACTAGGTACTCATCATCACGTCATACTAAAACTGATCTATCTTTCTTTCTTTCCCCTCTCTTCGTCAATGAATTCATGGGAAGATAGAGTTACAGACAAGCTGAAAAATCTTTTCTCTAATTCTCCATCTTCAGCTTCATCACCTTCCATTGATTATCCTCAACCTCATACGTTACCTTGTTTCTTATTTATATCATATCCTCACGCTACATAAATATTTGCATTGTTTGTTTCTTACTTTGGGACTAGAAAGTTGTAATGTGTATCAACTTTGTTTTTATTTAATTGATTTTATGGCGTAGGAGATGGATAATCTTCCTATTCGTTTTTTAAATTTTGTGAACCCAACGTTAGGTTTATAAAGTAGATCGATTTGGTTTAGAGGTGGTGGTCGGAATAAACGTGGCGGCGGCAGAGGAGGTCGGAACGGCGAGAGAGGTGGTCGCAGGTAGGGATGATCTGGAGGCGGAGGCTTCGCTTGCAGTTAAAATTGGGGGGGGGGGGGTGATATTTTCCCTGGATGACGTCATCGCAGATTCAAGGTCAACAGCAACATCGTGGGCTACTACCTTCTCCACCAATTCAACAATTCCCATGGCCCAATAATCATTACTCAAATTCTCAACACCAATGGCCCAATTCGAATTTAGCCCATCAGCAAGCTCTTTTCTCCATGTCTCAGCAGCCCAATAATCAGTCCAACAGGTGGCAATGGTTTCAATACCCGGATAATATGGATCAACCGACCACTTTACTGCAAAAATTTAACACTATGACTCTTCAAGACCCAAACAATGCAGATTGGTATATGGACATCGGGGCAACCGCTCATCTTCACGCCGATTCAGGTAGTCTCAAGTCCTTTAAAAATAAGTGCACTAATTCAAATATATCAGTTTTAGTCGGTAATGGGTCTCATATTCTTGTCACCAAAATTTCTCACTCTACTCTTGCTTTAAAGCCTTTTCGCACCCTTATTTTAAAAAATGTTCTTATCACTCCCCAAATTATTAAAAATCTCATTTATGTTCGTCAATTTACTCGTGATAATAAATGTTCCATAGAATTTGACGAGATTGGTTTTTCTGTGAAGGATTTTCTCACCAAACGCACCCTCCTTCGATGTGATAGCACCGGAGATCTTTACCCAGTCACCAAACCGATTCCTCAAGTCTTTCTCAGTCTCAGCTCATCATTGTGGCATCAAAGACTCGGTCATCCTAGTCAACCTGTTTTGAAACAATTAATTTCTAGCAATTCCATTTCATGTAATAAAAATGATTCATCATTTCTTTGTCATGCGTGTCAACTTGGCAAGCATACTCGTTTATCTTTCTCGTTATCTAAAACTCATGCTTTATTTCCTTTTCAAGTTATTCATTCGGATGTATGGACTTCACCCTTGCAAAGTCATAGTGGAATAAAATATTATGTTATTTTTATTGACCAATTTTCTCATTTTGTGTGGGTGTACCCTCTTAGACTGAAATCAGATGTGTTCTCCAAATTTCTTCATTTTCGTGCATATGTCAAAAATCAATTCAACACTGATATTTAAACATTTCAATGTGACAACGGAAAAGAATATGACAACTCTCTCTTTCATCAACTTTGTGACACCAATGACATACATATTCGTTTCTCATGTCCATACACTTCCCAACAAAATGGGAAATCTGAGCGTATGCTTCGTACTTTAAATAATATGATCAGTATACTTCTTTTCCAAGCTCATCTTCCCCCCACTTAGTGGGTGGAAGCTCTCCATATGTTCGCTCATCTCTTGTATATCCTTCCATCCACATCCATCCAAAATGACACGCCATTTCACAGACTCTTCAACAAACACCTATCCTACTCTCATCTTCGAGTGTTCGGGTGCCTGTGCTATCCTCACTTCAATACAATCAATAAACTTGAACATCGATCGGTCCTATGTATCTTTCTCGGGTATCCCTCTAATCACAAAGGTTTCCATTGTCTCAATCTTCATTCTAAGCAAATAATCATCTCACGACATGTCACCTTTGATGAAACAATTTTTCCATTCGGCTCAATGACCCCAGACCATCCCCCCACTTATGATTTTCTTAATATATTTGACTCCCGTAATTTCTTTAATGATCCCACCATCACTTCCCATTCTTCTTCGTCTCCCCCTATTCCGTCTCCTGTCAGTAACACCTCCACCAACAACGTCGTTGTCTCTGTCGACCAAAACATCCTTGTCGATGTTGCTACTCCGACAGCTCCCCTTTCCTCCATTGTTGCAACTCCAACTGCCCCTTCGATTCCTTTAAATCATAATCGATCCACAGTGTCGGGTCCTTCTAGTACTCATCCTATGACCACTCGTGCTAGACTTGGTATTCACAAACCCATTGACCGTCTCAACCTTCATACCGACATAGTGTCTAATCCCTCCACTCTTCCTAGAAACTATTATGAAGCTTTCCAAGACTCTAATTGGCTTAATGCCATGAAAGACGAATATGATGAACTTATTTCTAATGGAACTTGGGCACTTGTACCTCAGCCTCAAAATGCTAATGTTGTTAATTGTATTTGGATGTATAAAAAGAAACTTAATGCAGATGGCTCTCTTGCTCGATATAAAGCACGGTTGGTTGCTAATGGACATAGCCAACGTACAAGCATTGATTGTGATGAAACTTTTAGTGCGGTTGTTAAACCTGCTACTATTCGGACAGTTCTTAGTATTGCCATCTCTTATTTTTGGCCAATTCATTAGTTGGACGTTAAGAATGCTTTCTTCATGGCCATTTACAAGAAACAGTCTATATGCATCAGCAACCAGGTTTTCGTGATCCCTCTGCTCCAAATCATGTATGCTTATTACAACAATCTCTTTATGGTCTCAAGCAGGCTCCTCGTTCATGGTTCCACAGATTTGCTCAATATATCACTCAGTTCGGCTTCACTAACAGCAAATCTGATTCTTCTTTATTCATCTACAAAAAAGGGGGTCACATAGCCTATCTTTTACTTTATGTTGATGACATTGTGTTGACTGCTTCATCCACAGGTCTCTTACAAGAGATTATCACCACCTTACGTGCTGAATTCTCCATGACTGATTTGGGTGCTCTCAATTATTTTCTTGGTATATCTGTCATTCGAGATCATCATGGCATGTTTCTCTCTCAACAGAAATATGCCACAGAAATTATCGACCGTGCTAAAATGTCTAATTGCAAACCTGCTCGAACTCCAGTCGAAACATCTGCCAAATTTGATGGCTCAGGCCCTCATGTTGTTGATCCAACCTTATATCGTAGTCTTGCGGGTGCACTTCAATACTTGACTTTCACTCGGACGGATATATCTTATGCAGTTCAACAGGTGTGTCTATATATGCATGATCCTCGAGAACCTCACTTTACTGCTCTCAAACGGATCATTCGATATGTTCGTGGCACTCTTTATCATGGCTTACAACTCTATGCTTCTCCTGCTCGTGGTTTAGTTTCTTACTCTGATGCTGATTGGGCAGGCTGACCTACCTCTCGTCGATCCACATCTGGCTATTGTGTCATCCTTGGATAGAATCTTCTATCTTAGTCTTCCAAACGACAAGGTACCATTTCCAGGTCTAGTGCTGAAGCAGAGTATCGTGGTGTTGCGAATGTTGTTGCCGAGACTAGTTGGCTTCATAACTTACTCCAGGAGCTCTTTTACCCTCCTCTGACTGCTACTCTTGTTTATTGTGACAATGTTAGTGCCATTTATCTATCTACCAATCATGTTCAACATCAACGCACCAAACACATACCAGATCGACATCCATTTTGTGTGTGATAAAGTGGCCTTGGGCCAGATTCGTGTTCTTCATGTTCCCTCTTCATCTCAATACGCTGATATCTTTACCAAGGGGCTACCGTCTACTCTGTTTCTTGACTTTTGGTCCAGTCTGAACGTTCATCCGCGACCTCTCATTCGGATTGCAAGGGGCTGTTAGATGTATATCTGTATATATCTTATATTTACTTTGTATTTGGTTGGGTTGTCCAACATTATATTTAGCCCATTATGTATTATTGTGGTATTAATATATGTGAGAGGCTCAATGCCGATTCATGGGAAAATATTCACTCTAACATTTGATGTAACTACTCCTTATCACATCAAGTTTTTTCATCTTACAACACTCTCTTTCGTTCCCATAATACTCTCATCAACTTATTATTACAGCACCTTCATCGAAAGCACTTAAGCACCACCAAATGAAGTAATCCCTAATGTTGTCCACAATTATAAAATTTAACCGCCGAAGAACTAGTTGAGAGTTTGAACCTGTCATCGGAGATTTAACCACGATCAAATTCCTTCATTCTCCATTAATCTCCGGTAACAAAAACCATTAGTCCCTCTCCTTTAATGCATGAATTCAACCCATTAGATATCCCTTTCACATTGTCCTCTCCCCACATTTCCTTCCAGAAGTCGTGAATGGCAGAACTTAACCAAATGAAACTTTACAATTTAATATTTGTTTTGTGTACTCTCTGTAGAGGGCATTCTCTCAAACCTCTCAATCACAAAAGGTGATAATCCTAATTTCTTCTTCTTGTACCAATAGAAACTCTAGAACTGAAAATTCCTTGGGAAACAAGACACCATCTATGCAATAAATCCATCTAGAAACAAGTGAGTAGAATGAAAAAGTTTTTTCACAACAGATTATGTGTTTTTGATTTTTCTTGATGGTGGGTGGAAGAACGTATGAAAGGAGAAATGAAAGTGAATGTTCAAGAACTAGTATTTGGAAAGCTACAGTTGTGATGAGAGCTAAATGGAATTCTAAATTGATATTGAATGCGAGTATCTTTCCTGATATGAAATGAACAAATACATAGAAGAAATGGAGTTTGATTGGTATGGGTGTAGGAAAAGATAAAAGGGGTATTATGGGTATTCCAAATTGTCTTATAATTATAATAGTTTAAATTATAATAAATTTTTATAAAAATATAGAACTTGGGCATATATGATATTTTATAAGCTTATGAGGGACATATGTGATATTTAGAGATTAAATTGGGTAAATATGATATTTGTTGGAAGAGAAAACTTTTTCCCACCTAATAAGGCTTGTCCCACTCATTTATTCAAATGGATCAAGTAATGGGTTAAGCAAATTGGGTTTGGGTTGTAATGTTGGACTAGTCAAATTGGTCTAGTGGTAGGCTTGGATTATTAAATTTTAATGATCAAAGATGGCTCTTGGACTCTTATTGACTAAATAATATTTTAATTTATATATAATCCGAAATTAATTATTCATTAATGAATTTTTATTTATTTATTACAAAAAAAATTATGTTAAATAAAGGATTAACTACAGTCAGTTTTTTAGCAGTTAAATTTGGTTGGTGGTTTACAACCACAATTGTAAACCTATAAATGAAGGATTTCAGACTGAATTTGATGGCTAATATAAAACAGAAAAACTTTCTCTCAAAAATTATTCTTGGTATCAAGGGATCATGATGAATTTCGACAGATTCAATATCTGTTCTTGAATTGGTTGTTGTATCCTCAAGACAGACCCATTCCAGGGAAATTTATGTCTTATGACACTGTAAAAGCATGCCTCAATCTCTATAATTTTGAGATTATATTTTCCGTGTAGTCAACATTCAAGTATGTTTTCTGTAATCTAATTCTTGTATATTACATATATTTGAATTTCGTTTGTTTTATTTCTATTGGTTTTGTTGATTGTATACTTCTATAATAACAATCTAAGACAGAAATCAAAAGTGGAAGAATGGATCAACAATCATCATCAAAACACATGTGGAAAAGCATGAGAAATTCAAAGGTTCAAATTTTCAGAGATGGCAACAGAAGATGTTGTTTTACTTGATAACTCTTCATGTTTCCAATGTTCTCACTGATGATTCTCCATCTCTTCCCACTGGTGTAATCACTGCAGAATGAGTAACACCACCCATTGCAGCCCAATTGGCAGAACACCAAAGGGCTGTGAAAACTTGGAACACAAATGAATATAATTGCAGAAATTATATTCTAAATTCCTTGGATGATTCCCTCTATGATATCTACTCTACCATTCCTACTGCAAGAGGGATATGGGAATCAATGGAAAATAAATACAAAACAGAAGTGGCATGTTCCAAGATATTCGTGATTGGAAAGTTCATGAATTTCAAGATGGTGGATACCAAATCTATCCTCAAACAAGTAGAGGAAATTCAAGTCAGTGCACATGATCTTGAAGTTGAAGGTATGGGTATAAACTCTAACTTTCTTGTTGGTTCAATCATTGAAAAACTTCCTCCTTCGTGGAAGAATTTCAAACTATATCTTAAGTACTTAACTGGTGACATAAGTTATGAGCAACTTATGTTGAGAATTCGTGTGGAAGAAGATAAGATACTGAATGAGAAGGCTGATGCAAATTTCTTAGAACCATATGCAAACTTTTTAAGAGAAGCAAGTTCTTCAAGGACAAAGCATAACAACAAGAAAGGAAAACAAGGCTCCAAAAGCTCTTCCAAAGATGGCAAAAATCATGGCCCTAACAAGAAGAATTCTGGTCCATGCTATGTTTTTGGAAAAATTGGACACAAGGCTAAAGATTGTAGATTTAGGAGGGGTCAAGGAGGAAACAATGGAGGGAATAATGGAAAGAATGGTGGGAATTCTGGTGGAGGAAATTCTGGTCAAGCCAACATGGTTGAATCACCAAATCAGTTTGTTGTTGTGATTCTAACCAACATGGTTAGCAATTGTGTGGATTGGTGGATTGATACTGGAGCCACAAGGCACATTTGCAACTCCCGAACCTATGCTTTGTAACAAAGGTTTCAAACTTGTATTTGAGTCTGATAAGTTTGTTCTCACCAAGGGTGGGGTGTATGTTGGAAAGGGATACCTTAGTGAGGGTCTCTTCAAAGTCAGTGTCTTACCTTTGTACTATGGTGTTGAAACACCAAACAATGACATAACCAATATTAATTCTAATGCAATAAAGGGCACTACTAGCCCCTCTTCTATGTATATGCATGATCCTTCATTTTTGTGGCATTCTCGATTAGGACATGTCAATTTTCGCTTTATTCAAAGAATGGCAAAACTTGGCATGTTACCAAAATGTTCATTAGATAAAAACATAGAATGTGAGGTTTGTGTAGAATCAAAATTTTCACAACATCCTCATAAATCTGTTGAAAAATCTAATGAAATGCTTGGCTTAATCCACTCTGATCTATGTGCTTTTAGAGCAACACCTACAAGAGGAGGAAATAATTATTATATTTCCTTTATTGATGATTGCAGTAAGTATTGTTATGTTTATTTGTTAAATACCAAGGATGAAGCCTTGAATTCTTTTAAGAATTACAAGGATGAAGTTGAAAATCAACTTGACAAAAAGATCAAAATTCTAAGGTCTGATCGAGGATGAGAATATGAATCTAATGACTTTACTGAATTTTGTTCTTTAAATGGTATTATACATTAAACAACTACTCCATATACTCCTCAACAAAATAGATTGGCAGAAAGAAAGAATAGAACATTGAAAAACATGACTAATTCAATGTTAATTACTTCTTGAGCACCACAAAATCTCTGGGGAGAAGCATGTCTTGTAGAAAATTCAATATTTAACAGAATTCCTCATAAAAAGAGTGATAAATCACCCTATCATCTGTGGAAAGGGAGGTTACCCTCTTCAAAAAGGATGAAAGTGTGGGGTTGCCTGGCTAAGGTACAAGTAACTCTTCCCAAGAGGACCAAACTTGGACCAAAAACCATAGATTGCATCTACCTAGGCCCTGCCATGAATAGTGCAACCTATAGGTTTCTTGTGTATAAATCACATGTTGATGATATCTATAACTAAACCATCATGGACTCAGAAAAGGTTGAATTCTTTGAAAATATTTTTCATTTTAAGGATAAAGGGAAAAAGGTTACCTACTCTAGGAAAAGACCTCTCGATGATGGACTGAATGAAACAATTCTTGGCAAAAGTTTACAATCAAATGAAGAGAGTTCTTTAAAGGTTCAGGAAGAGAACTTAGAACCTAGAAGAAGCAAATGGGGCAAAATAGCCAAAGATTTTGGACATGATTACATGACCTATGTAGTAAATAAAGGACCACAAACTTATACGGATACTATGGATTCTTCTGAGGCTCCCTTTTGGAAAGAAGAAATCAAAAGTGATATTGACTCCATTGTGCAGAATAACACTTGCAAATTGGTAGATTTGCCACTTGGGCAAAAACCAATTGGGCACAAATGGATATTCAAGATAAAGTTTAGACCTGTCGGTACCATTGAGAAGTACAAAGCTTGTTTAGTAGCTAAAGGGTATCATCAAAAGGAGGGTCAAGACTTTTTTGACACCTATTCACCTGTTACAACAGTTACATCAATTCACACATTAGTAGCAATTACAGCCATCCACAATCTGGAAATACACCAAATGGATGTGAAAATTGCCTTCTTGTATGGTGAACTAGATGATGAGATATATATGAATCAACCTGAAGGGTTTATGGTTAAAGTTCAAGCAAACAAAGTCTGTAAATTGGTAACATCACTTTATGGACTAAAACAGGCTCCAAAGTAATGACATGAGAAATTTGACGACACATTACTTTTTCTAATGGATTTAGAATCAATTAATGTGATAAATGTGTTTATGTCAACCAATACAATAATGCTTGTGTCATCATATGCTTGTATGTGGATGATATGCTTATAATAGGTACTAATTTGGATGTGATAAATCAAACCAAGAAAATGCTACACTCCTCTTTTTCCATGAAGTACTTGAGAGTAGTAGATGTAATCATTGGTATAAGAGTTCAAAGAAGGCCAGATGGATATACTCTTACTTAATCCCATTATATTGAAAGTGTACTCAAGAAGTTTGGACACTACGATGATAAGCCGGTTGTCACCCCATTTGATGCTTCTAGTCATCTTAAGAAGAATAAAGGTGATAATGTAGCTTAGTTAGAATATACTCAAGTTCTTGGTAGCTTAATATATATTATGAATTGTACACGACCGGACTTAGCATATAGTGTAAGCATATTTAGCCACTACTCCCACAATCCTGGAAAAGATCATTAGTATGCATTAATGAGAGTGCTTAGATATTTAAAGCATACAATGAATTATGGATTGCATTACACGAGACATCCTCTTGTTATTGAAGGGTATTATGATGCAAATTGGATTTCCAATACTTCAAAGGCAAAATCCACAAGTGGATATGTGTTCACTCTTGGTGGAGTTGCTATCTCTTGGAAATCATCTAAGCAAACCGTAAATAATCGTTCTACAATGGAAGCAGAGTCTGTTGCTTTAGACAAAGCTGTTGAAGAAGCTGAATGGCTTAAAAGCTTCTTAGAAGGTATTCCTCTGTGGCCTCAACCAGTTACTGCCATTGGCATATATTGTGATAGTATAGCTGCTCTAACTAGAGCACAAAGTCACATATACAATGGCAAGTTGAGACACATTAGGTGCATACATATTACAATAAGAGACTTGCTAATGAATATAATCATTTCCATTAGTTACATAAAGTCAAAGGAAAATATAGTTGACCCTTCGACAAAAGGCCTTAGTAGAGAACAAGTTCTCTTCACATCGAGGGGAATGGGCTTAAAGCCAACATAATAAGTCACCACCTGGCGGAAACCTAACCTAGCAACATTGGAGATCCCATGGTCTATGTTCATTAGGACAACTAGTTGGGGAATACTCAAAGAAACACTAACACAAAGGTATGCTCACTCCTGTGATATTTATTCTGTGTTTTTTGTTGATGATATATGGATGAATTCTTTATTCTTAATAACGCTGATAGCTTTTATAGTGGAATAGTACAGATTGTTCCAGATTATCATTACTTATGTGAGATGGATGTGACGTCGCATCTTTGGGAGCTGATATGGCTAAACTCTCTAAAAGTCTCATGAAGAAAAGATTGTTCACGACCGAAAAGAACACAACGATAAGAAATGAACCATGTTTAGATATGATATGTGTAATACCTCTTCTTTTAATTCTACTACACAAAATGGTTAGTTCAAGACTCTAGTTCATTATCCACAAAGTAAATCCAAATAGTACTCATATGAAAGGTTCAAGTTTTACAACACCTATTCAGATGTATGTCTTATCTTACTTTCCTTATTTGAATATCAAAGTTCACTTATTTTCTATTCAAATGTGGGGTATTCTTGGAGTTTGAATAGAAAATGTAGGGTATTGTTGGAACATTGCTCTATAAAATTACTATGTGGGACTTATCCCACATTGGTGGAATAGAAAACATTTTCCCACCTTATAAGGTTTGTCACACTCATTCATTCAAATGGATTAAATAATGGGTTAAGCAAATTAGGGTTGGGTTGTGGTGTTGGACTAGTCAAATTGGGCTAGTGGTAGGTTTGGATTATTAACTATTAATGGTCAAAGATAGGGCCTTGGGGCTCTTGGGCTCTTCTTGACTAAATAATATTTTTTATATATAATTTGAAATTAATTAGTCATTAATTAATTTTTATTTATTTATTACAAAACAAATTCTGTTAAATAAAGGATTAACTACAGTCAGTTTTTTAGCAGTTAAATTTGGTTGGTGGTTTACAACCATAATTACAAGCCTATAAATGAAGGATTTCAGACAGAATTTGATGGCTCTCAAAAATCGTTCATGGTATCAAGGGGTTATGGTGATTTTTTATAGATTCAAGATTTGTTCTTAAATTGGTTGTTGTATCTTCAAAACAGAAAAACAGATCCATTCCAGGGAGATTTCTTTCTTATGACACTACAAAAGCAAGCCTCAATCTGTACAATTTCGAGATTATATTTTCCATGTAGTTAACATTTAAGTATGTTTTCTGTAATCTAATTTTTGTATATTACATATATTACAATTTCGTTTGTTTTATTTCTATTGGTTTTGTTATTGTATACTTTTGTAATAACAATATTTTGTTATTTATTAAGGGTATATTGAATTAAAGAAAGATTTTATTCAAAACAATAAGATTATTATATTTTTTAAGTCATTTAATTATAAATCAAAATGTTCAAATGTAAGAGATCTTAGGTTGAAGGGTGTCGTGCCACCGAAACCGCACTCCGTTCGTTGTCACGTAAGCGCCACGTCATTTTTACCATAAAAGTGCGGTTCTCTGCCATACCCAAGGAGTGGTGCCACACTTCATTTAAAAAAAAAAAAATTAAATTAAATAAAAACTTTAATTTCTCCCCACCCAATCAAAAAACAGTCAAATTATCTGCAGCCAATCACAAACCGCAGCCATTTTTTGCCGCACTGCAGTTTGAACCGCACGAAACCGCACCCAAAGGGCGGTATTCCCTGCCGAGGTGGCGGCCAAGTGCGGTCCCAAACTACACCACACCCTGCAGCCTTAGATATGGTATAGTGCCGCCAAATAGTTGGGCCATCTCATTGGCTCCTAAGTATTGGGCATTAGCTGGGTAAATAAATGCTAACGCGCTATGCATGAACGACCAAAATATTATTTACCTACGTAGATTTTTTTATTGTCATCGCTATCACAGGCGTTGTAGGTTTTCTTTTTCATAGTAATTATTTATGTTTTCTTTTTTTCAAGATATTATTTTAAATTAAATTGTGTAAAATGCTATCACTTGTTTTACTTTTGTGGTATGGTGAACCAACTATGCTTTGGAGTTGATTTTTGACTAACATTACAAAATAAAAAACATAAATAATTTAAAATTTTAAGACGTACATTATTTTATTTTATTTTGTCAATTTACAATCGTTACTTTGAATTTTAAATTAAGTTTTCGATTATAACATTTTTTAATAATTATATTTTGAGCCATATTATTTTATATAATACTATTTTTGGAAAATATGATTTAACTCATAATATTTATATATCTTATAACTTTAAATCATACTAGTATCATTTTTTACGTTATATAACTTTTTTATTACATAATTTTGGATCACAATATTTTTAATCATATATTTTAAATCATAATATTTTGGATTATATCATTTTGCATCATAATATTTTGGATAATATCAATTTTGAATCATATTATTTTTATCAAATGATTTTGGATCATAATATATTTAACTAAATCAAGTTTTTATTTAACGAATTACGGATCAGGATATTTTTAGTTTCATTTAAATTTGTTAATTAAAGATAAGATTAACGATCATATGATCGTATTAGGATCATAATAATTTTGGACTATAACAACTTAAAAACCATAAACATGTTTAATTATATTTTTTGGATCATAACTATTTTTAATGATCTCATTTTCAATATTATTTAAAAAAACATATATTTTTAAAAAATAAAGTGTAATAACTAAACAATCTTATTTTTCAAATACTCTATATGCAAAGTAATAATAAAAAATATATAAAAAAAACCGTCTTTTTTTCTATTTGGAGAAAAAAATTCACGTCTTACTTTTATAAAAGTTTGGATTTATTTAAACAAAACAGAGGTACATTTAACAATAATATTTTAAATTTTTTACAAACTCATTAAAATAGTAAGATGAAGAACTTGTTTATTTATTTATTTATTTTTTTTTACATTTAAAGATAATATTTTTTTCGTTATATTTTCTAAGAGATAATACTTTTAAAAATTAAAATTAAAACATTAAAAACATTTATCTTTCATTTTTTTTACAAACCTACCGTTATAATATATATAAGTTTCTTTTATGATATTTTCGTTTTAAAAAAAGTATTGTATCGTTACAGTTTTTGTATAAAGTAGTCTATGATCTTATTTTTTTTTTTTTAAGCATTCAATATTGGGCTTGTTCTTTAGAGAATAAAAAATAAATAACATTGGTATTTTTAATTTCCTTTTTTAACTAGCAAACAAAAGTTATTTAATAAATAAGATTTAAGGGATATAATATCGGAGAGAATGGTGTCACACTCCCTCGCCATCTCACAAATTACCACAAAAGTGTGATCACATACCACACCCAAGGAGTGGTACCACACTTCTTTAAATTATTTTTATTTTTAAATAAATAAAAATTTTAGTTTTAAATAGAAACAAAATATTTCATTAATTAAAAATAAAAATCATTACATTACTTAAAAAAATCCTTGGAAATTAGAAAATAAAAAACTAGAAATCTTAAACGTACAACTTAAAAAAAAAATCAAATAATTAGAAACTTGGAAAACAATTACAAATTAACCACGATTAGCGTAAAGTTTTTTCACGTCTTCCTTCATTCGTGAAATGACTTGAAGCGCATACCCGGTTAAATTCGATGTGTCCATTGATAGCACTCTCAGGTCGCTGTCTTTTTGTTTCCGACTCTCTCTATCCGAAGCAAGCTGCAGAAATTTATCCATTCTATCTTTTATGCCTTCCACATTCTCGCACATTTCTTTCAAGTCATTCGATTTTGACGCTTTGCCCTTGTCTTTATTTATTATTTTGTCCCTTCCCATTGGCCTGGGGATGGTGACACTTGAATGGGCTCATCTTCGTCGAGGTCGAAACTAACACGATCATCCGATGCAGTGTGTTCGGATTCGAAAGTTCTTGATCGTTTTGATCCACAATCGTTGTGCTCGTCGCTTGTTTTCAGTTTTTGCCATTTTTTGTTGCTTTTGAGTTGATTTCAAAATTCAAAAAACTTGAAAGTCTTCTTTTGCTCTTTTTGATAAATGTTAAAAGTTTTCTCCAAAACCATATTGTCACTTGCGCCGCTTTTCCATCGTTGTTTCATGTTGTTATATAAATCATTAAACATCACGTCTTTATTCATCTTTCCTTATTTTGAGTACACCTGATGTTTAGTACGATATGGTTTTAGGTTCATTCTTCGTGGAATCGAGCTCTAACGCGCATCCAAAAACAATCATGTTTTTGATTCCCTCCCATCTTCACATCATCTCAAACGTCAATCCATGATTGTGCTAATACTAACTCTTCTTGAGGTGATCACGCTTTAGCATCCGCCTTCTCTTTTCTTTCATTTCCTGACTGAGAGTGTTGAGTGTGTGGAACAAATTTTGGTTTAGATTCGGAAATGGGTGTTTGTAGAACTAACTCTGGTTGGGAACCAAAATCAAAACGATCAAAATTTTGGTCAAATTGTGGTTGTGTTTGTGTAAATTGTTGCGCAGGACGTAGTTCTTGGATATGTTGTGGAAAATAGGGAAACATACCCTGTAGTGGTAGAAAGGACGCGAATATATCGGTTGATCGAGTGAAGGTCTTTGAATTTTTTTTCTATTGGGTGTTTTTTCGTTGGTTGGATTTTTGGAAGATGACAATTTTTGTGGGTTTGAAAAGATAGAAGATTGTAAAAAAACATAAAATGTTGATGAGTTTTTTGGTTAAGTTGATAAAGTATTTATAATATTGGTAAAAAAAACTTATTTTTTTTGAAAAAATGACCGTTTAAAAACGGTAAACCACGAGAACCAATAGAAATGAAGCAAGAAAGTGCTCCCCTGGAAGGTTGTAGTGCGACCTAGACCGCACCTAGGGGTGGTGTGCCTGATTATGTGGTGGATGGAGTGCGGACGAGACCACACCCACTCCGTCTGGTCTAATAAAACACATATTCTTCTATTAACATGACACGTGAAAGAAATGTTGGAAGAAGTAGGCAGAGGTCGACGCATCCCAAGTCGGTATGTTTCAATTTCTTAGTTACCGGCAATACCCTTAATTATATTTTTCCTTTTTGAAACTTGAAGAATAAGTTCTCTCAATTACAGAAGTGTCACCGCTAAAAAATCATAATATTTAATTGTTTGACTAATCTTGGCCATTCATTTAATTGAATGAGTGGTCGTCATTTGCCCTTGCGGTTCCTATTATTTTCCGATTATATATATATATATATATATATATATATATATATATATATATATATATATATATATATATATATATATATATATATATAGACACACACATATGGGAGGGTTCAATTGAGAAAAAATGTTGAGAATGAGGGAATGAATCTGGGCTACTCATTTCAAATATGTCGCTTAAGCGCTCCAGCGTACCTGGACGATGGAACAAATCATATTCATTTATGAATACGTTCGAATAAGTGTATTCATATATGAATATGTATAGTGAAAGTGGTTATTCATATACGAATATGGCGGCGGTGGGTGGTGGCGGAGGTGGCGGTGGTTAGTTGTGGAGGTGAAGATGGCGGTGGTGGTTGGTGGCGATAATGGCGATGGTTGGTGTTGTATGTAAGGTATCTACCTGATACCTTGCTGCAACCTTGTTGCCTAAGAACAGAAAACAAAACATAACAGGGAGGAAAGAATGGAAAAAAACTGCACAGAAGGAACAAAAAATAGGGGCGATAATAGGGAAATAAAGAAACGGGATTTGTGATTTTGCTTGTTTAAAAAGAAACTTTATTGTAGAAAAAACTTTATTGCAAATACCTATAACGCAACATATTTATAAAAGAAAAAAGAGTTTGAGTAATACTCTAAAACCAGGAAACAAAAATAATAAAAGCAATTTTCCTAAAATGCCCCTGTGGGCTTTTTCCTGAATTATGCCAACATTTTCCCTCCTAATTCAGGAACCGAAATGTTCTTCACTCCTAATAAACTTCTCATCTCTTTAAACTTCACGTTAGCCTTAGATTTTGTGACTATATCAGCCCGTTGTTTAGTAGTTCCCACATGTTGCACAATGACATCTCCTTTCTCAACCAAGTCACGTATAAAGTGGTATTTTGTGTCTATATGCTTACTTCTTCCATGGAACATTGGGTTCTTCATCAGTTCCAGAGCTGATTTGTTGTCAACATACAACACTATAGGGTTGATCCTTCTTCCGGTTAACTCTCCAAGCAATCTTCTTATCCAAACTCCTTGACATGTGGCACTTGTAGCTGCCATAAATTCTGCTTCACAGGATGAAAGTGCCACACTTTGTTGCTTCTGTGAGTTCCATGTATTAAGGTTCTCATTGAGATAAAATGCCATACCTAATGTACTTCTCCTATCAATCACATCTCTAGCTAAATCGCTATCTGAATAGCCTCTGGCACCATATTCTTCACTACTTCCTACATATTCCAGACCATACATAGTTGTTCCTTTTATGTATCTTAGAATATGTTTTAGAGCTTGTAGGTGTTGTGAAGTTGGTATTTCCATAAACCGACTCACCATTCAACTGGAATAGTGATGTCTGGTTGTGTATGTGTCAAATATCTCAATCCACCAACTATATTTCTATAAAAAGTTGGATCAACAGGTTCTCCTTGTTCATCTTTACTTAGCTCAAGTCTTTGCTCCATTAGGTATTTGCATGGATTGCAATCAATCATACCTGATTTTTCAAGTATGGATTTTGCATAAGCTATTTGTTTTAAAGTTATTCCCTCCTTTTGTTGACTTACCTCAATCCCAAGGTAATACGATAACAACCCAAGGTCACTCATGTTAAAATCATTGCTCATTTGTTGTTTGAACAACTTTACATCATCGATACGATTTCCAGTGACAATTAAGTCATCCACATAAATTCCAATTATAAGTATATTTCCGTTTTTCTTTCTTGTGTAGACGGCATACTCTTGTGGACATCTTACAAAACCCAAGTCTTTGAGACATTTGTCTTGCCGTGAGTTCCAAGCTCTAGGAGCTTGTCTTAATCCATACAACGCCTTTGATAATTTGTACACTAATTTTGGCGTGTCTTTGTTTATAAAACCCTATGGATGAGTTACATATACCTCTTCTTCTAATTCTCCATAAAGAAAGGCTAATTTGACATCAAGGTGATGTACAATCCAACCATTCTTGGCTGCCAAAGCAAGTAAAATACACACAATTTCCATTCTAGCCACCGGTGCGAAAACTTCATCGAAATCAACCCCATGTTTTTGTTGATAGCCTTTTGCAACTAACATTGCCTTATGCTTCAAGATATTTCCATTTGGATCTCTTTTTATCTTGAAGACCCACTTGAGACCAATGGGTTTTCTTCCTTTTGGAAACTCTACTAGCTTCCAAGTTTTATTTTTCTCGATTGCTCTTAGCTCACTCTTCATTGCATCTTCCCATTCATGAATTCCTTTTTCCATAGAGTAAGACGAGGGCTCCTCGTCATCATATAAGAATAAAAGTTCACTACAATCTTCATATATTTCAGCCAAGGTGCGAAACTTGGTTGGCGCATTGCTTGTAGACGAGGTCAAGCTAGTTGCACTTTCATGGGAAGACTCAAGGCTTGATGGAATATTATGAGGACTTGATGGAATATTGTGAGGAATTTCAGGTACATTATTATCCGGATTAGTATTGTCTTCGTTTGAGTTTTCACCATATTGCTCGCTATCTCCACGAGTGTTTTCATCAAGATATAATATATCAAAGGTGAAGATTTCATTTGATGTTTGTTTGAATTTTATTGCTTGCCCCCATTCCCATGTTTTATTTTCTTCAAAAATCACATCTCTACTTACTCGAATGGATCACGTATCAAGATCAAGCAATCTATAACCTTTTGTGCCTTTTCTACCCCCAAGTGTACTAGCTTTTTGCTAAGTGCTTTTAGTTTACTCAAATGCCTTCCGGTTACCCGCATGTATGCAATGCAACCAATAACTCTTATATGATCGATTCGTGGTTTTCTTCCGATCCATGCTTCATATGGTGTACCATCTTCGAGAGCTTTAGTGGTTACTCGATTAAGAATGTAAATTACATGAGTTACTGTCTCACCCCATAACACATCAGGTACTTTCATGCTCGTTAAACTACTTCTTGCCATCTCTACAACGATGTGATTGTGTCGTTCCACAACTCCATTCTGTTGTGGGGAGTATGGTGTTGTATAGTGCCTATTTATGCCATTTTTTTGCAAAAAGAGTTGAATTGATTTGACAGAAACTCACCCCATAGATCCATACGAATTGTCAAAATCTTCTCACCGGTTTCCACTTCGACTTTCGCTTTAAAAATTTTAAAAACTTGCAAGGCTTCATCTTTATTTTTCATCAAATATGCCCACATAACTCTTGTATAGTCATCAACTAGCAACATGAAGTACCTATTCCCTGTTGGTGTGGGTGGAGAGATGGGACCACAAAGATCCAGATGCACGAGTTCGAGTCTTCTTTTCGCTCTAAAGGTTGTTTGTGTGGGGTATGGTTTTCTTTTTTGTTTTCCGGCCAAACATCCTTCACACATGCTATTGGGGTTACCTATCTTGGGTAATCCTTCCACAATATTTGTATCAAACATATGTTTAAGGGCTAAAAAAACTTACATGGCCTAAGCAATTATGCCATAACCATTTTGGTTCTATCATTTCTCTAAGTAGGTACATGGTTTCTTCTTCTTCAAGCGTGATTTTGTAAAGGCGATTTTTAGATTGCATGAATTTCATCAATAAGCTTCCATTTGCATTGTGAACCCACAGGTAAGTACCATGCATAATGATTCTATCACCATTTTGAGCCAATTAACCCAAACTAATAATATTGTTGCAAAGTCTTGGTATAAAATATACTTCCTTAAGTTCTCGATGTTCTCCATTCTTGCATTTGAAAACAATGGAACCCCTTCCTTCTATTCGAACTCTAAACCCATCCCCAAAATTGACAAAGCCTTTAATTGTGGAATCAAGTTTTCAAAATTTACTTCTTTCACCCGTAATGTGGTTGCTGGCTCCATTATCAAGGCACCATACTTTTGATTGGCTTGATGCTTCTTCCTTTTTTCTTAGGGTTGGGTTTACATTTTCTTCATTTAGCATGACTTCACTTTTAGCATGCTCATTGTACACGGCTGCAAGTAATAGGGCTGGTTCGACATCATTGAAATCTTGGGTTAGATTAGCTTCCTGAATCATAATGTCAGTATTATTGGCAATTGTAGCATTGTATCTTGCTTTTGTCATAGTTTTGAGTTTGGTTTTGCCCATGACTTCCTCTATTCGAGTGATTACCACCTCTTCCATGACCTGAGTTGTTTGAATTACCTCTTCCACGACCAGAATTGTTCTAATTACCTTTTCCACGATTTGAATTGTTCCAATTACCTTTTCCATGACCTCTTCCTCGTTCCCCATGGTTGCTTGAATTACCCTGTTGCTTGTTCTTTGATTCTTGCCCATTTGAATGCTTCTTGTTTCTTTCTGACCATTCTTCATGGGTTAAGAGTAGTTTCTTCTCGTCTACTTCTTGATGTACTTGAATACGCACTTCGTGTGCTTTGAGCCTTCCAACGACTTCTTCAACTGTCATTCTATCAAGTTCAACAAAATTTTCAATTGTTGATGCAATTTGAACAAATTTGGAGAGCACGACTCCTAGAATCTTCTTGACCACGTACACTTCGTCCATGGTATCACCTAACGCCAGGATGTTGCTCATGATGTTGCTGATTTTTGCTGAAAAATCATCAACCGTCTCAGATTCTTTCATACTAAGAATCTCAAATTCAGCCTTTAGTGACTGAACTTTTGCTGTTCGAACTCGATCTGCACCCATATACATAGTATTGAGTGTTTCCCACACCTCTTTTGCCATTTGCTTCTCCGTTATCGACAAAAGGATTTCTTCCGGGATGGCTTGGTAAATCGCTACCATAGCCGTCTTATCCTTCTTAACACCAGCTACATTCTCGGGTTTCTTCGGTTTAATCGCATCCTAAACCTCCATTGCATGCATGAACACCTACATCTTAATTGCCCATGCAACATAGTTGGTTCACTACAAGAAAAAAGGCCTTTTACGACGCGCAAAATACGACGCTCATTGATCTATGTTACGCAAAGGAGAGTGACATTAGAAAAATGTCATTTCTTCAAAAAATTTAAGGATAGAAGACGCGCATTATTGCGCGCCCTTAAATTAGTGTCTAAAAAAACACGGAGGACACCTATAATAAAATGTGCGTCGTCTAAGGATGTCGCTTTATATTTTTTAATGGAACGCGCGTTCCATCCTTTAATAGTGGGGGAAAGGGGGAAATGAAATTCTGAAAAAATTAAAAACCCCACCTTCCTTTTTTTCTCCTTTCCCTCTTGCCCAAATTATGAACGCTCCTTCCTTCCCCCACTTACTTCTACCCACTAGAACCACCATATCTCCCACGCGATGTTGAAATTGTTAGAAAAAACCCTAATTATACTCTCAAGTCTCAATATTAGGAAGGTGAATCTTGATTCTTGTTTGTTTCAGATTCCCCACAGATAAATCGAAAAACACACAGATGAAGAACCGTAACTTTGCTCCATTAGCTTCCCGATTGCATCTCGTCATCACCTTTGAAACTTCTACGTTAGAGACCCAGGTCATCACCAACACTTCATCCACCATCACCGTTTGCAGCTCTCCAACCCCATCCTTGGGCGACCAATGGATGATGTTCCCGCAAGTCAATTTGGTGTGACGCATCTTGTCACTCATAAAACCACGCACCAACAGTTCACTTGCAAGTCAATCGCGATGCAGAAGCTGATTAACAAGGATGACATCAACGTTGTCTTTCGAGAGCTCCATGGCGCCTACGAGGATCGCTTGATAGTCAATCGATGATTGTCGTCCGCTCATAGGGCCAATAAATTGAAATCAAAGGGTTAGGGTTTTGTCAATTTCTGGTTCTGTAATTTTCTCGTTCAGTAACTTTTTTATGTTTCCTAATTATTGGTTTTGTAGTTTGTCAATTCTACAAGCCACCATGGCTTGCCAAGGAAGATGAAACGCTACTCACTAATTGCAGGGTGCATCACTTAAAACATTATTTCCAGATTAGTTCCCAAAAACGCAATTCAAGATCGCTGGCGATTGAAACAATTTTGCAATTGGAGATTGCTCCACCAGTTGCGTTCATAAAAAAACGCTACTTATATCAAAACCACCTACCATAGTAACAATTGGGACATAGCTACCATTGGCATGTGATTTTGTGCGCATTATGTTATAAAAACGGAAAATTACAGAAAAGCCCTTGCAATCTCATTTCTACTTGTATATGTTTGATTTGAATAGATGATGGGAGATTAATGGATGATGTTGAAGCTGGAGAATTATGGGGTTTCTTTGGTGGATTTTCTCCAGTTCCAAAGAAAACAACTACAAATGTGCTCAAAGTACTCATGCTTATCCTACTCAACTACTTTGGTAATATTTTCTTATATTATTCTATTACTATTCTATCTCTTTATTCAACAATTAACAAAATTCTAATTTTTTTTTCTTGTTTTATGTATCATAAAGGGAAAGCAATACCTGTAGCTGATGATTCATTGACAAAGAAGTTACTAGACACACACCATTGTTATCTTCTAGATTGTGGAACAGAAATTTATGTGTGGGTTGGAAGAAGTACTAATCTTGAAGAAAGAAAAGCTGCAAATCGAGCTGCAGAAGTAAACATTATATCAAACTATATAAATAACGTATTGATTTACAGGAACATTTACGTGTTCATGAAAGACCAAAATCCAATATCATTCGAATGATTGAGAATTTTGAGACAGTTTCTTTCAGATCAAAGTTTGATTCATGGCCTCCACTGAGTGATGTGGTTGCATCTGAAGATGGTAGAGGGAAGGTGGCTGCTTAAATCTAACAGCAAGAAGTAAGAACAGGGAACAGAGAACAAGAAGAAGCAATTGAGGGGTATTTTTGTCCAACTTTCTGCTGAGATTTTTATTGAACTGAAAAAACTCCTGTAACATCATAAATAACATTCCTACTTATACTTGAAAGAAACAAAGCAAACTAACTAGATGGGTTTATCTCTAAAATGCAGGAAGAAAGGATAATGACTAAAAGTTCAAAAAATAAACTAGATAAATTCTTCTAAACTTCTGGATTATTCCAACATAGGTCACCCAAGTAGAGCTATATAATCCAGCATTGGTTAAAACCTTGCTTTTTTAATAAGGTCTTGAATATAGAGAGAGGGTCTTTTGAAAATGAATGACTTTATCTGTGAAAGAAATCAATTTTATACAAGTGTGTTGAAAGTTCAGCGTCTGAGGATGATGTCTATCACTCATCCGTTTGTCAGCATCTGGGTTCTATGAGCGAACATGTTTTTGGAGTCGTTGATTAAGGCTTTGTTTCATGGTATGAAAATAGTTAGTGATCACCATGTATGTCCACTTCAGGATACATTAATTCTACTGGTATGTCTTCTGGTTTTAATAATATTCCACCCCTGTAACTTTTTGATGCCATTATATCAAACTATATAAATATAAATATTAATTATCCTGATCTGGATGACTAATTGGTTTTGTTTTTTATTTGGGTTTCATATTTTGATTGGTGTGAAGGGTGAGATGATTTTTGATAATATTTAATGTGACATTTGTTTCAGGTTAACACAATGTTCCATTTGGATCAACCTATGTATCTTCTTGGGTTTCTTGCTAACCAGATCAGGGTTTATCTCATTAACAAAGAATTCAAGTGAGTGGGTATAATAATCTTTAAATAAACAATTATCATCAACATTTATGCTAATTTTTTTTCTTTAATTTTTATGTTTTAGTCTCATTGGTTACACTTTGCTCCTTACGTTAATCGAGTACAAGACACTTGTGATGCGTGGAGACATAGAATGAGCTAATGGAGTTTTACCCTCAATCCCAAAGGAGCATTATAATAGGTAGAGTTTCAAATATTATATTGTTATTACCAAAATTTTTATCTTAAATATATATTATATTTTTTTACGAACGAACTCTGGTTGTTTTCTTCAATAGTGTTGCTCATTTTCTGGAGTCATGGGGCAAGGTTGAAGAGGCCTTGGAAGTTACTACAGACCCTGATTATAGATTTGAGTTGGTTATTCAGCTTGGTAAACTTGACATTGCCAAGGTAATAGATTGCTCTTTAATTAAGAACCAAGGGCATTGATGGAATTGGTATATGAGATTCCATTCCATGGCATGTTTGGTTGCTAAATAGAGGCAATTTAATTCCGCTGGAGTCCTACAATTACTATGTTTGCTGGATTTCATTAGGAGGATGGAAGGAATTCAATTCCGTTTTTTATTTATTTTTCGTTAAAAAGACTAAAATACCCTTGTTATATAATATTAAAATAAATAAAAACAAAATTTCTGATATATATACATACATATATATATATATATATATATATATATATATATATATATATATATTCACAATAAACAAAATATTTGTTTTTATAAATAACATTTTTTAATTCCTCATTATATGAACATTGAAATAAATAAAAATAAAAATTTAATTCCATTTTTTGATACAACAGTAAATCCTTACGATGCTTGTAATCATGCATTATCCTTGTTTTTGAGTTGGTTATTCAGCTTGGTAAACTTAACCCTTTAATACAATTATATAGGTTCCACTTCAAGTTTTTGTTCGAAGACAAATAGCTCGGTTGTTGGATCATTGTGTTCAATGTGCTAGACTTGTATACAATGAATTAGTAAAGGTATTATCTTTTTTTCTTTTTCTTTTTATTTTTTTATAATTCAGAATAAATAAATATTTGGGAAATATTTCAGATCACCCATAGTTGTCTAGTGCATGAACTACAATGGTTTCCTGTTCTTAAGATGCACATTAATGACATTGCTGGGAGTTTTTTGTTTGAAGGTCTTCAACCTTCACAAACAATGATTGGACACTTACTAGAAATGGAGGTATTAGACCAAACTACTTTGATTGCGATTTTTATACATACATGTTCCTGTTTATTAAACCAAAGTATTTATGGTGTCAGGTTACTTCAGTAAAAACTTGTAGTTGGTATTCACCATTGACTATTGATTGACTTACTTTTTTCTGTTTGATGCAGAGTCAACTGGTAGGGAAATTGTTAATTTTTCAAAGTAAAACAAAGGGTTGATTGAACGAGAGAAAAGAAAACACCAACACTCAATGGATAATAAGAATAAAAAAGATAAAGATATGAGGAAAAAAAAAGGTAAAACAAACTCGTATGTATGAATATGATTTGTATGATAATTAAATTTATAGTGTACGTATGTTTTGGTTTGCATGCAGTCTTTGTTTGGCAGCTTGGAAAAACTTTGTAGCACCTGATCGTCCATGCCACTCTTAGTAAAACAAATTTATAGTGTACTTCTTCCATTCATGTTAGTAGTTTCTAATTATGATGTGTTGTTTCTTGTGCATTTTTATTTTTAGGAGGTATTTTACTTTCTTTAATATTTAAAGTTACAGGACATGAGTATCGGCACATCATGGAACATTTAGGGTAGTTGTTGCTTTTCCTCTTGGTGATCCATCAATGAAGTGGCCAACATCATGTAATAACATTTTAGGGGAAGATGTAGGTATATGTTTTTTTTAATGAATAATGTAATCATATGTATGAATATGAAATACAGTTTGTTATTTGTATGACAATAAATTTTATGCAATGGATTGTATTTTTTGTATATGGTATTTTATTTTCTGTTATGAGACATTAAATGCAAATTTAATTTAAAAATTAATAAATGAATAAATATATTTTTTTAGAACATTTAAAATTATGATACGCAAAAATGTGTGTCATCTTCATTTATGACATGGCCTTTCTTGACAGGGGCTTCCTTGATACGCATTGCGTGTCATAAACACGCGCGTCGTAAGGTTACGACACACAAACGTGTGTCGTCTTCATTTATGACAGGGCCTTCCTTGATACGCATTGCGTGTCATAACCGCGCGTCGTAAATGCGCGTCGTCTATAGATGACGCGCAAAAGCGCGCCGTCTCTCTTTATGACAGGGCCTTCCTTGACGCGCATTTGCGCGTCGTCTGAGCGTTTTACGACGCGCAATGAGCGTCGTAAAAGGCCTTTTTTCTAGTAGTGGTTCTAGTCAAGATGGGATAATGCATCTTCAGTCCTTCCATGGTAGGGCTTTGAAAGATCGGTTTGTCAGATCTCTTATGTGTTCTTCTATGCTCCGATACCAAGTGTAAGGTATCTAACTGATACCTTTCTGAACCTTGTTGCCTAAGAATAGAAAACAAACAGAACAGGAAGGAAAGAAGGGACAAAAACTGCACAGCAAGGAACAAGAAACAGGGGCGATAATAGGGAAATAAAGAAACAGGATTTGTGATTTTGCTTGGTTAAAAAGAAACTTTATTGCAGAAAAAACTTTATTCTAAATACCTATAATGCAACATATTTATAAAAGAAAATAGATTTTGACTCATACTCTAAAACAAGGAAACAAAAATAATAAAAGCAATTTTCCTAAAATGCCCTTGTGGGCTTTTTCCTAAATTACGCCAACATCGTACGGGAGGTGGTGTATTCATATATGAATACACTTATATTTATATTCACATATGAATATTAGTCATCATCCGTCGGCCCGGTATGCCAGAGGGTTTTGTAGCAAAAATAAATGATTGGTTAAGAATGATTCCCTCATTCTCAATTCTTTTTATTTTCTAAATTGAATATATATATATATATATATATATATATATATATATATATATATATATATATATATATATAAATTACATGAATGGTCCCTATGGTTTGGGGTAATTTGCGTGTTTGGTCCCTAAATTATTTTTTTAACTTGGAAGGTCCCTATGGTTTGTTTTTGTTATGCATTTGATCCCTAATTTTTATTTTTGTTATGCATTTGGTCCCTGTCTTATCTAAAAAGACTATTATTTAAAGAAGAAAAATGATAGGGTAGGTGAGGTAAGGTGAGGGGGGTGGGATTAGGGGAGTGTTTATTTAAATAAATTAAAAAAATCAAGGGCATAATAGTCTTTTAAGGTAAGATAGGGACCAAGCGCGTAACAAAAACAAACAGTAGGGACTTTTCGAGTTAAAAAAATAAGTTAGGGACCAAACACGCAAATTACCCTAAACCATAGGGACCATTCGTGTAATTTACTCATATATATATATATACATATATATATATATTATATATATATATATATATATATATATATATATATATATATATATATAGAGAGAGAGAGAGAGAGAGAGAGAAAGTCAAAGAGAGGTTTATAATATAACATGATATTACTGTCTAACCACATAACCATTTTATAACCTTAGGATAACTCTATCGGTGGACTAGATTACGAGGGTTTATGATAAAATTTTAAGTCTCGGTACAAAGAATCAAATTCATCCAAGGGTATGCTGGGAATTATTCATATTTAATAACACACCATCCCATTCTCAACCGTTGATCATGTTCATCATCACCTTCTGATACCGATCAAACACATAAAAATTATTTCACAAATTCAAACAATAAACTACATATCAGATTCTGGAACTTGAATTGAAATCAATTTGACACCAAACTAGATTAATACAAGAAGTCTTCCTAGGCTATAAGGCATCATACATTAGGTTGTTCTATCATGAAATCCCTGAAGACCCCTAGTTTATCACTAGCATGTAGTGATAGGTTATGAGCATAATTACAAATCCTATGTGTTCATGAAACCCTATAATTAAGGATCTAGGTTTTCACTTGTTGAACATGCAAACTTGAACATAAAGAAGAAGCCCTAGTATGCTCCGATACTTTTCAAAATCCATAAAAAATTAGGGTTTAGTTAAATACCTTTAAGATTGTTATTGTAAAAAATCTTTAATACTTGCTTGAAAGACCTTTGGTAGCAAGCGCCACAAGTGTCGCGCCTCTAATGGCTCACACACAAACCAAGCAACCAAGTTACACTTTTGAGAGAAAGAGAGAGATAAGGGTGGAAAATTTAGTAATTCCTCTAAGGAATCAAGCAGTGGATGAAATCAAACCCTATAGGGTTTATATAGTGAAAAGGAAAGTATTGGATTAGGCAGGTGTATCCAAGATAACCATAATCCTTTAACTTCCTCTATAAGGCATCCAAGGCACCCTTAGATCCCAAGGAAACCCTAGGAACACCCTAGAATTTGTCCCTCCCCCCCTCCCCCCTTTTTTTTAGGGAGGTTCTAGAATGTTCAATGTTCAACTATTGAACATTGTCATCTTTAGTCCATGCAGTTTCATTTAATTCTTGTAATCCCAAAATTAATTCCAAAATAATTTCTGATTAAATATTAATTAAACAATATGATTTCAAATTAATATATTATTTCCATAATACATTAATAAATCATTTATTTAGATTTCTAATTAATTTATTAACCAAGTAATAAATTAATAAATCATTATTTTCTCTCTAACAGTTATCATATTCAAGTGCGAGGTTTGAAGGCAATCCAAAAGGACATTGCTACTAATAATTCAAGTTCTTACCAATTATAGTTGTGAGCTTAGACACCTAATCCAATAGTCTCCCACTTGGATAAGTCTAATAACTATAGTTGCAAGTATAACTTCAAATTTTGAATAGCAAATTGTAGCTACCAAAAGTCGTTGTCGAACTCTGACCTAGTCAGTGACGTGTCCTTAGATAAGAGATCAAATATTCCTCCATTCTACAAGATATCGTATGGACATGACGCATAGATTATAATCACACTCTCTATCCAAGATTTATTCCAGATTTTTTATTTATGACGACTGATATCAGACTAGTAATTGAACACATCAATTCAATCCACGCTTGGTCAAGCGCTTTAGATGTCATAATCAAATCATCGAGGGGCCCACGGATATTGCTTTTTCCCATTTTGGGTAAAAAGAATGGATAAACTTCTACTTATAGCTTGCATTATTCACCCATCAAATCACACAAAACAATACGTTTTATAACATCAAGTTACTGATGCATTTACGTATTATCAATTCACAATTGAGTCATAAACAACAACTAATATGTCCCCATTTCAAGAATATAAGATATTATTGTCTCAAAATTAATCATGATAAAATCCATGAAGTAATTCTCTGAGCATGGGTTAATCCTATACTCAAATCCCCATTTCAAAAGTACTTATGAATATTGAAGCAAACCATTGCTATATCTAAACCCTTAGACAATCTACAATCCAATTCACGATTAGTATTAATTGACTGCTTACTTTCAAAGTATGATCGAGTATGGATGTTTTGAATAATCCAATTATTCAGGAAGTAACACAAGCGAAGTGAAACACAATAATAACCTAATTAAATATGGTCTCAAAACTATTGAATATAAATAAAACACTAATTATTTAATCACCATACTAATTAAACTTTATTAATTGTATAATATTTTGATTAATCAACTAAACACTTGAATTAGACATCAGTCATGCCAAGTTCTAAACATGCATACTATGTCTCTTTGTGGTTATTCCTTTGTGAATGGATCGATTGGACATTATTCCAATGATGTTCATTTCATAATTTCAATTTCTTATTAGAACTAATACGAATTCTAGATTCTTTCCATCGCTAAATGTGTTTGAGTCTAACCTTGCATGCAATATCCTTTTGTGATGATGTGCCTAAAAGCCACAAATACTTTGCCAACGATGTCACAAAATGCTCCGTTGAAACTTTGTTACCTAAAACAATTTCATGGTAATGAAGTATCAAATTCAAGGTAACTCATTGAACACCTTCCTTGCATTAAGGTTTCTAACTCATATGTTGATTTCAATAACCAAATCTCATTATGAAAACATTTCCATATTCCCATATGACTATCAATTTTGATCATGAATGTGACAACTAGAAATTTTTGGGTCAAACAAGGTCTAAAAGGTCTTGTGTATAAGTATACCTACAATGTATATCTATGTAACTTTGTTACAATAAAAATTTGAAAACCATGAGGGCATGGTTAGGATATGTGTATGTATAAGAAAATATACTTTGAAGATCACATTCGTAATAACCGTTTAAAAATCCACAAGTGATAGTATGGCAAGGCAAGAAAACTAATTGGAATTTAAGTCATGAATGTAGACCTTTCCTTATAATCTTAAGCCTAGGATCCCACCCACTTAATGATTTGGATTACTCAAGACCGAAATTACCCCATTAGTGGGTGATTCAAAACTAAAACACCAAGGGAGAAAGAGGTATGACCGAAATTCCAATGCCTAGAAAACACTAAGGCCGAAAACTCCAAAGATAAGTCCATTAGGGATGAAAACTCTAAGGGTGAGTCCACAAAGGCCGAAAACCATACTTGGTAGGGGAGTTAGGACCAAAATCACCAAGGGAATAGGGTGATTTTGGTCATGCATGGCCGGAAACATAAATTTGATCACCTCCGAAGGTGATTTCAGTGAATTAGTAAAATGATAAGGTAGTTGAATTTTGTGATAAGATACTTCATCATTTTCCCATGCAGTTTATTAACCACGTATACCCAAGCTTATAACCATCAGATTACCAAGTAAATAACAACTCATAGTACTTCCATATCTTAGAATGATTTCACCATAAAATCCTCCCTCCACTTTCATTTTCTTTCCTGTTAACTCCATTATCTCCCAAGGAAACAAATCCAAGCTTCCAAGCTCAAAAATCTCCTAGTTGATCCTTAGACTTTTGGTATGATTTTCTTATTAATCTAGTGAATTTATACACTTTTATGTTAATTGATTATGTTTACACACATATTATTATGTCTTAAACTCTTCGGATAACATTCTTGCCAAGAAAGTTCAACCACCACATTCAGTTGTTAGGCTTGAAAATCTTCACACAATCTTCTCAAATAACGCACAAATCCACTCAGGGTGAGTTCACACCCCCATATTTTCAAGCGTTTTCATGTTTTTAAGGGGAGGAATACAAGTAAAACTTTGTTATCACACAAATACTTACATGTTTGCATATTTATGTTAAAAATAAGATATTATTTGCATAAGGTATGATTATCACTACTTCTAAAAAATATTCATGATATAATAGTTTTTGATATTTAAAGTTAACAAAAACATAACTCATTATATGCTACAAATATCATAAGAAAAGCATGATTTGAAAAACTACAAGGTTTGGCAACTTTTACTAAAAGATAGCTTTCTAGCAAAAATGGTTACAATATAGTTATTTACTATTTTGGTGGGTTACAACCCAAAGACATTATATTTTGACTACATATTTTAACACTAGGCAAGATTACAACTTTGTATTTATATAAAAGATTTATATAGATAGTCTCAAAAAACATACAAAATATACTATAATTGGTATAGTTTTTGATTCATAAAACCACACTTTCATTTCAGAAGAACCATATAGTTATTCAAAGGAATAATTATTTCATTTTACAAGAAAAAGGAGTCATACTTCATGTAAATCAGTTGATTCTCTTGTGAGACATGCTCTGCACCGTACCTACCTAGTGTACACCTTAAGTCATGCATTATAATAACCATAGTCTCCTTGAGGGAGAGCGAGATAGTTGTGTATAGATCCATACGCGATTGACCACCCCGCACCTCAGTTGTTAGCTAAAGTTAGACCAGCAAGTCTAGGGTGACAAATGTCTACCAGCTCCGACGCATCAAGAACGTCGTTCAGGCATATCGGTCATATTAGCATGATTATAATAACTCACATAGGGATTAACAAAACTACTCGATTTATGGGGTAACTTACACTTCACTAGTTTTATAAGAAAGTAAAACTACATACTATTTTTCAGTACAACATCTCTTACGTTTTTGGTCTTAGGGTTTAAGACTACAGTTCACATTTAAGAAAATATTGGATTTTCTGGAAACATACACTATCATTTTACAACAAAGAGATATAAAGGAAATACATACATTCTAGTCTTGAGTATGAAACTTACAACTTGTCTTTAAAGAAAACATCGGATTTTCTAGAAGTGTAGAATAATCATTTTACACGAAACCGTTACAAATCCTTCTAATACAAAATGCTTATGAACTCACCAACTTAATTGTTGACTGTTTTCAAAATCACTTTTATTCTCAGGAAACCAGTAAATAGGTATTCAAACCATTTTGAGGGCAGGCATTGCTGGATCATGAATTCTGCTTTTTAGTTACTTGTATTTGACTTATGAATAAACAACGTTTGTAAGCAATGTAAACTTGTGATCTCAATTTATGATGTTTTGGGTTGCTATGATTCATTTATATTCAATTGCTATGATACTGTGAAATGATGTTATCCACCCTTGGATATTTCCGCCATTCCGGTTCGGAGGTGTAACAAAGAATTATCCCAATCAGAAACATGTCAATATTGCCCGTCCAAATATTACTATACTTCCAACTGCCCACAAGCAACCAATCTTCAGCGAACCTCAGATTGTTCTTAACAATTGTTTAACAACTTTAATCACATCTTGTTCTATTCTTTTTTTCCTCTTAATGCCCTAGGCATTTGGAAAAATCAGAACAAGTGAATATCATAGCATATGTGATCAATCTTGTATCTGAAGTATGTGGGATTCGATACATAATGTAAAGACATGATACTTGATTAGTCTCTTGCTATAATATTTCCATATATATAATTTTCCTATGTTAAAGCACTTCAACATGATATTTATTTATGTTCATGACTATGTTCCACTAAAATCCTTCAATCTTAACTTTTTAGATTTGAAATGAAGTATAAGTACTCTCTCCTCTATAACTTTCTATAGAGAAAATATTTTCAAACTTTCCAACTTGTAAATCTGGAAACTTTGTTTCCTATAAATAGTATTGCCAACTTGCAACACTTAACATAACAATAATGCTCCCACTTAGCATAACAATTATATTCTTGCTAGCATAACAATTATGCTCCCACTAAATTCGACATGTATCTTAGAAATCAAATGGAGTTCTAGAAATCAATACTATTGAATTTCTTAGTAAAGTTCAGATTTCTGATACGTGATGCTTCGACAAGTCTTCAACCAGACTTCTTAAGCTCATACATCTTTTTAGACAGCATATGTGTGTGTTTAAACCTATTTAGAACTTATAGCGATAAGTCCTGAATGTTCGAACTATTACTTGCCATTTCTCACAATTCGAACTATGAAAAGGGATGTCGTAATCATATACGAATTTCATAACGCAATTATCACACTTGCTAACCATGATATCAACAAGATTCAACATCTACTAGCAAAAGTGTTTCTGTAATGACCCGTTATTTCAAATCAATGTAATAGTTTAGATTAACTTGTAACTAGTTTTTAAATTAATAAAGATAAATTATTTGAATATTATTTCCATTTACTTATTTGATCCTCACAAATAAAATGTTAAATAAACATGATATATATGAGGAAAGCAATAGTGGTAATGTCAAGGATTCCAGAAATATAAAGAACACCAAAATCTGAGCTATAACGAAGAAGTTATGGCCTATCAAAGTTTCACGACAGAACCGGCATAGGAATGCGTGTTGTAAGAAGTAAATTTACACTAGAATACTTTTTAGCTTTAACGATCTAAATGAAAGTCGTAGTATACATAAAACCAAGAGCGTACATAAAAAAACATCCTAATCTGACTTCGTGTGACAAAGTTATGAATTTCTAAGATTTGGCATAGTAGTATGCAGCCCGAAATTTGAATTTTAAATCGAGCAACTTTTAGCCAAAACAATCTAAACGAGAATCGGACATCTTGTCAATAGAAATTCAAAGGTAAAAAGACAGACGAAAACGAACGTCGGATAAACAAGTTATGAAATTTTAACGTACTTTTCCTATCCTAGCATGTTAAATATATAACTTTAAAAATAAAGTAAAAAATTAGCTAACGGAGTCTAAAAGAAAGTTGTAGAGTACGGTCTCACCTGTGTGTAGATATAACGAACGTCAAAAACAGAGCTCGTATGCAAAAGTTACGAATTTTTGAAGTTTGAAAAATAAATCCTCGAAGAAGTATGCCCCGCGTACTTGGACTAGCCTTGATGCGTGTTAGTAGCCTTGACACATCCGAAGCTCAGAACCCGATCAGAGGACACGTATCTTGTATGTGCATACAAAGGTATGTTGTGCATACCGAAGTACGCCCAACATAATGCTAGGCCTTAGCCTGCTATAAATAGCATGTGAGACCTCCGGGTTTTGGTTACCATTTTCTCACTTTCACCTCAAACACCCTTCTAACCCCCCCCCCCCCCCCCCCAAAGCTTAGAGAACCCCCCTAACACCCGAAGAAAGCCCATGGCAATTGAACTCCTTGAGAAAACAATCTTTTTCAGTCGAAACTCTGCCCGTGCGGAACTCGATTTTCACCAGAAACTCGTAATTTCAAGTAGCGAAGCGCTGCCCAAATCACTACTTATCATGTGAGTTCATACCCCTACCACAAGAAATTTGTGTTAATATATATATATATATATATATATATATATATATATATATATATATATATATATATATATATATATATATATGTTTTCAACATTTATTAATTTTTGCCATCAATAAAATTATATATTTATGTGTATATAAATTATATAATTAGGATTCAACAGGCTTAGAATGGATGATTTGACTCCATTTCCTTTCCTTGTTTGGTTGTGGGCTTGGGGTAGAATTATTTATTCGACTGTCTGTTTAATCAAAATTATATAAATATTATATTTATATAAGTATAAATTCATTTTTAAACTTAGAAGGAAAATACAGGTAAAACACAAGGAAATCTTGTGATAAACACCAATTTATTCAAATAGTTTTCAGTTGACGCTTTCATATAGAAACAAACATATAAACTATAATATGTATAGTTTATGGAACAACCGTACTATTTTAGAAGTTCAGGTTACATTACAGAAACAAACATATAAACAATGATAGGTATAGTTTATGAGACATACATACAATTTATTCATTTCAAAATGAGTTTTCATTATTCTACACGTAACCGTCGATATAGCTTTGTGAGACATACTTCAATCCCAATACTGAAATTATAACCAGAGTCTCCTAGAGGGAGAGCATGAAACTTGTCTATAGACCTGTACATGACTAACAATCCTGCACCTAAGTTGCTTGCAACAGCTAGGCCGACAGGCTTGTGGTGACAAATGTCATTCCAATTACGACGCCTGAAGAATGTCATGTTCAGGCATTCCGGTGTAATCAAGTGTGGTTATGATAACTCATAATTTGGTATTAAATAAATACGATTAGTGTATGAATAATTAAACAACTTCACATAGTTTATTTGAAAATAAAATTATAATACAATATTTTACTGTACAGCTGGTGAATCCAGGCACTTATAGTTACAAAGTTTTCATGCAAGCACAAATACAGAATACTATACTAGTACCGAGAAAACATATATTTCATGGTTTTATGTGAGTTAAAACTACACTATACTATTTCAGAGTATAGTAATAACTACACATTTCGGTCTTAGGGTATTAAGACTATAGAACATTCAAAACAGAAAATATGGGGTTTTTTGGGAAAAACATACTTACACTTTCAAGGAACAAATGAAAGAATTTTTAATTACAAACATACTTAGGAACTCACCAACTTAATTTTTGACACTCTTCTCAAAACCACTTGTTATTCTCAGGCAAATAATAAGCAAGTATCCACAGGTTTTGAAGATGATGGAGCTTCATAGACTTATGTAATTTTAACTTTTGATATACATTTTGTTATCATGTATATAATGGTTTTGAACAAAAATGTAAAAATTATACTTTATTAATGCATGGTTGTTGTACTTTGATTTCTATTATGCAATAGTTGTGATACTGAACATGATGTCATCCGCCCCCGAACGTTTCCGTCGTTCCAGTTTGGGTGTGTGACAGTTTCCTTATAATCTTTTTCAAGAATTAGAGAGAAAACTTTTTCCACCTAGATTTTATGGCGTATGTGTTCATATCCATCTAAAATTATCAATTCCAACCTACAATCATAAGATAAGGTTGAGGAGAAACCAAAATCAAAACTTGTTTTTCCTTTCATGGACTGAACTTTGCTTATTATTAATTTCTTGTCATCTGGTAGCACAAGGGACTACCAGTGCCTCCAATTTGTCAAGCAGCTCACTCATATTGATCAATGTACTATCACTGACCAACATGCTCGGCCTTTTGCAGTCAAATGAGAACCACATAACTCACACACATTGCTAACTCAACTGGAAGGTGATTGGTTTTGACCATAACAACATTCATCTGTGTTCATGCAACCCTAATTCCTTTGGATCTAAGTTTTTCTCTATTTATACATTCAAATAGAAGTTCCAAAGCAATAACCCTAATACTAGTATACAATTTTTAAAATCAGTATTCAAACTAGGGTTACAATGTTACATTGATTGCTATCTCCTAATAACAAGTATCACATGGATGATCTTGACTCTTGAAAGCTTTAGTGCCTCAGATGTTGCACCTCTAATGGAAGCACAAACACCAAAATCAAAGGATGAGTTAGAGTGGGAAGAAAATAGGCTACGGTTTCTCCTTGGGAAGCAGTGTCCGATTTTAGGAGGTCTAGGGGCCTTTATATAGTTGTGGGTGCTAGGGTTTTCAGGGAAAAATGCTAATTCCTTGATTAGGCTCCAAGCAGCCCATGTACATACCTTATGGAATGCCTTGGACGATATCTATAGGGCTTCCTTGTAGAAATTCATCCACCCCATTCCAAGGGAGTCCAACAGCCTAGTTTGCAACTATTAATAATGTGCAAAACGAGTCCCCGTACTTTTAATCAGTTCTTTAATCCCAAAATTAATACCAAATTAAATTTTGATTAAATACTAATTAAATAATATGATTTTTGATTAATAAATTATTCTTATAATATATTAATAAATAATTGACTAACCTCTCTCTCCAAAAGTCACCTTGTCAACTTTCTATGGTGAAGGTTACCCAAAAGGACCATGCTACTATCAGATCAAGTACATACCAATTATAGTTATGGGCTTAAACACCTAATCGAACAGTCTCCCACTTAGATAAGTCTAATAACTATTATTGCAAGTATGACTTTAGAATTTTATTAGCAATCGTAGCTTTCAAAAGCCGCTGTCAAACTCTGACCTAGTGTATGTCATAAAATTCACTTGATGTATTAATCTGATCCACTTGATGGTGCAAAATCCCAATCAAGTGGATGATACAAGATAAAATGGAGTAGAAGGAAAAGAAGAACTTGATGAATCTATGGTTTATTGATGATATAAATGATAATCCTTACACAAGATTCACACACACTAGTTCTCTCTCTAACTTTCTCTCTATAGCACATGCTTCACACAACAATGGCTTCCCTCCTCCACTCCCTTGACCGAAAACCCCTCCCTTCTCTAATGCTATTGCTAACCACAACGCCTCACTTTATTTATACTTATGGACTAAAAACTAAGGCCCAAACCCAATACCTAGACCGAAAACACATGGGTTTTCGGTCCAAGCTACAAACGAATCAAAGGGGTTTTCAGCCCAAGACCGAAAACAATAAAATCTTAGAAAAGCAAAGTATACACCAATATTTTTTGACCCGACATACTCCCCTTGGTTTATAGCTTTCTTTTCTTTTGACCCAACAAACTCCCCCTAGGATCATAGCTTGCATTTCTTCTTAGTCTTCACTCTTTGAGCTTGACTTCAGCGTTGATCTTCAATTTCTTCACAACTTCAAAATGAACATATGAATCTTCTACGTGAGTGACTTCATCTTGAACAGTTGGGCTTCTCTTTAAAATTTGACATTGAACGCAAGTTGGGTGTGGAGGCTTCATGTATAGATTCTTGAAAATTGGCGCTTTTAGGTTGAGAATCTTCAGAGAGAATGAATCTTCTTGATCACTTGAGCAGGTACATAGATAGTAGCAAATTGATTGGGGAGGCTTCAGTGCAATCTGTCACATAATCTTCAAATACATCTTCACCTTGCTTCTGGGGTTGAAAGATTGAATGTTGAAAGAATAATCTTCATTTCTTGTTCCTTCGAATGAGAATTCTTCGATAATCACGGATGAAGCTTTGGCTCAGAAAATCTCAATACAGTCTCCATGAGTCTCATCTACATCTAAATTCACTTTTCAAGACAAAGAAAAGTTTGAGAAGAACACAAAACTAAAATAAAACTTAGCACACAGTATTTTTGTATTTTTCATATATTCTGGAAAAAAATAAAACAGAAGCAAAAATATTTTTGGATTTTTGATTTTTCTGAAAAAAGAAATAAAACAGGAAATAAAAATATTTTTGGTTTTTTGTTTTCTGATTTTTGTTTGATTTTTAAATTTTTTTTAATTCTCCCCCTAAATTTGTGCATAGAGGAAAACTATGAACAAATTTAATAAAAACAAAAATATTTCGTATCAAAGTTGTCAAGCAATTCAATCTTGATTATCAGCACATGCATGCATGTCTAGATCTAGTCTATCACCGATATTGTGGTGCACTTAAACACAAAGGACATTTGACAAATTTGACAGATTATAAGTGACAAGTCATTGTGATATATATTCCTAAATGGACCATTTACCTGACGACGACCAAGGATATTGATGTGAACTTAAATTAAGTAGCGAGATCTACAGACAACCTATTAAATGGATCAATTTTAGATGCACTAGAACGTGTTCCCCGCTTCCCAACATACCCAGATATTCAGTAACTTCCAAAGAACTCCTTACTTTAGGCGAGTATTCTATCATTTAGAGAGAAGTCAAATACAGAAGTGAATATGTTGTATCTTAGGTCGGATGTTTTCCAATCACACAGATAGAACAACATATGACTAACATAAATAGATGGTTAGAGAGTAGTAGAGTGCATATGTTATGTCTTAGGTCGGATCATCCGATCACATAGAGGGGACAACATATTTCTAACAGACATAAAGAATTGCATAGATAAGGAAATGCATAAAGATAGAGTGACATATGTTGCATTCCAAGTCGGATATGTTCCAATCACGCATAGGATGCAACATATGACTACTAGATAAAAAGCAAGAAAATAATTTCCTACATTCCTACTTTATCAAAACCCCTCAGTCACCCTATCAATACCCAAATTTAGGGCATAAGTCCATACATCGAGGAAATGTTAAGACGCATTTCTAGATAATTAACTTTAATGTATCTCGCAGGTTCCTATGTTTATATCACTGCTCAATCTACCCAAGCGTCGTATTGTCAGTTGAAACTATCTAAGTCCATACTGTCAAGTCACTTCATTATCAATCTAAGTCTAGTCCTTTTGAACCTTTCGTGCCTACTAGCACATTGAACACAAAGTCTAAACAATTCGGCTTTAGTGCATTACACAAATTTCAGATTGCCCTTTAGCACTTGCATTCATATGACTTCCCAATAACAATACCTACAAAAGAAAAAACTATAAGAAAAAAATTCTTTGAAACAAATCATTGTAAGAGAAAACTCCAGAGTATCGAGAAGAAAACTCAAACCTTAAGTCACCAATTGAATTTGCGTCCAGAAGGTCTGAGAACAACACGCATATTTCAATCTCAGAACAGATCCAAAAATTCTTCACATCATTAAGCATAAACCCCATGTGTAATCCTCTTATTTCTTCCTTTCCCGCAAAGGACACATACTCTCAAACTAAGTTCTGAGTGTTGTACAATTGAGAGTTGTCCCCTATCATGTGCCTGAAACAGCCACTACCAACAAAACGAAGTCTGATGATATGCCTACATAGCTGCTCCAGCACAAAGTGCAGGATTAGTTGGTATTTGGAACCCAGTCCATTTTGAAACTGGGTTGACCATTGTTATCAATGCAAGATACTCTCTCCCATGACATATCCTGCTTATCACAAACAGAAGATGAAGAAATGTTAGAATCATTTGAAGATTTAGGAGTGTGAAACTTTGGTACCCATCTGTAGTCAAGTTTAACATATTTCTTGTTCGATCTGTTGGGTGATTTATCGTTTGCTTTTGAACTTGAAGTCGATCGCTGAGATGACTTTGACCTAACCTATCTTGGTTTCACTGGAGCATCTCTTGAATTGGACTTATTGGCCAACATTCCCTTCTTGATCTTAGGAGTTGTATTCTTGGCCTTTTGCGCATTCTAGTTGCCATTGTGCGATTGTGACCTTGAAGGGTTTCCTTTGGAGAATCTTCTTCTTGACGCGTTCTGCCATCCTTGTGCATAGTAGGCAACATATGCGTGATTAGGACAATTTCTGGCAATGTGTCCATGTGTTCCACAGTGAAAAATGCCTTTTTCTTCATGTAGGAATTGTTTCTGCTTGCCCCTGGTGGCATGCCCTTTCCTTGTTTCTTATTGTTCCCACAAGCACACTTGCAGCAAGCAATTTGTTTCGCTTGTTTTGGTCGCCTGTATTTACCAACAACAGGTTAATTAGAAGCAATAGAAGAAGAAGCAATATATTTAGATTTCAATGAAACATTGGTTTGACAGTCAACAAAATCGACAGAACTACAATTAGTTTTGTTGTCCTTGTTCTCATCTTCCACTACTTTACCTGCACATGAAGTAGAATCATTAGTATCCTTCACCTCAACACTCTTAGTTGGCCCAAATTGTTCAGTCTTAACTGAAGTTGGTACATGGGATTGGCCATACTAAGCAGGTATCTCTTCCTCGTTCGTCTCGAGGGGTAGGTTATAGTTGTCATTGAAAGAAGGTGGTACACTGTTATACCATAGACCCTTGTTTTGATTATCCTTAAAAGTTAATTGTTTTTTAGTCATCGATGCAACTACCTCACTTGACACATCAAATTTCTTAAAGGTAAAATCTGTATCTTTATATTTAGCTTTCAATGCATCAATTTCGACAGTCACGTTAGCAAGCTATTCCTTAAAATAGGTATAATTCACACATTTGTTGCTATATTCTTCTTGAAGTTTTATAATGTCCTTGATTTTGGCATCTAGTTGTGCTTTTAAGGGTTTTTAACCTTTCCTAGGTATATATCCTTCATATTTAAGGTCCTCGTTTTCTCTTTTTAATAAATTGATTTGATCACGGAAAAACTTGATTGTAGCTTTAAAAGATTGAGCACATGAAACTTCATTAACTTTGGTGTTTGAAGAACTCATTGTTTATCAAAAATACCCTTTGAAAGTCAACCTTAAAAGTCAAATTTAAAAAGTCAAACTTAAAAGTCAAACCGAAAAGCTAAATGTGAAAATTTGAAGGTTAAACGAGAAAGTCAAAGTTGAAAGTAAAAGGTCAAACTTGAAAGTCAAAGTCAATTTTTACGGTTAAAAGTCAATTTAGGAAGTCAAAAATTAAAAGTCAAAGCTTTGGGTTGAAAATGAAACTTTAAAATTCGAAAATTTGATTTTTGGGCCAAAATTGAAAAAAATCCGAAAATAGGATTGAAATTGCGAAGCTACTTAAACTAATCATGGAAGATGTTAAACATCTGGCATGCTAGATCGATTGGTAAGGGTATGGGTTGCGTGTGTGATAGACCCGGGTTCAAATCTTGTTCCATTCAATTTTTGTATATAAGCTGTTGAACGAGAGCTATACCACATGCGAGGACCACAAACGAGGGAACCGAACATGTGTGAGACGAAAATCTGCAAACCGAAAACCTTCTGAGGCCGAACACGAGCGCGACCTCGCACCAAAACTGGATTTCGGCTGTAAACACTTCAGACCGCAAACTGGCTACGAACCCTCGTTTTCGGCTGCGAACTGCTGAACCACAAATGTGATTTCGGCTGCAAACCCTAGCTGCTGACTGAAAACCACTGCCACACCCTCGTTGGTTACGTAAAAAAAACATGTTTTTCAACTTTTTAAGCCCAAAACTCGATCAAAAAGTCATTTTTATGAACAACACAAAGAACAAACCCCCCCAATATTTTTCAAAAACTAATCAAAAATGCAAAAAACTTCAAGAAAAAAATTCCAAAAACATTCAAGATCTTCCCAAAATTATTGATACAATCCAAGCTCTTATACCAACTGTAAGTCCCAAAATTCGCTTGATTATCAATTCGATCCACTTGATGGTGCGGAATCCCAATCAAGTGGATGATGCAAGTTAGAATGGAGTAAAAGGAGAAGAAGAACTTGATGAATCTATGATGTATTGATGATATCAATGATAATCCTTACACAAGATTCACACACACTAGTTCTCTCTCTAACTTTCTCTCTCTAGCACATGCTTCACACAACAATGGCGTCACTTCTCCACTCCCTTGATCGAAATCCCTCCCTTGTCTAATGCTATTGCCAATAACAACTCCTCACTCTATTTATACTTATGGACTAAAACCCAAGGCCAAAACCCAATACCCAGACCGAAAACACATGGGTTTTCAGTCCAAGCTACAAACAAATCAAAGGGGTTTTCGGCTCTAGACCGAAAACAATAAAAGCTTAGAAAATCAACGTATAAACCAATAATTTTTTACCCAACACCTAGTCAATGATGCATCCTTTAGATAAGGGATCATATAATCCTCCGTTCTGAAAGATATCGTGTAGACAAAGACATGGAACATAATCATTCTTAATGTTCAATAGTTTGTTTCCCGATTTCTGATTTGTTTGACAACGAACTTAATTGAACACATCAATTTAGTCCTGACCAGGCCCGACACATAAGTAAACACAAAATCATCGAGGGGCCCAAGATATCGCTTTTCCCGTTAGGGCAAAAGGAACAGATAAATTTTGACTTATATGCTTGTACTATTTACTAATCAAATTGTACACAACAATACGTTTTATAACATCAAGTTACGGATGTGTTTATGCATTATCAATGCACAAACAAATCGTAAACAACAACTCATATATCTTAGTTTAAGGATTATATGATATTATCATCTCACAATTACTCGCGATAAATTGAATGAAGAAGTTCAAATGGGCGTGGGTTTAATCCAATACTCAAATCCTATTTCAGGAGTACTCATGAATGTTGCAGCAAACATTTGTTATGTCTAAGCACTTAGACAATCTTCAAGCCAATTCGTGACAGTGTTACCTCATTACTTACTTCCAAAGTATGATCGACTGTGGATAATTTGAATAATCCAAGTATTCCGGAAGTAAAACATGGAAAAATGAAACAACAGTAAACAATTGACACAAGATAGTAAACATTACTCATAAATAAATCTCCATTACTTAATCATCAAATGTCAATTACATTTATTTATTACAAGTTTCTAAAATATCTATGTAATCACTAAAACTAATATCGTCCTTCAGACCATTGCTCCTTGCATGCTGAATAAGTTTGATCTTACTCAGACCCTTTATGTGTTGTTATGCAGGATTCTCTTCTAATAATACCCTATTAACCACAAGATGTCCTTCTTCTACATGATGTCTGATGAAGTGATATTTTATGTCGATATGCCTGGATCTGCCATGATCCCTTGGTTCCTTTGTTAAGGAAACCACTCCTTGATTATCGCAGATAATTTGCATGGGCTTCTTTATGTATGGCATAACTCCAAGGTCTCCAATGAAGTTCTTTAAGCATATACCCCCCTTTGACGCTTCGCTCGCAGCTATATACTCTGAGTCACACGTTGAATCAACTATGGTCTCTTGCTTGGAACTCCTCCAAGTCAATGCTCCCCCATTTAGGGTAAACACCTAGCCTGTATGAGAGCAGAAGTTATCTATGTTGGTCTAAAAGTTTGCGTTACTATACCTTGTCACTCTCAATTTATCACAACCACCAAGTTTAAGGACCCAATCCTTAGTCCTTCGTAGATACTTAAGAGTGTTCTTAACTACTGTCCAGTGAGCTATACTCGTGTTCCCTTGATATTGGCTTACCATGCTTAATGAAAAAGCTACATCAGGGGGAGTACATTTCATAGTGTACATGATCGAACCAATGGCAGAAGCATGTGGCACTTGACTCATTTCCGCTATCTCTGCATCAGTACTTGGACTCTAGTTCTTACTCAGTTTGGTATTACTCTGGATAGGTAACTCCCCTTTCTTGGAATTCTCCATGCTAAACCGTTTTATCACCTTGTTCAAGTAAGTACTCTAACTAAGTCCAATAATGTGACATCCCCAAAATCACGGCCAGAAAAGATCGGTTTTGTTTATACTTTATTTCAAAATCAGAGTAACCTTTTAAAAAGAGTTGCGGAATTTGTCCCAAAACAAAATATGATAAAGATTTATCAAAAGCATTTCCATATAAATGTATTTCATTAAAAAGACTTGGGATGTCATGTTCGATATAGTACATAAGTATAAACAATACAACATAGGCCTTACTACATTATTCCGTATTTACAGGCCTAAAATCCATTAATTTCTCATCCCAAGACATCACATCTATGCTCATGCGCTACTACCTGTAATACAAGAAACTGAGTGGGTCAGGCTTGGGAGCCTAGTGAGCACATAGGGTTTTCAACCCATAATTTATAAGTTTATTAACTTTATCAAACCAAACAAACCCGATTACCCGTTCTCATTATCCTCACTTTACGTACCTAAGACATCTAACACAAGGGACCTAATCTGAGGACTATCATCGGGATGTACACTAATGCTAAGGGGATTCCTCAGCAATAAATGTCCTTAAGGCAACCATGTGGGGGATGGAGTACACCTGGTGAGCACACAGTTCAAATTAACACACAGTTAAAATAAACACCTACAGGTTGCGAGCCTACTAGTGTTCCACTGGACTGTCTAGAATAGTCCTTGGTCGTCATCTATACTCCGCTAGATGACTGGATCATCAATAACATCTATAACGAGGCCTCTCATTATTTTATTTTGTCACACAACAACTATTATATCTACCCATGTTTTACCTAACACATTTTGTAGATATAAAATACATATACAGTTTAAATCATTTAAAAATTGTATAAAATTATTCATCTACCATAGATAGCAAGTATACTGATAATATGCACACACAACACGTAATTTATATAATATACTTCATATCTATGTATAAGCTGAAAGTAACTATGCACTCACTTGAAAGGTGGTGACTCAGAACTCGGACAACGCTTCGATACTCTCAAAACAATTTTCCTTCGATAAAACCTAGTACCAATACCACTAGGGTTTAGTCTAACGATAACCGCGACTAATTAATAGTCTAGCTATTATTATTATTATCATTATATAAGCATTAAATAACACTCAATATAACTCATAATAATAGCCCAAATAATTATTTTAAAGACCTAATAACATTACTATAATTATTTGAAAGCTATATTAAAAATTGCGTAAGCGTAGCTCACTTACAACAGATTTTAAAGAAAACCGAGCTTTATTTGGAGCAGCGTTTCGAAACCGAAAGACACTTTTTCTCGTGACTCTAGGAGCCTCGGGGCTTCCTTAGGGTGCTAGGAGACTTATCTAGGGTTTAGGGGAGCTTAGGAGCCCTAGAGAGAGAAAGAAACTAGAGAGAAAATAAGTTTTGTGTGTTTCTCTTTGGCAGCCCTCGCAGCCTATTTATAGGTGCGAGCTCTCGGTCATACGCTGGGCGTACAACAACATTACGCGGGGCGTAGTTCGGATAAGGTTATAGGTGGATCCAGCTGGCTCGCACTCGGTCTCGGACGGATAAGGGCGAGGGTACGCGGGGCGTACTGACTTCGGACGCGGGGCGTAAGCGAGGGCGACGTGTCATCATCCGAAGTTACTCTGTGTTCAGCAAGCGACGGCCCTGATTGAGCCACGTCACCACCTCGCAACAGATTTCGCAAATTCATACTCCGACTTCTAAAAATCATAACTTTCACATACAAGCTCCATTTTCGACGTTCTTTGTATCCACACAAAGGTGGGAACGTACTTTACAACTTTAATTCAGACTCCGTCGGCTAATTTTGACTCTATTTTAAAAGTTATATTATTAACAGGCCGGGACATGATTGGTACCTTAAATTCTCATAACTTCTTCATCCGACGTCCGTTTTCGAGCATATTTTTCTTGTTACGCTACTCTTAACGAGATCTTCGATTCTCGTTCAGGTCGTGTCGGCTAAAAACCGCTCGATCTAACATTCGAATTTCTGGTTGTATACTGCTAATCTGAAACTTCGAAAAATCATAACTTCCTCATAAGAAGTCAGATTTGGGCGTTCTTTTTATGTACACTCTCAGTTTAACGCATTCTATGACTTTCGTTTATATTGCTAAGGCTAAATCTTGATTTATCATAAATTCACTGTTTATGCTTCCCGGTATCGTAGGTTCTGTCGCGAAACTTGAACCGATCATAACTTCTTCGTTATAACTCGGATTTCGGCGTTCTTTATATCCCTAGAATCCTTGTTTCGACTACTACAACTTTATATAAAGATATCAGACTTATCTCATACTTTAATTTTGACACTTATTTTTATTCTTTATTAATTATACATTTATAATTAAATAATAAGCACATAAATACACATAATTCACATAATATTCAAATATTTCATCTTTATTACTTCAAAAAGAGTTACAATAGTTGACCTAGACTATTACATCGTCTAAAATGCTTAGCCCTGAAACCCAGGCATTAAAAATAAGTCTTTCACTCCTATTTCTCAAGATCCTTATCCCCAAATATAAGCAGCTTCTCTAGATCCTTTATAGAGAAACACTTCCCAAGCTAGGACTTAACCTCCTGTAAGGTTGGAACATCGTTTCTTATGAGTAGTATGTCATCAACATACATTACTAGAAAGCTAACTATACTCCCACTAGCTTTGACATATACACAAGACTTATCATCAATCCTAGAGAAACCAAACTCTGTGACTTTCTCGTCGAAGCAAAGATTCCATCTGTGAGAAGCTTGCTTCAATCCATAAATAGATTTCTCAAGCGCGAACACTCTTTAGGGGTATTTAGAATCCAGTAAACCTTCTAGCTAACACATGTAAACTTCTTCAGCCAACTTCTCATTAAGGAAACGCAATGATGCTAACATAACCCAAATAGACTTGATCTTGGCCACTAGTGAGAGGATCTCATCATAGTCAACCCCTAGGTTTTGACTAAATCCCTTCGTAACCAGTTGTACCTTGAATGTGTGCACCTTTCCATCCATGTCGGTCTTCTTCTTGAAGATCCTTTGCACCAAACTGTCTTTCGACCTGGTACATTGTCAACCAGTTCCAAACTTGATAGTCATACATGGATCGGATCTCGTTGTCCATTGTCTCTTTCCATTTTTCAAACTCAGGGCATTCCATGGCTTCCTTGTAGCTAGAAGGCTCATCCAAATTTTACTAGTGTATTATCACTGATAAACGTATCACCGTTTGTAGTAATATGAAAACCATAAAACTCTTGTGTCATTCTAACTCGTGTGGAACGTTTAAGAGGTAATGACTCATCAATGGGTTCAACAAGAATCTCTTCTTTAGGTTGAGCGCTATTGTTAGAGGTTCCTTTACCGCTTGCTTCTTGAATTTCTTCAAGATCAATTGTCATCCCACTGTCCTCTTGGCATATAAGTTCCCTCTCACAGAAAACTCCTCTCCTCTAAGAAGACCACGTTATCACTAGGACTGTAGAAAAGATATCCAAAGGATTTCTGTGGGTAACCGATGAAAATACACCACTCACTTCGAGGTTCAAGCTTGTCATAAGTCTCTCGTCTTACGAAAGCTTCACAACCCCAAACCTTGATATGTGCCAACGAGGGAACCTTCCCTGTCTGCATCTCGTGAGGTGTTTTGGAAACCTTCTTAGGTGGGACTAGATTAAGGATATTGGCGCCAATCTCTAAGGCATACCCCAAGAATAAGATTGGTATCGAAGCTCAACTCATCATGGAACGAACCATGTCCAACAAGGTTCGATTATGCCTTTTAGCCACACCATTAAGTTGTGGTGTCCTAGGAGGCGTTAACTGTGAAACAATTCCACATTCCTTAAGATAGTCATGGAACTCGATACTAAGATACTCACCACCTCTATCAGATATGAGCATCTTTATCTTCCTGCCCAATTGATCCTCCACTTCTTACTTAAACTCTTTGAACTTTTCAAAAGTTTCTAACTTATGCTTGATTAATTAGATATATCCATATCTGCTATAATCATCAGTAAAGTCACATAGAAGCGGTTTGCATCCCTTGTGGTGGATCTGAAGGGCACACACACATCTGTGTGTATGAGATCCAACAATCCCTCATCTCTTTCACAAGTACCAGTGAACGGTTATTTTTTCATCTTCCCAAGCAAACAAGATTCGCACGTGTCATCTGAATTTAGGTCAAATGACTCCAACACTTCATCATTTTGGAGTTGGGCTATGCGCTTCTTGCTGACATGTCTAAGACGACAATGCCATAAGCATGCCTTGTCTATACCATTAGACGAATCAATATGCAACACCTTATTTCCTAAGATATATACAACCATCAAAGTTTCGTATACACCATTACAAGGAAATGCTTCAAAATAAAAATACCATTATAATAAGCATTAATAGAACCACTTTCATTATTAAATGAATATTTAAATCCTTTTCTGTACAAACCATGAAAAGAAATAATATTCCTTATCATTTATGAGTAGCAACAATCATTCAAATCTAACCCTAACCCACTACTAAGCACTAAAGAGTAAACTCCAATCTTGGTAATAGGAGACGACTTCCTATTGCCCATTATCAAGTTCATATTCCCATGCTCCACATCCCTACTTCTTCTTAGCCCCTTCAAATCAGAACAAATGTGAAAACCACATCATATATCAAGGACCCAAGAACCAGCATGTGATGAGTTATTAGATAGAATAGTGTAACTACCTACGAAGTTAGGCTTTATCCTACCATCCTTGATGTCCTGCAAGTATTTCGGACAGCTTCTCTACCAATGCCCCTTATCATGGAAGTAGAAGCACGTTGCTTTTTTAGGATCGGAGGAGGGTGGTGCAAAACCAGTTTTGGCTTTGGATCCACTAAAAGAGGTTCCATCATGATACTTTCCCTTCCAATTCTTCGAGGGAGCTTTTTTTCCTTTGACTTGTCCAATAGCCAAGACAGAAGCATCAGCAGGAGTAGCAGTGGATTCGACACTTTTCCTTTTTAATCCACTTTCACCAGTTCTTAGCAAGCCTTGAAGCTTGATCAATGTGACTTCCTCATTGCTCATATGATAAGTCATATTGAAATGATCATAGCAAGGAGCCAAAGAGTGTAGGACTATGTCAATAGCTAGCTCTTCATCAAATTTCACATTTAACTTTAGGAGGCGATCCACATATCTCTACATATGTTACCGGTGGGTCATGATGGACTCTCAATCCCTCATCTTGGTGGTGATGAACGAGGTGACTATTTCATACCTCTCTTTATGTGCTCTTTGATGGTAATTTTCCATCAAGTCCTTGCACATCTCGTAAGGCTAATAGTCCTTGTAGAACCATTATAGCTCAGGAGTCATGGTGGCTAGCATAGTACAGGAATCCTTAGTAGCATCGTTGTAGTGAGCCCCATACTTAGCTATTTATTCAGGAGTAGCTTTGAACTTATCAATCTCGTTCAACGGTTTGTCGAGGATATATTCTTTGTCCTCGTAGCACAAGGCCATTCGAATTTTTCGGATCCAATCATTGAAGTTGGAACCATCGAACGTGATCCTCGTACAAATGTTCAAGAGCGAGAAGGAGTTGTTAGAGTTATTGTTGGAGGGACCGGAAGCGTTGTTTGAGGTAGACATTTGTAAAAGAAGAAGGACAAAGTTTTTTTTTATTAGATAAGGAATCCTTAATATAACACCCAAAATGAAATATGAAGGCTAGGACCCAACACAATGATTCACAATTTGGAAGAGGGATGTCGTAATCCAATTGTAAATTATTTGAAGGTATGTAAATGACGATTTACCAATTCCATCACGAAAAATGAAATTAAAAGAATTAGGTTTCAAATGAAATGAGAAAATTAATGTCCTATCCTACCCGTTCGGCTAACGACCCTCCACCAATCAAGGAAGTGGTGGGTGAGAATGGACATCCATTCAACCATCATTTTATAGGCAGTTTCCTTATACCCCCCCCCCTATTATAGATCGGCTTTGTGAATGAGGTCTATTAGTGGTAAGACTGACTCATCTTATACATATATACAAATATTAATATTTTAATATTATAACAGTATAAGGGTTGTATTTTAAAATTTTAAAATAATAGGGTTTTGGAATTTAATATTTCAAAATTAAACTTTTAATTAAATTTTAAATTCCAAAACTTAAAGGGTGAAATTTGACACTTTTCAAAATGACTAGATCAAATTTTAAATAATTAATTAGTCACCTAATTTGTCATTATATTAAAGTTTGACCAAATTCATCTATTTTGATAAGGAAATCAAATTACCATTCATCAAATTCAATTTATGGTGATAAAAAAGAATCATGGTACTTATCCTAATCTAAAAAAGATCAAAAATTTGAGAAATCAGCCAACAGACGAGTCAACTCGTCGAGTCAGGGCATGGACTCGTCGAATTCATCCAAATCACCGAGTTCCTCATAGAACCCGTTGACTTCATCAAGCAGATTGTGTATCTGCTTTGTTTCTGGTTTAGACAAATCCATATAGCATCACATATAACAGAAATACATCCTAGGCTCTAATACCACTGATGGGTTTCGAGCGTAATAACATTCATATGTGTTAATGCAACCCTAATTGCTTTGAATCTAAGTTTTTCTCTAGTTATACATTCAAATAGAAGCTCTAAAGCAATAACCCTAATACTAGCATACAATTTTCGAAATCAATATGAAAACTAGGGTTAGAAGGTTACCTTGCTTGCTTTCTCGTAATAACAAGTATTCCACATATGATCTTGACTCTTGAAAGCTTTAGTGCCTCATGTGTTGCACCTCTAATGGAATCAAAAACACTAAAAGAAAAAGGATGAGCGAGAGAAGGACATAAAATCGGCTAAGGTTTCTCCTTGGGAAGAAGTGTCCGATTTTAGGAGTTCTAGTGGCCTTTATATAGTTGTGGGTGCTAGGGTCTTCACGGAAAAACACTAATTCCTTACTTAGGCTCCAAGTAGCCCATGGACATACTTATGGAATGCCTTGGACGATTTCTATAGGGCCTCCCTATAGAAATTCGTCCACCCCATTCCAAGGGAGTCTAGCAGCCCTGTTTGCAACTATCACTGATTTGCAAAACAAGCCCCAGTACTTTTAATCATTTCCTATAATCCCAAAATTAATACCAAATTAATTTCTGATTAAATACTAATTAAATAATATGCTTTTTAATTAATACATTATTCTTATAATATATTAATAAATCGTTAACTAACCTCTATCTCCAAAAGTTATCCTGTCAAGTTGCTATGGTGAAGGCAACTCAAAAGGACCATGCTACTATCCGATCAAGTACATACCAATTATAGTTATTTTCTTAGACACCTAATCTAACAGAAGGTGCATAGAAACAAGAATGTGTCAACAAGATAGGTTATCAACCTCAGGTTGTGTGCTAGTGATAACTAAAAAGTTTATTCTTGATTACTCTTGAAACTATTCAAGACCAATAAGACTCCCACTGAATTCTTGACATATAAGTTTATCTCTCAAGGAACAATCCTTGACAACCAAAAAACAAATATTCAAAAGTTAGTGTGGATTCTCAACATGAAAACACTTCATGTAATTGGTCTTAGTTTATCTATTGTTTTAACCAAAACAACACTATTACCAATTCCAAATGTGATAGAGTAAGAAAACATTTCCATTCCACATTTCATGAGGTGTTATAAACCTACTTAGTTCGAAATAAGTTTTTAGATACGATTTTTAGTTACTAGCGTATGAATCTAAAACTTTATTTTATACAAAGTATGACTCATCTCTCGATTAAACCATTTCAACAATATCTAAATCCTCTTCTTAGTCATATAAATACACTAAGATGTCCTTAAAGGATCAATTGTTACATGGTTACATAATCATTAAGATGATCATAAAACATGATACCAAAGTACTATCTTTTCCTTTTAGATTAGAGGAACCTTTATCTTTCTGCCTAACAAATTCTTCATATTCATTCGGCCACTCTTTGAAACTTTTCAAGGAATCAGAATTACACATAATCTTATAAGCATAATCATATTTACTGGACAATCAGTAAATCATGACGAATAGACTTATCGTCATTTGCGATGGATCTGACTAGTCCACATCAATGTGTACTAGATCCTTTAGTCCTACACTTTGAGTCACATAAACATGTGATCAACGAATTAGTATTAATTTTCCAAAGATCAAGATTCCCATACATCACACAATTCAAATTGTATGATTCCAAGTTTCTATCCGATTGAAACTTGGGTGATAAGAATTCCCTTTTCACTTGGTCAATTATGACATTAACTCAAATGATGTAATAAAGAATCAAATCAACTGTTAACATTGCTAATAACAGAAATATAACCACCAATTTCCATAAATACAATTTTAAGGAAATATTTAAAGTAAACAAGATAAAACGAAAAATTTACTTTATTGATAATCTGCGGAAAAATTTGTCCTTACAATGCAGATATATATATGAAAACTATGTTTCTAGATATTTCCTAAGCAATATATTAATGTATCATAACTCCTAAGCAGCAACTTCAAATTTTGATCATCGAACCATGTGATTGAAATCCATCTCTCACGATCAGAATTAGCTTACTTCTTCTTAAGCTTCCTCCTTTCTTTTAGATACCGAAAAACATCAAAATGTGACTATCACATCAGGTAATAATAATCTATGAATAGGAACTTAATAAAATAGAGTTAGATAGTGGATGTACATGAAGTAGAGTCATACAACTTGACTTTACTATCTCTACGATCTTTCAGGTAGAAAGTACAGCTTCGCATCCAATGTCCCTTCAGTTGGCAATAGAAACATATGGACTCCCTAGGAACAGCACATGGGACTATCAAGTTTTGGAATTTAAATTTCGCCCAATCCACTGATCTCATACTCGTGACCCCATGCTTGGATACCGCATTGCTCTTTGAGAATCTCTCAACCGATCTTTCTCTCGCAACACTTGAAACCTCCAAGTATTCCATCTCCTAATTTGAAACATCGAGGCATCGTTAATGGCTCAGAACATGTTGTCAACAACCGAAAACTCCCCCTACTCATACGGAACTACTTATTTCGATCCTGAGATTGGTTAACGAATCAACTGCTGCCCTCCCAGGGGTATGGATTACAATCTATACCTTCACTTGCAAATCTTAGCTATTGCATCCGCAATCCGGAGACCCGATCGCACTCGAACTCGACATATGTTAACCCCGAAAAGTACAGGCCACAATGAATCTTCCAATTCATTAATCCTTTCTCAGACACATACCACATGCGTTATCTCGCTCTGTACCTAGCCTCGATCACCAATAACCCTGGACTCATGAATCCGCATCGTAGGTCTCTATGTCCAGATCTTTAACCGTTCTCAAACAAATCTCTGATCTCCTTAATAAAATACTCGGTTCTCCCCCACTGAGGTTCGAACCATCACCAATTGGCGCACCAACAACCTATCCCATGGACTGTTTCCACTAGTAACATCGCACCTACTCTTGGAAGGTGCTACGCAACGCTCAATGATCTCCCCGATAGAGATCAAGCACCTCCTAATACCCCGAATCTCAGATGAAATCCTCATAACTTCCTATCATGACTACCTCTAGTCATTCAGAATCTCACACCATTCCATCACCGAACCTCCCAACTATCCAATATCAACCCTGACTCTTAGTCTGGAAATAATGAACTATCATTCTCCTCATCCTTGACTCCTCAACCAATGCTCCATCATGACACTTATGATAAGAGCAGAACCCACATTACCACTCTCGATACTCATCAGAGATAATGCGAGCCGCCGCCCTGATATTCTTCTCTTGATCGATCGACGTTGCAGCTAACACATGCCCTATTATACTCAAGTAGGGTGTATCCTGGTGCTTGACCATCCCAGTCCCCACTGACGGCTTGTTCAAGCTATATCTTTACCTCACGGCAGATATGCTGACATCTACTCTGATTGAAGATCACTATCAGTGCAATCCCACAGGGCTCACCCCCAAACTCAGGAACTAAAATCTCAACACCTCTTACGTCTCCCACAGGAAACGAAATTTGAACCACTCAGGTCATAGAAAGTGACATCTACACTATCGACTGGTCGCTCAGCCCAGACCGTATTCTTCCATAACGCACCATCCCTACTGATCCCTGAGTCTTGCGACTCCAACTGGCATCTCACTAACAATCCCTCTCAAGGGATACTTCACTAAAACTCATTCATCGTGGCCTTCTGGCCCCATACTCTTTCACATCTGTTCTCGGTCGAGACAATCACCGTGGAATAACCGGTAAAACCACAAGCACTAATCGTCACGTGTCACGGTACTCAAACCATGTGGCCACCTCTCAATCTACTATGAATCATGGTACCCATACCATGTTATCTCCTCTTAATCTCATGGTACTTGAACCGTGTCATCACCTCTTGATCTGCTACAAATCATGGTACTCGAACCATGACGCCACCTCTCAAACCGCTACTTATCAGGATACTCGAACCATGACACCACCTCTCGATCTGCTACTTAGATCCTCCGGAATACTCCCTGCATCGGGTATGGTTCCTCTGCTTTTAGTAGTACGGGTCCATACTACTTGCCACATCTACCCATACTCTCTACACGGACCATCCCAGATTCCCTAAGTAGCTGCTCAACCTTCTCAATCCCCAATCCCAACATGAGTGCTCGCTGACCAGCGAAATGCTCTACTCTAACATCACACTTGTCTGGCTATGGTCGCTTCCTAGGCTCTTCCTAGGTTCTCACACTTCTCTGCCATCAGCTGCTGAGAAACCCCTTATGATGCCAGTCATCTACCTCCTGAATAGCATCATATTCACTTGGTATCTAACTCCTATCATCGGGAATTCCACAAAGCATGAAGCAAGCAACATTCGGGTATCAAATAAACACGTAAAACCCACTCTAGGTGATAACTCCACTTACTCTACTCATACTCAAAAGATATCACTGAACTTTACAACTCTACCCCTCGCAGGTATCTAACTACTCTCTAGATAGACCCCACAAATGATCATCTAGGTATCTCTCCTAGATTACTCCTCTACTTAAATCCCTCTCTAAAGGATTCCTGCCAGATACTCTCACTCGGAACATACTCGAAAGCGCATCATAGATAGCAGCAACTTCTAGGCTAAGGCATCACAAATCAGGACACTCTAGTCCTAAATATGAATGCCTAGCCTACTCTAGCATGCATAATAGCTCATAATATCTCATACACAAATGTAAGGGTCTTTTGGGAAATCACCGTTCAGGCGCTGGTTGATTGTACACACTGCTCTTTTCCGCTTTCTCTTGAAATCTTTCACTCGTTTTGGAAAAATCGTTTCTTTTAAAAGCTTTTCTCAACTCCTCAGTTTGAGTCTAGATATGCCCTAAGGTGTATCCGAATCCCTTAAACCAAGGCTCTGATACCAACTTGTAACAACGTGAATTTCAAAAAAAACAATTATTCATTTTTTAAGCACAATAAAACTCATACAGTATTCTCATAATCTCGTGTTTATCAGATGTCATCACAAGAAAACATATCCTAGAATCTCAAAAACGCAATCTTCTACCAGTGTGTACAAATCATGTCGGCATCTTCCCGCGATACTCGGTAGTACTTGAAACACATATCACATAACACGGTAAGCATAAATGCTTAGTAACTTCCCCAACATACCACATACAGCACATAAGCCACCCGAGGCTATAACTCGGTATGACCCTCCGGTCAACGTGTCTCAGCGGAACCCTTCAGTCTTATAGCTCGTTGGACCCTCCGATCCGGTCTAGCTCGTTGGACCCTCCCGACCGGTCTAAATCGTAGGACCCTCCGGTCCGGTCTAATCAAGGACCCTCTAGCCTTATAAGTCGTTGGACCCTCTAGTTCGGTCTATATAATACATAGCATACATTTAACACAATGCACATAATCTTATACACATAACACATAAGACCCTCTGGTCTGCACATAGATACCACTCTAGGTAATGTATAGTGAGAAGACTCACCTCGGTTAGCAGGTAACCGACAAGCACTCGGAATCTTGGACTAGCCTCTGCCTAACACATAAGACAAGCATCTCAATCATTATCCGTCTTATTACTCTTTATACCTTAAGTCCACTTTTCCTCTTTTGACCTTCAGGATGGGTAAAATACCATTTTACCCCTCCTTGGCCCCACCTGCCCCCCTACTGGCCCACTTATGAAGTCAACAGAAGTCAACATTCCATGTTGATCTGACTCGCCGAGTGCACACCTGTGACTCGCCCAGTCCCCTCAAATTCTCCATGATCTTCCTAGGGTTCGCTCAAGTCACTGAGTTGACTCCCAACTCGATGAGTCAACACTGGCCAAGGCTACTGGGTCACACCCGCTACAACTAGTCGAGTCATCCTAGGGACTCGGCGAGTTGGCTTCATTTGATTACTCATTCAACCACTTGAGGTCAGATCTGCAACCCTAACTCATATAATCTAACCTCCTACTACCCCAAAGTCGCGTAAAGGTCCAATCTTGATGTCCATATATGGTGTATTTTGCATTTTAAACCATAAAAACTCCATTAATGGTTCCTAGCTTCAAAGCCCAGTGGTTGCTCCACCATGGCTTCTCACTTTTAGACTCTCTAGACCCTCCAAGGTCCAGATCTATGCTACCAGCTCATAAGAGGGGTGTGACACATTCAAAACCCCACTAATAAGGTAATACAAGCCCTAATCCACAAAAGAAAGATCTACTCAAATAGGGAAGAAAGGGGGTCCGAATTGATACCTCCAACTGATACTCCTTGGATGTAAATCGCGTATCTACAACCTTCTGTGGCCCCTTTGGCTTGAAACTTTCCTCTTCCTTGCAAGACACCCACCAAGAAGCTCCACATGGCTCTCACTCTCTTACCCAAAGCACTCAGGACTTGTTTAGGGTTCTCTCCTTTGAAGGGTAGCCGCAATAAGAGACCTTAAGCGCCTTTAAATAGGTCCCAAACCCTGAAAGTTAGGGTTTCTCTGCCCAGCACCTACTCGACGAGTCCCTCCCCTGACTCGTCAAGTCCACTCATTAAACCATGGGAGAGACACGACTCGACTCGGCGAGTTGGACCCTCAACTTGTCGAGTCTCTCCTTCAAGCTCAATTTTAACATACACAATCATATCCCTAAAAATCCGGATGTTATACTAAATTTAAGTATTCTTTTTCATCTCCAACAAATATTGATATCAAACAATTGTTTATTTCTTGAACGACTCCATTTTTCGGTGCAAGGATTACTGTTTCTTGAAAAAAACATTGGATTATTGGCATTTTCAATACTAGAAGGATAGATACATGCAATTAATGAACCAATAGGATCCGCTTAATCAATAATGAGAATATCATTTGGTATATCAATAATTGCCTCACCATCGTTTAAAACACCAACCTTTCCTTCTCTTATATCTAAAAGCTTGTTTGCAAATGTGGTAGTTTCTTCAATATTCAATGTTTGAAGAATTAAACTCATGTTTTTTGCTAATTTTAAGACCCTGAAATTTGAACAAATATAAGAGGAACTTGTTGAAGCATTGATGAAGTCTTGTTCACTTTCGTTAAGAACAACAGGTAGCATTTGTCTAAAATCACCTACAAAAACAATTGCTTTTCCTCCAAATGGCAATTTTGAGTTGCTTCGAAGATGACAACCCACTATATCCTTCAAAGATCTATCCAAAGCTTCAAAGATCTATCGAAAGATTCAAAGGCATGCTTGTGAATCATGGGTGCCTCATCCCATATAATCAATGAGTTTTTTTAACAATTCGGTAACATCACTTTCGGGTGTTATAGAACAAAATGAATCCTCGTTAAAATTTAAAGGGATTACAAACCGAGAGTGTGATGTCCTCCCTCCTATCAATAATACGGAAGCAATACCACTTGAAGGAACATTTAACACGATTTAACCCTCTAATCTTAAAGCGGCAGATAAAGTTTTCCAAAGAAATGTTTTCGTTGTACCTCCGTAACCGTAAACAAAAAAGATTCCTCCTTTCTTTTGTTTCACATTTGTGATAATATCGTTGAAAACACATTTTTGTTCAACTGTTAATGAACCAAATAGCTGATAAAACTCTGGTAATAGAGTCGTTTTGTCAAAATCTAGCTCGTTAGTAATCAATCGGTTATTTGAAGAAGATACGGATGAACTCATGATCAGGGTAAGGCATTCATTCCATCAAAATCGTTGAGGGTTGAATTGTTCCAGAGTAATAAAATTTCAATCTCATAAAGTTTCAAGTTCTTAACTTGATCCTCAGAAAGCGATAAACCTATAGAGTTTTGCAATTTAATTTTTTAGATATAACTACATAAAACTAAAACTTACTGATAATAATAAGGTTAATAAGATTTTGTTAAATATATAAAAATATCTAATAATTTTTATTGAATAAATATAATATATTATATGGGAATTATTAAGTAAAAGCATAATTTAAACAATAAAAATTTACATGTTACCTGGTGTCTTTAATCTTAGTTGTTGATTGTAGAGAATTCCATCTGATAAGTATTGCCAAATTTTTTCCCAGACAAAGCACGGTCTAGACAAACTATTAGACTTCAGCATAGTTACAAATAGATAACGCAAATAATATCCAGAAATTGAATGAGTTGTTTGCTCAATTGCATCAATATATTCCTTATCATCTTCCAAAATTCCAAGAGCATAACATGCATATATAAAAGTAGCTCACACATGTCCATTAACTGTGCGGATGTCTGCAAAATATTTCGAACCTTTAACTTTATTTAAAAGGATTTTCAAAAATATGCTTCTCCAAGATTAGGAGAGACAGTGTGAATTCGACCGATAAAAAAAATCCTTTTTTCTTGGATTCCACCGACGATCCTTCAACTTCCAAACAAATTTGGTGGGAAATTCAACATAAGAAAGATTTTGTGCTTTCTTATTATGTTCATTACACTCCATCTAAGCTAAGAACATCGAAGAAGAAGCAGACTCTTTATTGAGGACGTCTTCAATATCATCGTCAGCACCATATAGAACATTTTGTTGTCCAGGAAGATGAAAAGGAAACTTGACAACAAAAGGAGTCCTGAAACAAACGTCAAATTCAAATATACGCCATGAAGCTTCATATGCACACAATATATATATATATATATATATATATATATATATATATATATATATATATATATATATATATATATATATATATATATATATATATCATAGTAGTTTTTTATTCATCAACTACATCATCATTATTATCTGTGTTATTGCTTTGTACAACCTCAACAGTAGCCCTCTCAGAACCTTTGTTAATATATTTAAAAATATATTTGATGGAAGCACCTTGATTGCACCACTCAACAATATTGTGAGCTTGGTATCTTTTCAAATGAAGTTTGTAATATGGAACTACACTTCTATTGTCTAACTTAACACCAGACTTTTCAACAAAAGATCCATCATTACGTCTCTTATATATTAGATAACCCTTGTCATCAATCGAAGTATGCTCTTTGCATGTCTTTAGGAAGTTTTTTGAACACTTGCTATCAATCATGCATGGGCATTTAAGATTATCACTACCACAAGGACCATGCATCACGAACTCGTTGACAAGTGAATACAATTCTAGATCGTAGTCTTTGTTTGGAATTTCAAAAAAATAACCCAATCAATATGTTCAACGGTTGGGAGCTTGTAATTAGAGTGCATCAATAGACATATATGGGTAGGCTGTGCTTTTGAAACTCCACCGTATAAACAATTGAAAATTTATTAAATAGAGATGTATTGTAAGATATTGAAAAAAAAAAAGCATATTATCAAAATATATAAAAGCACTTTAAAAATGCATTGATAATATAAGATAAAATTACAAAAATGGTCCTTGTTAGTTTACCATAAGTAACAAAGTCAGCCCTTATTAATTGTTTTTTATACAAATGGCCCCTGTGGTATGCAAAACTTACACAGATAGTCCTTTTTACAAACGCCGTTAGTAACCGTTAGGGACTGAATTAGCAAAAAAAAAATGATACACATGGCCCCCGTGGTTTGCAAAACTTGGACAAATGGTCATTTTGGTCTTTTCAAGTATAAAGGGAATGAATTCGCAACTTTGGGTAAGCAATAGGAGCCATTTTTGTAATTTTGTCTTGAAATAATAAGAATGATAAAAAAAATAATAATGATAAAAAATGAAGGGAGGAGGATTCAAACTTGGACCTCCTTCCCTTTCCTTATTCAGCCAAAGCTCTAACCAAGTTGGTTGGAGCCAAACTTATTATATATTTCTGAAAATTAATTAATATTATCTAAAACCGTAAATAATTAATAATAGAAAATAAAATAAAAACATATTTTAAAAAATTCAATAAAACAAAATGTATTTTTAGCGTATTGTAAAAAAAATTACAAAAAATTCACTTGTTTTTTTATGTATTTTTTTACATAAAATGTTTATTTAATGTAATTATAGAAAATGCGTTTCTTATACTATGTTATTATATTGCTATGATCCTAAAACATATTTTTACATTTTCATATAAAAATACGTTTTTTTTTTCTCACATCGAAAAAAAGTTTTTTACGTATAAAATATGTTTTTTATATATTTAAAAAATACATTTTCGTATAAAATGTTTTTACGTAAAAACATTAAGAACGTAATAACATAACATAAAAATATGTTTTAGGATCAAATCAAAACGACTTATCTTTTTTACGTAAAGCAAACTAAAGACGTTAAAAACGTAAAAATCTGTTTTCATATAATATTTTTTTACATATGTTTGATTGGTCCCTCACCCATATAATGTATTTTTTTTACTTAAAAACGTTAACGTGATAACATATTATATGAAAACACATTTTTACGTTATGTTAACGTTTTTAGTTTGCTTGACGTAAAATATAAGACGTTTTGATTTGATCCTAAAACATATTTTTACGTCATGTTATCACGTTCTTAATGTTTTTACGTAAAAATATTATATACGAAAATATATTTTTTAAATATATAAAAAACATATTTTTCATAAAATAGACACGTAAAAAAATTCTATGTGAAAGTAAAAAAAAAAAAACATTTTTTTATATGAAACGTAAAAATGTGTCTAGGATCATAGCAATGTAATAACATAGTATACGAAAACATATTTTTTTGAATACATTAAAAAAATATATGTAAAACAAATACGTAAAAAAACAAGTAAATTTTTTTGTAAAAAATATTTTTTAATATACTCTAAAAATATATTTTATTTTATTAAAAATTTTTTAAAAATTTATGTTTATTTATATTTTTTAGGATTTATTATTTACAATTTTAGATAATATTAATTAATTTTCGGCAATATATAACATGTTTGGCTCTAGTTTAGTTGGTTACAGCTTTAGCTGAAAAAGTAAGGGGAAGGCCGTCCCAAGTTCGAATCCTCCCCCCTTATCATTTTATGACAAAATTACAAAAATGATCTATGTGGTTTACCCAAAGAGACAAAATTACAAAAATGATCAATGCGGTTTACCCAAAGTTGCGAATCCAATCCCTTTATACTTGAAAAATCTTTTTCTATTATTCTTATCATTTTAAGACAAAATTACAAAAATGGTTCATGTGGTTTACCCAAAGTTGCGAATCTAGTTCCTTTATACTTGAAAATTGAAAAGACGAAAATATCATTGCTAATTCAGTCCCTAACGGCTGAATAGTACCAGCGTTAGTAAAAAGCATCATTTGTGCAATTTTTGCAAACCACAGAGCCATTTGCATCAAAAAAAAAATTAGCAGGGATTGATTTTGTTATTTTTGGCAAACCATAGGGACCATTTTTGTAATTTTGTCTTAATATAAGTTACCTGCTTGAACCAAAATCAATAACGAATTTTTCTTTAAGTCTTTAATCAACGAATATGTCTTCATTTTGAACAACCTAGATTGGATATCGGTTCTATCTTCAGGTTTGAGGTTTGTCTCAATAATAAACCTTTAAATTTTGGGCCACTTTGGATTGCATGTTAAAGTTATGAAATAATCAGGGTATCCAAACCACTTACAAAGTAACATCGTATCTAAATAGTTATGCATCATGTAGCGTGCACTACTGGTAAAAGAAGATGGCAATATCACACATTGTCCGATATTGGAAATATCCGATGTTGGTTTAACTTGCTTAACCCATTTAAGTAAATACATTGAGGTGGGTAAAAATTGTCAACCTATTTAACTTTAATATATACGCTTAATTTATTAATTATTCAAATATTATCATGTATTAATAAAATTATTATTTTAACAATTATAATGTTGTATATTATTATTTATGTTTAAACAAAATGCCATCCTAATTCCTATCCTTTTTATTAACACAGGCAATACCAGTCACTCTCTAAAATCACTTCGAAATTAAACATTTTAAATTTTATTTAAACAATTTATGTGTATTTGTGAATTCGGATAGTGCTTTTGTCGTACTTTGTAATTTTATTTACATTTGGAACTATCTTTAGTGGTGTCATCTTTAGTTAAACAGGGTAACCTCATGACGACCCATTTATCTAAAAGATTTGGTTGGGTTGGAAATATCAACACATTTAGATAGATAGATTGGGTTGGGTTAAGAGCTTCAACCCAACTAATAAATAGGTTTAAACCCGAACTCAACCTAAGTCGATCTATTGTCAGCTCTAATCCTTATTGATTTTTTAGGGTTTCTAGGGTTTATGCATTTTCTACTGAACTATCCCATATATATATATATATATATATATATATATATATATATATATATATATATATATATATATATATATATATATATATATATATATATATATATGAGAGTTCAGAAGAAAATGCATTAACCCTAGAAACCCTATATATGATTAAATGTGAACTCTAAATATAGTGTGAATTTATATCAAATGTGAAGTGTCCAATTAAAACAATATATGGTTTTAGATTTTATAGTATTATCTTAAATATATGATAATGACTTAATCATTTTTTTTTTAAAATTAAACCCTTACAAGGGGAGTTTTAGTCTATTAACATATATTTAGAAAAATCATTACTTATCTCTTAATTTTGTGGGATTTTATTAAATAGTTATAGGTGTACGATGAATACTTAGGTGACGTTTCAGCCACAGAATATTTCTGAAAGAATTTGAATTTATCAAAAAATTGGAATCTATTAGTAACTACTCATTATAATCCAAGTTCATATTTTGTTTAGTTGTAAAAATGGATTTTAAATCTAATTTCATTTTTTTTTTTTTGCTGACATGAAATAGAATTGGAATACTATAAAATGATATAACTATCCTTTTTTTTTTGCTTGATTGTACTTTGTTTTATAATTTATATCTAAAGATATATTATATAATTTATAAAAATAAAAAATGGATGTGGTTGCAATGATGGGGGTGTCGATACTGATGAGTGATGGAGGTGGTGGTGGGGGTGAGTGGTGGTAGTAGTGGTGGTGGGTAAAATGTTAAATTTCAAAAAATTGTTGAGAATAAGAATGAGTAAGAACACATTAGAAAGAAAAAAATAAGGTAAAAAAGCAAATCTATTTCTTGCAACATCGTTGTAAGATATATGTGGAGTCTACTATTATTTTTCCAAATGACCCTTTAGTGTGTGTATATATATATATATATATATATATATATATATATATATATATATATATATATATATATATATATAATGTTTGTACTATCTATTGTGTGGATGTAGGATTTATTCTAAAACAATCATTTTAGTTATTTTAATAAAGTAATTAATGCATATTAAATTCTGAATATTTAATTAATACTCATTATATCACTAACATGTAATATGCATTAATTACTTTATTTATTTATTTTTTATTTTTATTTTTTTATTTTATTTTATTTTATTTTTTGAACCGGTAAATATAAGTATCTAATTTACACCTAAACTAACACCTAATTCAATCTATGTCCACGATGAGACTTGAACCCTCGACCTCAAGGAGTGAGGGCACCACCTGATACCGCTGGGCTAGAAGCCCTTTGGTATTAATTACTTTATTAAAATAACTAAAACGATTGATCCACGACCAATCCGACATGCACACAATAGATAGTTAGAACACAATAACTTAAGCATATATATATATATATATATATATATATATATATATATATATATATAGTGAGAGAGAGAGAGAGAGAGAGAGAGGAGGAGGAGGAAGAGGAGGAGGAGGAGGAGGAGGAGGAAACTCCAACACATAGAAAGACATAAGCGAGCGTGTCACACATGACGTGGGATAGACTAACAATCACCACCAAAACACGAAGGTATAGATGGAAGAAAATTAACAATCAAACATAACTTCCATCCCACAATGCACAACAATAATGTTTAATATTTAACTCGTTACATTAAGAAATGTTAAAGAAAATCTTAAAAGATAAAGAGTAAAGTAGAATAGCATGGAAAGCAAAATCATACACCAGGAAGCATTCATATTTCACCGTCCCATAGCTCCTCGACTGTCTTGTAGTAACCATGAGTCTCATCCACAAAATAAGTACCTCTCAGAAGCCTAGCCTGCAAAAACAACAACACAAGTTCATAAGACCCCATTTGTTATGCAATACATACTGCTTTTGGCACGCATCCATACCTGCTCGATATCAGAAGAGATCTTCATGAACAAATCATCAGGAATTGACCAGTCAAAAACGTCAAAATTTTCTCTGATCCGTGATTCACTTGTACTTTTGGGAAGTATGCTATGACCCATCTGTAGACCCCAACGTAGAGCAACCTGAGCAGGTGTCTTGTGTAATTTTTCTGCTACTGAAATAAGAATCGGTTGCTTGAGTAAATCACTTTTAATATACGAGGTCCCCGGAGAACCAAGTGGCGAATATCCCTACAAAATTTATAGGAAACATATCGTACGCCTATTTATTAAAATATATATATTTTTTTGGTTATTTTTGAAAATCGATGTTTTTGTTTATTATAGTAGTGTGTTAACTTACAGATAAGTGAACGCCTTTGGATTTGCAAAAGTCTCTTAGTTTTGTTTGCTTCCATGAAGGATGACATTCCACCTGGTTGACAGCAGGTGGAACACGTGCAACATCCAACAAATCACCCAATTTCTTGGTGGAAAAATTGCTAACACCAATTGCTTTTGCCTTACCAGAGTCATAAAGTTTCTCCATTGCTTTCCATGTGTTTGGAATATCTACTGGAGCAAGATTCTCAGGTTTAGGCTCAACAGATCCCTTCTTCATCCTAACAGGCCAATGTATCTTCAAGATAAATAAAAAAAATCATTGGTCGAATCAATCATATATATAAAAAGATATACAAATTTTTTATTTAATGCATAATTACAAGGTATAAGTCGATATAGTCAAGCTGCAAATCATTTAGAGTTCTGTCTAATGCAACCGGTACATCTTCTGGTGCATGATCAGAACACCTGCAAATCATTATAGATTGTTAATTGAAACTTGGAAGGATCAGTGTGTGTGTGTGTGTGTGTATGGAAGCATGTTATGATATGAGAAGAATCTAGATTCCATGGAATGTGGAAAACCATAGCTTAGAGGTGATCCACAAATCTTCTCGTTTTACTACATCATCTTGAAAGAGCTTTTTCAAAACTAAACCAATCTGAAATAAATAAATTTACATGAAACCAATCTGCAAGAAATAAATTTAACAATCTACACATTGACATTTTATAGAATTAGCAACTAGATAACAAGAAAATTCAATAAACAAAAGTTAGTAGTTGTGTACCTCCTTTTCGTTGCGATAAATTTGAGCACAATCAATGTGACGATACCCCATCTACATGCATATGAAACATTATTTATAAGAAATAGAAACTAAAAGTTAAAACAAAAAATGTTGATTCTTTAGGACTTTAATGGTACAATGCAGTATAGGTTAGAGTTCAATGTAGTAATATTAGTTGAATATATCATATTAGTACATATTAGATGAATTGAAGAAGAAATAGTATTGGGGGATCCTAAATTATTAATAGAAACTAAAGAAAGCATAAAATTCTTACATGTCATGGATGACATACATGATTAAGTTTGTAAGAGAATTACAAATCCTTTCATAAGAATGACTTCATAAAACATGTCATGGATGACATGCATGATTAAGTTTGAATCTGAATATCTGAAGTCGAAACCGTTACTGACCCTGTTTAACTTTATTAAATTGTGCTAAATGTATTTGTTGTAATGATGTAAGGGGGCGACAGACACATGTTAGAACACAAAAAGTGAATAGAACATATGATCATTACTGAAAGTGATTTTTTCATTACATGATACGAATCGACAGAGAGTAAGAACAACTATGAAGGAGGGAGGGTAACCTTAATAGCAGCAGCAACAGCATCACCAACAACACCAGGATCCGATTGCCATGTGCCAAGACCTACAGAAGGAATCTTGGTTTTGTTAAACAACTCAAAGAATCGAATGGCATTCGACATTGTCTTGCAATTGAACAAATATTGAGAATAAGGTTGTATTTGGAGTGGGAAGAAGAGAAGACTATAGACTAACAACACTCTTAATTTTAGGCTCTCTTATGTGTCTGAAGCGGAGACTTAGCCAATGCTTCAATATCTATGGCCGGATGCCATTTTTTTAAACTCCAATATTTCCTTATTTCCATTTAGATGTTTGGATTTTTAACTTTAGACCCATCATTTTGGTCCCATTCTTTAAAGAAATCAAGTTTTAAACGTTTTACTTTTCTAAAACAAACAACATATTTTTATGAAAATAAAGAAGCCAGTAGACAACTGGAAAAAGTTATCCAAGGGAAAGAAAGGGGGCAATTTTACGCTAAAATGAAAACACCAAAAATTCTAACTCTTTGAGATTAAAACCCAAGCCCAATTTCAAACACATTGTAGAGAATTGCGGTCGACGTATTGAAGGCCTTTTGCCTTTTTCTCCATTGCATAAATCTTGTCCTTGAAAAAGAAATCAAGATAAAACCTAAAAAACAAATTGTTTTCAAACATGGAAACCTGCAAATGTCGATGTTCTATTGATCTATTTCACATGTCAATTTTGTATCATTCAACTTTATCTATCTTAAAGGCCACATATAGGAATTGGATAGGGAAACCTCATGGGTCTTGAGGAAACAAATACGGATTCTCTCTTCAGGTTCGTCAAGTAAACACATATACTAAGGTTGTGGGCAGTGGTCACCACGACAAAAGTGGTGCCACCTCTGCGCCTCGTCATCTTCACAACCAACCCACTAGACTTACGAAATGGTCACTACTCCACAATTATTATTATTTTTTATTTTTTATGATTAAATTAGATAAAAACATAATTTAAAACATAATAAAATATTCTATATTAATTAAAACCACATTACATAATTTAAAACATAGAAAATTAAACCTAAATTAGTAAAAAACATAATAACACATAAAAATGAAAACTAAAATACTAAAAAACATAAAAATGACTTAGAAAATTAAACCTAAATTACTAAAAAGCATAGAATAGAATCTAGTTGCGATATTGGTCGAGAACTTCTTGTTGAATTTTCAAAAACACCCTTAAATTTTCCGGATCGAGATTCGGTTGCGGCACCGTGTTTATAATTTGAAGATTGGTGGGTGCCAATTGTCGCCGACGTTGTTCCTCCGCTCAGTCAAATTTTTTTTTGTAAAACATTTTGGAGTTTTTTTTTTATTTTCTCCGCTAGTATGTCCTTATTGGTTGATTTTCCGCTAGAAGACGCCCCCTTTTTCGCTTTGTCCCTTCCCGGTGGTCGACAAAGTTGGACGTCCGGTGGACCCTACCGGTGGCGTCAAACTCATCATTGAGTTCGAGGTTCACACCAATGTCCGACTCAGATGTTCTCGGCCTTTTGTTGGAACCGGTGGTAGATCCTGAATGTGTTGTTTCCGGATAAAAAACCCATTATGAACCATTGCGACAAACTTCTCATGTTTTTTGGTTGACAAACGGCTTACCATTGTTGGTAATTTTGTATTGGTACAATGCGGTTGATAAAATATTGAAATCGTTGCTACCACTTTGATGCATATTTTTAAGATTGTCAAATACGACGTTAAATTTGGTGCAAGCCGCTCGAAGGTCACACAATTTTGCATTGACCGAGTTGTATGTTCGGCTCGTTTGCCTTCCTAATATCACGTTGAAATGGTATAAAACACGATTCCAAAAGCTTTGACCCAATTACGCGTTAACGACTTCCCCGTCTTGTGATATTAAAAACCAAGCTTTAGCAATGTTGCCTCCTCCTCCTCGGTCCATTGTGTATTTTTCTTTTTTGTTGAATCTTTTGATTTTTTTTGTTGCCTTCTATAACTTTGTTGTGTTTCTTGAACCCGTTCGTCGTCGTCATCGTTGTCGAGGTTTACGCGTTGAGATTGAGATAATGGAACTTGACATAGTTGTGAAGTTTGTCAACGTTGGGAAGTTTGGAGTTGAAATTGCGGAGAAGGTTGTTGTTGAAAGGCTTGAAATCCGGGTTGAACGAATTGTGGTGGTTGTTGTTGTTGGTAGTAGTGTGGGTGGTATGAAAGATTGGTGAATAGAGGTTTTTTTTGAACGGAAGATGATAACAATTGCATGTTGTTATGATAAAAATGTGTGTCTGAAATGATAAAAATGGTTGATATATATAGAGAGAAAGTGGGTATTGTAATTAATTAATTAATTAATTAATTAATTAATTTTTACAAATGATAACAATTAAACGGTCAAGAAAGGAAAAACCAATCATCTCATGCGTCTTCTCTCGTCTCCAGCTCCACATCACGCCCAACCCACCGGAGTTTGGGGTGGTGTTCATGCGTGAAGGGGGCTGACACGTCATCCCCCACGCGTCTTTACCCCTACCACTTTGGGTAGCCTAATACATATAGATCATCTCTTTGGGTTCTAGATCATTTTAAGCCTACTTTAGAAGAAGAAATTCAGGTGAATTCAACTTGTTATGTACTTATGTTTAGGGTCGATTGGTTTTGGTATTAAATTAGTTTAATTGATTGATGAAAGGAAAGAAAATTGAATTTATTTGCTTCAAAAACCAAGAGTAGATTGCAGTAATGGTCCTTGTGTTTTGGTCAAATTCACAATGTCAGTCCAACTTTCAAAAAGTTGATAATATGTCATTGATCTATGTAAAAGACAATTTTTCACAAATAGTCCTTATGGTTTTCATTTTTTTTCTCTAAAATAGTTTCTATAAAATCTTTTTTGGATGAATGGCCTTCTAGAACAAACCTTACACACCAATGGTCCATCTAATGGATGTCTGTTAGATGGATTCGTTAAGTTGAAATAGTTTTGGATTAGGACAATTTCTATCATTTTGTGAAACTACGTCTAAGGACCATTCGTGAAACTTCGTCACAGAAACATTTGTTAAAATTTAAAGAAGTCTATTAACTATTGTGTTAATTATTATACATCAAATAAAATTTTAAAAAACTAAAACTTAAAAAATGTAATATGTATATAAATTAGATTATAACTTGCGTTAAAAACGGGGGAATGCATAAAAAAAACATGCAATCATCTAATGATTAAAGAAAAAATTATGGCTATTCGTATTATTGAAATATGTAGAAGATACACTGAAATTAATGAATATCTATAATCGTTGAGTGACCTCTTTGTAGACAACATTTTTTTTTCGCATCACATATGAGTACCTTCAAACCATTTTTACTTGTGACACAGGAAACAGCTACATATAACCGACCATGAGTGAAAACGGGTCTACGCAAATATAATCCAACATCTGATAATGATTGTCCTTGACTTTTGTTAATGGTCATAGCAAACAAACAACTATGGGGAATTGCCTCCGCTGAAAATGGAATGAAATTTTTTTTATCAGACGGGGTTCACTTCATACGAAGTATATAAGTAGTCTCATTGAAAAATCTGCTAAATATGATTCGGGCTTCAATGATGTGTCCTTTTGATCTATAATCTAGTACTATTGCATAGTCCTTTGTTTTGATCGATATTACAAAGTAACATGACCGGGACACCTTTTTTTAGTATAAGCTTATGGTTGGGAATTCCAGAAGCCTAAAAACCATTCAACACATCTGGAGAGTATATTGATTCCTTAAAAGAATCTTGTGTCTTAGTCTCACATAAGAAATAGGAACTCAGATACGGATTTCCTTCATCTTTAATCAATTCTAACATGTACTCATTGATAACATCGACTTCTTCATTTGTAGGGACCAAAATAGCTTTATCTTGAAAATACGGTGGATCATCAAAATGGTCTGAAAGGATAAATAAATGGTGGATACAACTGAATAAATATGGTCACCCGTAGAAGGAACGATAACTTCTTCTTGAAATTCAACTTCAACTTCACAATCATTAGGGCCACCAATAGTACCTTCACCAATTTTAAGAATCCATTCAACAAATGATTTTGTCTCTTCGAAATCATTATATGGATAGCTAACTTGAAGCCTCGTGTTTACATTCAAACATAAAACTATACATTCACGCCATAATCTTGATGAATGCAATGATGCATGGACAATATTTTAATGATTTCCTCTTTGTATTATTGGAAGAATCTGTCGAAAGTTACCTCCAAATACAATGGTCTTGCCTCCAAATGGTTTATTCTTGTCCGGTGAAAGAATAACGTCTTTACGTGTCCTATTAATTGCTTCGAAATAATGACGATGCATCATTGGGGCTTCATCCCATATGACAAGTCCAGCTTTATTCAACAGTTTAGATACATCGTTACTTGGTGTAATAGAATAAAACGAATCCTCATTCAAGTTGATTGGTATATGAAATCTTGAATGTGCTCTCCTACCACCAGAGAGCAAGAGTGATACAATTCCGCTTAAAGCAACGTTGATAACAATTTCACATTTAGATCTAATAGCAGCAGACAGTGTCTTCCAAACAAATGTTTTTCTTGTTCCTCCATAACCATATAGGAAAAAGACACCAACTTTTTTGTTGTTAACAACATTCCTAAATGTATCATAAACCTTTTTTTGCTCGACATTTAATTTGGAATTCAGTTGTTGATGTTCGACTTCAAGATCGGATGGATCATAATTAAGCTCATCTTGAATTAACATATTTCAAGAATCTTGAATATATTTGTGATCAGGTAATGACATATTGGGTATTTGCTTCAAGAAATCAGCATAACAGGTACATTTTCAAATAATCTAACCCATTTACACGTTATTAATTCTAGCAAGTGATTATTTTATCCAATAGAAAAGCCTTTCTTTGATCCAATAATCACTTGATGTGTGTATGGGTCTTTGGGTGTTATTTGATCCAATAATCAATTGATGTGTGTATGGGTCTTTGCTTCAAGAAATCGGCATAACATGTACATTGTCCTTGACTTTTGATAACAATCAGGTACATTTTCCCTATTGGGCCGAAAGCTTTTCTTTGGGCCCTATTGGACCGAAAAGTCTTTCTTTGGGCCTTATTGGGCCGAAAACTTCTAATGGGCCTTCCATTGGGCCGAAAACCCTTCTATTGGATCAAATAACACCCAAAGACCCATACACACACAAAAAACCGCAAACACATTAGGAAATTAGGGTGTTTTCGGCCACCCTTAAAACCGAAAACCCTTGAGAGGCCTTAAGGCCGCAAAACCCCTTAGTTTTGATTAAGGATTTAATAAAACAAAAAAAATGAGAAAAGGAAATGAGAAAACAATTGTTACCTCACTTTTACCCCTCAAATAACAAGGCAATTAACCTCCATACTTCCAAGCAAGTATCATCTCAAGCTTCTAATCAACAAAGTCAACCCCCCCCCCCTCGTTCTCTCTTATTCTCGGCCAAACCCCACTCCACACACACAACACCCATTTGAAATTCATCCCACTCCAAACTCTCTCAAATCCTCTCATTTTTCCCTCAAAATTTTCGAGACCATCTTCAACGAAGGAGTTCACTTCAAGGGAAAATCTTAGCCATTTGGTAAGAACATCATGTAGCCTTGTAATTCTAAACATTTTTATGATACCAAATTCTTGTTTACACACTTTTGGTGTGTGTTAATTGTTTAAAAACACGTGAAATTTCAAGAATACCTTCAAGAGGTGCAAGACTAGGTTCGAAATCTCTTCAATTTCCTCTCTTCTACCACACAAATGCTTCAAGGTGAGCTTCATACCCCACTATTTTCATGTTTTTCATACTTTTTTTTTGGGGGGGGGGGGGGGGGGGGAAGGGGGGGGGAATACAAGTCAAGTCTCGTTTAACTATTGGATAATTGCATGGACCTATGTGTAATGTATTTGACATTTGGGTAATTTCATGAACATGGATTTTATCTTATGAATCTTCATAAAAACCATGATAAATGTGTTTGTTAACATATATGTTGCATGAAAACTTGTGGATGTGGGTTGCACACTAAAAACTGACGAAAAAATGAGTGTTGTGCTCAAACACGCTTAACTTTTGGACATATACATTTTTAACACATATACTTACACAAATATTTGCATATAATAAATTTCATGGTCATATTTGTATTTTGTGGAAATCATGACTTGCTAGGGTCACAACAAATTAGAATATTTTGTGTTACAAAACTTGATATTTTGCTAATATTAATTTTATTGGAAAACTAATCTTAACTAAGTTGTCACTATTTTTTTGGATGGCTTAAAAACTTGAGAAATTATGCTATATGATATGTTCACTGATGATTATTTATAACAAGTATTATAAATAATTTAACCAAAATACTATACAAAATAGAATTCATGACAGAAAGTTTCGCGTGTCAAAACTTGTTTATCATAAAGTTGTGAAAGCATGAGTAATAAGTTGTATGTCATAAAGCTGTAAAATGCATGTCATAAAACTTCAGTCGTAAATTTACACTTGTAATGTTGATTTCATTATTCAATAATGCGAGTCAAAGTTCGCGTAAATTTGTTAAGGCTCTTGTGAGACTTTCCTTCAATGTATCTACGTAGCGTACACCGTAAGTGTTGTAGTTGTAATCAGAGCCTCCTGGAGGGAGAGTGAGGTAATTGTGTGGAGATCTATACGGGATGGATACCCCCACATCTGAGTTATTCGCTATATCTAGACAGGGTCGGTCTAGGGTGACAAATATCTTACCGAAACCGAAGCCTAAAGAACATCATGAAAGGCATATCATTCACATCAAGCATGGTTGTAACGACTCACATAGGGATTAACAACGTTATTTTGGATTTACAAAAAGTATACACTTCACTGGTTTTATAAAATACAAAACTACGCTTCATTCTTCAGTGCACTATTACCACCACTCCAGTCTTAGGGTTTAAGACTACAATTTTTCATACAATTCAAAATATTGGGTTTTCTGGGGACCTGCACTTTACCACTACAAACAAAAGGAAAACAAAGGACATGCATGCAATTACTCACAGTTGTAGAATAAGACTTACAAACCATCTTTCACAATAAAATATCAGATTTTATGGAGCCTTACAAACTATTAAAAACAAAGATGTTAGAAACCTCTTCTTCCAAAAATGCTTATGAACTCACCAACATTTAATGTTTATGATTTTCAAATGACTTGTAATCTGAGGGAACCAGTAACAAGGTATCTAGGAACCGGATTCACGACTTTTTGAATTCACACACTTTATGTCATTTTTGTGTAATCTGATGAACAAATACAATTTGTAAACAATTTGTGATGGTATATTTTAATGTATGCTGTTTGGTTGATAAGTTTCATTCATATTCAATTGTTGTGATACTATATAATGACGTCATCTTCCCCCGGACATTTCCACCGTCCTTGTTCGGGGGTATGACAGATTGGTATTAGAGCATTTTTTTATAGTGAACTAGTATATCTAACCATACAATATATACAACTATAAATGCAATGGGACTAAAACAATCTGACTAAAAGTATACTTTAAAAATATAACTATTTTATAAAAGTGTACAAACATACATGTATATTAGAAAAAAATAAGAATAGTTGGACATCGCGACTAAACTTAGACAATTATGTAATCACATTTAGGATCAATATAGTCTGATCAACTATATTTATTCGAGATATGACCAACATGTGTCTAGGAGTGGTCAAGGTGGATAACAAATCTAAAACTTTTGAGCTGTAAATCAAAACGAGGGTCTAAGAACAAAACTAAAAGACATCAAATACTATAGGGGTATTTAACATTCTATCTATTTTCTTGTGCTTATATATTCTCGTGCAGACACTATGGCGGGCTTCCATCACCCAGGAGACCCATACTTCCCCAATCACGGAAACGGGGGATGGATTGAGGAGGATCCGGAAGAGATCGAGGAGGAAGAGATCGAAGAAGAGGACACAGACGAAGAGGAAGAAGAGGAGGATGATTCGGACGTCGATTCCAAAGTCATCAACCCTTTCTACATGGTGAGAGTACCAGCACATCGTTTGGGCCCTAATGGCCCAATTCCCCCTTAGGCCTACGACCTGGAACGATAGAGTTGACACTAGGGACAATATCTGCCGTTTGGGATGAAGCGAGGGTTTTACGATCTTCGCCATGGAGGGCCCGTGGACCAAGCCCTTCTTGTCATGATTAGGAGGATTACCGACATCAGTGATTAGGTGCAGATGACAGCTCATTGATTCATGGAGATGAGGGCTGCTCTGGAGGTCACTACTGCACACACTCGAGAGCTCTAGAGAGACCACTATCTGAGGGAGCAGCTCATAGAGGATCTTACCACTGCCCGAGTAGAGGTAAGGGAGTACCTGGAGCGACATGATGCTTTAGAGGAGAGGGTGCAGATTGCCAAGCACCGACTAGCCAAGCTATAGGGTGCTTCTACCTCATCACGGGCACCACCAGGGATCACTCATCGTGAGTAGGACTTATCCTACTCACCGCCTGCTGTAGATTTGGTTATGGGTATGCGTTGGTGCTACCCCATTTATTTTCTCTATGTATGTAGGATCAACCCTATGTTTAAGTGATTACACTACTCGTAGGGTCGTTACACTGTCAGATTTGATCCATTAATGTACTGTAAACCTTTTTAAAAAGGTCAATTTTCATGCATTATGTACTAAGCGTTATCATTAATGAAACGATTATGTGTTTTAATAGTGATGTTGTTAACTGCTATGTTCTCTCTTTTCATTTTTATTTGATATAATATAGTTTCAATTATAAGTACAATCGAACCACCGTAACAGTTAAAAAAAGGTTTCCATAAACTTATCGTCATTCCCAACTTATAGCAGGAAATGCCCCGAAGGTACAATTGCAAAAAATAACACAACTGCAACACCACCATCACCGCCTCCACCAGAAATGGATTCGGATGCATTCTAGGCAATAGTCTCAGCTGCAGTTACTGCAACACTGGCAGATATCAAGAATAATGGCAAAAACAGCGGAGGGAATGGAAATGGAACGGGGAGTTCCAATCACAGAGATAATCCAGGACATTAGAGAACATGCACATATAAGGATTTCACCAACGGAAAGCCAAGACCATTTAACGGGAGTGGAGGTGTGATAGCCCTCACCCAATGGTTTGAAAAGATCGAATTTGTCATTGAAATTCATGACTGTCCTGAAGAAAGAATAGTAAAGTTCACAGCTTGTACATTTTCCGACAGGACCCTCTCATGGTGGAACGGCCATGTCAAGGCTCTAACTCTATCAGTAGCAAACTCCATAGCGTTGGGATACTCAAAAACATGATATTGGATGAGTACTGCCCCAGGGGAGAAATGTAGAAGCTTGAGCAAGAGCTATGGAATCTCACTGTAAAGGATTCTAACATTGAAGCTTACATTTCCAGCTTCAACAATGTGGCGCTCTTGTGCCCGAGAATGATCACCTCTGAAAATAAGAATGTCAAATGATTCATTTAGGGGTTAACTCCCCCGATACAGGGGAACGTGATTGCTACAACCCCAGCAACATTCGACATTATCAAGCGCCTAGCGTAAAAGCTTTACGACCATGGAGAACAAAAGGGTGTGAAGAATTTTGTCACTGAATTAAAGAAGGGGGATGATAACAAGAAACTTTGGGGAAAGAAGAGGAAGGGGCAACAAACTCAATAGTGTGGGAAGAAGCAACAAATCGTATCAGTTCACGCTGCTACCACTCCTGCTACATCAACAACAGCTGCACCAGCACCAGCAAAGCCATATGCATGATCTCTCTCAAAATTTGATAAATGTAATTTCCACCATAATGACACATGCCGAGATATGCAGTGCACCCACTATAACCGAATAGGGCACACCCCCTGGTATTGCAGAGCACCGCCAAAACAAAACAACCAACCCAAGAACGCGGGGGCAAGTCAATAGTGTTACGATGGGTGCGAAGAGACTGACCATTTCAAAAGAAACTGTCCCAAGGCCAACAATCAGAATGCAGGAGGAACAAGTGGAGTCCTCATGATAGGACATGAGGAGGTTGTAAGGGATCCAGTGGTAGTCAATGGTACCCTTAACAATATCTATGCACGCATCTTATTTGATAGTGGGGTGAAACGAAGTTTCGTGAGTCATAAATTTAAACACTTACTCAATTAAAGTCCCCAAAAGTTAAACGAAACCGTCACGGTAGAAATGGCTAATGGGAAAACTGAAACCACTAATGGCATATTTCTAGGGTGTAGGCTAACTTTAAATAATCACTCATTCTAAATCAACTTGATGTCGGTTACTATTAGAAGCTTTGATGTGATCATCGATATGGATTGGTTAAGCCCCCAGCATGCTGATATTATATGCTACAAGAAAGTCGTTTGCCTTCACCTACCCCACGATGAAACCCTAATAATTCATGGCGATAAACCCAACACGAGCCTCCGTCTCATCTCGTGCATCAAGGCACAAAAGTGCTTGCACAAAAAGAACCAAGCTTCCTATCACACATGGTGGATAAAAAGAACGAAGAGAAGAGCATCAAGGACATCCCATAGGTGTGTGATTTTCCAGACATATTTCCTGAAGACCTCCCGGGAATACCCCCTGAACGGCATGTCGAATTTCAGATTGACCTGGTACCCGGAGCCACGCCAATTGCCAAATGACCGTATAGATTATCCCCTGCATAAATGCAAGAGCTCTCCAGTTAATTGAGCGAGTTACTAGACAAAGTGTTCATAACACCGACTTTCTCTCCTTGGGGAGCTCTTGTTTTGTGTGCCGAAAAGAAAGATGGTTCTTTCTGCATGTATATCAATTACCGTGAACTCAACAAGGTCACCGTAAAAAATCGATACCTTCTTCCTCGGATCGATGATCTATTTGACCAGTTACAAGGAGCAAGTTACTTCTCGAAGATAGATATGAGTTCTGGATACCATCAACTGCGAGTCCGAGAATATGTCCCCAAAACCGCCTTCAGAACTCGCTCCAGGCATTATGAATTTGTGGTAATGCTTTTCGGTCTAACGAATACGCCTGCAGCATTTATGGACGTGATGAACCGAGTCTACTGACCTTTCCTTCAGAACTTCGTGATACTCTTTATTGACGACATACTGGTTTATTCATGAAGTAAAGAAGAACACAACCAACATTTGCAGCAGGTTTTGGAAACATTAGAGCAGAGAATCTATACGTGAAATTCTCCAAGTGCGAGTTCTGGATCCGTATAGTGGACTTTCTGGGACACGTGGTCAGTGAAGAGGGAATATATATGTGGACCTATCCAAGATTAAAGGGTTCGAGGGTTGGGCAACCCCGAGAACCCCAACGGAGATCAGGTAATTCTTAGGCCTCACTGGCTATTACACGGGGTTCATTCAAAATTTCTTCAAGATCGCAAAGCTACTCACCGCTCTAACCCTGAAGGGTGTACCCTTCACCTCAGAAATGAAATAGGAGGTTGCCTTTCAAACCCTGAAACAAGCCCTCTGCAATGCTCCGGTGTTGTCTCTTCCAGAGGGAACAAAAGATTTCACAGTTTATTGCTACGCATCCAATCAGGGGTTAGACTGTGTACTTATGCAATGTAGAAAAGTTATAGCATATGCATCAAGGCAGCTAAAAACTCATGAAATGAATTATACCACTCACGATCTTGATTTGGGAGCGGTGGTCTTCGCTCTAAATATTTGGAGGCCATTTTCACAGACCACAAAAGCCTCCAACATATCCTGAACCAAAAAGAACTAAACATGAGACAGTGGCGATGGGTTGAGCTAGAGAGCCTCCACTGCCTTAGAACGCCCTTACACTCCATAGAACTTGTGTGAGACCATTTTTAGCTTGGATAAGTGCATTATGACTCTTTTAGTGCTCATTCCAAGAAGAAGAGGTGGTTATACAAGCTTCGAACGAGTTTGTGCTTCAAGATCCGGCATCATAGTCATCTTGCAAAGCTACTGGAGGTAAAAAGCTTGGATCATTCATCTTAAATATCTAGATTTAGCTAGGGTTTTCTACCTTGTCCCTTTTTGGTTGATATTGGACCTCCATTGTGAGTTAAGCAACTCCAGGAGATGGGAAAGATAGATATGAGGTCCCTTGGTCCTTTAGTGTCATAAAAATGGGAGCTTGATGGGAGATTTGGCCTCATGAATGGGTTAACGACCTTGGAAAGGTCTTAATGGAGAGGTTGGGTGTGTATGAGACATGCAAACGCATAAAGTTGCCAACTTTATGCCTTAGGACATCTTTTCAGACTTAGATCTGGCTTTTGGAAGTGAAGGAAATGATTAATAAGCACTTAATAGAGAAAGTGCTCAAACTGGTTGTACGTTGGGCGTAACCCAGTGTATGCCGCACGTAGTCTCAAGTCCCAATACGCTGCGCGTACCAGGATGGTATACCAAGTGTACGCAATACAGATGGGCCGAATCTATTTTGCGCCTTCGAGCTATTTGGGTCTTATTAGATTATTAAGCATGGTGTATTCTACTAATTATGGACTACTTTATCTGTTATGGGACATTGATATATTAGTTGGGTCTAATTGGCCCAAAAGGCCCATTAGTAATTGTGGATGCAGATTTTGGGCCCAATAGCAAGGGAAGGATAATTGGGCCACATGGATGGGTTTGGAGTTTGGGTTTTTCCTTCTCTATACTAAGGTCCTAACATTGGTCATTATTATTATTCAGCTTGGGAGATTTCAGTCTGTTAAGAGAGCAGCTTTTGTATTCAGCGGACGGAGGTGAGTCTTCTCACCATACCCATGGGTCTAAGGCACCAAGGCCAACCCATTATGTGTTTGTGTTATATTTGTTAGCTATTTTGTGATTTTATATGATATGATATTGTGTTTTTTGCTTGAAGACCCAGAGGGGAGCCCGTGGCATTGGATGGAAGACCATCTGGGGTAGCCCATGGCAGTCCTATGTAAAGACCATATGGGTTAGACAATGGCATTAGATGTAAGACCATGTAGGGTAGCCCATGGCAGTCCTAGGTAAAGACCATGTGGGGTAGCCCATGACATTAGATATAAGACCATGTGGGGTATCCCATGTCATTGGATGTAAGACAATGTGGAGTATCCCATGGCAGTCATAGGTAAAGACCATGTGGGGTAGCCCATGGAAATATTACATGTTTTATGTATGCATGGCTTATGTGATATGTTTGTAGCTTAAATTAGCTAACATGTTATGTGTATGTGTGGTGTGTGGTATGCTCTAGGGAACTCACTAAGCATTTCGCTTACAGGTTGTTGATTTGTTTCCGGTACATCTGAGCCCAACGGCAAGGGCAAGGGGTGATGGCAGCGTGCACTTTATCTCTCTTTTTCATTGTTAGGGTTTGGGGGATACTCTGATGATTTGAATAAGTTGTAATGAATCGTTGATTTGAAAACAATTATGTTGGGATTTCATGGTTTATGTAATTATGTTTTATTAATTAAAAGTGAAAATTTTCTTTAAAAATTTGGGTAGATACAAGTTGGTATCAAAGCCTTGGTTTGAAGGATTCGGGCACACTCTCGGGTGTGATCAGCCCAGCCAAGTAAGTAGTTCCCTAATATGTTACCCATGTTATACTGATATTTTAGCCTTGTTTATTATATGGAAATTTCTATGTGTATGCTTTTAAAATTGTATACGGTTAGGAGCTTATAGCCTCAGAATGATCTATTTGGCCTTATTTCCTGTTCCTTGTTTGGTTGTGGTTCTAGGGTAGAGTCTCTTATTCAAAATCCTATTTGATCCTTTTCTATGTACAATTTGCATGCATAAGGGAAACCTGTCATGATTGTTTTGATTGATATGATTAGAGTGATTCTTAGGATAGCTTGAGGCTGAGATACTCGTTAATTGTGGGAAATGGTTTGGCTGAGGGACGAATCGAAGTTATCAGGTAGAGGAGTGGGGAAAGGTACCGGTAGGTGTGGAAAGTAGTATTAGGCATGTACTACTGGAATCATAGGACCTATACCCGAAGCACTGTTAGATCTAACGATTTCAAGGAGGACCGGTGTGGGAAGATCCCTTGTATAGAAATCCTAATCATTATAATTTATGATATTTCAGTTCAGCATGGTGGTGACACGTTTTGGAGCAGGAGGATCGGGATCGGGGTCTGGATCTGGGGTAGGATTAGGAGGCACTATTGATGTCATCGATGAGAGGCAGCACGAGCTCATTGCAGCCGAGGTTACCAAGGGCATCCTTGACGCGACCCCAATCATTTTTGGGACAGTCAAGGATGGAATTATGGAGATTATGGAGGAGAGACTCAGATCTTTCAGGGCTGAGTTAGCGGAGGGTCAGGTTGGGACACGAACTCCCTCGTTCCGGGAGTTCAAGGAATATGGAGCGCTGGATTTCTTTGGGGTCAGGGACCCCATTGTCAGCCAACCACTGGGTAGCAGACATCAAGAACGCTCAGCGCACGAGTTCTTGCTCGGATGCGGCGAAGGTTGGGTTTGCTTCAAGTATGCTGAGAGACAAGGCCCGTGATTAGTGGGGCGAGGTTACTAGCCAGGTGGGGCCAGCCGGAGTGGCTGAAATGACATGGGCCGAGTTTGTTCGGTGGTTTGATTCGGAGTTTGCACTGCTTATTGAGGTGCAATGACTAGTGAGGGAGTTTCATTACTTGCAGCAGACCACCGAGACTGTGGCGGAGATCACTGCCAAGTTTCGGGAACGAACTTTGTTGATCCCACAGTATGCTACAGATGAGGAGATGAGGTGGACCCGATATCATTCCTTGTTGAGGGATGATATTCGGGAGTTTGAGAGCTTTACGGGGTGCAAGACCCTGAATGAGATGGTGAAGAAGACCTATGAGAGGGAGATGGAGTTGGATACCCGCACGATGCGGAAGATTGAGCAGGCACAGGCAGCAGGGAGTCAGGCTAAGAAGCCTAAGACCTCTAATTCTTCGCAGGGATGGGGCTGGTGTGCCAAGTGTGGGAGGTTTCATAGTAGGTTGTGTCGGAAAACTGAGACATCGGGATGTTACTCTTGTGGTCAGTAGGGCCACGTGAGCAGGGATTGCCCCAAGAAGGGCCTCATCTGTTTCCACTGCAACCAGACTTGCCATAAAAAGGCCAAGTGTCCTAGGTTACAGGGAGGGAGAGGAGCTGTGGTGGCACCTGCATCCGCCACACAGAGGATCACTGATGGCCACCCTACTAAGGCAGAACCCCAGTGGTGAAGAGCCGCGCATTTCAGCTGACTACAGAGGAGGCTCAGGCTGCGCCAAACGTTGTGGCTGGTACGTGTTTACTATCCTCTACTTTTATTATTTTGTATGACTTATATGTAGTTATGTTTGTATAGGGACCTTTTTGGTTATTGATATGACTGCTCATGTCTTGTTTGATTCGGGTGCTACCCGGTCATTTGTGTATCTTACGCTTAGAAAGAAGTTTGGGGATGCACTGGGGACCATGGATTCCCCACTCGAGGTGTGGATTGCTGATGAACACACCATTAGTGTAGCGAGGGTATATCGTGGTTGTGTTCTGAATATGTTGGGCGAGAGGTTCCGTGTGGATCTAGTTCTGATACCGTCGCGAGGATTGAAAGTGACTATCGGAATGGACTGGTTGGGGGCCAACGGGGCCATGATTGATTGCGAGCCCCAATTGGTCAGAGTTCGAACCCCAAGTGGGGTGAGTTGATTATTCATGGTGAGTAGGACTCGTAGGGATTGACCCTCTGTTCAGCAGCGAGGGCAAGGAGGTTATTACAACAGGGTTGCTCAGGCTTTCTGGCTTATGTTTTGGATACGAGAATGGAGGCCGTGACAGAAGTGGGCAGTGTGCCGGTTGTACAGGATTTGTGGGATGTGTTCCCCGAAGAGTTGCCAGGAGTGCCTCCGGAGACGCAAGTGGAGTTTTGCATTGACCTGGTGATGGGTGTCGCCCCGATCGCAAAGGCACCATATCAGTTGGCACCACCAGAGATGCAGGAGTTATCTGCGCATCTTTAGGAGCTGCTGGACCGGAGGTTCATTCGTCCGAGCAGTTCCCTGTGGGGTGCACCGATTCTTTTCGTGAAAAAGAAGGACGGATTGCATAGAATGTGCATCGATTATAGGGAGCGGAACAAACTAACAGTGAAGAACCATTATTTGTTGCCAAAGATCGATGATTTGTTTGATCAACTTCAGGGTATCATCAGATGAGGATATACCGAAGACGGCTTTCAGGACTCGGTATGGGCACTATGAGTTTGTGGTGATGCTGTTCGGGATCACCAATGCCCCCAACAACATTTATGGATCTCATGAACAGAGTGTGTAGGCCGATGCTGGATCAGTCGGTGATTGTTTTTATCGATGATATTCTGGTCTACTCTAAGACCATGGAAAAGCACAAGCAGCATTTGAAGGAAGTATTAGAGACCCTGAGGGCGGAGAAACTTTTTGCGAAGTTCTCCAAGTGTGATTTTTGGCTGCGGGAAGTATAGTTTTTGAGGCATGTCATCAATCAAGAGGGTATTTCAGTTAATCCAGCCAAGGTTGAGGTTGTAATGTGGTGGGAAGTACCAAGGAATGCATAAGAGATTCACAGTTTCTTGGGCTTAGCGGGCTACTATCATAGATTTGTCCAGAATTTCTATAAAATTGTCGTGTCATTGACCTGCTTGACCAAGAAAAATGTTACTTTTCCGTGGGGTGCGGATCAGCAGATGGCTTTTGAGACCCTATTACGGAGGCTATGCGAGGCTCTGATTCTATTACAATGTGAGGGGTTAGATGATTTGGTGGTGTACTACGATGTGTAAATCTCAGGGTTAGGTGTGGTACTGATGCAGAGGGGCATGTGATAGCTTATGCCTCAAGGCAGTTGAAACCTCATGAGGCAAACTACCCCACTAATGACCTGGAATTGGGGGCAGTGGTGTTTACCCTCAATATTTGGAAGATAGAGAAAATTTGGGGGCAATATCCTTTGTTTGTTAAGGATAGCCACAGCCTTTTAACGCAGTGTGGTCGGGTATGGGTACCAGTCACAGGGGGAGTGAAACAAAGTTTATTAGAGGAAGCGTACAAGTCCAAGTTCTCTATACACCCTAGAGCTACAAAAATGTATATGGACTTGACGATGAGTGATTGGTGGCCCTGCATGCAGCGGGCGATCGATGGGTTTGTAGAGCAGTGCTTGACATGTAATAAGGTCAAGGTCGGGCATCAGCGACCTCATGGCAAGGTTCAGCCACTACCTATCCCCATGTGGAAATGGGAGGAAATCACCATGGACTTCATCACGAAGTTGCCCAGGACGGCGAGGGGAGTGAACGCTATATGGGTGATCGTAGACAGACTAACAAAGAGCTCCCACTTCATTCCGATCTCCAATAGTATATCCGCGGAGAAGTCGGCAGACATTTATGTTCGTGAGGTGGTGGCTAGACATGGGGTGCCCGTGTCTGTCGTCTCCGATAGGGATGTCCAATTTACTTCCAGGTTTTGGAAGAAGCTTCATGAGGAATTGGGCACTCAGCTACTTTTCAGTATGGCGTATCACCCTCAGACTACGGTCAGAGTGAGAGGACGATCCAAATGTTGGAAGACACGCTCCGTGCATGTGTGATGCATTTTGGCGGGAGTTGGGACACATACCTCCCACTGGCATTGTTTTTGTACAATAACAGTTATCATGCCAGTATTGACTGAGCTCCATTCGAAATGTTATATGGTTGGTGTGTTGGGACGAGGTTGGGCATCGGGTCACGAACAACACTGAGGTAGTGCTCAAGACTACCGGATTTATTCAGTGGGTGTGTGACCAGTTAAGAATCGCGCAGAGCTGTTAGAAAAGTTATGCTGATCGACGGTGTTCAGATCTTGAGTTTCAGGTGGGGGATTTTGTATTGCTAAATGTGTCGCCTTGGAAAGGAATTATCAAGTTTTGGAAGAAGGGAAAGTTAGGGCCCAGATTCATAGGCCCGTTCAGGATCACGGCCTAGGTGGGCAAGGTGGCCTATCATTTAGAGCTACTAGATGTGCTTAGTTAGATTCACAACACCTTTCACGTGTCTCAGCTTCGGAAGTGTGTTGCTGACGAGTCCGCAGTTATCTCCTTGGATGACATTCATGTAGATGGGAGCCCGAATTATGTTGAGAGGCCAGTCGTCATCTTAGACAACAAGATAAAGGGGCTTCAGAACTAGGAAGTGAAATTGGTAAATGTGCAATGGAACCACCGAAGGGGCTTCGAATGGACTTGGGAGCTGGAGGAGGAAATGCGGGAGCATTACCCTGATATGTTTGCATCTATGGACTTCAGGGACGAAGTCTAATCCAAGTGGGGGAGAGTTGTAACATCCTAAAATCTGGTATGTCTTGAAACCCTCAAGAATTACATTGTAGCATAAGTGGTCCCTTAAGTACGCTGGGCGTACTTAAGTGTATGCTTAGCATACTACACTTGGTTAGTCGCGGAGGAACTAGAGGTACGCTGGGTGTACCAAGCTATATGTCGGGTGTACATGCCAGGGGTTCAAAACCCTAATTTTCGGACATGAGACCTATTTAAGCGACCTTAAGTCCCTTAGACTTAGCCCTAGAGAGCCTCCACTGCCTTAGAATGCCCTTATACTCCATAGAACTTGTGTAAGACCATTTTGAGCTTGGATAAGTGCATTATGACTCTTTTACTGCTCATTCCAATAAGAAGAGGTGTTTATACAAGCTTCGAACGAGTTGGTGCTTCAAGATCCGGCATCATAGTCATCTTGCAAAGCTAGTTGAGGCAAAAAGCTTGGATCGTTCATCTTAGATCTCTAGATTTAGCTAGGGTTTTCTACCTTGTCCCTTTTTGGTTGATATTGGACCTCCATTGTGAGTTAAGCAACCCCATGAGATGGAAAGATAGATCTGAGTTCCCTTGGTCCTTTAGTGTCATAAAATGGGAGCTTGATGGGAGATTTGGCCTTATGCATGGCTTAAATACCTTGGAAAGGTCTTAATGGAGAGGTTGGGTGTGTATGAGACATGCAAAGGCATAAAGTTTCCAACTTTATGCCTTAGGACATCTTTTCAGACTTAGATCTGGCTTTTGGAAGTAAAGGAAACGATTAATAAGCACTTAATAGAGAAAGTCCTCAAATTGGTTATAGGTTGGGCGTAACCCAATGTATGTCGCACGTAGTTCCAAATCCCAGTACACTGCACGTATGGTATACCAAGCGTACGCAATACAGATGGGCCGAATCTGTTTTGCGCCTTCGAGCTATTTAGGCCTTATTAGATTATTAAGCATGGTGTATTCTGCGAATGATGGGCTACTTTATCTGTTATGGGCCATTGATATATTAGTTGGGTCTAATTGGGCCAAAAGGCCCATTAGTAATTGTGGACTCAGATTTTGGGCCCAATAGCAAGGGAAGGATAATTGGGCCACATGGATGGGTTTGGAGTTTGGATTTTCCTTCTCTATACTAAGGTCCTAACATTGGTCATTATTATTATTATTATTCATCTTGGGAGGTTTCGGTCTATTAAGAGAGCAGCTTTTGTATTCAACGGACAGAGGTGATTCTTCTCACAAATACCCATGGGTCTAAGGTACCAAGGCCAACCCATTATGTGTTTATGGTATATGTGTTATCCATTATGTGATTTTATATGATATGTGATTATGTTTTTTGCTTGAAGACCTAGAGGGGAGCCCGTGGCATTGGATGTAAGACCATGTGGGGTAGCCTATGGCAGTCCTAGGTAAAGACCATGTGAGGTAGCCCGTGACATTTGATGTAAGACCATGTGGGGTAGCCCATGGCAGTCCTAGGTAAAGACCATGTAGGTATCACATGGCATTGGATGTAACACCATGTGGGGTAGCCCATGGCATTGGATGTAAGACCATGTGGGGTAGCCCATGGCATTGGATGTAAGACCATGTGGGGTAGGCCATGGCACTATTACAAGTTTTATGTATGCATGGCTTATGTGATATGTGTGTAGCTTAAATTACCTAATAGGTTATGTGTATGTGTGGTGTACGGTATGATCTAGGGAACTCACTAATCATTTCGCTTAAAGGTTGTTGATTTGGTTTAGGTACATCTGAGCCCAAGGGCAAGGGCAAGGCATAATGGCGCGACGTGCACTCTATCTCTCTCTTTCATTGTTAGGTTTTGGTGACACTCTAATGATTTGAATAAGTTGTAATGAATCGTTGATTTGAAATCAATTATGTTGGGATTTCATGGTTTATATAATTATGTTTTATTAATTAAAAGTGAAAATTTTCTTTAAAAATTTGGGTCGTTAGATACCTACGTGAGAAAGTGCCTGACTTGTACTAAAGTTAAGATAGAATATCAGAAGCCCTCGTGTCTATTGCAACAACCTGAAATACCCAAGTGGAAATAGGAGAGGATAACGATGGATTTCATAACCAAATTACCCAAGACGATAGACGGCTTGGATGCCATCTGGGTGATTGTCGATCGGTTGACAAAATCCGCCCATTTCCTGCCAATGAAGGAAATGTATAAAATGGAAAAGTTGAACCAGATCTACATAAAGGAGGTTATGAGATTACATGGCGTGCCAATATCTATTATCTCGAATAGAGATAGTATGTTTATCTCTCGGGTTTGGTAGTTGCTACAGAGGTCGTTGGGAATCTAACTCGATATGAGCACCGCCTATCATCCCCAGACATATGGGCAAAGTAAGAGGGCCATCCAAACATTGGAGGATATGCTAATGGCCTGTATGATAGACTTCAGCAAGGCATGGTACATCCACTTGCCACTGATTGAATTCTCGTACAATAAAAATTATCACACAAGCATCAAGGTCACTCTTTTTGAGGCCCTTTATAGATAAAAATGTCGATCACCTCTCTGTTGGGCGGAGGTAAGAGACACACAACTGGCAAAGGGACTGGTACCCAAAAGCATTCTCACAGGTCCTGAGATTATCCGAGAAACAATTAAGAAGATCGTGCAGATTAGAGAGCGACTAATGGTGTCCAGGGACCGGTAGAAGAGCTACGCGGACAAAAGGTGAAAGTCTCTGGAATTTTAGGTAGGTGATCACATGTTGCTCAAGGTATCTCCCTAGAAAGGGATGATACACTTCGGTAAGCGAGGGAAATTAAATCCTAGGTACACCGGGCCTTCGAGATCCTTGCTAGGATTGGTCCGGTGGCTTATAAACTCTAACTACCACCTAAACTCAGCAATATACACCCTGTCTTTCATGTGTAAAACCTGAAGAAATGCCTATCTGGCGAGACTCTAGTTTTCCTGCTTGATGAGATTGGGGTGAGTGAAAACCTTCACTTCATTGAGGAACCAGTTAAAATTATGGATAAAGAAGTAAAACGAATGAAACAAAGTCACATTCTCATTGTGAAAGTTCGATGGAGCACCAAAAGAGAACCGGAATTCACCTGGGACCGCGAAGACCAGATGATGCAAAATTACCCCCATCTCTTCTCTAGCTCTTAAGGGCTACTCTTGAACGAATTTCGGGACGAAATTCCCTCTAACAGGGGGATGATGTCATAAGTAGCAATTTAGGGTTTAAGATGTGAAGCTTGTTCACAACAAATTCATCAATGTAACCTTGTTGCATCTTATTAATAAAATTCAAACTACAATGTTATTCAAATTCATACGTGCATACATTGTGATTCAACATGAAATAGCCTCATACAAGCCCAAAAGTTTGATCTAATAGCTAAGCTCAATCAACATTAGGCCTTGGTCCAAGGATTCTCGACCCAACACACTATTAGCCCAAAAACTTTTTCCTAGGGCCCTATTGAGCCGAAAATTTATCCTTTGGCCCTATTGGGCTGAAAGCTTTTCTTTGGGCCTTATTTGACCGAAAATCATTTCTTTGGGCCTTATTGGCCGAAAACTTCTTATGGGCCTTCCATTGGGCCAAAAACCCTTCTATAAGATCAAATAACACCCAAAGACCCATACACACGTCAATAATTGCATACACATTAGGGAATTAGGGTGTTTTCGGCCACACTTAAAGCCGAAAACCCTTGAGAGGCCTTAAGGCCGCAAACCCCCTTAGTTTCGACCAAGGCTTGAATAAAACAAAAAAAGGGAGAACAACAAATGAGAAAACCCTTGCCACCTCACTTTTACCCCTCAAATAACAAGGCAATTAACCTCCATACTTCCAAGCAAGTATCATCTCAAGCCTCTAATCAACAAAGCTATAACGCCCCCCCCCCCCCCCCCCGACTCTCTCTCTCTCTCTCTCTCTCTCTCTCTCTCTCTCTCTCTCTTTCTTACCCCTTAAATAACAAGGCAATTAACCTCCATATATGTTTAATTTAATAATTATTTGAATGTAGTATATTGTTATTTATGTTTAAACAAAGTGCAACCCTAATTCATATTCTTTTTTTAACACAATCAATACTAGTCACTCTCCAAAATCACTTTGAAATTAAACATTCTAAATTTTATCTAAACAATTTATGTGTATTTGTGAATTCGGATAGTGCTTTTGTCATACTTCGTAATTTTATTTACATTTGGAACTATCTTAAGTGGTGTCATCTTCAGTTAATTTGTTTATTTTTTTTATTTTAAATGGGTTAACCCATGTTTAACAAATTTAAGTACTAGGTTGGGTTGGTAACTACATAAAGAGGTTAACCTCATGACGACCCATTTATCTAAAAGGTTTGATTAGGTTGGAAATATCAACTCATTTAGAAAGACAGGTTGGGATGTGTTAAGAGCTTCAACCCAACTAATAAATAGGTTTAAACCCAAACCCAACCCAGATCGACCTATTGTCAGCTCTAAACCCTATTGATTTTTTAGGGTTTCTAGGGTTCATGCATTTTCTACTGAACTCTCTCCCATATATATATATATATATATATATATATATATATATATATATATATATATATATATATATATATATATATATATATATATATATATATATATGGAAGAGTTCAGTAGAAAATGCATGAGCCTAGAAACCTTGTATATGATTAAATGTGAACCCTTAATATAGTGTGAATTTATATCAAATGTGAAGTGTTAATATAGTGTGAATTTATATCAAATGTGAAGTGTCCAATTAAAACAATATATGGTTTTAGATTTTATTGTATTATCGTAAATATGTAATAATGAATTAATCATTTTTTTAATTAAACCCTTACAAGGGGAGTTTTAGTCTATTAACATACATTTAAAAAGATCGTTATTTATCTCCTAATTTTGTGGGATTTTATTAAATACTTATAGGTGTACGATGAATACTTAGGTGATGTTTCAGCCACAAGATATTTCTGAAAGAATTTGAATTTATCAAAAAAATTGGAATCTATTAGTAACTACTCAATATAATCCAATTAAGTATTTTGTTTAGTCGGCAAAAAATAGATTTTAAATCTAATTCCATATTTTGTTTGGTTGATATGAAATAGAATTGGAATATTATAAAATGATATAACTATCCTTTTTTTTTTTTTTGCTTAATTGTACTTCGTTTCTAATTTATATCTAAAGATATATTATATAAATTGTAAAAATAATAAATGTTGGTGGCAGTTGCGATTGCAGTGATGGGGTGTGGATAGTGATGAAGTGATGAAGGTGGTGGAGGAATATCTACTAGAGCAAGATTCTCAGGCCTTCTCAGAGTTATAAAGTTTCTCCATTGCTTTCCATGTGTTTGGAATATCTACTGGAGCAACATCCAACAAATCACCCAAATTTCTTGGTGGAAAAATTGCTAACACCAATTGCTTTTGCCTTCTCAGAGTCATAAAGTTTCTCCATTGCTTTCCATGTGTTTGGAATATCTGCTGGAGCAAGATTCTCAGGCTTAGGCTCAACAGATCCCTTTTCATCCTAACAAGCCAATGTATCTACAAGATAAATAAAAAAATCATTGGTCGAATCAATCATATATATAAAAAGATGTACAAATGTTTTATGTAATGCATAATTACAAGGTATAAGTCGATATAGTCAAGCTGCAAATCATTCAGAGTTCTGTCTAATGCAACCAGTACATTGTCTTCAGATTGAACCGATGTTGAGAATAGGGTTGTATTTGGAGTGGGAAGAAGAGAAGACTATAGATTAACGACACACTTAATTTTAGGCTCTTTTATGTGTCTGAAGCGGAGACTTCGCCAATGCTTCGATATCCATGGCCAGATGCCATTTTTTTAAAGCTCCAATATTTCCATATTTCCATTTAGATGTTTGGATTTTTGACTTTAGACCATCATTTTGGTCTCATTCTTTAAAGAATTCAAGTTTTAAATTTTTTACTTTTCTAAAACAGACAACATATTTTTATGAAAATAAAGAAGCCAGTAGACAACTGGCAAAAGTTATCCAAGGGAAAGAAAGGGGGCAATTTGACGCTAAAATGAAAACACCAAAAATTCTAACTCTTTGAGATTATAATTTATAACCCAAGCCCAATTTCAAACACATTTTAGAGAATTGTGGTCGACATATTGAAGCCCTTCTTCTCCATTACATAAACCTCGTCCCTAAAAAAGAAATCAAGATAAAACCTAAAAACCAAACTGTTTTCAGACATGGAAACGTCAAATGTCGATGTTCTATTGTTCTATTTCACATGTCAATTTTGTTTTATTCAACTTTATCAATCTTAAAGGCCAAATATAGGAATTGGATAGGGAAACGTAATGGGTCTTGAGTAAACAAATACGGATGCTCTCTTCTGATTTGTCAAGTAAACACATATACTAAGGCTGTGGGGAGTGGTCCACCAACCCACAGGAAAAGTGGTCTCACCTCTGCGTCATGTCACCTTTAGAACCAACCCAATAAACTTACAAAATGATCACCATTCCACAATTATCTTTTTTTTATTAAATTAGATAAAAACATAATTTAAAACATAATAAAATATTTTATATTAATTAAAACCACATTATATAATTTAAAACATAGAAAATTAAACCTAAATTCTAAAAAAACATAAAAACACATAAATATGAAAACTAAAATACTAAAAAAAACGTAAAAATGACATAGAAAATTAAACCTAAATTACCAAAAAACATAGAATAGAATCTAGTTGCGATATTGGTCGAGAACTTCTTGTTGAAATTTCAAAAACACCCTTAAATATTCCAGATCGAGATTTGGTTGTGGCACCATGTTTATAATTTGAAGATTGGTGAGTGCCAATTGTTGTCGACGTTGTTCCTCCACTCAATCAAAAAAAAATTCTAAAAAATTTAGAGTTTTTTTTATCGTCTCCGCTAGCATGTCCTCATTGGTTGATTTTCCGCTAGAAGGCGCCCCCTTTCTCGCTTTTCCCTTCCCGGTGATCGACAAAGTTGGATGTCCGGTGAACCCTACCCCTCGGTGGCGTCGAACTCATCATTGAGATCGAGATTCACATCAGTGTCCGACTCAGATGTTCTCGGCCTTTTGTTGGAACCGGTGGTAGATCCCGAATACGCTGTTTCCGGATAAAAAACCCATTTTGGACCATTGCGACAAACTTCCCATGCTTTTTGGTTAGCAAACGGTTTACCATTGTTGGTAATTTTGTATTGGGAAAACACGGTTGATAAAATGTTGAAATCGTTGCTACCACTTCGATGCATATTTTTAAGATTGTCAAATACGCCTTTAAATTTGGTGCAAGCCGCTCGAAGGTCAGACAATTTTGCATTTACCGAGTCGTATGTTCGGCTCGTTTGTGTAACAGCCAAATTTTCACGTCCAAAAATTTCAATTTTTATACATAACTGTTCAGAAAAAGATTTATATGAAAAAATCACCATGTCATATCATTTCATAAAACCATAAACTCATGTCTGAAAATCATATCATAAAAGTAGTAACAATGTCAGAGTAAAATCCCAAGACATCTCATAGTGTGGAATCCAATGTGTGTATGATGTATAGCTACCGCGCTGGCTCCTTCCCCTTCGCTGAAGAGGTACCTGAAACAAAACTAAAAACTCTAAGCACGAAGCTTAGTGAGTTCCCCCATCATACCACATACCATACAATCACATAGCATACATATTTCCGGGCAATTCTGCGGTGCCTGACCTAGCCGGTACGACAGTTCTAGGGTGCCGAACTACCCGGTAGGGCCATTCTAGGGTGCCGACCAATCCATGTCAACCCATTTTGGGGTGCTAACCTACTCGTGTCAAGCCATTCAGAGGTGTTGACCTACCCGTCGGTCCTAACAAATGAATCCTCAGGGACTATTTCACCCTTTACTCCTACTATCACACATATCATAACATAACATACTATCATATATATTTGGGGTGTCCGAACTACACTTCGGTCCTAACGAGCGAACTTGGGGACTATTCCCCCTCATACTACCACTATCACATATAGCATATCATGACAACATATAAACATATCAAATCATACTATCAGACATATCAGGGGCGCCTGACCTACCCTTCGATCCTAACAACCGAACTCTACTACTATCACTTATAACATATCATGACAGCATGTAACAAAATAGGTAGTAGCAAACCTAGATGAATATCACAAAGACAATCATCTAACACACAACCCCTACTGGTGGGCGACATTGTGGTCGTCGACCCACCATTATTGGAAGGTAACTCACCTCGTAAGGTTGACTGCTGAAAAGTTGATCGACAGATGTCCGACTGCTACTCCGGTGATCCTCCGGCTATAATTTCCGTAAAACACTTAGTCAAACACTGATAACTGTTCTTAGGGTAAAATGACTATTTTACCCCTAACCAAGTCAAAGTCACAGTCAAAGTCAACTTCCAGTTGACCAGACTCGCCGAGTTGGGCCTCCAACTCGTCGAGTCCCTACCCTTCATCTGCCCTTCTTCATGCTTCCAGTCGTCGAGTTTAGTAATGACTCGACGAGTTCTCATTCTAAAACAATCTCGAATGAACCTTCATCCGACTCGCCGAGTTGTATGAACAACTCGTCGAGTTCATCCTCGTCCTACAAACAAGTCATGTCCTTGACTCGCCGAGTTGCATGAACAACTCATCAAGTTCATCTTTAAAAGTTGGGAGATTGCATTGGACTCGTCGAGTCTGCTCATGCACTCGTCGAGTCCTATGAACTCCAGGTCTATGCCTAAGTCCTATATGTTGGGTGACTCCCTTGGACCCTCTAAAACCCTTCTAACACTCAATTGGGTTCCTTTGAACCTTAATAGGAAAGGGGAGTCGAGCCTCAGACTCGCCGAGTCCCAAGAACAACCCACCGAGTCAAGGCTGTCCAAGTCTCATTTCTCGATTTCTGATGTACAACACTTGTCCAAATGATAGATCTAGGCTCCTAAGATCGATCTAGCACGTAAAGTTATGAACTTTACATGCATGCATGGGACTAAGAGCTAAAAAGACCCTAAAAGAAGCTCTTGAGATGCATGGGGCTTTCTATAGGTGCAAAGGCAGTCCCTTTCTACCATCTAACTCCTTAAGGAGCCTGAATCTGAAGCCTCAACCCCCAACCATGCTTGCAATCATGTTTGGTCACCAAGAATGGCTTATAAAATCCCTAAATCTCCCCAAAAAGGGATTTAATATAAGAGTGAGCAAGGTGTCGACTTTATACCTTCCAAGAACTATAGATGATGCACAAGCTTGACTCCTCTGGCCAACCTCTTGGTTCCTCAAGCTTTTCCTTCCTTCTTGCCACCACAAACCACTAAGAATCACCAAAAAGGCATTTAGATCTTCACAACATGATTAGGGTTTTGTATGGAGTGTTCTAGGAGCATAATGGGGCGATGGAGGCTGTTATAACGCTCGTAGATCCGGGCTAGTCAATTTAGAGATAATAGGGGTCGAAAATGACTTTTCGACAAAATATTATTTAGAATAAATAATTTGAACCAAGTTGTATTATATGTCACAAGGTGTCCGTACATATAAAGAACGCCGAAATCCGAGTTATAACGAAGTAGTTATGACTCGTCGAAGTTTCGCGACGTAACCAGCACGGCACCGGGAAGCGTAAAAAGTGAATTTACGATAGAGCGAGATTTAGCCTTATTGATCTAAACGAAAGTCATAGAATATGTTAAATCGAGAAAATCCATAAAAAGAACGCCCAAATCTGACTTCGTATGAAGAAGTTATGATTTTTCTAAGATTTGGCTTAACAGTGTACAGCCCGAAACTCGAATTATAGTTCGAGCGGTTTTTGGCTTATGCGACCTAAATGAGAGTTGAATATCTCATTAATAGGAACTCAACGGTAAAAAGACAGATGAAAACGGAGTCCGTATGAAGGAGTTATGAATTCTTCGCGGTCATTTAACAGTCTAAACGCCTCGTACTGTTAAATTTAAGATCGGTCGAGAACTAGCCGACGGAGTCAAACTGAAAGTTGTAGATATTATTTTTACCTACGCGTGGATATAAAAAACGTCAAAAACAGAGGTTGTATGTGAAAGTTACGGATTTTAGAAGTCGGAAGTGTGCTGTAAGAAAATGGGTGATGTGGCACAATCTTGGCCATTGCTTTCTCCCCAAGTCTTGCCACTAGATGGTGACATGTGGCACCAAGTTCAGCCATTTTCACCCTTTAAATACCACTTCTCCCACCCTCATTTTCTTCACACCTTTCCCATTCTTTTTTCTCTTTACTCTCTCTCTAGAACCTCTCTCTAGCCCCGAAATCCCCCGAAAAGCCTAGGGAACCTCCCTAGCACGAGGCGGAAGCCCCAGAGTGCTCGATGGCTCCGAGAAGAAGAGATTTTCGGCTCGGAAACGCTGCTCCAAGCAAAGTCTGGTTTCTATAAAACCCGCTGTAAGTGAGCTACGCCTACGCTATTTTTAATATAGTTTTTATTTAATTATATTAACGTTATTAAGAACATATAATAAATACTTGCGCTATTATTATGGGTTATATAAGTATTTTTTTTAATGCTTATATAATAGTAATAATAGCTAGACTATTAATTAGTCTCGGCGAATAATAGACTAAAATCTATTGGTGATAATACTAGGTTTCGTCGAAGGAAATTATTTTAAAGTAAACGAAGCGCTGTTCGAGTACCGAGTCACCACCTTCTCAGGTGAGTGCATGGTCCCTTTCATCTTACACATAGATATGAAGTATTTATTATATAATTTACGTGTTGTGAGTGCATAGTCCCTTTCATCTTACACATAGATATGAAGTATTTTACTATAAATTACGTGCTATGTGTACATATTGTCTGAATACTTGCTGTCTATGCTGAGTGAAAGATTTTTATACATGTTTTAAATGATTTAAACTGTATACGTATTTTATATCTACAAAACGTGTTGGGAAAAATATGGGTAGATGAAATAGTTGTTTTGTGATAACATGATGGGAGACATCAGTGTTGTTAGTGATCCAGTCATCTAGTAGAGTATAGATGACGACTATGGACGATACTAGACGGTCCAGTGGAACGATAACAGTTTCGTAACATGTAGGTATTTTTGAACTAGGTGCTCATTAGGTATTTTTGAACTGAGTGTGTTCACTACGTATCTTTGAACTGAGTGTGTTCACTAGGTATTTTGAAGTAAGTGTGTTCACTAGTTACTTTTGAACTAAGTGTTTACCAGATGTTTCGGACTACGTGTTCACCAGATATATTCTATAAGCCTTGGTAATGATGGACTTCGTGTCGATTCCTTAGGATGATCCTTAGGACTAAATAAACGAGGAATAGTTTATTCTTAGGGTAGATCCTTAAGCCTAAAGAAGATAATGGGGATGGATAATTGGGTTGATTGTTTGATTGTTTAAACATAATAATTATATTATTGTGGGTTGAAAACCCTATGTACTCACCAGGTTTCCCAACCTGACCCACTCAGTTTATTTATATCACAGGTGTTGATACGAAGTCACTTTACACTGAGAGATTTAAAGAGATGTTAGTGTAAATAAATGTAAGTTCTGTTTATGCTTATGTTCCTGTATTGACGATGACATCCCAAACGTTTTAAAATGAATAAAGTACGTTTCTTTGGAAATGTTTTAATAACGTATTTATCATGTTTTTCTGGGAACAAATTCCGCAACTTTTTTATTAAACGAAGAACTCTGATTTTTATAAAGCATAAACAAAAATCGGTCTTTTCTGGCCGTGAAAATGGGGATGTCACAGTTGGTATCAGAGCATTAGTTTAAGCGAACTAGGAATATGGATTTATTTCTAGACTTAAACTTAGAATGCTAAGCGATGATTGTGAGGTGTGAGCACTAGCTTAATTTAGGAATGATGCCTAAATTACTTTTATGTGCTAAATGATTTGTTATGCTATAGTTTGATCGGATCTATGGTCTGTTGCCAACCGGATCTGGAAACCTTATGTGCTTAGGATTCTAAATGTACGAATACGATATTAGAACTAGCATATAAACGTTTCGGAGCGATAAGGATGATTTAAACGTCAATCCTATGTAAGGGTCTAGATTCACCTTATTCGGTGTATAGATCAAGATGGCAAGGACCCGTAGCAGAAACGTGAATGCAAATGAGAATAGGAACCAACCCCTAGTGGTTCGGCAAATACATGTTGTAGAAGAAGTTTCACTTGAGCCAGTCACCATGGCTGGAGTTCAAGCCATGATTCGGGTTATGCTAGCTGAACCAAGGGAAGAAATGAGGCGGATGTTGAATAGGGACGAACCTACTATGCCCACTGAGCAACCTGAGCTGATTCCCGAGCAATCGGAGGAAGGGAACTACAGCCGCCAAGTGAGTCAAGTGGGGACTCAAGGTGATCAAAGGGATGGCCCGGAGAGGATAGACGACAAGGAAGGGCGAATGTACAAGAATTTATTGGGTGCGAAACAACCAAGTCTCTCAGGAAGCCCAAAGCCTGTTGAGATTATGGATTGGATCTCCGACATGGAGATGATGTTTGAGAGCTGTGACTATAGCGAGAAACAGAAGACCGTCTTCGCTGTAAGACAACTGAAACTGGAGTTTTGAGCTGGTGGAAGCTATTGGCAGATACGATGCCACGAGGAGAAGCCTTAAGGATGTCATGGGAAGAGTTCTTGGAACAGTTGAAAATGCAGTACTGCTCAGAGATAGATCTGATAGACCTAAACAACGAGTTTCAGAACCTGAAGAAAGGGAAGATGAGTGTTGATGAGTATGCCACCGCATTCACCGAGAGGATGAAGCTATTCCCCTACTTGGTGCCTACTGAACTCTCCAAGATTGATAGGCTTGCTAACGGATTACCCACTAACATTGGCCCAATGGTCAAAATGGAAACTACCTTGAAAACAGTTGTTAGAGCAAATAAGAATGTAGAGGCCCAGATAAGGGAAAAGGGTCTAGAAAAAGATAAGGCATGAGAGAAGCGGAAGTTGAAGGATCTTCAAGGTCCAACAAGGAGAGAAAATTCTCGAAGCCTGGAGGAGGAGGTGAAGCAAGATGGTGTGATAAATGCAAGAAGAAACACTTTGGAAAATGCGGCGAAGAGGTGACATGTTTCAAGTGTGGAAAGTCTGGGCACTACGCCAATGAGTGTACATCCAACAAGAGGTTGTGTTATGATTGTAAAGAAGGGGGGCATCTTTCAAGGAATTTCCCGAAGAAAAATAAAGTAGCAAGACCAGAAACGCCACCGAGGCCAAGGGCATTCCACATGATCCTCGACGAAGCAGAAAACAATGCGAGGAACCAAGGATGAGGAATTCATACCCGAAGATCAACCTATGAGGTAGCCAAAGAAATAGAACCATATGATGTAGCCTATTAGAGGCATAGTCTAGGGTGAACTTGAACACCTATGTAATAGTTTCAAGAAATAATAAAATCTTCATTTTGTTATCTGGTGTGTTAAACTGTTATGTGATTTTCTTGAATGGTGACTTGGAAAACTGCGAGACAATACTTGGGACGAGTATGAGTAGGTTTGAAAGGTAGTAGATGCATATACTACCGGAAGCACAGGACCCACGCTCGCTTGGATCAGGGAAAGTCACAAGGTTACCAAGAAGCTAGTAATTGATTTCGTTTTATTCAAGTATGTCGTTACCATTGTTTCGGTAATGACTAAGAAAATTGTTGTTATCCCGACCCTAGTGGTCATATCACATTGAGTCCGACTACGATGAGTAGGTTACGTGGTTTAGAGAACCAAGTTTGATGTAGCGTCCGACTTAAACCAAACGATTGAAATCAAAACGATCAATAGAAGTATCGCGCTCGTTGTTAAAAAAAAGCTGGTAGCTAGAAATGCTACATGTTAAAATGTGATTATATCATATTAGACCATGAAGGAAGGCATATTTCATTCCGGAATTTGACTCTAAGAGACCTGAGTCTAAGCGTTGTTACGTACGATAATAGGTCATTAGAATATGACACCTCGATCAATTGTAGCAATCAAATTAACTTGTCCTAAGAAGAAGAAGGTGTCTCTGATAAAGAATGAGCTTCTGACACGAAAGTCATGACTGAAAGTCTAACGAGCAGGTGCAAGACCAAGCACCGCCTGCAATCAAGGAGTCCAAGAGTTAGATACCCGTTCGAAGCAACATAGAAGTTACAGTTACTACCTAGGATGAAGAGATAATGTATGGATTCATTATATTGCCCTATTTTCGTTGATGATTCTGGGACGTAATCATCTTAAGGGGGAGATAATTGTAACGCCCGTAGATCCGGGCTAGTCAATTTAGAGATAATAGGGGTCGAAAATGACTTTTCGACAAAATATTAATTAGAATAAATAATTTGAACCAAGTTGTAGTATATGTCACAAGGTGTCCATACATATAAAGAACACCAAAATCCGAGTTATAACGAAGAAGTTATGACTCGTCGAAGTTTCGCGACGGAACCGACACGACACTTGGAAGCGTAAAAAGTGAATTTACGATAGAGCGAGATTTAGCCTTAGTGATCTAAATGAAATTCGTATAATATGTTAAACCGAGAAAATCCATAAAAAGAACGCCCAAATCCGACTTCGTATGAAGAAGTTATGATTTTTCTAAGATTTGGCTTAGCAGTGTACAGCCCGAACCTCGAATTTTAGTTCGAGCAGTTTTTGGCTTATGCGACCTAAATGAGATTTGAATATCTCATTAATAGGAACTCAACGGTAAAAAGACAGACGAAAACGGAGTCCGTATGAAGGAGTTACGAATTCTTCGCGGTCATTTAACAGTCTAAACGCCTCGTACTGTTAAATTTAAGATCGGTCGAGAACTAGCCGACGGAGTCAAAATGAAAGTTGTAGATATTATTTTTACCTACGTGTGGATATAAAGAACGTCAAAAACGGAGGTCGTATGTGAAAGTTACAGATTTTAGAAGTCGGAAGTGTGCTGTAAGAAAATGGGTGATGTGGCACAATCTTGGCCATTGCTTTCTCCCCAAGTCTTGCCACTAGATGGTGACATGTGGCACCAAGTTCAGCCATTTTCACCATATAAATACCACCTCTCCCAACCTCATTTTTTTCACACCTTTCCCATTCCTTTTTCTCTTTACTCTCTCTCTAGAACCTCTCTCTAGCCCCGAAATCCCCCGAAAAGCCTAGGGAACCTCCCTAGCACGAGGCGGAAGCCCCAGAGTGCTCGACGGCTCTGAGAAGAAGAGCTTTTCGGCTCGGAAACGCTGCTCCAAGCAAAGCCTGGTTTTCTATAAAACCCGCTGTAAGTGAGCTACGCCTACGCTATTTTTAATATAGTTTTTATTTAAGTATATTAACGTTATTAAGAACATATAATAAATACTTGCGCGATTATTATGGGTTATATAAGTATTTTTTAATGCTTATATAATAGTAATAATAGCTAGACTATTAATTAGTCTCGGTGAATAATAGACTAAAATCTATTGGTGATAATACTAGGTTTCGTCGAAGGAAATTATTTTAAAGTAAACGAAGCGCTGTTCGAGTACCGAGTCACCACCTTCTCAGGTGAGTGCATGGTCCCTTTCATCTTACACATAGATATGAAGTATTTATTATATAATTTACATGTTGTGAGTGCATAGTCCCTTTCATCTTACACATAGATATGAAGTATTTTACTATAAATTACGTGCTATGTGTACATATTGTCTGAATATTTACTGTCTATGCTGAGTGAAAGATTTTTATACATGTTTTAAATGATTTAAACTGTATACGTATTTTATATCTACAAAACGTGTTGGGAAAAACATGGGTAGATGAAATAGTTGTTTTGTGATAACACGATGGGAGACATCAGTGTTGTTAGTGATCCAGTCATCTAGTGGAGTATAGATGGCGACTATGGACGATACTAGACGGTCCAGTGGAACGATAACAGTTTCGTAACATGTAGGTATTTTTGAACTAGGTGCTCATTAGGTATTTTTGAACTGAGTGTGTTCACTATGTATCTTTGAACTGAGTGTGTTCACTGGGTATTTTGAACTAAGTGTGTTCACTAGTTACTTAAGTGTTTACCAGATGTTTCAGACTACGTGTTCACCAGATATATTCTATAAGCCTTGGTAATGATGGACTTCGTGTCGATTCCTTAGGATGATCGTTAGGACTAAATAAACGATGAATAGATGATTCTTAGGGTAGATCCTTAAGACTAAAGAAGATAATGGGGATGGGTAATTGGGTTGATTGTTTGATTGTTTAAACATAATAATTATATTATTGTGGGTTGAAAACCCTATGTACTCACCAGGTTTCCCAACCTGACCCACTCAGTTTATTTATATCACAGGTGTTGATACGAAGTCACTTTACACTGAGAGATTTAAAGAGATGTAGATTACTAGTGTAAATAAATGTAAGTTCTGTTTATGCTTATGTTCCTGTATTGACGATGACATCCCAAACGTTTTAAAATGAATAAAGTACGTTTCTTCGGAAATGTTTTAATAACGTATTTATCATGTTTTCTGGGAACAAATTCCGCAACATTTTTATTAAAAGAAGAACTCTGATTTTTATAAAGCATAAACAAAAATCGGTCTTTTATTGCCGTGAAAATGGGGATGTCACAGTTGTATAAGGTTGTTTAAATAGGGTGCAAACCCTCAGATTAGGGGTTTTCCCAGCCAGAGTCTACTTGTCATGTTTTTCCGCCGACTCGTCGAGTCTGTCACTTATCCCTCGGGTCCAAACCGCTACAACTCGATGATTGGGGCCATCTACTCGCCAAGTATTAGTCCAAATTGCAAGAAATACTTGAATGAAATACATACCAGGAACCGGGTGCTACAAATCTCCCCCACTTATTTTAGACTTTGTCCTCGAAGTCTGCTGCTCGCTTCTGGAAAAGCTCTAGGTAATGCTCAATTATCTCATCCACCGGCTTCCACGTCTACTCAAAGCCTTTCCGATGCTACCATTGCACTTTTACCAGCTCGACCCTCTTGTTCCTCAGATCCTTCGACTTCCGGTCGAGGATTGCCATAGGCCGCTCAATGTAATTCAGGTTGTCGTCAACCTGAATATCCTCTAGGGGCACCACTTTCGAGTCGTCCACCAGGCACTTCCGTAGTTAGGAGACGTGAAAAGTGTTGTGGATCTGACTGAGTTTGGCTGGCAGATCCAGCCTGTACGCCACCTTGCCCACCCGGGATATAACCCTGAAAGGTCCAATGTACCTGGTGCCCAACTTGCCCCGCTTCTTGAACCGCATGACACTTTTCCAAGGCTATACCTTCAGGAGAACCTATCCCCGATGTGCAACTCCAGGTCTGAACGACGCTTGTCGGCATAGCTTTTCTACTGACTTTGTGCAGTCTGAAGCCTGCTCCTAACCTGTTGAATCCTCTCTGTCGTCTTGAGCAGCACTTTGGTGGTCCCCATGACCCTCTGGCCAACCTCACCCCAACATATTAGGGTCCTGCACCTTCTCCCGTATAAAATCTCAAAGGGAGAGTGATCGATACTCGCGTGGTAGTTGTTGTTGTAGGAGAATTCTGTCAATGGGAGGTAAGTATCCCAGCTACCACCGAAGTCTAGCACACATGCCCTCAGCATATCCTCCAAGTTCTGGATGGTCTGCTCACTCTGACTATCCATATGAGGGTGAAACGCGGTGCTAAAGTGCAGACGGGTACCCAGCTCGTCGTGGGATTTCTTCCAGAACCTGGAAGTAAACCGCACATCCCTATCAGAAATCACTGAAACTGGCACCCGGTGCCGCACCACCACCTCTCGAATGTAGATGTCGGCCACCTTCTCGGCCGAGATACTCTCCTGGGTCGGTATAAAATGGGGGCTCTTGGTCAATCGATCCACAATGACCCATATGGAATCCACTCCCCGCGCGTCCTGGGAAGCTTGGTGATGAAGTCCATGGTAATATCGTCCCATTTCCACATGGGAATATCCAACGGGTACATCTTGTCGTGTGGCCTCTGATGTTCGGCCTTGACCTTCCTGCAGGTCAAGCACCGCTCCACATACCATGCTACGCCCTGCTTCATGCAGGGCCACCACTAGTCAAGACGAAGATCCCTATACATCTGCGTCGCCCCGGGATGGATAGAAAACCTGGATTTTTGTGCCTCCTCCATCAATGTATGACGTACACCTCCATGATAGGGGACCCACACCCTACGGTGGAGGGTCAACAACCATCGGCTATCATAGTCGAAAGAGGAATCTAACCCACAATACGCTCGCTTTTCTGATGTTCCTCCTTCATAGCCTCCTATTGGACCTCTCGGATCTGCTCCAACAGCGGAGTCACAACGGTCATCTGCATGCAGATATCCCTGATCGGTGCTACCTTGCGGCTAAGCACATCGGCCACCACATTGGCCTTCCTCGGGTGGTAAAGGATCTCACAATCATAATCCTTCATCACATCTAACCACCAACGCTACCTCATGTTCAGATTTGGCTGGTCCATGAGATACCTCAGGCTCTTGTGGTTCGTGTAAATGGTACAACGAACCCCATAGAGGTAATGACACCAAATCTTAAGGGTAAAAACAACCACCCCAGCTCCAAATCATGCCTCAGATAGTTTGCCTCGTGAGGCTTCAGCTGCCTCGAAGCGTAAGCAATGACATGCCCTCGCAGCATCAAAACTGCACCCAAACCTGAGATGGACGCATCGTAGTACACAACAAAATCCTCCATGCCCTCTGGCAGGGCTAAGATTGGCGCCTCACACAATCTCTGTCTCAACGTCTCAAACACCGCCTGCTGCTCAGGCCCCTAGCGAAAGACCACAGCTTTCCTTGTCAGTCTGGTCAGATGTATGGCTATCTTGCAGAAGTCCTTAATGAATATCGGATAGTAGCATTCCTGTTGGGTTATGAGCATTCTAACACTCCTAAGTGTACATGCAACCCTAAATACCTGTGGATCTATGTTTTCTCTATTATACATGCAAATATGAACATCCAAGGTATTATCCTAATCTAGCATACAAAACTATCAATATAACAAGATAGAATACATACCTCTTTGATGTAGAATGTCTTCATGAAGCTTGAGTGCCTAGTGCCCCAAGTGTGACACCTCAAATGGTTCACACAACACCAAATACACTTGGAATAACTTGAGAGAATTCTACACTTCATGAAAATCGGCTAGCCCTTTCTTACTCTCACTAGTGGCCACTTTTCCTCAAGAATAAGATGCTTATATAGTTATACAATTAGGGTAAACCCTAATTGTCATGACTTTCCATTTCCTTGGATCCATGGGTTCAAATACACCATGGAGCATCCATGGAGCATCATATGGGTTTTGGCCCAACTAGATAATCCATGGAGCATTAGCCCACTATACAAGTATGGATGATTTACACAATCAACCCATATATTTAATTAGTCTTCTTTTGATCACTCAATTAATCCTAGATTAATTCTTGATCAATACTAATTAAATAATCTCATTATTCTTATTATTAATATACTAGAACTTATAATATATTAATAACCATAAGTGTCTTATTTCTCTCATTTAGTCTACCCAAGTGCATGATGGTATGCAACCCAAATGGACCATGCCGGGTTGGGTCAAGTCTTACCAATTATAGTTATGGACTTAGACATTAATCCAACAGTCTCCCACTTGGATAAGTCTAAAACTATTATTGCGTATGACTTCGGGAACCAACTGGCAATCGTAGCTCTCAAAAGCTTCTGTCGAACTCTGACCTTGTAGATGAACTCTGATCTTGTCAATGACTTGTCCATTAGATAAGGGATCATATATTCCTCCATTCTAGATATCATATGGACTGAGACATGGATTATAATCATTCTCTCTATCCATTTGTTGTTTCCCGATTTCCGATTTATGACGACTGACTAATTGAACAAATCAAATCAGTCCTGGCCCGGCCGAGCACTTCCATTTGTCATCATCAAATCATCGAGGGGCCCACAGATATCGCTTTTATCCCGAAGGTAAAAGGAATGGATAAACTTCGACTCATATGGCTTGTTCTACTACTTGTTGAATCATACACAAAGACACATTTAATAACATCGAGTTACCAATGCATTTTCGTGCAATCAATGTACAACCAACTCATAGTAAAAACTCATATCTCTAGGTTTGAAGAATATAAGATATTATCGTCTCATGATCACTCATGATAAAATCCATGAAGTGATTCCAATGAGCGCGGGTTGAATCCAATACTCAGAACTTATGAGCACTCATGAGTGTTGCAGCCATTTGTCCAACACCTTAGACCTCTACAAGCCAACCCATGACAGTCTTAATTCATATCCACTTCCAACATATGACTGACTGTGGATGGTTTGAATAACTTAGTCATTCCGGAAGAATAACCTAGTTTATTCGGGAAGTCAAAACATGCAAAATGAAACACAATAATAATTGAATCCAATATGGTCTCAGAACTTATGAATATAAATAAAACACTTTTTATTTATCACCATATGATTACACATTATTCATTGTATACTGTTTCAGCTATCAACATTATTCTTGAATTTAAAACAATAGTTGTCCCATGCTCCAAGCATGTACACTATGTTTTTCTAAACACTAGTCAAGCCATACACCAAGTATGCATACTATGTTTGTCTATGATCTTTACTTTGTGAACTAGATCAATTGAACATAACTTCAATGATTCTGCTTTCACACTCCCAAATCCTTACTGCAAATGCAAGAATTCCAAATTCATGCCATTTACTGAAATCTGTTAGATTCTAAACTTATATGCATTGATCCTCTTGAATGATTATGCACAAAGTCAGAAAGACTTGGCAACAATCATTACAGAGCATTCCAAAGGAGATCAACTCCTTGGAAGCATCCTTCTTGCATTAAGTTTCCTAATCTTAAACAGATTGGAAAAATTCTAACTTTGAAACATTTCCAGATTCCATTTTGACTATCACTTCTGAACAAGAGTTGCCTCCTTACAGATTATGTCAATATGGTCCTTCCAGAATTATCACTACACTTCCAACTGTCCTTGAGCAACAAATCTTTGGTAAACCTTAGATTGTCCTCGACAATTGTTTAATCCTTTTAGTCATATCCAGTTCTAAACCTTTTCCCTTCTTAATGCCCTAGGCATTTGGAAAATTTTAGAAAGGATAGATATAGCACATGTAATCGATCCTATATCCGAAGCATATGGGACACAATTCATGATGTCTCACATAAAGACTAAACCAGTCTTTTGCTATAACATTTCAATTTCTATTTGCCAAGTTCTCATAATTCAGATTATGAAAAGGGATGCCGTAATCATTATCGAATTTAAGAACGCAAATAATGGACCCATATACATAATTTCCTTATGTTGAGCCATTCCAACATGAAATTCATATATATCCTTGACTAAATGATTAAAACCTCACGATCTAAGCTTATAGATTTGAGATGAAGTATAATTTCCTCTCCTTTAATTATAGCAAAACAACTCTTTCCCAGTTGAAACTTTTGTTTTCTATAATTAACATTGCTAACTTGCAATACTTATCATAATTATCATGCTCCCACTAACATGATGATTATTAGCATAACACTTATGCTCCCACTAGCTTTGACATGTACTCAGAAATCAGCTGGACTTCTAGAAATCACTACTTTATTGACCAAAGTTCAGATTTCTGATACTGGATTGTTTTGATAGAACTTTATCAAAATCATACACCTTCCCTTAGATAGCACACTTGTGTGTCTAAACAATTATGAAGAGGGATGCCGTAATCATAATGGTTAGACCTTTTTGCCACTTCTCACAAGTCCAGGTTAGTGTGCCGGTAAACCACACACGCTCCACTAACGACTTTGAGAATGCAAATATCACAATTGCTATCTAGCTAAAATCTACTTAGTGGAAGTGTTTCCTCCATCATTTTCATGAATCGGAGAGAAACCTTATGACACTTAGATTTAATGGTGTATGAGTTCTTATCCATGTGAATTGTCATAACCATAGTCACAAGACAAGAGTTATGACAAATCCAAACTCATATGGATTGAACTCAATCTTAACTTCTTGCCACCTGGCAGCTCAAGGGCCTGCCATTGCTTCCAAGTTGTTGTGCAACCAATTGAGAATTCTAAGAACTCATATGCAAAGCCAACTTTGATTGGAATGGGCACAGAATATGTCAACACGATAGGTTATAAACCTCAAGTCGTGTGCTAGTGAAGAACTTCAGGTTTTATTCTTGATTAGTTCTTGAGACTTTCAAGACCTTTAAGACTCCCATTGTCCTCTTGACCTATAAGACTCCCTTGTCAAACATCCAAGAGATAGTGTGGATTCTAACCAAGAAAAACACTTCACACAATTAGCCTAAGTTGGTCTTTGTTTTATCCAAAACATCACAACTTACCAACTTAAAATTAACAAGAGTAGGACACTTTTACTCTTACATTTGACACGTGTTTTAAACCTTCTTAAAGACATATCACTCAAATTACAATCTTGGAGTATGACTCTAAGACTTGTATTGGAACGAAGTATGACTCATCTTCTTGATTTAACCATTTCAACAATTCAAGATCCCTTCTTCTTAGTCATAAGAATGCACTAAGACTTCCTTAGAGAACTAATTTTGATATGGATTCTTAATCATTAAGATGATCACAAAGCTGATACTAAAGTACTCTCCCATCTTTTCAGATTTGAGGAACTTTTATCCTTCTGCCTAATTTGATTCTTCTTATTCGCTCTGCCATGCATTGGAACCTTTTCCAATGTCTCAGAGTTACACTTACGCTTGTAAGTATAATCATATTTACTAAGCTTTAGTAAACTATGACGAATAGCCTTATATCTTTTGTGGTGGACTTAATCAGTGCACAAGACTATGTACTCGATCCCTTAGTCCATTACTTGACTCACACATTCACGTGAACAAGTAATCAGTCTTAATTTTCCAATACTTGAAAGTTCTCATTCATCATGCTATAGAACTTGCATGATTCCAAGTCCTGGTCCAATTGAGACTTTGGATGATGAGAGTCTTTCCTTATTTGGTAAATTTAGACATTACCACAAATGAAGGAATCAATTTCATATTTCCACTCTTGCTATTAATGGAATCATATAAGCAACAATTTTTCCTCAAATGCCATTGTAAGGATATTTTAAAATAAATAAAACCAAATTTTTTCTTTTATTTTAAAACTATGCGGAAAAACTTATCCTTACAACCCATATGAAAAACTTGTTGTTATCTATTCCTTAGCAATATCTCATAACTCCTAAGAATTAGCTCAAGAATCAAATCTTCAAACTACGCGATAGAAATCCATCTATGCGATCAGATTCAACATATTCTTTCTTTGAGTTCCTTTACTTTTCTTTGATTCTTAAAACATTACCATGTGACCCAGTCACATCATGTATCAGGAATCTCAGAATAGAAACTTAACAGAGTTAGATAGTGGACTTTACCTGAAGTAGAGTCAAACTTATTGACTTTAACATCCTTAGGTAAATTAGGCAGCTTCGCAACTAATGACCCTTCCTTTGGCAATATAAACATATGGACCCTATGATAATGGTACACGGGACTATCACAGACTTAGCTTTTCTCTTTACCATTTGGTCAACCGAATTGACTATGGCCGATCCCTTTCCATTAGGAAGAGAATGCTTTTCTGGATTTCCTGTGTCACCATTGTCAATGTCCATAAAGTTTTAGGAAGTTGATCTTAACAAATAGATAAGATCATTAAGGGTCTTGTCATAGTCTGTATCATAGGTGTCCCAAAGGAACTCACTATGTGACTTAGAAAGTGATTGAACCACCAACTTTTTCAAGACTTTGACACCAAACTCTCCCGGCTTGTCAATATGTGACTACATCTCCAAGATGTGACCACACCTAGACCTTACCTTGCCAATAGGGCTCGAGTGACCTTAAACTTTTCAAGAACTTGTGGGGTAGGGAGAATAATTGGAGGAGGTCAAAGAAGTATGATTTCCAAGGGACATCATCTTCATTTAGGAAAGCTTGTTTCAAGAGATTTGGGAAGATCATAAATGTCTAAACCAGACATGTTATGGGAGATATTCAAGATAGTTGATCTTAAAGTCCTTAATATGACACCCAATATGAAATATTAAGGCTAGGACCCAACAAACTATTTTATAACTTAGAAGAGGTATGCCGTAATCCAAGTCATGGTATTCATGTTGAAGTTCGCCATTGATGAACACAAGAATTTTTCAGAAAAACTTGAAAAACTTGATGATTTTGTGAATTGATCATCGATTACTAATCGATAACTTGACTAAACAATTCAAATGCAGAATCGATTCAAATCTGAAGATCAAGAGAGATTTTCAGAACCAAAAAGCGCGGAAAATTTTTGAGTAAAATAACTACTCAAAAAGCAAATGATTCTAAAAAGAAAATCAGATCAATGCAGTTTGAATCCTGCTCTGATACCAATTGAAGAGAATTGTAATCGAGATTTAGAAAGCAATCATGATTATATGAATGAAAAGTACGAACACAAGGAGTAAATATTAATCAGATCTTATATTGATGAAGAAACTGATTACAGACTAAGCAGAGAAAAACTGATTCCTCTACTTCTAACCTCAGTCCCTATTTATAGGAAATATGAGTGTACAAAAAGTATACTAAGTCCTGAACAATACGCTTCGCACAAATGAAGACTTAGTAAAATAACTAACATGCGAAACTTAAAAACAAACACTTCGACTTTTACAATTACTAGACTCTACAAAACTTCGACTAAGGACCATTCCTGAAACTTCGTCACAGAAACATTTGTTAAATTTTAAAGAAGTCTATTAACTCTTGTATTAATTATTATACATCAATTAAAAATTCAAAAAACTAAAACTTAAAATATGTAATATGTATATAAAATAGATTATAACTCACGTTAAATGTGGGGGAACGCATAAAAAGACATACAAACGTCTAATGATTAAAGAAAAAAATTATGGCTATTCGTATCTATAATCGTTGAGTGACCTCTTTGTAGACAACATTTTTTGTTTTATTATCAATTAATTTTAGAACGTTTTTAGTGTAAATGGGTTAGATTATTTGAAAATGTACCTGTTATGCCGATTTCTTGTTCACGAATGTGAATGACATCATCATAAAGACAATTATAGGTCTCTTTAAAAACATGATGAAGACGGGATACACTATAGGATGTTATCAACATAACAAATAGAGACCTATAGAATGAAGTAGTGGCCCAATGATGTGTTTCGTGTATAGAAGATATGTACTCTCCATTATCGTCTAATAGACCAAGAGCGTAGCAAGCATCTTTGTAAGATTCATAAACGGTATAGTTAACTGTCTTGATATCTTTATAGCAACTAGGATGCTTTACTTTATTAAGCAAAATATGTAAGTAATAAACATCACCAGACTTGGGAGACACGTGATAAGTTCTACCAAGTGACTTTGTCTTTGTTTTTCTTATTGTCTGTACTTTATCTGATTTATTCAATATATATTAAATTGGGAATTCAACATATGATAATTGTCACAACTAGCAATTTAGGGTTTAATAAGTGAAGCTTGTTCACAACAAATTCCTCTATGTAACCTTGTTGCATCTTATTAATAAAATTCAAACTACAATGTTATTTGAATTCATACGTGCAAACATTGTGACTCAACTTGAAATAGCCTCATAGAAGTCCAAAAACTCAATTCAATTGCTAAGCCCAATAAAATTTGGGCCTTGGTCCAAGAATTCTCGGCCCAACAGCCAATTGGGCCAAAAAATCTTTCCTTGGGCCCTATTGGGCCGAAAATTTATCCTTGTTCCCTATTGAGCTGAAAGCTTTTCTTTGGGCCTTATTGGACCGAAAAGCCTTTTTATTGGGCCTTATTGGGCCGAAAACTTCTAATGGGCCTTCCATTGGACCGAAAACCCTTCTATTGGATCAAATAACACCCAAAGACCCATACACACATCAAAAACCGCAAACACATTAGGGAATAGGGTGTTTTCAGCCACCCTTAAAACTGAAAACCCTTGAGAGGCCTTAAGGCCGCAAACCCCCTTAGTTTCGAATAAGGCTTGAACAAAACAAAAAAAATGAGAAAAAAAAATGAGAAAACCCTTGCCACCTCACTTTTACCCCTCAAATAACAAGGCAATTAACCTCCATACTTCCAAGCAAGTATCATCTCAAGCCTCTAATCAACAAAGTCAACCCCCCCCCCCCACCCATTCTCTCTTATTCTCGGCCGAACCCCCCACCACACACATGACACCCATTTGAAATTCATCCCACTCCAAACTCTCTCAAATCCCCTCATTTTTCCCTCAAAATTTCCGAGACCATCTTCAAGGAAAAATCTTAGTCATTTGGTAAGAACTTCATGTAGCCTTGTAATTCTAAACATTTTTATGATACCAACTTCTTGTTTACACACTTTTGTTGTGTGTTAAGTGCTTAAAAACACTTGAAATTTCAAGAATACCTTTAAGAGGTGAAAGACTAGGCTCGAAATCTCTTCATTTTCCTCTCTTCTACCAAGAGAAATGTGTTTGTTAACATATATGTTGCATGAAAACTTATAGATGTGGGTTGCACACTCAAAACTGATGAAAAAATGAGTATTGTGCTCAAACATGCTTAACTTTTGGACATATACATTTTAACACATATACTTACACAAATATTTGCACATAATAAATTTCATGGTCATATTTGTATTTTGTGGAAATCGTGACTTGCTAGGGTCACAACAAATTAGAATATTTTGTGTTACAAAACTTGATATTTTGCTAATATTAATTTTATTGGAAAAATAATCTTAACTAAGTTGTCACTATTATTTTGGATGGCTTAAAAACTTGAGAAATTATGCTATATTATATGTTCACTAATGATTATTTATAACAAGTATTATAAATAATTTAACCAAAATGGTATACAAAACAGAATTCATGACAGAAAGTTCCGCATGTCAAGACCTGTTTATCATAAAGTTGTTAAAGCATGAGTAATAAGTTGTATGTCATAAAGCTGTAAAACGAGTGTCATAAAACTTCAGTCATAAATTTACACTTGTAATGTCGATTTCATTATTCAATAATGGGAGTCAAATTTCACATAAATATGTTAAGGATCTTGTGAGACTTTCCTTCAGCGTACCTACCTAGCGTACACTGTAAGTCCTGTAGTTATAATCAAATCCTCCTGGAGGGAGAGCGGGGTAATTGTGTATAGATCTATACGGGATTGACACTCCCAAACCTGAGTTGTTCGCTACAGCTAGGCACGGTCGGTCTAGGGTGACAAATATCTTACCGAAACCGAAGCCTAAAAAACGTCATGACAGGTATATCAGTCACATCAAGCATGGTTGTAACGACTCACATGGGGATTAACAACGTTATTTTGGATTTACAAAGAGTATACACTTCACTGGTTTTACAAAATACAAAACTACGCTTCATTTTTCAGTGCACTATTACCACTACTCTAGTCTTAGGGTTTAAGACTACAATTTTTCATACAACTCAAGATATTGGATTTTCTGGGGACCTGCACTTTACCACTACAAATAAAAAGAAAACAAAGGATGCATGCAATTATTCACAGCTATAGAATGAGACTTACAAACCATCTTTCACAATAAAATATCGGATTTTCTGGAGCCTTAGAAATTATTACAAACAAAGATGTTACAAACCTTTTCTTCCAAAAATGCTTACAAACTCACCAACATTTAATGTTTACGATTTTCAAATGACTTGTAATATGAGGGAACCAATAAGTAGGTATCTAGGAACCGGATTCACGTCTTTTTGAATTCACACACTTTATGTCATTTTTGTGCAATTTGATGAACAAATACAATTCGTAAACAATGTTTGATGGTATCGTTTAATGTATGTTGTTTGGTTGCTAAGTTTCATTCATATTCAATTGTTGTGATACTATATAATGACGTCATCCGCCCCCAGACATTTCAACTGTCCTTGTTCGAGGGTGTGACAAATTGATATATGAGCATTGTTTATAGTAAACTAGTATATCTAACCATACAAGATATAAAACTATAAATGCAATGGGACTAAAACACTCTAACTAAAAGTATACTTTAAAAGTATAATTATTTTATAAAAGTGTACAAACATACATGTATATTAGAAAACAATAAGAAAAGTTGGACATGGCGACTAAACTTAGACAATTATGTAATCATATCTAGGATAAATATAACCTGATCAATTATATTTATTCGAGATACGACCAACATGTGTCTAGGAGTGGTCAAGGTGGATAATAAATCTAAAACTTATCAGTTGTAAATCAAAAAGAGGGTGTAAGAACAAAACTAAAAGACATAAAATACTATAGGGATATTTTAACATTCTATCTATTTTCTCGTACTTATATATTCTCATGCAGACACTATGGCGGGCTTCCATCACCCAGGAGACCCATACTTCCCTAATCAGGGAAACGGGGGATGGATTGAGGAGGATCCCGAGGAGGATCCGGAAGAGATCGAGGAGTAATAGATCGAAGAGGAGGAGATAGACGAGGAGATTGGCAATGAGAAAGAAGAGGACGATGACTCGGACGCCGAGTCCGAAGTCATTGACCCTCCCTACATGGCGTGGGTACTAGCACATCGTTTGAGCCCCAATGGCTCTACGCCCCCTTAGGCCTACGACTTGGAGCGATCAAGCCGACACTAGGGATAACGTCCATCATTTGGGATGGAGCGAGGGTTCTATGATCTTCCCCACGGAGGGCCCGCAGACCGAGACCTTCCTATCATGGTCATGAGGATTGCCAACATCGAGGACCAGGTGCAAACGACAGCTCATCGAGTCATGGAGATGAGGGCTGCTCTGGAGCTTACTACCGCACACACTCGGGAGTTCCAGAGAGACCACTATCTGAGGGAGCAGCTCATCGAGGATCTTACCACTGCCCGAGCAGAGGTAAGGGAGTACCAGGAGCGACATGCTGCTTTGGATGAGAGGGTGCGGATTGTCAAACGACTAGCCGAGCTCCAAGGCGCTTCTACCTCATCACAGGCACCACCAGTGATCACTCGTCGTGAGTATGACTTATCCTACTCACCACTTGCTGTATGTAGGACCGATCCTACATTTAAGCGAGTACACTACTCCTTTTCTTTTCTCTATGTATGTAGGATCGATCTTGCATTTAAGCGAGTACACTACTCGCAGGTTCGTTTCGCTGTCTAATTTGAACCATTGATGTACTGTAGATGTTTTTTAAATGTCAATTTTCATGCATTATGTACTAAGCGTTATCATTAATGAAACGATTATGTGTTTTAATTGTGATGTTGTTAACTGCTATGTTCTCTCTTTTCATTTTTATTTGATATAAACGATTATGGTGGCGATAGTGATGAGTGATGGAGGTGGTGGTGGTGGTAGTGGTGGTGTTGGTGGGTTAAATGTTAATTTTGATAAAATTGTTGAGAATAAGAATGAGTAAGAGTACATTAGAAAGAAAAGAAAAAGCAAATCTATTTCTTTCAACATCATTGTAAGATATATGTGGAGTCCAGTACTGTCTTTCCAAAAGAACCCTTTACTAGAGAAAGAGGAAACACCAACACATATAAAGACATAAGCGAGCGTGACGACGTAGGATACACTAACAATCACCACCGGAATAGGAATGTATAGATGGAAGAAAATTAACAATCAAACATAACATCCATCCCACAATGCACAACAGGAGTGTTTAGATTTCACTCATCACATTAAGAAAGGTTAAGGAAAATCTTAAAAGGTAAAGAGTAAAGTAGAATAGCATGGAAAGCAAAATCCTACACCAGTCACCACTCATATTTCACCATCCCATAGCTCCTCGACTGTCTTGTAGTGACCATGAGTCTCATCCACAAAAGAAGTACCTCTCAGAAGCCTAGCCTGCCAAAAACAACAACGCAAGTTCATGAGACCCCATTTGTTATGCAATACAGGACAAGACAAGACATAACATAACAGGTTGTAATGCTTTTGGCATTGAAATCCATGCCTGCTCGATATCAGAAGAGATCTTGGTGAACAAGTCATCAGGAATTGACCAGTCAAAAATGTCAAAATTTTCTTTGATCCGGGATTCACTTGTACTTTTGGGAAGTATGCTATGACCCATCTGTAGACCCCACCGTAGAGCAACCTGAGCAGGTGTCTTGTGTAATTTTTCTGCTACTGAAATAAGAATCGGTTGTTTAAGTACATCACTTTTAATGAACGAGGTCCCCGGAGAACCAAGTGGCGAATATCCCTACAAAAGGTATACAAAATCATATCGTATGTCATTTTTTTTTTTTGTTATTTTTTGAAAATCAATGTTTTTGTTTGTTATATTAATGTGTTAACTCACAGATAAGTGAACGCCTTTGGATTTGCAAAAGTCTCTTAGTTTTGTTTGCTTCCATGAAGGATGACATTCCACCTGGTTGACAGCAGGTGGAACACGTGCAACATCCAACAAATCACCCAATTTCTTGGTGGAAAAATTGCTAACACCAATGGCTTTTGCCTTCCCAGAGTCATAAAGTTTCTCCATTGCTTTCCATGTGTTTGGAATATCTACTGGAGCAAGATTCTCAGGCTTAAACCCAACAGATCCCTTCTTCATCCTAACAGGCCAATGTATCTTCAACATAAATTTAAAAAAAAAAAAAAAAACATTCATCGAATCAATCATATATACAAAAAATATACAAGTTTTTTATGTAATGCGTACATACAAGATATAAATCGATATACTCAAGCTGCAAATCATTCAGTGTTCTGTCTAATGCAACTGGTACATCTTCTGGTCCTTGATCAGAACACCTGGAGATTATTATAGATTGTTAACTGAAACTTGGAAGGATCTGTGAGTGTGTGTGTGTGTGTGTGTATGTGTGGAAACATATTATGATATGAGAAGAATCTAGATTCCATGGAATGTGACAAACCAGAGCTTAGAGGTGATCCATAAATCTTCTCGTTTCACCACATCATCTTGAAAGAGCTTTTTCAAAACTAAACCAATCTGAAATAAATAAATTTAACAATCCATACTATAACATTTTCCAGAATTAGCATCCAGAGAGAAAGAAAATCCAATGAACAAAAGTTAGTAATTGCATACCTCTCTCTCGTTGCCATAAATTTGAGCACAATCAATATGGCGATACCCCATCTACATGTATAACAGTATAAGAACCATTATTTATAAGACAGAGTAACTAAAAGTTGACAAAAAAAAAAGGTTGATTCTTCAGGACTTTAATTGCATAATGCAGTTCAGGTTAGAGGTAAATGTACTAATACTATTACATGTTACATGACTTGAAGAAATGGTATTATTGGGGAATCCTAAATTGTTAATAGAAACTAAACAAAGCATAAAATTCTTACATGTCATGGATGACATAGAGGATTAAGTTTAACAATTGGTTGTAAGAGAATTACTAATCCGTTCATAATTGTAACACATACAGAAATTTGTGATCCATGTCACCAATTTTAGTTTTAGGTATCGATTGCGAAATGGTAGATAGCTAAATTTGAGTTTGAATATCCGAAGTCGAAACCCTTACTAACCCCGATTAACTTTATTAAACTGTGCTAAATGTATTTGTTGTAATAGAGATCTGACGTAAACGGGCGATAAACACATCTTAGAGCACAAAACGTGAATAGAATATACGATCATTACTGAAAGCGATTTTTTCATTAAATGATAAGGATCGACAGAGATTAAGAACAGTTATTAGAGAGAGAGAGAGAGAGAGAGAGAGAGAGAGAGAGAGAGAGAGAGAGAGGGTAACCTTAATAGCAGCAGTAACAGCATCACCAACAACACCAGGCTCCGATTGCCATGTGCCGAGACCTACAGAAGGAATCTTGGTTTTGTTAAAAAGTTCAAAGAATCGAATGCCATTCGACATGTTCTTGCGATTGAACAAATGGAGTTGTATCTGGAGTGAGGAAGAAGAGAAGACTATGGATTAATAGAGAAGCAGTTTATTTGTAACGGTCAGCTCTCTTAATTTTAGGCTTTTTATGTGTCTTTAAGTGGAGACTGGGCCTTGATTCGATATTCATGGCCGGCTGCCGTTTCTTTAAAGCTCCATTAAATTCCATATTTCCAATTAGATATTTGGATTTTTAACTTTGGACCCATCATTTTAGTCCCATTTTTTAAAGATTTTAAGTTTTAAATGTGTTTCTTTTTTAAAACCGGAAACATATTTTTATGAAATTAAAGAAGCCAGCAGAGAACTCGCAAAGTATCCAAGGGAAAGAAAGGGGACAATTTGACACTAAATGAAAACACAAAATATTCTAACTCTTTGAGATTATAACCCAAGCCCAATTGCAAACTCAGTTGTAGAGAACTTGTGGTCAAGTCAGCGCCTAAAACATGTGAGCTCTTTGTGGGGATCTTCATAAGAGCATTAATTTTTCTTTTTCCACAATTAAGACAATGGAAACTCAACCGTAAAGGCAATTAACTTCACGCTGGAGATTCTAGGTTTTAGAATAGCATCCAACTTAAGATGCTACAAAAATAGTACTCCCTCTGTTCTAATATTATTGTCCACAGATAAAAAACACACAGATTAAAAAAAAAACATTAATTATCACTAATTTTATATAATAAAATGACAGTTTTGTTCTTACTTTGTATTTAATGTTCTATTAAATGCTTAATTGGTTAAGTCATAATGAAAGGGTATTTAGGTAAAAATATTATTTATTTTTAGAATTGAACTATTATTTTGGGACAAACCAAAAATGAAAGATGAACTATAATTTTGGGACGAAAGGAGTAGTATTTTTTTGAGTTCATGCATTCTTTATTTCCACTATGTAACACCACTGCAGCAGAAGAAAATAAAAGAGAACACGCACAAATAGACTACCCTCCCATTGTTAACACGAATGGATTCACCGCCACACAAAGAAGTATACTCATGCATGGCTAAGGCTCCTAGCAAATACTCTCCAAATACTCTTTTTTTTAACAGCAGATACAATATATTCTTAAACTACTCCCAGATACTCTAAATACCAATTGAATAAAAACACACACCAAAACACACACAACTGAGAAGAATATAGGACACCAATATGAATAGATGTTATTTAAAATACACTCCATAGACACCACACCAATATGAATGGATGTTATTTAAAAGACACTTCATAGACACCCTTAGTCAATGTTACTCTTTTTTTAAATGTTTATGTTGCATCGTTTTCTGAAAAAGAAAAAAAAAACAATATATAAAAAATATAATCAATTAATATCATTATTTTTTAATATTGGTATATCATGATTATTATTTTTATGTTCTCGTTTTCAGAAATAGCCATTTCATAAATAAAAGTAATTTTGTAAAATATATTTTTTTAAATATTAAATTCTCTCTAATAAATGAAGGTTTTTTTTTTTTGTTACTTGTCAAATTCTCAAGAGTTTTGTCACATGTAAACTAATGGGAGTTTTAAAATTATCATTTTCTACTTGTCATTTTTTTAAGAATTTCTATTTTTTTTAAATAAAATTCCATAAAATTCTAACGAGTTTTATAAGGAAAGAGAATCATTTTTATTAATTTGATAATAAAATCTCATAAATGTTCTAAACAATATTTGATTTTTTAATAAATGTTCCAAAAGATTACATTATGTTATTTAAAAGTGTTATTTTATAAAATATTTAATGTTTAAATATTGTACTAAATATTTACTTTTAATAAACTCGTATAATACACGGGTAACACACCTAGTTTGCATAATTACACAAGATCCGAATAATTGCAAAATATAAATAAAATGTTCATAAAGTATGAAAAACACTTCATTTATTTTGGGAAATTTTGATGTTCAAACGAAGTAAACAACAAACCAAAGTTCTCTGATTTTAACAGAATTATAAACCAATAAATAAAAATAAAAGGATATTAAGTATTAAATGAAAACTAATAATATTATTTATTTTGGGAAATTTTAATGTTCAGCAATGACGTAAATAATGAACTGACGTTTTTTGTTTTTTTCTATATTTTAATATAATTATAAACTAATAAATAAAAATAAAAGGATGTTTTTAAGTATTTATATGAAGGGTAAATGTAATTGTAGCTCAACTATGTTACATGTTATGGTTTAAAAGGTTCTTTTTTTTCTTTTTTGCATTTTAGGGGAACGAATTATTAATTTACCGACTTAATTGGTCTATTTATCTGTTTTAAAAGGTTTCTGATACAAGTCACTAAGCAAGTGAGTTAATTCTAAGTCAACTTGATGGCCATGTCATTGAGTTGGGTCCGATTCATTGTTTGGGCCCTAAGGGTTAATGTGGACCCTCTCTTGATAAAAGGAGGGGCATATTGGTTGTTACCCTATATATACATGCCCCTTTTCTACTAAACTATATCGGCATTCCGACAAACATCTCTTTCATGTGAATCACAATGGCTACCCACCATAACAATCACTCGATTCGGTATCCATAAATTCAAGAGACCGTCTAAACTTTAGCAATTTGCATACTATTTTTTTTTAATGTGGAGCTTAGATTACAGAACAAAAACTTGAAGTGGATATTTTGAAAAAAGAAATGGATCGATATTTGGTCATAAGGGGGGTGGATTCACTGGCATTTCATCATCGGTTAGAGCAGGCGGAGAAAAAGTTGCACTCGGTGATATTTAGTTTTCTGGTGGAAAAGGTTCTTGATGTATTGAAGAAGTGATATGTTGGTGGTCGTGGTGTTAATGTTGATTAGATATGGATGTTTTTATGTTGTTTAGGTAGTAATGTGTTTGTATTAGGGTTTATGTGTTTCAGATGTCTTGTTGTTTAGTTTAGTTCATATCATATTGTTAACGTTGTAAATGTGGATGAAGACATGTGTATGCACTGACAATTTTGTATAACCTGCATATGTAACCTTATTTAGTTAATGGAAATTAAGTTTGTATTATAATCAGACTATCTTATGGGATGTACTTATTTTGTTTAGCAGGGTTTAAAAATTAATTTATGTTTTATTAAGACAATAACCCTCAGTCAGTATTGTTAGTTAGTGCCAAAGATGGGGGTAATTTCATCCTTTCACATTTTATCGTCGAGTATATACACATTTGAGACATAGATGTGAGCATATTTACCTTTTTTCCTCTCTTGTTCTTGTTTCCTTTTAATTGGCCTTACTAAAATGAAGTGATCGATGAAATCGGTGGAATGCTCATGTGGATTTGATGGAATAATATTAACATCAACTACTCTGTCCAACCATGGTCAACTATTTTATGATTGCCCCAAAAAGGTACGTGTCAATTGCATTTTCGTTCCATTGTTGACCTAGATTTACATAATCATTATGCTCCCAAAACTTTCATTTTAGGGTCCTCGTGATGGGTTTATAGATTGAGCAGACCAAGTGGAGACTACGATCACAAGTGGTGACGCACTGATGATTACAACTTTGTAATCCCTTTTTCTATTTAATGAAAATTTCATTGTCTTGTGTTAGGAAGCTGAAATTTTGGTTATTTCTAAGTTTGATTGTTTTCTTGTCATATTAGTGTACAAGTTGTAATGGATGTGTAATGTAATTGTCTTGTAATGTTTAACAATCTACTATCATGTTTCCTTTCATGTTCAACAATCTATCTGTAATGGATTTGTAATCCCTTTTTCTATTTAATGAAAATTTCATTGTCTTGTGTGCACATTACACATACAATCGTTTTTCTTTGTGATATTAGTATACATAGAATAAGATACAACATACATATACAATATAAAACAATTACACCCACATATACATACTAGTATGGGAACATATTAAAATAGAATAAGATTGAATATGCTTCATAAAACCATGCACATCCATTACATTCATACATGCATATGACAACACACATATTATTCTAACAACCAACTTTAGTACCTAACATTCGATATGCAATGGATTTTCACATGTATTGTATTCTCCATTTTTCCTTTCAACCCTTTTAGCCAATTTTTTCGTAATAATCCTCTCAGAAAGCTTCCTTTTTAATGTACTCTTTGTTTTGGCTTTTTCTTTAGGTCCTGCACCTTCATTTGGTTTTTAACCACTACTTCATTCCCTTCCTTTATCATATTTACTAGTTGATCTCTTTCTCTCCACCTTGAGCTTTTTGGGCTTATCAACTTTTTTGGGTTTCTCAACTTGAGGACATATAACATTGTTATGACCAACTTGTTTACACAAACCACATAGAATTTTCTTCCAGACCTTTGACACGGTGTGTCTAGTAATCTTTTCACTTTGGTCCTTCCTTCTATTAAATTTTGGCATGCCTAGCACTTTTCTCCACAAATATGGCAATGGTGGTATAAATTCAGTACATGACCACATATTGCTACCATTAATCCCATTCAATGGATACTTGTAAGCGATCATGTAAATGGCTCCAAAGAACATGGGATTTGTATAACTTCCAACATCTCTGTTAGATAGGAGATAGTTGCAACTGATTACACACACCCATAGCCATTTAATTTCCATACTCTATAAGAACATGTCTTCTTGACTAAATCCACCACAAAAGAGTGCCAAGTTTCTTGTCTCAAATTAGTTTAAACCTGATGCTACCATTCATACTCTATAAGAACATGTCTTCTTTTTCTAAATTCAATACATGACCACATACAGCTACCATTCATTAGAGACTTCGGGTATAGTTTCTTGCTCCCGCTGATCGTACACACCACATTCTTCCTTGATTACACATGAAACAATTTTTGAAAACCTTTTTCAATTGCTTAGTTTGAGTTTGGATTCACATGAATGTTCATCCAACTCTCTCAAACCTTGTCTTTAATAACAACTTGTAACATCCCAAAACTCAGAGTAAATTTTTTTTTCCAAAACAACCCTAAGACAATTATTATTTACAAAATGTAACAACCTAACTCCCATGTATAATATTTAATTATATTATATTCATTTTAGCAGAGCAACTCGATGATTTGGAGGCCCAACTCGCCGAGTAGAGATTGAGATGGACGCGTGATTTTTAGAGTCTACTCGACGAGTTGGAGGACCCTAACTCGATGAGTAGGAGCTGAGTGTGAAAACCCTAATTTTCAGGGTTTGCACCCTATTTAAAGGACCTTAAGCCTTTCATTCCGCCTCTCTCATCACTTTAGCACCCTAAGAGAAACCCTAATCGAGATATTATCATCTAAGAGAGAGAGAGAGAGAGAGAGAGAGAGAGATAGATAGGCTAAGTTATATGTTTTAGTGCATTCTTGGAAGAAGTTTGAGGAGCAAATGCTTGGAACAAGAAGGAGCCCTTGGATCCAGTATTCTTTCAATGTTAGCTGCCATTTGGAGGTAAAAAGTCATCACATTAACCATTTGTTTGTTAGATCCCTTCACTAGGGAGTTTATGGCGATTTCCATCTTCTCTTTGAGTCCTTTAGTTATTTGAGCATGCCTTGAAGATGAGACTTCAGATCTGGATAGTATGAGGTCCCTTGGGCCAAAAGATTCAAGCTTTATCAAGATTTGGCAAACTTTCATGCATTAAACCCTTTATTGAGCTTTGGGATGGAAAACTTAGCCCTAGATGCCATGCATGGACGTAAAGCTTGTAGCTTTACGTCGTATTTCAGCCTTAGAATGCTAGATCTAGAGTATGGGGCCTTAGTTCTGCTTAAAAACATCTGAATGAGAGAATGGACTGAAGGGACTCAAAGAGTTGATGAGCCAACTCGACGAGTTGGTTAGGGTTTTCCCCGATAGTGTGGATGCATTAAAAACTCAGCGAGTTGGTGAGACAACTCGACGAGTTGACTTGGATTTTCTCGATTTTTCAAAAAAAACAAGGGAACTCGACGAGTTGCATAGATGCACTCGGTGATTTGGGTTAACATGGACTGTTGACTCGAGTGTTGACTCCCATTGACTTTTAGGCTTTAGTCAAGTATACATTATGGAGACCATGGAGGGGTAAAATGGTCTTTCACCTTTTCTGAGAATTAGAAAAGGGGTTAGCTCAACATCTTTAGAGTCGTTGTTATAAAGTGTTGATTAGAAATGATTATGATATGTAGGCAGAGTCTAGACCGATCGTTGAGTACGAGACCTACTTTCTTACGTACGAGGTGAGTCTTATCACTATACTTACTTGAATGGTAATAGTGTATGACCGGAGGGTTTATTTGAGTTATCGACCAGAGGGTTTTATGTAATTATACTGATTTATGTCATATTATGCATTTTTTTCTTTGTAATTTATGTTGTATATTATTTTGTGCCTTGCTGAGTTAGGACTAGAGGGTCCAAACCGAGTTGTTAGAATACGAGATTGAAGGGTCCAACCCGAGTTGTGAGACGGAGGGTCTTCACTGAGACACATGACCGGAAGGTCCATACCGAGCCGTGAGACCGGAGGATCTTCACTGAGACGCATGACCGGAGGGTCCATGTCGAGCCATAGCCATGAGAGACTTATTATTTGTGCATGTGGTGTTTTGGGGAACTCATTGAACTTTATGCTTAGAGTGTTGTGTGAAATGTGTTTCAGGTACCTCTCAGGATCACGTGAAGGCGTCAGCTTGATTGTACACACCAGCTAAAGATTATGTTTTTGAGGATTATGGGATATTGTCATACATTTTGTTGTCTTGTGTTTTAAACAACTTATACATTTTGTGTTTTGAGAAATGTAAGATTGTGTTTTATGTGGTTTTAAAAATGAAAATTTTATTTGAAAAAATTAGAGTGTTAAAATTTGGTATCAGAGCCTAGGTTTAAGGGATTCGGATGTACCCTCGGTTATGTTTGGACTCAAACTCAGGATTTGAGAAACTTTTCTAAAATGAAATGACTTTTCTAAAACGAGTAAGAGTTTTTAAGAGAAAATGAGATGAAGCAGTGTGTACAATCAACTAGTGCCCGAATAGTGATTTCCCAAAATACCATTACTTGTTTATATTATGAGATACTTATGAGATATTAGAGCTGTATGTTAGAGGATAGGCTAGGTATTTCATAAATTTAGAGCTAGAGATGCCAGATTCATGATGCCTTAGCCTAGGGGATGCCATTGATTGATATTATCTGCTATTTGCCCTATGTATGTGCTGAGTAGGAGTACCTAGTGGGAATCTTTTAGATAGAGCTTTGAGTAGAGGAGTAATCTAGGAGAGATACCTAGATGTGCATTGAGAAATATACTGAGAGAGTAGTTTGATATCTGCGATGGATAGAGTACTTGTGAATTAGGATCTTAGGAGGAGGACTTGGGGTGACTATGGGTTAGTGTGGAAGGTTGTATTGGGCTCATACTATTGAAAGCACTGGATCTGTATATGACCCAAGTAACAACCTTAGGATACTAAGGATCATGTAGGGGTGGGTAATGGAATGTGTGCTTGAGCTAGTCTCTGATGATTTCCGTGTTTGTGTTTCAGAGACACTATGGTGATTACCCGCAACAACCCCGGGGAAGTGGTATTGTTGACAAGGAGATATGCAGGATCATTGCTAAGGAAGTGGTCGCAGCTATCAGGGAGGCCATACCAGAGATATCCATGTCTATTAAGACCATGCTCATTGAGACATTTGATAAGGGATATGCAGCTGTCACGAAGGCTGCTACTATCGCAGCCACCGCAGTCGTAGTTGTTGCTAGGCCATAGGGGGTGACTCATTGTTGTTTTGAGAGTTCAGCAACACGAAACCACCAAAGTTTGATGGGTCCCAGGACCCAATTTCTTCCATGATATGGATCTCCAACATCGAGGGGTGTTTCTATACGTGTTCATGCCCCGAGCATTTGAGAGTTCGGTTTGCACTGAACCAGCTTAACTTGGGAGCAAAGGACTGGTGGAAGTTCATGACGACTGAATTTACTCCTACAGATCATGTTGCAGTGACTTGGGAGAGGTTTACCCAACTATTTAGAGACAAGTATGTTCCCCAGGTGGATAGGGTGGATAGGGAACGATTGGTATAGGAGTTTCTGTCTCTCAAGCAGAAGATAAAAATAGTGACAGAGATTATGAGGATGTTTCATTATAGGGTGTTGTTCTGCCCTGAGCAGTGTCTACTGAGCAAGCACGTGTGAGCCGGTATTTGAGCATCTTGAGGAGAGATATTCGATATTTCATGGTGAACTCGTCATATCGGACATTGGCTAAGTTGCAGACCAATGCCAGGAGGATAGACATTGAGTTGGAGATTCAGACCAGAGAGGAGGGAAACCATCAGGGGAGAGATAGGAGACCAGTGCAGTCGCAGCTGGCGACTAAGCGGGCTAAGCACGCTGATTCGAGAGAAGGAGGCCAGAAGGGTCGCACTTGTGGCAAGTGCGGCAAGAGTCATGAGGGATCTTGTTGAGGAGGGATTTGCTACAAATGTAGCAAGGAGGGGCATATGACGAAGGACTAGCCCATGAGATTTCATTTTGCTTTCACTGCGAGTGTTCTCAGCTCACTCAGGGATCAGCCCAAGCTTCTGCTGTTGCTGTTTACGTGTTACTAATGGCCGGCCGGGGAAGGATGAGGCTTTGAGAGCTCGTGGGAGAGCATTCCAGCTGACTGTGGAGGAGGTCCGCACACTGCCTTATTCATGTTATTTTAAGATTGTTTATACTTTTAATGTGTTGCATCTAGGTAATTTTCTTGTAAGTTATGTGCCTTCCTTGGTGTTATCTGACCCATGTGTGAGTTGATCTTTCGTGTCTTTATCCTTTAGTCGTCACATTAGTGTTAGATGTGACGCATTGAGTCGACCACTGAGGGTTTCTATAGTCGATAAGCATGTTCTTTTTGCCACTGTTGTATTCTGAGGATGTGTATTAGAGATTTTTGGTGTTGATTTTCTTATAGATCTGGTGCCGATAGCGATGGGTGATGTATGTGCCATAGTGGGCATGGATTGGTTGAGCTGGTTTGGAGCTATGATTGACTGTGAGCATCAGATGGTGACCATACAAGATCCTAGTATGGGAGTACTTATTGTGTATGGTGAGGGAACTATATCGGGATCAGCTGCCGCCAGGGCAAGGCAGAGGCTAGAGCAGGGGTGCATGGGATTTTTACCATACGTGATGGATAAATGAGTTGCCACTGAGAGACCGAGTTCTATTTCTGATGTTCCAGTGGTGTGTGAGTTCCTGGATGTTTTCCCCGAGGAATCGTCTGACGTGCCTCCCGAGAGGCAGGTGGAGTTCCGGATCGATCTGATTCCGAGTGTGGCATTTATTTCCAAAGAACCATATCACCTTGCATCTCCCGAGATGCAAGAGTTGTCCTCATAGCTCCAGGAGCTGTTGGGAAGGGTTTTATTAGACCTCGTAGCTCACCGTGGGGAGCGTCGATTCTTTTTGTCAAGAAAAGGATGGTTCACACCGGATGTGCATCAACTACCACGAGTTTAACAAGCTAACAATCAAGAAGCATTATCCACTACCAAGGATCGATGATTTATTTGATTAGTTACACGGGGAGTCTTGGTTTTCCAATATTGATTTGAGATCTGGGTATCATCATATGAGAATCTATGAGGAGGATATTCTGAAGACGGTCTTTCAAACTCGTTATGGGCACTACGAGTTTGTGGTGATGCCTTTCAGGCTCACCAATGCATCGACAATGTTCATAGACCTCATGAACCAGGTGTGCAGGCCCATGTTGGACCGGTTAGTGATCGTGTTCACCGATGACATTTTGGTGTACTCATGGTCTAGGGAACAACACGAGGAGAATTTCGGGAGATTCTTGAAGTATTGAATATGGAGTGGCTTTATGCTAAGTTCTCCAAGTGTGATTTCTGGTTACGAGAGGTCCAGTTCTTGGGACACCTCGTTAACCAGAATGGGATTTTGGACCCGACCAAGATTGAGGCGGTTATGCGATGGGAGGTGCCCAAATCCCCATCCGAGATCAGGAGTTTTCTGGGCCTAGTAGGCTACTACCATAGGTTTATCAGAGAGTTCTCTAATATTCATGTTCCTCTCACTAGATTAACCAGGAAGGGTGTTACTTTTGCTTGGGGGCCTGAGCAACAGGCATCATTAGAAACTCTTCGCCAGAGATTGTGCGAAGCTCCAGTGTTATCCCTTTCGGAGGGAGTAGAGGACTTTACAGTCTACTGTGATGCATCCATATCAGGGATGGGTGCCGTGTTGATGAAAAAGGTACACATGATAGCATACGCATCGAGGCAGTTGAAGCCACACGAGACAAGGTATCCCACCCATGATTTGGAGCTGGGAGCGGTGGTATTTACCCTGAAGATTTGGCGTTACTATCTTTATGGTGTCCAATGTACCATATACATAGACCATACGAGCCTGAAGTACCTTATAAGTCAACCCAACCTGAATATGAGACATAGAAGGTGGTTGGATGTAGTTAAAGACTATGACTGTGAGATTTTGTATCACCCTGGCAAGGCTATTGTGGTAGCCGATGCCCTAAGTTGTACAGCAGTGATTGCTCCGATCCGAAACGTGTGCATGAGGATGACGGTGATGACTCCAATCTTAGATAGCATCCGAGAGTCCCAAAGGGTGGCCATGAGACTAGAGAATTGTAAGAGAGAGCGGGTGATTGGGAAGATTTCTAAGTTTAATCCTGATAGTCGGGAGCTTATGACCTTCCAGGGCAGATATGGGTTCCATATACGGGTGGAGCTCGACGTATTTTGATGGAGGCCCATAGGTTAAGATTCTCGATCCATCCCGGGGCCACCAAGATGTATTTGGACTTGAAGAAGGATTATTGGTGGCCTTATATGAAAAGAGATGTGGCATGGGTAGTCGAGAGATGCTTGACCTATCATCAGGCCAACGCGGAGCACCAGCATCCTCGTGGCCAATTGCAGCCTTTGGAGATTCCCCAGTGGAAGTGGGAACAGATCACCATGGATTTTATTACCAAGTTACCGAGGACCACACTTGGTGTTGAAGCGATATGGGTGATTGTAGATCGGTTGACGAAGAGTGCTCACTTTCTGGATATAAGTGAGAGCTCTTCTACAGAGAAATTGATCGGGGTCTATGTTCAAGAGGTGGTGGTGTAACACCGTGAAATTTCAAAATAATTTTTCATTTCAAGTTAATAAAAATACTCCAATCACATATTTTCAAAAACGTGTATCATAGGTTTTTCACTGAACATAAGTACAAATCACAATCCCCATAATCCCAAAAACATCTTCACTGCAAGTGTGTACTGATCATGTTGGTACCTTTCCATGATCATCACTGGTACCTGAAACACATACACAAAACACCGTAAGCATAAATGCTTAGTGAGTTCCCCAAAAATACCACGCAGACACATATCAGCCACTCAAGGTTGTAACTTTGATGACCCTCTGGTCGAATATCTCTGTGGGACCCTCATGGTCTCATAACTCTATGGACCCACTGGTCCTAACTCTGTAAACTCTAAATCATGCATATCACATATCATATAGAAATCACAACACATAAATAGCATACAAGATACAATGTCACATAACTCTGATTACCACTCTAGGTAAAGTATAGTGAGAAGACTCACCTCAAAGATGTCAGATAATCACTCGTGCTCAACCCTCCGACCTAGCTTCCTCCTATAGCATAAATACATCTCTAATTAATACGTTCCTGACTTAGTTTGACTAATGCCCTTGAGTCAACATAAGTCAACTCTGGTCAACGTTGGTCAATGGCCACCCTTTGACCCAACTCATCGAGTCAGGTGCTGACTCGGCGAGTTCAGACGTGAAATCAAGTCCCTTAAATACCCCTATGACTCAATGAGTCACTCTCCCAACTTGGTGAGCCATCAACTGTGTGAGTCACGGGACAACCTGGTCCGACTCGTCGAGTCTGCTCATGGACTCGGCGAGTTCATTCCATGCTCGAACTCAAAAGACTTTATGAGGTCATATATGTTCCTCTAATCCATAGATTTGTCCTTCCTAAGCTCATTAAACACGTAAAGGTTCAATCTTGATACTCATGCAACGTCTAAACAACTCTATTTGATGAATTAGCCCCAAATGAAACATCCTAAGTCCATTTCTTCCATAACTCATCATAAAGCAAGATGGATAAAGCTCTCTGGACCACTATGGGTCCAGATCCGAAGTCTAAACATGATAAGGGACCATATATCCAACAAATCATCCCAATAAAGTGTATAGAAAACCCTAGGTCCATGGATTCTTTAACAAAACAGAAAAGGATCGATATGCTACCTCACGGATGATGTTCTTTGCTTGAGATCCACAGATATGCAACCTCCTTGGTCTCCTCTAAGTTGGAACCACCTTCTTCTTGCAAAACCAACTCACAAAGATAAAATAATGGCTTCTTTCCTCTCACAAACGCTCAAGCACTCTTAGGGCTTCTCTCAAGGGTCTGGTAGCCGCAAATGGTGGCTATAAGGGTCCTTAAATAGGTCCCAAACCCGAGAAATTAGGGTTTCTTTCGCCAGCTCTGACTCGGCGAGTGCACTCCCCCGACTCGTCGAGTCTAATCATTTTCTACGTCTCCCATTCGCTACCTGACTCATCGAGTCCATGCACCAACTCATCGAGTCACTCAACACAACTCAAAATATAATATAAATTAATGTACTTGGGAACCCGGGTGTTATAGGTTGCACGATATGGGGTGCCAACATCGATAGTGTCAGATCGGGATGTACGTTTTTCTTCCAGGTTCTGGAAGAAATTTCATCAGGATTTGGCTACCTGGTTGCATTTCAACACCGCATACCACCCACAGACAGACGGGCAGAGCGAGCGGACGATTCAGACGCTCAAGGACATGCGACGTGCATGTGTTATGGACTTCGGTGGAAGTTGGGACACTTACTTGCCATTGGCTGAGTTTTCATACAACAACAATCATCACTCCAGTATCGGTATGTATCCCATTGAGTATTTATATGGGAGGAGGTGTCAGACTCCCATCTATTGGGGAGAGGTAGGGTAGAGAGTGATGGGGAGCACTGAGATAGTGCTCAAGACGACAGAGCCGATCCAACGGGTCAGACAAAGGTTATTGATGGCGCAAAGTTGTTAGAAGAGTTACACAGACCGGTGACGTTGCAGAGCTAGAGTTCCAGATCAAAGGTTTTGTTCTCTTGAAGGTATCCTTGTGGAAAGGGGTGACCCAGTTCGGGAAGCGGGGCAAGCTGGGCCCTAGATACATTTTTCCTTTCAAAGTGATTGCTCGAGTAGGTAAGTTGGCTTATCGGTTACAGCTGCCTGCAGAGTTGATCCAGATCCATAACACCTTCCATGTGTCCCAGCTGAAAATGTGTAGCCGATGAGACGATAGTAGTTCCTCTATAGGACATTCAGGTTGATGATCGTCTGAACTACAATGAGAAGTGAGTGGCAATCTTGGATAGGAAGGTGAAGGTTTATAGGAATAAATTAGTGCCCTTGGTTCAGGTTCAGTGGCAGCATCGAAACGGATCCGAGTGGACCTGGGAGCCGGAGTCCAAGATGCGTGAACAATACCCAGAGTTGTTTCTGGAGGATGACTTTGAGGGAGAATTCTGATCCTAGCAGGGGAGAATTGTAACATCTCGACTCTCAGTATAATATTTAATTAAATTATATTCATTTTGTCAGAGCAACTCGACGAGTTGGAGGCCCCAACTCGCTGAGTAAAGATTGAGATGGTCGCATGATTTATAGAGTCTACTCGACGAGTTGGAGGATCCAACTCGACAAGTCGGAGCTAAGTGTGAAAACCCTAATTTTCAGGGTTTAGACCCTATTTAAAGGACCTTAAGCCTTTCATTCCGCCTCCCTCATCACTTTAGCACCCTGAGAGATACCTTAATCATGCTATTATCATATGTAAGAGAGAGAGAGAGAGAGAGAGGCTAATATTGTATGTTTTAATGCATTCTTGGAAGGAGTTTGAGGAGCAAAAGGCTTGGAACCAGAAGGATCTCTTGATAGGTTTTATACAAACAATCCTATGTGTGCATGCAACCTTAGTTTGGATCTATGTTTTCACTATAAGACATACAACTTTATGAACACAAGATAAACCCTAGCATGCTTCTATGATTTTCGAAATTTACATAGAAGTGTAGAAAACATACCTTTGTTGTTATATATCAATAACAACTAGTTTCCTTGATATCTTGAACTCTCTTGAACTCTTGAAAGCAAGCACCACAATTATGGTGCCTCTAATGGCTCACAAACACCTTGAAGCAAGAAGGCAACTAAGAGAGAGAAGGGAATGATGCTAATTTCGGCCCTAGGGTTCCCTTGGAATCAAGTGGCCTTAAATTGAAGCATAGGGCATGTATTTATAGTATAGGGTACTAGGGTTTCAGTCAAAACCCTAATGGACAGCTTAGTCACCAAGCAGCCCAAGAAACCTTATGGAATGAGGCCTTGGACGAAAATATGATGATCCTTCATCATAATTTCGTTCCCCCTTAGTCCATTAGGTTTCCTAGCCCAAAACTCAACTATCACACAATTGACAGTTTATACCCCTTTATTTAATTTGTCTCTTTTAGTCACCAAATTAATTCCTAATTAATTCATGACTAATACTAATCAAATAAATATGATTTCTCCTTTAATATATTATTCTTATAATATATTAATAAATCATAATATCTCCTCTCTCATATCAAATTACCTTGTCAAGTTGCTTTGGTGAAGGCAACCCAAAAGGACCATGCACACTCGGGTCAAGTATATACCAAATATGGTTACTGACTTAGACATTAATCCAACAGTCTCCCACTTGGATAAGTCTAGTAACTATATCTCACGTATTACTTCCGTACCCGATAGCAATCGTAGCTTTCAATAGCTGCTGTCAACTCTTACCAATAACTTGTCCTTTAGATAAGGGATCGTATAATCCTCTGTTCTAGATATCATGCTAACGATACTTATCGTACAACATTTTGTTTCTTGATCTCTGATTCGTTCGACATAGAACTCAGTTGAACACATCAACTTCATCTTGACCGGGCCCGGCACATAAGTCAAACCAAATCATCAAGTGACCGAGATATCGCTTTTATCCTCATAGAATAAAAGGAACAGAAAAACGTCGACTAATATGCCTTTATCATTTACCAGTTAAACCATACACAATAATGCGTTTTATGACATCAAGTTACTGATGCGTTTTCGCATTATCAATGTATAATCAACTAGCAAACAATAACCATATTTCTAGGTTTAAAGATTATATGATATTATCATCTTGCGATCACTTGTGATGACATTCATGAATTAATACCAGCAAGCGTGGGTCTGTTCTAATGCTCAATACTAATTTCATAAGCACTCATAAACTTTGCAGCAAACCTTTGCTATGTCTAAAACTTTTCAGACAATCTACAAACAAATTTATGACAATCTTTCTTCATATCTACTTCCAACATATGAGCGATTGTGGACTGTTCGAATAATCTCATTATTCAGGAAGTCAAAACATGCAAAAAATCGGAAAAATAGATAAATAATCAACACATGATAGAAACTTTCTTATAAATAACACACTTTTATTTAATCATCAATTGTTGAGTATGACATTATCTATTACAAGTTTCCTACCTATCTAATCTAAACTAATATCGTCCTTCAGCCCTACGCTCCTAGCGTGCTGAAAATGCTTGACCCTACTCAGTCCCTTCGTAAGGGGATCTGCTGGGTTATCTTCGGACGATACCCTCTTCACAACGAGGAGTCCCTCTTCTACCCGATGTCTAATAAAATGGTATTTCCTGTCGATATGTCGAGATCTGCCATGATCCCTTGGTTCCTTGGTTAAGGCAACCGCTCCTTCATTATCACAGAAAATTTCCATGGGCTCCTTTATGGATGGCACAACTCCAAGTCTCCAATGAAGTTCTTCAATCATATAGCCTCCTTTGATGCTTCGCTCGCCGCAATATACTCTGATTCGCACGTTGAATCAGCTACGGTCTCTTGCTTGGAACTTTTCCAAGTCACTGCTCCTCCATTCAGGGTAAAGACCCAGCCTGACTGCGATCGGAAGTTATCCCGATCCGTCTGAAAACTAGCATCACTGTACCCTCGTACCCTTAAGTCATCACTCCCACCGAGGACTAGAAACCATTCCTTGGTCCTCCGAAGGTACTTAAGAATATTCTTAATTGCAATCCAATGTGCTCTACCAGGATTCCCCTGATATCTGCTGACCATGCTTAAAGCGAAGGCCACATCAGGGCGAGTACAAGTCATAGCGTACATGATAGAGCCTACTGCGGAAGCGTAAGGTACTCGGCTCATATCAGCTATCTCTGTCTCTGTACTCGGGCTCTGAGTCTTACTCAGCTTGGTATTGCTTTGGATTGGCAACTCCCCTTTCTTGGAATTTTCCATACTAAAACGCTTTAGCACCTTTTCCAAGTATGTATCCTGACTGAGTCCTATCAGTCTCTTTTCCCTGTTTCTTACTATTCTTATTCCCAGAATATAAGCAGCTTCTCCGAGGTCCTTCATAGCGAAACATTTCCCAAGCCAGGACTTGACCTCCTGCAAGGTTGGGACATCGTTTCCTATGAGTAGTATGTCGTCAACATACAATACGAGAAAGCTTATTATACTCCCACTGGCTTTGACATACACACAAGATTCATCTTCGCTTCGCAGAAAGCCAAACTCTTTAACCTTCTCATCAAAACAAAGATTCCATCTGCGAGATGCTTGTTTCAATCCATAAATAGATCTCTCAAGCTTGCATACTCTATTCGGATGCTTCACATCGACAAAACCCTCTGGCTGATTCATGTAGACATCCTCAGCCAACTTTCCATTAAGGAAAGCGGTCTTTACGTCCATCTGCCATATTTCATAATCATGAAACGCAGCTATGGCAAGCATCACCCTAATAGACTTTATCTTCGCAACTGGTGAGAAGGTCTCATCATAGTCAACTCCGGGAGTTTGAGTAAAGCCCTTCGCAACCAATCGCGCTTTATAAGTATGCACTTTCCCATCCATGTCCGTCTTCTTCTTGAAGATCCACTTGCACCCGACTGTCTTACGACCTGGTACATTATCAACCAAATTCCAAACTTGGTTGTCGTACATGGACTGAATCTCGCTGTCCATAGCCTCTTTCCATTTTGCAGACTCTGGGCCTGCCATGGCTTCCTTATAGTTGCTAGGTTCATCCAAATTTACTAGTGTACTATCACTAATAAACGTATCCCCTTCAGTAGTAATATGAAAACCATAAAACTGGGGTGGAACACTAGCCCTAGAGGAACGTCGAAGAGGTAAGGACACGTCAACAGGTTCAACAGGAGTTTCCTCCTCAAGTTGAGTGCCAGTGTCAGAGGTTCCTTCATCGCTTTGATCTTGAATTTCTTCAAGTTCAATTTGCCTCCTACTGTCTTCTTGGCCTATCAATTCCTTTTCTCGGAAAACTCCTCTTCTAGCTACGAAGACAACATTGTCACACGGTCTATAGAAAAGGTAGCCAAAAGACTTCTGCGGATAGCCGATGAAATAACACTTCTCACTACGAGGTTCAAGTTTGTCGTGAGTCTCTCGTCTTACGAAAGCCTCACAACCCCAAACCTTAATATGTGCCAACGAGGGAGCCTTCCCTGTCCACATCTCGTGAGGAGTCTTGGAAACCTTCTTAGTGGGAACTAAGTTAAGTATACAGGCGGCAGTCTCTAAGGCATACCCCCAGAAAGCTATTGGTAACGAAGTCCGACTCATCATAGAACGAACCATGTCCAACAAGGTCCGATTACATCTCTCAGCCACACCATTCAATTGTGGCGTCCTCGGAGGCGTCAATTGTGAAACGATTCCACATTCTTTTAGATAGTCGTGAAACTCAAGACTTAGGTACTCTCCTCCTCGGTCTGACCGAATCATCTTGATTTTCCTGCCCAGCTGATTCTCCACTTCACTCTTAAACTCTTTGAACTTTTCAAAAGTTTCCGACTTTTGCTTGATCAAGTAGATATATCCATATATGCTATAATCATCTGTAAAAGTCACGTAGAAGCGGCAAGCATCCCTTGTGGTGGATCTAAAGGGCCCACACACATCAGTGTGTATGAGATCCAATAAACCCTCACCCCTTTCACAAGTGCCAGTAAAGGGTGACTTGGTCATCTTCCCAAGTAAACAAGATTCACATGTATCATCGTCCCTAAGGTCGAATGATTCCAACACTCCATCCTTTTGGAGTTGGGCTATGCGTTTCTTGTTGACATAGCCAAGGCGACAGTGCCACAAGCATGCTTTGTCTAGACTAGTAGACGAATCAATATTCAAAACATTATTTCCGAAATTATCAACAATCATCACAGATTCATAAATCCCATTACAAGGTAATGCATTGAAATAAAAGACACCATTCAAATAAACATTAATAGAACCATTACTATTATCAAAAGAATATCTGAAACCTTGTCTAAACAACCCATGAAAAGAAATAATGTTTCTTGCCATATCTGGCGAATAACAGCAATTCTGTAAATCTATTCCTAACCCATTACTCAACACTAAAGAATAAACACCGACTTTGGTCACAGGCGATGATCTTCTGTTTCCCATAATCAGGTTCATCTTCCCATGCTCCATTTCCCTACTTCTTTTTAGGCCCTGCAAATCAGAACAAATGTGGTAACCACATCCTGTATCAAGAACCCATGAAGTAGCAAATGATGAGTTATTAGATTTAATAGAATACATACCTGCAAATGTGGGCTTGATCTTCCCATCTTTAATGTCCTGCAGATATTGTGGGCAGCTTCGCTTCCAGTGGCCCTTTTGGTGGCAATAGAAGCACTCTGCTTCTTTAGGATCGGAAGAGGGTCTAGCGGGGCCTACTTTGGCCCCACTTGAGGATGAACCATCACGGGGTTTCCCCTTATGGTGGCTCTTACATGGAGCCTTCCTCTTTTTACCCTTTCCTTGACCTATTGCCATCACAGGAGCGGCCACAGCAGGGGACGGTGCAACGGATTTGTCTTTGAGGTTGCTCTCAGCAGTCCTCAAGAGTCCTTGGAGCTTGCTCAAGGAGACCTCCTCTTTATTCATATGGTAGGTCATCCTAAACTGATTGTAGCAGGAGGGCAAGGAGTGGAGGATTATTTCGATAGCCAAATCCTCATCAAACTTAACATTAAGTTTGAGAAGACGATTAACATACCTCTGCATTTTCTGCAAATGAGAGGTTAGGGATTCTCCACTCCCCATCTTAGCGGTGATCATGGTAGTAATGATCTCATAGCGCTCTTGCCTCGCGCTCTGGTGATACCTTTCCAGCAAATCCTGATGCATTTCATATGGATACATGTCCTCATAGGACTTTTGGAGTTCGGGGTTCATGGTGGCCAGCATGATGCAGTGAACTTTCGTGGCATCACGCTCGTGGGCCTCAAAGGCGGCCAATTCCTCAGGAGTAGCAACATCTGGGATGATCTTCTCAAGCTTTTCATCGAGGACATATTCTTTGTCCTCGTAGCGTGTGATCATGCGGATATACCTCATCCACTCGGTGAAGTTTGAACCATCAAATGTCACTTTCTGACACAAGTTCATCAACGAGAATGACCCAGAAGCGTTGTTGTTGTTGTTTGTTGACATCTGAAAAGGAACAAAGTTTGATTAGAAATGAATCCCTAATTAAACACCCAAATGAGTAATTAGGGCTAGGATCCAACAACATTATTTACAACTTAGAAAGGGATGCCGTACTCTAAAAGTAAATAATTTGAAGGTAAGTGAATGATGATTCACTAATTCTCACCATGAAAAACGAAAAAGCAATTTAGGTTTTAAATGTATTGAAAACTCCTAGATCTTTGAGATTCATTGAACTTTTCAATGGCATGTTTAAATCTCGATATGCATTTCAAATTTGCGACTGGGATGCCGAGGATCGCAAACAAATTTGTGAATAACCATGCGAATCAACGCGGTGCACTCAATGTTTTTATCACCTAATCAATGTGCCGGTGAACCACACACGCTCCATTGATCTATGACAAACATCGAGTCACCCTTCGCTACCAATGTCATCCCCAAATTGATGTGTCGGTTAACCACACGCGCTCCATCGACGTTTGACAAGGGTACGAAGTGTAATTCCATGGATTAGCATCATTTTCACATTTTACCCTAAAGTAACTAAGAGTGGGAATTTGTAAAACAATGTAGTTACTTTAATATTTCCATTATACTTTTAATGAGGAATTAAGTGCCCTATCCTATCCGTTCGGCTAACGACCCTCCACCAGTCAAGCAAGCGGTAGATGTGAGTGTACATCCATTAAGCGCCATTTTATAGGCAGCAACCTTATACCCACCTTATAGACTGGCTTCGTGAATGAGGCCTACTAGCGATAAGACTAGCTTATTCTTATACATATATAATAATTAATCTTATAATATCATAATTGTATAAGGGTGTATTTTAAAACATTTCAAAAATACTAGTATCTTAATGTGTATTTAAAATTTTCGGAATTAAGGCTATTTAATTTAAAATTTTAAACACCAAAAAATCTTTGATTTAATAATTATCAAAATCAAACAATTAATTTGAAGTATTAAATCTTTAGGGATTACCATAAAATTAAACTACTAATTTATTTAATCCTTTTATTTTTAAATATATGGAAAGGATAATACAAGATCTTCAATTATCTAGTTTAAACAATTAAATTGATAATCACAAAGATAGTATTATCCATATCCCTAAAATCTTGGGATCTTATCTTGGGGACAAGGGATTTTCGAAATCCCTAGGGTTTCATAACCCTAATTTCGAAATTTGGAGGCTAGGCAAAAAGGTTTCAAGAACCCTATCAAAAATCGCCAACTAGGGTTTGGCAACCCTAATTTGCGAAAATCACCAAGCCTTAGGGTTTACTTGCCATAAACCCTAATTTGTCAAGTTCATAATATGCATCAAATCCAATTGAAAACAAAAAACCAATTGCTCTGATACCACTGATAGGTTTTATACAAACAATCCTATGTGTGCATGCAACCTTAGTTTGGATCTATGTTTTCACTATAAGACATACAACTTTATGAACACAAAATAAACCCTAGCATGCTTCTATGATTTTCGAAATTTACATAGAAGTGTAGAAAACATACCTTTGTTGTTATATATCAATAACAACTAGTTTCCTTGATATCTTGAACTCTCTTGAACTCTTGAAAGCAAGCACCACAATTGTAGTGCCTCTAATGGCTCACAAACACCTTGAAGCAAGAAGGCAACTAAGAGAGAGAAGGGAATGATGCTAATTTCGGCCCTAGGGTTCCCTTGGAATCAAGTGGCCTTAAATTGAAGCATAGGGCATGTATTTATAGTATAGGGTACTAGGGTTTCAGTCAAAACCCTAATGGACAGCTTAGCCACCAAGCAGCCCAAGAAACCTTATGGAATGAGGCCTTGGACGAAAATATGATGATCCTTCATCATAATTTCGTTCCCCCTTAGTCCATTAGGTTTCCTAGCCCAAAACTCAACTATCACACAATTGACAGTTTATACCCCTTTATTTAATTTGTCTCTTTTAGTCACCAAATTAATTCCTAATTAATTCATGACTAATACTAATCAAATAAATATGATTTCTCCTTTAATATATTATTCTTATAATATATTAATAAATCATAATATCTCCTCTCTCATATCAAATTACCTTGTCAAGTTGCTTTGGTGAAGGCAACCCAAAAGGACCATGCACACTCGGGTCAAGTATATACCAAATATGGTTACTGACTTAGACATTAATCCAACATCTCTTGGATCCAGCATTCTTTCAATGTTAGCTGCCATTTGGAGGTAAAAAGATATCACCTTGACCATTTGTTTGTTTGATTTCTTCACTAGGGAGTTTATGGCCATTTTAATCTTATCTTTGAGTCCTTTAATTATTTGAGCATGCCTTGAAGATGAGACTTCAGATCTGGATAGTATGAGGTCCCTTGGGCCAAAAGATTCAAGCTTTATCAAGCTTTGGCCAACTTTCATGCATTAATACCTTTATTGAGCTTTTGGTTGGAAAAATTAGCCCTAGATGCCAAGCATTGACGTAAAGCTTGCAACTTTACATGGTATTTAAGCCTTAGAAGGGTTGATCTAGAGTATGGGGCCTTAATTCTGCTTAAAAACGGCTAAATGAGACAATGGAATGAAGGAACTCGATGAGTTGGTTAGGGGTTTCCTCGATAGTCTGGACGCGTTACAAACTCGGTGAGTTGGTAAGATAACTCTACGAGTTGAGTTGGATTTTACCGATTTTTCAGAAGAAACGAGGGAACTCAACAAGTCGTATAGATGCACTCGATGAGTTTGGCCAACATGGACTGTTGACTCAAGTGTTTACTCCCGTTGACTTTTAGGGTTTGTTCAAGCATGGATTATGGATACCATGGAGGGGTAAAATGGTCTTTCACCCTTTCCGAGAATTAGAAAAGGGGTTAGCTTAACATCTTTAGAGTTGTTGTTATAAAGTGTTAATTAGAGGTGATTATGATATGTAGGCGGAGTCTAGACCGATTGTTGAGTATGAGACCTACTTGCTTACATACAAGTTGAGTCTTCTCACTATACTTACCTGAGTGGTAATATTGTGTGACTGGAGGGTCTTATTTGAGTTATCGACTAGAGGGTCTTATGTGCTTATACTGAGTTAAGTGATATTATGCATTTTGTATTTGTGATTTATGTAGTATATTATTCTTTTCCTTACTCAATTATGACCGGAGGGTTCAAACCGAGTTGTGAGACCGGAGGGTCTTCATTGAGATACAAGACTAGAGGCTCCAACCCGAGCTGTGAGACCGGAGGGTCTCCACTAAGACACATGACCGGAGGGTCCGTACTGAGTTGTGAGATCGAAGGGTCTTCACTGAGACGCATGAATGGAGGGTCCATAGCCATGAGAGGCTTATTATTTGTGCATGTGGTATTTTGGGGAACTCACTAGGTTTCGTGCTTATAGTATTGTGTGAAATGTGTTTCAGGTATCTCTTACGCTCTCAGGAAGGTGTCGGGTTGATTTTACACACGAACTAGAGATTATGTTTTTGAGGATTCTGGGATATTATCAAACATTTTGTTGTCTTGTGTTCTAAACATCTTATACATTTTTTGTTTTGAGAAATGTGAGATTGTGTTTTATGTGGTTTTAAAAATGAAATTTTTATTTAAAAATTTAGAGTGTTACACAAAACATTGTTTCAAAAGTGATAGTCAATAATCAGAGTATCCCAAAATCCCAATAATACAAAATCCGAAGGATGTGCATGATCACACATTAGCCTTGCCACAATCATTAAAAGTACCTATAACAATAAAATAAAACTTTAATCTAAAGCTTAGTGAGTTCCCCCAACGTACCACCACACAAACATATAATGAAACAAATACTGGGTCCATAACCTCCTGGTTGGATTACCCCTAGCCCACAACTTTCCTATTGGAATGCCCTGGACCACAACCTTTCATTTACATTGACTAATACATACTGGGTCCACAACCTCCTGATTGGATTACCCTTGGCCCACAACATTTCGGTTAGATGCCCCAGTCTATTGACTCACAACATAAAGCAGTACATTCTCAACCCCACCAAACCATGTCTACATATATATAACAAATAGCATATATCTATCAACATATAATAATATAACCATTCATCAGATAAACATGCAGATCTAACAGTTCACTACAACATAACAACATCCTGTATACCAAGATACATAATCTAGTGGGTTGGTATTAGTGCCTTCCTCCCATAAATACGGTGAGGAAAAACTCACCGCATACTCTGAATGATAGTTGAAACAGTCACCACTTCGGATACTGACTCTACATATCACCTATACAAAAACAGTGACCCAACTCAACTTACTACTCAAATTATGCATAAAACCCCTGAACCAAACTTGGTCAAAATCTAGTTAAAGTCAAAATCAAATTCACACTAGAAAGTCCCACAGTCGCTCGTCACGTCGTGACCCACTAACAGTTACGTTGTGACCTAATAAGATAAAATAATTGAGTAACACCATCCTCACGTTGTGAGATCCAAGTGTTCACATCGTGAGGGTGCTCTAGGTAGAAGTGCTTAATAAAAACCTTGACCCCTTTTTGGACAAGCAACCAAAACCTCCTTAGTTTCTTATTTACTCTAGAACATCATAAAAATCATGGATTTTTGGACATGCATGTCCAATGCAAGTCCCAAACACTAACTAGGGCACAAAAGGAGGAAATGATACCAAATCTCATGCAATAGTCATAAAAGCCAACCATATTCCAGATCTAGCATCTATACTACAGAACGGATACTGGAGATCCATAAAGTTGGCAACTTTATGGATTCCAACCACTACAGAATCTTGTATATAAAGGATAAATCATAAATATCTACATCTAAACTTATGGACTCATAAATCAATTAACTTGAAAAGCACAAAAGGTCCAGAAGGTTTGAAAATGATTAATGAAGAGGTTTGAATGTAGAAATGATGGACTAGATTCCCTCCATCATCTTCTTCTTGGCTATAATCACCAGAAATAAGCTCAAAATCAAATACGGATTCTAGGGTTTCAAAGGGGGGTATAAGGAGGTGATGGGGGATAAGGGTGGACTAACCCTAACCCTCACTTCCTTCAAATACGAAGTAAAACCCTAAAATTAGGGTATTCCTCTCAGTTGGCCTCATTTCGTGAGCCATATGTGCTCACGTTGTGAGCCTAAAGTTGAAGCGTATTTCCATTTATTCCCCTCACGACATGACAAGCATCCATCACGTCGTGAGCTGGGCTAAAAATCCCCATTTTAAAATTGATAAAATGCTCACCTGAACTAAGGGTTATAATTCTCCCCCACTTGAATCAGACTTCCTCCTCTAAGTCTGTTGGTGTGAACAACTCATGGTCGTGCTCCTTCATCTCTGCCACGAGTTCCCAAGTCCACTCAGAACCCTTCTGATGTTGCCATTGAAATTTGACCAATGGAACCACCTTGTTTCCCAAGGTCTTCATCTTCCTATCCAAAACTGCCACTAGTCTCTGAACATAATTCAGACGATCATCAACCTGAATATCCTCTAATTGAACAACTGTCGAGTCATCATCTACACACTTCCGAAGCTGAAAAACATAGAATGTGTTGTAAAACTGATTGAGCTCCTCAGGAAAATCCAGCCTGTAAGCTACCTTGCCAATCCTGGAAATTACTTGAAATGGCCCAATATATCGGGGACCCAACTTGCCCTTGTTCCTGAAGCATATTACACCCTTCCAGGGTGATACCTTCAGCAAAAACATGTCGTCAACCTGAAACTCCAACTCAATCGATGCTTGTCGGCATAACTTTTCTACCGACTCTAAGTTGTCTGTAGTCTCTGTCTAATATGATGAATAGGCTTTTTCATCTGAAGGACTACCTCATTTCTTCCCATGACTTTGTGACCAACCTCTCCCCCAAAAATTAGGGTACGACACTTCCTTCCATAGAGAAGCTCGAATGGTAACACACCAATACCACAGTGACAATTGTGGTTGTAAGAAAAATCATCTAAGGGAAGTTAGGAGTCCCAATTCCCATCGAAATCTATGAAACAAGCTCTCAACATGACCTCAAGTTTTTGAATGGTCCGCTCACTCCAACCGTCAGTCTATAGATGATAAACAGTGCTAAGATGTAATCTCGTACCCAGTTCCTTGTGGAACTTCTGCCAAAAACGAGATGTTAACCGAACAATATCGATTGGATACAATGGATACTAGAATACCATGTCAAGAAATAATATCGTGCACATACACATCATCCAATTTCTCGACCAAGGAACTCTCTTGAATAGCGAAGAAGTGGGCACTCCTGGTCAGACGGTCTAATATTACCCAAATCGCATCAAACCCTTTACCCGTTTGAGGTAACTTTGTGATGAAATCCAAAGTAATATGTTCCGATTTCCACATAGGAACCTCCAATGGCTACAACTTTCCGTGGGGCCTCTGGTGCTCAGCTTGACCATCCGACATGTCATGTACCTCTCGACATACCATGTTATCTCTCTCTTCATGCATGGCCACTAGTAAGCAAGTCTCAAATCCTGATACATCTTAGTGGCTCCAAGATGTATCAAAAACTTGGACTTATATGCCTCCTCTACCATAGTTTATCTTATCCCACCAAAACCTTGGACCTATCAATCTCACCCCTGATTTGCTCCTTCTTTCAGTTCTCTTTCTTGAGTCCCTCAGCCTGAGCCTCCCTAATCAAATCCAATAATGGTGAATCGACCGAAATCCTCATACATAAACTCCTAACTGAGGAACTAACCGACTTGTGGCTTAAGGCATCAGCGACCACATTTGCTTTCCCTGGGTGATACAGAATCTCACAATCATAATTTGTAACATTCACAATTTGTTATGTTTCACTTTTAGTTCTTAATGTAAATCTATTTCTTTTTGGTCCATCTCTAGTACACGGGGCATACTCTATGAGTACACATAGCGTACTAACTCTTTTCTGGATGTGCGATTCACCCATGTACGCGGGGCGTATGTGGAGTACGCATGGCATACGTGGGGCAGGGGAAAACCCTAATTTTTAGGGTTTAAACCCTATTTAAGCAACTTATAACACCTTTTAGACATTTTATTGATCAGTCTCCATCACCCTATGCCCTCATATCGAAACCCTAAGTGTATTTGGTGAGATTTGAGCTAGAAAGTGAGTTTGTTGATGTTTTGTGGTGAAGAAGAAGAAAAAGAAGAAGAGGAACTTTTAGAGGTTGCTTGGGAGTAGCTTAATCTTGTAGGTCTAGATTTATTTGCATCTTAGCAAGCCTTTTGAGGGAAAAAGCTCTCATCTTGATGGTCCTTTATGTTAGATCCATTTTATGGTGCTATTTAGTGCACTTTTGGGTCTTTTAAGTCATATATGAAGTTATGGTCTACTCTAGAAGCTATGGATGTTAGATCTTTGCTTATTTGAGGTCCCTTGTCCATAAAAATGCAAACTTTATGTAAGATATTGGTCTATGCAAGTGTTAAGACTCTTATTAAGCTTCTTTTCTAGTGTTGGCCCCCATTAAGTCATGCATGGATGTAAAGTTGTCAACTTTATGTATTAAGTCGTTATTTAGATATAGATCTTAGAGTTTAGCATGTTGTCTTAACCAATTAAGTGCCTAATAGGTTGGGTTGGTATTTTGTGGAGTACACTGGGCGTACCCAGCTAGTACGTTACACGTATTGGCTCTGGAAGGAGTACATTAAGCGTACAAGTTTAGTATACCCCGTGTACTCAGCAGATGGACCTTCGGTTTGACTTCATCGGCTTGGGCCACATCTTGGTAATTCTTTTCTGAGACCACACTTCCTTTTGGGCTTGTCCGTTGACATAGTAGAAGGTTCTCAATCTCTCATGCTCTGTTATGATGATAATTTAAGGATCATCATTCAGGTGTAGAGGAGTGTACTTGATATAGAAATTACCATGAGGAGAGATTGGCAAGTTAAGTTGGTCAGCATCTTATGTCGGAAGATCATAGTACATGAACGGCACGAAGTGTATATCATGAATAACTCCATCTCAGAAAAGAGGAGAGATGAACAACATCATATTCAGGTTGTCTTTAAGCGCTTGAGTCTGAATGCTTTCTTCCAAAGCTTGATCAATCTATTCCCGAGACCAGCCCTCAGACTTTCTAAACGTCTTCACTAGGATGTCGGAATCTGTTGCAATCTATTTGCCTTTGTCTTGGGGATTTTCACTTGAGCCTAAAATGGAGGAAATGATTTGATGACTGGATTCGGTGTTGAATATTTCAGATGGAAGGGGAATTAGAGGCTCTTTAGGGATGTCATCAGGTTTCACGGTGGGAGAACCTTCATCAATTTGTACAAACCTTGGAGCAGGAATTTGTGGAAGCGTGGACTAAGTAGCTCTGTATCCATCCATAGTCAGTTTTGGCTTGAGCTTTGCCATTTCTCGACTTCTTTTAAACACGTTATCTAAAGATGATGGCCAAGAAACCGAGGACCATTTCATCTTCTATGTTTTTTAAAGGACAAGCATAGGTTGTTTCCTGATGGGTTGAAGTCCTATGATCACATTTTCATCTAAGTCTTCATCTTCTTCATCATCTGAGTCAAGAGATTCAACAAAAGATTTGACCTCGAGAATTTCATCATATGTTGATTCATCTTGGAGCATGAAATCTGAGAAATGTTTCCATTGAATTTTCCTTTCTCTTCTTTCTCTTTCTCCCCCTCTTGCATGGAACGGCCCTGCCTCCGATGAAAGTTCGGCTTCAGTATTGAGTTCCTCTAACTATTCAAAGACTTGTTGGAAACTGGTGTTGAGTTGTTTGGAGAAAGCGTCGTAAGATTTAGTTTCTGGAGCTTGAGCTTTGAGATGGGAAAATGTTTCATCCAGAATAAAGAGCATCTCATCAAACTTGTTCTTCGAAACATCCACAACATTCCAGGTTGCTTGAATGAGCTTGATAAGCACCTCTTGCATAACCATATCCTTTTCGAGTCGTTGAATTTCTTTCTCATGATGAACATGAGTCCGATTGATGAGTTCAATGGTAGATCTTCCGACATAGTCAGTTTTGGCTCTGTATCCATCCATAGTCAGTTTTGGCTTCAGCTTTGCCATTTCTTGACTTCTTTTAAACACGTTATCTAAAGATGATGGCCAAGAAACCGAGGACCATTTCATCTTCTATGTTTTTTAAAGGACAAGCATAGGTTATTTCCTGATGGGTTGAAGTCCTATGATCACATTTTCATCTAAGTCTTCATCTTCTTCATCATCTGAGTCAAGAGATTCAACAAAAGATTTGACCTCGAGAATTTCATCATATGTTGATTCATCTCGGAGCATGAAATCTGAGAAAGGTTTCCATTGAATTTTCCTTTCTCTTCTTTCTCTTTCTCCCCCTCTTGCATGGAACGGCCCTGCCTCCGATGAAAGTTCGGCTTCAGTATTGAGTTCCTCTAACCGTTCAAAGACTTGTTGGAAACTGGTGTTGAGTTGTTTGGAGAAAGCGTCGTAAGGTTTAGTTTCTGGAGCTTGAGCTTTGAGATGGGAAAATGTTTCATCCAGAATAAAGAGCATCTCATCAAACTTGTTCTTCGAAACATCCACAACATTCCAGGTTGCTTGAATGAGCTTGATAAGCACCTCTTGCATAACCATATCCTTTTCGAGTCGTTGAATTTCTTTCTCATGATGAACATGAGTCCGATTGAATTTCTTTCGTCGATTTGGGTCACGATTTCGAGCACGTTTAAGTTGGTGACTCGGCGAGTCCATATCCCGGACTCGATGAGTCCGCTAGTCTGGACGAAACCCTAATTTCAAGGGTTTGCACCCTATATAAACAACTTTTGGGGCCTCAAGTCAGCCCCCATCACCCCTCAGAGCATCATACTCAAACCATAGAGCCCTCTTTGCATTTTTGTGTGATTTTGGTGTGTTCTTTGAAGATTTTGAGAGATAAAGGAAGGTAGATCAAGAAGAGAAGAAGGAGATCCTAGATCCTTGAGGAATTTCAGAAGAAAGTAAGGTATATCTTGGCCCTTTTCTGTTTCTATGCTTAAATCTCCTTTGTGAAGCCATTCTTGATCCATTTCTTAGCTTAGTAGTAACATAGAGGATTCATGGAGTTGATTAACCTTCAGATCTAGCTAGATTTGATTTCCAGGAGCTTAGATCTAGCACCTTTATGGATCCATTTTGCATGAAAGCTCTAGATCTACTATTATAGTGTGCTTTTAACCTTAAAACCTTCATTTGATGTTATTTACACGTAAAGTTGGAAACTTTACGTGTAAATCAAGTCCCAGGAACCCAGATCTATTAATGGCATGGATTAGTTTCAAGCAGAACCGAGTGTATAATATTTGCATGCATACGACTCGGCGAGTCGTTCTTCTGACTCGGCGAGTCGAGTCGCGAGTCCCTTGTGTTTCCTTTTTCGAGTTATGCCGAGTGGAACCAGTGAGTGAGAGGTGGACTCGGTGAGCTAGAGGGGTAGATTCATTCGTGGAAGAACTCGGCGAGTCAATGCCCTGACTCGGAGAGTCCAAGGCCATCTTCATACTTCAAGAACAGACTCGACGAGTTGTTCATACAACTCGGCGAGTCACAGCTAGAATGATCATCTGATGAAGAAGAACTCGATGAGTTGTTCATACAACTCGGCGAGTCGGATGCAGATTGTCGAAGTGATAGTAGCGAAGGGGAACTCGCCGAGTTTGCGCCAAAACCTGACGAGTAGTAGCGAGTGGAATCAAGGAAGTAAGAGTAAGGACTCGACGAGTTGGCGGCCCAAATCGAAGAGTTAGGTCAACTGAATATTGACTTTGACAGTTAGGTTGACTTGGACCAGGGGTAGGAGAGTCATTTTACCCTCAATATTATTATTATCATCAGTATTTGATTGATGGTGCTCATGGATATTGTAGCCGGGGTGAAACCGGAGACGCAACAGACAGATTTCGGAGCAGTCCTTTCAGCAGCTAGGCTACGAGGTGAGTTTCCTTCCAGTAGGAACGGTTCTAAGGCCACAATGTCGGCCAGTTTAGTTAGTAGTAGTTTCCGGACTTCGGTCTGACGCAGTTGTTAGTGTGTTTGATGCCTTCGTGGTTCAGACAGGATTTATGTGTTATGTGTTCTGGGCTACGGCCTAGCGTAGTATGCGGTATATGAGTTTATGATGATGAGTGTTATGCTATTTGATATGTGTTTATGATATGCTATGATCAGTTAGTTCCAAACTTCGGTCCGATGCAGTCAGTTTCGGACTTCGGTTCGATGCAGCTAGTTCTGGACATCGGTCCGATGCAGGGGATAAGGTCCCAGTCAGTTCCGAACTACGGTCCGATGCAGTTTTCGGGCTTCGGACCGATGCAGTGGGCAAGTCCCAGTACGTGTTTATATGTTATTGTATGGTATGTGGTAGTTTGGGGGAGCTCACTAAGCTTCGTGCTTACAGTTTCAATTTTGGTTTCAAGTACTTCCACAAGTAAGGGGAAGAGCTCGGGATGATGGCATCGCACACACCACAACTTCAGTCTTTATCCTGGGAGTTGTTTTTATTTGTAGTTTGATTTGATACAGTTGTTTCACGACATTTTATTATGAGTAGAGATATTTGACACATGGTTTTTATGATATGACAAACAGTATATGATTTTTATTACTAGTTAAACAAAAAATTTTGGGTTGTATTTTTGGGATGTTACATAGAAATAGATTTAAGGATAACCTTGATCTTTTAGTCAAGACTTGTAACCTTTTGATCAAGCTTCGAATCAATGCCTGCGACTTTCTGATCGAGGGAGTCGATCTTAGAGACAGTTGAGGCAATATTATCTCATAATTCCAAATGGCTAAAAGGATCTACAATATTTTCTATTGAAGATCCTGTGCCCGAGGTAGAGTTCTCATGCTTCTTATCATCATCATTTTCTACATCACAATGTGGTTCGGAGGGCTTGGATTCATTAACAAGATTAGCTTGAGCCTCATTACCTTGATCACTTTCCAAGGTAACTTTGGGAAAGGATTGCTTGTTGGCTTCAACATCTTCTTATTCTTTGGATTCCTCGGAGGATGAGGAGAGACCGAAATCATAAAACGGTTTTGAGGAGGAGGACTTCTACAGAGAGAGGAAAGTTGACGGGATCGAAATAGCATCAAATGTTGTGTTGTCATCTTCAAACATGACCTCATCGGAGAGATCATCGTAAGTAGGGGGCTTGGGAGCTTCTTCACTTGTAAAATCTGGAGGATGATCATCCGAAACAATTGTAGAGTCAGGAACATCTCATGTAGGAGTAGTCTTGTGAGCTTATTCGAAAGGATTGAAAGCTTGATCAATTTAATTATAGGAAAAAAAGGTGAAAGGAAGACGACTTCGGAGAGTATGTATATGCATAGAGATAAGTGTATATTCAACTTGTTCCCTGGTGAGTTGCACATGTATCGTATGATCCATGTCAATAAATCAAACCAGTCTTTGTCAAAATTACCCGATCATCCTTTACCTGAAGCAAGTATCAAACCGGTTGTGGTTTTCAAAGTCGGAGGGACTACTCCAACTTCAAAAAGCTTAGAATCAGAGACATGTTCCCCTGATTGTACTTTTGTAGAACCGAGATGGATTTCAAAAAAGACTCATGAGTGTGTCCTAGGTGGATTCAAGGGACTATGTTGAATACCAACACCATCTTTTTTGGAAGATGGGGGTAGATTATGTGCAGACTCCCTGTAAGTGTGTGCGTGAGATATTGAAACTCTGAAGGGTACTTTGGAAGAGAGGATGCAAGGGGTAGGTAGAGATCTAGATTTAGATCAAATGTCAATCTATGAATCCTTTTGAGAGGATTCATTGGCTTTGTTTCTCTTTTTGGCTCGAACTTTTGAGGGGGATTGCTTTCGTTTGGCCATCTTTCTCTTTTGAAGAAGTTGATTTTTTCACATCCAAGGATTGATCATCTGAGATTGGGGTAGGTTTGAAAGGTCTAGTATGCTCAAGAATCATATTAAAGTGATATTACTAATTAAGATATGATACCAATGGGTCACACTAACAACAACTTGATATAATTTATTATTTATTAGAAATTGATTTTAATAAATATTCAATAAAACTCTTATAATTAAATTGGAAATTATTTATTTCATGCAAATAATAATTTTCAATAGTAAGTAATATTACATAATATATATATATATATATATATATATATATATATATATATATATATATGGTACGAATTAATAAGTTATATACACCAACCCTTTTGTCTTTTACTCAAAAGACAAAGTTTATAAAATTTAAACGAACTCTTCTCTTTTGTATATAATTTTCTAGAAGAAAAGAGTTATGGGCTTTTGATTATTTAAATGAAAGAATGGCTCTTTGAATATTTAAATAAGAGTGTGGCCTTTTGATTATTTAAATGAGAATGGTTATTTAATTATTTAAATAAGGGCATGGTCTTGTGATTATTTTATTCAAAAAGTAGGAATTGTTCTACTATTAATACAAGACTTAAAGCTTTCATTTGGTTGCTCATTCTTACTCTCCAAAAATTGTAACCTCCTTAGAGGAGGTTACTCTCTCTCTCTCTCTCTCTCTCTCTCTCTCTCTCTCTTCTTCTTTTTCTTCTTATTCTTCTTCTTCATCTCTTCTTGAAGATTACTTGTTGTTACATGCCCTCTTTAATCATATTGTTTATAAACTTAAAGCTTAAGGGTTTAAGAGTTTATGGACTAGCATCTACATCAAGTTGAGTCATTGTTGGTGCCTCAAAGGTTCTACATTCTTCATCAACTTCCAAGCCTCCCAAGAGAACCCAATGAACTAGAAAGGTTGTTATTTCTTCATACTTTCTTTGGTTGGTGTTTAAATTTTTCTATAACTTGCGAGAAGATCCTTGGTGGGTATAAAATGTTATGTTATATTCAAAAATTTAAGTCTTCTATTGCCATATTTTTCGAGTTTATGAAACTATTTTTGAACGCAAACCCAACAATTGGTATCATAGCCACCTTGCAAGTTTGGTTACATTTTTTGATTTTTGAAAATCTTAGTTTTTAGAGAATACAGATAACTTGTTTTTATATAAAAATAAGTTCATACATATTTTCTATGAATACTTTATAAATGTTTTTTTTATGTGACAAAAGTTTCATGCATCTTTTGTCATTTAAAGTTGTATTAGAAAAACAAAGGTTCTTTAACGTGTATGTTGATATGTATGATGTGCATAAACTAGCCAACGATCATTGTGTTTGTTGTGGTTTTGTGTTGGTTGTTTTATAAAAAATGGTTTTAATAATTTATTTATTCATATGGTATGTAACAGATTATATAGATTAGTTTTCTTGTTTTACTTTTGTAACTAATAGATTAGTTTTTAGAATTAATTTATTTGTACAAAAATGTAATAAGAGATTAAGTTGGAACCATTTTTTGAAGACAAAAGAGCAATTTTCAAGTTTAAAAGGTGTGCAGGATTTTCAGGGACATTTTCTGAAAAGTGTCACTAATGTTGTTTACAAAGGACTATTGGACTTTTAGCGATAGTTGTTGAACTTTAGTCTTTAAGAAGTTTTCCAATCTTTTGCAAGCAATGGATGTTAACTCAAGTGGGAGCTTCTACAACAACACTACATTAATATTTTTTGTCCCCTTAAATGTCCCTTACGAATGGACTTGACATTTTTGTGCTAGCTTACAAAAATATTATTAGTTGGCTATGTTTATGTACATATCTTTTTATGTATATTTATGTTGTTTATTTTATATAATTATTATATGTTGTTGGAAAATTAGTTTTTCACATGCTAAAATAAATTTGGATAAAATAAACATCACATGGAGTTTGGATTTCAAAATTGGACATAAGATGTAACAAGTTATTATTTTAAAAATAAAACCCGATCTTGTAAAATCGTTAACAATGGGAAGTTTTGAAATACTTCATTATAAGTTTTAAAATAGTGATTTTTGTAACTTATACAAACTCCACATATATATATATATATATATATATATATATATATATATATATATATATATATATATATATATTATATATTGAAATGCACTCAACGTTAATATATATATATATATATATATATATATATATATATATATATATATATATATATATATATTCAAATGCACTCAACGTTAATACTGGTTATTAAAATTAAATTGCGTCAAATTATATAAAAACTACCTTTTTATATAGAACCTTTAAAAGTGATTTTGTTTTGAAAATTGATATCATGGTTAATTATAGGCATGTAATAACAATGATATCATATGTTTTTAAACTAGAATTATAAAAACTAGCTTTTTATATAGACCCGTATTTTACAAACCTCAAATCTATACAATTCTTTTGAAAAACACCAGCACATCTCTTGTATGAACTAGTGGGATAAAGGATACCTAACGTTTAGTGTTGTAAAAAGTTGGTCGGTTGTCTTCGTGATTTCTATAATCAAGTTATAGGTCGATTGCACAAGTTTTTTAAATTGGATGATTTGATCGGAAATCTTTTGTGATAGGATACCTAAGCAAGATAGTTCTGAGACATAGATGGGATCAAACATTTCTAATTAAGTTTGTTATTAGAGATCCCATAAATCTAGGAATTATATAGAAATATATAATTGATATCTGATATCTACCGGGTTGAATTCAAATGGATGGAATAAAGGATATCTAACCATTTATTTGTTTTGCAAAATGGATCCTAGACTTTGATAATCAATAGAAAATAAAAGGGTATTGATTATTGAAGATTAAATATTAAAAATAAAAAATGAATTTTGTTAAAGTTTTGTAGTTAAATAATCTGTTCTCATTATCATCAATATTCATTTTCCTTAATGACTTAATGAAACAATAACATTCAATAGATACAACATAAATTAATGGGTTCATGTCTTAAGAGAAAATATCGTGAGAGATATGAAATTGTATACACTTAAAGGACCTAGTCCTAAACTATTTTCTTTGAGCAATAAACCATAATATGATATTTACTAAAGGAATCACTATGATGCTAAAGATGCTTATAACATCAAGCTAGGAATAGTTATCCATGAGTTCTAGGAAGTCTTGGATGATTTATATATATATATATATATATATATATATATATATATATATATATATATATATATATATATATAACAGGTTAAGCAATATTCCAATAAATATAATGATATTTTATTTAAAGCTAGTTTAAACATTGGAATAATGCAAGGCTAAAAGAATCACCTTGTGTGATCTAAAAGGCCCATGTTTTATGGAGTGAACACCTTTAAGCCCAAGAAATCTACTAAAGCCCACATAGATGGATCTTGTTTCTTTTGAGAAAAACTGGACACTGGAAGAGGATTTACTCCTGTAATTTGGAAAGAAAGTCTGGAAAGAGACTGGTACTTCTAGTATCTACTATGTAAAACTCATACTTTTCATATAACACTTAAGTACTTGGTACTTGAATGTTAATCTAATATTTGCAAATGGCTTGCATATATTTATTGTAGAGTAACCAAGTTGAGTACAACCAAGTTGGAACTACACTCTTGGAGTTTAGTTCATTTTTTATTCTTAGAATATAAGGTACTTGTAATATAAAACAATATTTGTTTTGAAACAATGTATGTATTAATTTAGCATGTCTATGTTTAAGTCTCAATTATTTTATTCAAATATTTGCTAATTTACTCAATCGTTTTTCATAACGATAATATCCATATTCTAAAATGATTAACTTCTATTTATGAGACTAATTCTCTTAATAGAATAGTGAAGTAAATATCAACATTTTATAAATAAAATTAAGTTCTATGTGCAAACACTTTTGAGTTAAACTTGTTTTAAATCAAACTCATCTTTGACATTGTTATCTTTATTATATAAATGGCATTTTACATATTACAACTTCAAGAAATGGATATTTGAAGGAAAATAATGTATTCTATTTGACATGTTTGAACCTTATTTATATGTAAAGGATTCCTAATGATATTTTCACTAAAGTGTAGAGAAAAGAATTAAGGAACTATACACTTTGGTGTATAATTTCCTTTTTAATGAATGTTTGAGATTAAGCACAAGATACCAAATTAACTTTATTAACAACTATAGTTGTTTTTATTATGTTTTACGTGGTAAAACATAATTATGAAATATTGGTTAAAGGTTTCAAAAGTTGAGATACAAACCGGTAAAAACCATCTATGGCCTTAATGATAATAAATGATGAATTAAATTTTTCTTGGTATGATTTACTTTCTAATCGATAGAAATATCCTCCTTTAATCTTTTTTGGGATAATATTTCAATCACTATTAATTGTATCTTAAATACAAATACCAACTAATAAGTAGATTAAACATTTCATAAGATTTAGTATGGAAAGGCTTCATCCTCATCTTATTTAATGTTTTTTGGATTTGAAGTCGATGTTGGACTAAAGCTTCTAAACCCAAACTCTACTAAATACATGTTTATAAAATACTCTAAATCTGGCTTATATTATCATATGCAAAGCCACCAAGAATAAGTTATGTTATTCTTGTGAATGTTATGTTAGTAGAAAGCAAGCTTCTAATGACAAAGCAAGTGGGAGGTGCATGGAACTTGAAGCAACTCAAGAACCATAACCTTATGGAGTAATAGATGGCACTAGTTTAAACAAGGATTGTTAAATTTGAATAATAGCTATTCACAAACACAAATTGGTGGAATTAGTGGTAGAAATCATCTATGACTTGAGAAATGTGGAATCTCTCACTGATGAGCTTTTATTGATGGCTTCTGGAAAATCCATCAAACACCAAGATGCTATGTCAGATCTCGAATCTAATAAATGACTTAGATTAATGAACATAAGATGTAATCCATGTATGAAAATCAAGTATGGGCTTGATTAAAATTTATCCATATAGCAAGGCTAGAAGGAGAAAATGATTCTTCTGGAAAGAATAAATTACATGGATAACCATACACATTTAAAGCAAGACTTGTAGTAAAAGGATTTTCTCATACTCATACCACTAACTATGGTCATCATCATACTAATGACATTGACTATCGTCAAACCTTTCTAACAAGTAGCTATTATTAGATCAAAAAGGATATTATTTACTATAAATTCATATTCTTAATATGAGATATAGCAAACAGATTTCAAGAAAGACCGTTTTTCTTAATAGACATCTACTGGAAGATATCTATATAGATTAGCATAGAGGTTTTCTTAATCCATGCTATCCTAATAAATGAGTAGAGCTTGAGATCTACTTGTGGATATAAAGCAAACATCTCAATGTTATAATCATCATTTCATGTAAAACCACAACATATGTTTTTATATCAAAATGAACAGAACATGTGTGTTTACTAAGGACTAGTGGGATCATGGTGAAATTCCTGCTCTTTGTGAATAAGACATACTTAATCATTTAAAATCACATTCTAACTAAGCAAGGTCGTTTTCACCTTGACTCAAAAAGTGTTTCTAAAATGAAAGACATAGGAAGGAGAAGATACATTCTTGGAATGTAAAATCTATAAGGGATAGATAAAATGAATGTTAAAAGTTTCATGTCCTTATACATATCTTGGCAATATCTTGAAAGGGATCAAGACACAAGATTCTTTTAGAGAATTCTTGGCATTGTCATATGGCACCATTTTGAGCTATCCTCAAAAGTACATATCTTATAGGTTTGAACTAGATGAAATGATTTATATTCAATTTTCTTGGCAAATGAATTCATCATTACGCCATATTATGCATAGGACATGGTATTTGATCATGCTATAAGCATGTCATAGGATACTAATTGAATACATGGTTAAGTCACAGGATGACTAAGAGAGCATTTTAATAGTACTTTAGAAGACTAAGAGAATGTATATGAAACAACCAGTTTAAAAAGGATCTTTATGGAAAAAGCTACACAAGATGCTAATTTCTAAAAAGATACAAATAATTATGAATTACGATTGGATTTTGACTTCATTATGGAATGAAGGGTAAGGAATGTTGGAATGAGGTCCAAGAAAAACATAATGACACAATTTACTACAAAATAAGAATATGCTACTTTAGAAGTTGAATTCAAATATGATTGGATGAATGAGATCATTGAAAAACTATGTTGATTTCTGCCATTCAAGGATCACATAGAAATCTTTGTGACTTCGAGAGTATACTTAATCAAGCTAAGAGACTTTATATCACAAAATAACACCAATCATACTCTCCATGAAATTTAACTAAACCTAAAGTAAAGTAAAGTATGGAGATGATAGTATTCACATAATTCACACAAATTATATTTTGACAGATCCATTGATAAAGTTATTCTTTTGAGCTAAGTATGAATGGTCACACTTCAGCTACAAAACTTTATTATTCTAGAAATGGATTTTGATTTGGATTTAGTATTTTGATATTGGAGCATTATAATAGCAACTATTAGATAATGATATTATATATTGGGATATTTTCATCACATTAATACTTCTTGTGTCCTATATTAACATGTTTAATCCATGAATAATGTTATTATTCTAAAAGTTCATAGTCGGTTATAATTGTGGGAGCAATTATAAAGTAAGACTAATATGAATTGGATTGGTTGACTCTCACTAGATGTAAGTAAGGAAGTGATTGTAACCAAGTTTCATAGGTACTTGTCAGATAACTAATATTGAACTGACCTGTATCAAGATCATCTCATGCATCAATATCATGAATGATGCTTGATTAAAAGTTACTATCTTTGTATCCTTAACACCTAAGATACATAGTGAGACTTAAGTATAAGGAGTACTATGCTTTGATATGGTCAAATGTTGTTCCTTAACCGAGCAGTTATAAAAGCCATTTTCAGGTATGGTGTAAACTATGCAAGAGGCTTATGTCGTCAATATGGGATTTGTTCCTCATATGTGTTAAGAGTTACACATCTTAGGCACCTTACCAAAAGTTGAACAACCAATGAGATTGATTGCGATCCGTATCTCATGTTCAACATGATGTCCATAGAAAATGGATAACTGATAAACTTACCTTATATACCAATTTTAGCTTTGAACTTTTTGGGAATTGGGCGTTGATAAATTGGCACAAAGTCGTATGTTGTTGGGGGCAGTGAAATTTTGTTAGACGTTCACCACTGTCTATATCAGTCTAATATGAGTCTTGCGCAAGTGGGAGACTGAAAGGTCTAGTATGCTCGAGAATCATATTAGAGTGGTATTGTTAATTAACATATGATACTAATGGGTCACACTAACAACAAATTGATATAATTGATTATTTATTAGAAATTGATTTTAATAAATATTCAATAAAACTATTATAATTGATTATTTATTAGAAATTGATTTTAATAAATATTCAATAAAACTATTATAATTAAATTGGAAATTATTTATTTCATCGAAATAATAATTTTCATTCGCAAGTAATATTATATAATTCATATGGTATAAATTAATAAGTTATGTACAACTTTATGGGCTAGTTGAAACCCTTTTGTCTTTTACTCAAAAGAAAAAGTTTATGTTTTTTAAACTTTGAGTTTATAAAATATAAACAAACCTTTCTCTTTTGTATATAAATTTCAATAAGAAAAGAGTTATGGGCTTTTGATTATTTAAATGAAAGAATGTCTCTTTGAATATTTAAATAAGAGTATGGCCTTTTGATTATTTAAATGAGAATGGTTCTTAGATTATTTAAATAAGGGCATGGTCTTGTGATTATTTTATTCAAAAATTAGGAATTGTTTCTAATATGAATACAATACTTAAAGCTTTCATTTGGTTGCTCATTCTTAGTCTCTAAAAATCGTAACCTCCTTAGAGGAGGTTAATGTCTCTCTTTTCTTCATCTCTTCTTGAAGATTACTTGCTTTTACATGCCATCTTTAAGTTCATATTCATTATAAACTTAATCTTAAGGGTTTAAGAGTTTATGGACTAGAATCTACATCAAGTTGAGTTATTGTTGGTTCTCAGAGGTTCCACATTTTTCATCAACTTCTAAGCCTCCTAAGACGACCCAAAGAACTACAAAGGTTGTTATTTCTTCATCCTTTCTTTGGTTGGTGTTTAAATCTTTCTATAACTTGTAAGAAGATCCTTGGTGGGTATAAATTATTATTTTATGCTCAAAATTGTAAGTCTTCCGTTGCTATATTTTTCAAGTTTATGAAACTATTTTTGAACTAAAACCCAAAAAGATTGAGTTGAACACAACTGAAATCTTAAGATGATGTTTGAGATATGGTGAATTGGGTGGAACTGTGGTTAACATGTGTTCTGCTAAGCATCGGATAGGTCAGAAAGTGGATTGGTTTGGTAACCTATAAGTTTTCATTGCTTTAAAAGAACAATATACCTCTTTGATATCCAAGTTGAGAGAAATGAATTCAAATCTCTCAAAGTACAGTTGTTGTAGCGTTAGAGCCCATAATTTCGGATTGGAAATTTCATTAGGCATCCTCTTGACAGCAAATTTCCGAAAGTCTTTCCATAGATCCAGGGGTCAGGTCAACTACATTATCTCTTCCAGAAAAGATGTTGTACACAACATAGAGCCATGCCTTGCTCATGGAGTTTGTACCACCATTTTCCAGATAATCCCAAAAGGATTAAGTGCATCAATACGATCCATAGACCGGGAACAACATGCTTCTTGAACTCCTTATCTTTGAATTCTCCATTATATGCAATTTGATTTAGAAATTACTAAAACTCTTCAGTCGTAGGATCTTAAACATGAAAGCCTTTGTGGTTTTCTACAATATCAGTGGCTTTAAGTAAGGTGTTCTTGTGGAGAGGAATGATTTTATCATCGGAAATCTTTACTTCCAGTACATCACCGTCAATTTTTATGCGTTCAAATGTTTTGTGAATAATACGAAGAGGAAGTTTAGGGTTAGGAATTTTAGTGAGAGGAACTGCGATGGGGTGAAGGGAGATGAATTCAATCTTGATGTAGATGGATTCCTCATAATCCATGGGATCGAGAGAAAACATTGAGTTGTTTTTCTAAGGATGAACTTAATAGATGAAGATGAGGTGGATCCCTTTGAAGATTTCTTCTTCGATGACGATTTGGAAACTTTGGGAGTGGTTTGATGGGATGCCATTGTTGAAGGTTTGAAAACTTACAGAACAGAGTACAGAGAGAAGGCTCTAGGAAGAAGATAACAAAAGTGAAAAGTGGGAATAGTTAGGATTTAAAATCCTTTTAAAGGTTGGATATTTTAGGTCGGGTCAAAGAAAGGAATGATGACACTTGGACACGAAATGGGTCGCATTAAATGTATTTCCTAAAAATATTTCCTGAATGACTGTTTTGAATAAAAGATAGGACGTTCGTTTGTTCAAAAGAAAAAATTGTCGATTCAGTTTAGATTTCAGTCATTTATTTATTAGAACATGTGCTAAAGCACGTTTATAGAGAATTAAAAGGATGATCATGAAGAAAAATTACCGTTAATATATTACTGAAAAACATTTCAAAATAAATGCTTTAATGATAATCTTAAAATTCTTTTATTATTTAGGATCTTCGAATAATCAGATTATGAGGTGAGATGTTATAAGATACATCGGAAAGAATATAAACACATCATTAGTACATAATATAGAGTTCGAGATGGCATAGTCTCAAACTGAATATTAGAGGTAAAAATGCATGAGAATCTTATAGGACCGGTTTCAAAAGATTTGAGGTTCCAAGATTTGAAGGAATAGAGCTCAGAGGAAGATAAGAGATGAACTCACATTACCATTTGAGATTTGAATTTTGAGATGAACTTCATAACACATGCTTGTTTTTGACACATACTCTGAAACGAGAATTTCTCAAGTAACCTGATGTAACTATATCGATCAAAACTTCAAGTGATGAGGAAAGATGAAACAACTAAAGACTAAAAGAAGATGTTAGACAAAAAGATACATATAATGATCCTATATTTTCCGAGAGGAAACAATCCCGAGAAGAAGAGAATTTGACTTCGAAATTATTTTACTTTCTAATGTTTCCATTAGAGAGTACAAGCCTCTTGGAATAATTGTGGATCAAGCATCATCATTCCCATTTTGTTTAAAATCCCATTAAACTTGGTTTTGTATAATTCCTTAGGAAATACATAAGCAATTTCATCATCATATGGAAAAAAATGAGCTCGATGTTTCCTTTTAAAACATGATCTTTAATAAAATGGTACCGAGTGTCAATGTACTTGTTCATGGAGTGTTGAATTGGATTGAGAGAAATTGTAATTGAACTTTGAGAGTCACAATAGATGGGAATCTGTTGAAATCGATAACCATAGTCCAGAAGCTGAGATTTCATCCAAAGAACTTGTGAAGTGCAGCTTGTAGCAGCAATGTATTATGCTTCGGCCGTTGAAACAGCAATACAATTATGTTTCTTGGATGAAAATCTAACCAATATTCCACCGAAAATTTAAAACCTCTAGATGTTCTTTTTCTGTCCAGTTAAAGACCTCTATAGTTTTAGTCAGAATAGGCTTGAAGAATAAAACTTTCATTTTCTGGATACCAAATTTCGATGTTCTTTGTTCCTTTGAGATATCAAAAAAATTTCTTGGCAGCCAGAAGATGAGACGTCTTCGAATTAACCTGAAATCTAGCACACAAACATGTAAAGAACATGATGTTCAGACGACTTACAATGAGGTAGAGTAGTGATCCAATCATTTGCCTATACTTCGTATGATCAATCGCAACACATGATGGGTCTGAGAAGATCCTGTGTCTGAAACCCATTAGAATATTTCTAGAGGCACAGGTGTCCATTGACTATTTTTTCATAAGTTCAAAAATGTATTTATCTATATTAATAAAGATTCCTCTATTGGTCTCCTTAACTTAAAGACGAAGGAAAAAACTTAATTCACTATTCGTGCTCATTTGGAAACAACCAACCATTAACTTTGTAAAATTAGAAACCATCATAGAATCCGTTGATCCAAAGATGATGTCTTCAACATATATTTGAACTAACATGTGATTGTTTTAATTCGATCTTCAGAATAATGTAGGATCAAGAATTCCTCTTTGAAAACGGGAACGCTTCAGAAAATCAGTGCGAGTCTTGTACCAGGCGGGAGGAGTTTGCTTGATGCCATAAATAGCTTTTTGAAGTTTGTAACAGTAGTTTAGATATGAAAGATTTAAAATACATGGGATATTGAAGATACACTGTGGTATCAATTTCACCGTTGAGAAAGGAACTTTTGATGTCTATTTGGTAAACTTTAAAGCCTTTGTGAGTTGTATAAGTGAGAAAGATTCAGATGGCTTCAAGAAGAGAAATGGGAGAAAATGACTCGTCGTAGTCGAGTCCTTCGATATAAATAAATTATTTATCCACCAATCTCGCTTTGTTTCTGATTATAACTCTGGCATCGTCAACTTTTTTTTAGAAGACCTATCGTGTACCAACAATAGGTCGATCCTGAGGAGGATGGACAAGAGTCCACACTTGATTTCTATTAAATTTTGCTAGCTCTCTTCTTGCATGGTTGTAATCCGATCAGAATGTTCTAAAGTTTCCTTGATAGATTTTGGTTCAACTGTTGATATGAATGCCAAGAAGTGACACTCATTTTGAATGTTGGCAGTAGAGCGAGTTTGAACACCAGAGTTGAGATTTCTAATGACTTGATTTGGAGGATGATCCTTATTACATATATGCAATCTCAGAAGTTCATGTGCAGTGAATGATCTGATATCAATAATGGGCTTTTGTTGCTTCCCTGAATAATATGAATTTAAGGATGATGCTCCCCTTGAACTTTTAAACTGGATATGTCAATGTCGTCATTATCTGTAAAGTCAAAGAAGCTAGCATCGTCTTCTCTGTTTTTTAAATCAAATTCAGAGAATTGATTTGTTGCTTCTTGAAATCAATCAACATTTGATTCATGGGTTGGATGACTATTCTCCCCCTCCACCTAAGAAGGTTGAAATGGATTGGAATCAAATGGAGGAAAGGTTAGGGTCGGACTAGAGACATTTTGAGAAATCGGAGCTTCAGTTAATGAGGACTGTGTTGATCGAGATGCCAAATCAAGAGCAGTTTCTATTAGTCCGAACAAGCGTTCAAAATCAACTTCATGGATAATTTGAGGATTCAGAGAACCAGGAGGTGAAGCATCGGACTCCATGATATGTGTTGTGACACGAGTCGGGTCTAAATTCCGAATAAATTTATCATCAAAAGTGGCATCAAAGCTTTCTTCAAGTACACGAGTTCTACGATTTAGAACTCTGTAAGCTTTAGACTTGGCTGAGTATCCAAAAAATATGGCTTCATCAGCTTTTGGTTGAAACTTGGTAAGTTGATCACAGTTGTTTTTTATAAAGCATCGACAACCAAAAACTTGTAAGAACAAGATACTTGGCTTGCGACCATTCATTGCTTCATATGGTGTCATGTTGAGATGGCGATTGACGATGCTTCAATTTGAGTTAAGCAAGTAGTGGAGATGGCTTCAGCCCAAAGGTAGAGAGAAGGTTTGAAAAGTTCAACATCGTTCGAGCAGCTTCAACGAGAGTTCGGTTTCTTCATTCAACCACATCGTTTTGCTGAGGAATGTAGGGAGCCGAGAAATTATGGTTGATGCCTTTGTTGCTGAGGAATATCTCAATGGTGGCATTTGTAAATTCGGAGCCATTGTTACTTCGGATTCTTCAAATAGGATGTTTAACAAGAATTTCAATTCCTTTGATGAAATTTATGAGTTCAGAGGTTGTTTCGGACGTTGGCCTTAGGAAGAAGACCCAAGTGAAACTTGTATAGTCATCAACAATCACAAGTATATACTTTTTGTGATGTAGATTTTCTACGTTGGATGGTCCACATAGATCAATATGAAGAAGTTACAATGGATCCGAATAGACTTTTCAATGATGACAGGATGACCTTTCTTAGATTTATTCCCACATTCACACACAACACAGAGATGATCATTTTCAAATTTGAGGAGTGGCAGACCTCAGATCATTTCACCAGAAACTATATCATCCATATATCGGAAGTTGAGATGAGCGAGCCTTCGATGCCATAGCCAACTTACATCAGGAAAAGCCTTTGAAAGGAGACAAAGTTGAGGCTTTCCGATGATCATATTGATGTCTAAAGGATACTTATTTTTGATGCGACCTGATTTGATAAGACATTTTCTCCAATATTTTGTCATAACGTAACTATGCTTCTAGAAAAATCCAATTCTCCGGTTTGCATTGGTGAGTTGAGCCATACTGATCAAATTATGCTCGAGAGCAGCTACATACACCACATTAGAGACAAAGAATTTTCCATTGGTCAAGATGCCATAACCTTGAATTTGAGAATTTTAATTATTGCCATAAGTAACATAACCAGCGTTAAGAGCGAGCTTAAGATCCCGCAAAAAATCTTTCTACCCAGTTATATGCATGGAACAAGCACTATCAATATACCATATTGTATCTTGTTCTGAAGTACAAAATACCTGCAAAATCAGTGAGTTTTGGAGTTTTTAGGCTCTGGGTTAAATTTAGGGACTTTGGAATAGGATTTGGACTTGGTTTGTGATTTCTGAGTAATTGGCATCTCGGAATGCTTTTTCCGAGATTCTTTTGGAAAGAAGTAGAATGTCATGGTCTTTTCATTTATCCAAACAAATATTCAACCATGGTTGTTTGGATACTGCATGTCATGGAGGAACAGTTTTTCAAGATGCTGTAGGAATGACTGTGTTCACAGATGTTATAGTTGTGTTTTCAGACTTTTTAACTTTCCAATCAAAATTTTGTTTTAAGTTTTTGGGAGGTTTCTGAACAGTAATGTTCTAGGAAACTATCCTTTGTTTGCTTCTTTCAAAGGAACATTAGGTTTTGGTAATTGTTTTGGTTTGAAAATTGTGCCATTCGATTTAGCAATAAACATTGAAGAGGAAATTACCCGAGGAAAGTCGGTTTTCATAGAAGAAGTCTCAGCAGTGACCTTTTTTATACAATCATTGATAGACTTGTTCTGAACATCCGAACTAGCAGGATTAGATGGCCTCTTAAGGATCTTAACAGACATTAAAGCGTTGTGATTCCTAGTAGCTGGGCTGACTTTTTGAGACACTTTCTTCTCGAATTTCTCAAGGAATATAGAGGCTTGCCTAGACCTACTTTCTTTCTTAAGGGCATTACTAGCTTCAGTCTTTGGATGAACAATATCTTTCTTATTTAGTCAAGATTTCTTCCAAGAGTCAGATAATGACTTGGAAGATTATCTTGTTGTTGGATAGTTGAAACGTGGCTTAATTGGCATTAGAGTCGATTTTGATATCACATCAAAATTAGAGATACAAGAGTTGGATGAGTTTTCATACAAATTTTCATTGTCTACATTGCTATCAAATGACACTCAAACAAAATTGGATTTGTCAAAGTCATGTCCATTTGTCTCAAGAATAATTTCCTCAACAACACAATTGTTCGGCGTACCAGAGTTCGAAAACTAAACTCTAGTACAACCGATGTTAGGGAAAGATTCTAAAGACTGATTCATGTCTAGGGATATCATAGGCAGAAGAGGTGTAGAATCAGGACATGTGACAGTGATAGGTTTGAACTCAGGAATCAAAGATTGAAGCTTGTTCGAAGTCTCAGGAAGGAACGACAAAGGTGAGACGGGGGTATCCGAATAAGTAAGGCTTGGAATGTCTCCCATAAACATTAGGTTTTGAAGTGCCTTCAAGGAACGAATAACAAGTTTCAGAAACTTGCTTCCGAGACCTACTGCTTTGAACCATGGGTGACCAAAATTATGTGTCATATGTTCATTTGCTTCAAGAATATCAATAGAGTTATGCAAAGCATCAATTTTGGCATTAAGACATTTATTATCGATAACTAAGATATTATTTTCACTAAAAGTGATTTCACAATTTTCTTTTAAAATAACACATTCATAGTTAGTTATTACAAGTTCTCTCTTTAGTGATTCAATCTTAACCTTGCAATCTTTAAAACATAATCTAAGACGAGTCAATTCACTATCCAACTTCTCATTAAATTCTATATCAGACTCATAGGCTCTATGAATAACTGTCATATCTGGTTAAATTTGAGTTAGATAAGGTTCATAAACAGATAAATTAAAATAATTGTCAATGATCATTGATTTTACCTGCTGGATGATGCTTCTACCAGGTGGATCGTTTGTTGTCATGTAACAAAAATTTTGCTCAGCATCATCATCGTCTTCTTCTGAACCAGAAGACCAGTATCCTCCATCACACTCAATCGATTTTCTATCCATAAGACACATGTTCCTTGCAGATTTTTCTTCACCAGAAGACCGGTACCCATCAACATTTCTTGACACCGTGGTAACAAAATCCTTTTCACTTTCAACAAGTTCTTGTGCTCTACGAGCATAGTAGGCAGAGTCTTTTACCTTTGGTTTTTGAGAAGTTTCATCCAAACAACCCTTTACAAAGTGGTTTCCAAGACCACATTTGTGACAAACAATCTTGGGTTTAATTGGTTTCGGAACTTCTTTTGGTTCTGAGGAATGAAATGAGAAGTTCAACAAAGTATTCAAGTAGGTGAAAATGAGTATGAACAATGTAAAGAGATTTTAAGAACAATAAGAATGATTTGACTTGCAAACTTGGTATTGATGTGAAAGAGAATGTTACTCAAGTTGTTACATTACATGAAAACCACATCTCCTTAAATACCCAAGGAGTCATAAAAAGACAAATTAACAAGACTAAATGAACTATGTAAAGTTGAAAAGTCAAAAAGCCGACACACAAGATTTTCTTGATCTTGTCCAACGATCTTTACAATAAAACAAATACTAAAAGACAAGATACATTAAATGCTAATACATACTCAAAATAGCACTAAATACAACGTGTTTCTCTGATAGAACTTCATTTCGAAAGTAGCTTCATTTCGGAACTCATCACACTTAGGAATGCATATCACTTCGGAATGGATTGACTTCGGATTGCTAGAGGTGCACTTTCATGTATCAACAGTATGCCGCCACGGCATAGCCATTAAGGGGCAATATGTGGTCTCTAGTTGTGATCATAACAATAGGCGACGCCTCTTTTTTCAAAGATAACGGTCATATGACCATTTGGAACGGTCAAAACCATTTAAAGAAAAATACTTATTTACTTTTTCCATATAAATACACACATATATACCCTATTTTTTTCATCTCTTTCTCTCAATTTTTTTTGTGTAATGTTATTTTTAATTTTTAAATGTTATGGTTAATTTAGGATTTAATTAAATTGCAGGTCTTATTTTTTTTAAAAATATATATAATAAAATGTGAATAAAAAACAAATTGGAAAAATAAAATAAATAAATAATAAATTGAAAAAAAAATGATGATGGTGATTGTCAAGGCCAACAAAATAAATACCCTTAATATTATACAAAAATAGCAGATAATGGTTAAGTGATCATGTCCACAGAAATTGGTTCAATTTTATGACTCTATGAAAGTATCTTTGTTCAAGCACTTATGAAATAAAAATAAAAGTGAAAATGAAAGTTTAAATGTTTTTGGTTGTTTCGAGAAAATTAAAATTATGATAGAATGTAGAAATTGTAAGAAAACAAGTAAAGAGATTGGTTTGAATCAATGAGAAAACAATGGTTGACATTGGAATTTCATCACTTGAACATTTGGTTAATTAATCATGAGAATACCAAGGTGCAATACTTGTGGTTACAATCTAACTTGGCTAAAGAATTTTATACGTACAACTTGCCTCAACTCTTCTTTTATACTAAAATGGCTTGAGAAGCTCAAAGCATGTTTTCTAAATCAAAGTCACAAAACTAGTGAAGCATGTAATTTTGTGAAAATCAATTAGCATTAGGATTTAAGAGTCACCAAATTCAAATAGTAATCCATTGCTTTCATTACCACTATGGAGAAAATATTTTCTTAGTCTAAATGAAATGAAAACAAACATTTAAACTAATTTTGCTTGTCAAATTAAAGATCCATTACTTAGACAAGAATTTAACCAACAAAAATAACATTCACATATCAATATTCATGACTAGAGATATATAAACATGAAGGAAGTTTTCATAGAAAATATAATCATAGATATGCAACACAAGTTCATGGGGTTCTTCAAAATAACCAAATCATTCAAACGATTACATCCAAGTCAACCCAAGATAGTTTAGCCTAGCGTGGCTAAACTCATAAGAATAAGATGAAAGTTAGAAATACAAAACATGAAGTAAGATGGACAGATGCAAATCTTCTGTCACAACTGGCATTTTAGCCAGGAAATTTTGTGATCATGTAAACGTCATTTATGATAATATTTGTTACTCTAACTTGATATCATGCACTATGTTCATTCTATGACAACAAACTTAGTCAAGATCCACAATTGAAGTTCAAAACTCTATGCAAAACATTTCAGAAAGTCAATTGGGAGTTGAAAACCCTAAAAATCCAGGTTCAAGTTCTTTATGGACTAGGATTTTCTTATTGGGCCTAGTGGACCAATAAGTATTCAATTCGACTGTTTTGGGATTAGAAACCCTATTTGGATTCTAAATGGACCCAATTCATAAATCTATACCATTTTGGACCATTTGGGCCTAGAATGATTCATTCTAACCCTAATAGGCCTTATTAGGCCATAAATGAATTAATTATCCCTAATGGGCCGTAAACCCATTTCTTTGGTCTTAATGGGCCCAATGGGCCGAAAAATATTATTAGGTCTATGAAATTCGATCAAAGCCAAGGATTGATCCAAAAAATTATTTTCCCTTCATTCCATTTGGCCATTCTCGGCCCATGTGTAAAAAAAAGGAAGATTAAGGGAGGATTAAGGAGAAGAGGACAACTCAAGATTACCCCTCATGCATCTAAGTATTATTCTCCATACATCCATGCAAAAATATCATGTATCTAGGTAACTACTATCATTCCTTTCATAAGTCAAACCCCTCCTTCTTCTCCCCTCTTATCCTCGTGGCCCAAAAGAACATACACACACACTTTCACTTTCAAACCCTCTCAAAAATCATCTCAAAAACTCTTCCTTCTTCCATCAAAATTTCAAGATTTTGGGTGCTTTCAAGAGGATCCTTCACCAATATCATCATCCTTGGTAAGTTTTTTCTTAGATCCATGGTTTAGCTTCTTGATTTCTTAAAAAATCTCCTCTTAACTCATACCATTTCATGAATCGTGCATTTTAGAGCCATCTAAGTTCTAAAGTTCTTAAAGAAGCTTGTTAGGACCAAAATCTTTTCACATCTTCACCAAAAACCGAATCCAAACCTCAAGGTGAATTCATACCCCCTTGTTTTCGGTTTTTATATGTTTTTGGGGGGAGAATACAAGTATTTATGTGTATATATATGTATGTATGCATGTTATGTGTGATTTTCTTTGTTTATGTTGTGAATATGTGATAAAACTTGATGAATCTCGAAAACTATAACAAAAATAGGTGAGATTCATAAACTAAATACTCTAGTCATCATACTTTAAGGAATAAAAGTGATATACATGCTTAAGACGTGAAAAATAAAACAAAAATCTTGTATAAGGATCGTTCTTGACAAATAAACAAAAGTTGAGACAATTGTGTCACTTTCGATTTTAAAAGGATAAAAGGGTCACATTTGTATAAAACTGAGTTTTTTTAACAATCATACTTTCCAAAGGGCCAAAAGTGTAAAATTTTGCATTATGGGCTTTAATTTGGGCCGTATAACTTTTTGGGCCCAAATTGCAAAAATGACAATTTTTATGGATTAAAATGTTATGAAATCAAAACTTGAACCAAAAATGAAAACCTACGAAATTAGGGGCTGAAAATGACACTTATCCCAAAATCGGCCCTAAAATGTTAATTTTATAAAAATTGGGCCGAAAATGTCATTTTATTCAAATAAGGGCTAACAATGTAATTTTCTGCAAAGATGGGCTAAAAATGTCAATATATGTATTTTTGGGCCAAATCCATCAATTACTAAACATTTGGGCCGAAAATATAAATCTTTATAAATTAATGGGCTAAAATGTTTTTTTAATTAAAATAGACCAAAAATGACATTTTATGTAAAAATAAGCCTTTACAAATTAGTTCTTAAGGGACCTAAAGTGAATTTTTTATTAAAAATGAGTTCAAATTATAAAATTTTGAAGTAAAAATATCATTATAACAAAACACTGGACTTTTTAAAACATTATGAATAAATATTTCGACTAAAAGAACTATACATTAACAAACAAACGAAATACAACAACAGTACGACTATTGGGCCTAGTATTCACTATACATGCTTATTGGGCCTTCGTGATCCACTTGCATGTTTATTGGGCCTAATATAATCATTTCGTGTCTATTGGGCCTTCGCGATCCAATTACATGCTTAATGGGCCTAAATTAGCCTTCACATGTTATTGGGCCTTAGTGGGCCATTTACATGCTAATTTAGCCTGGAATAATTCATCATATGCTTAATGGGCTTTAACGTGTCCATTTGCATACTTATCAAGCCTGTAAATAACTTACATGGCTAATGGGCCACAGTTGTCATTTTTCATGTTTGTTGGGATTTATCCTTTCACATTCATCATTCATGTATCATCTGATGTTTGTAAATCTAAATACATATAACATTGTACATATTCATGTAGCAATAATTGGGATCTAGTGAGACTTGCCGGTTGACACCATTGAGTGTATGGTTGTAGTCTGTAGTTATAATCAAAGTCTTCTGGAGGGAGAGCGAGAGTTTGTGTATAGATCTATACGAGGGTGACTCCCCCACACCTGAGCTGTTCGCTACAGTTAGACTAGGCCAGTCTAGGGTGACAAAACCGGCGTTTGGAAAAATGCCAAGACAAGCAAATTAATCACTATCATGCATGGTTATAATGACTCACATAGAGATCCATTACCATCAATACATTACGGGAATCCAAGTGCTTAAATCATATTAATACGAAACAATTCATATGATAATGCAAGGACTACAACACTTTTATAAATCAGAAAATATCATATTTTCTGGGGGAATTACTATTAATCACTACCTTCTACTTACAACAGATATAGCACAAGGAAATTTTGGATCATTTACTTATACATGTTTTTACAAATGGAAACCACACATACATTTATACTTGATTATTACATCGTTTTCAGAGAATTTACAAAAAATATAGGATTTTCTGGGTTTCAAGAACGATACAAATTCTTTCAATCAAACATTCTTATGAACTCACCAACACTATATACGTTGACCATTTTCAAAATAACTTGTATTCTCAAGTAATCGATAACCTGAAGAAGAATCAAGAGTATTTTGGAATTTTTTTATGGAATGTCAACCATCATACAATTTATGTTTTGGGATATGTAATGTAAAACAACGTACTTGATGTGAACAATACCAATTGTATTATGTAATGTTTGGTGATGATTGTGTTATGTTTCATGTATATTCATTGTGATGATATTTCAAATTATAGTCACAAGAGCCCTCGGACGTTTTCGTCGTCTGGTTCGAGGGTGTGACATCTTCAATCTTCAATTTCTTCTTGAGAGCAAAACTGTATTCTTCCAAGAGTTTCCTCCCTCTTTTCTCTCCAAATTACAGCCAATATACCCCAAAAATCGGATCCAAAAGTTGTCCCAAAGGTGCCTCACCAACCATCCTCAAATAGCCATAAAATCTGAAAACTCAGAATTGCCCCTGCAAGAGCCACACAACCGTGTGAGCTGCAGAGTAAAATTTCATGCGGCCTCTTTCCTCTTTGGTCCAATTTTGTCATCTTGCTTTTGAATTTGTTGACTCATTTGAATGGCCCAATGCAACATTTAGTTGTCCAAAACAAGTCCATCTTCTTATTATTATCATCAAAAGCTCGAATCAAACAACCAAAACCAATAATCCATAATCCATAAATCTTCATCTTCCAATCATCCAAGGCTCAAGTTTCTTGCATATTATCTTCAAAGCAAACTCTAATGATATGAATCTTCAATCCAACTCTCTTTGATAACCTCCAACAATCCCGATCACTCGCCCGGAATTCGTTAGTCTTTCGAATCTCCCTCCATGCTCCGCTTCATTTCTCCAAATATCTGCAATAAAGCTCAAAAACTCGAATGTACCCGATACAGATATAAAATAACAAAAGAGAAAAATACGCATGAAGATTAACTAAAAATAAAATAAAATATGATAAAATAAATTATAAAAATAAGTAAATAAAATGAAACTATCAGATGACAGGGAAAATTAGGTATTATAACATGTTGTCATTTTCCTCACATAGTGTTATAACACCTTATTGATATGGAATGTGAGGTGATACTTTTCAGATGTAGTAACATGCATTAACATGTTGCCCACTCATACTAGTCTTAGATATCAAAGATATTAACTATATTTTGATTCAGTTTTATATTTGTTATTTGATGTTATAACGCCATGATTGACATGTGAGGTGACACTTTTTAGGTGTAGTAATATATCTTAACATGTTGCCCACACATACTAGTCTTAGATATCAAAGATATTAATTATATTTTGATTCAGTTTTATATTTGTTATGTTTTTCATCACTAAATAATATAAAATATGTATGTATTAATTAATATTTATAAATTAAAAATAAATTTTAATCGTTACTAAATTAATAGGGTGTTTTTAAGTAGAAAATAGATATAAAAAGAGAAAATTACTAAACTAGCTTAAACCTTAATGATTTATCCATTTTTAGCCAAAAAAATACTCATTATCCCAAAATAGATCACGAAACCGTAGACAATTAGGATCGTATACGGTCAAACACAGTTCGACTACGGTCAACGGAAATTTTTGAAGTGTGATTACTATTTCATACAATGAGCAACTCTTTGTGACCTGTCTACTTTTTCAGGTCCATCGGCCCATAATATATAATGATTTATTTTCCTGATTAGATCATTTACCTACCTTTTTTTATGTTGACCTACTATTTTCTCTCAATGGAGCATTCAAAGAACAATGAGATATGTGTCGTTTTTTACCCAAATTTCACCCTATTATTGATTAGGGGTAGTTTTTATACTTATAGTTTCTTTTTTTTCAAACGCTAAACCAACGATGTACAATATGCATTGTATACTTGTATACCGGAGGTTTCGTATGAAGCCTACGTTTTTGAGTTTTTTTTTTTTTTTTTTTTTTGAATTTTTGATTTAATTTGCTTTTAAGTTTTATATAAATTGATGTTTTTTTTTAAATAATATAACAAAAAAATGGGAAAATGTAACCCAACCGAGAGAATATCGTAGGTAAAATAATACTTACTGTTTTAGCCCAAAAAATGAAGAAAAAAATTATAGTAAAATTGAAACAGTAGACGAAAAGGCGAAACAGTAGACGGAAATGCAAAATAATAGACAAACCTAAAAGTCTACGGTTTCAGGCGCTATTTTGGAACAATTGCTAATTTTTTGTTAAATTTTGGTAAGTAACTAATGCTTTTGGCTAGTTTAGTAATTTTCTCATATAAAAATAATGTTAACCATTATAAATTAAATGTAAATAAGTAACTATTTAAAAAATCAAAAGTAATAAATATTTATTATATAATCATCACTTAAAAGTAACAAAAGATAGTGATTGAATTGTGAAATTAGGCAAGTGGAATGTCTTTTTAGCCAACCACACATAAAAATGTTAAAATGTCGTATTTTCGACTTTTTCCCAATGACGTGTGGAATTCCATATAGTAGCCTCCCAACGTAACGAAAACAAAATGAAGAATATGGGTTTTGATGAATAGGAGTTCGAAGGAGTTGAAAATGAAGACAAGGGGTCCAAGACAATTAATCAGGTTTTAGGTTTAGTTTTGAAAAATGAAGACCATGCCAAATATAGGAATTGGATGAGGAGACATCACGGGTTTTGAGGAAACAAATACAGATTCTCTATTCTGGTTCGTGAACCAAACACATATACTAATACATATAGATCATCTCTTTTGTTTATAGTTATTTTAAGCTTACTTTAGAAGATATTCAGGTGAATTTGACTCGTTATGTTCAGGAAATCATGTAATCCAACGAAGGGGATGATGGTTGCTTGGTTTTGGAATTAAATTATTCTAATTGATTGAATTGAAAAGGAAAAAAAATAACGAAGTTATTTGCTTCAAAAACCAAGAGTATATTGTAATAATGGTCCTTGTTTTTTGGTCAAGTTCACACTGTCACTCCAACTTTCAAAAAGTTGATATCTTACTAATGGGATAATGACTCAGGAGGGTGATCATATGTGATAGTCAATCAAAAGGGTTATGGTGAACATAAACAACAAGTTTGATGGCATATTGGGTACAAAAAAGGAAAGGGGTCAGATGTAAAGAAACTCAACAGTTGGTTACCCTCCTGAATCATTTTCCCCACAAAATTTAAATGAAATTAAAGTTACAAAAGTATCAAAGACTGCAATATTCTTGGGCCATAACGTATATGAAGAACGTTTCGAAGGGGTATCTTGGTCAAAACATGGTCTATGTTACGCCTATTGTGGTTAGTTATTAACAACTCTCTGTAAAAAGATATTATTGCATATGGGATATATTTTTATTAGCATATACATTTAGCTCCTAGTATATTATAGTGTTGTGTGTACAAAAGTTTCATGATCTTCTACATATTGATGTTGTATTTTATCACATGAATTCGATCTAAAATTCAAGTAAAATAAAAAAATCATAACACTTGTGATTCTACTCGTTTGTAAACCTGTCCAGAATCCATGATATGATAAATCATTTGATTGGAAATGTATATATAGTCATGAAATGCACCTGCTCAATCAATATTCATCTAATAAATATGCAAGTGCATTACAAAGTTGTACATGTATGAATAATGTTCTTTGTGGGTTATGTTTTAAAGAGAAGCAAGAATAAACCTCATAAAGCCATTAATATGAGCAAGAGACGACGTAAGATTTTCTGTAAATGAGTAAAGGAAAAACGACTCAATGTGGTGACCAACTATTGAGTTTGTTCACATTTGGTCCTTTTATTGTACCCAATATACCATCGAACTTGTTGTTTGTGTTTACTATAACCCTTTTGACCGACTATCCCATTATCCCCTCACTGATCTATGTAAAATGACTATCTTTTATTTTCTATATAGTTTTTATTTTTTATTATATTCGTTTATTATTCTTAATAATGAAACATTTGAAAATGATTCACCTTGTCCTAACCCAACCATTTCCCTTTCTTTCATATCTAATTCTCAAATCTTATACTTTAAGAATCTATGCATGTGATGACGGTTTAGGAATTATGGAACCTTAATCCACCATTTTTCAAATCTTTTAAAAGGTTTGGAAATACATTTTAAAGTGTCCAAAAATGGAATACTCATCAATGTCAACACTCGGCACAATGTATCAATTTATGTAAACTTACTCCACCATCAATCCATGAAAACTCTTCATTCGAGTAAATTTGAAGATGAGAACCGAAAAAATTGGCAAACTAGCAAAGCATTTAATTTATGCTCGAGGGACTCATATTTTGAAACATTCTTCCCATTGAAGATAGCAAACTATAAAACCATTTAATTTATGTTTTGATAATAATACCCCTAAGTTTAATTCCTAAATATTGAAGATAGAAAATCCCAGCCTCGGAACTCTAAAAGAAACATGATGAAACAACCTTCTTCCTCCTTCAACGCCGCTTTTTCTTCAGCCTACTCTCTGCAACACCTCCATTGTCGATCAACAATCCATCCCAAGTTCATCCAATTTCTCGATCTTCGTAAATCAAGCTTAGGGATCCTAAAGATGATATGAGCAAAGTAACCTCAAGTTCATCCACATTTATCGATCTTCTTAGCAAGCTTAACCGATATTGGTACAATCACACGAAAAGCACCACACATGAGGCTTTGAAATCGGCAACCACATCTCAACAACTCAATTCAAATGTTAAGGCCTTAAGAATATTATATGATGAAAATTGTTTTGAAAACTCGTATGAAGCAATTCAACATAAGTCCCTCCGCAAAATCCAACAAGGGTATGTCAAGATTAGGGGTGAAAATGCCAAAATAAGAGAGATTAAAAGTGGAAAACCATTTTATTAATAATTTGTATGAATCACTAACCAATCTGTAAAGTCAAATTAATTGATTTTAAGAGTAGAGCCTAACAACTTTCATCAATTCAGGCTACTGAACAAACTCAAAAGGATAAACCCCAACACTATGAAACCGAATTTAAGAAAAGAAAAACACAGAATCAAATGCATAAACTGTAAATCCACATCAGATAACAAAAAATAAAGAACATTTTCTAAGATGAAGAAAGGATTGATGTTATTCAGGTCCCAGGACTAATCTGATTTGTGGGTTTGGAACCGGTATGCTTCTAGAAGTTGTGAAAGTGAGTTTTCATGGTTTTTTGGAAACACAAGATCTGGTAGTGCTGAAGGAGAAAGAAGGATTGCAACGATTGTAGTGACATGTGAGTCGTGGTCCTTCGAAAACATAGCACTTTTCTCTCTCTTAAATATCCTTATATTTAAATGAGGGCATAATTGTCTATTTATAATAAAAATATGTGGATAGATCAAAAATACCCATGGAAGAATCAGCTCCCTAAAGAAATGGGAAACTCCACACTCTACACTATTTTCCTTTTATTCTATGCCCGTCGATCATATCACATGACTAATCCACCGACAAACTAGCAAACTGGTTTGGATTGTGCTATTCTAATTCTAACACAACTTGATTTTCCTTGAACCAGGCTCGTCATAACTAAAATACAGTGTTGTAAAACTCGGTTTACTCGGACTGATACTCTGAATCGGGTAAACCAAGATCGTTTTATAAGAATCATGCAAAAAACCAAGGTTCTAAATAATGTAAGGCGTGACTTGGCGGCAAGGTAAAAGTTAAGTTATGGTAAGCCTTGACGAGTCATGACGTTTTTCAAGGCGTGGCTATATTATATACATTAAAAGATATAAATCATATGATTATTAAATTTTATCAAATATATGAAATTTTTAGAAGTGTTATATTAATATCTAATAGAAAAAATTTAATAAAAACTCATTTATTTTAAGCCCGATAAAAAAAAACAAAAAAAATAAATTGCACCTTGAAAAAAACTCGCATCATAACGCGATAAGGCACACATTGACACATTATCTGGGCGTCACGCTTAACAAACCCGTATTTGATATTTTCGTAACGGCTACACCACGCCTCGCGCCATGGCGCGCTTTTTAAAACCATGCAAAAAACTCAAAATCAGTCAAACTCGGAGAAAATCAGTCGTGCTCGGCCAATTAGTCAAATTCGGGAATTTTCATATTTTTTTAAATAAAAAACTATAATAATTATTGATATTCATCTATTTTGTTATAAATTGTAATAAACTTGTGATATTATATATATATATATATATATATATATATATATATATATATATATATATATATATATATATATATATATATATATATATATTTTTCTAAAGTTTATTTCTTTATAATTTACTCAATCAAAGTACTTTGTGTCTAAACCGAGTACTCACTAGTCGACAGACTTGGGAACACCTAGCAACTTCTACAACATTACTTAAATATGAGAGGTGATTCTTAAATCTTCCTCATGGGATTCTCGTTGGAAAAATCTGAGTTGCCTCAAACTGCACCCTTACAAGTCGTTTGATAGGCTTTTATGTTGTCAATAATTCTAGGGTTTCACAGGATTTGTTGAGGTCTTTCCCAAATACTGAAGACCGACAAACCAATATGGAGTTTGCTAAACTACGACATTAGGATTAATGTGAAGAAGGTGTGGTGATGGATTGGGGTTAGATAGGGTGGGGTGGGGATATGTCTAGTATAATTTAATAAAATCTTTTATTTATGTATATAAAAAGAAATATTAAAAAAATGGTAACATACTCATTTTATATGAATGAGGGACAAGAACCGCAAGATTTGGAATTGGAAAGGATATGATTTATCATATTTTCGAAAATTAGATTAAAACTGTAAATTTAACCTAACCACAAAAAAGACAATTTCTATCTACTCTAATAAATAAATATCTTTTTATCAAATGATACTTTCGCAATAACTTTAACACAAGTGATTTTTTGGTATTTTTGAATAAATGTTTTTCCATGTGTCATTTTCTTATATTTTATCTTTTCTTATTAAACTTATAACATTTACACCTTATTTAATAATTGTTTTAATTGAAAATAATCAATAAATTACAATATTATTACTCATCTATTGTATTTAATATATTTCCTTTTAAATTCAAATGTTAAATTTAAAATTTGCAATTTCTTTATTTCATAACACTAACCAACCAACTTACCTGGAAGGAGTTGACACTCGTCGAGAGGATAAAGGGTTTTTATTCAAGTTTAAATAATTTTTTGTTTAAACGTTCATATTTTTTTTATTCAATCCGTATAATATACGTTTAAAAAAGTTGTTTAAAAGAGTTGTCAAAATCAAAATAAGTGCAAATCTTACTACCTTACTACCTTAGGGACAAAATTATAACAAAAAGAACTAGGAACAAAAAACTGTAATTCTAACAAATACAAGACCATTCTAATTGCTATTAAAAAAATATGATTGAAAGAAGGTTTCGGAAAACAACATGGTGCAAACTGCAGAGAGCTTCCTGACCACCCCTTCCTATAGTGATTGATACATTCAAGTTGCAAGGCTGCAATAGAAATGATGTGATATAATTAATCCTGCATACAGAGTTGACCTTTCATTATACTTTTTCTTTACTTTTTCCTAAAGTAATTAAAAGATATTCCTTACATATCTAAAATAATATATGATTAATCGCGAAAAGTAGTAATTATTTTATCAAAATAAAGATTATAGTACTATACTCTATACTCTACACATATAATATCAAACATACTTTTGATATATATTTGATAATAATAATGAATATTATCAAAATTCCTCATCGTAGCATGCTTTACGACATTAGTTGTTATAATAATGATGAAACTGAATGCAAGCTAGTTGCTAATATAAACAAGGCCGGTGTTGATTTTTAATATTATGTACGAAAATAAAAGTTTACTCCTAAATATTTTTTTATATAAACAAAAATCATTGATAAATCGTAAACTAAGTAAAACAAGAATTGTCACTAATATGTCACTAATTTGTGCCACTAGTTTGTATAATTGTTATAAACTAATTAAAACAAGAATTGTCACTGATACGTCACTAATTTGTGTCACGAGTTTCTCCTAATCTGCCACAATCCATCGCTAATATTAATACACGTAAAAATTCCGGACTCCCCAAATGACACGGGCTAATTACGGTCGTACATACCCAAAACAACCATGATGATAAGTATATTAAAAGTATACGATTATAATAATAAGGAATTATGATAAAATGTCTTATTATTATTTTTCAAAATTAATCCATCTTAAAAAATCAAAAACCCTACAAAAAAATTTCAAATTTGTTTTAAAATGATTTTTAGGAAAATAAAAATTACTTTTTATTTTTAATTTAATCAGTTTTTGATTTATTTGATTCGATTTAATTGGTGTTTTTAACGATTTTAATTAAGTGTAACTACCCCCAAATAAGTTTTTAACTAACCCTAATTTAAATCATTATTGTCCTTATAAGTTTTTAACTAACCATAACTTAAATCATCTTCATCATTCACCACTTTTATAGTGTTTTTTTTCTATTTCTTACTCCCCTCATCTTTATGAAATGTTTAATAAAGTATCATCATCTAATTATAATGTGTTGTTACTTAAGCATAAGTAGTATTTATCAAAAAGTACTTGATAATAGCATTAAATAAAATCAATATATTATAATACAAAAAAGTAAAAGAGTAAGTTACACTTTTAAACCTCATGGTTTGGTTAGATTCTCATTTTTAGTCTAACATTTGAAAATAACAAGATAAATTGCTGTGGTTTAAAAAAATTGAACTTTACATCCTTAATTCATTTAAAAAATCATTTTACCCTTACTTTTATATATATATATATATATATATATATATATATATATATATATATATATATATATATATATATATATATATATATATATGAGTTTTTAATTTTTTTAGATTTTTGACTTACATTTTCTTATATATATATATATATATATATATATATATATATATATATATATATATATATATATATAAGAATTTTTAAGATTTTGCTCAGAGTTATTAATAGATTCTTGGATTTGCTGTATTTTTAAAAGAATATTTCTATTAGGAATACAATTCATCAAGATTTTGCTAGACATAATTAAATGATTTAACCATGAATTTGATTAATTTGATTATTAAAAACGAGTACTATTTTAACAAAAATTTCAAATCTTGTAGAATTAATAGTTAGAATAACTCGAAATGAAATTATCATAAAAATAACACAACGATAGAATATTTTAAATAATACCTTCTTGAATTAGGCTTGAATTACAATCAGTACATACTTCTGGAGAAAGAATTATTTGAAAATCTAAAAACTTTGAACATCTAGTAGTAGAAAGAGAGACTCTTGGAGATTTTTTAGACATGGAATGAACATTTTTTAGAGAATGAATTTTTTCCTTGTTTCTTCAACTAAAGGATAGCCTCTATTTATAATCATCTTGGAGTCTTCAAAGTCTTGAAATCATCTAGTGATAATTTTTGCCGTAAGAATCCATGGCCAATCAATAATTACTTGCAAGTGGTTGTCCTTGAAAGTGGTTGTCATTCATCTTTTGAAACAATTGTCGTTTGTAATCAATAACCATCTTCTTTTGATAAAGCAAGCCATTATAGAGCATCTTCTAAAGTTTTTTGTCTTCATATCATCATTGATTATAGATTTGATAATAATTTTGATAAAAATTGTTTATACATAAATACATGAATACCTACATAGTATACATGTATTCGTACTTGAAAAACGAAATTTTGATAAACGAAATATCTTACATTTAAAGTATTACATCAAATTTATGGATAATGATTTCTTATTCTTCATAAGGATCATCAAAAGGGTCTTGAGCGTCTTCAAATAAATCATTCTTTATAGATTTTGGAGAATCGTCAGAAACTGATGGAGTTTGGCGAATTTCTTGAAGTAATTTTTGAAGTTCTTGAGGAGAAGAGGTAGCAGCATCTTTAATTCTTGCAATTAGATCCACATCACTTTTGGGAAGACTGTTGATAAAAGTGGCTTCGACTTCTGGTTTTTGAATATATATTTCTTGATAATGTTTAATTACTGCTTGTTCACTAGCTTGAGAAATCTTCATTTTATCCCACCATTTTGAGCGAAATTGGCGATTAAGCCAGGGAGGAGAGGAGTCCTTTGCTTCTTGATAATGAAAAGTCCAAGACATTATCCATGGAACTTTAAATATCATAGTGAATTGTAACATGTATTCAAATTCTGGAATTTGTTGAATAAACAATTCTTTAAATTTGAGATATCCAACGTAAATTTCTTTTGGTAAACAATTTGGAAGAATACCCATATATTTGTACCAATTGATAAACCATCTTGGATATTCACAATTGAAGTTCAAATCAAAGAAGATAAACCATGAATGTGAATAATTCCGAATAAAGAATGCCTTAGTCCAGGCGTCTTGATAATCATAGTAAGAAAATTTGGGATAAGCAGGATAACTTATAAGAGGTTTTTCAGAGTGAAGGTTTGGAACCCAACTTTCTGGAGAAATGATTTGGATAATATGAGCTTTGCTAAAATCAATGTTTCCCTCTTTAGAATTAGAACGATGAACAAAATTGACTGAACCAGATTCTTGCAGAATAGCTTGATAATATTCTCGGGTTTTATATGAATCAACATAAAAGGTTTTTCCTTGTCCAAAGAGATGATTGGTGAGAATATGAAAACCTTGGTGTAACTTATGGATTTGAAAATATTCAAGAATTTGAACTCTTAAGAAATTTGGATTAAGAACATAAGGAGTTTTTGTAGAAGGGCTAGGAGTAACAGATTTTTGAGTTTGAGGAGTGATAGGTCTTGCAAAAGGGCTTATTGTGTCAGTTGAAGTAACTTTTGGAGTAACAAGTTTTGACTGAAGGATATTAGAATAAAGTTGTGAATTCTTAGAAGTAGGTGTTAAAGGAGAAAAACGATTTTGATTTTGAAATGGAACTAGCTTTTGAGAGGTTGGAACAAGATTTTGAGAGACTGGCTTCTTGTCATCATGTTTGGAAGAGGACGATGAACTCATTTTCCCTGCAAAAATTCTCGAGAAAGAAAGTCAGGAAGTGAGTTATTTTCTCCTTTTATAAATTCTATTTCGAAATCAAAGTTACCTAAGAGGGCTTGCCAACGAGAAAAAATTTGCTTGGAAATAATATTTTTTACATCTTTTTCCAAAATACTTTTTGCAGATTGACAATCTATTCTTAATAAAAAGGTTTTCATAAATAAATCATCTTCAAATTTCTTAATACATAAAACAATGCTTAAAATTTCCTTTTTGACAGTTGAATAATTTTTCTGTGTATCATTCCATGCACCAGAGTAATATCGAACCAATTGCTCTTCAGTTGAGTTAACAAATTTTTGTTTTAAAATTCCTCCGAATCCAATATCACTAGCATCGGTTTCAACTATGATTTTGGCATCGGGATGAGGTAAATTTAAACATGGCAAAGTAGGGACCTTTTGTTTTATATATTTAATTATATCTGTATGTTTTTGAGTCCATGGTTCAGGATTGTCTTTTAATCGATTATAAAGTGGTTTACATATGATCCCTAAATCTTTGAAAAAATCATGGATGTAATTTAAGCATCCTAAAAATCTTTGAAGTTGTTTTTTATCTTTAATTTCATCAGGAAATTTAGTAGAAAATTGCAAGCTTCTTGTTATAGGTCTAATAGTGTTTTTGACAATACCATGTCCTAAAAAATGAATTTCATTTTTAAATAAATGCATTTTTGTTGCAGAGACAGCTAAACCATTTTGATAAATTAAATCATGAAATTGATTTAAATGTTTAAAATGTTGATCAATTGATTTTGAAAAAATTAGGACATCATCGATATAGGCAATAGCAAAACTACTTATAGGAGTTATGATATCATTCATAATATTTTGGAATTCAGAAGGAGCATTTTTTAATCCAAAAGGCATTACATTCCATTCAAAATGCCCAAAGGGAACATTAAAACCAGTTTTGTATTTATCTTCCTCATGAAGTTGTATTTGCCAAAATCCTGATTTCATATCAAACTTTGAAAATATTTTTGAATCATAAAGCTTTTTTAGCAAATTTCGTTTATTAGGAATAGGATAACGAATCCATTCTAAAACTTTGTTTAAAGGTTTATAATTGATAACTAATCTTGGTGATCCTCTTTCTAATTCTGCAGCATTCATAACATAAAATGCTGAACAAGACCATGGTGACTTAGAAGGTCTTATGAGTTTTTTATTTATTAAATCTTGAATTTCATTTTTACAATGACTTTCTAATTCATTATTCATGTGAATGGCTCTAGATTTTGAAGGAATATCCTTTTCATTAAAAATTTTTATATATGGTAGTTTTACAATATGTTGCTTTCTATTCCAAAAGGCATTAGGAATATTAGAACAAACATTTTTTTCAAATTTTAATTTTAATCCGGTTATTTTATTTTGAATATTATTATCACTTAATTGATTAGTTATTCGAACATTATTTATTTCGTTAATAAGATATTTGGCTTGTTGCGTTTTATAATTAAGAACATTAATTGTTGAATATAGAGGAGGTTCACAAAATTTAAATATAATTTCCTTTCCAAAAACATTGGTTCTTATACCATCATCATGAACCATAAAAGGATATAGTTTTGTAATGAAAGGTGTTCCTAGAATTAAAGGAGAAGAGAGATCTTTTACTAAAATTAGGTGAGTTTTATAACAGTAATCTTGGTCATTACAAATATGAACATCAGAAACTTTATAATTTACAATTAATTTTGTACCTCCGGCACCAGTAAGTCTAGATGTAGTTTTTTCATAAAATTATGTAGGAAAAATTCCTTCTTGAATACAATTCATATCAGCACCACTATCAATTAAAGCAGTTAGGTTGATTTTAAAATTATCCTTAACTAAAGTAATTTTAGTGTTCCATTTTTGAGAAACTTGATTATTTATAAGTTTACCAATAGTTACATTTTCAATTTTATTTTCTTCTTCATTATTAACTTCTATATTTTTGTTTTTAAAAGTAGAAGGTTTTTCCTTTTCTAAAATTAAAATTTTATTTTTTATTTCTTTTATTTCTTGTTTTACTATTTTTAATTCTTCTTGAAGTTCTTGCATAGAAATTGGCTTTGCTTCAGTAAATCTTTCATATATACTTTTTAAATTAAAATTTTCATTATTAGCAGGAGTTATGTTATTAGTTTTATTAAGCATCTGTTTTATTAGCAATTCTTGGATATTTTTATCTTTTATAGAATCAAGAGAGTTTAAAAGATCTTTATCATCTTGTGAAAGAACATTAATGGAGCCACTAGTGATTACATTGATTAAATTGTTACAGTGACATTTACCAATACATTCGCAAATATCAGAATCTTCAGAACTTGAAGTAGTATTTTCGAGAATATTTAAATCATTTGTTTGAAAGTCAGAAATACTTTCATCGGAATCTGAATCAGTATTTAATATAATTTTTCTTATTTGTTCTTTCAAGTCTTCAGAGACATTTAACTCATTTATTTTTGTCTTAGCATAACAATTATTTGCTGTATGACCATTACGCCCACATTTATGACAAATAATAATATCTTTTGATTTTCTTTTAGATTTTTTATAATTTTGTCTATAGGGTTTTTTGGCTTTCGAAGCGTAATCTTTACCCTTTTTATAATTTTCTGGAAGATTATATTTCTTTTTCCTGAAATATTTTGAAGATCTTTTCTTAAAAACTTTAGATTTTGAAGTAGACGGACCATTCAAGGGCTGATAACCATATTGTTGGCAAAAATTTCCCAATTCATTTTTACTGTTAATTCTATCTTTTTTGAGTTTTTCTTTAAACCTAAGATCAGCACAAACTGCTAACCCCTCTTTATTAATATAGTTTATTAAATCTCCATAAGTTAGATTTTGATAAGGAATGATATTATTAAAATTTTCTCTTAATTTTTGTCGAACTCTTTCCGCAAAGAGTTTTGGAAGGCCAGCAATAAAACGTTCTTTCCAATAAGACTCTTTACAATCGGGTCTTGAAAAAACTTTAACAAGATAATTATCTTTATACCATCTAAAATCAGTAAGTTTTCTGCAATGTAAATTCATTAAAATTTCTGAAGTTTTTTCTTGAAAAGTAGTAGGATCCCCTACAAAGTTTTTGATAATAGCAAAAATTAAAGTGTTAACCATATCATCTTCAAACGTTTGTATTTGTTGATTATTTTCTTGTTTTATAATAGTTTTCTTAGCAGATAAAATATAATCTTTTTCTTCTTGTGAAATATAGAAATCCCACCAGCCTTTAAGACTGCCAGTAAAACCAGAAGTAATAATATTAACAATTTGGAGTTGAGTATTATTATGAGCTTTATAAGCATTAGCAGCCATAGTCATTTCTCGTACAATATTCATAATTTGATGTTCAGAATGGCCATCAATATTCCATTCATAAACAGAATTACCATCATATTGAGAACGATCGAATTGAAAACTTCGTTCTTCAAGTTGAACATCTGGAAGAGAGGGTCTATTCCAATAATTTCTTATGGTTGGTTTTGGATTTTTTCCGAAAGTGCTTTGCTTTGATTGATGAATTTTATTAAGATTTGAAAAGTCATTAGTGAGTTGATTAATATCATCATTTGTATCAAATTGTTGAGCAAGAGTTTCAAAGTTTGTTTCACTATTAATATCACTATTTTCAGATTCTTCATTCGTAAGAGTATTAATATTATTAGTGTTTGAGATATGAAGTTTTGAAAGTCTTTTTTCTAATTCGTTAATTAAATCTGTATTTCCTAGATTAAAATTACCATCGATTTGGCAAGGAACAAAACTTAAATTACTAGTGCTTGCCATATCTTGCTTGTTAATGTTTTTATCTTTGAAAATTTTTTCTTCAATTTTAACTAAATGCTCGGTAATACTAGATAAGGTTTCATTTGCATAATTATTTTGGTAAATAATTTTTTGAAGACCCTTTTCGGTAGTTAATTGATTTGGGGCTTGAACTAAAGGAGTTGCAATAAACATATCGTTAATAATAATTTCTCCTTTTGGTGGAAAATTAGCAATAATTTCTTTATTAGAAATAATATCTTTATATTTTTTCTCTAAAATGGGAGTGATAGAATCATTTTTAAATGGGTAATTTATTTTATGTTTATGTTTAGGGAAAAAATATAAAGATATTACCCATTTAAAATAAATTACCCATTTAAAAATGATTCTATCACTCCCATTTTAGAGAAAAAATATAAAGATATTATTTCTAATAAAGAAATTATTGCTAATTTTCCACCAAAAGGAGAAATTATTATTAACGATATGTTTATTGCAACTCCTTTAGTTCAAGCCCCAAATCAATTAACTACCGAAAAGGGTCTTCAAAAAATTATTTACCAAAATAATTATGCAAATGAAACCTTATCTAGTATTACCGAGCATTTAGTTAAAATTGAAGAAAAAATTTTCAAAGATAAAAACATTAACAAGCAAGATATGGCAAGCACTAGTAATTTAAGTTTTGTTCCTTGCCAAATCGATGGTAATTTTAATCTAGGAAATACAGATTTAATTAACGAATTAGAAAAAAGACTTTCAAAACTTCATATCTCAAACACTAATAATATTAATACTCTTACGAATGAAGAATCTGAAAATAGTGATATTAATAGTGAAACAAACTTTGAAACTCTTGCTCAACAATTTGATACAAATGATGATATTAATCAACTCACTAATGACTTTTCAAATCTTAATAAAATTCATCAATCAAAGCAAAGCACTTTCGGAAAAAATCCAAAACCAACCATAAGAAATTATTGGAATAGACCCTCTCTTCCAGATGTTCAACTTGAAGAACGAAGTTTTCAATTCGATCGTTCTCAATATGATGGTAATTCTGTTTATGAATGGAATATTGATGGCCATTCTGAACATCAAATTATGAATATTGTACGAGAAATGACTATGGCTGCTAATGCTTATAAAGCTCATAATAATACTCAACTCCAAATTGTTAATATTATTACTTCTGGTTTTACTGGCAGTCTTAAAGGCTGGTGGGATTTCTATATTTCACAAGAAGAAAAAGATTATATTTTATCTGCTAAGAAAACTATTATAAAACAAGAAAATAATCAACAAATACAAACGTTTGAAGATGATATGGTTAACACTTTAATTTTTGCTATTATCAAAAACTTTGTAGGGGATCCTACTACTTTTCAAGAAAAAACTTCAGAAATTTTAATGAATTTACATTGCAGAAAACTTACTGATTTTAGATGGTATAAAGATAATTATCTTGTTAAAGTTTTTTCAAGACCCGATTGTAAAGAGTCTTATTGGAAAGAACGTTTTATTGCTGGCCTTCCAAAACTCTTTGCGGAAAGAGTTCGACAAAAATTAAGAGAAAATTTTAATAATATCATTCCTTATCAAAATCTAACTTATGGAGATTTAATAAACTATATTAATAAAGAGGGGTTAGCAGTTTGTGCTGATCTTAGGTTTAAAGAAAAACTCAAAAAAGATAGAATTAACAGTAAAAATGAATTGGGAAATTTTTGCCAACAATATGGTTATCAGCCCTTGAATGGTCCGTCTACTTCAAAATCTAAAGTTTTTAAGAAAAGATCTTCAAAATATTTCAGGAAAAAGAAATATAATCTTCCAGAAAATTATAAAAAGGGTAAAGATTACGCTTCGAAAGCCAAAAAACCCTATAGACAAAATTATAAAAAATCTAAAAGAAAATCAAAAGATATTATTATTTGTCATAAATGTGGGCGTAATGGTCATACAGCAAATAATTGTTATGCTAAGACAAAAATAAATGAGTTAAATGTCTCTGAAGACTTGAAAGAACAAATAAGAAAAATTATATTAAATACTGATTCAGATTCCGATGAAAGTATTTATGACTTTCAAACAAATGATTTAAATATTCTCGAAAATACTACTTCAAGTTCTGAAGATTCTGATATTTGCGAATGTATTGGTAAATGTCACTGTAACAATTTAATCAATGTAATCACTAGTGGCTCCATTAATGTTCTTTCACAAGATGATAAAGATCTTTTAAACTCTCTTGATTCTATAAAAGATAAAAATATCCAAGAATTGCTAATAAAACAGATGCTTAATAAAACTAATAACATAACTCCTGCTAATAATGAAAATTTTAATTTAAAAAGTATATATGAAAGATTTACTGAAGCAAAGCCAATTTCTATGCAAGAACTTCAAGAAGAATTAAAAATAGTAAAACAAGAAATAAAAGAAATAAAAAATAAAATTTTAATTTTAGAAAAGGAAAAACCTTCTACTTTTAAAAACAAAAATATAGAAGTTAATAATGAAGAAGAAAATAAAATTGAAAATGTAACTATTGGTAAACTTATAAATAATCAAGTTTCTCAAAAATGGAACACTAAAATTACTTTAGTTAAGGATAATTTTAAAATCAACCTAACTGCTTTAATTGATAGTGGTGCTGATATGAATTGTATTCAAGAAGGAATTTTTCCTACATAATTTTATGAAAAAACTACATCTAGACTTACTGGTGCCGGAGGTACAAAATTAATTGTAAATTATAAAGTTTCTGATGTTCATATTTGTAATGACCAAGATTACTGTTATAAAACTCACCTAATTTTAGTAAAAGATCTCTCTTCTCCTTTAATTCTAGGAACACCTTTCATTACAAAACTATATCCTTTTATGGTTCATGATGATGGTATAAGAACCAATGTTTTTGGAAAGGAAATTATATTTAAATTTTGTGAACCTCCTCTATATTCAACAATTAATGTTCTTAATTATAAAACGCAACAAGCCAAATATCTTATTAACGAAATAAATAATGTTCGAATAACTAATCAATTAAGTGATAATAATATTCAAAATAAAATAACCGGATTAAAATTAAAATTTGAAAAAAATGTTTGTTCTAATATTCCTAATGCCTTTTGGAATAGAAAGCAACATATTGTAAAACTACCATATATAAAAATTTTTAATGAAAAGGATATTCCTTCAAAATCTAGAGCCATTCACATGAATAATGAATTAGAAAGTCATTGTAAAAATGAAATTCAAGATTTAATAAATAAAAAACTCATAAGACCTTCTAAGTCACCATGGTCTTGTTCAGCATTTTATGTTATGAATGCTGCAGAATTAGAAAGAGGATCACCAAGATTAGTTATCAATTATAAACCTTTAAACAAAGTTTTAGAATGGATTCGTTATCCTATTCCTAATAAACGAAATTTGCTAAAAAAGCTTTATGATTCAAAAATATTTTCAAAGTTTGATATGAAATCAGGATTTTGGCAAATACAACTTCATGAGGAAGATAAATACAAAACTGGTTTTAATGTTCCCTTTGGGCATTTTGAATGGAATGTAATGCCTTTTGGATTAAAAAATGCTCCTTCTGAATTCCAAAATATTATGAATGATATCATAACTCCTATAAGTAGTTTTGCTATTGCCTATATCGACGATGTCCTAATTTTTTCAAAATCAATTGATCAACATTTTAAACATTTAAATCAATTTCATGATTTAATTTATCAAAATGGTTTAGCTGTCTCTGCAACAAAAATGCATTTATTTAAAAATGAAATTCATTTTTTAGGACATGATATTGTCAAAAACACTATTAGACCTATAACAAGAAGCTTGCAATTTTCTACTAAATTTCCTGATGAAATTAAAGATAAAAAACAACTTCAAAGATTTTTAGGATGCTTAAATTACATCCATGATTTTTTCAAAGATTTAGGGATCATATGTAAACCGCTTTATAATCGATTAAAAGACAATCCTGAACCATGGACTCAAAAACATACAGATATAATTAAATATATAAAACAAAAGGTCCCTACTTTGCCATGTTTAAATTTACCTCATCCCGATGCCAAAATCATAGTTGAAACCGATGCTAGTGATATTGGATTCGGAGGAATTTTAAAACAAAAATTTGTTAACTCAACTGAAGAGCAATTGGTTCGATATTACTCTGGTGCATGGAATGATACACAGAAAAATTATTCAACTGTCAAAAAGGAAATTTTAAGCATTGTTTTATGTATTAAGAAATTTGAAGATGATTTATTTATGAAAACCTTTTTATTAAGAATAGATTGTCAATCTGCAAAAAGTATTTTGGAAAAAGATGTAAAAAATATTATTTCCAAGCAAATTTTTGCTCGTTGGCAAGCCCTCTTAGGTAACTTTGATTTCGAAATAGAATTTATAAAAGGAGAAAATAACTCACTTCCTGACTTTCTTTCTCGAGAATTTTTGCAGGGAAAATGAGTTCATCGTCCTCTTCCAAACATGATGACAAGAAGCCAGTCTCTCAAAATCTTGTTCCAACCTCTCAAAAGCTAGTTCCATTTCAAAATCAAAATCGTTTTTCTCCTTTAACACCTACTTCTAAGAATTCACAACTTTATTCTAATATCCTTTAGTTGAAGAAACAAGAAAAAATTCATTCTCTAAAAAATGTTCATTCCATGTCTAAAAAATCTCCAAGAGTCTCTCTTTCTACTACTAGATGTTCAAAGTCTTTAGATTTTCAAATAATTCTTTCTCCAGAAGTATGTACTGATTGTAATTCAAGCCTAATTCAAGAAGGTATTATTTAAAATATTCTATCGTTGTGTTATTTTTATGATAATTTCATTTCGAGTTATTCTAACTATTAATTCTACAAGATTTGAAATTTTTGTTAAAATAGTACTCGTTTTTAATAATCAAATTAATCAAATTCATGGTTAAATCATTTAATTATGTCTAGCAAAATCTTGATGAATTGTATTCCTAATAGAAATATTCTTTTAAAAATACAGCAAATCCAAGAATCTATTAATAACTCTGAGCAAAATCTTAAAGATTCTTATAAACTTAATAATCAAGGCACAATTTTAAACAATAATCATATTCATGATGTTAGACGATTCATAAGAGCAAGTATTAAAATTCGTTACAAACAGATACGTTATCTAAAAACAAAACTAGTCATTTTCTAGTATTGATTATTGGGTTAAAGCATATATATATATATATATATATATATATATATATATATATATATATATATATATATATATATATATATATATATATATATATAGATTTTATTTGACATTTTTTTGAATATATTGTTTAGTTTTTTTTTTTACATTTTGTTCGTTTATATTTTTTTGATGTTTTTTTAGTAGTTTTTTCAAGTTTTTTGACGTTTTGTTTTAATATATTTTAGTACTTTTTTGATGTTTTGTTTGTTTATATTTTAAAAAATTTTTTTTGTAGAAAATATAAAAAACAGTTTATTAAATATAAATATTATTAACATAGTTTAGGTATAAATTTTTTTTAATAGGATTAATAGATAGACTAACCAAAATTCGAAAAAGAGCTTCAATTTATATAATGGCTAATTGGAAACTACATAACTTGAAAACGAACAAAACTTGTAAAAATAAAAAAAAATTAACTCAAAAATATTGACGCATGTGTTTGAGTTATAGGAATTTTGATGAGCATTTGTCATTCGGAATAAAATGTTAAAAAATTTTAAAACTAAGAAAAAGTTGAACTCGAAGGTATTGAAACTCATTTCGAATTTCGGTTAGTCTATACAATAACCGTATTAAAATAAATAAATTTTTTTTACCTAATATGTGTTAATCATATTCATATTTTAACAAACCTTTTTATTCAAAAAAAACCAGAAAAAATTATTCAAAAAAAACATCAAAAAAATGTAAACTAACAAAATATAAAAATTATTAAAAAATATGTTTAAATAAAATTTCAAAAAAAATTAAATCATAAAAATATAAATAAATATAATAAAATATAAGCGGCTAAATAAAAAAAAATAAACAATTATATATATATATATATATATATATATATATATATATATATATATATATATATATATATATATATATATATATAAAAAAGAAAAAAAATTAAAAAATAAGGGTAAAAATGTCTATTTAAATGGATTGAAGATGTGATGCAATTTCTTTAAACCACAAGAATGCATCTTGTAAAATTTTCAAAAATTTGATTAAAAATAAAAATATAACCAAACTATAATGACCAAAACTAAAAATATAACCAAAGTATAATGATCAAAACTCTAATTTACGCGGTGTTAAATCTTAAGGGTGAATTGGTAGGTACCAATTCACTTTTACTATGTACCTACTAACTATAATTAGTGTAAAAAAAATTGTTATCTACCGTACCAAATATCAATTTATTTTGTTACCAACAAGTTTGGTTGGTACAAATTGGTAATGGTATATACTAACTTCTTTTAATTTTATAGTGTAAGATTTAAAAATGTGCAAAGACATTGAAATTTTGATGTTTTGTATATAAATTAATTATGTAGTTCTTTTAGTTTACTAAAGAATTTTACCGAACCAACGCTAAAGTAACGTTTTACCTTTGTGTTTTAACGTTGTAATAACTATTAGTTAATACGATCAAATGATTAATATAATGTTATTAAAACTATAAAGACTAAAATAAATGAATTGATTGGTACGGTATTACCATGATATTCAAACTTTTGTATTATTACCGTACCAACATTGATTAATTGGTACAGTACTATCAGCCAAACATATTGGCTACCAAATATATTGGCTACCAATTTTTTTGGTTCGATTGGTAACATGTTGGTTTGTTTTCCGTGCTATAGTTTTGTCGGCCCTAAAATCTAGATCCCATAAAAATTATAAGCTTTTTACCTAAATAGTTATAAAAATAACATACGACCGTTATGGAATTAATATTTAATATTGGCTAAGATGAAAAATTAATTAGTTAATAAATAATAAAAACTTTGACGGTGAAACAAATTTATAAAAGTAAAACGAATAATTATTGAATAATAGTGGTCGATTATACAGCACGTAAAAATAAAAATAGAAAAACATTTAGTATGATAAATACAGTTGATAGTTGAATATTAAGAAGTTAAAAACTATCCTTTCTAATGATGAAAAAAAGTTTTTTATGGGATAATTATTAATAAATAACATCTCAAAATGTCTATTAGAAATACTCTTAGGTTCAAACTATTGTATTGACAATCTCGAGTCCAAATATGGATTGTCATGTTAAGACTTAGGATTTCCTACGATTCCAATACGTATTAGAGGTTATGGTTTCATTCATCTATTTATTGTACTTGCTCAAGTTTGTTATGTTCATATGATCTCAAGTTTGTTATGTTGTTCATTACTAGTTGTCATACGTATCATCATATGATCACAAGTGAATCCATGAAAATTTTAAGAATAGACAAACTTAAAGCAATTAACATGTCTTACTCAATACCTAAATTAAGTGCAAATAACAATTACCTATCATTATATCCAAATATTTCAATTGGGAAGTATCCACCTACCCCTTCTTGTGTATGCTCTTGTGCATGAACCACGATATGATGTAACTACTAATCTATCTATATAACTTCATTTTCACATAGGTTGCCATTTTCCCATAATCATTAATTTGTTATTTGCACCATTGAAACGTAGCAATCGCTTCCTCTTTTGGCCAATTTTATTACAGAAAAGAGTTTTAATATAAATAAATACAACATACAAACAAGAAGAATATGTTGGTTGATTTGTAGGTGAAATGCCAACTACATCCTATATCACACATATACATACATAGATATAAACATATGTACACATCAATGTTTCTTTTAAATTTTTTTCTATAAAGACAACTTCTCGTCATCTAATTTTACTAATAATGCGTCAAAGATTTTTATTCAATAAATGAAAGTCAAAATTAATTAAAAATCAACATTATTGAGTTGGATTTAAATAAGGATTGGTCGGTTTATGTTGGAGTAAACAAGCAACCACCCCTAACTACTACATCTTTTTTATAAGCTTTTTTCGAATATAATTCTATTTGAGTGATAGAAACTAGAACTTCAGTTTTGGATTCATTAGGATACAAAATATAATAAGTGAAATGTTTTTATAGAACACAATTTAATCAGTTTTTTAATATATATGTAAAGACGTATCTTTAGAATCACTTTCTTGTTGGCGTAATCACACCAAGTCGGCTCCATGTTTTGAAAAAAGGATGAGTGAATTTGATTTTTGGGTGCGAATATTGCAAATCCATCAAACCGGGAAATAGTGATTTGAAAATTTCAATAGAAGAGTCAAAGAGAAAACAAAATACTTAGAATCTTTTTTTTAACAATTAATGAATTATTGTTAGAGTCAAGACTCAATGATGATAGATACGTATATACTAAGCCACAGGAGTGCGGAACGCCGATTCTGATACCATGTAAATATATGTGGAGCTCAAGATTATCTATCCAAAAGAGCCATTGTGGAGAGAAGGGGACTTCGACATATATAGCCACTTATAAGGTTGTATCGCACCGATGTGGCATACACTAACATTATATAGGGAAGAAATATAGTTAAGGGTGGTTACATTCATTTTGGCGCCAAATATATTGGTTATAAGGTTAGCTATAAGATGTAACTGATTCTTACATTATAACGATGTCACCACTTGTTTTGGCGGGAAAATACATGTTTAGACTCTTTCCTAACATAGAAATATGTTTAGATCAAAGGGCTTGTAGCCCAGTGGTATCCGGTGTTGCCCTCCCTACTTGAGGTTGAGGGTTCAAGTCCCGTCGTGGACATAGGTGGATTTAAGGTGTAGTTTAGGAGTAGGTTAGATTTGCCGTTTCAAAAAAAAAAAAAAAAAAAAAAAAAAAAAAAAAAAAACCTACCGCCAGAGCTCTGCCCCTTGGAACCCAGTACCCAGCGATGCTGCCATTAGACCCTCGTATTCTCGAGTTCACTTTTATCACTCCGAGTGTGCACCCCACACCTCTTGTCTTTGTGAGTAAATGAAGCTCAACATATCTCGATATTAATAATAATTACACTAAAATCACCAACAATTATCATATTATATGATGTACATCAATCTAAAGGTTTAAGCATTTTCACAATCGAAAGAGACGATTTTACATAAAGTAATAAATGCAAACGTAAAAGTAAGAACACGATAATTTACGTGTTTCACACGATTAGATGATTAGCTACGTCCAGTTGTCATACATAGTTGTCGGACATGGTGATCACGAGAAAGAGTTTTATTATTATTGTCGTAAAAAGACTTTAGTGTATGATACATTATATCACATGAATTCGGAGAGTATAAATATTAGTTGGTTTGACCTAAAACTGTCTATATATCCGAACCAGAAAACTCTAACAAAACTTGCCCATCAAAACTGAAGGTGAATGTTATATATGAACTAGCATATATTTGGTCTAGTGGCTATAAGGTCATAGGATAAATCAGTTTCACAACTTAACATCTATTATATTACATTAGATGTTACCAATCTAGACCAATAACTATAACATATGAACATTTCTATACAATCTAAATGTATTGTTGTGATGTATCAAAAAGATGTTGGATACCTAATCGATAATCAACAACAATAAAGTTTCAAAGAAAATAAAAAAACACAAGGATTTAATGTTGTTTGTGCGATGAGAGTGTTCGGCTAATCTACACACAAATTAAAGAAACGCCTAATAGACTTGTAGACATACAGTCGGCATGCACACACATACACACTTTTTGCTTTCGTAAGGTTACATGTATACATAAAGTCATATTTATAACAAGGGTAGATGACCAAAAGCTTCTGGAGAAAACCCAAAACATCACCATCTAATTGGGATTCCTGGTCCAAGCACCACAACTATGTTGCTCGACATTGTAGACTTGCATCACAGATGAAACATCCCAAAAATACAGTCCAAAATTTTCATTTTTAATTATTAAATAAACCATAGTTATCAAAATCATTTCATCCAAAAACATAAGTCATCGTATCAAATCAGAGTATCACATCAAAACACATGTCAACATACCAGAGTAAAACCTCCCAGGCTAAACAAATGGTGTGTGCACTGCAGTCATTCCGAGCTCTTCCTCTTGCTACCAAAAGTACCTGAAACCAAAACTAAAAATTGTAAGCACGAAGCTTAGTGAGTCTCTCCAAACTACCACATACCATACACATAATCAAATAATAACATAACCTGGTCCTTGCCTGCTAAATCGGACCGAAGTCTGGCATCGGGGCCCGCCGGCCATCGGACCGAAATCTGGCATTGAGCAAAGCTCGGTATACATATAACATATCAACAAATACACATGAATAAACATATAACATAAACATATAAACATTCCTCAGGCCCCGCCCGACATCGGACCGAAATCCAGAAACATATAAACATTTCTTGAGCTTTCCCCGGCATCAGACCGAAGTCTAGAAACATACAAAACAAGCACATGCAAGAATCACAAAGACATCAAGCATACAAAAATTCCTCAGGCTTTCCTCAACATCAGACTGAAGTCCGGAAACATATACACCTACATCGGGCACCGCCCGACATCGGACCTTAGTCCGGAATATACTAACATACATAAACAGGCCGACATTGGTGCCTTTGACCTGTTCCTACAGGAGAAAACTCACCTCGCAAAGCTAAATGCAGAATCTCACAGTAAGGAATCTCTAACGGCTGCTCCAACGGCTCCCCGAGCTATCATTACCAACATAATACCTAGTCAAAATCCAATAATCCCCTAGATATCATTCCTTACCCAAAACCCTTTCACGGTTCAACCTTGGTCAAAGTCCAAGTCAACATTCTGGTCAAACTCAACATTCTGGGTTGACTCAACTCGCCGAGTCATCTCCTAACTCGATGAGTTTCCATGCTTCTCAGAATCGTGATAAAACGGTCAACTCGTCGTGTCCTTCCTAAGACTCATCGAGTTCTACCCTATACATGATTGGGACAAATCATCCCAACTCGTCGAGTTCCTTCATGACTCGTCGAGTTCTTCAGTCTTTTAAGCCCTTCTTAATGGATGAAGCTCATATCCTTCAGATATAAGCTCCATACTCCATATTCATACTGAAAATGTCCTTTTTAAGGGTAAAGTTATTTAACTTTACCCGTTAATGCCCTTCCTTAATGGATTTAGCTCAAACCCTAACTCCTTAAGACCTATATCTTGATCTTAAAGCCATTAATACTTCAAACTAAGGGATATAGACTGAGATCTAGACCCTAGACACTACATGAACACGTAAAGTCTCTGACTTTCTCTCCATGCATGGCCTTTTGGAGCTTATAAGGCCAAAATCACATCCTAAAGCTTGCATAGGGCTTCAATGGTCATAAATGCCATGAAATCCCTTCAAGGTCCTAGAACTGGAAGTATACTCACTTGGGATGTCCTTTTTCTAAGGACCATGCTACTTGGACCAAAACCCAATAAAAGTGAAAATGAAGAGATCTAAGTAATCATTAAGAAAGTTTCAGACTTTCTTACCAGAAAATGTTGCAAATGGAGTGAAGTCTCTGGATCTAAAATCTTCCTATTGGGCCCTCAAGCTTCTCCTTCTTCCACAAGCTTCAAATACACAATATTTCTCTTAAAAATGATTCACAAACTCGCATAAGGCATTAGGTTTTCGACATTTAGGATTTGGGAGTTGGAGGCTGTAAATAAGGCCATCCTATGGAGGTTAAGGTGCTTAAATAGGGTGCAAACCCCAAAAATTAGGGTTTCTCCTCTACCAACCTACTTTTCTAGTTAAGGCCTCTCAACTCGTCGAGTAGGTTCCTAAAGTCCCGCGACCCAAACAGTCTCTACTCGGCGAGCTTGGGGATCCTAAATCATCGATTTGCTCATATAATTTGAATAATTATTATATTACATACGTACCAAGAACTAGGCATTACAACAAACCTTTCTCCTTAGTGTTGCAAACCTTGCCCTTGCTCAAGCATTACAAAGTGCACTGCATTCCCAGGGGTTCATCTACCTTATGTGAAGGTGGGTCTTATGCGACATCCCTATTTTCATAGCCATAAAATACCTTTTAATTTTTTCTTATTTTGAATCATAAAATTCTTTATGTGTCCAAATTTGTCCCATAAAGGTATTTTGAAGAAATGTTTTTCATTTATTTATTAAAAACTTGGGATGTCATGACTAATACAAGAAACATAAGCATGAACATAGTCATTACATGCCTTACATTAACCTATTGTACTAATGACCTAAACTCCTCGAATATCTCAGTGGACTAGCATTCATATAACTAATTGTGATACAAAGAAACTCAGTGGATTAGGCTTGAGAGCCTAGTTAGCACATAGGGTTGTCAACCCACAATAATATTATTGTAACATCCTAATATTCAAGCTCAAAAAAATTTCATTTTACTATATAACGATTTAGAAAAACATTAATAAGAAAACATCATAGTGTCACATCATATCATAAAACCATATTCACATGTCTCAAAAAACATTTCATGAAATAGTGATAATGTCAGAGTACAATCCCAAGAATCTCATAATGCGGAAATCCTGTGTGTGTGATGCGATGCTACCGTACTAGCTCCTTCCCCTTTGCTGAAGAGGTACCTGAAAACAAAACTAATAATTGTAAGCACAAAACTTAGTGAGTTCCCCCATCATACCACAAACTACAAAACTAACATACTGCCGGGAAATTTTGGGGTGCCCAACCTACCCTGTCCAACAATTCTAGGGTGCCGAACTACCCTGTCTGGCAATTCGGGGGTGCCAACCTACCCTGTCCAGCAACTCTGGGGTGCTGACCTACCCTCTGGTTTATCTTAACTGGCTACGGGGACTATTTCATCCTTTACTACTACCACATAATTGTTGGGTTTTGAGCATTCTAACACTCCTAAGTGTACATGCAACCTTAAATACCTTGGATCTATGTTTTCTCTATTATACATGCAAATATGAATATCCAAGGTATTATCCTAACTAGCATATAAAACATTGATTCATATGAATATAACAAGTTAGAATAACATACTTTTGGTGTAGATTGATTCCATGGAGCTTAAGAGCCCAGTGCCCCAAGTGTGACACCTCAAAATGGTTCACACAACATCAAATGCACTTGGAATAACTTAGAGAGAAAATGCACACTTCATGAAATCGGTTTTCCCTCTACATACACACATAGTGGCCAATTTTTGCACAATAATAAGATGTTTATATAGTTGTTACAATTAGGGTAAACTCTTATTGTCATGGATTTCCATTTCCTTGGATCCACATATTCAAATACACCATGGAGCATCCATGGAGTATCCTGTGGGTTTTAGCCCAACTTGATAATCCATGGAGTCTTAGCCCATTATACAAGTATGGATGATTTACACGATCAACCCATATATTTAATTCGTCTTCTTTTGATCACTTAATTAATTATATATTAATTCTTGATCAATACTAATCAAATAATCTTATTAATATATTAGAACTTATAATATATTAATAAACCTTAAAGTGTTATTTCTCTCATTTTAGTCTATCCAAATGCATGATGCCATGCAACCCAAATGGACCATGCCGGGTCGAGTCAAGTATATACCAATTATAGTTATGGACTTAGACACTAATCCAATAGTCTCCCACTTGGATAAGTCTAATAACTATTATTGCAAGTACGCCTTCACAACCTGACCAACAATCGTAGCTCTTAAAAGTTGTTGCCGAACTCTGAACAAATCAATGACACGTCCATTAGATAAGTGATCATATATTCCTCCATTCTAGATATCATATGGACTGAGACATGGATTATAATCATTCTCTCTGTCCATTTTTTGTTTCCCGATTTCCGATTTATGACGACTGACTAATTTGAACAAATCAAATCAGTCCAGGCCCCACCGAGCATTTACATTTTGTCATCACTAAATCATCGGGGGGCCCACAGATACCACTTTTATCCCTTTGAGGGTAAAAGGAATGGATAAAATTCAACTCATATGTTTGTACTGACTACTAGTTGAATCATACACAAAGGCACATTTTATAACATCGAGTTACCAATGCGTTTTCGTGCAATCAATGTATAACCAACTCATAGCCAACAACTCATATCTCTAGGTTTGAATAATATAAGATATTATCGTCTCATGATCACTCGTGATAAAATCCATGAAGTGATTCAAATGAGCATGGGCTGAATCCAATACTCAGGCCTTATGAGTGCTCATGAATGTTGCAGCAACCGTTGTTATGTCTAATGCATGTTAGACAAATCATACAAGCCAGATTCATGATAGTCTTGATTCATATATACTTCCAACATATGACCGGCTGTGGATTGTTTGAATAACTTAGTCATTCGGGAAGAATGACCGAGTTATTCTAGAAGTCAAAACATGAAAAGTGAAACACAAAAATAATACTAATCATGTATGGCCCCAACACTTTGAGTGTAAATAAAAACACCTTTTATCTAAGCACCATATTGATTACTCATTATTCATGTTTCGATTAATCAACTTAATACTTGAATTGAAACAATAGTTATGCCATGCTCCAAGAATGCACACTATGTTCGTCCAAACAATAGTTATTCTATAATCCAAGTATGCACATTATGTTTACATGTTGACCTCTCTTTGTGAAACAGATCGATTGACAACATTTCAATGATGCTCATTTCACAATCCCAAATCCTTTACAATAAATGTAAGAACACCAAATTCTTGTCATTTACCGTAATCTTGTTAGATTTTAAACTTATATGCAATGATCTTCTTCGAATCACAACTTTGGAGTGAAAGGAGGTTGAGAATGAAGAGGACAGAAAGGGACATAATATGTTTAAAGAGATTCCCAACCCTAAAAAAATAGGGTGTGTCACCAGATTGAGTACACCCTGCGTACCCATATGTACGCCCAACATACTCGAAGAAACACATATCCCTTATTAATGAGTTATGCCATGCATAACTCCAAGTTACGGCATGCGTAAGGACTAGAATTGAAATGATATTTAACTTAAGCCTTAAATTGAAAGGTACCTAAAAACGAGTGTTACAGTTCTCCCCCACTTGAATCAGACCGTCCTCGAAGTCTTTTTGTTGCAAGTGACTCTGGGTAATGCTCAATCATCTACTCCGCTGGCTCTCAAGTCCATTTTGAACCTTTTCGGTGCTACCATTGCACTTTCACTAGACCCACAACCTTATTCTGAAAGGTCTTCATCTTATTGTCTAGAATCGCAATCAGTCTCTCTACATAGTTCAGACACTCGTCCACCTGAATATCCTCAAATAGCACTACTATAGAATTATCAACCAAACACTTCCGCAACTGAGAGACATGAAAAGTGCTAAGAATCTTACTAAGCTCCTCGGGTAGTGCTAAACAATAAGCAACCCTACCCACCCAGGAAGTAACCATGAAAGGACCAATGTGTTTGGGGCCCACCTTGTCCCGCTTCCTGAACCAGATGACACATTTCCAAGGTGACACCTTCAGGAGTGTTGGGTTTTGAGCAATCTAACACTTCCTAAGTGTGCATGTAACCCTAATAAACCTTGGATCTATGTTTGTCTAAATACATGCAAAATAATAATTTTCCAAGGTTTATAACCTATCTAACATGGCATGGGGAACATTTCAACATAAAGAGTTAGAAGAGATTACATACATTTTTGATGAGTTTGGTTCTTGAGGAGTTTGAGGGCCAAGCACCAATAGTGTGAATGCCTCAAATGGAATCACAAAACACCACAAACTCTTGGAAAACTTTGAGAGAGTGTATACACTTGTATATTTCGGCCACACACTAGTTCACTAGTTACCCTTAGGCACCATTTCATGCTCCATAAGCATGCTTATATAGTGTGCATGGTTAGGGTGAAACCCTAATAACCCATGACCTTTCCTTTCCAAGGATCCATGGGTTAAAAGCTCCATGGACTTCCATATAAGCCTAGCCCATTAACAAAAGAGCATTAGCCCACACTATATAAAACCAATTGACCATAAACTAATTAGTCTTCCTTTTAATCTCTAAATTAATTCATAATTAATTTAAGACTAAAACTAATTAAATAACATAATCTCATATTAATATATTATAACTTATAATATATTAATAAACATATGTGTATAACTCTCATAAAATTATCCATAAATAGTTTGGATGAGATGCAACCCAAATGGACCATGCCGGGTCGGGTCAAGTATATACCAAATAAGTTATGGACTTAGACACCTTATCCAACAGACTCCCACTTGGATAAGTCTAATAACTATATTTGCGTATGTTACTTTAGGAACCAACCAACAATCGTAGCTCTCGAAAACTCCGTTGAACTATGAAGACACTGTTGAACTATGAAGCGCCATTTTAGATAAGTGATCATATAATCCTCTGTCCTCATGATATCAGCCGGAAAAATACATGGAACAACGTCGTACTTATTGTCCAGCAGTTTGTTTCCCGATTTTCGATTTGTTTGACAAAGAACTTAATCGAACACATCAATTTAGTACTGACCGGCTGGTACATAGGTCACAACAAAATCATCGAGAGGCCCAGATATCGCTTCTATTTCTAGAAGGAACAAATAAACTTCGACTCATATACTTATTCTACTACTTGTTGAATTGTACACAAAGGCATGTTTTATAACATCAAGTTACTGATGCGTTTACGTGCAATCAATGCACAACCAACTCATAGGTAACAGCTCATATCTCTAGGTTTGAAGATTTATATGATATTACCGTCTCACGATCACTCGAGATAAATTCCATGAAGTGATACAAGTGAGCGTGGGTTTATTCCAATACTCATAACTTATGAGCACTCATGAATGTTGTAGCAACCATTGCTATGACTAAACCCATTTAGCCATCTACAAACCCGATTCATGACAGTATTGATTCATACCTACTTCCAACATATGAACGACTGTGGAGTGTTTAAATAACTTAGCCATTCGGAAAGAATAACCTTCCAACATATGAACGACTGTGGAGTGTTTAAATAACTTAGTCATTCGGAAAGAATAACCTAGCTATTTTGGAAGTCAAAACATGCAAAGTGAAACACAATAATAATCGAATCCAATATGGTCTCAGAACCCTTTTGAATATAAATAGAACCACCTTTTATTTATCACCATATTGATTACACATTATTCATTGTATAATGTTTCAAACAATCAACTTAAGACTTGAATAAAACAATAGTCGTCCCATGCTCCTAGCATGTACACTTTGTTTTTCTAAACAATAGTTATGCCATACTCCAAGTATGCACACTATGTTTGTCTATGATCCTTACATTGTGATGTAGATCAATTGAATATGATTCCAATGATACTCATTTCACAATCCTAAACCCTTATTGTAAATGTGAGAATCCCCGATTCCTATCATTTACCAAAAAAATATGTTAGATTTTAAACTTTTATGCAATGTTCCTCTTGTAATGATTATTCACAAAGTCACCAAAACTTTATCACCAGTCATTACAGAGTATTCCAAAGAAGGTCAACTTCTATGGAACGGAAGTCTCATATTCAAAGTACATTGCTTTGAACATCCTTCTTGCATTAAGGTTTTTCTAATCTTACACAGATTGAATAACTTCCACTTATGGAGACATTTCCATAGTCCCATTTTGACTATCAATTCCGAACAAGAGGTACTTCTTTTCAGAACATGTCAATACGGTCCTTTCCGAAAACTTACATCATACTTCCAACTTTCCCTGAGCAACCAATCTTTGGCGAACCTCAGCTTGTCCTCGACAATTGCGTAATCACTTTAGTCATATCCAGTTCTAGACTTTTCCCTTCTCAATGACTTAAGCATTTGGAAAATTTAGAAAGGATGAATATTATAGCACATGAAATCGATCCTATATCCGAAGCATATGGGACACGATTCATGATGTCTCACATAAAGACATGATACTAGACCAGTCTTTTGCTACAATATTTTTTATTTGCCATGTTTTCAAGATTTAACTATGAAGAGGGATACCGTAGTCATAATTAAATTTTGAGAACACAATATATATAGAAATTTAATTCAAAAATCCGGTATTATCAGAAGGGGGAGTCAGCGTGCTCATCCGAGTTACGCGCCGCGTAACCCCGTACGCGAGGCCTTGGTCTCGGTTTGTCCACGTCGCCCCTATGCAAGCCTGCCCGTCCCGTCCCATCCGAAGCGAGGCAGTCAAGGACTCAGTCACGCATGACGCACGAGTACGCCCCGCGTACGCTCGTACGCCCCGTGTACCGAGGCTTCTCAGACCCCTATAAATAGAGATGCGAGGGTTCCAAGAAAAACACCCCATCTCTCTCATTTCTCTCACGATCTTGCCTCGATTTACATGCCCGCACTACCCCGAAGCCCCGATCACTTTGCTCGAGTCCCGAAGGTCGTTCGTGTCCCCGAGATTCCCGAGAATCCTGAGGAAATCCACTTTCGCAAGTCGAAATTCTGTCCGGTTTTTCATCTCGCAACCTCCGATCTTACAAGTGAGTTCATACCCCTATAATTCACACTTTTAAATGTTTTATGAGTACTTTTACATGCTTTTAAGGGGGGGGGGATACAAGTAAAACACTCGGTTATTATCGGGTGTTATATAAACTTTCACTTTACGCGTTTTATCAAAGGAATCATATGTGATTTGAAACTATCAAAGGGAATCTTTCATATGCAAAGTATAACACGACAACATTTTATCTTTTGAAATGAGAAACGATTTAGGTATTTATATAAATCAGATACTTTGCTTATATTACATTCGGTGTGTCGGCTTTGGCACTACAAAAACTACACTTTTCATAACAAGTGAACATTTTCACTAAGGGTTTATTTAACAAATGAAACACACTTTTAGGAAACTATAATAGGTATAGTTTTACGAGAATACTACGAACGTTTACATACATGGAAATACTATTTCGATAAGCTACTTTCATATACAATAATGAACGAACATTTTCACACGTAAATCTGTTTTATACTAAGTTTTGTGAGACATTAACTTCACGTACGTTCGAGTACACATTTCAAGTCCTGTATTATATACCAGAATCCCTTGGAGGGGGAGCATGGTGTTTGTGTATAGATCTATACGGGCTTGACAACCAGCGCCCTGATTGTTAGCTACAGTCCACCTTTTGGGGTGACAAACGTCAGAACATTCCAACGCCAGAAGAACGTTGTGTATAGGCATTCCTTGTCAATAGCATGGTTATAAAACTCACATGGGGTATTAAAAACACAATGATTTACGGAGTTTTTCAGACAAATTGAAATCTTTATACTTACATACATTTACTAGAAACAAGCATTTGTCTTGAAAGAAGGTTACAATTATACTAGTAGAAAATATAGGATTTTCTAGGAACATGCAAACAAAGAACAAAAACATTTCATTTCATACAAACATTGTCATTAAATACTTATGAAACTCACCAGCTTAAATGCTGATCTACTCTTTCAAAACTACTTGTATGTCCCAGGGATTCAGTAATTATAGGTAACAAACGGATTTTGAAGTAGGGACGCTGAGGCGCCAGTTTAATTTCATATTTTGACATCATAATGTAATTGATTTTGAACATGTATACTTTTAAACAATGTAAACTTTCAATTATATATATGATGGTTGTATTGCTTTCTTTACTATGTATTCATTTGTTATGTTACCACATGAAGTCATCCGCCCCCGAACGTTTCCACCGTTCCGGTTTGGGGGTGTGACAAATATTTTTGAATACTCTTCCTTGATTACTCCGGTAGTGTTGGATTAATTTTAGGTTTGTGAGTTGTTATAAGCATGCATTAGAAATGCCTAGTTTATAACTACAGTATTCGAACGATCCTTAGAGGCATCGCTCGTTATAGCTCACTTAACCTAACCACCTTGATTACTCTCGATTATCGCCTAAATCTGTTTACGTTGATTACTCATAAGCCTAGCAAACGAGGAAAAGGAGGGGTACAATCCTGCTACTTCCGTGAATTTACTTTAGGCCATCGGGAATATGAAAGACACGTTGGTCCACCTCGCATTTGTCTACCTTGACCTTACTGGCAATACTATTGGATCACTAAGACCCAAAAGCATTTGAGAGCCAATTAAGGTCCCTTTATATGGAATTGGACCATAGGAGGCCCAATAACACATAAGTGTTATCCCTTTGGGCCTAAAGATCATAATAATGGACTTGCAAGGTCCAACAAGCATGATTTGAACTTCTAAGCCCAAATTTTGAATAATTACTCATCTTAGGTTTCACATATCTATTGGAGGGTTCGATTTTTACGGTTGTTGTAATGGTATCGATTCGAGACCAATCGATTCGTTTGTAACGATATTTAAAGTTAAACGTGTATTCGTCTTTTGATTTTTCGGCAGTATTGGTTTTTTCATTTTGACTAGATGAATATGAAGAGAATAAGAAGAGAGAGAGAGAGTTGCATGGATACATGGGATGTTGCATGGGAATCCACAAGGTAATAAGGAGGTGGCTAACCCTCCTTATTTCACTATTTTTTTTTTGTTTTCTTCTTCTTGGGCTGAGAAAAGAGAAAAAAGAGAAGAAGATTTTTGGGCCTTGCATGCTTAAGCCCATATCATGACCCAATTAGATGATTTTTGGTCCAATTGGTCTTGGGAGAGGGTTCACGGCCCAAATGAATCAAGTATAAGTTTTTATCGCCCATTAGGGATAATTAGGTTAGTTATGGCCCAATAAGGTCCATTAAGGTATTTTATTTCATTCTAGGCCCAATATGGCCCAAAATATTAAAGTAATGGAGGTGGGTCCAATTAGAGCCCATTTAAGAGTTCTAAGCCCAAAATAGTCAAATTGGAAGCTTATTGGTCCATTGGGTATGGATGATTTTGTGGTGTACTGTGGTGCGTCAAGATATTAAAATCATCCATACCCTCGCATAACTTCTGCCTTAAAGTCTTGAACGCCCCCTGCAGCTTAGGCCCCCAACGGAAACTAGCAAACTTCTTCGTCAACCTGGTCAACGGAACTGCGATCCTGGAGAAATTATCGATAAACCTCTTATAATACCCAACTAAACCAAGGAAACTCCAAATCTCGGATGGAGACCTCAGAACCTCCTACTGCATCACAACATCGATCTTGGCCAAATCGACCAAGATGCCATTCTGGTTGACAAGGTGCCCTAAAAACTGCACCTCTCACAACCAAAACTCGTACTTGGAGAATTTAACATATAGTCTCTCCCTCATCAGAGTTTCCACAACCTCTCGCAGATGATCCTCATGCTAATCCTTGGTCTTAGAATAGACAAAGATATCGTCAATGAACACAATGACTGACCGATCCAACATCGGTCTGCAAACTTAGTTGATGAGATCCAAAAACACTGCTATTGCATTGGTGAGCCCAAAAGGCATCACCACAAACTTGTAATGACCATAGCGAGTTCTGAAGGCCATCTTTTGAACATCCTCATCTCAATCCCTCATCTGATGATAGCTTGAACGCAGATCAATCTTGGAGAACCTTGATTCACCTGAAGTGAGTCAAACAAATCATAAATCCTCGAAAGCAGATAACGATTTTTCACTATTAGCTTGTTCAGCTCTCGATAAATTATGCACTACCTGTGGGACCCATCCTTCATTACAAAAAAAATTGATGCTCCCCAGGGTGAAGTAGTCGTTCTAATAAATCCCTTGTCTAACATCTTCTGCAGTTGTGTAGAAAATTCCAGCGGTGCCAACCGATAAGGTGTCTTGGCTATCCAAGTCACACCCTGGACCAGATCTATACAGAATTCCACCTATCTCTCCGGAGGCACTCCAGAAAAGGCCTCCGAGAACACATCTAGATACACTCTCACAAATGACCCATCATCAATTTTCCTCTTTTTTATCCTTATTAGTATCCAATATGTAAGCCACGAAACCAGAGCAATCATGTTGTAGGTATATCCTAGCTCTCGCAGTTGAATAGAGAGTTAGTCCATGCTGAGCAACCTCGCCATGGATAACTAGTTCTTCCTCACTTGGGGTTAGAAACCCGAACTAGCTTGTGCCTACAATCAATCATTTCCCCATTAGGGCTCAACCAATACATCCCCACAATCACCTCGCTCTCGTGCAGAGGAATAGGAACCAAATCAATTGGATACCACTCACTCAATAACTTCATAACACGATCCAGATGAACCCTCGATACCCGGATTGGATGATCATCGGTAATCTCTACATATAATGGATACTCAAGCTCCCCTGTAACATCACCAAGTCTCTTGTTAAATGCAAGAGATACAAATGATCAGGTGGCGCCCGATTCAAACACAACAAACGTTGGAAAACTATTCACAAAGAATGTCCCTATATAACATTAATCATATATATAGTAAGAAGAAACATCAAAGAAGTAAAGGAAATAGGGAGATAATACATACCCATAACCACATCCGTCGTGGCGCGAGCCTCCTCGACTGATAACTAGAAAGCTTGACTCTTGACTCTTGACGCCTCCACCTTGCCCTGGCGGCCGTTTGTAATTCTGAAAGTTGTTGTAGCGGGTGCTACAACCACTCCCCCTGCTACCAATCTCAGACAATCAGCCTTCTTGTGGCCCCTCTGATTGCAATGAAAGCAAATCATACCCGATCCCTAGGTGGTGTGGTGACAGTACAATACCTCCGAAAGTGACCAGTCTTGCCACACATGGAGCAATCGGAACCACTCACTCTACAAGCTCCCGCGTGCGTCTGGCGACACTTACTCCAAACCTACTGTCCCCTCAATCTCAAATCTTCAACCTTGGGCTTCTTCCTCGAGCCCTCAGATATCGGAGCCTAAACCCACTTCCTCTTCATCACTGTCTCAAAATCGATCTCCCACTCGCAAGCCCAGGCTATCATGTCATCTAATGATTTGCGGCAATACATACTCACAAACTCCCGTATCTCACCGTTCAACATATAATGGTACCGGGCCTTCTTCATCTCTTCGTTCACCTAATACTACAGAACCAAACAAGTCCCTCTCACAGAACATGGCGGGGTGACCTCTGCCACGGTTTTAGTAGTCTGGCGAAGGTCCTGAAACTTCCTTGACAACTGTTGAACCTCAATCACAGGTGCAAACTCAGCCATAAATCTCATAACAAATTCATCCTAAGACGTCGCCTCAACATCCCTGCCTCCCAACACATAGTCTACCTCCTCCCACCAATCACGGGCTCTGTCTTTCAAAAGACAGGATGCAAATATGACCTTCAACCCCTCAGGGAAGAAGCTAATCCGGGAGGCATTCCCAATGTCCGCCAACTACCATCTGCTAGCAATGGGGTCCTTCATTCCGAATAACTCAGGAGCCCTACATGCACGAAAATCTCGAAAGGTCAAAGAGCGTGCACCCACTAAAGCCTCCATCTCAGTACAGAACATGCCCAAATGCTCAGCCATTAACTCCATTATGCCCTAATTGATCAAACAAAAGATCACAAGACTCTGCTCCAGAATGTTGCGGGTAATCTCAGATGATATGAACTCCCGTATCTGATCATCCAAGGGTATGGCTCCGTAGCCCGAACTTGATCCCTCACCAGGACCTGAACCACTTAGAAGGACCACCATACTGAAAATAAACAATGCAAACCATCAAAAACACACTTGAAGAATCTCACACCATGCGAGACCCTTAGTATCCTTGTGACTCCTTGAATCGAGTACAGATCTTGTGCTTCCAGTAGTATGGGCCCAATACTACCTTCCACATGTATGTACTTTCCTCAAGAGTTTTTCGGATTCCCCTAAGCGACTCCCTAAATTCCAAGATTCCACAATCCAACTAAACCACGCATCTACAAATGCTAACATGATTCCTAGGTTCTATTAGGATTACCTTCTATCACACCCCAAAACCAAGAACGACGGAAATGTTCTGAGGCAGAGGACGTCATGTAATGTATCACAACACAGTAAATGTAAATAAGCAAACAACATCATCCATTGCATTAAATATATAATTTTAATACAAGCATGTTCTGTACAGTATAGACACCAAAAATAATGTATATCAAAATATTAAGATGAGTCTTAAATGCGCTCCATCTTCTCAAAAGCTGGCCTCGGTACCTGTCTACTGATGACCTGAGAATACAAGTTATTTTGAAAGAGTTTATCAGCATTAAGCTAGTGAGTTCATAAGTATTTTAGTGTCGGTATTTGTCATCCAAAAATGTTTGAACATGTATCAAGTATAAGTTTGTAAAATGTATGTAAAGGTTTGCAATTGTTTGTAAATGTTTGAATCTCTCAGAAAAACCTATATTTTCTATTAAAGTAGCCTTCTACCAAGGCTTAACTGTTTTGTATGCTCGTTTGATGTAAAAGTGTGTGATTTCCCAAGTGTAACTATCATTTAACAAAATATAGTTTGTACATTAACATTTAAGTGAGGTTATCACTAAAATATGTAATGGGTAAATCATTGTACTATCGTAGTCTTGTATTATAAGAACTACTGTTGTACTAACTACCTTAAACCGGATTTATATTAAGGCATTATGTGATAAATTGCACCATACTATCGACTAGTAACAACGACATAATGAATGGTCGTAATAACGGAATGACATTTGGCACCCGCAAATCTGCAGGTCCGGCTGTAGCTAGCAGCAAGGTGTAGGATTGTCAATCCAGTATAGATCTATACGCAAACTCACGCTCTCCCTCCAAGAGAATTCTGGCTACAACTCGAGCCATGACATTTAAGTCATGCTCCGATTTAAATCACAATAATTAACGTATTCATGTATATGTAATGTTTCTCGTTCTAGTATAGCTGTATATGTATTGTTTCTAGCATAGTTGTATATGTATTGTTTCTAGTATAGTTATATATGTATTGTTTCTAGTCTAGCTGTATATGTATCATTTCTAGTATAGTTGTATATGTATTGTTTCTAGTATAGTTGTATATGTATTGTATTACCCCGATGGTAACTAGCTATTGATGTACTGGTAAATATGAATATGGAAGTACTTTTATGTCTATACATGTATATATGATATATAACTAATATGGAAACGACCCTCGGATGGTCACCCGAAATCCCACCAAACCACATCTCAGTGCGCGAAAAGGAAATAGGGCGGATGACCTTCCTAAGCCCTTTAAACATTACTTATATATCTATACATATATGGGCATGCAGTTTATAAGAAGTAAAACAAAGTTTAATAAAAGCATTTGATAAGTAAAAAGAGTTTGTAAAACATTTTGAAGTGAAACAGTTTGATAAACAGTTGAACAATGATAAAATCATTGGTTTTCTAGTTATTAATCACATGTGATTAATGCAATCACATGTGATTGATGTAATAACTATAAGTATTTAACTTGTATCCCCCCCATAAAGTATTTAAAACATTTCAAAGCATTTCAAAGGTTGATTAAAGGGGTATGAACTCACTTGTGTTGAGTAGATTGAATTGATGTATCGGGTATCGTGCTAGGTGGCAAACGGAGACTTGTTCACACGTTCGAGCCTAGTTATCATATAATGAGCATATATATAACTAATTAGTCAAATAATAACTTAACAAAGTAAGTTAAGACACTTAGGAACATGTATACACTCTATATAAGTGTTATAGGTCCTAATGGTTGCATCTAAGTTGATACGGGACAAGACAAAAAGAAGTTTAATGCACCAATGACCTTGTGTATGAGTTCACCACCCAACAAACCCCACCCTTTGGAGTTTATGGCCATGAACCCATGAGTTTACGGCCGTGAACTCCTCACTTGGTGGTTTTGGGTGTTTTGAAGTGTTATCTTGATCCTAGAATAAGCCTAGCCTTGTTGGAATAATCCTTGAAGTAGTTTAAGGCCTTGGAATGCTCATTTGGGGAGTTTACGGCCAAAGGACCATATCCCCTAGATTTTACAGCCGTAAACTCCTATGAGTTGTTGGTTTTAATTCATTTAAGGCCCTTGCACGTGCAGGATAGCTTCTATGTTTTTATCTAAGGCTAAAGGGGACATTAGGCACACTTTTGTGTCATTACTTGGAGTTTACGGCCCAAGATATGTTCCTTGGCCGTAAACTCCCTTTAAGGAGTGATTTTGATGTCATTTGTTCCCCATTCAAGTCCCAAGTAGTCAAGGTAAATAGTCTTAAGGCTTTTAGGGTGTTTAGGGCATCTTTAACACTTGAAAAAAGGGGTTTACGGCCCAAGATCCTTCCTTGGACGTAAACTCCTAAAACCCTTTGATTTTGAAGTGTTTTGGTGTCCAAATTAAGCACAAGCATTAGAGGGTAATTGTCCTTAGGCTTAAGGGGTGGTTTAGGGCATTTATAACCCTTAAAAAGGGGTTTACGGCCCAAGAGAGTTCCTTGGCCGTAAACTCCTATAACTTGTGTTTCTTGAATGGTTTCTAGTCTCTAATGATCATACACTAAGTCCTTAACTCGTTGCTTAACAAGGAAATGGGACTAGGTAGCCTTTAGGCTTCGTTTTGGAGTTTACTCCCCAAGAACGTTCTTGGGCGGTAAACTCCCGGATCTTGCAGTTTAGACATGTAATTGATGTTATAAAGCATATAACAAGTATTAAAATGTATTTAGGAAAGTAGACTCATAATCCGGGATGAAAACCCGAAGATCCGTCTGAGAGAATTGGCTTTTCTCTAGTTGGAATTGTGAATAATGAATTAATTAAATTCAGAAATCTATTTATAGTCCTAAAATATTTTGACATAAAATATTTTTATTCCGGAAGTCGGACTATAACATTATGAAACTTACAATGTTCAATTTTCACAATTACAGGAGCATCCACTCTCCTGATATATCCAGAAACGTAAACCCTAATGTACACAAACTTGTTCGGACAAGTCTGAAAATCACTGAAACTAGACTAGCTTCTATTGAATAGATAATGTTCGTACAAATGGAAATTTCGGGTTGTCACATCATCCCCCCGTTAGAAGGAATTTCGTCCCGAAATTAGAATTTAAGCAAATAAGAAGTTACAAATAACTAAGCGAAAAGATGAGGATATTTCAGTTTCATCTGATCCTCGCGTTCCCAAGTGAATTCCGGTCCTTGCTAGGCGTTCCAGCAAACCTTCACGATAGGGATACGGCTTTGTTTTGTCTGCTTGACCTCACGGTCCATGATCTCTACAGGTTCTTCCATGAAGTTGAGGCTCTCGTTGATCTCGATCTCGTCGAGTGGGATTACGAAAGTCTCGTCGGACAGACACTTTTTCAAGTTAGATACGTGGAATGTAGAATGTACGTTATGAAGTGTGTCAGGTAGATCGAGTTTGTAAGCTACGGGGCCGACTCTTGCGAGAATCCCGAAAGGCCCTATGTACCTAGGATTAAGCTTCCCACGCTTACCGAAGCATATCAAGCCCTTCCAGGGTGAGACTTTGAGAAGGACTCGGTCTCCCACCTGAAATTCCAAAGGTTTTCTTCGTTTATCAGCGTAGCTCTTTTGTCGGTCTCTAGAGGCTTTCAATCGTTCACGAATCTAAACGATCTTCTCTGTCATTTCCCGGATGATTTCCGGACCAGTGAGAGTACTGTCGGAAGATTGCCCCCTAGCTAATTGGGTATCACCCACCTCAGCCCAGCACAGAGGGGATCTGCACTTTCAGCCGTAGAGAGCTTCAAATGGTGCTGCCTTTATGCTCGTGTGATAACTGTTGTTGTAGGAAAATTCGACGAGGGGTAAATGGGTATCCCACGCTTTTCCAAAGTCAATTACACAAGCACGCAACATATCTTCTAAAGTCTGGATTGTCCTCTCACTCTTCCCGTCTATCTGTGGATGGTAGGCTGTGCTCATGTCCAGCCTTTTTCCTAGGGAATGTTGCAGTGATTGCCAGAATCTTGAGGTGAGCCTACTATCTTGATCGGAGATAATGGATATAGGCACACCATGTAGCGGTACGATTTCCCTAATGTATGTTCTCGTAAGTTTCTCCATCTTGTCGGTTTCTTTGATTGGTAGGAAGTGTGCAGACTTGGTCAATATATCAACGATGACCCATATGGTATCAAGTCCACCCGTTGTCTTGGGCAACTTGGTTATGAAATCCATAGTGATCCGCTCCCACTTCCATTTTGGAATCTCTGGTTGTTGCAGTAAACCAGAGGGCTTCTGGTACTCGACCTTTACCTTTGCGCAAGTAAGGCATTTACTTACGAAGGTAGCAATCTCTGCTCTTATATTAGGCCACCAGTATAGCTTTTTAAGATCCAGATACATCTTATCTGAACCTGGGTGGACGAAATACCGAGTGTTGTGCGCCTCGGTCATGACTAAGTCTCGAAAACCACCGTGTTTCGGTGTCCAAATCCGGTCCATGAAATATAAGGCTCCGTCACCCTTGGCTTCTAAATTCTTGTCCATTCCTCTAAGGGATTCACTCGTCACATTTTCAGGTTTCATGGCTTCAAGTTGGGCCGCCTGAATTTGATTAGACAAGTATGAATGGATGGTTATTGACAATGATTTGACTTTGCGACCAGAATATTTCTTCCGACTCAGGGCGTCTGCTACTACGTTGGCTTTACCCGGATGATAACGAATATCGCATTCGTAATCACTGAGTAGCTCGACCCACCGTCATTGTCTCATGTTGAGCTCCTTCTGATCGAATATGTGTTGTAAACTCTTGTGGTCGGTAAAGATAGTGCTCTTCGTTCCATACAAGTAATGTCTCCAGATCTTCAGGGCAAACACTACTGCTCCCAGTTCAAGATCGTGGGTCGTATAGTTAACTTCGTGTGTCTTCAACTGTCTGCAGGTGTAGGCGATGACCTTACCTCGCTGCATCAGAACACACCCGAGCCCTTGGTTCGATGCATCGCAATAGACTACGAAGTCTTCTATCCCTTCGGGGAGAGATAGTATTGGCGCGGTGCACAAGGCTCGTTTGAGCGTTTGGAACGCTCTCTCTTGTTTCTCTTCCCAGTCAAAGGCCACGCCTTTCTGGGTCAGGGTTGTAAGAGGTTTCGCTATTCGTGAGAAGTTCTGAATGAATCTGCGGTAGTAGCCAGCAAGACCTAGAAATTGATGAATTTCTGTCGGCATCTTGGGTGCTGACCAGTTCTCAATGGCTTTAATTTTGGATGGGTCCACCTGGATTCCCTCTTCGCTTACCACGTGTCCTAAGAATTCGACTCTTCGGATCCAAAATTCACATTTCGAGAACTTCGCATAAAGTTTCTCGGTTCGTAAAGTTCCTAAAACTAGTCGTAGGTGATCGCCATGCTCTTTTTTACTTCGGGAGTAGATCAGGATGTCGTCGATGAAAACGATGACGAACTGATCCAAGTAAGGTCGGCATACTCTGTTCATCAGGTCCATGAAAACTACTAGCGCATTGGTCAATCCGAATGGCATCACCATGAACTCGTAGTGTCCGTAACGAGTTCGGAAGGCTGTCTTCAGCACATCCTCCTCGAGCACTCGTAACTGGTGATATCCGGATCTTAGATCAATTTTGGAAAAATAGTTCGCCCCTTGCAGTTGGTCAAACAGATCGTCTATGCGGGGCAGCGGGTAACGATTTTTGACCGTCAGTTTGTTGAGTTCTCTGTAGTCAATACACATACGGAATGATCCGTCTTTCTTCTTAACGAACAAGACCGGTGCTCCCCAAGGTGAGAAGCTTGATCTGATGAAGCCCTTGCTGAGTAGTTCGTTAAGTTGACCAGATAATTCCTGCATCTCGGCTGGTGCTAAGCGGTAGGGCGACTTGCTTACTGGGGTAGCTCCTGGGACTAAGTCGATTCTGAGCTCGACCTGTCGTTGCGGAGGTAATCCAGGTAGTTCTTTTGGGAAAATGTCGGGGAAGTCGCTCACTACTGGAATGTTCTTTAGTTCTTTCGTTTCGAGGTTCGTGTCGACGACGTGAGCAAGGAATGCGTGGTATTCTTTGCGTAGATATTTCTGTGCTTGAATACTTGATATAATGCGAAGACTCGCACCAGGTTTGTCACCGTAGACTATAAGAGTTTCGTTAGACGGAAGGTTTAAACGGACTGCTTTCTCGAAGCACATGATGTCGACGCGATGAAGACTCAACCAATCCATGCCGATAATAACGTCGAAGCTTTTTATTGAGACCGGCATGAGGTCGATTGGGAATGAATGGTTATCTAGGGTTAGGATACATCCTAGGTATATGCTACTGGTGTTTTCTGTTTTTCTGTTAGCCATTTCTACTGTGAATTGTTCTTTAAGTGCGTGTGGTTGTTGTTTAAGCATGCGAGCAAATTTGTGGTTCACGAAGCTTCGCTCCACTCCACTATCGAACAGAATGCATGCATAGGAGTTATCGAGGAGGAACGTACCAGTCACCACTGTCGGGTCAGCGACTGCTTCCCCGTGGCCTATAGCCAGTACCCTCCCTGCTCCTCCAGCATTTCTTGCTTTGGGGCAGTCCCTCTTATAGTGGCCTGTTTCGCCACATCCATAGCAAGTTGGGCTCGCGCCAGAGCCAGGGACTTGCATGATCGGTTGTGCCGGGAATTTACAGAAACGGACGGTGTGTCCTTTCTTGTTGCAGTTAGAGCACTGCATTTCACGGCAGGGGCCGTTGTGATGGAAGTTTCATTTGTTGCACTTCGGCAAACTTCCAGCATACTGCTTCGTCGGAGCAGTAGTAGCAGTAGGGGTTACTGCGGCATGTACTGCCACAATTTGCTGCTTCTTGGCAGCTCGCTGCCTCTTCTTGTCATCCCAGAACTTCCGCTTGGTGTCAGCGGGTTTGGATGGTTCCGAGATGGCTAGGGTTGTTGTGGTTGCAGGGGTTTTGACACCATGGTCAATGAGTCGTTGTGCCAGTCGCTTGGCACTATCGAAGGTAGCGGGGTTTGATGATAGGACATTCCCCTGATATGGAGGCACTAGCCGCCATATGTACCTTTCAATCTTTTTCCCTTCAGTGGGAACCATATTAGGGCAGAGGGCCACCAGTTCGCTAAAACGGGCAGTGTAAGCAACAATGTTGGTGCCCTTCATGGTCAGGCTCCAAAGCTCCTGCTCTAGTTTCTGGATCTCGCCCCTCGGGCAATATTCCTCAATCATGAGGTCTTTCATCGTATCCCAGCCTATGTCGTTGGCCACGACGAGAGTTAGAGATTTAACGTGGCCGTTCCACCACGTCAGTGTCTTCCCTTCGAAGGTGTATGCGGCATATTTGACTTTGATCGCAGTAGGGCAAGAACAAATTTCGAACACTGATTCAGTCTTCTCGAACCATTGCGAGAGAGCAATGACTCCGCCGGTCCCGTGGAAGGACTTCGGCTTGCAGTTGGTGAAATCTTTGTAAGAGCACTCTCTCGAGCGCACAGGAGTTTCAACCGGAATGGAGTTAACCGGGGTTCCACCTCTGCTGGCATCAGTAGAGTGATATTGTGCCATGGCAGTTGCCACTGCTGTAGCTACGGCAGCATTTAGGGCTGCTGTATCGATGACCGGAGGTGGTGGAGGTGGTGTAGGTGTAGGGTTATTCCAGGTAGATTTGCGAGGAGGCATCTTTCAGCTATAAGTTTATAAAGATGAGAAAAGTGGTAAGAATCAATTTGTAAGTAATGTGCGAATGACACATGGACTTACTAACCATAGCCCAACAATTGAATGAGTGTTTGAGATCATAACAGAAAGATGTGTAGGAAAACCCAATTGTAAAGATTCTTCCCACAGAGTAGGTAGCTGCCAATAATACTGGTATTACTGATGTAACGAGTTCAATGAAAATTGACCTAACAGTAGGTCTTACATCATACCATACGGAAAGTTTGACAGTTCTTAGATTCCTAATTAGAGTACTGAAAGTTAGTAATATTTTACAGATAAGTGCTACTTAGAGCACGGATGTTAAAGGCTAATCCTTAACCCAAAAGATAATGATGTACTAGACATCATCTAACGGCGATGAGTATTCCTCGGGAGAACCCTAAGGTCTCTCATTTGTCGGACCACCTCTTGAAGGTGTCGTTCATGAGCCCTTTGTCGAGCTCGCAGTTCCATGACTTCAGCTTGAGAGGCAACCAGACGTTGCTGTAGGGTTTCATTGATTCTCCGGGTCTGTTCCATATCTTCTTAGAGACAGCGAATGCGGACTGTGTTGACACCAGAGTTGGCATCAATATCCACGACCCGATCGATGGCTGCTCGACCTTGCTCGACATTACGAGCTATTCTACGGATAATGATAGGTAGAGCTCGGTCAGCAGAGCCACTGTCGCTGATGTTGTAAAAGGTTCGGTCCCCAAAGTAGGGTAAGGGTTGACCCTGTTCGTCACTCCAGCGATTCAAGTTATCTACCCACAAGGGAGTGGGACCTAGAAAAGCTGGTCGATGGTTGTTGTTCGGGACTTGACCTACTAGAGGTAGGTTGTTGACTTCGGGCTCAGAGTCTGATCCATCCGAGAAGCCTTCAGCTTGATGATCATCCAACGGGATTTGGTGTTCATCGTTAGACTCTGCTTCGAGCCATCCTACGTTGCCTTCATTTAGAAAGTACAGGTCGCTGTGATGGAATCCAGCCATTTAAATCTACTCGAGAAGAGAGGTATAAGGATATAGTATATATGTAGTTAGTAGTACAAAATACCCCAATAGTATTTTAAGTTTAGGTTCTACTGATCTTCTTGTGGTATTGTTGGTAAGTTTTTAGACTTGTTAACACATCACAACCATTCTAGGGCATATGCTAATCACTCCTCGGACCAGCATAGTTGATCAGGCTATGACATCCCCAGGACTGACCATATATCCCCGAGCTTACCTGTGATATTTAACAATCGTAATACTTTGTTGTGACACTGGTTTTAGTATGAATGTAGACTAGTACACTTAATTAAATATTTTAGTATTTTAAGTATAGACTCTTGGTCAGAGTGTTTTAATCCCAACAGGGTTTATAGTTTAGTATATCTTTTATGGGTTGATATACTTGATTCACTATAAACAATGCTCTGATACCAATCTGTCACACCCCAAAACCAAGAACGGCGGAAACGTTCTGAGGCGGAGGACGTCATGTAATGTATCACAACACAGTAAATGTAAATAAGCAAACAACATCATCCATTGCATTAAATATATAATTTTAATACAAGTGTGTTCTGTACAGTATAGACACCAAAAATAATGTATATCAAAATATTAAGATGAGTCTTGAATGCGCTCCATCTTCTCAAAAGCTGGCCTCGGTACCTGTCTACTGGTGACCTGAGAATACAAGTTATTTTGAAAGAGTTTATCAGCATTAAGCTGGTGAGTTCATAAGTATTTTAGTGTCGGTATTTGTCATCCAAAAATGTTTGAACATGTATCAAGTATAAGTTTGTAAAATGTATGTAAAGGTTTTCAATTGTTTGTAAATGTTTGAATCTCTCAGAAAAAACTATATTTTCTATTAAAGTAGCCTTCTACCAAGGCTTAATTGTTTTGTATGCTCGTTTGATGTAAAAGTGTGTGATTTCCCAAGTGTAACTATCATTTAACAAAATATAGTTTGTACATTAACGTTTAAGTGAGGTTATCACTAAAATATGTAATGGATAAATCATTGTACTACTGTAGTCTTGTATTATAAGAACTACTGTTGTACTAACTACCTTAAGCCGGATTTATATTAAGGCATTATGTGATAAATTGCACCATACTATCGACTAGTAACAACGACATAATGAATGGTCGTAATAATGGAATGACGTTTGGCACCCGCAAACCTGCAGGTCCGGCTGTACCTAGCAGCAAGGTGTAGGATTGTCAATCCAGTATAGATCTATACGCAAACTCACGCTTTCCCTCCAAGAGAATTCTGGCTACAACTCGAGCCATGACATTTAAGTCATGCTCCGATTTAAATCACAATAATTAACGTATTCATGTATATGTAATGTTTCTCGTTCTAGTATAGCTGTATATGTATTGTTTCTAGCATAGTTGTATATATATTGTTTCTAGTATAGTTGTATATGTATTGTTTCTAGTCTAGCTGTATATGTATCGTTTCTAGTATAGTTGTATATGTATCGTTTCTAGTATAGTTGTATATGTATTGTTTCTAGTATAGTTGTATATGTATTGTATTACCCCGATGGTAACTAGCTATTGATGTACTGGTAAATATGAATATGGAAGTACTTTTATGTCTATACATGTATATATGATATATAACTAATATGGAAACGACCCTCGGATGGTCACCCGAAATCCCACCAAACCACATCTCAGTGCGCGAAAAGGAAATAGGGCGGATGACCTTCCTAAGCCCTTTAAACATTACTTATATATCTATACATATATGGGCATGCAGTTTATAAGAAGTAAAACAAAGTTTAATAAAAGCATTTGATAAGTAAAAAGAGTTTGTAAAACATTTTGAAGTGAAACAGTTTGATAAACAGTTGAACAATGATAAAATCATTGGTTTTCTAGTTATTAATCACATGTGATTAATGCAATCACATGTGATTAATGCAATCACATGTGATTGATGTAATAACTATAAGTATTTAACTTGTATCCCCCCTCCATAAAGTATTTAAAACATTTAAAAGCATTTCAAAGGTTGGTTAAAGGGGTATGAACTCACTTGTGGTGAATAGATTGAATTGATGTATCGGGTACCGTGCTAGGTGGCAAACGGAGACTTGTTCACACGTTCGAGCCTAGTTATCATATAATGAGCATATATATAACTAATTAGTCAAATAATAACTTAACAAAGTAAGTTAAGACACTTAGGAACATGTATACACTTTATATAAGTGTTATAGGTCCTAATGGTTGCATCTAAGTTGACACGGGACAAGGCAAAAAGGGGTTTAATGCACCAATGACCTTGTGTATGAGTTCACCACCCAACAAACCCCACCCTTTGGAGTTTATGGCTGTGAACCCATGAGTTTACGGCCGAGAACTCCTCACTTGGTGGTTTTGGGTGTTTTGAAGTGTTATCTTGATCCTAGAATAAGCCTAGCCTTGTTGGAATAATCCTTGAAGTAGTTTAAGGCCTTGGAATGCTCCTTTGGGGAGTTTACGGCCAAAGGACCATATCCCCTAGAGTTTACGGCCGTAAACTCCTATGGGGTGTTGGTTTTAATTAATTTAAGGCCCTTGCACGTGCAGGATAGCTTCTATGTTTTTATCTAAGGCTAAAGGGGACATTAGGCACACTTTTGTGTCATTACTTGGAGTTTACGGCCCAAGATATGTTCCTTGGCCGTAAACTCCCTTTAAGGAGTGATTTTGATGTCATTTGTTCCCCATTCAAGTCCCAAGTAGTCAAGGTAAATAGTCTTAAGGCTTTTAGGGTGTTTAGGGCATCTTTAACACTTGAAAAAAGGGGTTTACGGCCCAAGATCCTTCCTTGGCCGTAAACTCCTAAAACCCTTTGATTTTGAAGTGTTTTGGTGTCCAAATTAAGCACAAGCATTAGAGGGTAATTGTCCTTAGGCTTAAGGGGTGGTTTAGGGCATTTATAACCCTTAAAAAGGGGTTTACGGCCCAAGAGAGTTCCTTGGCCGTAAACTCCTATAACTTGTGTTTCTTGAATGGTTTCTAGTCTCTAATGATCATACACTAAGTCCTTAACTCGTTGCTTAACAAGGAAATGGGACTAGGTAGCCTTTAGGCTTCGTTTTGGAGTTTACTCCCCAAGAACGTTCTTGGGCGGTAAACTCCCGGATCTTGCAGTTTAGACATGTAATTGATGTTATAAAGCATATAACAAGTATTAAAATGTATTTAGGAAAGTAGACTCACAATCCGGGATGAAAACCCGAAGATCCGTCAGAGAGAATTGGCTTTTCTCTAGTTGGAATTGTGAATAGTGAATTAATTAAATTCAGAAATCTATTTATAGTCCTGAAATATGTTGACATAAAATATTTTTATTCCGGAAGTCGGACTATAACATTATGAAACTTACAATGTTCAAGTTTCACAATTACAGGAGCATCCACTCTCCTGATATATCCAGAAATGTAAACCCTAATGTACACAAACTTGTTCGGAGAAGTCTGAAAATCACTGAAACTGGACTAGCTTCTATTGAATAGATAATGTTCGTACAAATGGAAATTTTGGGTTGCCACACCTTCCCACCACTCTTCACCATCAGCTGCATAAGAAATCCCCACTAATACCCATTAACTACCTGACGAATATAATTACATGCAATATACACTAGATAGTTCTTCAACTACAAGGTCTCACACTACAACGGTTGGACTCAAATAAAAGTTGTGCGATAGATTTAAACCTAAACTTCTAAAATTATCTAATTTCTGCAACATGTAATGTAACATATTCGCTTGATAACTAACTAGTATTAGCAGTGGTTCCTAAAAGAACAAAACAAGCAACATTCGAGCATTGAGTTCTAACCAAAGAACTACCTAACCTGCCATCCTAACATATCATATGTGATCCAACTAGCATGTTGTTCTAGAGGCATATACAGTAAGAATACAGAGGCATCTCTCCTATCATATAATTCTGAGCAGATCCTTACCCCCAATCTAGCATACTATTCACATATTCCACATACAATAACAATAAAGAGGCATCTCTCCTATCATATAATCATGAGCAGATCCTTAGCCCCAATCTAGCATGTTATTCATATATTCATATACTGAATCAACAAACATGTATGGGTATTTTTAGGAACACTTACTTAAGCTCGACCGATTTCATGTATCACACCCCTTCTTTCTAGTAGACATCTCTTAAGAAAATCATTTCTTTTGTGAAAAACTTACCAAGTCCTCAGTTTGAGTTCAAACACACCCAAAAGTGTGTCTTAATCCTTCAAACCAAGGCTCTGATACCAACTTGTAACTTTTGGATTATGTGTCTAATCCCATAACTATAATTGGTATGTACTTGACCCGATACAACATGGTTCATTTGGGTTGTAACACTCTAGAACAATTTGATAGGATGTATATTTGAGAAAGAGGTTATTTGTGATTTATTAATATATTATAAGTATAATATATTAATTGAGACCCTTCCATTTCCATGCAGGGTCAACAATCTGCGGTTGTCATAGTCAAAAGAGGCCACCTGCCTATGATCCGTTCGCACTTCCGGCGCTCCTCCTTCAGGCCCTTGATCTGTGCCTCGCAGATTTGCTCCAATAGCGGAGTTACTACCGTCATCCTCAAACAACATCTCTGATCGGGGCTACCTTGCGACTAAGCGTGTCGGCCACAACAATGGCCTTCCCTGGGTGGTAAAGGATCTCGCAATCGTAATCCTTCACCACATCTAGCCACCAATGCTGCCTCATGTTTAGATTTGCCTGATCCATGAGGTACCTCAAACTTTTATGGTCTGTGTAAATAGTACAATGGACCCCATAGAGGTAATGATACCAAATCTTGAGGGAGAAAACAACTACCCCTGACTCTAAGTCACGTATCGGATAGTTAGCCTCATAAGGCTTTAGCTGCCTCGAAGCATAGGCAAGAACATGCCCCCTATGCATCAATATCGCGCCCAAACCTGAGATGGATGCATCGCAATACACCACAAAATCATCCACTCCCTCCGGCAGGGCTAAGATTGGTGCCTCGTACAATCTTTGTCTCAGTATCTCAAATGCGGCCTGCTGCTCAGGACCCCAACGATAGACCACAACTTTCCTTGGCAATCAGGTCAAGGGCATGACTATCTTGGAGAAGTCTTAAATGAATCTCCAATAATAACCTGCCAGTCCCAAGAAGCTCCGAATATCAGATGGAGACCTCAGAACCTCCCACCTCATCACGGACTCCACCTTGGCCGGGTCGACTGAAATCTCGTTCTGGTTGACAAGGTGCCCAAGAAACTACACCTTGTGTAACCAGAACTCATACTTGGAGAACTTGGCATACAAGCTCTCCCTCCTAAGAGTATCCAATACCTCCCATAAGTGCTCCTCCTGTTGCTCCCATGTCTTGGAATAGACCAAGATTTCATCAATGACCATCACAAACCGATCCAACATCGGTCTACACACACGGTTCATGAGATCCATGAACACGGCAGGAGCATTGGTGAGCCAAAAAGGCATCACTACGAACTTATAGTGACCATATCGCATCCGAAAAACAGTCTTCTGCACATCCTCCTCTCTGACCCTCATCTGATGATAACCCGAACGCAGATCAATCTTGGAGAACCAATATGCTCTCTGAATATGGTCAAAGAGATCATCAATCCTCGAGAGTGGGTAACAGTTCTTCACTATCACCTTATTCAACTCCCGGTAATCTATACACATCCGATTTGACCCGTACTTCTTTTTCACAAATAGTATCGAGGCTCCCCAGGGTGAACTGCTCGGTCTAATGAATCCCTTGTCTAACAGTTGCTGCAGCTGTGTAGACAACTCCTGCATCTCAGGATGAGTTAGCCAATATGCTTCCTTGACTATTAGAGCCGCACCAGGGACTAGGTCGATACTAAACTCTTCTTGCCTCTCTGAAGGTATCCTAGGCAGCTCCTCTGGAAATACATCCATGTACTCTCGTACCACCAGCACGTCACTAACCATCGCCTCACCCGTCTCCTGGGTATCCAAGACATAGGCGACATACTTTGAGCACCCCTACTGAAGGTAACGCCTAGCTCTTGCTGCTGAACATAAAGTTAGTCCACGTTGTGGCCTCTCACCCTGAATTACCAGCTCTCCCCCATTTGGGGTCCTGACCCGGACCAACTACTACGCGCAGTCAATCACCGTCATATTGGGGCTTAACAAATCAATGCCTATAATGACCTTGTTCCCCCGTAATGGTATGGGAACCAAATCTACCAAGTAGTGCTCATCGAACAGTCTTAAACACAACCCATGAGAACATCTAATGCTCGCACTGGTCGGTCGTCCACAATCTCGACCTATAGAGGGCAATCTAACATGCCCGAAGACTCAGGGAACCTCTTGCTAAACGCAAGGGAGAAAAATGATCGGGTAGCACCTGAATCAAACAACACCTGAACTGGGATACTATTCACATGGAACGATCCTAAACAGAACATATAACATAACACATCAATATCACAAGGGATATACAATAAAAGTTAGAGAGAAGAAACCATACCCAACACCACATCGGGTGCGGCACGTGCCTCCTTGGCTGTCAACTAAAAAGCTCAACTCCTCGCCACTAGAGCCTCTAACTTGACCTTCTTGCCATCCATAACTTGTGCAGTCACTGGAGTCGGCGCCACCACTAGCGTTGCTGCTGTTGTTGTCAATCTAGGGCAGTTGGCCTTTTTATGACCCCTCTTATTGCAATGAAAGCAAATCAAGTCTGATGTCTGAACAGTGGGGGCAGAGGCAGTACAATCCCTATCGAAGTGCCCTGTCTTGCTGCACTTGTAGTAGCCCAATGATCCAGCTCTACAAGCTCCTTCATGCGGCTCGACGCATTTCCTGCAGCGGCTCCTAGCGTTGGATCCCTTAGGTTTCTTCCCCGAAACCCCAGTAACATGCTCCATCTCTGTTGGGTTAGTGTCTTAGTCCATAACTATAATTGGTATGTACTTAACCTGACTCGGCATGGTCTATTTGGGTTGCATGGCATCAGAACATTTGGATAGACCGTTTGTGAGAAGAAGACATTTGTGACATATTAATATATTATAAGTTCTAATATATTAATATGAAATCATGTTATTTAATTAGTATTGATCAAGAATTAATTTGGACTTAATTTAGTGATCAAAAGAGACTAATTAAATATATGAGGATTGATTGTGTAAATCATTCATTCTTATATATATGGGCTTATGATCCATGATTCCTTATGTTGGGTTTAACCCATGTGGTGACCCATGGATACTACATGGAGGTTAAAACCCATGGAGCATAAGGAATGGGTAAAGTCATGGGTTGCATGGTGTAACCCTAATGTGCACACTATATAAGGATCCCTTTAGCTCAAGAAATTGGCACTAGTGATACATATATGAGGGCTAGCCGATTTGAGCATGAAGTGTCTTCTTTTCATGGTTATTCCAAGTTTTGATGATGTTTTGTGAACCATTTGAGGTGTCACGCTTGGGGAACTAGGCTCTCGAGCTTCATGGAGTCAAGCTACATCAACAAGATATGTATTCTATCTATGTTATTACCCAAGTATCATAAAGATTGTATGCTAGTTTGGGTAATACCTTGGAATATTCATATTTGCATGTATAATGTATAATAGAGAAAACATAGATCCAAGGTATTTAGGGTTGCATGTACACCATATGATGTTAGATTGCTCAAAAACTCAACAATGGTATCAGAGTCATGGGTTGTTTTCTATTATATTGATGCAAATGTTTTATTTTCAAAGTTGAAAAAAAAGGGGAAAAAGCATGACGCTTATCAAATTTTAAGATAATTACTTGTTTTTTGTGAAAAACTAATTATTTGTAAAATTTGAATCATTTGCTATATGAGTTGAATTAGGTCAAATTTAGGAAAAGATAAAATGATATGATTATTTTATTAGTTTTAAACGTTTGATCTAAAGAGCTTTTTTTTGAAACCTCCATAAGTTATGGATATGAAAAGGTTTTAAAAAAAATTGATTCTAAATTCATATGGAATTACAAAATTTGGTGGTAATGTTTTTAAGAATTCCATAACTTATTCTTAAGTTATGGAACATAAAAAGTTTCATCATAAGACAAACATTTAACTCCATAAGTTATGGATTACCAAAAGTTTTATGTTTCCTTGATTTATGAGTTAGTTTAAATTAATGGAAAAGAATTGTGTTTTAGTTGTTTTTAATCCTAATTAATCTAGAGGTAGTTCATAAAATGTGTTTGTGAGTTTTAGTTGTTTTTAATCCTAATTGTCACATTTATGAATCTTAAAACTCATAAAAGTGTCATAGGTTACATAAAAAATGAAAAGTTTTTTTTTCATTAAATAGTATTATGACTCCATAACTTGTCCTCAAGTTATGGATGTTTAAGAGTCACTTCTTTAAAAGTGTTATTAAAGAATAAGATGTTACAAAAATGAAGAGTTTTTTCTTATAAATAGTTTTTATGGCTCCATAACTTGTCCTCAAGTTATGGATGTCCAAGAGTCTCTTCATTAAAAGTTTTTTAAACTTTAATTAAACTCATAAGTTATGAAAATCCAAGAGTTTTGAATAGTTTCAAAACTTGCCCTCAAGTTTTGAAATTTGTAAAGTTTTCCCATTAATACTTTAAATCCAAGTTAAGCCCTTAGAATTTTAAAAGTTAAAATCAACCCTTATACTTTATAATATTATAAGTTAATAATATATATATATAAGAGCAAGTCGTCTTAGTAGGCCTCATTCACGAAGCTGGTCTAAAAGGGGGGTATAAGGTTACTACCTATAAAATGGCAGTTTAATGGGTGTCCACTCTCACCCACCGCTCCCTTAATTGGTGGTGGGTCATTAGACGAACAGGTATGACAAGGACTATAATTCTCCCTTCATTAAAAATATTAATGATAAATACAAAGTAACTAAAATGTTTTTATAATTCTCAATCTTAGTTACTTTAGGAAAATGTGAATAATGTGGTAATCCATGAAATTACACTTTGCACTTTGTTTAATTCGGTTAGTAGAGCGTATGTGGTTAACCGACACACTAACTCGTATTTAACAAGGTAGGCAAAGGGTAACTTAATGTTATTATAGTATCGATGGAGCGTGTGTGGTTAACCGACACATCGATTGAGGGGTAAACACTTAAGAGTACCAAGTAATTTGCGTGGTTACTTCACACCTTGTTTTGTGATCCTCGGCATCCCAGTCACAAAACCTGAAGGGCACACTCAAGATTGAAACATGCCATTGAACAGTTCAATGAATCTCAAAAGATCTAGTAGTTTCAAATAAAAACCTAATAATTATTTCGTTTTTCATGGTGGAAAATGGTGAATCGTCATTCACCTACCTTCAACTATTCTATAGCTTGGATTACGACATCCCTCTTCCAAGTTATAAAATATTGTGTTGGGTCCTAGCCTTAATATTTCAAATTGAGTGTTATATTAAGGACTTTAGATCAACTATCTTGAATATCTCCCAAAAGATGTCTAATTCTGACATCTACGATCTTCCCAAATCTCTTGGAACTTCACTTCCTCCACCTCCTCCAATTATTCTCCTTAACCCACAAGTTCAAGGTCACTCAAGCCCTATTGGCAAGCAAGGTCTATGTGTGATAGCATCTTGTAGATGATGTCGCATATTGACAAGCCGAGAGAGTTGGGTGTCAAAGTCTTAAGAAAGTTGGATGTTCAATCAATTTCTAAGTCACATAGAGAGTTACCTTTGAGACTACTATGAAATAGACTATGACATGACCCTTAATTATCTTATTTGTTTGCTTGGTACTGCTGAATCAGCAATGATTTGGAGCTTTGGTAAAGTAAATTTGATTAGTATATCAACTTTCCAAACCTTCAATGGACATTGACAATGGTTTCATTGGATACCCAGTAAAAGCCTTCTCTTTCCAATGGAAAGGGGTTGGCCATAGTCAACTCGATTGACCAAATGGTAAAGAGAAAGGCTAAGTCTGAGATTGTCTCATGTACCATTTCCAAAGGGTCCATATGGTTCTATTGCCAAAAGGAAGGGGGATTCGTTGCGAAGCTTCCAAATTTACCTGAAAGATCATAAGGTTGGCTCTACTTCAGGTAAAGTCCACTATCTAACTCGATTAAGTTTCTATTCTAAGATTCTTATTACATGATGTGAGTGGGTCACATGTTGATGTTTTAAGAATCAAAGGAAAAGTGAAGGAAACTTAAAGAAAGAGTATGTTGAATCTGATCGTGAAGATGGATTTCTATTGCTTGATTGAAGATCGGATTCTTGAGCTACTCTTAGGAGTTATGATAAATTGCTAGGAAACATGTAATTGCATAGTTTTCATTTAAAGTTGCATTGTAAGGAAAAGTTTTTTCCGTTTTTTATATAAATAAAAGTTTGTTTTACATTATTTTATATCTCCTTGCAATGGAATTTATGAAAACTTGATGTTTATATGTTTCTAGCAATAATGGAAATATGGATTTAATTCTTTCATTTGTGGTTGTGTCTAAATTTACCAAATAAGGAAAGATTACCATCACCCAAGGTTTCAGTTGGATAGAAACTTGGAAATCACACAAGTTGTATAGTATGATGAATGAGAACTTTCAGCTTTGGAAAATTAAGACTAGTTCCTTGTTCACATTTATATGTGAGTCAAGTAAAGGACTAAGGGATAGAGTACACATTCTTGTGTAATGATCAAGTCCACCACAAAAGATCTATAAGACCATTCATCATGTTTTACTAAAGTTTAGTAAATATGGTTACACTTACAAGTTTAAGTGTAATTCTGATACATTGGAAAATTTCCATATATGACAGAACGAATAAAAAGAATCAAATTAGGCAAAAAGATAAAAGTTTCTCAAATCTTAATAGATGGGAAAGTACTTTGGTATCATGTTATATGATCATCTTAATGATTAAGAGACCTTATCACAGTTCATCCTCTAAGTGCATTCTGATAGCTAAGAAGAGGATCTATGAATTGTTGAAGTTGTTAAATCAAGAAGATGATTCATACCTCGTTCCAAAAACAATTCTTAGAGTCCTACTCCAAGATTGTAACTTGAGTGACATATCTTAAAGGAAGGTTTATTAACACTAGTCAAATGTAAGAGTAAAGTGTGTCCTACTCTTGTACATTTGAAATTGGTAAGTTGTGATGTTTTGGATAAAACAAAGACCAACTAAGGCTAATTGTGTGAAGTGTTTGTCTTGATAAAGAATCTGCACTATCTCTTAAATATTTAGCAAGATAGTCTATATGTCAAGAGGACAGTGGTAGTCTTAAAGATCCTAAAAAGAATTTCAAGGTCTAATCAAGAATAAAAACTTGTAGTTTAACACTAGCACACGACGTGAGGTTTATAACCTATCGTGTTCACATATTTCTATTTTTGTGACCATTTCAGTTAATGTTGGCTTTGCATATGAGTTCTTAGAGTTCTCAATTGGTTGCATAATAACTTGGAAGCAATGGCAGGCCCTTGAGCTGCTAGGTGGCAAGAAATTAAGATTGAGTTTAGTCCATGTGAGTTTGGATTTATCATTAACCGTGTCTTGTGATTATGGTTTTGACAAATTCACATGGATAAGAGCACATAAACCATAAAATATAAGGGTCATAAGGTTTCTCTCCGATTCAAGAAAATGATGGAGAGGAAACACTTCCACCAAGTAGATTTGAAGCATATAGCAAAGATCTAAACAATTGAGACTATGATTACGGCATCCCTTTTCATAATTCTAAAATTGTTTAGATACACCTGTGAGTTATATAAGATAAGGTGTGTGATTTTGATAAAGTCTTATCAAGGCAATCTCGTCTGAGAAATCTGAACTTTGGTAAGAAAGTCAGTAAAGTATTGACTTCTAGAAGTCCAGCTGATTTATGAGTACATGTCAAAGCTAGTGGGAGCATAACTGTTATGCTAATAATCATCATGTTAGTGGGAGCATGATAATTATGATAAAGGTTGCAAGTTAGCAATATTAATTATAGAAAAACAAAAGTTTCAATTCGTGGAGTTGCAGGGGTTGAAAAGTTGTTTTGCTATAATTAAGGGAGAGTAAATTATACTTCATTTATATTCTAAAAGCTTAGATTGAGGTTTTAATCATCTTTAGTCAAGGATATGTATGAATTTTGTGTTAGAATGGGTCAACATAAGGAAATTTTATATATGGGTCTATTATTTGCGTTCTAAAATTCGATTATGATTACGACATCCCTTTCAATAATCTGAATTATGAGAACCTGGCAAATAGAAATATTGTAGCAAAAGACTAGTCTAGAATCATATCTTTATGTGAGACATCATGAATCGTGTCCCATTTGCTTTGGGTATAGGATCGATTTCATGTACTATAATATTTATCCTTTGTAAATTTTCCTAATGCCTGGGGCAGTAAGAAGGGAAAAGTTCTAGAATTGGATATAACTAAAATAATTAAGCAATTATCGAGGATAATCTAAGGTTTACCAAAGATTGGTTGATCAGGGACAGTTGGAAGTATAATGTTAATTTTTGGAAGGACCATATTGACATATTCTGAAAAGAGTCAACTCTTGTTCAGAAGTGATAGTCAAAATGGGAATGTTTCATAGGTGGAAGTTATTAAATCTATGTAAGATTAGAAAACTTAATGCAAGAAGGATGTTTCCCATGGAATTTATCTCCATTGGAATACTTTGTAATGTATTTTGTTGTCAAGTCTTTGTGACTTTGTGCATAATCATTACAAGAGGATCAATGCATATAAATTTAGAATCTAACAGATTTTGGTAAATGGCATAAATTTGGAATTCCTGCATTTGAGGTAAGGATTTGGGAGTGTGAAATTAGAATCATTGAAATTATGTTCAAATGGTTTATTTCACAAAGTAAGGATCATAGACACACATAAAGTTCATACTTGGTGTATGGCAAAGCTATTGTTTACAAAAACATAGTGTACATGCTTGGAGCATGGGGAAACTATTGTTTTAATTCAAGTATAAAGTTGATAGTATGAAACAGAGTGCAATCAATAATGTGTAATCAATATGGTGATAAATAAAAGATGTTTTATTTATATTCATAAGTTCTGAGACCATATTGGATTCGATTATTCTTGTGTTTCACTTTGCATGTTTTGACTTCCAGAATAACTAGGACGTTTTTTTTCCTGAATGACTAAGTTATTCAAACCATCCGCAGTCATTCATATGTTGGAAGTAGATATGAATCAAGACTGTCATGGGTTGTCTTGTAGAGGTCTAAGATGTTGGAAAAAGTGGTGCTACAACACTCATGAGTGCTCATAAGCTCTGAGTATTGGTCAACCCACGCTCATTGGAATCACTTCATGGATTTTATCACGAGTGATCATGAGACGATAATATCTTATATTCTTCAAACCTAGAGATATGAGTTGTTACTACGAGTTGGTTATACATTGATTGCACGGAAACGCATTGGTAACTCGATGTTATAAAACGTGCCTTTGTGTATGATTCAACAAGTAGTAGAACAAGTCATATGATTCAAAGTTTATCCATTCCTTTTACCTTCAGGATAAAAGCGATATTTGTGGGCCCCTCGATGATTTAATGATGATATTGTTGGATAAGTTGTCTAAGTCCATAACTTATTTGGTATATACTTGACCCGACCTGGCATGGTCCATTTGGGTTGCATCTCATCCAAACTATTTATGGATAATTTTATGAGAGTTATACACATATGTTTATTAATATATTATAAGTTCTAATATATTAATATGAGATAATGTTATTTAATTAGTTTTAGTCTTAAATTAATTATGAATTAATTTAGAGATTAAAAGGAAGACTAATTAGATTATGGACTATTAGTTTTATATAGTGTGGGCTAATGCTCTTTTGTTAATGGGCTAGGCTTATATGGAAGTCCATGGATGATCCATGGAGCTTTTAACCCATGGATCCTTGGAAAGGAAAGGTCATGGGTTATTAGGGTTTCACCCTAACCATGCACACTATATAAGCATGCTTATGGAGCATGAAATGGTGCCTAAGTGTAACTAGTGAACTAGTGTGTGTGAGCTTGTGTGTGGCCGAAATATACAAGTGTATACACTCTCTCAAAGTTTTCCAAGAGTTTGTGGTGTTTTGTGATTCCATTAGAGGCATTCACACTATTGGTGTTTGGCCCTCAATCTCCTTAGAACCAAACTCATCAAAAGGTATGTAATCTCTTCTAACTCTTTTATGTTGAAATGTTCCCCATGCCATGTTAGATAGGTTATAAACCTTGGAAAATTTATTATTTTTGCATGTATTTAGACAAACATAGATCCAAGGTTTATTAGGGTTGCATGCACACTTAGGAAGTGTAGATTGCTCAAAACCCAACAGTGGTATCAGAGCCTAGGCTTGCTTGTTTGAATACTTGATGCAAATTGCTGAAAATCGAAGATTTTATGCTGTTTGCACAGCTGACTCGCCAAGTCCATGAAGGGACTCGATGAGTCCAGGGAAAAACTCATCCAACTCGGCGAGTTGGTTCATGCACTCGACGAGTTGGACCCCCAGACAACATATCTTCGAGTTTTGGTGTTGGAATTGGTCTAGAATCATTACCTTAAACTGTTTTGGACTCATAAAACCTGTTTTTGATGTGGTAATGATGATGGTGGACCAATTTCAAAGTTATAATCAAAATTTCAATTTTATATGTGTTCATATGATTCTTGAAATTGTTGATGTGGATGTTCATGTTCATATAAGTTTTGTTAAATCATAGGAATTATTTGCAAATTGTTTGTTAGTTAATTCTTGATCTTAATGTGTTTTAATGGAATTCTTAATTTGTCCTCAAGTTATGGAATTCCAAGAGGTTTTCTTTTAAATGTTTTTTTAAGAAGTTGTAGGTTACATTTTCTTGAAGAGTTTTTCCCATAAATGTTTTATGGACTCCATAACTTGTCCTCAAGTTATGGATTTCCAAGAGACTCTTCATTAAAAGCTTTAAAACACTTAATTAAAACTCATAAGTTATGAATATCCAAAAGTTTATGAATTGTTCAAAACTTGCCCTCAAGTTTTGGAATTTGGAAAAGTTTCACACACTTTAATAAACTTTAATTCCAACACTTAGAATTTTAAAAGTTAAAATTCAACACTTATACTATTTATAACATTAATGGTTAATTATATATATATATATATATATATATATATATATATATATATGTATAAGAACAAGTCGTTTTACCGTTAGTAGGCCTCATTCACGAAGCCGCTCTATAAGGTGGGTATAAGGTTGTTGCCTAAAAAATGGCGACTTAATGGGTGTATACTCTCACCCACCGCTTGCTTGATCGGTGGAGGGTCGTTAGCCGAACGGGTAGGACAATGACTTTAAATTCTCATTAAAAGTATAATGATTATTATAAAGTAACTAAATATTTTTTTTATTTAATTCCCAATCTTAGTTACTTTAGGAAAAATGTGAATTTGGTGCTAGCCCATGGAATTCACACTTTGTACCTTACGAAGTCGTTGGTGGAGCGTGTGTGGTTAACCGGCACACTAACTTGGACTAGTAAGGATCACGAAGGGTGACTTAATGTTTGTCATAGATCAATGGAGCGTGTGTGGCTAACCGGCACATTGATTAGGTGATAATATTAAGGGTACCAAGTGAATTGGTATGGTTATTCACACCTTGTTTTGTGATCCTCGGCATCCCAGTCACAAAATTTGAGAGGGCACACTCGAGATTGAAACATGCCATTGAAAAGTTCAATGAATCTCAAAAGATCTAGGAATTTCAAATCCAATTAAAACCTAATAAATTATTTCGTTTTTCATGGTGGAAATTGGTGAATCGACATTCGCCTACCTTCAAATATTTTATAGCTTGGATTACGGCATCCCTCTTCCAAATTATAAAATATTGTGTTGGGTCCTAGCCTTAATATTTCATATTGGGTGTTATATTAAGGATTTTGAATCAACTAACTTGATTTTCTCCCATTATAGATGTATGGTTCAGACAACTATGATCGTCCCAAATCTCTTGAAGATGATGTCCTTCAACATCATGCTTCACTTCCTCTACCTCCTCCAATTATTCTCCCTCACCCACAAGTTCTTGAAAAGTTTAAAGTCACTCAATCCCTATTGGCAAGCATAGTCTATGTGTTCTCACATCTTGGAGATAAAGTCGCATATTGACAAGCGGGGAGAGTTGGGTGTCAAAGTCTCGTGAAAGTTGGATGTTCAATCACTTTCTTAGTAACATAGTGAGTCTCTTTGGGACTACTATGAGACAGACTATGACATGACCCTTAATGGTCTTATCTATTTGCTTGGTGTTGTGGAATCAGCAATGATTTGGAACACCAGTAAAGCAAATTTGATTAAAAGAACAACTTCCCAAGTCTTAAATGGACATTGACAATGGTAGCATTGGATATCTAGAAAAGGATTTCTCTTCCCAATGGAAAGGGACTGGCTATAGTCAACTCGGTTGACCAAATAGTAAAGAGAAAGGCAAATTCTGAGATAGTCTCATGTGCCATTACCAAAGGGTCCATGTGTTTTGTTGCCAAAGGAAGGGGCATTGATTGCGAAGCTGCCCTATTCACCTGAAAGGTCATAAGGTTGATCAAGTCAAGAGGTTTGACTCTACTTCAGTTAAAGTCCACTGACTAACTCTATTAAGTTCCTATTTGGAGATTCTTATTACATAATGTGAATGGGTCACATGCTGATGCTTTAAGAATCAAAGAAAAGATAGGAAGCTTAAAGTAAGTATATGTTGATTCTGATTGCGAAGGTGGGTTTCGATCGCATGGTTCGGTAATCAGAATTTTGAGCTGTTGCTTAAGAGTTATAATATATTGCTTATGAATAGATAACAACACGGTTTCATGTGGATTGGAAGGATAAGTTTTTCCGTAAAGTTTTAAAATAAAAGAAAAAAAAGGTTTTTATTTTATTTATTTTAAAAATGTCCTTACAATGGCATCTGTGGAAAATTGTTGCTTATATGTTTCCAGTAATAGCAATATTGGAAAGTGGATTTGATTCTTTCATTTGTGGTAGTGTCTGAATTTACCAAATGAAGAAAGTTTTTCATCACCCAAGTTTCAATTGGACAGAAACCTGGAATCATACAAGTTGTATTGTGTGATGAATGAGAATTTTCATCTTTGAAAATTAAGACTAATTCTTTGATCACATGTATATGTGAGTCAATTGAAGGACTAAGGAATTAGGTACACTGGGTGTGCGTTGGTCAAGGTCCACCACAAAGATTAATTTGTCATGATTTACTAAAGACTAGTAAATATGCTTATACTTATGAGGATAAGTATAATTCTGTAACATTGGAAAGGTTACAATGTATGACAAAACAAATGAGAAGAATCAAATTAGGCAGAAAGATAAAAGTTTCTCAAATCTGAAAGGATGGGAGAGTACTTTAGTATCATATTTCATGATCATCTTAATTATTATGAAACCATATCACAAATTCATACTCTAAGGAAGTCTTAGTGCATTGTTATGGCTAAGAAGAGAGGTCATGAATTGTTGGATTGGTTAAAATCAAGAAGATGAGTCATACTTCCTTTCAAAACAATTCTTAGAGTCATACTCCAAGATTGTAACCTTGAGTGACATAAAGTAAGGTTTAAAACACTTATCAAATGTGGTGTAAAATGTTTCTACTCTTGTACATTTGAGATTGGTAAGTTGTGATGTCTTGGATGAGACAGACCAACTAAGACCAATTGTGTAAAGTGTTAGTCTTGATAAGAATCCACACTATCCCTTGAATATTTGTTTTGTCAAGGAATGGTTCTTGACTGGGGAAACTTATATGTCAAGGGGACAGTGGGAGCCTTAAAGATCCTGAAAGAGTTTCAAGATTTAATCAAGAGTAAAGCCTGTAATTTATCACTAGCACACGACTTAAGGTTTGCAACCTATCGTGTTGACATGATTCTTATTTCTGTACCTACTTCAAATAAGTTGAATTTGCATGTGAGTTATCAGAGTTCAACTTGGAAGCATTGGTGGGCCTTATGCTACCAAGGTGACAAGAAACTAAGATTGAACAAGTTTAATCCATGTAAGGCTGAATTTGTCACTAACCTTATCTTGTGATTATGGTTTTGACAAATTCACATGGATAGGAACTCATACACTATAAAATCTAAGTGTCATAAGGTTTCTCTCTGATTCATGAAAATGATGGTGAGGAAACGCTTTCACTAAGTAGATTTTAAGTAGATAGCAATTGTGTTATTTGCATTTTCAAAAGTCGTTAGTGGAACGCGTGTGGTTAACCGGCACACTAACATGGACTTGTGAGAAATGGAAACGGTCTAAACAATTAAGACTATGATTACGGTATCCCTTTTCATAGTTCTGAAAATTGTTTAGACACACATGTGAGCTATCTAAGAAAGGGTGTATGAATCTAAATTTCAGAAGTCCAGCAGATTTCTGTAAATATGTCAGAGCTAGTGGGAGCATAAGTGTTATGCTGATTATCATCATGTTAGTGGGAGCATGATTATTACGTTTAGTGTTGCAAGTTATCAATGTTAATTATAGAAAACAAAGTTTCAATTCTTGAAGTTACAGGGGTTGAAAAGTTGTTTTGCTATAATTAAGGGAGAGGAAGTTATACTTCATTTCAATTCTAGAAGCTTAGATTGAGATTTTAATCATCTTTAGTCAAGGATATATATATGAATTCTATGTCTGAATGGTTCGACTTAAGGAAATTCTATATATATTGCGTTCTCAAAATTCAATTATGACTACGGCATCCCTCTTCATAGTTAAATTTTGAAAACATGGCAAATAAAAAATATTGTAGCAAAAGACTGGTCTAGTATCATGTCTTTATGTGAGACATCATGAATCGTGTCCCATATGCTTCGGATATAGGATCGATTTCATGTGCTATAATATTCATCCTTTCTAAATTTTCTAAATGCTTAAGGCATTGAGAAGGGAAAAGTCTAGAACTGGATATGACTAAAGTGATTAAGCAATTGTCGAGGACAATCTGAGGTTCGCCAAAGATTGGTTGCTCAGGGAAAGTTGGAAGTATAGTGTTAATTTTGGTAGGACCATATTGACATTTTCTGAAAAGAGGTAACTCTTGTTCAGAAGTGATAGTCAAAATGGGACTATGAAAATGTCTCCATAGGTGGAAGTTATTCAATCTGTGTAAGATTAGAAAACCTTAATGCAAGAAGGATGTTCAAAGCAATGTACTTTGAATATGAGACTTCGGTTCCATAGAAGTTGACCTTCTTTGGAATAATCTGTAATGACTGGTGACAAGGTTTTGGTGACTTTATGAATAATCATTACAAGAGGAACATTGCATAACAGTTTAAAATCTAACAGATTTTTGGTAAATGATAGGAATCGGGGATTCTCACATTTACAATAAGGATTTGGGATTGTGAAATGAGCATCATTGGAATCATGTTCAATTGATCTACATCACAATATAAGGATCATAGACAAACATAGTGTGCATACTTGGAGTATGGCATAACAATTGTTTAGAAAAACAAAGTGTACATGCCAGGAGCATGGGACGACTGTTGTTTTTTATTCAAGTCTTAAGTTGATTGTTTGAAACATTATACAATGAATAATGTGTAATCAATATGGTGATAAATAAAAGGTGGTTCTATTTATATTCAAAAGGGTTCTGAGACCATATTGGATTCGATTATTATTGTGTTTCACTTTGCATGTTTTGACTTCCAAAATAGCTAGGTTATTCTTTCCGAATGACTAAGTTATTTAAACACTCCACAGTCGTTCATATGTTGGAAGTAGGTATGAATCAAGACTGTCAAGAATCGGGTTTGTAGATGGCTAAATGGGTTTAGTCATAACAATGATTGCTACAACATTCATGAGTGCTCATAAGTTATGAGTATTGGAATAAACCCACGCTCACTTGTATCACTTCATGGAATTTATCTCGAGTGATCGTGAGACGGTAATATCATATAAGTCTTCAAACCTAGAGATATGAGTTGTTACCTATGAGTTGGTTGTGCATTGATTGCACGTAAACGCATCAGTAACTTGATGTTATAAAACGTGCCTTTTGTACAATTCAACAAGTAGTAGAACAAGCATATGAGTTGAAGTTTATCTGTTCCTTCTAGAAATAGAAGCGATATCTGGGCCCCTCGATGATTTTGTTGTGACCTATGTACCGGCCGGTCAGAACTAAATTGATGTGTTCGATTAAGTTCTTTGTCAAACAAATCGAAAATCGGGAAACAAACTGTTGGACAATAAGTACGACGTTGTTCCATGTATTTTTCCGGCTGATATCATGAGGACACAGGATTATATGATCACTTATCTAAAATGACGCTTCATAGTTCAACAGAGTCTTCATAGTTCAACGGAGTTTTCGAGAGCTACGATTGCTGGTTGGTTCCTGAAGTAACATACGCAAATATAGTTATTAGACTTATCCAAGTGGGAGTCTGTTGGATAAGGTGTCTAAGTCCATAACTTATTTGGTATATACTTGACCCGACCCGGCATGGTCCATTTGGGTTGCATCTCATCCAAACTATTTATGGATAATTTTATGAGGGTTATACACATATGTTTATTAATATATTATAAGTTCTAATATATTAATATGAGATAATGTTATTTAATTAGTTTTAGTCTTAAATTAATTATGAATTAATTTAGAGATTAAAAGGAAGACTAATTAGATTATGGGCTATTGGTTTTATATAGTGTGGGCTAATGCTCTTTTGTTAATGGGATAGGCTTATATGGAAGTCCATGGATGATCCATGGAGCTTTTAACCCATGGATCCTTGAAAAGGAAAGGTCATGGGTTATTAGGGTTTCACCCTAACCATGCACACTATATAAGCATGCTTATGGAGCATGAAATGGTGCCTAAGTGTAACTAGTGAACTAGTGTGTGTGAGCTTGTGTGTGGCCGAAATATACAAGTGTATACACTCTCTCAAAGTTTTCCAAGAGTTTGTGGTGTTTAGTGATTCCATTTGAGGCATTCACACTATTGGTGCTTGGCCCTCAAATTCCTTATAACCAAACTCATCAAAAGGTATGTAATCTCTTCTAACTCTTTTATGTTGAAATGTTCCCCATGCCATGTTAGATAGGTTATAAACCTTGGAAAATTTATTATTTTTGCATGTATTTAGACAAACATAGATCCAAGGTTTATTAGGGTTGCATGCACACTTAGGAAGTGTAGATTGCTCAAAACCCAACAGATACATGTGAGTGCTTGGCCAAGCCAGGACTGATTTAATCTATTCAATCAGTCAGTCATCATGAATCGGAAATCAGGGAACAACAAATAGACAGAGAGAATGATTTATAATCAATGTCTCGGTCCATATGATATCTAGAATGGAGGAATATATGATCCCTTATCTAATGGACAAGTCATTGACAAAGGTTAGAGTTCATTGACAAGGTCAGAGTTCGACAACAGCTTTTGAGAGTTACGATTGTCAGTTGGTTCTTGAAGTCATACTCAATAATAGTTTTAGACTTATCCAAGTGGGAGACGGTTGGATTAGTGTCTAAGTCCATAACTATAATTGGTATGTACTTGACCCGACTCGGCATGGTCCATTTGGGTTGCATGGCATCAGAACATTTGGATAGACCGTTTGTGAGAAGAAGACATTTTTGAAATATTAATATATTATAAGTTCTAATATATTAATATGAAATCATGTTATTTAATTAGTATTGATCAAGAATTAATTTGGACTTAATTTAGTGATCAAAAGAGACTAATTAAATATATGGGGATTAATTGTGTAAATCATTCATTCTTATATATGTGGGCTTATTATCCATGATTCCTTATGTTGGGTTTAACCCATGTAGTGACCCATGGATACTCCATGGAGGTTAAAACGTATGGGGGATAAGGAATGGGTAAAGTCATGGGTTGCATGGTGTAACCCTAATGTGCACACTATATAAGGATCCCTTTAGCTCAAGAAATTGGCACTAGTGATACATATATGAGGGCTAGCCAATTTGAGCACGAAGTGTCTTCTTTTCATGGTTATTCCAAGTGTTGATGATGTTGTGTGAACCATTTCAGGTGTCATACTTGGGGCATTAGGCTCTCAAGCTTCATGGAGTCAAGCTACATCAACAAGGTATGTATTCTATCTATGTTATTACCCAAGTATCATAAAGATTGTATGCTAGTTAGGGTAATACCTTGGAATATTCATATTTGCATGTATATTAGAGAAAACATAGATCCAAGGTATTTAGGGTTTCATGTACACCATAGGAGTGTTAGATTGCTCAAAAACCCAACAGTCGCTGCCTTCCACTTCCTGTGGTGCTCTAAATCAATCTCTCTCTCTCTTTCTCTCTCTCTCTCTCTCTTTCTCTCCTTTGCCTTGGCAATCATGAACTCCGAGGTTAGGCGGGCCGAGTAGCTGACATGCTCATGAATATCAGCCCTCAACATATCATGATAGTGGGTCTTCCGCATCTCCTCATCCCCAACATACTGAGGTACCAACAAGGCCCTCTCTCGGAACTTGACGGTGATCTCCGCCACTGTCTTCGTAGTCTGTCTCATGTCAAGAAAATACCTGGCTAGCTGTTGAAGCTCCACAGCTGGCGCAAACTCAACCCTGAACCTGGTCACAAAGTTCGACCAAGTCATAGCCTTGAGAGTTGGGGCTCCCAGTGAGTCACCAACTGACTCCCACCAATCCCTAGCTTTGTCTCTCAAACAACCTGTAGCAAAGCAAACCTTTGACCCTTCTAGGCAGAAGCTCGTCAACTGCGCAGACTCGATGTGTGCGATCTATCTCCTGGCAGAAATGGGTTCCTTCACCCCATGAAAGTCTGGCGCACCACTCCCCCAGAAGTCCGAAGTCCTTGAAGGACAGGGTGCGCGTACCCGACTGGCTGGATGCCAAGTCACTCCTAAATGTCTGGAGGAGATCCACCATCAGCTCAATAATTCCCTTCTTGATCGACCCGAAATGATCGGGGTCGTCTCAAGGATACCTCTTGTGATCTCAGATGCGATGAACTCGCGTAACCTGTCATCAACTTGCTTGGATCCCGCACCCAAGCCTAATCCTGATCCAGACGCTGAACCTCCTGGTCCATGTTGCGTAATCGCTATTCTAAAATAAAACACATAAACGTCAGGGCTATTCATACTCTTGAGAGGTCTCACACACTCTCCAAGTTTCTTGGTTCTATCTTATCCCTCCTTGATTCGAGTACGGATCCTCTACTTCTAGTAGTACGGGCCTATACTACCTTCCACATTTATCCGTACTTTCCTCAAAAGATTGCTTCGACTTCACCAAGTCCCTTCTACTACTACTGCTTCTCCAGACTAATCCCATCCTAGGCTTGTCCTAGGGCACTCTCCGACCTACTCTCCGTCATCAGCTGCACAAGGAGTCCCTACCATCTTTCCCTAACTAGCTCGCGAATACTATTACGTATCCTCTTACTAGTTAGTTAAAGCTAGCCAGAACCCCTATAAGCACAAAGCAAGCAACATTCGTGCATTGAGTAACCATTACCATGCATAACCAAATCAGACTATCATATTGCTGACTAACCAGCCCTAGCATATAGCTTAATAAACTCATACAACAGGCATATAAGGCATTTTTCCTAAATCTTTAGCCCTAATCTAGCATGCAGTTCTCATAATCACATAACAGGCATACAAGGCATCATCCCTAGATCCTTAGCCCTAGTCTATCATGCAATTCTCATAATCATATCATATAACATAACATATCATGTATGTGTATCTTGGGAAAAACTTACTTGAGTTCGACCGGTCGCACGCATTACACACCTTATTCTTTCCCAAAACTCATTGTTTTATATTTTAGAAAAATGTTTTCTTGTAAATATCTTTCAAGCCCCCAATTTGAGTCCAGACACCCCCGAAGGTGTGCCCGAATCTCTCAAACCAAGGCTCTGATACCAACTTGTAACATCCCAAAAATCAAGACCAAATATTTTTGTTTTTAATTATACTAATTGTGAAATTGTTTGAGGATAAACAGTACTGATATCACATCAAACCACAAACCATAGTTACATGTATCAAAAACCATAATGTCAGATAGTATAATGTTAGAGTACAATCCCATGGCTCTCAAATGCGGAATCATGTGTGTGCGATGTGTTGCTACCCTGCTGGCTCCTTCCCCTTAGATGAAGAGGTACCTGAAACCAAAACTGTAAACCGTAAGCACAACGCTTAGTGAGTTCCCTCATCATACCACATACCATGCAATCATACATACTACCGGACAATTATGGGGTGCCCGACCTACCCATGTCAAGCCATTCTGTGGTGCTGACCTACCTATGTCAAGCAATTCTAGGGTGCTGACCTACCCGTGCCAGGCCGTTCTGGGGTGCCTGCCTACCCTCCGATTTATCTTACCCGGTCACGGGGACTATTTCACCCCTACCACTATCACATAATAACCTGTCATAATCATGTTGTCAGACATATCTGGGGTGCCCGACCTACCCTTCGGTCCTATTAACCGAATCATGGGACTATTCCCTTCCTACTACCATTATCACATATAACATATCATACTGGCACATAAAGCACATCAGGTAGTAGCAAACCAGAAAATTATCACAAAGACAATCATCTTAACTATAATCAACTACTAGTGGGTCGACCTTGGTGCCTTAAACCCACTTCTACTAGAAGGTAACTCACCTCAATGTCGTGTAGTGTCTGTACTGTCCTCGGTGTGAAAATCGACTCTTCCTGACTCTTCAATCCCTACACAACATCCTTTCTACATTACCATTTCATGCTCAGAGCTCTCATAAGGGTTAACTCTATTCCAAGTCAAAGTCCAAGTCAAAACCCTATTCAGAGTCAACTTCAGTCAAAGGCAACGTCTGGTTGACGAGACTCGCCGAGTCCCCACGTCCACAAAAGATACAACCCATCCTTACTCGTCGAGTCTAGCAAGAGATCGACAAGTTCGCCTTGAACAACACATCGTACCTTCTTCAACCGACTCGCTGAGTTCATCCTTGAACTCGTCGAGTTCATCTTCATCCGCATGAATAAGTTTTGTGTATGAGTCGCCGAGTTCCCCTTGAACCCGTCGAGTCCACCTTCATGTGGTTGGGACATTGCCTCGAACTCGCCGAGTTAGCTCATACATTCACCGAGTTCTATGATTTCCAGGAACCTAACAAGCCTAAACAACCGAGGGACCTTCAATCTTAGCATTTGGTCCATCAACAAAAATGATTTGATGGAAAATAAGTCCCAACTCACCAAGTCCCTCTTTGTCTAAAACAATATAGTCGGTTTCAGTGGATTTCAAAGCATCCAAACTATAGATCTGACCTCCTAGGGTTCATAATACACATAAAGTTATAAACTTTACGTTCATGCATGGGCCATTTAGCTTAAAAGGCCCTAAAATGGAGTCTTCAAGATGCATGGGGCACTCATGGCAGTAAAGTTGGCACCTTTATGCCATGAGAACCCTCCTAGGTTCCACATCTGAAGTTGTTTCTTTACATAATGACCCACACCCGAAGGTAACTTAGAAATGCCCCAAAAATGACAATATTCAAGCCCTAAAGAGGATCTAACAAATGGAAAGTCAAGGTTGAAGCTTTTTACCTCACATGAGCTGCAAATGAAACACAACCTCTGGATCTACTAGCTTCAACTTGAACTCCCAAGTTCCTTATTCCTTCTCAAGCTTCACAACCACCAAAAATGCACAAAAATGGCTTAAGAATCACTCAAACAAGGTTAGGGTTTCGATTTAGGATTTTTCTGAGTTGGGAGGGATAATGGGGGCTAGTTTGAGGCAGAATAAGTCATTTAAATAGGGTGCAAACCCTAAATATTAGGGTTTCATCCATATATCCTCTGCTCGTCAAGTCGGTCCCCCGACTCGTCGAGTAGATCACTAAAGTTCCCGTCTAATGTCGAGTCTAGTCGACGAGTTGGGCCTCCAAATCACCGAGTCCCAGAGCGAAATATGAAATTACTAGAATTTACATACATATCAGGAGCCGGGTGTTACACTCGACCTCCTCCAATAGTTCTCCCTAACCCACATGTTCGAAGACTTGAAAAGCTCAAGATCACTCAAGCCCTATTGGCAAGCAAACATGAAGATGGAAAGTCTGTATGTGCTCATGTCTTGGACATGAAGCTGCATATTGACAGGCTGGGAATGTTAGGTGTCGTGTTCCCAAGGAAGCTGGTTATTGGCTTGGTTCTTCATTCACTGCCTAAGTCATATAGTGAGTTTGTTAAGATCTACTATGTGACAGATCACGACATGACCCTTATTAATCTTACCTATTTGGTTATTGCCGCTGATTCAACAATGACTTGGTGCACTGGTAAAACAAACCCGATTGGAAGATCTACTTCACAAGCTACAATGGACATAGGCAATGACATGAATATCCCATAAATGATTCCTTCTCCTAAAGGAAATGAATTGACCATGGTAAAAAATTTTGATCATAAGAGAAAAACCAGTTCTGAGATAGTTCCATGTGCAAATGCCAAAAAGTCCACTTGTTTCTACTGCCATTTGAAGGGACATTGGAAACAAAGTTGTCCTGATTACCTGAGAAATCTAAGAGAGGGTAAAATTAAATTTTATGGTTCTACTTCAGGTAAATCCAATGTCTAACTCTATTAAGTTCCTATTTGGAGATTCTTAATACATGATGTGATAATATTACATTTTGATGTTTTGTAGGATCGAAGAAGAGAAAGGAAGCTTAAAGAAAGAGAATGCTAAGTCTAATCGCGAAGACATGGATTTCAATCGCATGATTCGATGACCATAATCTTGAGCTGCTGCTTAGGAGTTATGATAGATTGCTTAAAAATGTCTAGTAACATAGTTTTTATTGTAATTGCATTGTAAGGAAAAGTTTTTCCGCAAATTTTATAAATAAAGAAAATTTTGTTTTATCTTATTTATACTTCCTTACAATGACATTTGTGCAAATTGATGTTTGTATGTTTCTATTGTTGGCAATGTTGAAAATGGATTTAATTCTTTCGTTTGTGGTAGTGTCGAGATTTACAAAATAAGGAAAGATTCTCATCAACCAAGTTTCATTTGGATAGAAACTAGGAATCGTGCAACTTGTATTGTATGATGAATGAGAACCTTCATTTTTAGGAAATTAAGACTAATTCCTTGTTCACATGTATATGTGAGTCGAGTGAAGGACTAAAGGATCTAGTACACATTATTATGCACTGGTCAGGTCCACCACAAAGAACAATAAGACTATTTGTTATGATTTACTAAAAGTTTGGTAAATATGGTTATGCTTACAAGATTAAGTGTGATTCTGAATTATTGAAAAAGTTTCAATGTATAGCAGAACGAATAAAAGGAATCAAACAGGCGGAAAGATTAAAAGTTTCTCCAATCTGAAAGGAAAGGAGAATACTTTAGTATCATGTTTTATGAACATTTTAATGATTATGAAAACCATATCACAATTGATCCTCTAACGATACCTTAGTGCATTGTATGACTAAGAAGAGGAATCGGGAATTGTTGAAATGGTTAAAATCAATTAAGGTGAGTCATAATTCGTTCCAAAATCAAATTTTAGAGTCATATTCCAAGATTGTACATTGAGTGACATGATCTTAAGAATGTTTATAAAACATTTGTAATTGGTAGTTGTGATGTTTTTGATAAAACAAAGACCAACTAAGACCAATTGTGTGAAGTGCTATTCTTGATAAGAATCCGCACTAACTCTTGAATATTTGTTTGTCAAGGAATGATTCTTGACAAGAGAATATTATATGTCAAGAGGTCAGTGGGAGCCTTAAAGATCTTGAAAAGTTTCAATAACTGATCAAGACTAACCCTATTGTTAAATCACTATCCCACGACTTAAGGTTTTTAACCTATCCTATTGACATATTCTTGTTTCTGCGCCAATTCTAGCTAAAGTTGACTATGCATGTGAGTTCTATGAGTTCTCAATTGTTTACATAACAAATTGGAAGCACGCCCTCGAGCTGCCAGGTGGCAATAAATTAAGATTGAACAAGTTCAGTCCATATGAGTTTGGATTTGTCACTAACATTGTCTTGTGATTGTGATTATGACAAATTTACATGGATAGGAACACATACACCATAAAATCCAAGTGTCATAAGGTTTCTCTCAATTCATGAAAATGATTGTGAGGAAACGCTTTCACTAAGTAGATTTTAAGGAGATAACATTTGTGATATTTGCATTCTCAAATTCGATTATGATTACGACATCCTTCTTCATAGTTCGAATTATGATAAATGGCAATAGGTCTACAACATTCGAGACTTATTACTGTAAGTTCTGAAATTGTTTAGACACACATGTGAGCTATCTAAGGAAAGGTGTATGAGTTTGAGAAGCCTAGATAAAGTCTTATAGACATATCTTGTATAAGAAATTTGAACATTGGTAAGAAAGTAAACAAGTATTGATTTCTGGAAGTCCATCTTATTTCTGGAGACATGTCAAAGCTAGTGGGGGCATAAGTGTTATGCTAATAAGAATGTAATTATTATGCTAGTGGGAGTATAATTATTACATTAAGTGTTGCGAGTTAGAAATGTTAATTATAGAAATCAAAAAGTTTCAATTCGCAAAGTTGCAGATGTTGAAAAGTTGTTTTGCTATAATTAAGGGAGAGGAACTCATACTTCATTTCAAATCTAAAAGCTTAGGATTGAAATATTAATTAGACTTAGTCATGGATATATATATATATATATATATATATATATATATATATATATATATATATATATATATATATATGATTACCGTATTGGAATGTTTCAACATGGGAATTATGTATGAAAATGTTATAGCAAAAGATTGGTCAAGTATCATGTCTTTATGTAAGACATTATGAATCGTGTCCCATATGCTTCGGATATAGGATCGACTGCATATGCTATAATATTAATATATTCTAATTTTCCAAATGCCTGAGGCATTAAGAGGGAAAAAGGATTAGAACCGGATATAACTAAAGTGGTTAAACAACTGTCAAGGACAATCTAAGGTTCACTAAGGATTGGTTGCTTAAGGACAGTTGGAAGTATAGTAATGGATGGACCATATTAACATTATTATGAATAGATAGGACTTTATTAAGAATGGATTGTCATATCAAAAATATGGAAATGTTTCCATATTGGGAGTTGGATATTAGGAATCTATGTGGAAGTTAGAAACTTTTATGCAAGAAGGATGTTCAAAGGAGCGTACTTTGAAATTGAGACATCGCTTCCATGAAATCATTTTTGTTAACAATTTCCAAAGGAATACTTTGTAATATCGTTGACAAAGTCTCTGTGAATTCTGTACCTCGACATTACGAAAGGAAGCATTGCATAATAGTTTAGAATCTGACACATTCTCATAGTGTCAAGAATTTGACATTCTTACACTTGCGATAAAGATTTGGAGTTGTGAAATGAGTTTCATTGAAGTTGTATTTAATTGATCTATTTCACAAAGAAATGACCATAGGTAAACATAATGTGCATGCTTGGACATGGGATAACTATTGTTTTAATTCAAGTATAAAGTTGATAAGTCGAATAAATAATGTGTAATCAATATGGTGATTGAATAAAAGGTGTTTTATTTATATTCAAAAGTTTTGAGACCATATTGGATTTGATTATTTTTGTGTTTCAGTTTGCATGTTTTGACTTCCTGAATAATAAGATTATTCAAACTATCCACAGTCGATCGTACTTTGGAAGTAGGTATTGATGCTAGACTGTCATGAATGGGTCTGTAGATTGTCTAAAGGTGTTTAGACATAACACAAGTTTGCTGCAGTATTCATGAGTTGTCTTGTAATAAGATTTGAGTATTGGACTAAAACCATGTTCATTTGAATCACTTCATGGATTTTATCACGATTGATCATGAGATGATAATATCTTATATTCTTGAAACCAAGACATGTGAGTTGTATTTTACAAGTCGATTGCACATTGATGATGCGTAAGCGCACTAGTAACTCGGTGTTATAAAACGTATTGTTGTGTGTGATTTGATGAGTAAGTACAACAAACATATGAGTCGAAGCTTATTCGTTCCTTTTACCTAATGTGGGATAAAAGCAGTATTTGTGGGTCCCTCGATGATTTAGTGATGACAACCCTAAGCGCTTGGCCAAGCCTGAACTGATTTGATTTGTTCAATTAGTCGGTCATCATAAATCAGAAATCGGGAAACAACACATGAACAGAGATAATGATTATAATTCATGTCTCAGTTCATATGATATCTAGAATGGAGGAATATATGATCCCTTATCTTATGGACACGTTTATCATGTTCCAGAATGGTTCTTCGCGTTCCGAAGCCTTCTAAAATGACATTTTAAGATCCGGAACACGACATTTCGATGTAAATCAACAATAACTACACATCTAAACTACTTTTCAATTGGTCCTACAACAATGATCTCTTTAATTTAAACTCCAGAACGTTTTCAGTTAATTCCGAAGGTAGTTTACTACATCCGGAACAATAAGTAACAGTAGAAAACGAAGAACATACATGTAAAATAACGGGGTCGTAGTGCTCGTCTTTCATGTCGGAAATGGTTGGCGAGTCGAAACGTCGTAATCTAGTCGGAACGTCAAAATCGAGTCGAAATCAGAATGCATCTTTCTGGAATGAAGTTGTCGCCTTAAATTATATTCCGGATTTTGAAATTCAAAATCTTGATCTGGAACATATATGAGTCCTCCGGAATAGGCATTCCCGACCCAATGAAATGTGTTGGGCCACCTGAAAAATAATAAAAAATTCATTCCGGAACATCTCATTTCGAAACATGTGCTCATTTTTGCCAAAAAAAAATTATATTAAAAAAAAAAAACTGGGTAGATTGTTGAATTTCCCAATGTGTAACGTGTATAATAAAAGTTAAATGAAAAAAAAAAAAAAAGACAAGCTCATTTGTTTGACAAAATTGCAGATCCGACAAGCACTCATCAGTCTCAAAGATGGAAGCCGCCCCACGTCATATATAACACTTTCCTCACCTAAACCCTGTTCATCTCTCTCTTTCATCGTGCTCTCTTTTTTCTCTCTTTCGATATCGCTTGCATTGTGTTCATGTTGTGTTTGAATACTCTCAGAGATATGGAGGCAAACGAATTCGAGCTTTATAATCATCTATCTCTTTGAATCTACAATTGATTCCTCTTAAATCCGCTGGTACGTTCTTTGTCATCTTCTTCACATTTTTTTTTGAGCTGTATGGTTTGCTAGGAGTTATCAGGCGCACCAGAGAGACTAACTTAATGCTGATACTCGTTCATGCTCGCAATAATTTAGGGTTAATTCGTGATGTTCTTCATTATATTAGTTCAATTGTTTCATCTAGTTTGTATAAAAAGCGCAAATAACAGCTCGACGAAAACTTAAAATGAAACTTCTATGTTCATTGATGTGTATTTCACTTCAAATCGCTATTTTGAGATTTTCTACCGTGATTTATTTATTTTTATCATTAGGATTTTTCAGATTGCAGCATCTTACTTCACTACTTAATCCGATTCATAATATTGTGGCTGCAGGTTTGCTTGTTCATTTTTATATCATAAAGTTCGACCTTGAAGTGGGCTCTTTTCTGGGGTATATACTCTTTAGAGAAATCGATTGAAAAGGACATTATCCTCTTTAGATTGTTGTTTTCTGTGAATCCAAACGAACATTGTCAACCGAGCTTCAAATCAATTTTACTGCTTATTTCTTCAACATCATCTCATCTTGTGACAGAAAATCTGATATCGGTTCTTGGTGACAATCTCTGAATTAGATTCTTAAGAAAGAGAGCAAAACTGAAAGTTCTCTTATCAGATATGCGCTGTGTCTTAATGGTTTCCTCAGGACCTCCAATAAAAAAACGGTCTGGTTTGCGGATTAAACAAGCAGGGAGAGGTTCATACAGGGGTAGTTAGCTGTAACTGTTCTTTTAGATTATTTTGATCCAAGTTAATCTTTGCTGTATTGGGTGAATTTATAATATATATTGAAGAAATAAGATATGGGGACTACACCTTTAAGGAGGTTCCTACAGAGTCTTTGCAACAATTCTTGCTGGAATTATGCTGTATTTTGGAGGCTTCAGCAACAAAGCCAAATGTATGTCCTTCTTTTCCTCTTTCCATATATGAATCAGAAAGTTCTTAGCTGTATCTATCATGATTCATAAACCCTTCTTCTTTCATTTTATATATTTGAACTTTGAAATGGTTCCTTGTTGAATTACAAGTTAGAAGTTGAGTATATATTATTATTATAAGTTTATAACAAAATAATCCATACGCCTACCCCAGAAGCCAAATCTCATTGACTTTTAAAAAAATTAAAATCATTTATTGTGTTATGGGGTAGGGGTGGAGATGTGATTATATATTTATATTATTGAGTGAATCAAAAGTGGTCCCTATAGTAGTTGATAAGTTGCACTTTTGGTCTCTAGAGATTTCTTTTGTACTCATTGCTTTGCTTTCCAACCAAATCCTTCCATCTATATCACCTATGACTTGTTAAAGCTTTCTATCACTTGCTAATTTAGAAAGGGTATTTTGGTCAACAATACCCCCAAAAGAAAGAGACAACCCACTTGTTTCTTTGATAACAACAAAATTCCACTATCTTTTTTGGATTTACTGGTCCATACACTCGTACAGACATGTAGAACAAATATCTTATTTTTATTACACATCTTTGCCCGTCATAGTCAAGGTTAACAGCCTCCTAAATTGATTTATATAAAAAAAATGGATCATTCTTTTAAAATATTAATCTTTGTAATCATTTTCAACACATCAATTATTTCTGAAATTCGAAAAGGAAAAGTCAAAGAAAGTGTTGAGGGGCGATGTAAATCATAATTCAGAATGTCCTATGTTTTTTTGATCATGTGAATGTATACACTGTTTTTTCATCAATATAACACAATTTCTGTCTACATTTTTTAGGCTTTTGATGTGGGAAGATGGATATTTTGACACAATGAAAGTTCAAGATTCCATGGAAGACTTATTTGCTGAGACAATGTTCAGAAACTTAGAAGAAGAAACATCTTCACATAACACATATAATGGAACTTCAGGTGGAGATGCAGTTGAAACAACAGTTGCTTACATGTCAACCTTTCAGTATGCATTAGGTGAAGGGTAAGTCTTCTTTTATCCTATTTTCTGTATGTATTGTTTAAAGAATTAACCCTTTCTTAAAAAATGTTAAAAACATTTTAAGTTAGTGTGAACTACTTGTAGGGCTGTTGGTGGTGTAGCATATACAGGAAACTCTCACTGGATTTATGCAAACACTCCATTTCCTGAGGTGAGTTTCAAACTTCAAGTCCTGAATTACCAAAAGTTAATTTAGTAATTTACCATTTTACCCTTCCATTGGCAGCTTCCAGATGAATGGTTATTTCAGTTTGCAGCAGGTGTCAAGGTATATTCATTATTGACTATTTTTGTGTTTTCAATTCTTTACTTTTTTTTTTTATTTTTACTTATAATTTCTTGATTTCTACCATGCAGACTATTTTACTTTTGCCTGTTACTCCACATGGAGTTCTACAACTCGGGTCATTACAACACGTATGTATTCATTCATTCCTTCCTTCCTTCATGTCATGTTAATTTCTGCCAGCTGGCATCTTGTTCTACACTTTGATCTAATGATCTAATCCACAATGAATCTTCCAGCTTCCTGAGGATGCACAAATGTCCAACTATATCAAAAACGAATTTTTCACACATCAAGATTTCATGAGTTATTCTGATACTTTTTCAACAAACCAACAATTTCCATTTCCATTTCTATCTCAATCATCATCATCATTCATGATGCAAAGCTTCAATGAGTTCCCATCATTCATGGAGAACAACAACAACGACAAGAGTTCTGATGAAGTCAACTGGTCAAACCACAATGGACCTATGATTACTGATGTGGGCCCGTTCTTAAGCTTCCCTAAAGAATGTGAGCTGCATAAAGCTCTCGGGCCCGCTTTCATGGGGCCCGCAGATGATTCTTTCCAGAATCTTTCCATTGGTGATGATAGTAAAAGTGAAAGTAAAACTAAAAGTAAAAGTAAAACCAATGGAATGGTTTTTTACAATGAGAATGTGGAAAGTGTTTTGGGAAATATGAATCCTTGTATCCAAACGAGTGGTGAAAGTTCACTTAGTAATTCATTTGGCCGATTTTCTTCTTTGACAAAAAGAAAAAATATAAATGAAAACGAAAATGGTGGATTTGAGGGAGAGAGTTCAGTATTTATAAATGACCATTTAGTCCCCGGGGTTTTGAGCAGGGTGACAAGTCATAATGATAGCTGTTCACCTTCTGCTATTTCATATGAGGGTGTAGGCGATGTAGTGAAAGATGAAGAAGAGCAAAAGAGTAGAGGGGCAAAACCGTCAATTGTCAATAAACGAAGGGGGAAACCGGGCTCTAAACAGAAAGCTAGACCTCGAGACAGACAATTGATTCAGGATCGTCTCAAGGACTTGCGTGAACTTGTTCCAGATGGAGCAAAGGTTCTTCTTCTTCTTCTTCTTTAAATTACTAAATTGCCCTTCTGTGTCATATCCTAATTTCATTTTAATTGCAGTGTAGCATTGATGGTCTGTTGGATAGAACAGTAAAACACATGCTCTTTTTAAAAAGTGTTGGTGATCGTGCTAGCAAGTTGAGGCAGTTTGTTCAACCAGAGGTAAGTCTATTAATATATATATATATATATATATATATATATATATATATATATATATATATATATATATATATATATATATATATATATATATTTGTATTCATATCTTGTTGCATAATAAAATATTTAATGCACACAATCTAATGAGTGGATGATCTTCAGGGAGAGGGAAGCATTGAGACAAATGATATAACATCTGAAGAAAAAGGTGGTAAAAATGGGGCAAGTTGGGCATTTGAATTGGGAGGTGATCTGAAAGTATGCCCAATAATTGTTGAAGACCTTCAATACCCTGGTCACATGATTATAGAGGTTCATATATTTGCACTTCTTGAGATACAAATTTACATATACTTACTTTTTTTGCACACGCAGTAGTTGAAAATATTTTTGACATATAAATTCACAAATTTACGTATATTTTTATAACAGATGATATGCGATGAGAGTAGTCGTTTCCTTGAGATTGCTGAGGTGATACATGGCCTGGACCTCACAATATTGAACGGTGTGACGCAAAGGCGTTCGGACAACACGTGGGCCCGCTACATTGTTGAGGCATGAACTTTCTTTTAATTTGAAAATTATGAGTTTCCATTTAAATTAAACCGGACTTGACATGATATGACATGCCAAGTTGTACTGTGTTTGGTGTGCATTGGACCCGGACCGACAGTCTGACACAGATGTCAATGAGACAAAAATTGAAATTTTTTGTCCCACTCGAAAAGGTGGGACAGGGACTCGCTTTCGATCTCTCGTATGTACAAAAGACGTGAATGCCCTCCTCATCCTCCTAGTCGAAAATAGCCCTAGGAAGCTTATCCAGTCCTCTGTGTGTGGACACACACACAGGACAATACCACTTTCTAGGACTATTTCTGAAATGAGGACGAGGAGGGCATTTACGTCTTTTGCACATACGAGAGATCGAGAGCAAGTCCACGTCCCACCTTTTCGAGCGGGACAAAAAGTTGCAATTTTTGTTTGGTTGACATCTGTGTCAGACTGTCGTTCCTGGTCCAATGCATACCAAACAAAGTACAACTTGGTTTGTCCTGTCCAGCATACGATAGATTATAATTTGATTTTGGAAGGTGATATATAATATATACATTTATAATTTTATATATATGCAGGCTCCAAGGGGATTTCACAGATTGGATATTTTTTGGCCATTGATGAAGCTTCTGCAACAGCAACAACATAGTCCGATATCTAGCAAAATTTGATGTCATCTATATTCCCAATTATGAATTTGTGTTTTGTATTGGTAATTATAAAAAGGTACTTGACTGTTGATTTGATTTCTAGTATAAAACCTAGTGGCATCGTAGAGATGCACATGACTGAGCCTTCTGACAACCTGTAACGTTAGTTCTTGTGAAGGTAGAGAGGTTCACATCATGGGGAGTGATGTTATGTAGAAAATGATTACATGATATTAGATAATTAATGGTAATAAATAATGCTTGAATGTTTTTTTGTTGTTTGAATTTGATAATCATAAGAAAGGTAATGGATCCAAATCTTAGCATGGGCACTATTTTACTATCATTAGCTAACAGTTTTACAGATATCAACAAACATGTAATGTTTAGTTCAATTCTCATCTCTTTCAGTTGGTGATTATTACCGATTGGTGAAGGTGTCAAAATAGAAGAATCAAAATGGGCAACTTTTTGTAGATAAGGGACATAGGGTTGACAAACACATTCTTTTTGTGTAATTTTGCTGATTTTTTTTAATAAATAATTAACATTTTGAGAAACAACTGATTAACTTATAGACAAAAAGCCAAATAAGACAAATATGTTATAACCGTATTAAACAATTTTCAATAATGACGTCTTTTGTGAAATTGATGATTGTAGTATCATTTAACCATTTTGCAGATGAATTGACGATGTCATCTATAACATCAACGCTGTCGTTTGTGAAATGGTTTGGAAATTAAGTTTGTAATCAATGAATGTTTAGTTTGTATCGTTTTGGTTTTGGTTATAGGCTTGCAATGTTATTCTATTGTTTTATATAAATTTGGTTTAAGTTATGAAAATAAAAAACGGTTGGACGAAAGTTTTCAGTTTTTTGTTGCATAAAAATATACCAAGTAATCAAGGCAAATATATACAATACACATACAAAGTAATCAACACAAATATTAAACTATATATTACACTTATGTGGTACACTGATACACATATAAATGCTTGACATAGCAATTTACTGTAATACAACGGATTTGCAAAAGACCATTAATAAATACAAGTCAGCAGAAATCGAAAAGTCCGGTAGTTAATGCCATTTAGAATTTTGGCAACTTCATCTTGAAATTTCCCTTCACATTCAAGCCACACAAAACTGCCTTCCGAAACAAAATTGTCATATATTTTTAAAGTCATGTTGTCTAGACATGACTCGCCTAGTACCCAATTATATTAACCGATATTTATAAAAAAAATAAACAAGTTCAATAATTTAAAAAATTTTAAAAAATAAAAATAAAGAATATACATTAATAATAATAATAATAATAATAATATATGAGTGAAATAAGTATCCTCATACGATTAACATCCACCATGATATTGTAATATCTGACCAACCAACATGGTCATACACGTAACAACCCAAATTACTATCCGATAAGAATTCAAAAAACAACACGTAACACAATCGTTTACCGTACACCCGGTGCACATCTCTTTGACTACATTCGTACCCATGTTACAATATGTTGGGATTAATTTTATAAGATAATACAACAACATTAATAACAATATAAGTTTATAATAATTGAAACACTCTTATCTTAGCTTCTAACTAGTCCCTTTATCTTACCGAAATAATAAATTCCATAATTCTTCATCCATCTGTTAAGGATTAAACATATGTATAACCCGGAGGCTTGAAATATCCATATAAAATAAGCTTTAATTATTCTTTCCTCAACTGCATATAAGACTTTGATATCTATATAATGTTGGAGACAATTGTAGATGAGGATGTCATATGTGCTCTAGAGGAGAGATTACATACAATCAAACACTTTATAAAGTTAAGGAGATTTGGGTAATAATTCTTTGGGTTTCAACTACTATGTGTATGTTTTGTTTTTTATTGTGAGTGTAAGGCTGGAGGGTATGGTACCACTGAAACTGCACTCTCTTCCCCGTCACATAAGTGTCATGTCATTCTTTACCACACAAGTGTGGTTTCTTGCCACACTTTTAGTTTCTTTTATTTTTGTTTTTTTTAACTATTTTAATTTAATAAAACTTATTTGTTTCGCATTAAAAAAAATTCATAAAAACTTAAAAAAAAATAAAATCCTACAACCCATTTGTTTCATCACCTGAAAAAATATAAGCCCTAAAAATTTAATACTTGTCCTCTTTTGTTCAATATGCTAGGAATAATACAAATTAAATAAAAAAACAAATTAAAAAAATTAAAAAAGCAAATAAATATTCCCTTGGTTTGTTTCATTTGTGGGTTTTGTAGCCCAAGAAAATATTTAAACGAACCACAGATGAGAAAGAATCCAGCAAGAGAGAGAATATATATATAGATTGAATAGTGTGGTAGTAGAGAGCCGTGGAAAAGATGAGTGCAGTTCAAACCGCACAGAAAGGGTGGTGTGCTGCAAGCTGAGGTGGCAATACCGTGGGTGCTACCGCACCCATTCCCTCTAGTCTAAGATCGAGGGGTTGAAAAAGTGGCGGATATAGCATCTTAGGAGTGGGGTCCATGCATCTCACTTGAAAGTGAATCCCATCATTATATTACTAAAATTACCTTTAAAAATCATTTTTCAGTACCCCTTGCACTCATTTTTGCAGAAAAATCATTACTTTAACATTTTGCTATAAAAACCTATAAATTCCTAAGTTTTTTTAGAGTTTTAAACTTTTATATTTTTTTAATACAATAACCGTTAACTTTCATCTTAGATTCACTATTGTTGAATATCGATGAGGAAAATGAAGGTGGGTAGGCATTTAAACACATGTTAATTTAAAATCATTCATTTCATATTTTGCATCAACTGTTCAACAATTTCATCCCGCAACTTAGTTATATATTCACGGTTCGCTGCAGTACTATGTTTTCGTCACCCGAAGTGTTGTTTTACATATAAGATATGTCACGTATTTATTGCAAATATAAAAGTCACCGACACCATTTGTCTACACCACATCGAATAAATCCGATTCAAATGTTTCTTATTTCAATTTTCAAATTTCAATTTTCAATGATCAACTTTTAAATCTGATACCATAATAAAATTCGATTAAAAATATTCTCTCGTTTAAAATAACTCTAAATCAAAATTTTATTTAGTTTAAATCATATATAAATCGAATATAAAGATCATTGTAATGATATTATTTTTAAAATAAACCGATTCAAATGTTTCTTATTTGAATTCTCATTTTCAATGATCGACTTCTAAATCTGATACCATAATAAAATTCGACTAAAAATATTCTCTCGTTTAAAATAACTAAGTTAAAATTTTATTTAGTTTTAATCATATATAAACTATAAATTGAATATAAAGGTTATTGTAATGATATGATTTTTAAAGACATTTATATAAAATAATTATACATAATAATTGCTAAATACAAATAAATAAAATTGTTAATTTAACAAACAATATGTTCATTAAAAATAATTCAAGACAGATAGTTATTTCTTCGATTAGCTTTAACATATTTGGTAATTTTAATAATTAATTTTATAATTTATTAATATTTGGTTATAGACAATGTAAAAAAAAAATTCTTATGAAGTTTACCAAACGATTTTTAAATTACGTAAAATATACTTAAATTGTTTATAATATATTTCATAATATTATTAAAATAATAAACATGTTGAGAAAAATAATAAAATATATGTTGAATGATATAATTTGTAGTAAGGTAAAAAAATGTTTGAAGACAATGATCTAGTGTTGCGTCTCACACATTGGTGGATGCATAATGTTTTAGTAGGGGTGATAATAAAAAAAAAATTCGAATAAATCTAAATTAGTAGTGACACTCGTATTTTAAGCCGGTGCATCTAATAAAAAAACAAAAAAAAAACATAATTTTTTTATACTACGTGTCAGAATCGTAGCAGTGACCCGGGACCCCCGGGCTCCCCTAAGGTCCGCCACTGGTCGCACAACACACACACAACAATTTTAAGTCAAAAGTTTTTAAATAAACAAACAACTACGAAAGATCAAATATTGCGTTTGTTCTGTGTGGCCCAACAAGAAGTGGTCAGAAGTATTTTTTTTATTTTTTTAAAAATATTTCATTGGAATTCATATTCAGTCTTGTTTTAAAAACGAAAAGCCTTTTTATATATGAAAAGCTAAAAAATATATTATATAGCAAAATTAAAGTCTTAAGGCTGATTGAGGTTTTTTAAAACAATTATGGTTTAAAAATAAGAAAAAAAATCACCAGTTAAAAAAAAAAATATTTATATTATATAGCAAAAATAAAATCTTTTTTGATTTTCCCTTTTCTGAAGAAAATTCAATAATCTTGTTTAAAATTGAAAATAGAAAAAATACTATATGAGAGGTCCGTCCCAAAGGATGAACGATAAGGGTGATCATCTAGGATCCATTTTTTTTATAGACATTGTTATATTTAGAAGATATTACAAGTAATTTTTTTTTAAATTATTGAGTTATTATAAAAAATTTGATGACATTTTTGTATTTTAAGGGACAATTTTTTTTTTCTTTCGTCCTGAACTCAAAATATATTTGAAACGACCCTGCTATATAAACTTGGTTACGTTTGAAGGTTTCTTGATTGTACCAGATTTCTTAGCTTATGTTTTTATTTGCAAGTTAACATTTCCTTAGAACTTAAATCTAATAAATTCCGGTCAATATATTAGGCTGGTGGGTATGGGTGCGGTCCAAGACCGCACTTCGTGCCACATAGGATGCGAACACCGCCCCCAGACTGCGGTCTGGTGCGGTATTGGCCACAGTGCGGTCCTCCAATACCGTGCATTTTAATTGGTTGAGGAAGGTAGCCGTTGAGTTTTTTTTTTTTTTTTTTTTTTTTTTTTTTTTTTTATATATATACATATCAATTTTTTTTTTCACAATACAATCTCCTCTATCTCTCAATTTTTTTTTTAAATCAACACTCTCTCAAAAATAAAAAATTTAAATGTCATGTTTTTTTTAAGTAATCGTAATGTACTGTTTTTTTTTAAATTTCAAATAATGAAAAATTATGTTTTTTTTATTAAAATAGAAGTTATATTAAATAAAAATAGTTTTAAAATTTTTTTATTAAATTAAAATATCAAAAAAACAAAAAAAAAAAATGAAAAATGTGGCACCACACCCTTGGTGTGGCATGAAATCACACTTGAGTGGTAAAAAGTGATATGATGCTTATGTGGCGAGAGAAGGAGTGCGGTTTCGGTGGCACCACTCCCTCCAGCCTTAGATGCCTATATGTTTGATTTTCCTGTGTTTTGTCGCGTATATCCCACTTGTGTCTCAACAATTATCATCAGGAATCAATCGCCAAAAAATAAAAAATCTATACCACAATTGTTGACGTTTTTTTTTCATTTTTTATTTATTTATTTATTTAAATCGTCGATATGATACATATTTAATATTTTAAAATTTGTAATTATCCCTTTGCCCCTTTTCATTTTTTCCCCTTCTTGTTCAATTTTCCATTTCCCAAACCCCAACCCTCAATCTCTTTTGAACACATATGATATCTTCAATGATATATATATTTTTTGTTACATTATATGGTTCAACGTTGGCTCCGATAGTTGACTTCATTTTGTGACGTCAGTAGGGACGATTGAGCAGCTTCATATATGAATGTTAGTGGTCAATGTTCAAAGTTCAATGCTCAATGCACCATATCTGTTTTTTCTCCTCAAAGGAAACATCTCTCTCTCGTTTGTTAAATCCACTTTCGTTTCCATCAAACCAGTTACTCTTTGCAGTGCTGCACATACTTCATTTGATTCGACTACTGATACTGTTTCTCTGTGAATGGTGTGCATCCACAGTTTCAACACCGTCTATCTCACACTTAATCGTGTCCAGAGCTTTTAAATCCAACATCCATATTTATCCAGTTGATGTGAATGGATCCAGGACCTGGTAGATTTGGTAGTTTGGCGGATGGAAATGGATTTCAATTCGGGAATCAAAGTATTACCGTATCACCTGATGAAAAAGCCCTAGATACTCGCTCCCGGTTCGACAATACGTTTTCGATCTATAATCCCGCCAATGACGTGAATGCGTACCAGAATCAACTCAATTTCAGAGGTATACAATTTGATCCTCCAACCAATTCCTCGTCGCCGGTTGTCACTTCGAGTCTGGATGACGAGCTTCATGAAGATTGCGATCTGTCGGATGCGATCTTGGGATATATCAGTCAGGTGCTTATGGAAGAAGATATGGAGGACAAGTCTTGTCTACTTTACGAGTCTTTAGATCTTCAAGCTGCGGAGAAGTCCTTCTATGATGTCCTTGTCGAGAAGTACCCTCCATCACCATCCTTATCCTATGATGAAGGTTTGTTTTCTGTTGACCAGTATATACAGAGCCCCCATGATAGTCCTTTATCACATCATAACAATACATATGTTGGTAAATTCACTAATGGTAGTATTGATTACTTACATCATGACTCAAATCTACGAAATATTGGTGATCGTAATGTACCATGTACATCAGTAAGTTCATCAAACAGTGGAAATAACATAATCGATGTAGATTCTCCTCCAAGCACTTTTCAGGTCTCTGAGATTTGTGATGAGAATCAAATGACAATGACGATGAACTTCAACAAGGGTGTAGAAGAAGCCAATAAGTTTCTTCCTAGTAACAACAGACTGTTAGCTGATTTCAATGGAGGTGGTGCATATGCATTTTTCCCCAAATCTCAGGATACTGAAAGCGATGAACTGAGAACGAATCCAACAAGGGTGAGGAAAATCCCTTCTGATATAGGGACCGAAGAAAGGAGTATCAAGCAGGCTGCAATCTACGGAGATTATACTGTAAGAACCAAAGAGATTGACTTAATGCTCCTAGATTCCTTGGGAGAAGGTGATGTAGCTTTACGCATGTTTCGCAACACCCTGCAAAACGAAACAAACAAAGACAAACTCAAAGACAAAGAACCAAAATGTCTAACAAGAAGCCGAAGGAAAGGTGTTCGTAAGAAACAAAACAAAAAGGAAGTGATAGATTTAAGAAGCCTACTAGTGACTTGTGCACAAGCTGTTGCTGCAGACGACAGAAGGAATGCAAGTGAACTTCTGAAACAAATCAGACAACACGCTTCACCTTTTGGCGATGGGAATCAAAGGTTAGCTCATTGTTTCGCTAATGGTCTTGAAGCACGCTTAGCTGGCACTGGTAGCCAAATCCATAGAGGTCTAGTCAGCAAGAAAATATCTGCTGGTGATTACATTAAAGCATACCATCTCTACGTTGCGTCTTCCCCTTTTAGAAAGATTTCAAATTATGCATCAAACAGGACAATTCAAGATATGGCTCTAAACGCAACAAGGGTACACATCATTGATTTCGGAATCCTGTATGGATTCCAATGGCCCACTTTCATCCAACGTATTTCACAGAGACCCGGTGGGCCCCCAAGTGTGAGATTAACCGGAATTGAATTTCCGCAACCGGGATTCCGGCCAGCAGAAACAATCGAAGAGACTGGCGCTAGGTTAAAAGAGTACGCTAATCACTTCAAAGTTCCATTCGAGTATACTCCAATTGCAAAACGATGGGAGTGTGTGAATGTTGAGGATTTAAAGATCGAAAAAGGTGAGTTTTTAGTGGTGAATTGTATGTATCGATCGAAGAATTTGCTCGATGAAACTGTTGGAGTGGATAGTGCGAGAAACGTGGTTTTGAATCTGGTAAAGAAGATAAATCCGAATGCGTTTATCCATGGGATTTTAAACGGGTCATATAACGCCCCGTTTTTTGTGACCCGGTTTAGGGAAGCGCTTTTTCATTTCTCGGCTTTGTTTGATATGCTTGAAACGAATGTGCCACGTGAGCGACCTGAAAGGAAGCTTCTAGAAGGGGAGTTGTTTGGAAGAGAAATTATGAATGTTGTCGCGTGTGAAGGGTGGGAGAGGATTGAAAGACCCGAGACGTATAAACAGTGGCATGTTCGTAATTTGAGAGCAGGGTTTGTTTCTGTTCCTTTTTCGCGAGCGATTATGAAATTGGCAAGAGAGAAAGTGGGATTGTATCATAAGGATTTCTTGATAGATTTTGATAATGATTGGCTTTTACAGGGATGGAAAGGTCGAATCATTTATGCCATTTCTTGTTGGAAATCTGCGTGAAATAGAAATACCAAGGATTTCAACTACTACTACATCTGATCTGACTCACAGTTTAGGAGCTAGTAAAACAATTTTTGCTTCTACACGCAAGTTTTTTAGGTTGTGAATTGTGATGTGTTTTGCATATAATTTCTAGTGTGAATCATGATTCATTTGTTGATCTTTTGTGTGCTAGATTTGTGGGATTTTGATGGAATTGGAATTCAAATTCAGTTCCATGCCTTGTTTGCGAATGAGTATGGAATTTATGTAATCTTTTGACAGATGGATTTCAACATTCCTGTCTTAAAATACCTAAATAATAAATATCTTTTTAACCTTGACAAATTCCATTCCGTTATTTCCGTTCACTTACTTTATGATTCCAAATCCTTTAAATTCACATTATCGACAAATTCTAGTTATTCTTTCAAAACATTAAAAAACAAAACGTCCCTTGGTGTTTTTATTATTAGTAAACTCCGCTCCAACATCTAATTAACTAATAAAAGTAATACAAAGTATTTTACTAGAACCAACCGAATAAACAAACATAAAGGAGGTTTTTTTTGTATCTTCTAACAAATTGTAAAGTAGTAATGTTTTAAACTCCTAGATCTTAATTATTCTCTTTAAAAACATTTAAGTAGATCTCATGGATTAATTAAACCAAAATTGTGAGAGGTCATGCTTATGGAATTTTATATATATATATATATATATATATATATATATATATATATATATATATATATATATATATATATATATATATATATATATATATATATATATATATATATATATGTTGAGGTTCAATAGAGAACCATAATTAACCAATGAACTAATCTTTTTTTCAACTTTTATATTTTTTTTATCAAAAAAAAAAAATTAAAAATACAGAAATTTATAACTTTTTATTTTTTTTTCTAATGATATAAAATTCGATTTTTTTTAACGTCAAATTCACAATGTGAATCTTTGAAAATTCATAACGTGAATCCGGATTCACACGGTGAATCCGAAAAATATTTTTCACATTCACAATGTTAATATATAAATTTAGATATTTTTAGATTATTTTTTCGATAAAGAATAAGTTCTAGAATTTGAAAAAAAAAAGATTTGGTTCCTTGAAAAACCAATAATTATGGTTTTCTATTGAATTTTTCCATATATATATATATATATATATATATATATATATATATATATATATATATATATATATATATATATATATATATATATATATATATATATATATATATATATATATATATATATATATATATATATATATAGTATTATTTTGGTTCATTCCATGAATTGGATTCCACATTTGATTTCCTCAACAAAGTTGATTAATAAAGATAATAAATCTACAATAAGGAGAAAAATATGGGAAAAATATTGGGAGTGGTATTGGTGGTGGCCTGGTGGGCAAAAATTTGGGTAACCTATCAAAACTAAAATGGATGATAAAACATTAAAACGATCAAAGTATATATAAAAAAATCTTAAAAGTATCACTTTACTAACAAAACATACGAATGTTATTTTTCATCGGATGTCACTATATATCCCTCTTAAATCGTAGAAAATGCCCAAATTTTAATTTGTATGATTTACATATTTGATCTCTGTAGTGTTTATATAGAAATGGAGCCTGGTTAAAAACGAATTATATAACCGTCCTTAAATATGACACAATTATAAAAACGGCCTTGTCTATTTATATAATGGTACTTAAGTATGAAAAAACTACGAAAATGTTCCCCTAGTAAAAAAAATAGTATATAATGGTTCTTAAGTATAACAAAAGTACAGAAATGGTCCCGTGTGATTTGAAATTAACAGTAAATTACATGAATGGTCATATTGTTTGGGATGGTGTATTTCGTCCATATCATCTTAAAAAAAAAAAGACAAAATTGCAAAAATAGTGGTTATTGGTTTGCCGATTTTTTAAAGAAGGTTTTAAAAAAAAGTTTATCATCAAAGAAGGTATTTATTCGGTGCTTTAATCGTGGTTTTAATCCTTATTTTGTTAATTTTAACATTTGATTGTTAATTTTTTTAAATAATAATTTTATCTTTAAGGATCATTTCTATAATTGTCATTTCATTTTTATTGGATTAATTTTTTTATATGATTATTATATATTAATTAATTTTATTTTAAATATATAATATTTACATATTAATAAATATTATATTATTCTATTATTAATTTCTTTTAACTATTTTTTTTTTAATTTTTATTGGATTATTTTTTTTAATTTCTTTTTATATGACCACTGCTAATCACCTTCATTAAATATCCGATAGAAACACTACCAACCTATTCCACCCAATGTTATCAGTAGCCACCGGCAACAACCTCTTCACGAAAGGTTAGAATCCTTTGGATTTGCAACTAAGTTGACTGTTTTCACTTTTCCGTTACAACCATCACTCTTTGTGTGACGTACCCATTTTTACGGTCATTTCAAAATTTCATTTATTTATGCTTATTTAAAACATAGTTTATTAGTGCAGAATTTAGTCACGTTAAAGTATTTCCAAAAAATAATTTTTGTCGATTTATAAAAGCTTGAGATGTCATAATTGATACAAAAACATAAACATAAACATACCGTACATCAGTATTTTAACTCCTTAAATCTCTCAGCAAATAATTACATTATATATCAGTACCTTCATATTGTTACCTATGATACAAAGAAACTAAGTGAGTCATGTTGAGAAACCTGGTGAGTACATATGGTTTTCAACCCACAATGTTATAATTTTTAATTATATATTTTTTTAGCAAACAAATAACCCAGTTACCCATTCCCGTTACCATCACTTCCTAATATTTAAATAATAATCATGAGGGATCGTTCCTAAAGGATCTTTATCATTAACATTTGTCATCTATCATTCCTTAAACATTTAGGCACAACAATACAATAGTACTTTGAGCATCAAACAAGAACACGATAGTACATTAGTTATAGCACAGCAAGATATAACTCATTATTTTGCACTACATTTTACTAACTAGTATAGTCCTAGAAGACCAGACACTACAGTATAACCGTACTTTAACACAATGGGTTATAGCTCGTTATTTCGCACACTCCTTACCTCAATAACTTACATTTCAAGAACTTCACATATAACTTCTTCATCCTTAACGTCTCTAATACTTGTCGAAGGTGCTGACTATGCTCTTATTCACTTCGCGAATAGACCAGAATGTCATCGATGAATACAATTATGAACTTGTCTAAGTAAGGTTGGCATATGTGGTTCATTAGGTCCATGAACACCGCAGGTGCATTTGTTAATCCAAAGGGCATAACTCCAGATTTGTAGTGTCCGTAGCAAGTCCTAAATCCAGATTTTGGAACATCTTCCTCCTGGACTCGTAGTAGGTGGCACCTCGACCTCAGATCAATTTTTGAAAAATAGCTTGTTCCCTGAAGTTGGTCGAATAGGTTGTCAATTTGGGGTAGGGGATATCGGTTTTTGATAGTAATTTTATCCAGCTCCCGGTAGTCGATGCACATTCAGAATGATCCATCCTTCTTCTTTATAAACAGGACCGATGCTTCCCAAGGTGAGAAGCTTGGTCTAATGAATCCTTTGGTTTGTAGTTCGTTCAGCAGGCTAGACAAATCCTGCATTTCTACTACTCTAGATGGTATGGGGATTTGGCTACGGGGGTGGCTCTAGTAATTAAGTCGATTTGGATTTCGACTTGCCGCGCAGGTGGTACTCCTGGAAGGTCTTCTGGGAACACATCAGGAAAGTTACAAACATCAAGAATATCTTTGATGTCTTTCACCTCCTACTTCTTATCTACCACATGAGCTAGAAAGGCGTGGTATTCCTTGCATAGATACTTTTGGGATTTGACGCAAGAGATGGTTTGTAACATTACGTCGGTTTTTCACCATAAATGACGAGGATTTTGTTACTTGGCAGATTATGTGACAACTCATAATTTCTATCTTGTAAAAGTAAAACTGTAACACCCTGTTCTGGATTATTTTGTGATTTAGGGCCCATGGGCCTTAATCCGAGTTTGAGAAGGTTTTGAGGCGTTGAAACAGAAAAGTTATTCCCTTTTGGGATGTGTGTGAGGTAGGTTGTGTGATAAAAGAGTCGATTTGTGCTTTAGAGCACGAATGTATTGTTAAGGCGTTGGTTCGGGATTTTCATGAATTTTGGATCTGAGTTCGAGTGGGATTCAGGAGGAATAAAGTTGATAGAAGTGTATGGCTTCTCGTTAGCTTTCCGTGGCTATAAGGATCGTCGGAAACGGACTTATAACGAAGAAGTTATGGCCTTCAGAAGTTTTATGGTTTTAGGCTTAGCCGAGTACGCTGGGCGTAATTTAGAGTACGTTGGGCGTACTGACCAGGGAGAGTCGCGAATGTTCTTCAGAGTACGTTGGGCGTACCATATGAACGTTGGGCATACCATATGAACGTTGGGCGTACGCCAAACAGACCTGAACGTTATTTTAGGGTCTTGGACCCTATTTAAGATCCTTAAATCATAACCTAACCCTAATACCTTCAACCTCCATCCCTCTAAACCCTAGAAATCGACCCTAAGCCTCTATTTGAGTGATTCTTGAGCATTTTGGTGATTTAGTGAGTTTTTGGTGCATATTGTGGAAGAAGGAGTTTCTTGAGGAAGCATTGCTTGGCTTGGAGCTTGTGGATCCAAGCCCTAATCATGTTGATCTAGCTCTAGAAAGCATAAAGTTTGAATCTTGGTGGTTTTCTCATATGGATCTAGTGGGGTGATGACTTGTTGTGTTTGGCTTTTGAAGAAGAAGGAGCTTTGAAAGAGAATGGCTTGAGGACCTAGCTTTTTGATCTATGTTCTTCTCTTGTTGGTGCATCCTCCAGAGGTATCAAGTTTTGAACTTGCTTATTTTGTGCTAGTTTTTGTTTTGGGTCCATTTTAGGGTTTTTGGTCCCAAAGCTTGACGCTTTATGAGTGGTTAAGCTCCACAACCTAATATATGTCCCTTTAAGTGTTTTTAGTGGAAAGGATTCATAAAAATGAGTCTTTGGATGTTGGAATCAAACCATGCATGAGATATGAGAATTTTTTGAGTAGTAATGAGTGAGAGTTTTTTGTGTTTAGGACTTGATCAGCCATGCAAAGGCTTAAAGTCACGAGCTTTATTGAGTATGAGCCCTTATGGAATCCAGATCTAAGAGTATAGCTATGGTCTTAACTGATTAAGACCAAAAGAGTTGAACAAGTAAATCTGGGCGTACGCTGAGCGTAAATCTAGTACGCCCCGCGTACTAGGTTGGTGTCCCCAATCAGGATTCGTGTGCGATGGAGTACGCTGAGCGTACCAAGTGAGGTACGCCCCGCGTAACCCCACTGTGGACTTTTTGGGCTAAGTCTTATATTGGGCCTTAAGTGTTGGGCCTGGAGTTTGGGCTTGTTGTGCTTGAGATTTGGACTAGAGGAATATGTATATGTGCCTTGGGCCCTTGAGTTGGGCTTGCCTCTTGGACTTGAGATTTGGGCCTCGGTAGAGTCCATTTATTATTAGGCCTTAATGGGCCCAATGGGTTTTGGGGTTATTTATGGACTAGTTAGTGGACTCCCTTTAGACCTAGAGAATGAGGGTTGGGACTTAGATCCTAATTTTAGATCATTGTAGATATGGCTCAGAGGTAGAGGCTGGTGCGCAATGGCGACATTTGTAGGAGTCGTTCATCATTCGAGGTGAGTCTTCTCACTATACGTTACCTAGAGTGGTATTTATGTGTTGACCTGAGGGTCTTATGTGCTATGTATGAGATTATGTGCTATGTGATATATGTATGTTATATGATTGTACAGACCGGACCGGAGGATCCAACAATACAGACCGGGTCGAAGGGCTCAACGAGCTATGGCCAAAACAGAGGGTCCAACGAGCTACGGGACTGGAGGGTCCCGCTGAGACACATCAACCGGAGGGTCGTACTGTAGCCTCGAGTGGCGTATGTGTTGTATGCGGTATTTTGGGGAACTCACTAAGCTTCGTGCTTACCGTGTTATGTGTTATGTGTTTCAGGTTTTTCTCAGGATCGCGGGAAGGCACCGACTTGATTGTACACACCAGTGAAAGAGTTATGTTTCGAGGATCCTGGATTTGTAATCAAACAAACATGGAGTTACGTTTGTAAATAAAATAAATGAGGTTTTTATAAATGTGTCATGATAATTATATGATTTTAAATAAAAATTTTGTTTTGAAAATTTACGTTGTTACAAAAACTTGCTCAACTAAAGTCAAAAATATCAAACAAAGGTCGAACTTATTTCTTTTAATTATCTTAATATAGTTAGGGTAATGATTTCTTAGGTGTATAAACCTAGCATTTTTAGGTGTTGTGTGTTATGGAGAAAAATCACTTCGGGTCGCAAACGAACCTTCACAGCCGTGGACCCTTCTTTCTCGGTCGTGAACTCTTCGGGCCGTAATTAGACTTCGGACCGTAAAACTTTGGTTTGCGGCCGTGAACTCACCCCTATATATATATATATATATATATATATATATATATATATATATATATATATATATATATATATGAGTTTGACTGATTTTTTCATCACTTCTACCCTTATGATCGTAAACACACCAATTTTCTCTCAAAGATCTTCAACCGCAAATACTTATTCTTTTTCTATTATCATTCTATTTCTTTTGAATCTCCTTAGAACCGACTTAGATCTTCAAGTATTCTTCATATCTTCAAGATCTTTGGGCCATGAACTCAAGATGTAAGACCCCATTCACTAAAATTACCATAAAGCCAAACATGCTACATGCATATTCATAATTATAATTCACACTAGTGATCTAAATACAAAAGCATGGATACAAACCAACTAAAAGGGTTTTTACAAAGTTTTATAACTAGTTGTATAAATACATAACTACCCAGGAATTTATAATCCATATACATATATGTATACCAAGTAAAAACGTAGTAGTGTCAACTACTCTAAGTCCTTCAACAAAGCCTGTTTACTCTGGATGCTTATCACCTGAAATAGTTAAACACTAAAAGGGATAAGTGGGCGTCACTTAGTGAGTTCAAAAATAGATACAATATAACGCTATTCCATATACATAACAATATGACAGGAACAAAAAGAAACAAAGGACAACAAAGGCTTATATGTGTATCAAATGAAGGGCTTTCCAAATCAATAAACGGTTAGATTCAAGGGATTACAATAATTAAGACACAATAATTTAGGATCATAAGCATCATAAATTCCATCCCAAGAGGCACATAAAACACAATCCCTTTTAATCATGTTGCTAGAATATACAGGCTTTCAGCCCTACCTAGCCCGAAGCCAATACCAAAGTGATACGAGTCATGCTCTACATGGTCAAAGGCACAAAGCCAATACCAAAGTGATACGAGTCATGCTCTACATGGCCAAAGGCATCAAAATCAATATCAAGTAATAACCACTTAGATCAATAACACAAGAAAGCTCATTGCACATATAACACATAACATACAATTGTCCCTATATTGAACTCACTGTGTTGTAACCGAATGTTGCGATAAAATTCCTCTTTTTCTGATGAAATTACACCATCCTCAGGCCTCTAAAACCTTCAATTATACCCCTGGAGTTCATATTTCAAATTTCATAAGCAATTACTCAACTACTCTCAAGTTATGTTGTTTTCAATTTAGAAATTTTAGTTTTTGTTCTTTGTATAGCTGTCACTTGCAGATCTGTTTTACCCTTATTAAATGTCAAAATAACTAATAAATTATACATATTAACAAAATAGACTCTTATATATTTCTAATTCCACTGACCTCACATTTTTATGATTTTTCTATAATTTACTATGAATTTTACAAAACAGCATCCTAAAGCTGTCAAAATGTTCCAAAGCTGTCAAAATTCAGCCTTACTGCACTGAACATATAGATGTTTTCACCCATTTTAAGTCCGGAATTAGATTTTGGTTTTAAAACAAAAATCAAAGTAGACATTCTCAGCTTTCCAGGGATATATAGCACATCTCCATACGAGTTTTCTATAATTTTTGGTGATTTTTACAAAAACAGGACAATTATACCCTTTATAATTTCATTTTACCCTTTACATGATCAAACCTCATGATCAATATCACCAAGTTCTTCTTTTACAATGATAACACTGAATATTTTAGTAATCCATTCTAATTCAAGTATAAACCATGGGTTTCATTATTAATTTTCACTAATTACTCTTAAACCATATGATTAATTCTCAAGTTTACATGTAGTTACTTGATTTCCATTTAAGATTCTAGGTTAATAACATAAACTCATGCCTAATTTCATTAAATCAATGGTAAACCCACTTTGATCAAACCCTAATCTCTTAATAACTCACTAATTACAAGGGTTAATCCAAAAATTAAGAGTTCATACCTTGATTACTAGACTTGATACTTCAAGAACACTCAAAATCTTGATTTAATCTTCAAAACTTGATCAAGATTGATCATGTATGTGAAAATCTCCCATAGGGATGGTGACGAACTGAAAATGGCAGGAAAATGACTCAAAATCGTGTTTCAATGGGTAAAAACCCGAGTTGGGTCGGGTTTGACCCGGTTTGGGTACCCGTTTTACCCCTAAACACTAAAAATTGCATAACTTTTCGCTCGAAACTCCGTTTTCGATAAGGTTTTCGCCTGTACGTTTCTAACGAGATAATTTACAACTTACAATAAAAATATCCCAGAAAAGATCTTCCAATAAAATCAGATTTAATTATTTTCAACTTAGACGTTATACTTTCGTTAATTCCGATAGTTGACTTTTTGATCGGAATCACATAAGACTTCCCTATCACCTCTAATACATTCCAAATGATTCTAAACTTAGTTTAACTTCAAATATTATAAACCTATTTCGTTAAAAATCAACGCTTAAAACCATACCGAAAATAATATATATTTTTTTAAACGCTTACAATTCTATTTTACTATAACTACCTACTTTAAACGTTTAAAACAACATAATATATAATAATATTCATTTTTAAACTAACAATCATATGAAACATGATAATTAAACAAGGTTACTAAAGTGTATGTTACAAATACCTCCTACTTTTGAGGATTTCGTCCCCGAAATCACGACGATTTAAACAAGCTGGGATATTTTTCTCTTATGTCATTCTTATTTTCCCAAGTATAATTTGGGCCTCGATGATGTTTCCACTTGACAAGAACTAACTCCACTTCTTTATTACGCAGATCAACCGTTCTCTCATTTATAATCTCTTCTGGTTCTTCTACATATCTTAACTTATTATCCAATTTCACCTCGGATAATGGAACTGTCTCATCATAGATGCTCAAGCATTTGCGTAGATAGCTCACATGAAACACATCATGAATACCTGCCAAATCTTCCGGCAATTCCAAGCGGTATGCTTGTTTACCAACTCTCTGGATGATTTTGAAAGGACCAACAAATCTAGGGCTTAGTTTTCCTTTCTTCCCAAATCGCATAATGCCTTTCCACGGGGATACTTTTAGCATTACGAAATCACCCACCTGGAATTCTATGGGTCGTCTCCTCTTTTCTGTATAGGACTTATGTCGATCCTGGGCCGCTTTCATTCTTTCTCGTACAATTTGAATCTTGTCGGTGGTGTCTTGAATCATTTTAGGGCCTCCAAGGATCTTTTGTCCTATGTCTCGCCAACACAATGGCGTACGAAATTTGCGACCATATAATGCTTCATATGGTGGCATTTTGATTGAAGCGTGGTAACTGTTATTATACGAAAATTCAACAAGAGGTAAGTATTTATCCCAGTTACCACCGAACTCCAAGATACATGCACGAAGCATATCTTCTACGGTTTGGATTGTTCTCTCCGTCTGACCATCTGTCTGGGGATGATAAGCTGTGCTGAGAGCAACTCGAGATCCCATTTCACGTTGCATACTTTCCCAAAAGTGAGAAATGAAGCGAGTATCACGATCGGAAATGATCTTTAATGGCACACCGTGTCTTGCAACAATTTCATCCAAGTATACTTGTGCGTATTTCTCCATTGGAGCCGTTTCACGCATGGCAAGAAAATGAGCGCTTTTAGTCAGGCGGTCGACAATTACCCAAATGCTATCATGTTGTCTAGCAGTCTTTGGCAATTTGGTAATAAAATCCATGGACAGTTCTTCCCATTTCCATATAGGAACACTAAGACTTTCTGGGGTTCCATAAGGCTTTTGGTGCTCTGCTTTGACTTGTAAGCATACTAAGCATTCCTGTACATATCTTCCAATGTCTCTCTTTAATCCAGGCCACCAATAATCAGCTCTTACATCATAGTACATTTTACTTGTACCAGGATGTATTGAAAGTTTAGATTTATGGGCTTCATCTAAAATCTTCTGTCTTAATCCACCAATCTTTGGAATCCATAGCCGATTCTTGAATACTTTTAATCCTCGCGGATCATCAAGTAAAGCATCATTATAATGTATCATCCCTTCTTTCTTCACATTTTCTGGCTTTAGGGCCTCTTCTTGCCATTTCTCTAGTTCATCTAGAATAGTGAATTTTACTGTGGTATGAGTAATAGCATAACACATACTATTACGATAAATTTTTCTGCTAAGTGCATCGGCAACTACATTGGCTTTTCTAGGATGATATAGGATTTCACAGTCATAATCTTTGATCAGCTCCATGGCTCGTTGTTGTCTCATATTCAAAGTTTGCTAACTGAATATGTACTTGAGACTTTTGTGGTCAGTAAATAATTGGCATTTTGTACCAAAAAGATAATGCCTCCAAAGTTTTAGGGCAAATACCACTGCAGCGAGTTCGAGATCATGAGTGGGATAATTCTTTTCATAATCTTTCAGTTGTCTTGAGGCATAGGCTATCACTTTGCCATGTTGCATCAACACACAACCGAGTCCCAATCTTGAAGCATCGCTGTATACAGAGAAATCATCATCACCTTCTGGGAGTGATAAGATTGGAGCATGAGTCAAAAGATCTTTTAGAGTTGAGAAAGCTTTTTCTTGGGCTTCACCCCATTCAAACTTTACTTCCTTCCTTGTAAGACACGTGAGCGGTATGGCTATACGAGAAAAGTCTTTAATGAATCTTCGGTAATATCCCGCGAGACCCAAGAAACTACGAATTTCGGAAGCATTACGGGGCACTTCCCAATTTTGAATGGCTTCGATTTTGATAGGATCTACAGATACACCATCACTAGAAATAACATGGCCAAGAAATTGAACTTGGCGAAGCCAGAATTCACATTTCGAGAATTTAGCATATAGTTTCTCCTTTCGAAGAAGTTCTAACACCGCACGAATATGAATGGCATGATCAGCTTCAGACTTGGAATAGATTAGAATAACGTCAATGAATACGATGACTGATTTATCGAGCATTGGGCGACATACCCGATTCATCATATCCATGAATACAGCAGGAGCATTTGTTAAACCAAACGGCATAACAAGGAATTCATAATGCCCATATCGAGTACGAAAAGCAGTCTTCGGTACATCCTGCTCGTGAACTTTCAACTGATGATATCCAGATCTCAAATCAATCTTCGAGAAATAGCTAACACCCTGAAGTTGATCAAATAAATCATCAATGCGAGGTAGTGGGTACTTGTTTTTGATAGTCACCTTATTCAGCTCACGATAATCAATGCACATCTGCATCGATCCGTCCTTCTTCTTGACAAACAATACTGGAGCACCCCAGGGAGAATTACTCGGTCGGATAAAGCCTTTGTCAAGTAATTCCTGCAGTTGGATCATCATTTCTTTCATCTCTGTTGGCGCGAGACTATAAGGAGTCTTTGCAATCGGAGCAGCACCACGCACAAGGTCAATTCTGAATTCTACTTGCCTATCCGGAGGAAGGCCAGGCAAGTCATCGGGGAAAACATCAGGATATTCGTTAAAAACATGAACATCATTTACCGTTTTCTTATCCTCTTTTGAGACATCAACTGAGTAGGCCAGATAGATAGAACACCCCTTCGATATGAATTTACGAGCTTTAAGGAAAGAGATTATTTTGAAGATTCTTTGTTCACCATAGACATAAATAGGATTCTCCCCTTCAATAGGAATGCGTACTATCTTTTCATAGCACAAGAGTTCTGCACGGTTCTTTGACAACCAGTCAATGCCGAGAATCATATCAAAGTTGGGTAGGGAGATAGGAATCAAATTGACAAGAAAATTATAACCTTCAATTTCTATGACACAATCTCTATAGACTTTATCAACAAGTAATGATACACCTCCCGCGGTATCTACATGAAATGGTTGGGCGAGTGCATAACAAGCAATTTGAAAAGAACGCGCAAATTCACGAGACACAAAAGAATCTGAGGCACGAGAATCAAATAAGATGTGAGCAGGTCTAGAATTGACGAGAAATGTACCAGTCACAACATTCGGGTCCTCGTGTGCCTCCTCTGGGGTAATCTGGAATGCACGGCCTTTAGCCTTTGGCACATCCTCCTTTTGGGTTGAAGTACCCACTGGTTGTTGAACGGAAGCTTGACTTCTCACCATTTGGTTGGTAAGAGTTGGGCAGAAACACTTTCTGTAGCCAGTAACACCGCAAGCATAACATGTAACATTCCTCATCGGGCAAACGGGCTTCATATGACCTGTTTCTCCGCATCCATAGCAAATCACCGGTCCTTTTCCTACCCTGCATTGACCCTGGTGGCTCTTTCCACATTTCTGGCATGGTGGTGGAGCTCTCGACTGAAGAGAAAAAGATTGTGGCCGACCGCGACCACGAAAGGCGCTCTGAGATTGTAATTTTGTGCTAAGATCAGATTGAGCAGATCGACCCGATGGATTAGTTGAAATAGAAACAGTTCGATCAACACGTGGATGCTTCAGGACAGAAAGAGTGGCACCACGTATCTCTAAGTCATGCTCGCGCTTTCGGGCATACTCAACAGCTTTATCGAATGATAGAATATCCCGATTGATCACGAAATCACGGATTTCATACCGTAACCCTTCCATGAATAACTGACTTTTATCGTCTTCAGTCGGCATATACTTCGCAGCAAACCGTGCCTTTCGATTGAATTGAGTTTCATATTCGGTCACAGTCATTCCTCCTTGCTTAAGTTCGAGGAACTCCTTCTCCAGTCTTCTCCTCATATCTAGAGGACAATATTTTCCTAGAAAGCGGATTTTAAACATCTCCCAAGATAAATTCTCCTGGTCATACTCGTTAAGAGCTTCAAATGTCGCTTCCCACCAGACTAAGGCTTCTCCAATGAGCATTGCAGAAGCATAGTTAACCTTATCTTCATTAACCACATGGGAGATACGAAATACTTTTTCTGTGTTCTGGATCCAGGTAAGAACAACAATGGGATCAAGGACACCTGAAAACTCTGTAGCACCACTACTCTTGAAAGTTTTGAATGAGGGACGTTTCGCTTTCTCTCTTGAAGACTCTCCGGTGGCTTTCTCTTTACCCTTATCACTATCCCTTTTGTGTTGTTCGAGAGTTTGTCGAATAACACCAGTAAGTTTATCCAAAAGTCGCTCCTCACGAGGGGATATTGGAGTATCTCCCTCATTAAGATGAAGATCTCCACCCACATCCGGTGTATGACTACCCTCCTGCTCAGCCATTGCTCTGAAAAATTTGGAGTAACATAACACGTAAGAATATAAGGATTTATCATTACCCAACACCCCACTTAAGTCTTTCCTATGGTTTGTATCCATATACGGACAATAAATCTGTTCATATATTGAACTTCCAACAGTTTAAGTCTAAATACCAATTCGTGGTATTTAGTTCGCTTAAACCAGTGCTCTGATACCATAATTGTAAGACCCCATTCACTAAAATTACCATAAAGCCAAACATGCTACATGCATATTCATAATTATAATTCACACTAGTGGTCTAAATACAAAAGCATGGATACAAACCAACTAAAAGGGTTTTTACAAAGTTTTATAACTAGTTGTATAAATACATAACTACCCAGGAATTTATAATCCATATACATATATGTATACCAAGTAAAAACGTAGTAGTGTCAACTACTCTAAGTCCTCCAACAAAGCCTGTTTACTCTGGATGCTTATCACCTGAAATAGTTAAACACTAAAAGGGATAAGTGGGCGTTACTTAGTGAGTTCAAAAATAGATACAATATAACGCTATTCCATATACATAACAATATGACAGGAACAAAAAGAAACAAAGGACAACAAAGGCTTATATGTGTATCAAATGAAGGGCTTTCCAAATCAATAAACGGTTAGATTCAAGGGATTACAATAATTAAGACACAATAATTTAGGATCATAAGCATCATAAATTCCAGCCCAAGAGGCACATAAAACACAATCCCTTTTAATCATGTTGCTAGAATATACAGGCTTTCAGCCCTACCTAGCCCGAAGCCAATACCAAAGTGATACGAGTCATGCTCTACATGGTCAAAGGCACAAAGCCAATACCAAAGTGATACGAGTCATGCTCTACATGGCCAAAGGCATCAAAATCAATATCAAGTAATAACCACTTAGATCAATAACACAAGAAAGCTCATTGCACATATAACACATAACATACAATTGTTCCTATATTGAACTCACTGTGTTGTAACCGAATGTTGCGATAAAATTCCTCTTTTTCTGATGAAATTACACCATCCTCAGGCCTCTAAAACCTTCAATTATACCCCTGGAGTTCATATTTCAAATTTCATAAGCAATTACTCAACTACTCTCAAGTTATGTTGTTTTCAATTTAGAAATTTTAGTTTTTGTTCTTTGTATAGCTGTCACTTGCAGATCTGTTTTACCCTTATTAAATGTCAAAATAACTAATAAATTATACATATTAACAAAATAGACTCTTATATATTTCTAATTCCACTGACCTCACATTTTTATGATTTTTCTATAATTTACTATGAATTTTACAAAACAGCATCCTAAAGCTGTCAAAATGTTCCAAAGCTGTCAAAATTCAGCCTTACTGCACTGAACATATAGATGTTTTCACCCATTTTAAGTCCGGAATTAGATTTTGGTTTTAAAACAAAAATCAAAGTAGACATTCTCAGCTTTCCAGGGATATATAGCACATCTCCATACGAGTTTTCTATAATTTTTGGTGATTTTTACAAAAATAGGACAATTATACCCTTTATAATTTCATTTTACCCTTTACATGATCAAACCTCATGATCAATATCACCAAGTTCTTCTTTTACAATGATAACACTGAATATTTTAGTAATCCATTCTAATTCAAGTATAAACCATGGGTTTCATTATTAATTTTCACTAATTACTCTTAAACCATATGATTAATTCTCAAGTTTACATGTAGTTACTTGATTTCCATTTAAGATTCTAGGTTAATAACATAAACTCATGCCTAATTTCATTAAATCAGTGGTAAACCCACTTTGATCAAACCCTAATCTCTTAATAACTCACTAATTACAAGGGTTAATCCAAAAATTAAGAGTTCATACCTTGATTACTAGACTTGATACTTCAAGAACACTCAAAATCTTGATTTAATCTTCAAAACTTGATCAAGATTGATCATGTATGTGAAAATCTTCCATAGGGATGGTGACGAACTGAAAATGGCAGGAAAATGACTCAAAATCGTGTTTCAATGGGTAAAAACCCGAGTTGGGTCGGGTTTGACCCGGTTTGGGTACCCGTTTTACGCCTAAACACTAAAAATTGCATAACTTTTCGCTCGAAACTCCGTTTTCGATGAGGTTTTCGCCTGTACGTTTCTAACGAGATAATTTACAACTTCCAATAAAAATATCCCAGAAAAGATCTTCCAATAAAATCAGATTTAATTATTTTCAACTTAGACGTTATACTTTCGTTAATTTCGATAGTTGACTTTTTGATCGGAATCACATAAGACTTCCCTATCACCTCTAATACATTCCAAATGATTCTAAACTTAGTTTAACTTCAAATATTATAAACCTATTTCGTTAGAAATCAACGCTTAAAACCATACCGAAAATAATATATATTTTTTTAAACGCTTACAATTCTATTTTACTATAACTACCTACTTTAAACGTTTAAAACAACATAATATATAATAATATTCATTTTTAAACTAACAATCATATGAAACACGATAATTAAACAAGGTTACTAAAGTGTATGTTACACAAGATCATCAAGATCTATGGGTCGTGAACACTTGCATCATAATCATTTCACCAAGAACACACACTAAGTTCCAGTTGTGATCACTTGAATCTTCAAGGCTGTGAACCGTGTACGGCCATGAACCCCGAAGCTTGACCGTGAACTCCAAGCAGTTGCTTTATTTCGGCTCTAACACTTCTCTTTTAAGTGTTCCTTACAGCATAGGTTGTTTCCTTTGCATCGTAGAGGTTATATTCACTAATTGTATACATATATACTATGTGCATTTCATTTTAGGACTTGTTTTGTTTCAGGATCTAATTCGGGGAAACTTTTCATCCTATATCGATCATTCAATCGAATCACTCACATAAGGTGAGTTCATACCCCTACAATTTACTCTTTTAAATGCTTTTAGAAGGGGGGGGGGGGGAGAATACAAGTAGAAAACTATGGAATTGAGCTACTTATTTACATGTGGGAACAAACAAACCAAAAATGATTTCTTATACTTAATTGTTGTTAAAACCCCTTTTGAAAACTCTTTCAAACTATTTTAGATTTCCGTTTTTATCAAAATCATATTCGAGTACATATTTAAGTATAAGTATGCCTTAACAGACTTGGACTATTGCTACATACCGTAATTCATGTTCCTTGTTTGGTTGTGGGCTTAGGGTAGGATCACTAGTCCGACTGGTGGTTAACTCATAGTTATACTTACTAAATATATGCTTGAATATTAAAACTCATTATTTTCAAGGAATATGCTTAACTCAGTTCTACACATTAGACATATTGAGTCTTTTCAGTAACAATTCAAACAAACATACTAGAAAAACTATAATAGATATAGTTTAGAGGATCACTACATACTATTACTAAAACAAAGAAACAATATATGAGTTAGTACATACATACTATTACTATTCACTACAAATCATACTATTCATTTACAAGAACAAGAAGGAACTTACATACTATAACGAGAACAAGATAACTAAAATGTGAGCGAGTACTTCATGATATAGAAATACACTTGTTGTGTCACATTTTGTAACTAGAGTCTCTTGGAGGTATAGCATGAGTTTGTGTATAGGTCTATACAAGATTGATCATCCCGCACCTCGCTGCTAGCTACAATGGGACCTGCAGGTCTACGGGTGACAAATGTCATATCATATTCGATGTCTGGAGAACGTCGTGTTATATACTAATCTATCGAGCATGGTCACAACCAAATCACATTTAACCTTAATTAACCATTTGGTTTTCAAGGTAGTTAATGCATCAGTAGTGCCTTTTATACAGTTACTACTGGTAGTCTTCATTTTTCTATTACATTCATACAGTGATATTTCTCAGATGATAAATGCATACTATTTTCGAGTAAAGATAGTTTTACAATTATGGAAAAACATACATTTATACTATTTCAAGTGAAAACATACCTTTTACTCTACTTTAAAATAAAACGGGTCATACAAATAGTTGGGTCTTGGTAGAAGACTACTTTTCATTCAAAGATAGGAAATATAAGATTCTCTGGAAAAGATACAAACATTTTTACTAAACAAATGCAAACATTTCATGAAACAAGAGCAAACTTTTGATACTAAAATACTTATACACTCACCAACTTAAATGTTGGTACTCTCTCTTTCAAAATAACTTGTATTCTCAGGAAACCAGTAAGTAGGTACACGAGCAGGTTTTTGAGAAGATAGAGCATGTTCAGACTCGTCTTTTATTTTGTTATACATTTTGGTGTCATACTACTTTACAAAGAACACACATGTATTAAGTATTTTATTAATGCAATGGATGTTGTTGCTTGTTTTACTATTATGCATTATAATGATATTGTACATGACGTCATCCACCCCCGAATGTTTCCGCCATCTCGGTCTAGGGGTGGGACGGATTGGTATCGGAACATTGTTTATAGTGAACTAAGTATATCAACCCATAAAAGATATACAACTATAAACATAACGGGGTTAAAACACTCTGACCAAGAGTTATACTTTTAAAATAATAGTTTTTTTTACTAAAGTATACATACATGCATTCATACTAGGATCAGTGTCATACTAGAACACAACAAAAGTATTACGATTGTTGAACAACACAAGTAGGCTTAGAGATATATGATCAGGTCTGAGATTGATATCTGATCAACTATATCTATCTGAGAGGTGATTAGCATATGTCTAAGAATGGTTGTGGTGTTGCAACAAGTCTAAAAACTTACCAACTCTACCACAAGGAAATACTAGAACATAACATAAACTTAAAATACTATAGGAGTATTTTGTTGTGCTAATTGCTTATGTGAAAACTAAAACGACCCTTATTAGTATGTCTATAGTTACTGAGTGGATATGTTTAGGTTATATATGACCAAGATGTTATAGACTTAGAATATGTGATCTTCGCTTTACTTCATGTTCCTTGTTTTGTTGTGGTCTTAGGGTTGGATCACTTATTCGAAGGTCTAGTCTATCTTCAGTTTTATATATATATATATATATATATATATATATATATATATATATATATATATATATATATATATATATATAACTGGTATGCACTACGTAAGTATAGAAGTAACTGGTAAGAATCATCTTATAATTATCTTTAGTATTACATCTGTTATATGTTTCTTACACCCATATTCTCGCTTAGATAACATGGATGGATTTCATTTGTCGGGTGACCCGTACTTTCCCAGCCAAGGAAACGTTGCATTGCTCGATGCTGAGGAAGAAGAAGATAACCCGATAGTCCCAGAGGAGGAAGACCCCGAAGAGAGTTCTGATGAAGAGAATGAGGAGGAACTTCAAGAAGACTCTGACTTGGAACCTGAGGTCTATAATCCACCTCAAGTTGACCAGAACCCTAATCCTCAACCGACATTTCAAGGCCCAACACCTCTGTGGGAAGTGAACTTGGGCAGATGGAGCCACAAGCAGGGACAACCACTTCCCTATAATAGAGATTGAAGCTTTTACAACTTGAGCGGAGCGGGCTCAACTGACAGAGTCCTCCCTATCTTGGTTCGTCGTGTTGCTCGCAATGTCGAACAGGGAAGGGAAAATTTTGACCATGTTATGGAAATCAGGGCTAACTCCGGAGTCAACACTATTCGCCTCCGCCATCTGAATGATGACCATGAGTTAACAAGGACTCACACCGACGCTCTACAGATAGAATTGAATGCCTGCCAATCCAAAGTTAGGGATCTTCAACAGAACCAGGTGGCATTGCAAAGGCATGTGTGGGAAGCAGGACAACAGTTGGCTAAATCCAGGGCTGAACCAAGTACTAACAAGAGCAACACTCCTCACGGTTAGAGCGTACTCTATTCTCTTTTTTGGATATAAATTAGGTATATGTAAAGACTCTGGTATTAATTTCTTGCTTATGTTTAAGACCTTGAACTTTCAGTCTATTGGGTCTTTGCGTTGTCAAAATTTTCTCTTTTGTGGTATGATGTAAGACCTACTCCAAGGTAAATTTTCCCGAACTTTATGCATCTATAATGCCAATGATATTGATAGGTATCTAATCCTCTTGGGAAATCTCTCTATACAATGCTTTCATCTTTCTAATGGTAGAACCCTATTGCAAGTACATTCTCATTTATTTGTTGAGTTATGGCAATTTAGTTCATGGATCACTTTCATTATACTCACTATTGAATTCTTACAATTATCTTCATCTTTTTAAACTTTTAGTTGGAAGATGCCTCCACGTAAATCAAATAGATGCAATCCGCCAATAACTGAACCGCAACAACCACCTCCACCTCAATTCGATCCTGCGATGTTTCAAGCTGTAGTGAACACGACTGTAACGACAACCTTAACTCAAATCAACATTAGCGGTACTAGTGAGAGTGGAGCGGACATTAAATCTACCCAGGGTGATAGTCATGGACACCCTAGGGAGTGTTCATATAAGGACTTCACCAACTGCAAACCCAAAGCCTTTAATGGAACCGGCTGAATCATTGCCTTATTGCAATGGTTCGAGAAAACTTAGTCGATCTTCAAGATCTTCTCTTGCCCGGAAGGAAGAAAAGTAATATTTGTTGTCTGCACCTTCTCCGATAGAGCAGTCACGTGGTGGAATGGCCATGTTAAGTCACTTACTCTCGTAGTGACTAACGCGATGGGTTGGGATACACTAAAAGACCTTATGTCAGCGGAGTATTTCCCTCGGGGAGAAGTTCAGAAACTTGAATAGGAACTTTGGAGCCTTAAGATGAAGGGATCTGGCATAGTAGCCTATACGACTAGATTCAGTGATTTGGTGGCTTTATGTTCAGGAATGATCCCTACTGAGAGCAAGAAGATCGAGAGTTACATTTGGGGACTGGTACCTCCATATCAGGGGAACATTTTGTCTTCGAACTCCTCTACGTCCGACAGTGCCAAGAGATTGACACAGAGACTTATCGACCATGGAGTCCCTCCACAAGCAACGACCATTGCTGTCCCAGAACTGGCCAAAGCAAACCATAACATGAGGAATTTTTGGGACAAAAAGAAGAACCAATCAGCGCAGAATTCTTCAAAGAAACAGTAGGTTGTGATTGTTCATGCAGCAACAACCCCTAATGTCCCTACACCAACAAAGCAGTACGCTGGGAGTCTACGAAAGTGCAACAAGTGTAACTTCCATCATAATGGAGCCTACAGGGAGATGCGTTGTTCTAACTACAACAGGAAGGGGCACACAACCCGTTTTTGTAAGGCACCAACAAGAACAATCTCCCAGGTCCCTAGTACTAGAGCAGGTCAGGCCTACTACAGGTGCGGTGAAGTAGGGCGCTACAAACGGAACTGCCCTAAGGCAGGGAACACTGGTGAAGTAGGAAGGGTGCTCACCATTGGTCATGATGAAGCCATGGTAAACCCTACTATGGTCATAGGTATGTTTCTCCTCAATAATTCATATGCATGCATACTATTTGATAGTGGAGCGGAGAGGA